>NW_027173482.1:0-2400000 GCF_018151085.1 Drosophila tropicalis
TCCCAGAGAAGTTGTCTCTATGGGTTGGTCGAATAGTTCCTGTACCCAGGCGGGTAGAATTATATTTTTCAAAGCCAGATTTATGGCTACTAAGATTAATTTCTATTTCTATTTTGGATTCTTGAGAACCCATTTTACTTAAAAAATCAAAGAAGCTAACATCGGCTATGCCGAAGTTTGCAGTCCTTGGTAACAATAATTTTACATGCTCAAAATTTGTTTTCTGCAACTCAATTCATCAATATACAAACAAAACAATTTTACTCTCAAATTATCACATATGTAAATTTCATAGCACACTCGATTTTTATGAAAATGTTTCTTCTAGTTCTTCTAGAGCTATATGATATAGTGGTCCGATCCTTATGGTTTTCATACTTTATTTTTGCCGGGTAATAAAAACCCCCCAGCCGATAGCTCTTAAGAAGGCTGAGTAAAACGCGTACGCACAGACGGACGGACAGACGGACAGACGGACATGGCTATATCAACTCAGCTTCTTACGCTGATCAAGAATATATATACTTTATGGGGTCGGAAACGTCTCCTTCTGTGCGTTAGAAACATCTGATCAATTTTATAATATCCTCTGCAAGGGTATAAGAAAAAATTTGGTCGATTAACCTGTTTTTAATGTAATAAAATTTTTGAAAATGTTTATGGTTTTACTATTCTACATCTATTATTTCTACATCTGAGTCTGTTAAATCTATTGTTTTTAAACTTGATTCTGCTATATCTATCAATGCGATTGAGTCCTTGAAAAGTTCGTGGACCCAGGCACGTCTTTTCTTAAAGGAGTCTTAGCTAACAATCTACTATAAGCTACCTTTATGGATTTTTCCATAAGATCTACAATATTTTTTTAAATTTGTAGTTGTTGGCTATCCAATATCTTATTTCCTTGTATTTGTAACTTGTTTCACATGAGTGTATCAGAAAATCAGGGAAAGGTAAATATTTTTGTAGCTTTTTTGTTTCTGTTTTATCCATATTCTACACTAACTGCCTATGGTAGGGTGCCTGTTGTTTATTTTTTCAAAGTACCTGTCAACATGAGTCATTTTTTTTTATATATATTTATTCTTTTGTTAAAAATTGTCTTGATTTATAGTTGCTTGTGTGCATATGTATTTTTAGATCTTATCTAGATCATTATCTTGGCTTAGAGCTCTTTTTGTTACACATTTATTGTGTAATAGGTAAGCCTTATATAATACCTACATATGCGCACATTATTACGACAATTGTTAATAACAATATGTTTGTTAATCTCATGTCAGTATTTGATGATTCGATTTTATTTATAACATTCGCAGTGGAGTCCACTGATTTTGTTTCTTTTATCCCCATTGTGGGTATAAGAGATATATCATCAAATTTACTTATGGTATTATCGAACATATGTAGTTTATTTTTAAATAATATAAAAAATTTTTTTTTTATAATTCTAATAATGACCACACTGACTAATGGTCCTATATAAGACGAATTAAATTTAACAATATGAATATATCAAGAAGAAAAGCCCATAGAGACAGCTCAAAACCTTTTGTTTAGAAATTGCTTAAAAAAGAAATTTTTTTATATAAATATTTCAATCTTTGGTCTATTAAACTGATTATGGATGTGCTTAGTTTTTTGAGAAGAGAAAAAAAATATATATTTTCGTTGTATTTTTTTTTTTTTTTACTGCTGTGATTCCTCCATTAGGTAGAAACGCAGTGTGCCTGCTGCGTTTGAAAAACAGCATACATATGGTACCGTGAGAATGAAACTCATCTGTACCCTAGTGCCTCCTTTAACTGGGAAGTCTTCGCCCGTTATGTCAAGGTAAGCTAACCTAATTTGTACCAAGTTTATGGAGCGTTGAGGTGAGTTACTTCCCTCGCTCCTAAAAACCTCAATTAAGTCTTGGACTATGGTAGGGTGCCTGTTGTTTATTTTTTCAAAGTACCTGTCAACATGAGTCATTTTTTTTTATATATATTTATTCTTTTGTTAAAAATTGTCTTGATTTATAGTTGCTTGTGTGCATATGTATTTTTAGATCTTATCTAGATCATTAGCTTGGCTTAGAGCTCTTTTTGTTACACATTTATTGTGTAATAGGTAAGCCTTATATAATACCTACATATGCGCACATTATTACGACAATTGTTAATAACAATATGTTTGTTAATCTCATGTCAGTATTTGATGATTCGATTTTATTTATAACATTCGCAGTGGAGTCCACTGATTTTGTTTCTTTTATCCCCATTGTGGGTATAAGAGATATATCATCAAATTTACTTATGGTATTATCGAACATATGTAGTTTATTTTTAAATAATATAAAAAATTTTTTTTTTATAATTCTAATAATGACCACACTGACTAATGGTCCTATATAAGACGAATTAAATTTAACAATATGAATATATCAAGAAGAAAAGCCCATAGAGACAGCTCAAAACCTTTTGTTTAGAAATTGCTTAAAAAAGAAATTTTTTTATATAAATATTTCAATCTTTGGCCTATTAAACTGATTATGGATGTGCTTAGTTTTTTGAGAAGAGAAAAAAAATATATATTTTCGTTGTATTTTTTTTTTTTTTTACTGCTGTGATTCCTCCATTAGGTAGAAACGCAGTGTGCCTGCTGCGTTTGAAAAACAGCATACATATGGTACCGTGAGAATGAAACTCATCTGTACCCTAGTGCCTCCTTTAACTGGGAAGTCTTCGCCCGTTATGTCAAGGTAAGCTAACCTAATTTGTACCAAGTTTATGGAGCGTTGAGGTGAGTTACTTCCCTCGCTCCTAAAAACCTCAATTAAGTCTTGGACTATGGTAGGGTGCCTGTTGTTTATTTTTTCAAAGTACCTGTCAACATGAGTCATTTTTTTTTTATATATATTTATTCTTTTGTTAAAAATTGTCTTGATTTATAGTTGCTTGTGTGCATATGTATTTTTAGATCTTATCTAGATCATTAGCTTGGCTTAGAGCTCTTTTTGTTACACATTTATTGTGTAATAGGTAAGCCTTATATAATACCTACATATGCGCACATTATTACGACAATTGTTAATAACAATATGTTTGTTAATCTCATGTCAGTATTTGATGATTCGATTTTATTTATAACATTCGCAGTGGAGTCCACTGATTTTGTTTCTTTTATCCCCATTGTGGGTATAAGAGATATATCATCAAATTTACTTATGGTATTATCGAACATATGTAGTTTATTTTTAAATAATATAAAAAAATTTTTTTTTATAATTCTAATAATGACCACACTGACTAATGGTCCTATATAAGACGAATTAAATTTAACAATATGAATATATCAAGAAGAAAAGCCCATAGAGACAGCTCAAAACCTTTTGTTTAGAAATTGCTTAAAAAAGAAATTTTTTTATATAAATATTTCAATCTTTGGTCTTATTTGCTTGATTACGAATAATTATTTGATATATGAAAAAAAAATTTGTTATGGATTCTTGCATAATTATGTATTTTTTTTTTTTATTTAAAAAGAAAATTTATCTCAACTGTGTCTTGCACAGCGATCCAGAGACGTGAAAAAAATTATAGAGCATGTGGTTGGCTCACAATTCAAGTATACATGTCATTTGTTGTTTAGAAATTACTTTAAAAAAAAAATTCTCCAACCACATTGTTAGTAATAGCCTAGCAGAATGTTAGTATTTCGCAAGTTGCACTTTCGCGCTTCAACTTGCTATTAAGCTTAAAATTAGAATTATTAAATTAAAGGCACGTTAAGGCTTGCGCATTTCTGCGGCCCCTTGCGTTTCTTCGCTCTTTGGCGAAGATCAGCTTTTATTTTGTCAATACGCTCTATGCAGCGTTGGCGGTCCTCCACAGTCTTCAGGGTGGCCAGTAAGTCTACTGCCAGTCTCTTCTGCTGGAGTAGCCTACGCACCTGGCCTCCTCTTTTCGTTGGTTCCTTTGTTTGTGTTGTTTTCTGGTTGCGAGCCCGGTACTCAGCTATTGTGAGTGGGCGCGGTCCATCGTGCGGATCCAATTCTAACGCTTCTTCTAGCGTTGGTGCATCCCTTTGCTCGATAGGAGCAGATTCCGCAAAGGGAATATCTTCATTTAAAATTTTCGTAGTATTTTACGAGTTTTAAGCCTTGGTCGGTCTCCTTGCTGCTTTCTCGTTGTTAATAATTTTTTTTTTTTTCAAAATTTTTTTTTGGTTTTTATGTTATTAATTATTTTTGTGTAGGTTCTTTTGGACCATGTCACGGTCGCCATGTGATAGGAGCAAGGACCGGGTTCCTTTAGGATGAATTAATTGTTAGGACAGACACGTCAGTGTCCATTCAGTGTAGTTTTCAGATTGATTCTTTATTCCAAATTATTTTTTTCCTTAAACTAAGTTTACATATATATTCTTATGCTGCGACTTATGCGACAGCTACAAAAGAGAGGGAGAGTGTCAGTACATATGTACATACATATTGTTGGAGCGCTTGCATCAAAGTGCTTGGTCAGCGTTCACACGCTGGCCTGGCTCTAGCTCATGTTACGCTTGTGCTTACATTGCTTATGTGAATATATGTATGTGCATATACAAATGTACATACATATATGATCATGCTTAGCTGTAGATTTATGTGAATATGTTTATGTACATACATCAATGTATATATATAAACATATTCAAGTGCACAATTATATTTTAATGCGTATATGTTTAATTGTTTATACTTGCAACAGAGTGTTACAAGTTGAGCTCATTGTATTGAATGATTATTTGTATGAATATACTACAAAACACAATTTTTGCTCGATGTTATACTTATATTAACTTTTTCCGTTTGTACCCAATTTTGAAGTGCTATGCAAATGAAAGCTGAGTCCTTATTTTGCTTTAATTTCTAAGGGTTTACCCATATCGTTAAAGATTTTTGTGATTGCCCTTTTTGTTTCAAGCCAATCTCGGCTTTTAACTTCAACTAAAACCGCGTATTTGAAATAAATATCTATAGAAGATAAAAATTGTTGATTGTCGATAAAATAGAAATCCATCACGTATTTTTCTCTAGCGTTAAATATCTCTGGGGTGGTTTCAAAAAATAATTTGGTATTTCGCTTTTCTGTTTTTGATAAATTGCATATATGATATTCATTAATGAAGTTTTGAATTAATTTTTGATAGTCTGGGTAATAGTATTTTTCTTTAAACCTGTTTTGGGTTTTAGTAATACCTGGATGAAGTAGTGATTTATGGTTTTTAAGAATAATATCTTTGAATTCTGCATAAGTGGGAATGTCTTTTAATTTATAAGTGGTTCTTAATGTTTTTGTTTGGCTGTCTGGACTAATTATTTCAAGATAGGCTTCTTGGAGTATTTGAAAATCTGTGACGTTTTGAATATAAAGTACGTTATTTTTTGAGCATAGATATTCTTTAATAATTTCTTTTCTAAACTGATTGGTCATTTCTACATATGATATCTTCTATCTTCATTTTGTGAAAATAGTAATTCTATTTGACGATTGTAGAAATTCAGAGGTTTTTCTGAAATGGCTATTAGGTTTTCGTTATCTTCTTGAGCACTATGTACTGTAGCTCTAGAACTACTTATTTCTTCACCTAAAAGATTTTCATCTATTTTTATTCTGGAAAGGGCGTCTGCCACATAATTGTCTTTTCCTTGTAAGTATTTTATTTTGTAATCAAATTCGTTCAATTTTATTTTCTATCTCTGTAATTTCATGTTAGGTTATTTGATATTGTCCAACCAGACAAGGGGATTATGATCACCTAGGATTTCAAAATGTCCACAGAAAAGGTATGGCCTAAAATATTTGGTTGCCCATACGATAGATAGTAGTTCCTTTTCTATGGCTGAATAATTAAGTTCATGTTCGTTAAGTGTTCTACTACCATAAGAAATAGGTCTATGGTCCTGTGAGAGGAAAGCACTTAAAGCTATATTGCTAGCATCAGTGGTTAGAAGTATGGGATCGTTCATAAGGAGGCATTTTTATTTTTCAAAGGATGAAATATAATGTGGGTGGTTTATGTTAATCTTAGCTCCTTTCTTTAA
Source organism: Drosophila tropicalis (assembly GCF_018151085.1). Taxonomy (NCBI): domain Eukaryota; kingdom Metazoa; phylum Arthropoda; class Insecta; order Diptera; family Drosophilidae; genus Drosophila; species Drosophila tropicalis. The sequence goes on from NW_027173482.1 coordinate 6,071, forward strand.
TCTAAGGGTTAAAGGCTTTGCAATGTGTGCAAAATTTGGAATGAATTTACGGAAGAATCCGCATAACCCTAAGAATGATTTTATTTCTGTTTCCTTTTTCAAGAACTCGCATTTATCTAATTGTAGTTTTAGATTAGCATTGTGCAATTTAGCAAAGACCTTTTTTAGTGATGCTAAATGTTCTTCTAATGAGGTGGAATAAACAATAATATCGTCTAAGTAGACTAAACAATCTTTATAGATTAAATCTTCTAATAAATTGTTCATACATCTTTGGAATGTTGCTGGTGCATTTTTTAGCCCAAATGGCTTTCGTGTGTACTCGTAATGACCATGTTGAGTTGAAAATGCGGTTTTTTCGATTGATTTAGGGTCCATTTGGATTTTATGGTGTATCAACCCCGTATTCCAGCAATTAGAAATGTCAAGTTATTTCGATTTTTACAAATTAATTAATACTTTATTCAAGTGTTGTTTGATATGTTTTCTGCTGCGCTTGCCGCCAAGAATCAAAGTAAAAAGGAATAAAGAAAAGCCAAAGCCAAAGCTTGTACGCGAAAGCTCATTCCGTGGCTTATGCCGCGGAGCTTTCTGTATGCTAATCGCCGGACACCGAAAGCTCTCTTGGCACGGGTCTCCACATCCCTCCAATGTTTTTCAGCTTCAGCTTCAATCCCTCGTCCTGAGCGCAGGCTTCATTTTCCGGTGCTTGAGACGTTTGTCTGGATGTGCTGGTGCCCTGAACACTATCGGTTGTCGGTGCAGCTTCATGGGTACCTGTCACTGGAATTTTTTTTAAATGTCTCACATCTCTGGTTAGCGTTTTCCCTCCTCCTTGAACTTGGTCTATGTTCCCTTTCCTATTGACTACCACGTACTCGGTTGTATCAAACGTGGGTGTCAGCTTATGTGGACACAAGACATTCTTCAGCACAATTATGTCTTCGGGTTGGATGTACGATGCTTTGGCGCCTTTTCCCTTCTGTTTGTTCCAGCAATCCAAGTCTCTTTCCGAGGATTCGCCGACATCACCCACAACGTCTCGAACATCCGGTATCTTGTCTCTAATGATTCGGTTAAACATCAATTCCGAAGGAGCTGCTCCTGTGGTTCCATGTCGTGTTAGGTTGTACATCATGACAAAGTTTTGGATCTCTTGTTTATAATCTTTCCCTTTCGACCTCGCAATTTTAAGGCGTTTCACCAAAAACTTGTTCATATTTTCAACTTCGCCATTCGCCTGTGGCCAATATGGGGGGTGTCGTTATTTGGGTGTTACCGTTGGTCCGACAAAAATCTTGAATTCGATACTTACGAATTGGCGACCATTATCGGTTCTCAGCGTTCGTGGTATTCCCAAACGAGAAAATATCTCATCCATTTGCTCGATCAGCACCTTCGACGAAATGGTTTTTATAAACTTCAATTCCATGTATCTGGAAAAATAGTCGATCAACACCAGTACATAGTCGTTGCTCGGTAAAGGTCCTAGTAAGTCAGTAAGCAGTCTCTACAGGCCTTAACAAATCCTTCTACTTCCCGGTGGATCCTTGGCCACCACACCTTTGAACGTAATCTTAGTTTCATAGCCGATTCACCCGGATGGCCCTCGTGAGCCAGTTCGAGCACTTGCGATCGTAGTATTGCTGAGATAACTATTTTCGTTCCGCGTAAGAGTACAGTACGTAACTGTCGATAACTCCCATCGGAACGGATAATATGGACTGGATGAGTTCGCCTCCCATGAGTTGGTGCAAAGATAGGTCATTGGATCAATTATTTCTTCGTCCTGCATATTTTTTTTCCATGATTTCCGATATGGTTAGAGACTTTGGTACTCCTTTGGCTACAATTTGAAAGATATTTTGCTCATCCTGCCATTCGAAAGCTACCGCTTCTGTAAGTTGACAAAGACGCGACACGGAATCTGCGATGTTTTCCTTTCCTGTTTTATAGATGACTCGGAATCGGTAGGACTGTAGGCGAAGTAACCAACGTTCGATACGTGCCGGTGGTTTCGAAGTTGGTTTGAAGATGGATTCCAATGGCTTATGATCCGTTATCCGATCGAATTCCAGTCCTGCTAGGTATTAGTAAAACTTCTCCACTGACCATACCAATGCCAAGCTTTCTTTTTCCGTTTGCGAATATCTCTTCTCAACATCAGTTAGGCTTTTACTAGCGAACGATACGATATGATGGTCGTTGTGATCATCAATCTGTACCAGAACTGCTCCCAGTGCCACTGGACTTGCATCGGCTATAAGACATGTACGGAGATTTCGATTGAAGTATGACAGCTTTGTCACCTCGACGACTTGTTTCTTTAACGTATCGAAGGCTTGCTGTTCTTTGTTGGTCCAATCAAATTTGGTATTCGCCTTTATTAATCTTCTCAGTGGCTCCGTCGTGTTGGCGAGATCGGGTATAAATTTCCCCACGTATGTTACGAGGCCCAGGAAACTCCTTGTCTCCTCCTTAGTTTTCGGAGCACGGATGTCTGTGATCACTTTAACTTTATCTGGATCCGCTTCGATACCATGGTCCGATAGAATATGGCCAAGAAACTTGAGTTTTGTTGTTTTGTACATACATGTTTGCTTATTTAAAACAACGTTGTGGATATCATAAATTTTCAGAACCGCAGTTAGCGCATTGTCGTGTTCTTCTTCGTTTTTGCCGAAAACGATGACATCGTCAATTTAGTTCAGGCCATTGGAGCAGCCTGCTAACAATTCCTCAAGCCGCATCTGGAAAATTTCTGGAGCCGAGTTAACTCCGAAAAACAGTCTTTGATATCGAAATAGTCCCTTGTGTGTAATAAATGTGGTAATCTGCCGACTTGACTCATAGAGCTCCAATTGGTGATAAGCATTTTTCAAATCCAGTCTGGAAAAACATCTCGCCTCCCGTAGTTTGGTCATGAACATGTCGAATGTTGGCAGTGGGTAGTTTTTCCTCGAGATGGCCAAATTCGCCCTTCCCATGTCCAGACATAGCCTTATCTCGCTGCTTCCTTTATACGCAATTACAACAGGTGAAATCCATGAACTCTGTCCATGGACTGGCTCTATAATGTCTTGCTGCACAGCCTGTCTTATCCTTTCTGCAATTTGGTTTTGTAACGCAGTCGGAAATCTCCGCATTGGCTGCTGCACTGGTCTCACATTGTGGTCTATGGTCAATCTCACAGGTGAAGCTTTCTATTTCGAAAAATGTGCGCACGAATCCACTCTATTTACGCCTAAACCAAATTCTAGGACGTTGAGTTGTACGTCTGTGTCCCGTCCTAGTAACGGTTGTCTACTATTTTCAATTACCTAAAATGTAGCAATCAACTCTGGTCTTTTCTGAATTCTTATCGGAGCTTCAAAACGTTAGTCACCCTCAGCACGTCACCCGAAGCGAACGAACATTGAACACTGTCGCATGTACCCTATTCAGTTGCAGCCAAATGCCACGGCCTAACAGGTTGAACCGTGATCCGGAGTCAATTATCATTTGAAGCTGGGATCCCCCAACTAGACATGATACGGTTTCTTCTCCTTCTGGTTCACCAGTTATTTTAAAACAGTTCGACCAACTGTTGTCGTTGTGACACTTAGTCTCCTCCTCATCGATGGCGCGCACCTGGGACTGTTGGGTTCGTGGTCGCTTGCGTTGATTATCTTATGGTGTTCCAAAACGTCTCTTCAATGTGGTCTTACACATCCGAGCATAATGTCCGAACCGGGAACATTTATTACATTTTGAGTTTCTTGCCGGGCATGCCATACTGCGTTCATCATGGTCTGCTGCTCCACACCGGCCACACACATCATTCGTCCTGTCATTTCTTTTTGTTTGGACGCCAATTTTCTTCACAATTTCGGCATCCGACGGAATCACCATTGCCTCTGACTGCTGATTCACTTGCTCTTCAACTTTGCACGTATTTATTATCACCTACAGCTTGAGCTCCGCTTCTAATAGCTTCTTTTTCAACGCAGAAAAAAGCGATGCAGATTTCCTCTATTTCGATCTTGGTGGCTCCAAAAAAACATTTACTGGCTTGTTGTCTTAGCCGCAGCAAGAACTCGGCAAAACACTCACCTTGGCGGGGCACCATGCTGCGAAACATGTGCCTTTCGAATACGGCGTTACGTTGCGGTGAAAAATATTCATTTAATTTGTCCACCAGTGGAGTAAATACATCATTTTCCATTGTCGCATCGTATGGCACTAACGCGCCTGGAAGACTGTACACCACCTCTTGTAGCTGTAGTCCGCCGAAATGCAGTAATTTGTTCCGCTTTTTAATTACCGATGAAATTTCTTCTGTGTCCACATAGATATTGAATGACCGAAGCCATTTCTCCCACTCGTTGCGCCACAACGATTTTTCTATGTTGGCGGACAGAAATGGTTTAATTTCAGCCATTCTGCTGATTTGTTTTAGCTTGCACTTTATTTCGTGGTCAGCCTCTGATTCTTTTCAGATGATTTCGCTTGGACAGCCATGCTGTGTACAACTTCTGGTATTTTCCAGATATTTTCAGCTTGCACGGGCGTTAGTTCTGCCTTGCTCAGCTGTTTGCTTTTTTTTTCTCTTGGCTTGTCTTAGCACTTTCTCGACTCAGCCTCTGTCAAATGCAGATAATTAATTTATTTTTTGTTTCCCTCACTCTTGTATACTTACATGTACGCACTCATATATCTTTTTTTCTAATTTTTGCTTATGGCCGCGTCTGGCACAACGCGTTGCTTCGTGTATAACCTCACTTCTCTTTTTTTTCTAGGCCGCGTTTTCCTTCTTCCTAGAAATGTCAAGTTATTTCGATTTTTACAAATTAATTAATACTTTATTCAAGTGTTGTTTGATATGTTTTCTGTTGCGCTTGCCGCCAAGAATCAAAGTAAAAAGGAATAAAGAAACGATGCCAAAGCTTGTACGCGAAGGCTCATTCCGTGGCTTGTGCCGCGGAGCTTTCTGTATGCTAATCGCCGGCCACCGAAAGCTCTCTTGGTACGGGTCTCCACAGATGGAATCCCTTGGCGAGGTCAATGGTTGTAAAATATTGACATTTTCCAAGTTTGTCTAATATTTCATCCATTACTGGTATTGGGAACTTGTCATCGACAGTAATCTCATTTAGACTACGATAGTCGATTACTAGGCGGAACTTGTGTTCCTTAGATGCGTCCTCTTTTTTAGGTACGATCCAGATTCCCTGTTCTATCATTTCATTAATTTGTTTATTGACTTCTTCGTCAAAGATTTGTGGGTTTTTTATGGGTGTTTGTAAATTGGGTCTGATGGTATGCTTAGTTCTGATGTTATGTTATATTGTACTGGTAAAGGTCAAATTTTCACCTTTCCTATACTGGATATCGCTAAATTCGTGCAATATTTTCTTTAACTTTTATATTTCTTCTGAATTTAAATGATCACGTGTAAATTCGTTTTTTTTGTCGATACCGTTATTTATTTCATGTGCGAATGCTTCATATTCGAACTCTGGGGGAGGATAAGGTATTGATTCTTCTTTTTCTTCTTTATTGGTGTATTTGAAATAGAATTTGTGATTTGATAATGTTACACTATTTTATTCGTAATTAATAACGGCCTGACATGCTTTAAGATATTTTCTACCTAATAGTATGTCATATGTTGATGAAAATTTATGGCAATAAAATTTTTGATGGTTGGGGCAAAGTTTGCTTGGTGCAAAAGATACGCTTTTATTAAGCTTAATTATTCCTTTTATTGTTTGAACATTTAAATTTTCTGATGTTTCTGGAAAATTGAAATAATTTTCGTTGATAATATTTATTGAAGAGCCTGTATCTATAACGCACTTTAAAGGAATGTTATTGATTTTTAGTTGGACATAGGGATTTGATTGGAGGTATTCCGTTGATCTATTTGATCCAACTGTTCTGTCTGAGCTATCTGATCCGAGGCTGATTGATGAAAATTTTCGGACCATTCCATTTTACTCTCACCACTGGTACTTTCTCTTTGCCTTTTAGTGGGTTGATTTACCACAGGGTTTTGCTTCTGAGGTTAATTCTGAAAATTTAGGGGATTTTTTTGCCTGCCCAGATTAAGATTTTGTCGAAATTCTTCTCAAAGCTGTTAAATATTTTGGGAATTGGTATGATTTGAATTATTGTGTTAATGGCTTTGCTTATAATAGTTTTGCCCTGAACTATTCTGGTTTGATTTGTTATTCGAATTTCCTGAATTACTTTGATTGTTAGTTTTGGGTTTCTATGTGGAGCTGATTTCATGTTGACCCTATCTCTGGACTACTTGTTTCAAATTAGACACTGTTGAAATATCAAACTTTACTAATGTCACATAAAACGTAAAACGTATAAAATGTAAAAAAAAAAAAATTGTGTTTGTCCAGTGTTTTTATAATTCCAAATAAAGTGACTTCTAAGTTTATTCCATCCACATATACATATATGATGTATATATATATATATATATAAATAGTTAGGCTTAGACTAGGACACACACGTCTCACTCAACAAGTATATATCGACCCCAACAACATCACCCCATGCCCAAACTGTTTATGTGTAAGTAACCTCAACATTACCCACATCCTTATAGAATGCCCAGCAACCCAGCACCTTAGGAACCAAATTTTCAAAAATACCTGTCCCCTTTCCATCCTTTCAAATCCCACACCATAAAATACATCCCAATTCCTTAACCTTACAAAAATATACCACCTATTGTAATTTTAAGTATGTTAATATGTAAATATGTAAATTTGTAAATATGTAAATACCAAGCCGAAGGCCTTAGCCGCCAGCGCTTTAATTCATAAGTTAGCAATAATTTTAATTATTATTAACTTTATTATAAATAAATAAATAAATATTTTTTTTATTCACTTTTGCACTTTGTTTAACCATGCGCGAATGTACGTGCACGTGAATTCCCATTTATTTTTGGTCCTTCGAGGTGGATAAATCATTTTGGTTCTTCGAGAAAAAGGAACTCTGCCGTGGTAAGAGGCTCAGTGAGTGAATCGCCGCCTAAGATCAGCTATAGGTAGCAAAATAAAATAACTTCTAATTTCGAAAGTATAGAATATGTGTATAAAATATATGTACATACATATATATATAAGAGCGTCGACAGTATTTTTTATTTCACTCATGTTCTTTTACTGTTTTTACATTGCACTTTCACTATTTCACTTATGTATATTCTCGAACTGTGCGGCTAGTTCCCGGAGGGTTTGTTAACTGAGCGCTCTAGTCCGAGGCCCACTTTATATAGGACCTGACCTGAAGACAGCTCTCAACATTTGTTGTTAAGGTTGCTTAGATGCTCACCCAGGGCTACAACTGACACACCAGTCAATCCATTGGAACTAATTAGTAGGACTTGACTTATTAGTCAATTAACCAACACTATCCGACACGGCCATCCTGACCTTTACACGTCCTCGTGTGACCCAGACAGTCAATGGACTGATATTATTCAAAAACCCATTTATTACAGCTTATTCAGACTTAAATCATATTTTTAGCTATTTTACTCAATCTTTTGCTTATTCATAACTTATACCATTTTCATTTTTCATCCAACTTTATCATTTACAACTACAAAATGTTAGCTTCAACTTTTACTTTCTTACAGAACATTTAAATAAACCTCTTTGTTTTCATAAAAAACTTCTGCACTCTGACGTGAAGGTCGTGATTTTGCATAGCTCCTGAGTTTTTATTTATATTTATTGTTTTCTCTCAATTTTTAATTGTGCTTAGTTTGTTTACGCTTTCGCTGGTGTTGTTCGCTTGACACCCTTGTGTTTTATTTCCATAATTCGCCAAATTAATCAGTTTAAACAGTTTTTTCTTTTTCGTGATTAGTGTTTGGTGCATTTATTTATTTTATATTTTTCTCTCTCGTCATTGCTTCTGCAGTTGCTCCCCTCATCGCCCCCATCATACCATCAGAGCTAGTGGCTTTGTTGTTCTCTCTGCTTTGTGCTTGTGCTCAGCTTCTCTCCGACGTAATATCTTTTGTAAGGCCGCCTCTCAAAGCTCGGCCTATAACTGTTTTTGCACACTCTGTTGCAATTATTATCAGAAGTATCTGAGTCGTCTGTGGAAGCTAACATTGGTAATATATGCCCTGCTAAGGTTTTAATTCAAAAGGTTAAGTTTTCTAGGCCTCGCGAAATCTCCTCTTTTAAAATTACAGTACCAAATGAGTACTTCTCAGCTATGGTTGACCCTAATTTTTGGCCAGAGGGCATAGTTGTACACGAGTTTGCGCCCAATAAGCGCTCCCGTCCGTTGCCTGTCCACCTTCATAATTTATCTTCTGCTTCAAAAAACTAAAAATGTCTAGTCTTTGCATTTATAATCAAAATGTAAGAGGACTTCTTACCAAGCTCTCGAACCTGTTCTGTGATAGCCAAACCTTTTCGGGTGACATATTAGCTTTCTCTGAAACTTGGCTTAACTCCTCTGTTTTGGATAATGAAATTCTTAATAATAACTTTATATCTTAAAGGCTTGATCGTGTTGGTCGTCGTGCCGGTGGAGCACTCATTTAACTTGCCTAATATTTCTTGGCTTGTAGATGATAATCTATCTTTCTTAGTTCCTTCATCTCAACATGTTTTTCTTGATAGCCTACTTGAATGTCCACTATATCAGTTCAATTCTTTCCTTAACTCATCTAAAAGTATCCTTGATCTTGTTTTTGTCTCTGATCCCACTGTTAATGCTGTATCACAAACACAGCCACTAGTGACACCTGAAGATCCTTATCACTCTACCTAAGGTTAAGTTACTATTTCTTACAATTCCGTTATTAATTCATTTAATACCATCTCAAATTCTCGTCGTAGATGTTTTCGTAAAACAAATTTCAATCTTCTTAACAGCCTTATTTTCTCTTTTGATTGGTCATTTCTATTTAAGTGCTGCGATATAGATTGTGCAGTGAAGTTTTTCTACTCTGCTGTTAATTCTCTAATTGATAAATGCGTTCCTTATGTGAATGTCTCTATCGTCTCCAGCGCGCCAGTCTGGTTCACACGTAGGTTTTCTAATCTCTGTAACATTAAATCGAGATATTTTAAAAGATTTAAAAAAACTGGTTCGCGACTTGACCATGCACTTATTGTATAGCCAAATCTCAATTTTGCCTTTTAAATACTCAATGCTACAACAATTATCTCGTTCGCTGTAAGGTTGAATTTTATAAGAACCCCAAAAGATTTTACAACTTTGTCAAATTCAAAAGACGCTCTAATGTACTGCCTTCCACCTTCAGACTTAACGACCTGACTACTAATAATGATTCAGATATTGCAGATCTGTTTGCTAAATTCTTATTCTACTACTGTTTCGGATCCCACACCCTATCCCTTTTCAATCCCACATTTAATTGTATGTTTTTTCCTAGTATTACTGAAGACTGTATTCTCTCTAGCTTGTCATCTATGAAGTCTTCCTTCGTTCCCGGGCCTGATTGGGCCTAGTTGCATCCTTAAAATGTGTTCTATTTCCCTATCTAAGCCTTTAGCTCGGTTATTCTTTATATCGAGTGAGACTTGTAGCTTTCCTGATATTTGGAAGGAGTCTTTTATTATTCCGCTTTTTAAAAAGGGTAGCAAATCGGATATTTCTAACTACCGTGGTATTGCCAAACTTTTGGCAATCAAAACCTTCAACACCTATCCAAATCCACTATTTCTCCTTGTCAACATGGCTTCATGAAAGGTCGCTCGACGCTTAGCAACCTTTTAGAATTGACTACCCTTGTACACCATGGCTTCCGTAAAAAGTGTCAAACTGATGTTATTTATACTGAATTTAGTAAGGCTTTTGATACGGTTGATCATTCTTTGCTTCTCGCGAAACTTAACATCATGGGTTTTTCACCAAAATTATTGGGTTGGTTAAAGTCGTATCTTATTGGCAGAACCCAAAAGGTGTCTTTTCGTTTCTCGATATCTAAAACTGTTCGAGTTACGTCAGGTGTACCCTAAGGCAGTCATCTGGGCCCACTATTATTTACATTGTTTATAAATGATTTGCCTTGGCCTTGGCTCATTCACGCGTGCTCATGTTTGCGGATGATGTCAAGATTTGTTATTCCTATAATGATCCTTCTTTCCAACAGTACTTGCAATTAGATCTCGATGCGTTCTGTGATTGGTGCCACGTTAATAAATTACACCTTAATGCCTTTAAGTGTTCCTTTATGACTTTCAGTCGTTTGTCTCCGCTCCTAGCTCATTACTCTATTAAGTCTGTTCTGTTAGATTGTGTTCCATCATTCAAAGACTTAGTCGTTATGTTTGACCCTAAACTTTCATTTAATGTTCATATTTCTTCAATTGTCAACAGAGCATGCAGCCTTCTTGGCTTCATTAAACGTTGGGCCAAAGAATTTGATGAACCCTATGTAACAAAGGTTTTGTACACTTCGTTAGTTCGCCCTACTCTAGAATATTGCTCGCCAGTGTGGAACCCGCAATATGATGTTCACCAGCGCAGTATTGAATCGGTACAGAAGCAATTCCTTAAGTTTGCGCTACGCGGTCTAAATTGGGACCCGGGTCTTCGCCTACCTTCTTATTCTGACAGACTTCTTCTTATTAATCTTCCTTCACTTTATAACCGTAGGCTTGTTTTTGGCATTCTCTTTCTCCATAAACTAGTCAACGGCGAAGTCATTTCTACCAATATACTAGATACGCTGTATTTTTGTGTTCCCTCACGTCGGACCAGAAACTTTTTTCCTATTCACCTTAGTAGATGTCTGACTAACTACTCTCTTCACGAACCTATTCGTGTTCTTTGCCAATCTTTTAACAACCTTTCTCACCTTATCTCTCCTCATCTTTCTGTCACTTCTCTTCGCGCTATACTTTTTAATCATCTACAGCGAAACCAATGAAAATATTCTGGACTTGGATTGGCTGCAACTCATCCCTGGCCACATTGGCTGTGAATCGGGGCATAGCTGGCACCTTGTGCAAATAAAACACCTCCACCGGGCCGGGGATGTTTAGTTGTGTGTAAAGCTAAGCTACCTTCTTCATTTAATTTCTATCTGTCTTTAGCTTAAGCTTTTTCGTCGACTGCTGTGTTAGTTGACGTAAATAAATAAATAAATAAATAAATAAATAAATAAATAAATAACTCGAGGCTCGCCGGCTAGCTACAATCGAGTCGTAAGGTGCGATAACCCTGCCTCATCCGCGCACAACAATAAAAAAAAATCAAACACAATCCATCATTGAATACGACATCCACTGGAGACTGTCACTAAGGACTAGAATAAATATTATTATATATATTTCGGTCACCACGCACACACAAACGCCTCACACACACCGGCTTTGGGATCTGGCCTTAGGCTCTCATTTGATCCCGGCATACCCGCCCTTCCTGGCAGTTTCGGTATCCTACTGCCCCATTTAAACACTATTGATGATATTAGTGGTACATTACAGATCGCTCATCCCATTCCTCCGGATATTACTCACCGTCCCCCCTTTTCCCGACAAACCAAACTACTCAATATCCTTCATCTTTTCTCGATCGTTTATATTAATTTTATATAATGACATGGGAATTTTATTAATTAAAATTTTACGCGCTTACCGAGACATCATTATCTCATCAAATAAGTTATTGATAATTTCTCCTTTGCTTTTCAGACGCCAACCTGACCATAGGGGACCTACCTAAAAAAAAGGTATCTTTTTATGTAGTGTTGGGTAAACGTTGCTCAATTAGGTGAACATGTTCACTTGTTCTTTTTTTCGAAGTGAGTCGACTCGCTCACTTTGCTCAGTTGCTCATTCACATTGCTCAGTTGCTCACTGTTCATGAACAGCTCAAAGCTACAAAATTCTTCACACAACAGACAATGAAATATGTTATGTTCCATTTTAAATCTTTTTTTTAATGATTTTTATAACTCTTGTACTTAAAACTAATTTAACAAAACAAACCAAAACCTTTTTCATAGATTTCATTCCCTTCATTGGGAGTATTTATGTTCTATAAAACTTGTACTTAAAACTAAATTAGAAAATAAAAAACAAAAAGTTAAAGTTAAAGAAATTCCCTTCATTGGGAATATTAGTCTTCTCGTTAAATAAAAATACTATTATTTAGGAACATACATAAAATTTACATGTTATTATGTAAAATCATAAGATTTTCCACATTGGTCGGCTTCAACAGGGACCGTCTTTTGGTTACTGTTTCACCAGCACTGGAAAATATGCGCTCGCGTGGCACAGATGTTGCAACTATGCATAGGCGACTTAGCATATATGTATATATATGCGGGTATTGCATTTTTCGCTGATTCCACCATTCCAATGGATCAGCCTTCCGAGATATATACTCTTCAGCTAAATATTTATCCATTTCTCGAATACCAGCAGCATGGCTTACTTGTTGGAACTTATTGTCATACTCGTTCCAGATGTCGTCTTTGTCAGTAGAACCCAATTCTTTAGCTGGGACACCTTCATTCAGTGCGACAACGGTGCGCATTTTTGTCAGTTTTTTTTTTATGTCAGAAACCGCGTTTTGAAAGGCTTCTGTTGATTTAAATACTCGTCCTTTAAATCTTGGATCCAGAATGGTGCTTTCTGCGTACAAAACATTTGTTTCCACCTCTCTGAATCTGCCATCCATTTCAAAAATGAGCGTCTCGACAACCTCCTGCAAAGTATGGCTTGCAACAGACGCATTTATTGTCACCATTTTTTTTTGCAGCAACCCAACTAAGACAATTATCTTTGATAGCGCCACATTTTTTCCGCGCAGATCTCTTCCGTTAGTTGATAGAAGGGCTGTAAAATTGGAAGTACACCTTCTATCAAACTCCAGTCTTCTGGGGACAAAATAAGGTCCGTCCGTGTGGAGAGGGCTGCCACAACTGCCTGCAACATCGACAGTCTTTGAAACATTTTGAAGGTGGAATTCCACCTTGTGGCCACATCCTGCGTGAGTTTTAGTTGTGGCAAGTTAAACATAGCTTGCATGTCCTTTAACTTTTTTAGCCCTGATGAGCTACGGTTAAAGTACTCTGCGATAGCTTTTACTTTCGTGAGCACACTGCTGATTTTCTCCAAAGCCTTTTGAACAATTATGTTTAGAGAGTGCGCAAAACACCTCACCTGTTTCCAATTGCCCAATTTTATAGCACCAAAAATGTTGTGGGCATTGTCCGAAGCTATAGCCATTACTTTATTTTGTAACTCCCACTTGCCAACAATTTTTTTGAGAAAAGCAAAAAGGTTTACTGAAGTGTGTGACTCTTCAAAGGCCTCGCAAGCAATGGTGTGTGATTGTAGCACTGTTGTATCCTGATTTATGTAGTGCACAGTTACTGCTATATAGCTCTCATTGCTGAGTGATGTCAAGCCGTCTGTTGTTAGACATACTGCAGTGGCCATTCGCAAATTGTCCAAAATTTGTCCCAAGTGTTCATCACGAACTTTGGGTATCAAAGAGGTGGTTAACGTTTTTCTTGTGGGAAGCTTATACCCTGGAGCGTGCGAGACAAAAATTGGCGCTAACACGAAGACAATAAAAAACGGAAGAACGCAAAATGAGCTAACAGTACGTAAAAATGAGCAAAGCCAACAAAAGTGAGTGTTGAAAAACAGTTGAGCAAAAGAGCATGTGAGCAAAAGGAGCAAGTGAGCAAAAAAGAACAAGTGAGCAAGAAAGAACAAGTGAGCAATAAAGAACAAGTGAGCAAGAAAGAACAAGTGAGCTAAAAATAACAAGTGAGCAATAAAGAACAAGTGAGCAAAAAAGAGCAAGTGAGTAATAAAGAACAATTCGAGAGGAACATGTTCAGTTGCTCAGTTTAGTGAACAACTCTTTTTTGTTCACTCACTCATGAGCAACCCAACACTATTTTTATGATAAGGACTATGCCCAAATTACACCTACTGGAGTTTTTGCTGGATGAATACGTTAAAACAAAACATGTGACGGCGGGCATGTTTCACAAGGATATGATTAATTATAAAAAAAAAAACACACGATATTACGATTAGGAGACACGATATTGGTAGACTCCAATTTATTTATTTATTAAATCATCGAAATAAGTTTTTTTTGACACGATATTGGTAGACAAAAAAAACTTATTTCGATGATTTAATAAATAAATAAATTGAATAGATAAATAAGTTAATAAATGAATAATTAGTTAAATGAATAATTAAATAAATAAGTAATTAGGATAATATTATATATATTGCAAAACATGTATGAAAGATTTAAAGAATAAAATGGTTAAGTGAGTATATAATATGTAAAAAAAAATGAAAATGATAAAATGGACAGGGGACTGCAAATTTTAAAATACATCGGTCTTGCGGGGAGCTTATTTGGTTATCACTTGTGAAACTGATTCACCTTACGACTCCAATAGGATAGTTTAGGGAATTTATCCCGTGCCGGTCTCTGTGGAAATATTCCCTCCCTCTTTTCTTTTTAATTTGTAATTTTTTTTTCTGAAGTTGGAATATGTGGTGGTCACGAGGCCATGGAGAATTTGTTTAATAGTGGGGGAAATAAAAAGCTTGGCCAGGCCCTGGATATATGCGCCCGGGCCTCCGACGATTGCCGATTTTGTTGGCCTGTACGGAGAATCCCGAAGGTGAGGATAAAATTTCCGTTGCATTCCTTGATCACCTGAACATTGCTGCAAAGCGATAGATTCATCACATAAACATCACCCAGCTCTTCTGTCGACGGTAACAACAGCAACATATAATAAACAAACGACGTTTACGGCTAATAGCAACTGTGAGTTCCAACTATTCAAAAACACAAAATCATCAACTTGTCAGATACAACACACAAACAGATCATTCGTGTGGTACGACATGTATCACAAAAATCCGTGGATTTTTGCGACCACCAAATTGAACTAGCAGTGACCTGTGACGATACTATACAAGATGTCACTATCAAGAAGACTGGATTGTTAACTCTAGACCCGACGTGTACAGCAAGGAGATCTGCTATCCGGTCTCTATTTTTACTGCATTATTCTTAGTAAGATCAGATACCAATTGTAGCTACATCGGGGGTGCATCGTTGTCTTTGGCCCCCATCTCTACCTTTGTAATCTCACTCCGAAGTCCACCCAATTTATGTGTTGGTTGCGACAACATTGAGTCACTGGTTTATGTGGTAGTGCCTATTTACATATAAATAAATAAACATTTAATTTTTTCAAGATATCTTAACGTCTTTCATTGAACATTTTGGTGATCCAAACATTGGCGGCTCCAAGTTGAAAGATTACTAGACTTGGTGAAACCGTCATTACGTGAGAATATTTGGTCAATTCAGGCGACAAATCTCTCAACAACAGGGAAACTGGTCAACTAGGCGACTACTTTCTTTGCACGCTTTGGACATAATACAATCCTAGACGAGGGTCGGAGCGTTCCCTGTCCTTGACAAAATAAATAAACCAAGTAACGAAAGTTCCAGCATTTCTAAGTCCAAGTAATGGGCAGCAGCATCTGGAACAAACACTACCTTGTGTGCTTTCCGCGAGAAAGTAAAGCACAAACTCTTCCTATGTGAAAAAAGTTTAAATATAAAATGAAATCCGCAGCAGAGCGGCTTAATTGGGTGCAGAGACATAAATTGTGTGTCAATTGCTTCAAGACGGACCGTATGGGAAAAAATTGCTCTTGGAAGGGATGTTTCAATTGCGATAAAATATGTACCACAATGTTGCATTTGAAAACAGGCAACGAAATAGCTAGCAAAATACACTTTGTTGGCAACAGCCAAGTGGTGAAAGAGATCAATGAAAGGAAAAAGCGGGCACTCTTGGATAGCGGATCCCTAGGAAATCTCGTCTCAGAGAGACTGGTAAAGAAGTTATCGTTAAAAATTAACGAGACTCCTGTGCACATAAATGAAGTGGGTGGTCAACCACTGAATAGGGATTCCGGAGGAGAAGAATAACCCAATCTTCATTCGTTGAATTCAAAATATGAACTCATTTTATTAACAAAAGTATGGAGTTTATATAGGGAATCTTAGGCTCTAGGAGGTAACAATTGTTCTTAAAATATCTTATTCTAATGAGACTCAAACCCAAGATTTCGGGGGTTGAAAATTATTATTATTTTTGGGCACGGCTTCGGCCACTTGACATCCTGCCGTTGTGATATTTTGGGTTAGTTTAGAATTACAAGTGTTTTTCTACAATGTGTGTGGCTGATTGTAATTCTAGTCATATGCTAGATTACTTGTTTGTGACAAAAGTACAGTTGTATTATGTTTTTCTTTAGTGCATCTGATTTGGTGAAGCCGCTTCAGATGAACACGATGTTTATTCTTAAACATTCTGCAAAGGGCCGCCAAATGTGACGTTTTGGATTTTATTTTTATTTAGTTGCCCTAAACAAATAATTATTATTAATATTATTTTTAGTAAGATTACTGTTGTTAAAGAAGCATGACGAGCTACATAAGGGAAGTTAACCCTAGCAAATCAATGTTTGTATCATTTTCCAAATTGGTTTATTAATATCGCCCGATGTTTAACAATTTTTGCTTCGGGATATCTACCCACTCCTGATGTGTATTACTGTGCTGACTTCCAGCCTTTTTATATGGTGGAGACTTTAAGGACCAACTACTTTTACCTCTCGGCTTAAACCAATGTGGCTTTTGCTGGTATTTGAATTTTGAGTGGTTATTCGGGTTAAGTGCTGTCCCTTTTTGTAATACAGCCTCGGACAATTTGTTACCCGAATTTATTTTGACACTATTTCTTAGATAATCATTATTTAATTTAACGTTTGCCATCTGAATATTTTCATTTTGTACTGGCTCTGGGATATATACTTTTTCTTCCCCAGATTTTACTTTACCTCCGAACTGAGGTCCTGCCGTGGGCCATAAACTTATTTCTTTTACCTCAGCTTTTATCTTACCTCTAAGGTGAGGTCCTGCCGGGGCCCGAAAAGTTATTTCTTGTTTTGTTTTGTTGATGAGCTTGTTTGGACTTGTGTTGTATTTATTTTCACATTTACCTTTTTTCTTCTCCCAACGCTTTTTAAAACCTGTAACATCTATTGTTGGTGCCACTACAGATTTATTTATTTTTGATTTGGTGCATCCCGAGACGATCCAACCAAATTTAGTATTTTGACCTAGTAGGCCATTTATCTTTCTAACTCCCCCTTTTAAGATTTTGGTATATAAGTCTACCCCTATTATCATGTCAACCCTACCAGGTTTATTAAAGGTAGGATCAGCAAGTACGTAGGATTGCCATTTTGACATATCCACATTTGCTATTTTAAAATGCAAATTTTAAAATGTTTTTGGCAAAACAATTGCCTCAACCTTAAGAAGTTTATCCCGTGGATTTGGAGTCTTCACATCTATTTTTACTTTATATTTTGATTTTATATAAAGTATATTATTATTTTTGTATATTGTTTAATTTTACGTAACTCTAATATTTGAGCGGCTTCTTCAGATAATATAGTACTCTGACAACCACTATCAATCAAAGCTCTTAATGTTTGAAACCCTCCATTTATTTTCTTAATTTGTATTAGGGCTGTGGCCAACAATTTTTGTTGTGCCGTTACACAGGTATTAACGCTCTCCTGATTTTCTTCATAATGGAGTAACGTATGGTGTCCTCTGCTGCAAAATGAGCAGACCATTTCATTATTGCATCTCTTGTTGCTTGAATGCTTCAAGCATCGTGTGCACAATTGTACTTTTTTTGCTATTTCCAGCCTTTCTATAGGTGTTAGCGCTTTAAACTTATAGCACTGAAGTGCGTTATGCCAGGGGCCTTTGCAGATCGGACAACTGTCTTTAAACCCCACAGCCGACGTTTTTTCTAATGGTTTTTTCTCTTCCTTTCTCACGGCACTTAGCGAGCAATATCTTTGCTCCAAGAATTCCATGACATCCGATAGCAATTGTATTTGCCTTGTTTTTCTAATCTGACTCTCATACAACTGTAGAGTCTCTCTGTCAAATTTCCGAAGTATGTGTTGAGCGAGTATTACGTCAACTTCATCGGACAAATTTGCTTTGATTTTAATTAAGTGTATTGACTCATTAATTATGTCAATCACTCCTTTTATACTCTTTGCGGATTCATTGTTGATCATCGGTAAATCAACGATCCGATTTAATTGTTCGGAAAATACCCTCCGATTATTTTCATACCGCTTGGTTAACAGTTCCCAAGCGGCACTATAATTGTCAGCTGAACCTGACAATAGATGAGCTACCATGCTCCTTGCTTCGCCTTTTAACGCGGATTTTAAATAACTAAACTTGAGAGCAATACTTAAATCTTCTCTTTTTTCAATTAATTCTGTAAATAACTCCACAAACAGGTCCCATTCTCTAGCCTCTCCAGCAAATGTGGGTACCTGAATCTTGGGCAACACCGGTAATTCGCCTCTCACGGTAACATTCTCACTCTTACAATTTTCTTTATTGTTCAATTTCATTTCTAGCATTGACAATGAATTTCGGACATCAAATTGTAAATCATCCATAATATTCTTTAATTTTGCATCACTTGTTATTACTTGTCATGCCTGTACTTTCTCCCACAAATAGTTAATTTTATTAATATATAATGTCCATGTCCCATTGCCTGTTGACTTCAACTCTACTACCTCCAAATATTCCTGGAGCTGTCGGACTCTATCCATAAATATCTCCTGGTTAAGCTTAGGGTTTTCATTACTGGAGGTCGCATTCCCGCGCGACTCTCCTATGCTATCATCAACTATCTCTGACATGTTTGCCTCCGCTTCAACGCACACCGACTTACTAGTGCCTGGTTTTTCTGACTCCCCTGTGGCTATAATTTTGGCAACTATCGTTAACGCTTCTTCATGTATTTTATTTCTGAAATAATCATGATCGAAATTTGGAGCAGTCTGGATCAATTTTTTGTTATTAGGTATCCATTGATTCCTTATCTCTTTTACTTCCTCTACAACTTTGTTAGTTATGCTTCTAGGATCTAGTGCTTCCAACTGCCTTAACCTGGTATGTAACCCTGCCTGCTTCTCTAACACTTTTGCAGCCTTATTTGTGAACATTTTTGTCTTAGAGGATATCGATTTAATTTATAATGATAATATTAAAATATGTAGGTTGATGTAAGTACTTATGACTATTTTAATTTATGTATATCTTATCTGATGATCCTGTTCGCTGCTGCTTGTCCGCCAATGGGTAGAGTTCGCCGTTTTATTTTTACTGTTTCGTCGCTCAGCTGCTGTTGTCCAGGGCCTATGGGCTCAGGCGGTACCGGTGCCGGATATCGCACCAGATTTCCTGCACGTTCTTCAGTTTCTCCTTTGCAACTATGTATCTTGTTGCTCTACTGCTGTTGGTAGTTGCCGACTTGCAACTACATATACTGCCAGCCACTTTTTTTTTTTTTCGATATTAGGGCTTCGAATACGCCACACACGAACTTTATAATGTTCTTTTTTTTTTACCGCCGCCGAAATTATTGCAGTTGCTCGACTAGCCAAACTGCCTTTATATACTCGGTCGCACGCACTTTTTATTTATTAAGCAATAATATTTTGCTTTTATTTTATACTCTGTCTCTTACCACTGGTGGGGGAAAACAAGAGTTATTTATTTTGCTACCTTTAGCCGGTCTAAGCATTTACACTTGCATTAGATCTCAAACTCTTAAGGAGCTGATTGAACCTCTGAGTCTCTTACCACTGGTGGGGGAAAACTACAGAGTTCTTTCTTATTTTGCTACCTTTAGCTGGTCTTAGCATTTATACTTGCATAAGATCTCAAACTCTTAAGGAGCTGATTCATTCTCTGAGTCTCTTACCACTGGTGGGGGAAAACTACAGAGTTCCTTTTTCTCGAAGGACCAAATATGATCCATCCGGCTCGAAGGACCAAAATGAATAGGGATTCCGGAGGAGAAGAATAACCCAATCTTCATTCGTTGAATTCAAAATATGAACTCATTTTATTAACAAAAGTATGGAGTTTATATAGGGAATCTTAGGCTCTAGGAGGTAACAATTATTCTTAAAATATCTTATTCTAATGAGACTCAAACCCAAGATTTCGGGGGTTGAAAATTATTATTATTTTTGGGCACGGCTTCGGCCACTTGACATCCTGCCGTTGTGATATTTTGGGTTAGTTTAGAATTACAAGTGTTTTTCTACAATGTGTGTGGCTGATTGTAATTCTAGTCATATGCTAGATTACTTGTTTGTGACAAAAGTACAGTTGTATTATGTTTTCTTTAGTGCATCTGATTTGGTGAAGCCGCTTCAGATGAACACGATGTTTATTCTTAAACAACCACAGATAAGCAAGGCGCAAGTAAGCTTGGTTGAAACGTCAAGGTACAACAAGCTCGCAATGCTAGTTGAGGCATTTATGTTGCCACACATATTAGGTGACCAACACACAGAACAAATAAAGCAGAAAGTCACATTACCGGACAACATTTAGTTAGCGGACCCACAATTTGATAAACATGGAAAAATTTATATGCTGTTGTGAGCTGATGATCACTATGCTATACTGCTACCAGAAAGAAGACGGGGCAATCGAAACCGTCCAACATTATGAAATTCAGAGTTTGGATGGATTGTTGCTGGCAGAATTACTATGTTAACGTCAAGCTTAAATCACATGTATGGTAGGCATTACCAATCCAGAGAACTCTCTAGAAAGATTCTGGCAGCTAGACACACTATAGCCAATGAAAAGGTACAGGAGTCCGGAGGAAGAGTATTGTGAAAAATTCTTTCTCGATAACATACACACGGGGGCGGATAATCGACTAATTGTAAAGCTTCCATTTGCTGAAGAGGCTTCATCTCTTGGAGAATCTTGGAAAGTAGCCATAGGAAGAACGGCGAATGAGCCCTGACATGAAAAAGGAGTATGTGAAATTTATGTCAGAATATGAACAGCTTGGTCATATGAAGCAGGTAGTGATGGAGCAAATTCCCAAGAACTATTACTTTGTACCGCATCACTGTGTACTAAAGCGAGAAAGTACCACCATCAAGAGTCAACTCTTCTCAAATCCACTGCGGTTCAGGACACACAAATATGTGTTCACTGGTGATATTGCAAAAATGTATCGTCAAGTTTGGATGAACTCTGCCGATCAATTCAATCAGATGATTGCGTAGAGAGATGATCCAAGTGAAAAAATAAAGTTTTATCGTTTAAAAACGGTGACTTATGGAACCACATCAGCACCATATTTAGCGACAAAGTGTCTGGAATATTTGGCACTGAAAAACATGGAAATATTGTCTTCTGGAGCATTGGCATATAAAAAATGACTTTTATGTTGATGATTGTCTCTAGAAGTCTTGAGACATAAGGGTTTCAATTTACGAAAATGGTGTTCAAATAGCAGTCAAATTCTAAAAAATAATTCCAAAGGAAGATACGATTGCTGACATCAATCTTGGTGACACACTGGAACAAACAAGTGTCAAAACATTGGGAATCATATGGGCACCCAAAGAAGATCAATTAAGTGGAATAACCAGACGATCCTCTAGGCCTGTTCGCCCTGGTAGTGGTAAGACAGAAAATGTTTCTTCAACATGTTGCCACCGAACGAATTGAGATGGATTGTGACCTGCCGCCGTATTTGGAGAAGTAATGGGAAGCCTACCGAGAGGATGTACAGGCATTAAACAACATGAAAATTCCAAGGCATATTTTTGATGGTAAGGTCCCCACTACAAAGAAACTGCATACATTTGTTGATGCATCAGAAAAGGCGTATGGAGCGTCAGTTTATATCCGATCAACCTATAAAAATGGAAAAATTTCGGCCAGATAACAACCTGACAACAGTGCGCCAAGTCGAGAGTGACTCCCCTTGAAACGCAGACACTGCCTCGGCTGGAACTATGTGCAGCTATACTTGGAGCTGAAGTCAAAAAGTTCTACAGGATCTCCAATTTGGATCAGAAAGTGTTGAATCATTTCTCTGTTCAGACTCAACAGTAGTACTCTCTTAGATTAGTTCACGGGCATCACATTTCCACACGTTTGTGGCTAATCGGTTGACCAAAATACATGCAATATAACATCCAAGGCAATGGCGTCATGTGTTATCAGCTCAACGCAGCTGATGTTCTGTCTCGAGAAATATCAGCAGTCCAGCTTAGCACACATACATTATGGTTGCATGGACCACAACGTCGCTGGCCAGCACCATTTAAGCCTTCAGAGCACGCGATGATCACCGCTGAGTAAAAAACCAAGGTATTCAGCATGGTCACTGCCACTGACAACACCACCATTGAATGGATATAGACGGTATATCACAGAAATTAATTTTACCGGCTACAGCGAATAGTGGCGTATGTGCTATGCTTTTTTTACAAGCAGAATAGGCAAACAACGACTCAGTTAGAGTTGGAAGAGTTGGACCAAGCACGAAGAATAGTTAGCAAGCAAATTCAAGAAACGTGATTTGCATATGAACTACGACACTTTTTTTATATTCCTATAATTTATACTTTTGTTAATAAAAGTCTATAAAATTTTTTGGTATAAAAAGGCCTTCTTTTTAATTTTTCAATGTTGAAGTTAATCTTGTGTGTCTTTTTTTTATTTTGCAAACAATTATTGGACAAACCTCCCATGTTGCGTATTTTCAAAAAACCGCAATGGAACATGACATTAAGATAAGTACACTCAAAAAAGCAAAGCAAAGATAGGTGACATAATAAAAAAAGAAATTTTTTGCTTGTTTTTACACTTAGAAATAGGTATACTTTCTAAAATACTTAAATAGGAACAACAACTTTAAATTGGTATATTTAGGGAGGTTAATAACGAATAAAAAGTCATCAAAATTTGTATGATGCAAATGGAATTGTACTCTTTAAATGCCGGGATTATGAGAATAGAAAATGCGCTTGCTTTCAATGGACTACAATATATACAATTACAGTTATAGCACCTGAATGTAGGCTTCTTTTTTGCGGAAACAATCGGCAGAAATACAGGTTTTTCCCGCTGCATCATTATATTGACAAATGCTGCCAACAAGTCATCCTTAGATCCAAAACGTTGCATACAAGCCACATCTCGCAAGTGACGGTCTGGTATCCCGTCAACAATATACTCGACCATCTTGTGCTTCGGCATATGCAAGCCACCAGCCAGACCAACTTTGTCGTTAAAATAATTCAGGAACGGTTCGCTGATGCGCCACTTGCGTGCTTCGAACTCTTTACAAATTATTCCATAGGTTTTTTTGATCCGAAGAATTTGGTTTCCATAGGCTGACTCAAGCACTCAGGGTTTGAGTGTATCCACTCCAAGGCTTTGCCCGTTAGTTTGCCGAAGACAAGTAAACGTAAATTATTTTCGTTTAAGTTGAATGATCTTTTCAAGTTGTGCACCGAAGATATCCAACCATAAACATTTTTATTACTTTCAAAATCGGGTAAAAAGTCTTTAACATCTTTGGCCAAGATCTGGTCGCCTGTTTTCGTCGCCAACCAGCTGCTTGAGTTGCCAGACTCAGTGTTGCCAGCAAGGAGCAAAAGTTCGTTCTCCCTACGAACCAGTTCCAATTCTTTGCAAAGTAGATCCACCTTTTTTTTCAACGTGTACATAACTATGTTTTTTTCTTTTTGGTTCTCTCCATTTGGCTTCTCATTTGTTGCTTTGTGCTCTTCGTTGTTACGCTCTTCAATCGACTTCTCATTTGTGTCTTCGTGCTCTCCGTTGTTACTCTTTTCATTCGGCTTCTCATTTGTGAAACTTGGTATTTGAGCTTCTTATAGCCCGGAGAAGATAAAGTATGAAAATTGTCAGGATCGGACCACTACATCATATAGCTCTAGAAGAAACATTTTTCCAAAAATTGGAGTATGTCCATGAAATTTATTACGATGATAGTATTGGATATAAAAACTCAGATTCCAAAATTTCAATTCGATCGAATAAATAGAACACAAGTTACAGTCAATATAAATATAAACTGTATGTGTATACGTGCGTTGCTTTGCTTAGGGAATGCGGGAAGAAGAAGAACAAGTTGTGGAATGAAGAGTAAAATTGTTTTGTTTGTACAATCGTGGAAAAAAGTATATTGACTTCACGTTGTCAAGTGTAAAATCGTTTTTTTCTGGAAACCGAGAGGAGTAAAGGTTTCCTTTAAATTTTTAATAGAAAGATGCTATCAAAGCTTATAAGAAACCAAAAACTTGCAGTGATAACGGTAAAAATGAAGTTGCTGTATTTTTTTGAGTTAAAGATTATGCTTATATGCTTACCATATATATCAACTTTAAAGTTTTATTTAAAAATGATACGGGCCATAAGTTAGAACCTAAGTACTTAGGCCCATATACAATAGAAGCAATAGAAAATAGGGAAAACATTTTAATTAAAGATAAAAAGAATAAGAAACAAATAGTTCATAAAGATAGGCTAAACAATTTTTCTTAATCATTTAATATATTAAATTACAAAAAATATATATAAAAACAAAATTTCCATATTTCATGACACTATATTAAAATTACCATATATACATATATTTAACAAAATTTTCATATTTTCTGACACCATATAAAAATGAAGTAAGTAAGTGGACTCGCCGACTATCTCGCTCACTCTACAAACACACGAGCACTCTAGCGCCGCTACTAGCCAACGGCCAATTCTGGCCTTGTGGACAGCTTAGTAAAATACGCTCATACGCATATTTTGCATGTTTCTAGTCCGATTTCAATAAAATTTGATAGTTTGGTAGAAATAGTACAAATAGTTTAAGATTAATTAGTCTGCCAAATTTGATTGCGATAGTCAAAAAACTACAGGAGGAAATAGGTTTTTTCTAAATTATGGAGGCAGAAGTGGGCGTGGCAAAATATAAAAATATATATACTCTGCGCGCATACTAAGCCAGTGTACATACTAAATTTAGTGACTTTTTGTTAGTTTTTGATAAAATCAGTTTTGTTTTATTTGCGGGGGCGGATGGGGGAGTGGTAAAAAGTTTGACCAATTAGTTTCTGCGCGCTAACTAAACGAGTATATAAACAGCCAATATCTGCGCTTATATTAAGCTACTATACATACCAAATTTGGTGGCTCTAGCTCTTATAGCCTTCGAGATCTGCTGGTTCATAGACGGATGGATGGACGGACAGACGGACGGACAGACAGACGGACATGGCTAGATCGACTCGTCTGTTGATCCTGATTAAGAATATATACTTTATAGGGTCGGAGAAGCTTCTTTCTGCCTGTTACAGACATTTTGGCGATTTTAATATATGTACATACCATTTCACCCTATGGGTGTATAGTATAAAAAGCATTTGGACAATAGCTCAGAAAATAACGAAGTTATTAAGAAAAGTCACTGTTCGTGACTTTGTCGTTTGTATGGGAGCTATATGATATAGTGGCCCGATCGGGCTGAATCCGAGATATACAAAATTAATTAAACTAACGAATTTTTAATTTGAAAGTAATCGCGTTAAAAGTAACGAAGTTATTTACAAAAGTTACTGGTTTCGACCGATCGTTCCTATGGGAGCTATGTGACATATAGACATCCGATCTTGATCAAATTTGGCATAGTAGGTTATAGGCGTAATAAACTCTTTAATATTAGTTTCACGATAATAGCACAGAAAATAACGAAGTTATTGAGAAAAGTCACTGTTCGTGACTTTGGGGTTTGTATGGGAGCTATATTATATAGTGGTCCGGCTGAATCCGAGGTATACAACCCCTGCATTATATACAAGCCTACGTGCAAAATTTCAGCTCTGTAGCTCTAACGGTCTAGGAGGAGTTTGCGTTGATCCAGACTAACGGACGGACAGGGCTTTTTGAACTCGTCTCGTCGTGCTGATCATGAATATATATACTTTGTATGGTCGGAGATGCTTCGTTCTATGCGTTGCACACTTCTGACCAAAATTAATATACCCTTTTTGCAAGGGTATAAAAAACTTTATGTATAGCACTCACAGCTAGGTTAAAAACTATTATAAATTACAGAATTACAAAATTCTATCCGATTACATCACTTCATCATATCAACATCAAAAATCATTGAACGAAATCATTGTCTTAAATATTACACTTATTTTTGCAATACCACGCCGAATTAATTTTAAGAAAAATTTCCATCCCCAATATTATTATTATTAAGAGATTTACGCGAAATTGTAAATTTCATGTAACTTGAGAAATTAAGCTAAAGCAACCGAGGCCTTAAGCTTATTGGGTGTATGTTTAATATTAAATTAATTTAACCTAGTATTAATATTATTACTTACATTTGTATTGACTCTATGGCTAAATTAGATGGTAGATATTGGGAGCTTTTAGGAATTCAACAGTTTCTTTTTAATTTTGGTATGATATCTGGTCAATTTCACTATATCAGTTCGAGAGGTGTTAGTTGTTGGGGTTTTGTCTTGGGAAACGTTTTTGCAGTGTTGCGATGTATTGGTCAATATTTCCTTGTATGTTTTTGGCTGCAGTGACCAGGGACCCAAAGAAGTGATATTTTGTTTGTTTAATATGTTTCTAATCCCTGTGGTATAGTTGCTCTGGTGTTGTTAATTGCTTGTAGTGCGGAAAGGGAGTCTGAACAGATTGTGAATTTACCGCTTTAATTGCTTCATATTTTCAGGCTGCACGATGGCCACGATTTCGGCTGTGAAGATTGAGGTGTAGCCGGGTTGTATTTGTTGGGAGATCCTATGGTTTTGGATCCGTCAGTGTACATCAGTTTTCTGTTCGATGTAGAATTTATTTCTTTGAACTTTTGTTGGTATATTAAGGCTGGTATATCTGATTTAAGTGAAGAGTGTAGCTCGATGTTTATTATGTTTATGTAATTGTATAGCCAGATAGGTTTGTTTTCTGATTTATATGTAACGGGGGATATTTCAATATTAAGTTCTCTGCATTGTTTTATTGTGTGAAAAATTAAAGAAGGTAGATTTGGAATTTTTTTGGATTTTACGATTTTTTTTGTAAATGTTTTCAAGCTGTGAATTCTTGAAATTTGAAATGATTTTAAAGTTTTCTGAATTGCGTGTAAAGTCCTGTATTCTATTGGCAATATATTTGCTTCAAATAATAAATTGTTAATTGGAGTAGTGCGGAGTGCATTGAAGGCAAGTCTAATGGTTGAGTGGTAAATTGTGTTGAGTTTGCTTTATACTGAATTTGACATTATTACGCATTGATTGACACTTATAACAGTGTTTACATTGCAGCTAAATTTATTGTTAGATACGCATTTAGTTATATTTAGCCGTTTCGCAAGTTGAACAGATAAATTGTCTATGTGAATGTCCATTTGTAGTTTTTTTGATAAGGTAATACCTATTTTTTTGAGGGCGGATACATTTTGTTAGTGGAAGCTAGTGGATTGCAGTACGACGTTACACTTATTTTTCCAGCAAATGTGTAGGTGTTTGCATTTTTCCACTGAGAGAGATGCACCGGAGTAATTACACTAATCCTTAATGTTTACAAAGAGAGTCGATATTTAATAGTGATTCTTTTTATACCATACACCCATAGGGTGAAATGGTATATTAAAGTCGCGACAATATATGTAACAGGCAGAAGGAAGCTTCTCCGACCTCATAAAGGATATATATTCTTGATAAGGATCAACAGCCGAGTCGATCTATCTATGTCCGTTTGTCCGTCCGTCTGTCCGTATGAACCAGCAGATCTCGAAGACTATGGAAGCTAGAGCCACCAAATTTGGGATATATAAAGTGATCAAGTTTATTTCAAATTTTTGCCACGCTCCTTTCCGGCCCCTCAATTTAAAAAAAAAACGTTTATCTCAAAAACTACTCTAGCTAGATACACCATATTTAATGTGTATATTTGCTTAGTAAATGCGCACATTATGTATGTGTAAAGATTTAGCCATTCGGTGGTCGCTAGCTACCACAGTCGTTTCGACACCATCTTATCGAGTAGTTTAGATGAACATGGATTGAGTGAGATGGGGCGGTAAGAATTGGTGAAGGTTTAATCTATGTTTGTTTTGAGTATTGGTATGCCGGTTGAATAGGGTTTCAGCACCGCAAACTAAAACACCATCTTCATCTCTTGAATTCAAATTATGAACTGATTTTATAATTATTATTATTTTTTGTGTATATAAATGAAATCTTAAAATCTATGAGACGACAATTGATCTTAAAAATGCCTATTCTAATGTTTATATTTCATGCAAACCGTTGGTGACTTGATATTGCGACGTTGTTAAAATCTTTAGTGCTTTTCCACAGAGTGTGGACGCATGTTTTGTTTGGTTGTTATTTCTTTGGTTGTTTATTCTTAAACATTCTGCCAAAGAGCCCCAAATGTGACGTTTTGGTTTTTATTTTTATAGTAGTTAGTTGTCTTATACAAATTAATATTAATACTGTCATAAGTAAGATAACTGTTGTTAAAGAAGCATGACGAGCTACATGAGAAAAGTTAACCCTACCAAATCGATGTTATCCTTCTTATAAACTGACTTCCTATTAATTTGTATGATTTACCAAATTGGTTTACTAATATCGCCCGATGCTTAACAATTTTTGTTTCGGGATATCTACCCACTCCTGATGTGTATTACTGTGTTGACTTCTAGCCTTTTTATATGGTGGAGACTTTGAAGAACAACTACTTCTACCTCTCGCCTTTTGCTCCACTGTTTTGACATTTCGCTGATAGCTGAACTTTCAGCGTTTATTCTGTTTAAATGTTGCCCCTTTATGAACATTTTGCAATATCTGCCCTTTTTGTAATAGAGCCTCGGACAATTTGTTACCCGAATTTATTTTGACACTATTTTTTAGATGAACATTATTTAATTTACCGTTTGCCATCTGAATATTCTAATTTTTTACTGGCTCTGGGATATATACTTTTTCTTCCCCAGATTTTACTTTACCTCCAAAGTGAGATCCTGCCGGGGGACATAAACTTATTTCTTTTTTACTTTGAAAAACTATTTCTTTTACCTCAGCTTTTATCTTACCTCTTAGGTGAGGTCCTGCCGGTGGAGTCGAATGCGAATCTTCAGTTTTGTAGTTGAGTTTCTTCTGAATTGTGTTGTATTTATTCTCACTATTACCTTTCTTCTTCTTTTCCCAACGCTTTTTTAAACCTATGACATCTATTGTTGTTGCCACTAAAGATTTATTACTTTTTCATTTGTTGCATCCCGAGACGATCCAACCAAATTGAGTATTTTGACCTAGTAGGCCATCAATCTTTGTAACTCCTTCTTTTATGATTTGGGTATATACGTTTACCCCCATTATTAATCAACCTTACCAGGTTTATTAAAGGTGGGATCAGCAAGTACGTAGGTTTGCCATTTTGACATATCCACGCTTACTCTTTTTAATGGAAGAGCTTTTATTAACTTTGGCAACACAATTGCCTCAACCTTAAGAAGTTCTTTCGTTGGATTTCGCGTCTTCACATCTATTTTTACCTAATATTTTGATTTTTTGGATTTTATTGACGACACGCCACTTATTTCTGTATATTGTTTTATTTTAGGTAAATTTAGTGTTTGAGCCGCCTCTTCAGACAAAATGGTACTCTGTGAACCACTATCAATAAGGGCTCTTAGAGTCTTATATTCTCCATTTACATTTTTTACTTGTATTAGAGCTGTAGCCAACAGCTGACTGTGCCGTTACACAAGTATTAACTTTCTCCTGTTTTTCATCAAAATGGAGTAAGGTATGGTGTCCCTTACTACACAATGAACAGACCATTTCATTTGTGCATACTTTATTGCTTGAATGGTTCAAGCATCTTGTACAAATCTCTACTTTCTTGGCCATTTCATACCTTTCCATAGGTGTTAAACCTTTAAATTTATAGCACTTATACGCCTTATGCCCTGCAACTTTGCAAATCGGACAATTACCTTCGAACACCGAATTCGACGTTTTTTGTACTGTTTTTCTCTTTTTTGCTCATGGCACTTAGCGAACAATATCTTTTCTCCAAGTGTTCACGCCACCGGGTGAACAGCAGTGAGCGGCGAAGAGCAGTGAGCGGTGAGGAGTGAGGAGGGTTTTTTGATCCTCGGCGTCTACGGTCACACCAGGAGGAGTGACTTGATTTTTTCCAATGGGCACCGCCATCACTAAGAATCGAGCCTTTCACCCGAACACCCGTTCTCTTGCATTTTTTTACGATTTGTTAATCACTTTCAACCCGAACCATTTCCGTGTGTGCCGGTTTACCTGTGAATATTATATAAATAATAAAACCTACATTTAGTTAACCGAAGTTTCTCGTGCGTTTTAATTCACCACTCGCTCACCACAAACTGAAGAAATTGGCACCCGCCAACTCCTTGTATTTCATTTGGATCCTTCCGCCCCCCACGAACATTGGTCCTTCGAGCCGGATATCCTTCCGCTCCTCCAGCTTGCATCGGCGGAATTCCTGATAAGTACAAAATTTCATTATTCATTTCATTTACATACTACTAAAAGTGTGAGGTTTTCCCGCTTCTCCATAGCGACCTACACACTTTTACATATTGTATGTACATACCTGACCTGTTCCAAGGTTTCATGGTAGTTCCTAATCCTTAGCGTGATTGTCCAACGTTCTCATTTTACATTCCACGATTATCCATTTTCATTTATGTTTTTTTTTTCCTCGCACTTGTCCAAATCCACCTTTTTTACATATGCATTCACATGTACATGTAATTTCCACAGCTGTTTGCCAAATCCGCGTAAAAGTTTAAAAAACAAAAAAAAAAATTATTAAAGTGTTATAAAAAATAGGGAAAAATAAAAATCAAAGTGTTCACCGCGTTTTCTTATGTGTTGGAATAATAATCTTTAATGCCAAACTTATTTCCACACGCGCGTATCTACGTACATACATACATCGTCACCTGTTGATGTACGCGCATATGTACATACATATCCATATACATACAATCCCTTCGCACATTTACCACGACACAAAAGGCAAAAAAAATATTCTTTTTTTTTTTAAATAGCACTTCACGTATGCACCGCGATTTCTTGCGCGTTCGAATTAGGTGCGAAATTAATTTCCTCACGCGCGTCTTTGGATACCGGTGCACTTGCTTACATACGTACATACATACATATGTATATGCTTACATAGTCATACATTGCACATACATATGTACATATCCACAACGCATAATACATTTCGGTGTCGCGCATTGATTTAACACAACCCCACATCCAATTAAATTACAATTACTTACGTTTTTTTTGTTGTTGTGAACAACGCGTGTGCATACATATCTATACTCACCTGTGTACTTATGCATGTACGTACACACATAGATCAAAGCATCTGTCCATATGCATTGATCGGTTGTTTTATTTGCGCACAACACTCGCTTGTTTTTCCGCACAACACTTGTTCTTGGTTTTTCCGCACAACCACAAAAAAAAAATTATTCACATACATAATTAAACAACAAAATCAAAAACCAAATATATAAACAGCGGCCGACAGCTGTTTTCGGAGTAGTGGTGACACGTGAGTCGAGTCGTGATATCGATAGGCGGCTCAAGCGCGCCAAATTTAAATCACATTATTTCCGATTCTCTTTTTTCGCCTAATTATATATCCGCCCATATTTATAAATAAATACATATATATTTTTTCCAGCACTATCGGGCCCATATTTATATATCCGTCCATATTTATAAATTATATATATAATTTTTTCGGCCAGTATTTTGCGCTCATATATATATCCGCCCATATTTATAAATAAACACATATAAATTTTTTCCAGCACTATCGGGCCCATATTTATATATCCGTTCATATTTAAAAACTATATATATATTTTTTCCGGCCAGTATTTTGCGCTCAATATATATCCGCCCATATTTATAAATAAACACATATAAATTTTTTCCAGCACTATCGGGCCCATATTTATATATCCGTTCAGCTTTAAAAACTATATATATATTTTTTCCGGCCAGCCTTTTGCGCTCATATATATATCCGCCCATATTTCTAAATAAATACATATATATATATTTTTTCCAGCACTATCGGGCCCATATTTATATCTCCGTCCATATTTATAAATTATATATACAATTTTTTCCGGCCATTATTCTGCGCACACATATATATCCAGATCCAGATTTATATAAAAACGTATTTTCCTTTTATCCTATACATCTTTGTTTATATATTTCATCCGTGTTTTGTTTTATACGTACTCCCATCGGTAATTTTCAATCCGCATTCGTGCGTTCGTATATTATTCCGCATCTATCCCCATTAAAGAGGCTTCGTTTCCGAGCCACACGCGAGAAAATTCTCCCGCAATCCTGCGGTGCACAGTGAGGAAGTTCTTGCGTCCCCATACAGTCCACTTCTCACTTCCAAAAAAAAAAAAGGGACGCGCACAAACGCGGTGTTCGTCGGTAAGCTCGTCCCCTGAGTATGTCCACGGAGCCGTCCAAGACTGCGCCGAAGTCCAACAGTCTTTCGTCTCCCTCTGCAACTCCGGAGAAGGTTCGGCCTCCGACAACTCCGGTGACCGTGAAGCGTACGGATATTTCGCGCAAGTTCTCGTCAGTTCGCAGCCGCAGCGAATCCCCAAGGTCCCGTCCGTCTTCGTCCAGCTTACCTGAGGGTCGCAGATTCTCGGTTAAAGACTCGAGGGAACACCAAGGTCGTTCCAAGCTTTCAACTCAGACCCAGATTCCGCACGTTGTTGTGACGCACTGTTCTGACGCTCCCGTCACCCGATCCGTATCACAACAGCGTAGAGAACACTCCAGAATGTCCCTTTCCGATTTCGTTATAGCGTGCGACGCATTGACTCTGTTTGAAGCTCGCGAGAGTGAAGCTCTAACTTCTGAAGTGCCCTTGTTTTCCATTAAAATGCACTTAGAGCAGCTCAAATCCCTTTGGTCAACTGTCGAGATGGAATACTCCCGTTGTCACAAGGCCTTGACAATCCAAGCCGACGAGGAAAGCTTGGCAAACATAAGCCACATCAAGGCGAAGCACGAATCCGCTTACGCGGCATATGTGCGATGCGGGACGTTGTTCGGAGAACGCATCGAACAGCTCTCGGTACAGATGACGACTCTTAGGCGTCAGCCAACCGCTCCGTCGGGGCCACCGGGGCATAGAGTTCCTCCGTGTGAGGTAGAGACATTTGATGGCGACAGCCTAGCATGGCCCACATTCCGCGATTTGTTCGCCGCCATTTATATCGCCAATCCGTATTTGTCACAAGTGGAGAAGCTCTATCACTTGAACGCCAAGACGCGAGGGGAAGCGAGAACCATCGTGGCTAAGTCCCCCCTGACGAATGAGGGTTTCCAGGCCGCGTGGGAGAACCTCACCGCACGGTACGAAAACAGCCGTCTGCTGGTCATGACTCAAGCCAGACAACTCCTTCAGATTCCCGCGGTGGCACAAGAGTCGGGCAAATCCTTGCGAGAGCTGCAGACCGCGTTTCAAGGGTGTCTTACCGCACTTGAGCGTTCGGGTGTTAGTACTGAGAATTGGGATGTCCTACTTATCGCCATCTGCACTAGTAAATTGCCGAAGGCCACAATCCTCCTGTGGGAGCAATCAGTGCCCAATAAGACTGTCGTCTCAACGTGGTCCGATTTGAACCAATTTCTTACCGATCGGTATCGGGTCCTGGATGCCACCGACGAACATAAGTCGGCCCCAAGTGTCCAAGCCATCCCCATTGGCCCCCGCAAATCCTCTGCAACGATGAAAGTCCAAGCGTTTCCAGCGAAAGCTCAGCTCAAATCGGCGTCTTGCAAGCTGTGCCATCGGGAAAATCACCCAATACGGCTCTGCCCTAGTTTCCTTGATATGCCTGTTCAGAGGCGGCTGGAAACCATTAGACAGCAGGGACTTTGTCTGAACTGTTTTGCCCGCGGTCATCAAGTGAAGGGCTGCTCCAGTGCGCATAATTGCCATACCTGCAAGGAACGTCATCATACGCTGTTGCATCCTAGTGATGTGTCCGTGCCCTCGCCATCCGCTGCGCAAGTCCCACCATCCAGCGTCACAGAGCGCCCGTCCGCGAGCGACCAGCTCACAAATGCTCAAAGTTATTTTGCATCTACCCCAGGCAGAGGCCTTTTAGGCACTGCGATTGTCACTCTGCACCATCGTGGTGTGGATCATCATATTCGGGCGTTGATCGACTCGGGAGCCGATTCAACTTTTCTCTCCGAACGCGTCTTCAGCATGGTCCAGCCCCCCTTCTACCCAGTAGACGCCGCGGTTACTGGCATGGGCCAGAGTGATGGAGGCTGCGCCGACAAGGTGTGTCTGCTAATGCTGTCTCCCCCGTGTGACAGATTGAACAAGATTGAGGTCTCCGCCCTGGTCGTATCCAAATTGTCAGGGGCCATTCCAACAGCTCCATTCCTTAATACGGTTCCGACGCAGTGCCTCGATCGCCCCCTGGCTGACCCGTACTACAACAAGCCCGCGCCTATTGACATGATCATCGGTGTAGACCTGTTTCCCCACATCCTCGGAGAACGGATCAAAAAGGATATTGGTGATTTTGTCGGGCTAGAAACCATCTTTGGATGGGTTCTGTGTGGGGCTATCACTCCTGACCCCCCGGTGTCTAGATCCGTTTTCGCGGCACAGACGCGAGTTAGTCCCGAAGCAAAGCTTGATGTACTCCTCACCAAGTTTTGGGAGGTGGAAGACCTTCCCGCAAAGCCGGAAAAGGAGGATGACGCATTCTGCGAGCGGAACTTCCAGGAGACCACCCAAAGGGGAAAGGACGGCCGATATGTTGTGTCCCTACCGTTCAAAGGTCCGAATAGCGTTGACTTGGGCCACTCAAGACCGATCGCGCTGGCTCAATTCCTGCGGAATGAGGCACGCCTTCTCAAGGATCCGGTTCTAAAAACGCAGTACGATGCCATTATTCAAGAATATGAGGAATTGGGTCATATGATTCGGGTGACGCCGCCTCAAGATGGGAAAAACTTCTATCTCCCCCATCATGCGGTGTTTAAGCCCGATAGCACCACCACTAAGGTACGCGTGGTATTTAACGCGTCGAGCCCCTCCACACAAGGCGTCAGCCTCAACGATGTCTTGCACACCGGTCCTACTCTTCAGGCCGACCTCACGCTTCAGGTACTGAAATGGCGGTTCTTTCAATTCGTTTTCAATGCCGACATAACGCAGATGTATCGACAAATCCGAGTCGATCCCAGGCATACCCCTTTCAGCGGATCCTCTACCGAGACCGCTGCGGCAATATTCAGGATTACGAGTTACAAACTGTCACGTTTGGGGTTAACTGCGCGCCATTCTTGGCGATCCGAGTCCTTTTACAACTGGCACAAGACGTGCAAACGATGTATCCTCAGGCGAGCGAAATCCTTCGGAACTACATGTATGTTGATGATGTCCTTGCCGGCGCTCACACTGAAGCCGACGCTCGTCTCGCCATACGAGAGCTTCAAGCGGTCCTCCAATCTGCGGGATTCCCGCTTCGGAAGTGGACTTCCAATAAGAAGGAAGTACTTCAAGCCATTCCGAGAGAGCACCTGCTGCGAGAGGACTTTCTCGAGCTGGAAGACGCGAGCACCGCAAAAACCTTGGGTATTCGATGGCAAGCTGCTGAGGACGTCTTCTTCTTCACCACAGCGGACCCCCCTTGAAGGAGTCGATCTCCAAGAGGCAGGTTCTGTCTCATATCGCTAAGCTCTTCGACCCCGCTGGGTGGCTAGCCCCATTTGTCATCCGAGCGAAGATATTCATGCAGCAAATCTGGCTTACCGAACTGGGCTGGGATGATGCTCTGCCGCCTCTCCTGCTGCAGCAATGGCATGAATTCCTGCAGGATTACCCAGGCCTCAGTCGACTCCGCATTCCCCGTTGGCTAAACACCAGCGATAAGCTCTCGTGGGAGCTTCATGGCTTCTGTGACGCGTCACAGAAAGCGTATGGAGCGGCCCTATATGTGCGGGTTCGGTACGGCAATCAAGTAGACGTCCATTTATTAACGGCTAAGACCCGTGTAGCTCCAGTCAAAACAGTCTCGCTGCCTCGGCTAGAGTTGTGCGGAGCGGTTCTGCTAGCCGATCTCTGGGCGTCGATCGTTCCTGAACTTCCAATCCGACCTGCAACCTCCCAGTTTTGGACCGACTCTACCATCGTGTTGGCTTGGCTCAATAAACCTCCGTGCAGTTGGTCCACCTTCGTGGCCAATCGCGTATCCAGGATCTCCGAAAGCACTAGTGGCCAAAGCTGGTCACATGTGCGCTCCGAGGACAACCCCGCGGATCTGGCGAGCCGTGGAGTCTCCGCGGCCGAGCTATCGGCCAGCAGCCTCTGGTGGCATGGGCCGGACTGGCTCCAGAGAGCCCCCGAGTATTGGCCAACTCCCCATAACGAACTCCCAGACACCCAGCTGGAGCAACGGGTCCAGTGCCACACCACCGCGACCACGCTACTCGAGGACGTCAGCGAACGGTTCTCGAATTATGGTAGGGCTCTACGAGTCATCGCGTACATCCTACGCTTCGCCACCAAGAGGATTTCGACGCCTTCCACGGTTCGCCTCACCAATGACGAACTTCTTTCCGCCGAGCGCGCCTTGATTCGGACCTCTCAGCGGCGGGAATACCTCGCGGAGATACGGGCCCTGGGCGAAGGGCGACCCCTGCCATCATCCAGCACTCTACTCAATCTGAACCCATTTCTCGACCAGCATGGGTTACTCCGCTCCTGCGGACGACTCCGGGCCGCTGAGTCCCTCCGATATGATGAACGTCACCCTATTCTCCTCCCATATAGTACTCATTTCACTCGCCTGCTTGTCGCATTCGCCCACCGCATCACGTTGCATGGCGGCAATCAACTGATGGTGCGGTATTTGCGCACCAAATTCTGGATCCCACGGATAAAGAACATGGTAAAGTCCCACATCAAGGGGTGCAAGGTCTGCATCGTTCATCGTCGACGACTACAGACCCAGATGATGGGTGATCTCCCTCGAGAACGCATCACGTATTCCAGGCCCTTCACCCACACGGGCATTGATTTCGCAGGGCCGTTCGAGATCAAAAATTACACCGGGCGTGCGTGTCTCATAACTAAGGGTTATGTCTGCGTCTTTGTGTGTTTCAGCACGAAGGCAATCCATCTCGAGGCTACCTCCGACCTCACCACTGAAAGATTTCTGGCAGCCTTCTCTCGGTTTGTCGCACGGAGACAATGTCCACAGCGCATTTACTCCGACAACGGCAAAACCTTCGTAGGGGCCTCAAAGGCGCTCGAAAAAGATTTCCTGAACGCCACCAAGCTTGAAATAATGAAGGCATTCCCCCAGCACATCCTATCCTGGCAGTTCATTCCGCCAAGCGCGCCCCACATGGGAGGACTGTGGGAAGCAGGGGTCAAAAGTTTTAAGACCCTGTTTTACAAGTCCTCGTCCACTGTCAAATACACCTTCGAGGAACTTTCCACTCTCCTGTGTAGGATCGAAGCGTGCCTAAACTCCAGGCCAATCTCTCCCATGAGTGAGGACCCAGAGGATCTACTGGCCCTAAGCCCGGGACATTTCCTGATTGGAGGACCACTCTTAGCCATTGCGGAACCGGAAATTCTGGTCGAGCCTATGTCGCTGATCAACCGATGGCAGCGACTAAAGGCAATCCAGCAGGCTTTCTGCCGCCGCTGGAAGAGTGAGTACCTCAAGGAGCTTCACAAACGGAACAAGTGGAAATCACCGACTCGCAGCATCCAGACCGGCGACCTCGTGATCGTGTCCGAAGATCATCTCCCCTCCAACGAGTGGCGCTTAGGGCGAATTGAGCGCACTCTGCCCGGGGCTGACGGCCTCGTCCGAGTGGCTGATGTCACCACCGCGCGTGGGTCTATCCGAAGACCCGTAGCGAAGCTCATTCTGTTGCAAGACAGCAGGAGTCCTGAGTCTAAAACCTTATCGTGACTCCTAATCCCTCTATGTTTCCTCCGAATGTCCTCGTCTCCGTGCATGTTTCTCGTTCCCGTGCATAGACTAATCCACTCCCCCATACGTAATTTCTTTCGTTACAGTTCATTCAGCTCGCCCTTTCATAGCGACATGGCCCCCACGCGTCTGCCGCACCACCGCAGCAAACGAGCTCCACAGGGCACGAACGTGTACCGATGCCGGGTCTGTCGGGGGGTTCATGCACTCCGGCAGTGTCAGCGCTTCCTAAACCTCCGAGGGGAAAAGCGGCTTCGGGCGGTGCTCATCAATAAATATTGTCCCAATTGCTTGGCCCACGAGCATTCATCCGACGCGTGTCGGACTCGCCATGGTTGCCGACGATGCGGGCAAAGGCACCATACCCTGCTCCACATGGCCGACCAACCGCCGAGACGACGTGCCTCCGCCCGGCGTCGCAGCCGATCACCCCCTCCAGTCGTGCTGCACCCCCGCTACAACCCCGTTCCCGATCATCGTCCGACCGCTCCGCTTCCCCAGAAGGCGCACCCGAGATTTCGTTATCCTCCCTGCTCCACGCCAGGACGACGACTGTCCTGCCCACCGCAGTCCTACGGTTGGGCAATGGCTCGAAATCCTTCGAGACCCGCGTCCTTCTTGATGCGTGTGCGGCTGAGAGCCGCATCAATCTCTCCTTTGCCCGGTCCCTGGGGTTAGCTGTGACCACGGTCGGGGTCGACCAAGCCTGTACGGCCGTCCTCGAGTCGAGGTCCGACAAGACGTTCCGACGGAACGTTATATTCCGGGTCGAAGAGGACTTGCTCATCCGCACTCCCATCCGGGAAGTGGCGGCGCCGGTCCGAGAGAAGTTCGCAACCCTGATCCTGGCCGACCCCTACTTCTATCGGCCGGCGTCGGTATCCGTGGTGCTCGGGGCAGACCTCTATCCTGAGGTCATCCAACCAGGCTGTGTGCCCGGTCATAGCGGTACTCCCGCAGCCCAGAGCACCGTGTTCGGATGGGTCGTCTCCGGCTCCTGTGGGATCTAGGCGCTCCAGGACGTTGCCGTCCCCCATCCTTTATATGTCCAGGGTGACAATTGCAACATGTTGCAAGGGGGCGGTATGTTCACGCCACCGGGTGAACAGCAGTGAGCGGCGAAGAGCAGTGAGCGGTGAGGAGTGAGGAGGGTTTTTTGATCCTCGGCGTCTACGGTCACACCAGGAGGAGTGACTTGATTTTTTCCAATGGGCACCGCCATCACTAAGAATCGAGCCTTTCACCCGAACACCCGTTCTCTTGCATTTTTTTACGATTTGTTAATCACTTTCAACCCGAACCATTTCCGTGTGTGCCGGTTTACCTGTGAATATTATATAAATAATAAAACCTACATTTAGTTAACCGAAGTTTCTCGTGCGTTTTAATTCACCACTCGCTCACCACAAACTGAAGAAATTGGCACCCGCCAACTCCTTGTATTTCATTTGGATCCTTCCGCCCCCCCACGAACACCAAGTATTCCGTGACTTCAGATAGCAATTGTATCTGCCTTGTTTTTCTAATTTGACTCTCAAATAATTGTAGAGTATCTCTGTAAAATTTTCTAAGTAGTATTTGTGCAAATATTATGTCCACTTCATTGGACAAATTTGTTTTAATTTTAATTAAGTGCACTGACTCATTAACTATGTCAATCACTCCCTTTATACTTTTTGCGGATTCATTGTCGATCATCGGTAAATCAACGATCCGATTTAATTGCTCGGAAAATACCCTCCGATTATTTTCATTCCGCTTGGTTAACAGTTCCCAAGCGGCACTATAACTGTCAGCTGTACCTGACAATAGATGAGCTACCATGCTCCTTGCTTCGTCCTTTAATGCGGATTTTAAATAATTAAACTTAAGAGCAAGATTTAAATTTTTTTTTTTTGAAGTAATTCCGTAAATAATTCCACAAACAGGTCCCATTCTCTAGGCTCTCTAGAAAATGTGGGTACCTGGATCTTTGGCAACACCGGTAGTTCGCCTCTCGCGGTTACATACTCAACTTTAAAATTTTTCTGATCGTTTATTTTTTCTTCTAACGCTACCAAGGTATTCTGAAGGTCGAATTCTAATTCTTCTATGACCTCTTTAAACGTATCATTACCTACAAACTCAACTGTATAAGCTTGGCACATCTGTACCTTCCTGAACAAGAATTTTATTTTTTTAACATACGTTTCGCCTGTTCTATTGTCTATCGTACGTAAATCTTTGCTCACCATGTCCAAATATTCCTGCAGCTGACGAACCTTTTCTTGCAATTTCTCCTGGCTAACATTAGCGTTCTCGTTACTGGAGGTCGCGTTTCCTCGCGATTTTCCGTTGCTGTCCTCAGAATTGTCTAACATCGTTGCATCTGCTTCAATGTTTTCCGAATCAACAGTGCCCTGCCTGATTGCCTCTCCTTTGGCTATTAATCTAAACCTTCCTCATATTTTCCATCTGAAAAATAGAGATGTTCGGTTACTCCACTCTCTAGCATTTGGTTATGCAACTCGTACTGCTTCGCTAACAATTTTTCAGTTTTGGTAGGGAACATTTTATATGGTGTCTGTATATGTATGTGACAATAAATTAATTTTTTTTTTTTATGTATTTACTTATATGGAAAAATTTTTACTTTTTTACAATATATTTTTTGTTCCTGACTTTTCAACGGGCAACTTTCTTAAAAATGTTGTTATATTTTTTTTATCACCAATTTTGGTTGTTTTATACCCTTGCAGAGGGTATTATAAAATTGGTCAGATGTTTGTAACGCACAGAAGGAGACGTTTCCGACCCCATTAAGTATAAATATACTCTTGATCAGCATGAGAAGCTGAGTTGATATAGCCATGTCCGTCTGTCCGTCCGTCTCTGCGTATGCGTTTTACTCAGCCGTCTTAAAAGCTATCGGGTTGAAATTTTTTTTCGGCAGTTTTTATTACCCGGGAAAAATAAAGTATGAAAACCATCAGGATCGGACCACTATATCATTAGCTCTAGAAGAACTAGAAGAAAAATTTTCATAAAAACCGAGTATGGTATGAAATTTACATATGTGATAATATTGGATATAAAACCCCAGATCCCAAAATTTGAATGTGATCGGATAAATATAACACAAGTTACAGTCAATATAATAATCGCTGATCTGCTCCCAGCTGTGTGTACATGCATACACACACAGACGCAACGCTACATAAATTGTATGTGTATGCGTGCGTTGCTTTGCTTTGGGAATGAGGGAAGAATAAGAACAAATTGTAAAATAGAGAGTAAAATTGTTTTGTTTGTATATTGATGAATTGAGTTGCAGAAAACAAATTTTGAACATGTAAAATTATTATTACCAAGGACTGCAAGGGTATATAAACTTCGGCATAGCCGATGTTAGCTTCTTTGATATTTTTTTTAACTTTCCCTACCCGACCATCGCAGTGATCTTCCTACCTAATGTTTTGCATAGCTTATCTGCATAGTATCTTAGAATATATGGATGTATATTATTATTTTTTTTTTATTTCTAATCTGCAACTGCTTTTTTTTTTGTTTTTCCCGCATCAGCTGCAACTATCTTGTTGCCTTGCAAATGCGTCGTTCATCTGCATCTTGCCGACTTGCAACTGCCTCGTTGATCTGCTTCTTGTTGCCAGTGGACTTGTAACCGCCTATATATAGGCGAGGATGTTTTTTTTTTACTTTCGATATTAGGGCTTCGAATACGCCACAGACAAAAACACTCCGCCGCCGAATTCACTACAGTTGCTCCGCTAGCCAAACTGCCTTTAAATTCGAACGCACGCACTTTTTATTTATTAAGCTATAATAATTTGCTTTTATTTTATAATCTGGCTCTTACCACTGGTGGGGGAAAACAAAAGTTAATTTATTTTGCTACCTTTAGCTGATTTTAGCAGTTATACTTGCATAAGACTTCAGACTTTAAGGAGCTGATTAACTCTCTGGGTCTCTTACCACTGGTGGGGGAAAACCACAGAGTTCCTTTTTTCTCGAAGGACCAAAATGAAGAGGATTTCAGCACCGCAAAACTAAAACACCATCTTCATCTGTTAAATGCAAAATATGAACTGATTTTAATAAAAAAAGCCTTGTGTATATAAATGAAATCTTAAAATCTATGAGACGACAATTGTTCTTAAACATGCTTATTCTAATGTTTATATTTCATGCACAGCGTTGGTGACTTGATATTGCGCCGTTGTTAAAATCTTAAGTGCTTTTCCACAGAGTGTGAACGCATGTTTTGTTTGGTTTTTGAGCCATACTTGAAATATGAATCTGTATCAGCTATTATTGTTTTATGTTTTGTATATTTCTTTGTTCAATCTGATTTGGTGAAGCCATTTCAGATGAACACGATGTTTATTTTTAAACACCGGTACTGACTTAAAATTGTTGTTGGATATGGGTATAAGGGATGCTGTTGTAGAGGTTTAGGATTCTTTCCAGTAACATAAGGGGTAGGTTCTTAAGTATTTGATAATTTATTTGATCTCTGCCTGGAGTTTTTCCTTTTAATTGATTGAGGGCCGCTGGCAGATCAATCATGATGACGTCTGTGTGACATGTGAATCACATTAGGGTTAACGTTTGCCTTGTGTTGATTAAAAGTTGTGGGAAAATTAGAGTCACGTGCTGAATTTGACCAAACGGAAAATAATGTATGTGAGATGGGATAAGGTAGAAGCCGATAAATCAGCAGTATACAGAACCCGAGATTTAATTTGGATATTGTAATCATTATTCGCCCGTCCACGATTTATAATACTGTTAATAAACTATAATATAATACATTTGGGGACTCATATAAGGACACCATCTGATATTTGGGGGCTTAACCGATCGCGGGCTTTGGACATGATTGGAAAGCTGACAGTGCAAAGAGTGAGACAGCGAAAGTTTTCGACAGCAGAAAAATCGAGAGAGCGAGTACAGTCGGACGAAAAAACGAATTTCAATTTCGCAATAAGACGCAATGCTCTGGCGCCAAACGAAACGAAAAAAGACAAAGAAGACGAGACGAATACATATAGGAAAAAATCCGATGCATTACCGGATTTTGAGAACCAAGGAGGTCTATCAGACCATCCTAGAGTCACACGCGGGACACAAACATCAAAGAACGACTCAAGAGTTTTATAGATGACAGAAATGGCAGAGTCCATATCCGTGCAAGTATATGGATTGAACAATAAACACAAGTACGTTCAAGCCCGAGCACAAATGACTGGTACCGCCGCTCTATTTCTCGAGTCTACGGCTGTCTACGAATATAAACAACTTTGCCAGCAAGTCCTGGAGGAACTTGATTGCGATCAGCCACGCAGTGCTGAAATTCACAACCAATTATCTCTACGTATGAAGTTGTAGTAATATACATGTGCACGTGTAGTTGTTAGCTGCCTAATTTTTCTACCTTGCTAACGATATCACAAGTGTATGCTAAAGATCGGGGTCGTGCACTTCTAGCGTTGCTCTTGCTTAGCTCGTCGGATGAGGGGGGGGTTCTTTCCTACTCTAGGCATACGCACGGGATCATACAGTGCACATAAGTGCACTATCAGAAACTAAAAGGATGTAAAAAGCAAAATATTGGACCAGATCGAGATACTATTAATTGTGCGGACGACTTCTCTGCAGATTAGCTAAAGGTCTTGTTCGCTAACCCTTTCTGTACCCACGCTACCTTGGCAAACTATTGGGTTTAATTGATTGCCCCTTAACAGACTCTTAAATAATCTTAGATTTGTAACGGCAGCATAGTCATGGATTCAGGTGATGGACTCCTCAAAGAATTAGTTTACGCAAACATGACGAAATTTCAAGTTAATTGCAAACAAAATAAATTTAAATGCGATATTTAGAGCAAATATAGATTCAAAAAAAATTCATAGTAATTCAAAAGAGATTTGGGTTATGTGGCCGCGTGTGCCAGTTGGCAATGAAACAAATATTTATAGTATATACATGTGTGTGTTAACTCACGATTTATACAACGGTGCGATCTCTGGGCCCATCGATGCTGCAGGGATTCGCTGTATAATTTAGTTATTAGAAAAATGAAATGCAACAAAGCCAATCTAAACGCATTACATACTCATTAGGTTTCCTACTAAGGAAAACTGATTTTACTTAACCAAATAGGGACTTAATTTTAATAATATTTAAAGTTTCGTTAAGTTACTTAAACTAATAATTCATTTAAATTTCTTTTAGTTCAGCAAAAATTTACGTTAATCAAAGAGAAAAAAAAAGAAGTATGAAAAGGTGTTGCCGTGGTGCAACCAAAAAAG
Source organism: Drosophila tropicalis (assembly GCF_018151085.1). Taxonomy (NCBI): domain Eukaryota; kingdom Metazoa; phylum Arthropoda; class Insecta; order Diptera; family Drosophilidae; genus Drosophila; species Drosophila tropicalis. Next base: position 50,480 of record NW_027173482.1, read on the forward strand.
TAGTATCCAAACCAAAGGGCTGCTACGCCATACTATGCGTAAAGATGGTGTCTTGGTTATTGAAAGATGTTCCAACGAAGAAAATATCAGCGATTGGGCTGGGGAACAATCAAACAAATTGTCCCAAAGAAAATGAAAAATCCAAGGCTGCTTGAAAGCCAAAAGTTTCTTGGTCGACGTCACGCGACCGAAATATAAATTTTAACTGAAATATAACGGGGTTTAAATTCTGATATTTTCACTAAATTTAATTTTATATCACCTTATTCTTCGAATATTCACTAATATTTTTATTCACTTTAGCCAAATATGTATATTACTGCCTTGTACAGTCACTGTACTTTTTAACGATGATGTAATATGCACGTGTTTCACAAATATATATGTATATATATATATTTATTTGAATATCAATATTCACGTCTTCACGCAATCAAAGTATAAAATTAAATGAAAAAGCCTGTACCAAAAATTCTGTTTCTAAGCAAACGCAATGCATGCGAACGAATTCTAACGGATCTTTTCCATGGTCTCTTTTTGCTCACGCTGTGCGAAATGAGAGTAAGAACCGTACCAAGTGAAGACATGTGCGTAGTACTCAAGGGGGTTGTTTATTTATTCTTGCAAACAAACAAAAAAAAAATATTCTTTCCGAAATGCAATTAATATTATTATTATTAAAGAGGGCTACTACAAAGTTCGATGGTTAAAGTTTTCATGAGTACATTTTACAAATAAAACGGATCGCTGCCCGTGGGATTATTGATATGGAGTAAGTTATTAAACACATCGTTAATGGATTGAACCTAAAGAGTGACTACAAATACACGTTGTACGGCTGCAAGTCACTGAAGGAGCTGAAAAACAAATATGACATTTACGAAAAAATCGACAGTACCAACGTTAAGCCCGAAGCAGCAAAACGAGTTCCGCAGCAGTTCACGCCGAAATCAAACTTCAATATGAATGACAGGAAGCAACATTGCTTCAAATGCGGATCAATGGCGCATCTGCGCAAGGACTGTAAGGAGGAAGTCAAGTGTTTCCGCTGCAACCAAACTGGACACATGTCCAAAAATTGTCCTACTTCCTACTCTGTAAACATTGTGTATGAAGAAAACCGACTCAAATCATTGCAGATAGGCGAGGTGAAGGTAAAGGGATTGGTAGACACCGGAGCTGACGTGTCTCTACTTAGAAAGTCTGTGTTCACCCGAATGCGAGGAGTCCAGCTGCTAGCAAGTACGTCTTTTCTGAGAGGACTATTACAGAACACCACGCGTCCTGTAGGTCAGTTCAAGGCAGAGGTGCAGATCGATGGTATTTGCCTCACACACACGTTTTTGGTGGTGGATGACTGCACAATAGGAATTGAATTACTGTTGGGATACGATTTCATTTCAAAGTTCCGAATGACACTAACTCCCGTGGGATATACAGCTATTTGAGAAAGAAGCTGCCAACCAAAATCAGATAAGTATTTACAATGTAGTCGAAACAAACACTGACCCTGAGGTGCCTTCACAGTATACTCATGTTGTTCAATCGATGATTGAGGATTTTGGCAAAAGAAAGAAGACAGCTGACTGGCCGATCACGTTGAAGATCGTGCCTGACGACAACATCAAGCCATTTAGGCACGCACCAAGCCGAATAGCCATCTCCGAAGCAGATGTGGTCAAGCAGCAGATCGACGAATGGCTGAAGGATGACACAATACGACGTTCATCATCTAACTTCGCCAGTCGTACAGTTATCGTAAAAAGAAGGATGGCAATAATCGAGTGTGCATTGACTACCGGCAGTTAAACAAGATGGTATTGAAGGATTGTTTCCCTGTGCCTATCGTCGAAGATGTTTTGGAAAAATTGGGCAATGCTAAAGTTTTTACCATCATGGACCCAGTTGAGGAAAGCAGCAAGAAATGCACCGCATTCATTACGAAAGAGGGCCTGTTTGAGTTTAACTGCGCGCCTTTGGTTTTTGCAACTCCCCAGCCGCTTTTATCCGTTTTGTTGTCACGAAATTGGAAACTAAAACATAAAACCGGGAGCAGAAAAGACAAAAGCCATTAGAAAGTTTCCAATGCCATAAAACATCAAGGCTGTTCAGGCTTTTCTCGGATTAACTGGCTTTTTCTACAAATTTATAAGAGACTACTTATTGATCGCCAAGCCGGTGACAGATCTATTGCGAAAAGATATCGAATTTAAAATGAGCCCGAACGAACAAAACGCTTTTGAAGTCTTGAAAGATGCCTTAATAAAAGAGCCTGTTTTGAAGTTGTATCGAAGGGATGCCAGAACCGAAATACATACCGACGCATCTAAAGACGGGTTTGGTGCTGCATTGCTACAGTGGCAAGAGGGTCAACTTCACCTCGTTCTGTTTTGGAGCAAGAAAACCTCAGGGTCTGAGGCACGGCTGCATAGCTATGTACAAGAAGCCAAAGCTATATTACTAGCTTGCAAAAAATTTTGGCAGTATAATCTTGGAATTCATTTTAAGCTTGTAACTGATGGCGCTGCGTTCAAACAAACATTGAGTAAGAAAGATGTTCTTCGGGAGGTTGCCAACTGGGTTCTATACTTGCAAGACTTCGATTTTGAGGCAGTACACAGGCCAGGAGAGCGGCTAAAACACGTGTATTGCCTAAGCCGATACACAAGTCAAATAATGTTAGTATCGTCAGTAGTCACAGCGAAGATTAGAAAAGCTCAGCAAGATAATACGATGAATAAAGCGATTTCCGAAATTCTTAGAAGCAAGCCAAGGTTTGGTGTACAAGGTGGTACAAGGAACAGATTTACTCGCTATACCAAAATCCCTAGAAAGAGAAATTATAGAAGCTCACAACGCAGGACACTTTGCAGTGCAGAAAACGCAGTACAACAAAGTTTTTGGATACCACATCTGGAAGGCAAAGTGATGCAGATAATAAACAATTGCGTTAAATGCATTATCTACAAACTTGGCAAAAAAGAAGGGTTTCTTTATCAAATCGACAAAGGATCCGAACTGCTGCACACTTTACAAGTGGATCACCTCGGCCCGATGGATGCCACATCAAAGCTGTATAAATACATATTTGCAATGGTCGGTAGTTTCAGCAAATTTGTATGGATGTACCCCACAAAAACCACTAATGCCGACGAGGTCATCAAAAAGCTACAGGAATGGTCAGATATATTCGGACATCCAGCTCGCATCATAAGTGATCGTGGATCAGCATTTACACGTCTAGTTTTGAAGAATATACGAAGCAGAATGGAATTGAACATGTTTGGAGCAGCACTGGAGTGTCAAGAGAAAATGGACAAATTGAACGTGTCAACCGATCGATCCTTAACATTATATCCAAGTTTTCATCGGAGGAGCCTGAGAGATGGTATAAGTTCGTACCGAGAGTTCAAAAAGCGATTAATTCTTCTGTCCATAAGTCCACAAAGCGGTCTCCATTTGAGCTGATGTTCGGCGTGAAAATGAGGAGCGGAACCGAAAGCGATATCTTACAGTTGCTCGAGGAAGAAATTCTTGATACCTTTGACTCAGAAAGGCAAGAGATGCGTGACAAAGCAAAAGAAAATATACGGATGGCTCAGAAACGTTATAAAGAACAGTGTTTGATCTGCCCAGTTGCAGATGGTACAAAACTCCAATGCTCAATTGCATGTGTAGTGAAGGAAGGAAAAATAAGATTTCTCCTCTTCGAATTTCAGAAAGAAGTCATTTTCATATTTCGATTTCATGAGTTAGAAGCTCTTCATGAGCCATGTAACAGAAGCTTTTAGAACATGTTAATGTAAATACAGTGGTAGAAACTCCAACAATCTTAAACAAATAATAGAAGAAAATTTAATATATACAAATCTAGGTTAACGATGACGTCTCCTCCAACATACTCCCCCATTGAAGGATGAAGTATGACTCCTTCAATTTACATAAACGTCATCTCTCAAAGGCAATGGAGCAAGTTTGCAGATCGGGCGGCGAATAATTCCTTTCTTGGTGCGAACATCGGCTACTCTGACCTTTCCATCTGCACCAAGTATGACTTCGACCACACGACCAGTAATCCAGCATTGTGGTGGAAGATTGTCTTCATGGATGAGAACTAAGTGATCCCTTGCTATGTTGTTTTCGGGATGCAACCACTTAGAGCGTTCTTGTAATTGATATACATTTGATGAGCAAAGTCCTCATTGACTTTACTGCAGCTTCCGCGAGCATTTACAATCCATACTGTTAGGCGCAGAATCGCTATCAGAACCTTAGCTCCCGCGTGAAGGTTTCGCAAGTGAAGTTCTTGAATATATTTATAAGTGAAATGATGCGCCTATGGAAGCAATAACGGCATTCTATCGTCCAATGGTATGTCAGCCATTGCAGGACGACCTCCAACACGGATAAGTCGAATATTTTGAGAACCTATTTGTTCATTTGAGATGAATGGATTTAATTTTTGAAGCTCCGGCTTCAGACTTCGTCCTGCTTGTAAGTCCTTTAGTTCTTTCGCAAACACATCACTCTGAATGGAAGAGATTATATGATTAAAAGCCAATTTAAATTCTTCTACTGAAATGCTTTTTGTAACATTTATCGTATTATTGCGGTTAATAGGAACTCGGTTGAAAACTCGTAGAACGTACATATGCTAAGACTCTCACAATCATACGAAACGATGATAGTCTACTCATGATCTGCTCAACTATGCTCTTTTCTTTATAACTAGTGCTACATTTCAATACAAGGGTGCTTCGCAATTCTAATTCTTTGGGCTCGAAATCTGTCTTTCTTTCAGATTTCGGCCAATGAAATGCATCAAGTGTTAAGAACTTTGGTCCATGAAACCAAATTGTCTGCATCAAATCGCGCGCTGTACAGCCACGTGAAACAATGACTCCAAATAATATCCTGCGATTGAGTTTGTATGGTTGATACGCGATTGGCAATAAAGCATTTTAGAGTTGATGGGTGCATTTTAATCCAATGAAGAACGACAGTTGAATTTGTCCAAAAATGTCCCAGATTTTGTTCACCGAGTATTGTGTTTTTTTTTTTTTTTTTTGTTTATTTATTGTTGCTCGAATAGATTTCTGTTGTTGGGCACCTGTTGTATGCTTTGCATTTTGGTTACTGCTCATTGTATTTTACGTTGATATGTTGTAATTGAGTGACGTTGTATGCGGCTCTGTATCCACATCATCTGCTTGTTGTTTTATCTGGCTAATGTGTGCTCGTCTACTTTTTTCCGTGACTTTATGTTGTAACTTGCATATTACTGGAGATATGAACCCTTGAACCTTCTACGGCCCTCCAAATTTGGGTGCTAATTTTGCAGCAAATCCTTCTGCTGCGTTTGACAGGTGATGCTCCTTTGCCCATACCGTAGATCCAATCGCCGGTCTCCATTCGCGCCGTCTCAAGTTATAATGCCGTGCCTGATCTTGTGCCGCAGTCTCCATGTTTCTTCTGATGAGTTCGAAAAGTTCTTTCATCTGGTTAGCTTTTTCCTCTGTTGTTGTCTGCTCCTTTCCTGTGCCATTTGTGACGCTGTCATATATGGCTCCCGGCATTCTAGGTTCTCGGCCTTGCACCACATATGCTGGCGTAAATCCAGTTGCTTGAGATTGGCTTGTATTTATTGCCAATGTAATTTCCGGCCAGCACTCGTCCCAATTTCGTTGGTTGTCTCCTGCATATTGGGAAATCATTGTTTTGACAGTTCTATTTACTCTTTCGGTTGTGTTTTCCTGAGGCGTATATGGCGCTGTTAATTGGTGGCTGCTTCCCCATCCTTCTAGCATTTTCCTGAAGATCCTGCTCGTGAATTGGACTCCATTATCCGTTATCACTATTTTTGGTGCCCCGAATCTTGCTAAAATCCTTTCTCTGAAGGCCTTTACTAAGTTCTCCGCCGTTGCCTTGCGCATGGGTATGATTTCTGTCCATTTCGAGAAATGGTCTATAATCACCAGCAGCATCGACTTTCCGTGTTTTGATCTGGGCAATGGTCCAACGAAGTCCGCGCATACTGTTGCCCATGGTTCCTCCGGTACTTGCGTTAGTAATTTCCCTGCTGCTTGTTGTTGATTGGGTTTGAATTGTAGACATGTCATGCATTTCCCGACGAAGATTCTGATGTCTCTTTGCATTCCCGGCCAGTAGTATCTTGCGGCGGTCCTAGCAATTGTTCGGCGACTGCCCGTATGCCCGGCCGTCGCTGACGTGTGGTTTTCTTCCATTATTTGTTGTCGCAGGCTCTTTGGCACACACATTTTCCAGGCCACCACTTCCTCTTGTCCAGCTCTGTGTGGTATGTTTCTGTATAATTGGCTGTTTTCCATCACATAGTCTGCATATTTCTGTGGCTGTTGCTTGATTTTTGTCATCATCTCCTGAATCCATTCACACTCCTTATTGGCTTGTCGTAGTCTAGCGCCGTTGTCTGTTATTCGATTGCATCTCTCCATTGGTTGCCTCGACAGGGCGTCTGCTACTATGTTCAGCTTGCCTTTCCGATATGATATTTCAAAGTCGTAGTGCTGTAGTTCCAATGCCCATCTTGCAATTCTGCCTGTGGGACTATCTATGCTGTTGAGCCATTTTAGTGCCATGTGATCGGTCACTACCTTGAAATGGTATCCTTCCAGGTATGGCCTCAGTTTTCGTACAGCCCATACTATCGCCAGACATCTGTTTTTTTTTTTTTAGTAATGCATGTAGTGGATGTGTTAGGGCTGCGAATCCTGGTACGAATCTTCTGTACCATGATGCTACACCCAGGTATTGGCGTAGTTCTTTCACGCATGTTGGTGGTTTTAGCTGGGCTATTGCTGCTACTTTGTCTGGGTCCGTGGCTATACCATTTTCTGTCACTACGTGCCCCAGGAACTTTAACTCCTTTCGGAAGAACTGGCACTTCTCTGAGTTGATCCTTAGGTTTGCCTCTTTTATCCTTCTGAATACTTCTTGCAGGTGTTGTTTGTGTTCTTTTATTGTTTTGCTCACGATTACTATGTCGTCTTGGTATGCAAACGCGTTTGGCATCATCTCCGGGCCAATCACTTGGTCTAGTGCTCGTTGAAACGTTGCTGACGCTGAGTGACGACCGAATGGCATTACCTTCCACTGGAATAAACCTTTCCCTGGGACTGTAAATGCTGTCATTGGTCTACTTCTGTCCTCCAGTGGTATCTGCCAATACCCGTCCTTTAAGTCCAAGCTGCTAATGAACCTTGCCTCACGCAATTGATTTAGTATGTAGTCGATACGTGGCATCGGATATGCATCCTTTATCGACTTTGCGTTGATTTGTCTAAAATACACGCATAATTTCCATTTGCCCGTTTGCTTTTTCTTTACCATTACTATTGGTGAACTGTATGGGCTTTGTGATGGTTCTATGCATCCTAGCTTCAGCAACTCATCGACTTTTGCATTGATCTCCGCTTGCATCTTGGGGTTTTTTGGATAACATCGCTGTTTTATCGGGATGTCGTCCTTCATTGTGATTCTGTGTATCCATACTTTTGACGGTCCCTTGATTTTCGCCAACTCCATTAGTTCGTGTTCTAGAAACGTGTGTATTTCTGCTTACTCTTCTTTCTTTGTCACCATGATTGATATGCGTTCGGTTATCCTGCCCTGCATCCTTTTTGTCGTTGGAATTTTTATCCTGTGGCCTCCGCATGCTATTTCGGTGTCCATTAGCCTTAAGAAATTCCATCCTAAGATTAAGGCATCTATTTGGTCTGGCATGATGAGAAATGTTATGTTCATTTCTTTGTTTCCGAATCGAACGTATCCTGTCCACTGCTCGTTGATATTTCTGATCTTCCCGTCTGCCATGTATACTTGCTTGTTTGTGGTCTCTCGGTCTCCTTTGTTTCTCAGATTTTCCGCCATCTGTCGGCTCATGAAGTTGCTTGTGGCTCCAGAGTCTATTGTCGCCTTGATCTTTCTACCTGCTATTTCTATCATTGCTGACAGTTGGTCCTCCTCCTCTATTAGCTGTCCTATCAATTTTGAGGTGCTGGTTGCTTGGTTCCTGCTCTGACCTCATAGGCTGAAACCGGCGCCCGTTTCCCGATCTCCAACAACATTCTTTCGTTCGTGTTCCGATTTTTCCGCATTGCCAGCAGAAGATTAGTTGGTTATTGTTGCACTCGCCGGCCCAGTGTCCTGCCTCACCGCACCTCTGGCATTCCTGGTTTGGATTCATGACTCTTCCTTCTCGTATGTTGTTATGTGCTCGATTCTGGTTTTGCGTACTGGTATCCTGACATCTTCTGCATTGTGTTTCTTGGGGTCCGTAATTGTTTATCCCCCTGTGATTTACTTGGCTGCTGTGATCTCTACGTGAGTTATTTCTGTGGTGAAATTCGGCTCTTTCCTGCTCCTGCATTTCATGTTCCTCCGCTAGTTGCATCAGTGCCTCCAGATTTGTGATGTTGTGTGGCCGAACGAATATTCGCAAGTCTGGTGTGCAATTTTCAAGGATTACTTCGAGTTGCTCAAATTGTGGAATCTTTAGAGGCCTCATCATTGTCTGCATTTCTACCATGTAGTCCTTAAAGCATTCATTGTTGCCCTGTTTGCGTGCCTTGACCTGATCGGCTAGTTTGGTAAAAAATCCCTTTGGCAAAAAGTATCTCTTGAAGCATTCTGCGAATTCTTTCCATGACGGCCATTGTTTATTGTTCGCAACATACCATTTTAGAGCTCTGTCTTTTAGCAATTCTGGCATCGCCCTTGGTATCATATCCAGTTCTATGCCGTACATGTCCGCTGACCACACTATTTGTTCCAGAAATTCTAGTGGTTTCGAATTTCCATCGAACTTAAACTTCCACTCTCTTACTTGTTTAGCCACCTTGGCATACTCGGTAGTCCTGCTTGCTGTGTTTTGTGCCATTTTTGTGGGTTCAATTGTTTGTCTTCTTTGGTTACTCTTCTCTCCAGTTTTGTCCAGTGCTCCTTCACTTACCCATCTTGGTGGTACGAATGAGGGAATCGTCAGAGTAGCCATGTTTATTTTATAGAATGCCTCGGCCTCCTTGCTCTCACCATTCTCGCCTGTCTGTGCTGCGCTTGTTCCTGGTTTTTGCTTGGACATTTTTGTGAACTTGTTTTCCAATCGGCTTATCTCTTCTTTCCATTCTGGATCAGATTCGTTGTTGTTTACCCATTCGACAAGTTGTTTTCTCATCTCTTCTACCGTGCCGTTTATGCTGATTCCGATTCTTTGGCCTGTCTGTAGCAGATCCTCCTTTTTCATGTGATAGATCCAATTTCTACCCATTTTGAATTTATTACATACTTTTTATTTATTTTCGTTTTAATTTTTACTAGTATAGCACGTTCTTAAGGTTACTCGTAAGGCCAAAAGATATTTTGTTGCTTCGCTTGCTGATCAGGACTCGATGACTTGATTGTTTGATCTTGACTCGACGACTTGATGATGTCCTGACTAACGAGGACGCCTTATATAGGCAACCTGGGCCTCCAGAATCACTTGGTGATACCGCTATACAGCCGGTAAATTTCCATCGGCCCATCCTTTCATCCATGCTGTTGCCATGCGTGGTGAAAGTCCCGTAATAGTCCTCGACGCAGCGGCATCCACTTTCTTGACTGCTGTGCGCCCATTGACTCTTGTCCTTGTTGCTCTGCTTTGCCCACATAGCGTGTCTGTTGCTATGCAGGCCTCCATCCTTTTCTAGTTTATGGGCTTGTTCTCTCGAATTTGTTTGCATGTTTGCTCTTCTATATGGCCGTTCACATTATGTGAGCAACATATTGATTTTATGTTTATTTGGCCGTTTACTTTATGTGAGCAGCCTCGTAGAGCGCGCTCCATCCACCGGTACCTGCTCTCAATTATCACACGCATAGTGTCGGTGTGCTGCGACTGTATTGCTGCATTCTCAGCTCTCCATGCATGCCCTCTCTTAATCGGTCCCTGCCCTCTTGTGATTGGAGCATCGAGGCCCTCTCTTTTGTGCCTATGCTCTCCCGCCGTTGGTTTTTGTGCTTTCTGCCTCCCACGCATCTTCCCGCTGTGACGAAATTGCTGTTGGTCGTATGTGTTCCGATCGAACATGTTGCGTCGTATCGAAATGTTGCGTGTTTTAATTGCAGCAACATGTTGCTAAACATGATTTTTGGCAACATGTTGCCGGGCATCATGCATCCTTCTTTTTACATTGTATTGGTTTTACATGTTGTTGTGTGGGACATTATTGTCAAATATATGTTCCTCACAATGTTTTGTTGACAAGACATTTTAACTTGTGTTTGATTTTAGTTCATGTTTGGCAGAGTAAGACGGAAACACAAAGCTCTAAACGAGGTATGCTTTGTGATTAGGTGAGCGCAACTCTCGATCTCGAAATGAACAATGAAGTTACATATTTTCACTATTGTCAATATTGAGATTATATTCATAATCTGTTGGTGCCCAACTAAAATTCCACTTTGTCAATTCTAAGCCTGCCTTGGAGAGCAATTTGGTAATTTCATTCGTCTTAGCATTGAGTTCGTCGACGTACATATCCTCAGCTAATACAGCAGATCCAAATGGAAACAACTCCTTATACATCTCTGATAAAAACTTTAAGGACCTGATTGCGAGAAATGGAGCGCACGACATCCCATAGGTAACAGTATTCAATTGAAATAATTGAATAGGTTCTTGCGGTGACTTTCTCCACAAGATTTGTTGGAAACTTCTATCCTCAGGTGCGACGAGAAATTGTCTGTACATTTTTGTTATGTCAGCGGTAATGGCATGGCGATACAAACGAAACGAGAGTAATGTTAGGATTAGATCTTGTTGAATAGTAGGACCAACCATGGGAATATCATTAAATGATATATTTGATGATGATTTAGACGAAGCGTCAAATACTACGCGAAGTTTAGTTGATGAGCTCTGCGGTCTACGGACAGAATGGTGAGGAATAATGTAATGATTTCCCGATTGCAAATTATCTAACGAAGCTTCAACTTAAGATATTCATCTAAAAAATCGATGTACATTTCCTTTAATTGGTGTTGAGATGCAAGCCGTCTTTCGAGTTGAAGAAAACGTCTTTTTGCACAAGACAACGAGTCTCCAAGTTGTTCAGGCGATTCGTTGAAAGGCAACCGAACTTGTATGCGCCCTGAATCCAGGAATTGTGTGTGCACCTGAAAGTGAGTTTCACATGAGGGTAACGAAATATCTTTATTTTGAATTCCATGTATTTCATCCATTTTCCAAAACCTTTCTAATAATATGTTAAGGTCTTGCTGTTGCTTTAAATTACAAGTGTAGTGTTGAGTTGATTGAGGTTCAGCAATCTTACCCCCGACGATCCATCCTAATGCAGTTTCCACTAGATGAGGAAGACCAATTCCTAAACTAATTTTAGCAGTCTTGAGTAGATCATAAAACTCCTTTACGCTAAGCAATAAATCTACCTTTCCGGGCTTATAAAAGAATGGGTCGGCTAACTCAATTTCTCAGGGAATGGCCCAATTTGACACATCTAGTCTCTTTTTAGGCTGAGTTAGAGATATAGATTTAGTCACGATAAACTCCATATACCATTCATCTGGAGATATTCTTGAACGAATTTTGGTAGATACGGAATGTTTCAAATGTGTACGTATTTCACCGATTCCAGCAATCTCATAATGATCGTAACGAAACGGAAGCTGAAGCCTTTTGGTTAATTCTTCAGTTATAAAGGTAAGCTCAGAGCACGAATCAAGTAATGCTCTTGCGAGCTGAAACCCACCAAGTTTGTCTTGAATAAGAACTATTGCTGTTGGAAGTAGTCCCCGCCGAGCGTGGCTAGTCAACATTGATGTTGCAAATGTTTTACTTTCGTCATGTGTATTATGAATGATTTGTTGCGATTGATGATGAATAGAAGGTCCATCTAGTTGATAATTTCCCTGGACATTTGAATCCTTATGCATGTTTGTGTGATGTAAACCTCCACAATGACGACATCTATTCAATGAAGGACACTTTGAGGCTGGATGACCCTTATTGAGGCAATTCAAACAAAGTGACGCTGTTTTAACAATCTTAAATCGCTCAATAAAAGGTAGCGAAATAAAAACTGGACAGAATGCTAACCTATGCTCAGTTGACTGACATTGACTGCATCTACTTTGGGCTGCAACAAATACTTTTAAAGTACTATGAATTTTGTCTCTGACGGGTCTTTCATTCAAGTACAGTCTGGCAATTTATCGTATTCTTGAACCTGATCGTATGCTTGTTTGGATTCAAGATCTATTTTTGACATAACAAAGTGAATAAGTACTGCGTTTAATACATCAGCTTCACACCCAAGAGACAACAATGATCCGCGTAGAGCTGAAACCGTATCCAAAATTGTATGTAGGGTAACAGCGTCTGCCTTTTTCATGCTAGCAATCTTAAATAAACTTAAAATATGTTCTACGAAAATAAGAACTTTCTTGTCAAATCGCTCGTTGAGGCGATCTAGGGCCTTGGGATAATTTTCGAATGATACTTGAAATGGCGAGACTACGCTTAGAGCTTGGCCAGACAGACAACTTATTAGATAGTTAAATTTGTCCACATTGAACAATGAGTTGTCTTCATGTACCATATTTGTAAATGAAGTAATAAATTTTTTGAATTCCCCATATTTGCCGTCGAATTTAAGTAATTTGAGGGATGGAAGCCGATTATGATGTCCCCCATGATAAGTCGATGAATTAAAGAAACTAAGTTCTTCTGGTTTTTCCGTTTTACTTGCGCCAATGCGCCGTAATATGATTGCCTTTGTTTCGATAAAAAGATTTTCTATCTCTGCCCGATTCGCGTCTGCTGGATCTAACTTCTCAATATTGGTTAGAACTTGTAATGCCTGTTTAAAATACGACTCAACAATTTGAGACTGACAATCTAATAATAGGGTCATTTTTAAGATCGATTCTAGCTCTTAAACTTTGAATATTAGATTGCAGTTGATTCCGTTGTTGTCTAAGAGGTAAAAGCTGCGTTTTATTTGGTGGAGACATTTTGGGCCCTTAACGAAAGAAATGTAGCAAGTTAGAAATGAATTAAACGTGAGCTAAACGAGTTTTAGTTAAAAAAAAAACACTCAAATGCATTAAGTTTCACTCAAGAGCTTAATAAGTGAGCTTTAATATGTAGATCGTTTCTCTATATAACAGTTTGAGTACTTACTCCGCTGTGCTTAATACTTAGCACGTGTTAAAGCTTACGAGTGTTTTATATGTGAGTGTAAAGCATGTAAAAGCTTTACGATCGGTAATGAGTGGCAATTGAGTCAAAACTTGAGTGGAAATTAATAATGTAAATTTACATACTGAAGTTGACTTAGGTTATGATAGGGCTTCAATGTAAATGTCTCACGATGATATGTCTTGCAAAAGCCAATGATGAAGAAGTCCGATGACGACTACCCAAGATGATTATGTAATGATGAAAAGGTCCAATGACGGATGTCCAAGATGATGATGTAAGCTAAAAAGTCCAACGATGACTGTCCAAGATGATGTAACGATGAATGCAATATAATGAACGAATAAACGACTTTATATAGTTTTTAAGTTTTTATGTTTGGACTTGCGAAGTGCAAGATCCTGTCACGGTCGCCAATGTTTGATCTGTTAACGATGTTAACGATGACGTTTCCTCTAACAAACAGTTTGATAAAATCCGAAAGAACGAGGTCGGATACAATGTTGGAGATCTGGTGGCCATTCGTAGAACCCAACTTGTAGCAGGCAAAAAGTTGGCAAGCGAGTTTTTAGGACCGTACGAGATAGTGATAGATGTTCGAAAAGCAGCAACAGACACCGAGGGAGCAAAAAATACGACCACTAGCAATGACAACATGAAATTGTGGAGTTTTGTAGCAGAGAACGAGGATGCGTGGTCATCAGTGGTCATCATGACTAATCAGGAAGGCCAAATGTGAGATGGGATAAGGTAGTTGCAGCGTGGTGGCAACTCCCTTATGCAGATTGGCAACGCAGCAGTAGTCGTGAGGTGTCGTGGGAAGTCGATAGTCGATGTTCAGCAGTCAGCAGTCGATGTTCAGCAGTCAGAAGTAACAGCAGTCAGCAGTAAGAAGCCGATAAATCAGCAGTATACAGAACCCGAGATTTAATTTGGATATTGTAATCATTATTCGCCCGTCCACGATTTATAATACTGTTAATAAACTATAATATAATACATTTGGGGACTCAATTGAGGACTCCATCTTACATGCAAACAGTGAATGTCATGTCTGGTTTTTAAACCACAGAATCGGTTTATATTTGACCATACTTTGGAGGTGGAAGAGTTTAGATTTATTTTGGATGTAAAGTTTGATACTCTAATACTCGCTTTGCGACCTTTATTTCGCGTTTAAGTAGGGCATTAGCTTTCTTGTAGATAAAAATGTTTGTAGTATTAATGTTTCTTTTTAAAGGTTTTCCATGATTTGAGTTTTTGGTCTTTTAATTGCTGGAGTTTTCAGTCCCACCAAGGTACAGTTTTTTTTCTTATGGTTTCGATGCGATTGGGGGGATAGATTGGTCAGCCGCGTGAGTGAATATTTTGATTAAGTTGGCTGTTTCTTTGTTTGTATTTAAGCTGGGGGGTGGAAAAATTTCTCTGTAAGTGTTTCGAAAAGTGCCCAGTTGACTTTATCTAATTTAAACATGGGTTTAGCTATAGCATTATTGTTACGGTCGAAAAGATTTATATTGATTGAATAGTGGTCGCTGCCCGATAGGGAGTTGCTCTTTCGGCCATATCATTTACCACAAGAAGATCACGACACTATGTTAAACCTTCCTCAAATTTAAATGTTTTCTTCCAGTTCGACAGTTGAAAAAATGTTTGTGGTAGGAGTATTTTTGAAAGTCCACCATTAGAGTAATGCCTATTATTTTTCAGTTGAACATTTGGTTCCATTGAGTTAAAATTGCTAACCATTCGTTTTTTTTTTTTTTTCGGAGGAGATATTGGAATCAAAAATCGTCAGAGCTTTTAAATCTTCGGCAAGGTACCATAAATGATTGCTCATTTGAAATGGAATGAGCTTCAATAGCGTTTGTACACTTAAACCATGCTTTAATGTACATTTTCACCAACAAAATGCAAATATCACGCAAACCATTTTCTTCCTTTCTTATCAGCCAAAATTGATGTCTAAATAAAAATATCTTAAAAATATCATATATGGCTTTTGACATCCAGCGGAAATGGCTAATTGGTCCAGGAGTACGAAAAGTATATTGCTTTACACCAACAAAGATTAATGCTAGCTGAAGCGATTCTTTATGATCTTCTCGGCTGTGACACTGCAAAATTTCGTGAATTCGTCTCGTTCTGCTCCACAAGCATAGCTTTAGTTCGCAATATGATTTCGTACATATGGTGGCGGCACGGTAGATTTATTAGATCCAAACTTTTAGGTCCAAACTTTTTTCCTAATAGAACTCCCTGTATTTGCAGCCGTGGTGTCATATAACAAACCATTGACTTGGTTAACTACATTCCATTAAACTATCCTATCAAAAACTGCCTCAGCAAAATTTTTGCAAGTTGAAGACGCCACTTTTAGTGCACCTAGGAACTTTGAAGTACCATTGTAGCTAACTAGAACTGCCTTGCGTTCAACCTTACTAGAACCGATCTGTCATAAACTTTCCGTCAAAATGTACCTACTACCAGGCCACCAGTTTAATCCATCTGTAAGTTATGATAAGATTATTAGTTTAAAATGACCCACAAAATTTGTAAACCACTCTATTACATTGTCCCTAAATTCAGGACTGTAAATTGTTTTATACAGTTTGCCTGACGGATCCGGTGAATAGTTGATTGATGATAAGTTTCTCTGCACGATGTCCTAGTGCTTCAGCGGCTGCTATTAGTATATGACAGTACATACAGTCATTCCATCAGAGCTGCGACTAATCGAAATTGCATACACTTTTTGAAACCTCGTTTTGCATCCGATTTGGAGTCTTAACTTATGTTTTGTTCATCCATAACAGGTTTAGCAATTGGCTGACTGATAGCATTGTCATCACTGTTAATGTCTGAGGAATATTAAACAAAGAATCTATTAAAACCTGGATTTTATTACTTTAATAATTATTTTACCTTTTTGGGCTGATGTTTCAACTTCGTGTTTTCTTTTCCGGCTAGCTTGTTTTTCTTGTCGCTCTTGAGATCTTTTTTTCCGTGAATATAATGTCATATTCCAACCATACAACTAGGACGTCCTTTCTGTCGTTGCAGTTATACAAACTGCTTATCTTTCTTAGTCGTAATTTTGTCTACTGCATCTACTTTTGCAATGTCGAATAAGTCGTCCAGACATTACACAAATGTGTCGACATTTTTTTTCTGAGATTCAGATCTTTTCTCGAACATTGTTTTTTATACCCTTGCAAAAAGGGTATATTAATTTTGGTCAGAAGTGTGCAACGCATAGAACGAAGCATCTCCGACCATACAAAGTATATATATTCTTGATCAGCACGACGAGTTCAAATAGTCACGCAAACTCCTCGTAGACTATTAGAGCTACAGAGTTGATGAGTTGCAGGCTTGTATATTTTGCAGGGGTTGTATATCTCGGATTCAGCCGGATCGGACCACTATATCATATATGTAGCTCCCATACAAACGGCAGTCACGAACAGTGACTTTTCTCAATAACTTTGTTATTTTCAAAACTATTGTCGTGACATGTAACATTGGTGAGTTTATTGCACCTATAAAAGACTGTGCCAAATTTGATTACGATCGTGTAATTATATCCTATAGAATTTTGTCAATAAATTCGTTACTTTTTACGCAAATGTCATAGAATATTTTCTTTTAACTTTATAGTCATTGGCGGCGTAAAAACTTCAAAAATTGTAAGCAAAAGCCTACCATTTAAGTGCCTTAGCAATGAAAAATCGATGTTTCTTAGCGATAACTTGGAACTTAATACGAATCAAAGATCGGTATAACGTAAGAGTTTTTTTATAATCCAAAACACAGATATGTTTAGTTTTTTGTTAATATCTTTTGATATTACGCGGCATAGACAAAAGAAAAAACCAGAGGGCCGAGGCTAACTTTGACCGCGTCAAAGTTTGTATACCCTTAGCAACTTTTTTGGTAACTCATTCCTTACCTATTAGCCATCAATGTGGAAGAACGTTTTATCTAAAATGGCTTATGTTTGCGAAAGAATGGCCTACAATCATAGGAAATAACGAAGATATTGATCAAAGTCACTGTTTTCCACCGATCGTTCCTATGGGAGCTATATGATATACTCATCCGATCTTGATTAAATTTGGCACAGTAGTTTATAGGCGTAAGAAACTCTTTAATGTTAAGTTTCACGATAATAGCACAGAAAATAACGAAGTTATTGAGAAAAGTCACTGTTCGTGACTTTGGGGTTTGTATGGGAGCTATATGATATAGTGGTCCGATCCGGCTGAATCCGAGATATACAACCCCTGCAGTATATACAAGCCTACGTGCAAATTTCAGCTTTGTAGCTCTTACGGTCTAGGAGGAGTTTTTGTTGATCCAGACGGACAGACGGACGGACGGACGGACATGACTATTTGAACTCGTCTCGTCGTGCTGATCAAGAATATATACATTTTGTATGGTCGGAGATGCTTCGTTCTATGCGTTGCACACTTCTGACCAAAATGAATATACCCTTTTTGCAAGGGTATAAAAACAACTATTTTTAGATATTTGCCTAATAAACAGCCAGGCTAAAAAAATTCTAGATAAAAGCAGCGAGTAAGAAGAAAAAAGTGCTTAAAGTATCATGCAACGAAGTAATGCTGCTAGTAGCTTTGGTAGAAGTTCGAATCTTTGAAAACTGTTCAAAATGAATTTCTTCATTCATATTTATCGAAATAGGTACTTTTGAGTAAAATATACGCAAATGTTTTTAAAGGGCTCACTTGGGAGATTTTTACGCATTAAGCAATAAATCGGTGCTGCATCATATCTCTCTCTCCCTGACACCCTCACTTTGTGTGATCGTGCCCGAGAGAAATAGAGTTACACACACGCCTACTGTCTCTCTAGCAAAATTAGTAAGCGTTAAATTGTCTTACGTTACGGTTTGATCATTCGAGCCCCCTGCTCTATAAGGATCTTATATTAAGTTCTTACTAAAGTGCAAAGAAACACATTTATTCCCAGTTTATTCAAGAAGCTTCAAGGCATAAGCATAAATACATACATACATACATACAGACATCATGAAAGACCAAATACCAAAACATGAAAAACGTTTAATAGACAAACATGCCTAATTTTTTAAGACAAATAAATGAACATACAAAACTTAAACATGACCAATATAAAGAACAATTTAAAAAGCTGACCAATATCGAATAGTATATCTGCGAGCATAAAATCACATAAAACCAAGACAGAATGGAAGCAAGAGAAATGCAAAATTAAATTGACAACAAGAATTCACCAAGATAGTTCAAAAACATAACTTTAATTTATTAGCTGGGGGAGGTGCATTAGTGCAGAGCAACAAGGACAAAGAAATACAAGAAGCGGCAAGAACTAAACTCGAGTTGGTTATAAATGACTCAATTACAAGACTTCAGCTGAAAACAGGGGACATGCATCTATAAACATGCATGCATAAATATGTACATATGAACATACATACATATGCCGACGGGCAAGCACCTTCTGATTGCTTTTGATTGAATTTCTATGCAAGACTAATACAACGAAAACAGTTAAAATAGTTAAACGTAAGTCAGGTCTTTTAGGGAATTTTAAGCAAAATGATATACATACATACATAAGTAAGAACTTTAAACGAATTTTGCACCCAAGCCTTCCGTAAAAACGATGTACTACGAGAGTAGTAGAGATTACTTAAATTAAAAAGAGGCGTGTGCATGCATAAATATTTTGATATAACACATACATACATATGTATGTATATATGTACATATGTACATACATACATGTATGTATGTGTCTATTTAAAAGTGAAATGTTTGGTGGTTGCCCAAAATTAAACTTTAATTTGGTTATTTACGCTATTGCTGGTAATGTCAGTTTTCTTTCTTCCCTTTTTTTCGGTACAATATACGAGAAAATACATATGTATGTATGTATGTACATACAACCAAGACAATTTCAACACAACCTTTAATACTTAAATGTAAACATTCCATTTCATATATTAATTTATAAAAAAAAAAAACAAAAAAAAAACTTTTAATTTTACAATAATTAAAAACGGAGTAACAGAATTTATGCAAACAAACGATATCTTTATTTGAGACCTCATCTCTGACTAAGATACTTTCCATCTACAGATAACGAAATGCCATTGGTCGATATATAATTCAAAGATAATTTTTAATAGTAGATAAGCAAACGCCATTGGTTCATCCTTGTAGCTCTAGTGTTTTTGGAAATTACTTTTGGGGTGGCTATTTTTAAGATATTATTTTGACATTTAGCTTGAAAACAGAATCAGTTTCTAGTTGGTTGTGTGTGGAAGAGTGAAGAAATCATTTTGGACTTATGAACTATATTCAAATTAATTAAGTACTCCAAAGAAAATTTAAAAATTTATTTGCTTTACATAATAAAAAAAGGCAGTTTGAAATGTCAAAAAATATGAATCATGTTTGCCAAGAGTCGAATTCAATTTATTACGGAGACGCCTGTGCAAGCAATTTTGTAATGAGTATAAAATGTAATTTTCTGTAATAAAAACGTGAGACATGTTTATACATGCAAATTCGTACATACATACATATGCATCATAAGTACGTACATATGTACATATGTTTGAATAACACCGTTACCAGATTTATGTACATACATACATTTGTACATACATATGTAGATGTAATCAACATTTAGATACCGATAAGTGGTTGAAGAAAATGATCGCTGTTATATTACATATGTACATACATACATATGTACATATGTAGATGTAAAATTTTTTTAAAAAATTCTTCCAAACGCTTTTTATACTATACACCCATAGGGTGAAATGGTATGTACATATGTATGTATATTAAAATCGCCAAAATGTCTGTAGCAGGCAGAAAGAAGCTTCTCCGACCCTATAAAGTATATATTCTTGATCAGGATCAACAGACGAGTCGATCTAGCCATGTCCGTCTGTCTGTCCGTCCGTCTGTCCGTCCATCCATCCGTCTATGAACCAGCAGATCTCGAAGGCTATAAGAGCTAGAGCCACCAAATTTGGTATGTATAGTAGCTTAATATAAGCGCAGATATTGGCTGTTTATATACTCGTTTAGTTAGCGCGCAGAAACTAATTGGTCAAACTTTTTACCACTCCCCCATCCGCCCTCGCAAATAAAACAAAACTGATTTTATCAAAAACTAACAAAAAGTCACTACATTTAGTATGTACACTGGCTTAGTATGCGCGCAGAGTATATATATTTTTATATTTTGCCACGCCCACTTCTGCCTCCATAATTTAGAAAACACCTATTTCCTCCTGTAGTTTTTTGACTATCGCAATCAAATTTGGCAGACTAATTAATCTTAAACTATTTGTACTATTTCTACCAAACTATCAAATTATTGAAATCGGACTAGAAACATGCAAAATATGCGTATGAGCGTATTTTACTAAGCTGTCCACAAGGCCAGAATTGGCCGTTGGCTAGTGGCGGCGCTAGAGTGCTCGTGTGTTTGTAGAGTGAACGAGATAGCACATAGTAGCATGTAAAAACAATTTAATAGACATATGTACATATTTGGTTTTCGAAATTTTAAAAATTTCTTTTACCTGTTGTATGATATACCCAAGTCGGCGAGTCGACTTACATCACTTATACATACACGTATGTCTGTTTATGTAAATTGAAACATTTAATAAGTGTACTATTGCCGAAAATTGCTGTTTTACTTCATAATACACAAACACTTTGCGTAGATTAAATAAGGCTTTACAAAGACAATCTACAATTAAACCAGAGGGCCGGGGCTAACTTCGACCGCGTCAAAGTTTGTATACCCTTGCAACTTTTTTGGTAACTCTTTCCTTACCTATTAGCCATCAATGTGGAAGAACGTTTTATCTAAAAAGGCTTATGTTTGCGAAAGAATGGCCTACAATCATAGGAAATAACGAAGATATTGATCAAAGTCACTGTTTTCCACCGATCGTTCCTATGGGAGCTATATGATATAGTCACCCGATCTTTATTAAATTCGGCACAGTCATTAACAGATATATTAAACTAACAAATGTTTAATTTGAAAGCAATCGCGTTAAAAGTAACGAAGTTACTTACAAAAGTCACTGTTTCGACCGATCGTTCCTATGGGAGCTATATGATATAGTCGTCAGATCTTGATTAAATTTAGCACAGTCATTAAGATATATATTAAACCAACAAATGTTGATTTTGAAAGCAATCGCGTTAAAAGTAACGAAGTTATTTACAAAAGTCACTGTTTGCGACCGATCGTTCCTATGGGAGCTATATGATATAGTCATCCGATCTTGATCAAATTTGACACAGTAGTTTACAGGCGTAATAAACTCTCTAATATTAAGTATCACGATAATAGCACAGAAATTAACAAAGTTATTGAGAAAAGTCACTGTTCGTGACTTTGGGGTTTGTATGGGAGCTATATGATATAGTGGTCCGATCCGGCTGAAAGGGTATAAAAATCGAGTACAGTTAAGTAAAATTTGCATTACATTTCGATGAAACAGACAATTTATTAAATATCTGACTGTGTTAGCGCGTGAAAAATACATCGTTGACAACCATTTTTTATACCCTTGCAAAAAGGGTATATCAATTTTGGTCAGAAGTGTGCAACGCATAGAACGAAGCATCTCCGACCATACAAAGTATATATATTCTTGATCAGCACGACGAGACGAGTTCAACTAGCCATGTCCGTCCGTCCGTCCGTCTGGATCAACGCAAACTCCTCCTAGACCGTAAGAGCTACAGAGCTGAAATTTTGCACGTAGGTTTGTATATACTGCAGGGGTTGTATATCTCGGATTCAGCCGGATTGGACCACTATATCATATAGCTCCCATACAAACCCCAAAGTCACAAACAGTGACTTTTCTTAATAACTTCGTTATTTTCTGTGCTATTATAGTGAAACTTAATATTAGAGAGTTGATAAACTACTGTGCCAAATTTGATCGAGATCGGGCGACTATATCATATAGCTCTTATAGGAACAATCGGTCGAAAACAGTGACTTTTGTAAATAACTACTTTACTTTTAACGCGATTGCTTTCAAATTTAATATTTGTTAATTTAATATATCTGTTAGTGACTGTAACAAATTTGATCAAGATCGGGCGACTATACCATATAGCTCCCATAGGAACGATCGGTGGAAAACAATGACTTTGATCAATATCTTCGTTATTTCCTATGATTGTAGGCCATTCTTTCGCAAACATAAGCCTTTTTATTGTGGTAGTTTTTGCGACCTTTGTGTTGTTATATGAAAATTTGATCAGGCTTTAGGTCATTTTATTTTTCCAAATAAAAATGAAACATTGTTTTTATGTTTATTTTTATTTATTTTCCGATATATTTCTGAAAAGTAGTTTAAAATTTCTGTTAAAATGTAGAAAATCTAAATTAATTCCCAATTTTATCAAAAATACCACACGATGTGATAATATTTTTAAGTTTGACAATAACACATTTCCAGACATTAACAAAACATTGGACAGATATACATATTTCTTTCACACAAAAATATTAAACCTTCTTATAAAACATAAACATACCACTCTCATAAGAATCAACAACAAATTAGCTGAGACAACAAAAACTCTTGGAAAACAGCTGGACGAACAGAGCATGAACGCATTTTTGGAGAGAGAACAAAACGCAGTAAAAAGACTAACAAAAACATTGCGGGAACATCATGAAATGAAACATGAGAATGAGACATGAGACAGAATTGGAATTCCCGCCGGATATAAAATCATTACTCTCAAAGGGTCCAAAGTTTGCTCTTCCCATAGAACACGAGAAGCTCCCTCTCATTAAATACATTGCCGATGGAGAAGAAATAGGATGGAAAAAGAGAAACAAGAGGCAGCGCGTACTGCATTCTCTTTAACGGTTAAAGAGCATAGAGCGATGAAATACATAAATGCAACAGATCGTGCAATATTAAATATAACTCAACGGTCATACAAATTTCTTAAACAACATGACGATATTTTGATATTAACATCTGACAAAGGAAATAATACGGTAGCAATGAAAAAGATTGATTATGACCATAGAATGATGGACATTTTGTCGGATCTTAACACCTATAGAATCCTCAGGAAAGACGCAAAAACACGATTACAGACAAAGAACAACAATCTGGTGGACAAACTACATAAGATGGGGGTTATCTCAAAGATTGAAAAGAACAGAATGACGACAACTACGGCGATCTCTCCAAGAATATATGGACTACCAAAAATACACAAAGAAGGGACACCATTCAGACCAATTTGTTTATCAATTGGCTCACCATCCTATGGACTTTGTAAATACATTATACAAATTTTAAGGAATTTAACATTGGACTCGAAATATAACATAAAAAACACAACTGAATTCAAACAACGCATAAATAACACATACATTTGTGACGATGAACAATTAATTTCGTTTGACGTGGCATCATAATTTCCAAGCATACCAACGGATTTAGCATTAGACACAGCTGTATCCAACGGATGCTGAACATTTCGGATAAAATATACCATAAAGAAACGAAGATGGAAATAATAAATATTTTAAAGGACAACGATTTTCCGGATAACGTAATCAGGACATTATTTAAAAAACATAAATCCACCATTGACAGAACTAAGAATGAAAAAACATATATATCGGGCACTTATGTACCCAAATTATCGGAAAGACTATCACATTCGGATTGTTATGACAAAGATGGAATAAAAATAGCACATAAACCGGACAATACCCTCAAACATGTATTCAACAAAACAAAATCCAAGATAGAGATGACTAAGACTAGAAGCAATGTGATATACAAAATCCCATGCAATACACAAGGAAACATACCGTGCAATAAGATATACATAGGGACGACAAAATCAAAATTAAAAACTAGGATTTCCCAACACAAATCGGACTATAAAATGAGGCATTACACAGACACACCAAAAACAGCACTAATGACACACTGTGCAACTAGTGGCCATTTAAAAGAGACGACAATATTAGATGAAGAGCGGCACTACAACAAAAGGTTCACCATGGAGATGTTACATATCATCAATACATCGAGCGCCACACGACTTAACTTTAAGACTGACACTGACAACTGCGCTCACATATACAGACATTTACTTCACAAGAATTACTTCGTAACTCCACGTCAAACGGTGCTGACGTGTTAAATAATGTATGTTACAAAAAAAAAAAAATTTTGTTAAATGTCACATAATTGTTAAATGTTCTTGTATTTTATTGTAGTTGCCCTGAAGACGGTTGCCGCTGCGCAACCGAAATATATCGGAAAATAAATAAAAATAAACATAAAAACAATGTTTAATTTTTATTTGGAAAAATAAAATGACCTAAAGCCTGATCAAATTTTTATATAAGCCTTTTTAGATAAAACGTTCTTCCACATTGATGGCTAATAGGTAAGGAAAGAGTTACCAAAAAAGTTGCAAAGGTATACAAATTTTGACGCGGTCGAAGTTAGCCCCCGGCCTCTGTTTTTTTTTTTTAAATGGGTTTAAAAATAAATTCTCAATATATTTCCTGAGTGACACCACAGATTGGACAACATTGAGTGGATTTAGTTGCAGTTAAAACGTTTAGCACTTTGCCATCAAAAGGTGTCATGTGCATTTCATAGGTAAATGTTATATCACGAAATTCGTTCAATTTGTAAACAAAAGGTTTAAGTTTATTAATTTGAGAATCCAAACTGTCTTTTTCCATCATTATGTGGGCCGTAGTTTCTTTTACTTCTTCTATTTTCAGAAGTATGCAAAATCGTATGGCCTGCGGTGCTCTATTGTTCCATATGTTGTGAGTAAAAGTTTCTATAATTCTTATCGGTATAACAGAAGTTACAAAAATGGAGTGATCTAAAAGCTGTTTGCCAGGTGAATAACTAGTTCAACCATCAAATCCATAGCTGCATTTTAGTTTGATTTCAGAACTGTTTGGAAACTGATTTAAAACATCAGCTTGTATTTAAATTATTCTGTGCGAGTGTGATCCAAAAGGTTTTGTAATGATACTGCCCTTTCCGTCCTACCACAAGACGACATTGTAATTTAGATTCCATTACTTCACTATAGGTTGGATAAATGTTACTGTGGCGACTTTTATTCATAAGTCTATTGTTCACGTACTGCTGTTTTGTTAGTGAATTTTCAGGAGGTAAGCCAAAGCTTTATCGGGTGTTAGTGGAACGGGTTTTTGTATATCAAACAGCTTTCTCGATTCAGTTGGGAATTTTGGTGTCGTTATTGTTTCTAAATGAGTGGACTGTATTAATCTTTTATTCGGTTAGAGTTTAATTATTTAGTTACAATTAATCCGACTGTCCCTGGTCGCTGTTAAAATGTAAGTGATTTAGTTACGCATGCATTTGAAGCTAAGCAGCGTGGTTTGTGCAAATATCGAATAACGGATATACCAACGTTGCGTTCACAAACAAATGCGTACTTAAAAAAGAATAGAAGTGGTTCAATTACATGAATATTGAATTAAACTATGTAAAGTCGTTTAATTCCCAAACATACCGCCCGTTCTGAATAATTGTTCAGAATAACGGGAGAACGGCCACCTGTACTATTGGGCGCTTGATTATTCCGAGAGCTGTCTGAACGCTGACGACTCTAACTTTTTCGTCTTGTCCAGGATGAACTTCGGTTATGCGGCCCAGCAAGCATTTGGTGGCAAATGCGGCTCTTTAATGACTACTAGTGTCCCGGGTTGCAAATTGAGGGTTTCGCGTTGCCATTTATTCCTGGGTTGCAGGCTAGACATATATTCGTTGTGCCATCTTTTCCAAAATCCTTGGACCATAGCTTGCAACTGTTTGTATCGTTGCAGTCGATTGAGGTTAACATCTAGCAGATTAGGTTGTGGTATAGATGTATACGATTCACCCGTCAGAAAGTGTGAAGGCGTGAGGGGATCCAAACTTGTGTCACCAGCTGAACACAATGGTCTAGAATTCAGTATGCCCTCTATTTGGGCTAGAACTGTGAAATATTCTTCAAAAGTTAGTACATGAGCACCAACGACTCGTCGAAGGTGTAATTTGATTGATCTTACGCAAGACTGCCAAAGTCCGCCAAAATGCGGTGAAAAAGGAGGTGAGATAACTCACCAGCTCGAGATGAATTGCCTTTGTAGATAGGCAAACAAATACTGCAAACCATGCCTTTCCAAATTGTAGTGTGCGTCCTGTAGATATCTTGATAGCGACAGGCCCAGCATAGTCTACTCCTGTATGAAGAAAACATCGTTGGGGTTGGACCCTAGGTACCGGTAGGTTCGCCATAATTTGCGAACTGCTAGTTCGTCTTTGCATGAAACTAATCTTGCGTGCTCCAATAATCCAATATTGTTGTCAAACACTGTTGAAGGTCCCATCTATTCAAGCATACAGACATTTCTTGTGATGATGTCGAACAAGTAGAACAGCTATAGGCGTAGATTTCGGTATTAAGATGGGATGTTTAGCGTTGTAGCTCAATGATGAATGATCGATGCGTCGTCCAACTCGCATAACTCCATCTTCATCCAAGAATGGTGTTAATCGAATAAATTTTGATTTAAGCAAATGTTGACATCCTTTTTTTAGAGTTTCATATTCCTTGTCAAAGACTGTACGTTGAACATATTGAATTAGTTGATTATGGGCGTGTTGAATTTCTTTTGCTGTGATGTCTCTAGGATTATATTGATCTTGAGGTATGGCATCTGGAGTGCAACGTAAATAATAAACAAATCGATAGCAATAACAGAAAAATTTTAAAAACTCGACTCCAATCCGAGATTTTGCTTGCAAGCTTTTGAAACCAATCGTCTTCCTCTAATGAATGTAGTGTGACTTGTGGGATTGCCCGTTGTGGTTCGACTGCTGACCATGTTGATTTGAGATTTGACAGCCAACTCGGTCCTGTCCACCACAACTGATGCGCTACAAGTTTTGATGGTAGCATTCCTCTTGAGATGCAATCAGCAGGATTTCGCTCTGACCGTACATGTTGCCAACAGCTGCGTGGACACTCTTCTAAAATTTCAGCTGTTCTATTGCAAACAAATGTGTTTCAGCTGCGAGGCGAGGCAGATAGCCAATGCAGAACTATCTCCGAATCTGTCCAACAAGAACTGCTAGAAATAGAAATTGTTAGCGATTGTTTTATAATTGTCATCAGTTTACTCAGTAAATGTGCAGCATTTAGGTCTAGTCGTGGGATCGATATTGGTTTCAGTGGTGCTACTCGTGTTCGGGAGGTACTAAGCGTCACCTGGTAACGGCTCCATAGGCTTGCGCCGAAGCATCCGCAAACCCATGCAATTCGACTTCCGTATTTGGTATTGCAATATAACGTGGAATGCAACAGGTCTCAAGTAGGAAAAGCTCGTCTCGTACTACGTGGCAGCGCGCACATAGTTTATCTGGTAGAGGTTCATCCCACGGCAACGAAGTTATCCAACGTTCTTGAAATAGGATTTTTGGCAGAACTGTAATGCCAAGTGGATCATAAAACTTTGCAATGTTTGATAACAAAGTCCGATTGCATGGAACTTACTCCTCCCTTTGGTTACTGAAATTGGCTGATAAATCATCTTTGCAGGGGTTCCAGTGTAGACCTAGAATTTTTACAATGGTTAATGTTTCGTTCGAAGGGTGATGTTCACAGATTTCTTTTGGGATTGTTTGCAGAGGTGCTTCACAATTTGAACTCCATTTGTGATGTTTGAAATTCGCTTCGTTCAGTAACGAAATAAGATCATCTTTAAGTGCGATAAGCTCGTTCACTGAATCACATCCGGTGGGAATATCATCAACGTATGCGTCTCTTGCCAACGCGATTGATGCTAAAGGGTAATTCTCTTGATAATCATCGGCGAGTTGCTTATTTAAGCACTCGTACAGCTAGAAATGGCGATGGGCCTAACCCATAAGTAACTGTTAACAAACGATAATGTTGAAATGGTTTGTCTTCTTCCTTGCGCCATATAATTCTTTGATAATTAGTGTGCTTGGATGACGCTAAAGTCCTACGAAACATCTTCTCTATATCAGCGCAAAATACATAGCGATGCTGTCGAAAGCGTAGACATACTCCCAATAAATCCCGTTGTAGAGATGGTAATATGTGAAGCCGGTCATTTAGCGAGAAACCCTTCTCATCCTTTCTAGATCCGTCAAATACAACGCGACATTTTGTAGTCGAGCTGCCTGGTTTAAGTACATCGTGATGAGCTAAATATACACAAGGATCAGGGTTTTCGTCTATTTGCATCTGTGATAGAAATTCCATGTGTCCTTGGTTTTCGTAGTCGTTTATAAACTTTACATATTGCTGCTTAAGTTGAGGATCCTTACGAAATTGTCGTTCCAATGAACTAAATCGTTGCTTAGCCTGAGACAATGTAGGGTAGTTGGTGGAGCTTCATCTTTAAATGGGTAATTGACGATGTACGTTCCATCTTGTGTGCGGGTATGTGTACTTCGAAAGTGTTGCTCTACTGGATCGGTGGCTTCAATTGTGGCTTTTGATGCTTGAACGTTGTCTATCTCCAAAAAAGTCCGAACCAGTGTGTCGATGTCTTCATGAGCATGGTAGGAAAATACTGGCATTACGTGTCACCTGCAGCGCTATATGAATCTGCGTAGTGACTTCAATAGAGTTGGAATTGGTCCGCGAATATAGTTGTATTGTTGAGCGCCCCCTAGTGACTCCAGCACTATTGTATGTGTTCGTGTAACACCAATACGTTGAACAAATGCTGCAGTCGCCAACGTGATTGACGACCCTGTATCGAGGAGGAGTAGGTAGAGTAGGTAGAATTGCTTGCTTAGCTTCCGCAGGAATAGTTTCCAAAGTGTGATGAGCAATAGCCGGACCAGAATGCGCCAATCCAGAATTATGTGACTCTGCGTTACGATTTACCGGCTGTGTTGACTCTCCTTGTGCATTAGAGGCATCTGATTGCTCTACATGTATATTCATACATTTCTTGACTTGATGGTCTTTACAAAGACAATTGTAACAAAACATGGTTTTATGTACAAACTGGCGACGCGAATTCAAATCAAGTTCTTTTAATTTCATGCAATTTGAAATAAAATGAGACTCAGTGCAGTATGAGCAATATGGAGTAACTGTTCCTTGCACAGTGGCATGATGCACGACAGTGTGCCGTCGATTTTGAGCACTGGGTGAAATCTTAAGCTGACACGTTTTCAACGCGTTGCACCGAATTTTAAGAAATTCCAAAAAATCATCAATGCTCACCCTGTCACGATTTGAATTACTATGTTCCGCCCAGACTTGACGTGTGTCGACATCTAACTTTATCAGCAAAATATGTATAAGCCATGGGTTACGAGAATCACAACAAAGAGCGCTTAGCGCTTATTTACAGCAAGTTCAGTATAGCCGGCAAATTTAAGAATTTCGTGATAAAGGAACGAACGATTAGCGGTTTTTTGTTGTACCTTTGCTCTAACTTCTCCCATGATTTTTCATAGATATCATTGGTGCCCGTTATGTGGTTCACAAGTGTCAATGCATCACCTTCCAAATATGATTTCAGGTAGTGGAATTTTTGGCACTTACTGAGACTTTGTTTTTTATCTATAAAGCCTTTGACCATTTCACTGAATTGCGGCCAATCATCATAGTTTCCCGAAAACGTAGGAATTTTGATTCTTTCGCACTGTAATTCCGATTTTATTCCAGTTTCGTTTAGTGTATGAAGTAGCTGAGAAGTAATCTCAATGGTTGAATTGTCTGGTTTCCGTAACACGCTAGTAGCCTCTGTTAGCCCATCATATGCCTTATAGTACTTCTCTTCACATTCTTCAAGCTCCGTATTAGGGTCGATGTAACTTTCTTCCCCTTGAAATTGGCAATAATCCTCGCTAAGATCCATCAAATTATCGTAAATGTTGAGTCTTAGTAAGCGATGGTCCGAAACATCTACAGATTCTCCTGAATCAACTGCCTGATATGCGTTGTTGCATGCACGTGTGAGTTGCGGAATAGTAAATTCACGTTGCTTCATTATGCGATTCATCGTTTGACTGTGATAGTTCTACAACTAGTTAATCAAACTCTAATTAGACTGTGAGAATTGTTAACTCCAAAAATACTTAACCGTTGTCTTTGTTTCCAATCCGGCTCGAAGGACCAAATATCTTGTATGTTTCGAAATGAGTGGGCTGTATTAATCTTTTATTCGGTTAGAGTTTAATTATTTAGTTACAATTAATCCGACTGTCCCTGGTCGCTGTCAAAATGTAAGTGATTTAGTTACGCATGCATTTGAAGCTAAGCAGCGTGGTTTGTGCAAATATCGAATAACCGATGTACCAACTTTGCGTTCACAAACAAATGCGTACTTAAAATAGAATAGAAGATATACAGTGGTTCAAATACATGAATGTTTACTTAAACTATGTAAAGTAGTTTAATTCTCAAACAGTTATTGAAGAGGATTTCAGCTCCGCAAAACTAAAACACCATCTTCATCTGTTGAATTCAAAATATGAACTGATTTTATTAACAAAAGTCCTGTGTATATAAATGAAATCTTAAAATCTATGAGACGACAATTGTTCTTATAAATGCTTATTCTAATGTTTATATTTTTAAGCGCTTTTCCACAGAGTGTGGATGCATGTTTTGTTTGGTTTTTGAGCCCTACTTGATATATGAATCAGTATCAGCTATTTTTGTTTTTTTGTTTTGTGACGTTTTAGTTATTGATTTAAATAGTTAGTTTTTGATTTAAATAGTTAGTTGTCTTATACAAATTAATTTTAATATTGTCATTAGTAAGATAACTCTTGTTAAAGAAGCATGACGAGCTACATGAGAGAAGTTAACCCTATCAAATCAATGTTATCCTTCTTATAAACTGACTTCCTATTAATTTGTATGATTTACCAAATTGGTTTACTAATATCGCCCGATGCTTAACAATTTTTGTTTCGGGATATCTACCCACTCCTGATGGGTATTACTGTGTTGACTTCTAGCCTTTTTATATGGTGGAGACTTTGAAGACCAACTACTTCTACCTCTCGGCTTTTGCTCCACTGTTTTGACATTTCGCTGATAGCTGAACTTTGAGCGTTTATTCTGTTTAAATGTTGCCCCTTTATGAATATTTTGCAATATCTGCCTTTTTATACCATACACCCATAGGGTGAAATGGTATATTAAAGTCGCCAAAATGTATGTAACAGGCAGAAGGAAGCTTCTCCGACCCTATAAAGTATATATATTCTTGATCAGGATCAACAGCCGAGTTGATCTAGCCATGTCCGTCCGCCCGTCCGTCCGTCCGTCTGTATGAACATGCAGATCTCGGAGGCTATAAGAGCTAGAGCCACCAAATTTGGTATGTATACTCGTGTATTATGTACATATATAGAGTTAATTGGAATTTCGGCCACGCCCCCTACGCCCCAAGGAATCACATAAAACTGTTTTTCTTAAAAAGTTTGACAGCTAGAGACATCAAATTTAGTTTGTATACCCGATTAGTTAGCGCGCAGAAATTAATTGCTCAAACTTTTTGCCACGCCCCCTTACGCCCCCTGGAATCACACAAAACTGTTTTTCTTAAAAAGTATAATAGCTAGAGACATCAAATTTGGTTTATATGCTCGTTTAGTTAGCGCGCAGAAACTAATTGTTTAAACTTTTTGCCACGCCCCCTTCTGCCCCCGGAATTTACATAAAACTGATTTCCTTAAAAACTATGATAGCTACCGACATTAAATTTGGTATGTAGACTAGCTTAATAGACGCGCAGATATTGGCTATTTAAACATTTTGCCACGCCCACTTCCGCCCCCGCAAATTAAACAGAACTGATTTTATCAAAAACTAACAAAGCTAAAGTCACCAAATTTAGTATGTATACCGGCATAGTATGCGCGGAGAATTTATATATTTTCACATTTTGCCACGCCCACTTCCGCCTCCATAATTTAGAAAAAACCGATTTCCTCCTGTATTTTTTTGACTATCGCATTCAAATTCGGCAGACTAATTATTCTTATGTATTTCTATCAAACTACTATTTTATTGAAATCGGACTAGAACATGCAAAATATGAGTAAAACATTTGGTTTTCGAAATTTGAAATATTTGTTTCACCTGGTGTATGGTATACCCAAGTCGACTTACTTGCTTTATTTTATTTGTACTATAGTCTCGGACAATTTGTTACCGGAATCTATTTTATCACTTTTTTTAAGATGATCATTATTTAATTTAACCATTGCCATCTGAATATTTTCATTTTGTACTGGTTGTGGGATATATGGGCATTTCCGGAAAAAGGTCAACCCCAGGACCCAAACATAAAGTACCAAATATACGTCTTTTTTTTCATTATATTTTATTAAGAAATGTTCCAAATGTACATTTTTGAATAGTAATAGTGAAAAAAGTTCAAATGTACAAAATATTTGTGAAAAAAGTTGAGTTTGTGTTTTTAGTAAACTTGCTACATTTTTAAAAGATTACTCTTTAAATTATTTACGGCATTAGAGGTTCTGTTACCGTAAATGTTCTGCTCTTAAATGAAACTTAGATACGTAAACTTATTGTTATAATAAAAACAGAATGCGTGTGGTTGGTTGTGCAGTTCATTCGCGACTGACTTCTATTTGTCTCTCATCGAGTCATTGTTCTCTTTAACGCATCTCGTGAGAGATCATACAAAGTTACATATACATATTCATATGTGTGTGATCATGCATGCATTGAGTTGAGAGAGAATTATTTCAACACCCTTCCTCAATGCAAGTATGTCCACAAATTTATCTTATACTTAACAAATTCGTAAACTCTACATGCTTCTTCTTTGCAAGATTCTTGGTTAGGATATCAGCTATCATTTCATTAGTAGACTTATACTTTAACATAATCTGACCATCTTTAACTACTTGTCTAACAAAATGATATCTAATGTCCACGTGCTTCGTCCTTGAATGGTGTACCGGGTTCTTAGCCAATTGCTGCGCGCTGAGGTTATCGCCATACAAAACGGTAGATGTATCTTCCTCTCCGCAACCAATCTCGATGGTTAATCGACGCAATACAATGGCTTCTTTGCACGCTGTTGATAACGCCATGTATTCTGCTTCGGTGCTGCTAAGAGCAACACTCCGCTGCTTCTCCGATTTCCATGATATCGGTCCGCCAGCCAGAAAATATACATATCCTGTATAAGACTTGCGATCAATCCTATCGCCTGCCCAATCTGCGTCCACGAAACCAGTAAACGCCGCATCCGACTGCTTGTAATGAATCTTGAAGCCAACTGTCGAAGCCAAATATCTTAAAACATGCTTTATGGCTGCAAGGTGTTCATTATGGGGGTCCTTGTTACGTTGAGCCAACTTCGATACTGAGTGGAGAATATCTGGTCTAGTAGTCAACGCAAGCCACATTAGCTCGCCTATCATTGACTGATAAAGAGTTGCATCAACCCTTTTACACTCCATTTTATCGCAGGCTACCTGATACCCTGCTTCTAACGGTGTTGCGGCTCTTCTGCACTGAGCATAGCCATATCGTTCCAGTAGATCATTGATGTACTGTGAATGACCCAATGATATTTCGCCAAGCTCCCCATCACGGTGAACATCCATGCCAAGGAACAAACGCACAGGTCCCTTGTCAACACATTCAAACGCTGCCATAATAGCTGACTTAATCCTGTCAAGATCCGATTTCTCCTGGCATCCGATGAGAAGATCGTCTACATAGACAAGGATTAGAGATAGGTTACTTTTTGCTTGCTGACATGGTTCATTGTCGCAAGGTATGAAACCATTAGCTCGCAAAACACTATCGAGTTTGGAGTTCCACTCCCGTCCCGACTGTTTGAGTCCATATAACGCCTTTTTTAAGAGAAGTACCTTGCTTTTGTCTTCAGTTGCGTATCCTTCGCGCTGCCTCATGTATACGGTATCGCCCAAAACACTGTTTAAGTAAGCCGTGCATACATCCATCTGGTGTAGATACAATTTTAACTGCGCTGCTAGGGCCAAGATGAATCGAACACTCTCCAAGCGACATACAGGCGAGTATGTTTCATTGTAGTTCACTCCATCCTTTTGCTACTAGTCTCGCCTTAAAACGCTCGACTTCTCCCTTTGCATCACGCTTTACACTGTAGACCCACTTGCAGCCAACAGGTTCATACCCTTCCGGTAGCGTACTAAGCTGCCAAGTGTGATTTGACATCAAGGAGTCATACTCCTTTTGCATAGCCTCACGCCAATACGAAGCAAACGGACTACTAACCGCCTCATCATAGGTCTCTGGTATGATCACCTCACTTGTAATCAATGCGCTTAAAATGTTGAACTGTTTCTTTGGTCTACCAGGCCTTCCAGTTCGAATCAGCTTCGGCCTACCGGGTCCAACCCGTTGTTCAACCACAGGTTCTGCCACTTCTTGTTCAACTGCCATGTCGAAATCTTCGCTACTGCTGCCCTTCTCGGTGACCTCTGCATCAGACTCGTCTGTACTACTCAAGTGATCTGCTGCATCAACAAATACTGCATCCTGATCATCCGTATATGGAAAATCAAACTTGACGATATCACCATTCGAATCACCATTGCCGAAACGCTCGTCGAACAAAACGTCTCGCTTCTCAACAACTTGCCTGGTTTCGGCGTCGTACAACCGATACCCTTTCGCATTTCGAGAATAACCAACCATTCGGTATTCTTTGCCCTTTGGATCAAACTTGCCCTTATGATGTCCTTTGTCCAGTGCCACTGCAATAGACCCAAAAACTTTTAAATGACTTATTGATGGTTTCTTACCATTCCATGCTTCCATTGGAGTCATGTTAACCAGGGCTCGACCTATTCCGCAGATAAGCAGCTGTATAAACTGCCTCAGCCCAAAGAGATTGATGTAGACCAGACTGGATGAGCAAGCATCTTGACATCTCCACAAGAGTTCTGTTAACTCTCTCTGCTACACCGTTCTGCTGCGGCGTGTATGGTACCGTGAGCTGCAGCAATATTCCATTGCCCTTGAGAAACTCGTCAAACGATTTATTGACGTACTCGCGACCATTGTCGCTCCGAATGCACTTTAGCTTCTTTCCAGTTTGCCGCTCTGCCATGTTTTTAAACTCGACAAACTTTCCAAACACTTCATCCTTTCCCTTCAGGAAATATACAAATATGCGACGAGACCTGTCATCGATAAATGTCAAAAAGTATCTGCTGCCTCCAAGGCTTTTTGTATCAAACGGACCGCAAACATCTGAATGCACCAGCTCCAAGATATCCTTAGCTCTGTTCTTGGTCGAATCTGGAAATGGCTGTACTGTGATCTTGCTTACCATGCAGATCTTGCAGAGTTCCAACGACGTTGAGTCAAACGTTCCCATGCCACAGGCCAAATCCTTTCGTGCAATTTCAGCTAAACTGCCATAGTTGAGATGTCCGTACCTTTTATGCCACAAATCTTCGTAAGTCTGTTCAATGGCATAGCATTCGCTCGGTGCTGTTCCAAAAATATACAAACGGCCAACTTTGTCCGCTTTCAAAATGCATTCGCCCTTTTGGATCACTCGTGCATACTTTAGTCCAAATTCAACGATGCTTCCATGTTCAACTGCTTTGCTCACCGACACGAAATTACCTCTCATTTTGGGTACATACAATACATTCTTTAATGTAAGTATACGTGAAACCATATTCAGCTTTACCTCGCCCTTTCCTTCAGCCTGAAGAAAGTTATTATCAGACAAAACAATTTTTTCCGAATGTTTCTCAAATTTTGAAAACAAATTTCTGTTACAACACATATGGCTGGTGGCGCCACTGTCCAGACACCAGTTCGATCGTTCCAAACATTTCGCGTCCAACGCGTTCAGCAAACCTAACGATGACTGTACTGCCTTATTCGGGTTCGATGCAACCTTCCGACCGTTTACACTGGGACAATTTGCTTTAAAATGGCCTTTGCCGCCACACGCAAAACAGTTCCAAACTTTTTGCTTTTTCTTTGCTTCTCCACCACTGTAAATGCTTTTGCGCTCTCGATCGGTTTTTCGCTCTCTCTTTTGCGTCCTCCTTCTTCTCTCAGCTTTATGCATAACATGTCGAAACACGGTAAACTGTCGCGTGTCTCTATGGCGACAACGAAATTGTCGAATTCGTCTGGAAGACTGGAAAGCAAAATAATCGTCGTGAGCTCGTCCAATATTTCGATTCCAACGCCAGCAAGTTTGTCCAAGATTTCCTTGAAATCCGACAAATAACTCGATATGGCTTGACCCTCCTGAATGCGTTTACTTAGCAATTTCTTGAAAAGTGCTACTTTTCTAACGGGTCCTCTGGGTTGATGAGCTTCCTGAAGCTTCTTCCAAGCCTCATGTGCACTTGCACAGTGCTTCACATGTCCCAACTGTGAAGTCTTGACGCTTAAGGTGATCATTGCCAATGCCTTCTGATCCAGCGTCGTCCATTCGGTGTTCTCCCCCGTAGTTGGCCTTGCCAATACGCCTGACGCCACATTCCACAAATCCGCATGCACCAGCACACTTTTCATCTGGATGCACCACGAGTCATAATTACTGTCCTCGAGTTTATCAATCTGATATAACGCCGACATTATACTTGTTCATATATACTTTGTGAAAAAACCGTCTAGAACACAGCGCGAAAACTAATTTCTTCTAAAAATTACCACAGCAACCACATAGGCACGTTGCCTGGGGCCATAACCTATTGTTATAATAAAAACAGAATGCGTGTGGTTGGTTGTGCAGTTCATTCGCGACTGACTTCTATTTGTCTCTCATCGAGTCATTGTTCTCTTTAACGCATCTCGTGAGAGATCATACAAAGTTACATATACATATTCATATGTGTGTGATCATGCATGCATTGAGTTGAGAGAGAATTATTTCAACAAAACTAACCGTAAAAAATATAAAGAGAGCCGTAAGAGTACGAGTTTACCGTAATTTTGCTTATTTGTGAAGTCATCTTTTTTAGTCGTGTGAGTGACCGAATAACAGAAAAAGTTTTCTTGGCACTTACATTTTTCCAGAAGAATAGATGAAAATATATTTTTTGCGTCAAATTAGTTAAACAATCTTAAAAAAAAAAAAATTTTGGTCAAAGTGCATTGAAAACTGTACTGGAAAAAATGTCCTGTGAGTGATGTCGGGTGAGTGACTCAGAAAAATAATTTTTAAAAAAAGGTCGAGCCCAATATGGAAAAATCTTAAGTCTACAAATAAAGCTTAACATTTCTAATATATGCAAAAAAGATTCAAAGTTTAAAATTCTCATACAGTTCGCAGAGTTTGACGGTTCTTAGCAATGATGTATAATCTCATGTATATTTGATGTCGTGTGAGTGACCGCTCTTTTGGAGCTTTTTTCTCAACAAATAAAAACAGGAGGCCCAAAATATTTTTTACGATTGATAGTACCCTAAAAGTACTTTAAAAAATTATTAGTGATTAATTGTAAAATATTTGATTTTCTTTGATTTCTTTCACTTATAAAGTTTTATTCTGCTTCCGAAAGTCGTGTGAGTGATTTCGGCAACACAATTGCCTCAACCTTAAGAAGTGTATCCCGTGGATTCCGCGTCTTCACATCTATTTTTACTTTATATTTTGATTTTGTGGATTTTATTGAAGACACGCCACCTATTTCTGTATATTGTTTTATTTTAGGTAAATTTAGTATTTGAGCCGCCTCTTCAGACAAAATGGTACTCTGTGAACCACTATAATAATAATAAGGGCTCTTAGAGTTTTATATCCTCCATTTACATTTTTTACTTGTATTAGAGCTGTAGCCAACAGCTGATTGTGCCGTTACACAAGTATTAACTTTCTCCTGTTTTTCGTCAAAATGGAGTAAGGTATGGTGTCCCTTACTACACAATGAACAGACCATTTCATTTGTGTATACTTTATTGCAACTTTGCAAATCGGACAGTTATCTTCGAACACCGAACTCGACGTTTTTTGTACTGTTTTTTCTCTTCTTTGCTCATGGCACTTAGCGAACAATATCTTTGCTCCAAGTATTCCATGACATCAGCAAGCAATTGTATCTGCATTGTTTTTCTAATTTGACTCTCAAATAATTGTAGAGTATCTCTGTAAAATTCAATATTCAAATAAATAAGTAAATAAATAATAAATAAATAAATAAATAAATAAAATAAATAAATAAATTTTCCATCTGAAAAATAGAGATGTTCGGTTACTCCACTCTCTAGCATTTGGTTATTGTAACTAATCCATTGTTTTTGTATGTCCCTTACTTCATTAAGAATTTTGCTAGTGAACTTACTAGCCTCTATTTCTTCTATCTTCTTCAACCTTTTATGCAACTCGTACTGCTTCGCTAACAATTTTTCAGTTTTGGTAGGGAACATTTTATATGGTGTATGTCACATATACAGGTATGTGACAATATATTTATTTATTTTTGTTAATATGTATGTATTTACTTATACGGAAAATGTTCACTTTTTATACCCTTGCAAAAAGGGTATATTAATTTTGGTCAGAAGTGTGCAACGCATAGAACGAAGCATCTCCGACCATACAAAGTATATATATTCTTGATCAGCACGACGAGACGAGTTCAAATAGCCATGTCCGTCCGTCCGTCCGTCTGGATCAACGCAAACTCCTCCTAGACCGTAAGAGCTACAGAGCTGACATTTTGCACCTAGGCTTGTTTATACTGCAGGGGTTGTATATCTCGGATTCAGCCGGATCGGACCACTATATCATATACCTCCCATACAAACCCCAAAGTCACGAACAGTGACTTTTCTCAATAGCTTCGTTATTTTCTATGCTATTATCGTGAAACTTAATATTAGAGAGTTTATTATGCTTATAAGCGACTATGCCAAATTTGATCAAGATCGGGTGACTATATCATATAGCTCCCATACAAACGGCCAATTCACGAACAGTGACTTTCTCAATAACTTCGTTATTTTCTGAGCTATTGTCGTGAAACTTAATATTAGAGAGTTTATTACGCCTATAAGCCTATGCCAATTTGATCAAGATCGGGTGACTATATCATATAGCTCCCATAGGAACGATTGGTCGAAAACAGTGACTTTGATCAATATCTTCGTTATTTCCTATGATTGTAGGCCATTCTTTCGCAAACATAAGCCTTTTTAGATAAAACGTTCTTCCACATTGATGGCTAAT
The DNA here is from genome assembly GCF_018151085.1 of Drosophila tropicalis. Taxonomy (NCBI): domain Eukaryota; kingdom Metazoa; phylum Arthropoda; class Insecta; order Diptera; family Drosophilidae; genus Drosophila; species Drosophila tropicalis. The sequence continues at coordinate 90,036 of NW_027173482.1, forward strand.
AGGTAACGAAAGAGTTACCAAAAAAGTTGCAAGGGTATACAAACTTTGACGCGGTCGAAGTTAGCCCCGGCCCTCTGTTTTTTTTTTACTTTCCATATTAGGGCTTCGAATACGCCACAGACAATATTCTTGTTATATTTTTAAACGCTATTCCACAGAGTGTGGATGCATGTTTTGTTTGGTTTTTGAGCCCTACTTGATATATGAATCAGTATCAGCTATTTTTGTTTTTTTGTTTTGTATATTTCTTTGTTCAATCTGATTTGGTGAAGCCATTTCAGATGAACACTATGTTTATTCTTAAACAGTTATTGTTTTTTTAAGAACAAAAGCCGCGTCCTTCCTGCATTCTTTCTTTGCAGAGACTACTGCAGCATGTGCAAGGAGATTTGTGTCTCAATTATTTTCATTTGCAAGCTCAGTTGCCAATTTCCGTTTTAATCTTGTACCTGCATTCGTGTAAGATAAAGTTGGACGTCCCATTTTCTGTGGTGTCTTGCAGGTGTGATTGCAGTTGACATTTTAGACGCCAGAAATACAGTATGCTTAGACACGTACCGTTAAAGCTTATAGTTACATGTGGGTACATATCCATGGATGTAAATATTAAAATTACTGATTTTTTTGTCTATTTCCCCTTTATCTTGGATTTTTGTTAATACAGGTTAACAAAAAAACGATACAGGTTGAATTTTTTATTTAATTTTGTTGCTCCGCCGTACATCTAGAAGTTCGCTGTGACTAAACTCGAACGTGCCTATATATTAGCAAATTGTGCGAAAAGGGAGACGAACGGGGATGACTGGACCAATTAGTTGGTTTCAGCATGGAACAGCTTATTTGTTACGGAGAACTCATGTTAATTTTCTAAAAAAAATACACATAAATTGGACATTACCCGACACTAAATCCGCTAACATCGGCTATGCCGAAGTTTATCTACCCTTGCAGTCCTAGGCAATAATATTTTTACATTTTGAAATTTTTTTCCCTGCAACTCAATACATCAATATTCCGATTCAAATTTTGGGATCTGGGGTTTTATAGCTAATATTATCACATATGTAAATTTCATAGCGATACTCCAATTTTTATGAAAATGTTTGTTCTGGAGCTATATGATATAGTAGTCCGATCCTGATAATTCTCATACTTGATCAGCGCCAGATAAAAACAAGCACAGAAAAAATTCCGATTTCAGCCGGATATATTTTAAGGTGGCTGAGTAAAACGCTTACGCATGGACGGACAGACGGACATGGCTATATCGACTCAGCTTCTCATGCTGATCAAGAAAATATATACTTTATGGCGTCGGAAACGTCTTCTTCTGTGCGTTACAAACATCTGACCAATTTTATAATACCCTCTGCAAGGGTAAAAATTTACCCTCCTTTAGCATTTATTACTTTTTGTAGACGTCTCGGGACCGAATCTACCAAATTAGGGATATAATCCAACGAAATGTGTCTCCAGAGCTCTCCAACATCAGAAATAGTGTCCTGTCGTGTCCTTTCGAGATCAACACAACGCTGACGCTTAATATAAGCCCATAAGTTCTTAATGATGTTCACATCAGGACTTTGCGGTGGCCAATCCAGCACATTTACTTCATTTTCATTACAAAAACTTGTTAATATTTTTGCCTTATGGCATGGCGCATTGTCCTGCTGGAAAACAAAGGACTCTCCGATAAGTTTATCCCCTGAAGGCAAAGTATGATCTTAAATGACGGTCAAATATTTATCTTTCGTCATGGTTCCATCGAGGGGAACCAAATCTCTTACGCCGTTATAAACAACGCATTCCTAAAACATAACTTACCCACCTCAATGGCTTACTTTTTCACAAAGCGGTCTTCTTTTTTCATGTGTGATTTTTGGCATTCTCATATAAACTTTTTCTTTTGAAGCAGTGGAAGCTAAAGGAGCTTTCATCACTCTATTAAACTTGACGCCAAACCGATTGGGGCTTAGCAATATATTTTTTGGCAATTTCGAGATGTTTCAGTTTGTTTTTGGCAGTAATCTGGGGAATATCTCTGGCAACATACGTTCCAGACTCTGCTTCCTTGAGGCGCCTACGAATTGACCTTTCGCTAATTATAATATCGGTCGTATCAGCGAGCTCCCGGGCAACTGTTTTGGGCATTTCTAAAGGGTTTTCTTTAAATTCACTCAAAATATAACGATCCGCCGTCTCAGTTGTCTTGCGAGATGTACCACTTTGCGGCAGGTTTTTGACGTATTGGTGTTTTTTAAACTTGTTTATTTGATAATAATCAGTTTGGCGAGAAACATTGTATGTATAAGTTACTGATATAGTCTACAGAAATACCAGAGTTATACTTCGCCAGCATTTCACACTTGACCATGTCAGTTAATTCAATTGCTTTACCTATAATGTCGCAAAACAAATAAGTAAAATTGATTTTGATTTCATTGATAATTGTTTACTCTTAAGGAGACTAACAAAGACTAAATACTGGGAATGTCAAAATACTTTTGTCCACCTCTCATCAGCTAACGAAAGACAATGAGGCAAAAATTAAGAAAATTAAGAAAAACTTTTTCATTCTGCTTTATTATTAACTGTTGTACGCATTTCTTATAAAGTAAGAACTGTATTTCTTCAAAATAAATCGCTTAAGAGAGCAACAATTTTTATCAAAATACTTATGCCGTCGACTGTAGGTTTTTATGCAATTTTAGTTGTAATCGGTATCTTATGTTGTGCAATCCGACTCGCCGACTTGAGTATACCATACACCAGGGGAAACAAATATTTCAAATTTCGAAAACCAAATGTATGTCTATTAAATTGTTTTAACATGCTTCATACTATGCGCTATCTCGCTCACTCTAGCTCCGCCACTAGCCAACGGCCAATCCTGGCCTTATGGACCGCGTAGCATGTATTTTGCATGTTTCTAGTCCGATTTCTATCTAAAAATTTATTAGTTTGGTAGAAGTAGATAAGATTAATTAGTCTGCCGACTTTGAATGCGATAGTGCAAAAACTACAGGAGGAAATCGGTTTTTTCTAAATTATGGAGGCAGATGAGGGCGTGGCAAAATATGAAAAGAAGTATACTCTGCGCGCATACTAAGCCAGTGTACGTACTAAATTTGGTGAGTTTAGCTGTTATTTTTTGATAAAATCAGTTTTGTTTAATTTGCGGTGGCGGAAGTGGGCGTGGCAAAATTTTTAAATAGCCAATATCTCCGCGTCTATTAAGCTAGTAGTCTACATACCAAATTAAATGTTGGTAGCTGTCATAGTTTTCAAGAAAATTAGTTTTATGTAAATTCCGGGTTCGGAAGGGGGCGTGGCAAAAAGTTTAAACAATTAGTTTCTGCGCGCTAACTAAACGAGTATATAAACCAAATTTGATGTCTATAGCTGTTATACTTTTTACGAAAAAAAGTTTTATGTGATTCCTGGGGGCGTGGCCGAAATTTCAACTAACTCTATACATTTACATACCACAGGAGTATACATACATACCAAATTTGGTGGCTCTAGCTCTTATAGTCTCCGAAATCTGTGTGTTCATACAGACGGACGGACGGACGGACAGATCGACTCGGCTGTTGATCCTGATCAAGAATATACAGGGGTGGCCAAAGTACTTACACAATGAACTTTGTTCTGAAACTTTTATTTACAAAGTTATTTTGTAAGTTGTAAGTAAATTGCAACTCGAAAACATTTTAATCTTTGCTCTCAGAGCGTATTGCAATATTCAACTCTCTTGTTTTCACCATTTTAATAGTTGGTTCTCGAATTATCAATCTTAATATTTTCATTGAAGCTTTTTAGTCCCAATGAAAGCAAAACCAACTTATTTTTAGAAACTGAAGTCAAATAATAAGAGTATATTTTCATTATGAAAATACTTTTGTCGCAAACAATAACTGTGTAATGTAAGATGTCAGTTATTTAGGCATTCTGTTAAATGTTCACACATATATCGAAGCCGACAAATGTGATTCAAGAGGCACTCTTACGAAATATTAAATTTACAAGATTGTTAAGCTAAAATACAATTTAAACTGTATTACACCCTTTTTGATTAAAAAAGAATTTGTGTTGTGTACTTTTGAACGCTTCACCATACACTAAATCATAATATTAGCATAGTGCACATACACCTTTTTAATAAGAAACCGACGATCTGGCACGCAAAATTTGATATAACGATACTAAAAATGAAGTCTAATGAAAGTATTGTAATAGTACATATGTATATGTATGTATGCAAAAATGTGAAGACTCCAAAGCAATAAGCGTGAAGATTTAATAAAATAAAAGTAAAAGAAAAAAATGCACATATATTTCTTTCACTGAGGTATTAAATTAAACTACAAAATGGATACAGAGAACTGTGCTTACATTTAAAGACATTTACTTGACCTCCAATGATAGTTCAATACTCCTCGTCGCACAAAACGTACGTCAACTTGTAAAAACAATGTATGAAACAATCATAAGCCTGGGCAGTCACCTGAAGCAGCTGTAGAAGTACAGACCAACTAGTCTGATAGACACAGTTGGCAAAGTGCTGTCAATGCATGACTAAATTATTGGATGAGCAGAAGCAGCGGTCTTTCGGAAAACCGAAAAACGGCATTTTGCACATTCCTCTACCACAATAATGTGAAACGGCAATGCAGATGACGAGGCGTTGGTGATTTTCGCCTAGGACATCGTGTTGGTTGAAGCGACGGCATCTTGCGTAATTATTAGATTAGTCCATAAGACTGGTTCCAGTTAGTCGGTCTCTCACTGGCTATGCATTAACCGGTGGGATTGCTTTTCAGCAGTAGTAAGGCAGTAGGACGCACGACTAGTCATATTCGAAAGCGTCAGATTTCATAACGAGTGACAAAGCCTAGCAGACTTCACCAACACAACTCCGACCCCCGATAGCCTGGTCACAGCGAAACGGCAATCTGGGATGCAGTATCCAGCTTCGCAGGCGTGGCTAGCCAAGTTCTTAGTCATGAGAAATGCGTGAGAAACGGCTAAGTATAACAGGCTAACGGTTCTACGAAGCGACTCTCTCTGTCAAGTTGAAAAAACTTGTAAATTCTATATAATCACCCAAGTTTATGTTATAAAGGTTATGTATGAGGTCCTTGGCAATAAGATGTGTACATGTTCAAACATTGTTTTGTGTAACTTAATTCAATAATACTAAAAAAAACCAAACAATATTACTCTTCTTATACCATATACCCATAGGGTGAGATGGTATATTAAAGTCGCCAAAATATATGTATTAGGCTGAAGGAAGCATCTCCGACCCTATAAAGTATATAAATTCTTGATCAGGATCAACAACCGACTCGATCTAGCCATGTCCGTCTGTCCGTCTGTATGAACCAGCAGATCTCGGAGGCTATAAGAGCTAGGGCCACCAAATTTGGTATGTATACTCGTGTAGTATGTAAATGTACCTATCATCTGGTCTGATAACAATACCTGTCTCAAGTACTATCGAATTTATATGTGTTAAGGTATCTTTTACTCGTTTTTCCATTTTTTTACCTGTTCTTACATTCCGCCCCAATCGGAATGGCCAACCTATTTACTACACTTAGATTCTATTAAATTTATACTTGAACTACTTTCTGACAGAGACTTATTAATTGTCCTTGGGGACTTTAACCTGCCCACTATGACTTGGTCAACAGTTAATGGTAGCAAAACGTTGCTGCCCTCTAGGTGTCATGATTTTATTGATGACAGATTTCTGGATCTGATTTTTACTTTTGATCCTAGCTTTTGTGAAGTATCTAGAACTAGTCCAATGGTGTTACCAGAGGATAGTTATCATCGAACTTTAGAGTTATCTATTGAGTTTCCCAGCCGCGAGCCCATCTCCGAGTGTGATCCTACGGTACGCACCCGATGTTTTCGGAAGACTGACTTTGTCGCACTAAACAATGCCTTTCATAATACCGATTGGACTAATTTATACACTTGTACGGATATGAATTCCGCCATTTCTTTATTTTATACCACTGTTGACTCGATCTTTAATGACTGTGTTCCCCTAGTGTCTCCTGTGGTGACGCAAAAATCACCATGGTTTACGCGGAAACTGTTAAAAGTGCAGAATCTTTAGTCTAGGTATTACAAAAAATATAAAGTCACGGGTCTATCATCGGATCTGTCTCGTTACTTGGTTGCTAAATCGAATTTTATTGTTTATAATTCTAAATGCTATAATAATTACTTACAACGTTGCAAGTTGCAATTCTCCGAAAATCCTAAAGAGTTCTATAGTTTCGTTAACTCAAAGCGAAATTCTATCTCCCTTCCATCGTTTGCAGTTTTTAATAATGATTCGGCCTCTTCTGATCAATCTATTTCTAATTTATTTGCTAACTTCTTCTCGACTACGTACATATCAACTAAGTACAACTCTAGTCAGATATATCCATATATAGTCAGATATATCCATATCCTATAACGAAATCCAACTGTATTCTTAATCCTATTATAACGCAAAGTTCGGTAGATAAGGAACTAATGACGATTAAGCCGGTACACTCACCGGGTCCAGACGGTATTCCCGCTTGTGTCCTGAGGTTCTGTGCGGAGTCATTCTGCTCGCCTTTACTTAAGCTTTTTGAGTTGTCCGTTACACTGTCCGAGTTTCCAACTATATGGAACTATATGGCAATAAATCCGACGTCACTAATTACAGAGGAATTTCTAAATTGTCAGCGATACATAAACTGTTTGAGAAAATTATGACGTCTTAAATACAGCATTTATGTAAATCTATTTTTTTCGCCATACCAGCATGGGTTTGTCAAGAATAGGTCTACCACAACTAACCTTTTACAGTTTACATCTTTTGTAATCCAAGGTTTTAAGAAACAAAAGCAATCTGATGTTATATATACGGATTTCAGTAAGGCTTTCGATTCGGTAAACCATGCCTTACTATTACATAAGCTGAATTTAGTTGGCTTTCCGGATGCTCTGCTTGCTTGGATTTCACAATATCTAAGCAATAGGAGGCAGAGGGTTCTTTTTATGTCCTCTCTTTCTAAGATCATTTGTGTTGAATCGGGAGTCCCACAGGGCAGTCACCTTGGCCCATTATTATTTACCATTTTTATTAATGATCTCCACACCGTTCTTTTAAATTCCAGAGTTCTTATGTATGTACGCCGATGATGTAAAAATCGCTAATCGTATCGTAGACTCTCTCTCATATCATACCTTGCAAGCTGACCTGAATGCTTTTTAGGGGTGGTGTAGGACTAACTTGTTATCTCTAAACTGTTCTAAGTGCAAAGTTATGTCTTTTTATAGAGGTTCTCCCCAACTAACGAGTTACTTTTTAAATAATTTCCCGTTAGAAAAAATTAATAATACTTCCTTGGTTGTAAAAGATTTAGGGATCTTAATCGACCACAAACTTAGTTTTAATCAGCATATATCGACTACTGTAAGTAGGGCTAAGAGTGTTCTTGGCTTTATAAAGCGCTGGTCGAAGGAGTTCAAGGATCCATATACTACCAAAATACTTTTTACTTCTTTAGTCCGCCCCATATTAGAATATGGATCTTGTGTTTGGTCTCCTCAATATGAGTTTTATCAAAACAAATTAGAATCTGTACAAAAACAGTTTTTACTCTTTGCCTTTCGTGATTTGCGCTGGGATCCAACTGTACGACTTCCATCTTATTCTAGTCGACTTCAGTTAATTAACCTTCCTTCTTTAGCTAATCGTAGAACAATGCGTGGTAGAACTTTTCTTTACAAACTTTTGAATGGTGAGATTGACTCTTCCGAGCTGTTGACCAAATTAACATTTCTGTTCCATCTAGAAGGACCCGCAATTTCACACCGCTTATACTTCCCACTTGCACAACTAACTTTTCTCTGCATGAACCTTTTCGTATACTATGTAGTGACTAAAACAGACTTTGGCACGTTATCGGTTCCGAAACATCGCTTCCGGGTATAAAAACTGCGATTTTGTCCTTCCTCGCTCGTAATTAGTTGTAATCATTTTTATTTTAACCTATCCTGTTTTCTTTTTTTATGTAACCTATTATCTCATTACATTTAATATTTTCTTTTTTCTTAGTTAAATTTATGTTTATATATGTAATACGCCTAAGCCCTTAGGTCGGAGTGGGTAGAGGTTGTAACATTAACATTACTTAGGTTCATTAGTAACAGGCCCGGGCCTGGGCCACTTGTTCGTACTGAGCGTTGTACGACTACGTCTATAAAAAAAAAAAAAAAAATAGAGTTAATTGGAATTTTGGCCACGCACTCTTACGCCTCTAGTATTTACATAAAACTGTTTTTCTTAAAAAGTATAACAGCCAGAGACATAAAATTTGGTTTATATACTCGTTTAGTTAGTGCGCAGAAACTAATTGTTCAAACTTTTTGCCACGCCCCCGGAATTTACAAAAAACTGATTTTCTTAAAAACTATCACAGCTACCGACATTACATTTTGACACGCCCACTTGCGCCCCCGAAAATAATATAAAAATGATTTTCTCGAAAACTAACACAGTTAAATTTAAAATGTAGATTTTTTTAGTATGCGCGCAGGCTTTGTATACTTTACTATTTTGCCACGCCCATTTTCAAATCCATAATTTAGAAAAAATCGATTGCCAGCTGCCATTTTGCCTATCGCAACCAAATTCTGCAGACTAATTTATCTTATCTATTTCTACCAAACTACCAAATTTTATTGAAATCGGTCTATAAACATGCAAAATATGCGTATGAACATATTTTACTACGCGATCCATAAGCGCAGAATTGGCCGTTGGCTAGTGGCGGCGCTAGGGTGCTCGTGTGTTCGTAGAGTAAGCGAGATAGCATTTGGTATGAGGGCATGTTAAAACAATTTAATAGACATACATTTGGTTTTCGAAATTGGAAATATTTGTTTCACCTGGTGTATGGTATACCCAAGTCGACGACTCGACTCACTTACTTTATTACTACAATGTTTTCCTATTCTTCCCTCAGCAAAGCACGGCACGCATACACATACAGGTGATGTAGCGTTGCGTCTGTGTGTTAATGCATGTACTCTGTTGATGACTAATGACGTATCAGGCAGCTGACAGCGCTGCCGGCAGAGCTGGAAGCAGAGGAGAATTATATTGACTCCAACTTGTGTTCTATTCATCCGATCAGATTCAAATTTTGGGATCTGATATTTTATATCTAATATTATAACGTTCGTATAATTTCATAGCGATATTCCAACTGCTTCACCTACTTTTCTTATAAAACTATATTATATAGTGGTCCGATCCTGATGATTTTAAGATGGCTGAGTAAATCTTAAGAGCTGTCGGGATAAAACTTGATTTTTGAGCTACTTATAACCCGTACGAAAAATCAATCAACGCATAAGAATAAGTGATTATTGCAAAAAAAATTACAATTATTACAATTAATTAAAATTATTTTATAAAAGTAGTTTCCCAAGCAGCTGCCTGCCATTAGGTACTTCTAATTTACCTTGGGATTCCGACAACTATTACAGAGATTTCTCTTTTGGTCAATGCGGTTGTTGCTATTTTTGTGGCGTTGTCTAATACTATATTCAGTATTGTTGTTGGCGTTGTGGTCCATAATGTTATGCTCGGTTTCATTTTGAGTCGAGATATCGTCAATGAAGCGAAATTCGCCGGTGTTCAATTACAGCAGGAAACTGAGTTTAGCGCTTATGTTTCCATCATTATCTAACATGCACCCGAACGAGTTCGAACGTAATTTACTCGGTGATCTTTTTGAAATTAATTCTTTTTTTTCATTAAAGATGATTTCAATAGGCCGGGAAAACAAACAATGCTTGCGTAGTGGTTGTCCTAGTTATGTGGGTGAGTTGATCACATTTGTTATAAGTTTGTGTACCAAATCTCTCACCAGGAATTTGAACTAGCTCCCTCTTATGAGTCATATTACTGTAGCTCACAGTTTCAGTACTAAGTGTTGGACTTGCAGGTGGATCTCTGGACTGAGAGATGTAATTTTATAGGTGAGTACACTTGTGCATAGCTTTGGCAAAGGGGATCGTGATTTTTCTTGTGGACTTAAAAATGGTTGTTGTGTTGTATTTGTTAACACTGCTTCCACTTGTGCTAGTTTCATTTAGTCCAAAGAATGTAATATCATCTATAACTATACAATGAGGAAAACGAATTAGTAATGCTTGGTCGGTTTATTAAAACCTTTTAAACAAAAGACTTCGAAATACTAATTTTTATAAAAGCAATTCATTTGTTTTGTTTTTTATGATACCCTTGCAGAGGGTATTATAAAATTGGTCAGATGTTTGTAACGCATATAAGGAGATGTTTCCGACCCCATAAAGTATTTATATTCTTGGTCAGCTTGAGAAGCTTAGTCCATATAGCCATGTCCGTCTGTCTGTCCGTCCGTCAGTCTATGCAAATCAACTTCACGCCGCTATCTTAAAAGCTATCGAAATGAAACTCAATATGAAAATTATCAGGATCGGACCACTATATCATATAAATATAGAAGAAACATAAATGCATAAATTGGAGCATCTCTATGAAATTTATTTATATGATTGTTTTGAATATAAAATATCAGATTCCGTAATTTTAATTAGAGCGGATAAATAGAACTCAAGAAACATACATTTTTTGGCCTTAAACTCTGATTGTATTCGATTTTTATATAACATTAGTGAAGAGGATTTCAGCACCGCAAACTAAAACACCATCTTCATCTGTTGAATTCAAAATATGAACTGATTTTATTCACAAAGGTATAGAGTTTATATAGGGAATCTTCGGCTCTAGGAGGTAACAATTGTTCTTAAAATATCTTATTCTAATGACCCACGTTTTTCGGGGGTTGAAAATTGTTTATATTTCATGCACAGCGTTGACGACTTGATATTGCGCCGTTGTTATAATCTTAAGTGCTTTTCCACAGTGTGGATGCATGTTTTGTTTTTGGAATTAAGCAATAATTGTCATATGAATCTTTTTGACTTATTTTTGTTTAATGTTTTGTATATTTCTTTGTTCAATCTGATTGGGTAAAGCCATTTCAGATGAACACGATGTTTATTCTTAAACAATTAGTGAAAAGTTTTGATTTGGTAATTTATAGCGTTGGTCATTTTATTGAGATGATGTACCGTAAATTTTGTGCTCGTATATCTAACGGTGTTTTTAAAATTAATTTTGCTATAAATCCACAAAAATCCACCTGGCAAATAAGAGTATACTTTTTAAAATTGATCGTACACCTTCGGACCCTAGGAAAAAGTTTTAGGTCTAGTAAACCTTATTTAAACTGCATACCACAAATTTTGCCACAGGATCCAATTCAGGGCCAATTGAAAAAGTCAATTTTGTATGTATTTTTTTCAAAAGTATAACTATACTTAAACAATGAATGATAGTTAATTAAAATTCCCGACGAATGAGATATTGGTCATCAAAATCGGATAAAAATTAAGTAAACTTCTTACAAAAACAGGTATGTTTAAGTAAAACAGCCGAACTATTTCCCTCTCTTTCCACCGCATGGTAAAAAGTTGTATCTGTGTTGAAAATACCATATGCTTCTGTTTGCAGCCCTGTATTTATCCCTGGTTATATCGATTGTACTAAGCTTGTAGGTTATCGATATAAGATGCTTTCTAACTCTGTACATGCTTCTTCTTCCTTTTACGCCCTTGAAAGTGTATGGACACTTAATAAAGATAAACTTATAATTTAACGCAATCCACTCGATCCTCAACAAGTTATGGGCTCAGATACACGCGAGTGTCGGCAGGAGGATTTGTGTTAAAAGTTTAAGTAGATATTTCGCGGCTGGCGAAAAGTAATTGTGCGGAAAGACACACGCCATAAGGCGCGTGGTAAAATATTAGTTCTTTTTACCAAATAGAAAAGTTGGAGGAGGGGAATTATGATTCCTGGTCCGTTCAAATGCGCAGCGTGTTGATTCATGCAGAATTATGGAACTCCATAGGCAAGACGAGGCCTACGGAAGCGAATGCGGTTGCTGCGTGGGATGCACAGAATCAAAAAACGTTGGATACGATAACGCTGAGTGTAAGACCGTCTCAATTCGTTTATCTCAAGCTACAGCAAAGGAAGCATGGGATAAGCTCAAGGACCCGTCCGGAGGGTGTCGCTATATAAAAAGTTGCTTGGGTTACAGCTGAGAGAGGACAATATGAGCGACTATCTCAATATGTTCTTCTCTACAAAGGACAAACTTGCTGAAGTGAATATTAAGCTAGAAGACGAACTAGCGGTGATCATATTACTTTCAAGTTTGCCAAAGGAATACGAAAACTTTGTTATTGCGATGGAGACTCGTGATAGTCTTCCTTCTTTAGACAGTCTAAGGATTAAGTTGCTGGAAGAAGGAGATCGCAGGACTAACAAGAGAGTGTCAACCCCAGAAGAGTAACGGGCATACCAGGCAAATGTGCGAAAAAATCCAACTCGTAAGAAAAGGTCTCTGGTGGATATAGAATGCTACATTTGTCGGCAGTGAGTTCACTGAAAAAGGACTTTCCCAAAGTTTCAAGAAAAGCCAAAGGAAAATTGGCAATCACAACACCGATCCTACACTATTCTAACTGCGGCACAGGCAGGAAATCTAGATGCTTCGCGCTGGTGTGTGTATTCGGGAGCAATGGCTCATTTATGTGGCAGGCTCAGTATATTTGCGAATTATCTTGCGCATGTTGTATTGGACAACAACCACGTCATAAAAGCAGTTGGCAGAGGTGACGTGCTTGTACAAACAGGACTTTGTGAACTGAAACTGGAAAATGTTTTGCACGCTAGTCGGGTTGAAGACGAATTTTATATCGGTTGATGAGCAGTCGATAAGCGATGCACTGTGACTTTCGACAAAAATTCAGCGACGGTTCGCCAAGACGACGAGATGGTACTAATAGCAGAAGGGCAAGGAAAGCTCTTAGTGTTTAAGGAGACAGGCAATCGATGCTTTGGAGCGAAACAGATAAGTGCGGAAGATTGGCACAATAGGTATGCTCATTGGATGTTGGTCATTTCATGTTTATTGAATATTGTTAAACGCAGGATGGTGACTGGCATAGAAAATGTGGATTTTTCCGAGAAGATGCCATGTGTGACTTGTATGAGAAGCAAGATTCATACTCAACCTTTCCCGTCAGCGTCTGAACATAGAGCTCAGCATCTTTTGGAATTGGTACATACCGATGTATGTGGGCCTTTTAAGCAAAGTTCTCTAGGCGGCTCTTCATATTTCTTGACATTCATAGACGACATGTTGAGACGAATATTTGCTTATTGTCTAAAATCGAAGGATGAAGTATTCGAGAAATTCGTGGAATTTAAAGAGATGGCTGAAAGACAGACTGCCCAAAAATTGAAGGCAATAAGAAGTTACAACGGCCGAGAATTCATCAACAGGCGTTTTGATGGGTTCTTAAAGGATCATGGAGTTGTGCGTCAGTTGACGGTTCCATATAGCCCTCAACAGAATGGAGTGGCTGAACGAGCAAACCGGACGCTAGTCGAGATGGCTAGATGTTTGCTTGTACACGCGGATACGCAGGAGTTTCTCTGGGCAGAGGCAATAATGACAGCGTGTTACATTCGAAACAGATCACCAACAGCAGCTTTAGTTGGTATGACACCTTATGAGGTATGGACTGGAAGGAAACCCAATGCGCAGGGTATGCGCATTTTTGGATCAATAGCAGTTGCATTAGAACCGAAACAAGCGATACGGCAGGAAGAACATATCGGTCCTGGAAGGCCACGTTTGATTCGCACCGGTAAGCCAGGACGTCCCAAGAAAATATACAATCGTGTAAACAAGTTACATGTAAAGGAACTGGATTTGCCACAGACATTTGATGATGCCATGCAAGGTAAGCAATCTTCATTCTGGAAGACTGAAGGGACAAGGGACAAAAAGCGATTGGTTCAAAGTGGGTATATACTGTCAAACGGAGTGGCGATGGATGCATGGAGCGGTGTAAGTCTCGGTTGGTGGCTAAAGGGTGCTCACAGATATACGCCGTCGAACATGTTGCAGCAGTTAAGCATGTTATGAGGTATTTTGCGGCAACGAATCCTAAGTTGGATGTGAAGACGCTGGGACATCTAAGAAATTGTTCGGAGACAATTTGAGTGCTCAATCTCTGGCCAAGAATCCCACAGGATGAAACACATTTCATGCTCGATCGAAACACATTGACATCAGACTTAATTTCGTTTGAGAAGTTGTTACAAGCGGCGAGATTGATCTGGACTATATATCAACTAAGGACATGGTAGCTGATATATTAACGAAAAATTTGTCTAAGCAAAAGCATAATTATTGTGTCAAGTTATTGAACTTAAACTAAGAAAGAAATTGTAATTGGCACACAGAATCATATTGAGGAAGGGTGTTGAAAAAACCATACGTTTTTGTTTACATCTCATTATTATTTATTACCCCTGGTAATATCGATTGTACTAAGCTTGTAGGTTATCGATATAAGATGCTTTCTAACTCTGTATATGCTTCTTCTTCTTTTTCTGCCCTGGAAAGTGTATGGACACTCAATAAAGATAACTTATAATTTAACGCAATCCACTTGATCCTCAACAAGTGAGTTGATAGCGAAATGGTGTCGAAATACACGCAATTGAGCAGTGACAAGAAAGACGTTATCAGCACATTGGGGGAGAAGGGCTGACTCATAGGCAAATTGCTTATTTATGATGGAATAGGATGCTCTCATTCGACCGCAGTGCGTTTTATGAAAAAAAATTCTGTTGTCCTAGATCATAATGAAGGAAGTAAGTCAACTCGCCCACTTTCAAATTTCGAAAACCAAATGTATGTCTATTAGATTTTTTACAAGCTTCATACTATGCGCTATCTCGCTCACTCTCACTAGTCAACGGACAATCCTGGCCTTCTGCACCGCGTAGTAAAATACGTTCATACGCATATTTTGCATGTTTCTAGTCCGATTTCAATAAAATTTGGTAGTTTGGTAGAAATAGATAAAATTTAATTAGTCTGTCGAATTTGCGATGGTCAAAAACTACAGGAGGAAGTCGGTTTTTTTTCAAAATTATAAAGGCGGAGGTGGCCGTGGCAAAATATGAAAAGATGTATACTCTGCGCGCATACTAAGCCAGTGTACATACTAAATATGGTGACTTTAGCTTTGTTAGTCTTTGATAAAATTATTTTTGTTTAATTTGCGGGGGCGGAAGTGGGCGTGGGAAAATGAATAAAGAGCCAATATCTGCGCGTCTGTTAAGCTAGTCTACATACTAAATTTGATGTCGGTAGCTATCATAGTTTTTAAGGAAATCACTTTTATGTAAATTCCGGGGGCGGAAGGGGGCGTGACAAAAAGTTTGAACAATTAGTTTCTGCGCGCTAACTAAACGGGTATATAAACCAAATTTGATTTCTCTAGCTGTTATACTTTTTAAGAAAAACAGTTTTATGTGAATGCTGAGGGAGTAAGGGGGCGTGGACAAAATTCCAATTAACTCTATACATTTACATACTACACGAGTTTACATATGTACCAAGTTTGGTGGCTCTAGCTCTTATAGCTCTTAATTTGAAAAAACTCGATTATCTCCCGTATTTTTCTACCTAATGCAATCAAACACTTAAATTTTATTCTAATATCCAGCAAAATACAAATTTTGATCTAAATCGAACCGATTCTGCTTAGTAGATCCTCTAGGTACAGATTCTCCTTTACTGCCTCAGACATTGCCAAGTATTCTGATTCAGTACTAGACAATGCAACAGTATGCTGCTTTCGTGCCTCCCAGCTTATGTACTTGATGATGACACTTGAAGATGACACCATCACCTTCTGTACTAAGGCGGAAATTTTATAGCAAATTCGACGTGTGTAACTTAAGAAAGCGCCGTATCACGATCTCATCGATGGAAGAGTGCTTAAGGCACTACCTGACAAAGCCATAGACTTTCTTGTGGTCCTGCGTAATGCTATATTCGACATTCGGCACTTTCTAGCGGTCTGGAAGCGTGTAATGTAATGTAATGATTTCAAACCTGGCAAACCTGAGGGTGTAATTGGTTACTATCGGCCAATTAGCCTGCTCCCTATGTTCTCCAAAGTATTCAAAAGACACCTGGGTAGCCATGAAGCCATTTCACCAATGTGACTTCAAGAGTCAGCATGGTACGCCTAAACAAGTACACAGGGTTGTTCATCATATCCTAAGTGCTTTTGGGTAAATGTTTACTACTACTACTCGAGATTTTAGTGTTGAAAAGTGGAAAAATCGGCTAAAGCTAGATTTCAGTGTTGTCAAACGCTATTTTTTATTTGGCACGCTGTTTGACCGCCCTGGTAGCCAAATATTTTAATCTAAACTCTAAAGTCGAGGAATATTCGGAAATATTGTAAACTCAACAATATTTTCGTTTGTTGAGAATAGTGCGAAGAAAAGATTCAAAAAGCCCGCGTATTCGAGTGTCCAAATTTCGGCATTTGGCAACACCATCTCAAATTTGAACAGCTTTTCTTAGCCGGAAACAGCTTCTTTTAGCTATAGTCCCGCTAAAAATATTAATTTTCTTTTGTTTATTACTCAAAAACTACGAAATAAATCGCCAAGGCGCACCTGAGGTCGTGCTCGTGGGATTTTTCTCTGTCGTTTGATACCAAAATTATGTAGTTTAAGCGCGTTTTGGGCCCAAGTAGTAGGAGTAAACATTTACCAGAACATTTAACATGGTTATTAGAGGCGCATTCTCATCTTTAAAACCGATCTGGACAGGAGTTCCACAAGGTAGCGTACTCGGCCCTGTTTTATTACACACTGTTCACAGGTGATTTGCGAACTCCCACAACCAACGGTTTGTTGACTACGACTTATGCTGATGACACGGCTTTTCTTTCCAATGCATACGAACAACAAGATGCGACGGAAGCCCTCTAAACATATCTACACGACTTCTATGCATGGACCAAACAATGGTGCATCTCTATAAATAGCACCAAGTCAATTCAAAGCACATTTGCCCTCAGAAGATTTACCTGCCCTGCACTAACATTACACAATGAAACAATTCCGACTGCCAGCAATGCCAAATTCTTGGGCGTCACGATAGACAAAAGATTAAATTGGAAAAAACATGTTCAAAATACAATAGGCAAATGCCCAGAGGGTCCAGCACGTTGTCCCTCGCAAATAAAGTAAACATTTACACGGCGATAGTGGTACCAAAATTCACATATGCCCTTACATCGTCGCATTACAGGAGCAGAATGGTACGTGCGAAATTCAATTCTCCACCACGACCGCCTCGAAGTTGCAGAAGCGTCTGCATCCTTTGGACAGACAACCAACACCGATTGCTCGATAACATTGACTTAATTTACAAACCTCAAATTTGTTGTAAAAGCTGTCTTTAGACAGCTCAGCTTTAGCTGAGGCAACACAAATAAAATATTCACAAAAAAAAAAAAAAAAAACAGAGGGCCGGGTCTAACTTCGACAGCGCCAAAGTTTGTAAACAACTTTTTTTTGCAACTTTTTTTGTAACTCTTTGCTTAACTATAGCTATCAAACTGGAAAAAAAATTTTCTAAAAAGACTAAAGTTTGCGAAAGAACGGCCTACAATCTTAGCAAAAGATATAACTAAGATATTGATAAAAGTCACTGTTTTCGACCGATCGTTCCTATGGGAGCTATATGATATAGTCATCCGATATTGATCAAATTTGGTACAGCCATTAACAGATATATTAAACTGACAAATGTTTAATTTGAAAGCAATCGCGTTAAAAGTAACGAAGGTATTTACAGAAGTCACTGTTTTCGACCGATCGTTCCTATGGGAGCTATATGATATAGTCACGCGATCTTAATAAAATTGGGCACAGTCGTTTATAGGCGTAATAAATTAATAATATTAAGTTTCACGACAATAGCTCAGAAAATAACGAAATTATTGAGAAAAGTCACTGTTCGTGACTATGGCGTTTGTATGGGAGCTATATAATATAGTGGCCCGATCCGGCTGAATCCGAGATATACAACCCCTGCAGTATATACAAGGCTACATTTCAACTCTGTAGCTCAAATAGTCTAGGAGGAGTTTGCGTTGATCCAGACGGACGGACATGGCTATATGAACTCGTTTCGTCGTGCTGATCAAGAATATATATATCTTGTATGGTCGGAGATGCTTCCTTCGATGCGTGGCACACTTCTGACCAAAATTAAAATACCCTTTTTGCAAGAGTATAAAAATGCCCGGCACTTAAAAAAATATTAATATAAAAATATTAAACAGTGAATGTCATGTCTGGTTTTTAAACCACAGAATCGGTTTATATTTGACCATACTTTGGAGGTGGAAGAGTTTGGACTTATTTCGGATGTAAAGTTTGATACTGCGACCTTTATTTCGCGTTTAAGTGGGGCATTATCTTTCTTGTCGATAAGAATGTTTGTCGTATTAATGTTTCTTTTTAAGGTATTCCATGCTGTGAGTTTTTGGCCTTTTAATTGCTGGAGTTTTCAGTCCCACCAAGGTACAGTTTTTATACCATACACCCATAGTCGCCAAAATGTATGTAACAGGCAGAAGGAAGCTTCGTCGACCCCATAAAGGATATATATTCTTGATCAGGATCAACAGCCGAGTCGATCTAGCCATGTCCGTCCTCCCGTCCGTCCGTCCGTCTGTATGAACATGCAGATCTCGGAGGCTATAAGAGCTAGAGCCACCAAATTTGGTATGTTTATTCGTGTAGTATGTAAATGTATAGAGGTAATTGGAATTTTGGCCGCGCCCACTTATGCCCACAGGAATCACATAAAACTATTTTTCTTTGAAAGTATAATAGCTAGAGACATCAATTTTGGTTATTAGCTAAAGTCACCAAATTTAGTACGTACACTGGCATAGTATGCGCGCAGAGTAAACATCTTTTCATATTTTGCCACGGCCACCTCCGCCTCCATAATTTAGAAAAGACCGATTTCCTCCTGTAGTTTTTATACCAAAGGGCATAGGGTGAAATGGTATATTAAAGTCGCCAAAATGTATGTAACAGGCAGAAGGAAGCTTCTCCGACCCTATAAAGTTTATATATTCTTGATCAGGATCAACAGCCGAGTCGATGTAGCCATGTCCGTCTGTCCGTCCGTCCGTCTGTATGAACACGCAGATCTCGGAGACTATTAGAGCTAGAGCCACCAAATTTGGTATGTATACTCGTGTGTTATGTGAATGTATAGAGGTAATTGGAATTTCGGCCACGATTCCTTACGCCCCCAGGAATCACTTAAAACAATTTTTCTTAAAAAGTATGACAGCTAGAGACATCAAATTTAGTTTCTATAACCGTTTAGTTAGCGCGCAGAAACTAATTGTCTAAACTTTTTGTCACGCCCCTTTCCGCCCCCGAAATTTACATAAAACTGATTTCCTTAAAAACTATGACAGCTACCTACAATAAATTTGGTATGCAGACTAGCTTAGTAGACGCGCAGATATTGGCTCTTTATTCATTTTCCCACGCCCACTTCCGCCCCCGCAAATTAAACAAAACTAATTTTATCAAAAACAAACAAAGCTAAAGTCACCAAATTTAGTATGGCCTAGTATGCGCGCAGAGTATTTATATTTTCATATTTTGTCACGCCCACTTCCGCCTCCATAATTTAGAAAAAACCGATTTCCTCTTGTAGTTTTTTGACTATCGCATTTATTCGGCGGACTAATTAATCTTATCTATTTCTACCAAACTACCAAATTTTATTGGAATCGGACTAGAAACATGCAAAATATGCGTATAAACGTATTTTACAAAGCGGTTCACAAGGCCAGAATTGGCCGTTGGCTTTGTAGAGTGAGCGAGATAGCATATGGTATGAAGCATGTAAAAACCATTTAATAAACATATGTACATTTGGTTTTCGAAATTGAAAATATTTGTTTCACCTGGTGTATGGTATACCCCAGTCGACGAGTCGACTTACTTGCTTCATTTGACTATCGCATTCAAACTCGGCAGACTAATTAATCTTATCTATTTCTACCAAACTACAAAATTTTATTAAAATCGGAATAGAAACATGCAAAATATGCGTATGAACGTATTTTACTACGCGGTCCATAGTCCAAGTCGGCGAGTCGACTTATTTACTTCATTTTCCTATGGCTAAGTTGGCTGTTTCTTTGTTTATATTTAAGCTGGGGTTTTTTTGGTGGAAAATCTCTTTGTAAGTGTTTGCAAAAGTGCCCAGTTGACTTTATCTAATTTAAACATGTTTTTAGCTATTGATGAACAATAAACCACTGTGTTTAATTTCTCATAAGAACTTAACTTTATTTTGACTTTAACTTCACTGAACTGTGTCTGCCACTGCAAGAACACGTCTTGATCGTTCGTTTGCTTGCTTATTACTAAATTTAGTTCATTTAGGTTTATAAAGAGTGACAGAGACAGAGAGCACCAGACTGACGCTAGTATATTCCAGAAAACTTCAGAAAATTCAAAAACAAAATTGTGAGATGTGCAAGATCATTCATTAGACTTTACTTTGCTGCATATAGCAGTGTATGACAATTGGTTATATTGATTGAATAGTGGTCGCTGCCCGATAGGGAGTTGCATGTCTACCAGTCTGCATTGAGTGATGGGATAGGTGAAACGATAGAGAGGTCTATGTGTGTGAATTATGGGTGTTCTTATTTCCAAAGATTCGAATTTTACCAAGTGGCGGGCATTTTTTTTTGTACTTTTACTCTAAAAACAGTAAATCTGGGGCCGATCGGATAAGGTTTAATGGGCGCTTAAATTTTACACTGTGATGCTCCCATATAAGCATACATAGCAACATACAAATATCATAAGAGTGAGCGAGATGGCATGCTATGAAGTAAAATGTTAGTACCTTGGTAACACTATTTATGTTATTTTACAAAAAGAAATAAAGAATAGAAACAAATGTTCCTTAATTAATATTTTTAACTTAAATTTTTATTATTATCACTGACCATATCACTTTTTTTGCAGTGGGGTATTTTTTTTTTATAAGTTTTAACAACTTTAAGCAATAATTGCTTTTCTTCCTGGGTGTTGGAATCAAAAAATGGTCAGAGCTTTTAAATCTTCGGCAAGGTACCATAAATGATTGCTCATTTGAAATGGAAATGAGCTTCAATAGCGTTTGTACACTTAAACCATGCTTTAATGTACATTTTCACCAAGAAAATGCAAATATCACGCAAACCATTTTCTTCCTTTCTTATCAGCCAAAATTGATGTCTAAATAAAAATATCTTAAAAATATCATATATGGCTTTTGACATCCAGCGGAAATGGCTAATTGGTCCAGGAGTACGAAAAGTATATTGCTTTACACCAAGAAAGATTAATGCTAGCTGAAGCAATTCTTTATTATCTTCTCAGCTCTGACACGGCAAAATTTCATGAATTCCTCTCGTTCTGCTCCACAAATTTGGACTCGAATGGTTTTATCTGCAGTGCCACTTTCAAATTTCTCCTTCTTCAAATTTGGCCATGATTTTGAAAACCTTTCAAATATCGGAACTTTTGCTGCAGATGCGGAGCATAGCTTTAGTTCGCAATATGATTTCGCACATATGGTGGCGGCACGGTAGATTTATAAGACTGGGTCCAAACTTTTTTCCTAATAGAACTCCCTGTATTTGCAGCTGTGGTGTCATATGACAAACCATTGACTTGGTTAACTACATTCCATTTAACTGTCCTATCAAAAACTGCCTCAGCAAAATTTTTGCAAGTTGAAGACACCACTTTTAGTGCACCTAGGAACTTTGAAGTACCATTGTAGCTAACTAGAACTGCCTTGCGTTCAACCTTACTAGAACCGATCTGTCATAAACTTTCCGTCAAAATGTACCTAATACCAGGTCACCAGTTTAATCCATCTGTAAGTTATAATAAGATTATTAGTTTAAAATGACCCAAAAAATTTGTAAACCACTCTATTACATTGTCCCTAAATTCAGGACTGTAAATTGTTTTATACAGTTTGCCTGACGGATCCGGTGAATAGTTGAACGATTGATGATAAGTTTCTCTGCACGATGTCCTAGTGCTTCAGCGGCTGCTATTAGTATATGACATTACATACAGTCATTCCATCAGAGCTGCGACTAATCGAAATTGCATACACTTTTTGAAACCTCGTTTTGCATCCGATTTGGAGTCATAACTTATGTTTTGTTGATCCATAACAGGTTTAGCAATTGGCTGACTGATAGCATTGTCATCACTGTTATCCATGAATTAAGGAATGTCTGAGGAATATTAAGCAATGAATCTATTAAAACCTGGATTTTATTACTTTAATAATTATTTTACCTTTTTGGGCTGATGTTCCAACTTCGTGTTTTCTTTTCCGGCTAGCTTGTTTTTCTTGTCGCTCTTGAGATCTTTTTTTCCGTGAACATAATGTCACATTCCAATCATACAACTAGGACGTCCTTTCTGTCGTCGCAGTTATACAAACTGCTTATCTTTCTTAGTCGTAATTTTGTCTACTGCATCTACTCTTGCAATGTCGAATAAGTCGTCCAGACACTCCACAAATGCGGGGACATTTTTTTTCTGAGATTCAGATCTTTTCTCGGGCATTGTTTTTTTTTTAATATGATTCCAATCTTCATATAATTTCAATAATTTGGCTGCAGCTTTATTAAGATCCCTGTTGTTGCCAAAATACTATCATTGCATGGATTGTTGGATTGTTAGTCTGGAAGTTTTTTTTGCCGAGAGCTTCACAAAGCGCATGTTGCAGAATAAAACTTGGAGACCCTGACGGTTTGATGGGAGTTTTGCGCCAATTCGATGCTTAGTAAATTCAATCAAATCCACTTTTCTTAATCTTTCTGCGGCTTGACGCGTTTAAACATTTGATGCACTTGACACTATTTCCATTTTTAATAAATGTTTTCTCGCACGATACCACTTAAAATGCAAAATGTACTCTTAGTAACAAATGTCAAGTAAAAATAACAGATGCTCAAAACATGTCCCCTTGCACATGTGCACACCCGTGTGCACTCTAATTTTTTAAAAGTATTTGTACGATTATAACTTTTCAGAAGAACAGAACATCTGACCAGCTCTTATTTTTTAAGATTTAGTAAAAAAGATCACTTGCAGCACTAATTGTAAACTGCGCGAAACACATGCCATCTCGCTCACTCTTATTATATTTGTCTGGTGCTATGTATGCTTACATAGGAACATACCACTGAAAACTTTAGATGGGTTCCCATTAAACATTATCCGATCGGCCCCGAATTTTTTTGAGATTTGTTTAGACTAAAAGGAAAAAAAACCAGAGGGCTGGGGCTAACTTCGACCGCGTCAAAGTTTGTAAGTTTTTTTTTACTCTTTCCTTACCTTTGGTCTTCAAAGTGGAATAAACGTTTTAAAGGGTTTCTGTAAAGTCAAATATTTGCGAAACGGCTTACATAGGAAAACACGAAGTTAATAATCAGTGTCACTGTTTTCCGCCGGTTGTTCCTATGGGAACTATAAGATATAGTCGGCCGATCTTGATCAAATTTGGCACAGTCATTAACATTATACAAAGAACTGACAAAAGTTTAATTTGAAAGCAATCGCGTAGAAAGTAACGAAGTTATTGACAAAAGTCACTGTTTTCGATGGATCGTTCCTATGAGAGCTATATCATATAGTCACCCGATTTTGATCAATTTGGGCAGAGTCGTTTATAAGTGTAATAATAGCTCTGAAAATAACGAAGTTATTAAGAAAAGTCACTGTTCGTCACTTTGGCGTTTGTATGGGAGCTATATGATATAGTGGTCCGGTCCGACTGAATCCAAGATATACAACCCCTGTAGTATATACAAGCCTACATGCAAAATTTCAGCTCTGTAGCTCTTACGGTCTGGGAGGAGTTTGCGTTCTAGCGGTCCTATTTTCTACGGCTGGGCACACTAAAAACGGCGCCACAGGGAGGGATAGTGTTTTTTTTTTTTAACTAGCGCGGCCAACTTAAGAAGACGAGAGAGAGAAGAGGCAGAGAGAAAAAGAAGGAGGGCTGAAGAAGGGCTTTCCGCCGCCACGAAAAATTGAATGGAATTGAATAAACGAATTTTTCTTTGCGATTCTGCTAATTTAACTGGGGCCTGACGATCGGACGCCAGACCGTAAACCAACCACTCGGCCACGGGTGGCGTCATTTTGTCCGCAAAAGGCAAAACACGTTACATTGGTGTCAGGTGTGCGGTTATGTTCGGTTACTGTGAAGAACATCACCACGTGTAAAAATGCCTAAGAAATCGATGCAGGCTCGGAACAGCAGAATGGCAGAGGACAGCGGCGATTCCATTAACGCGTTAGCACAATCAGTGGAGGCGGTGACTAAAAAGATTGACCAAATGTGCGAGGCCTTACAAGGCTCATTTATAAGTTCCCAGCCCACAGCAGTGCCGGGGCCCATTTCGCCACCGGAACACATCGCGTGGGATGAATTACCCCAACAAAGGCAGGATGCACTGCCACGGGCCGCTTCCACCACCTACGGATCGGCGTGGACGCAAGGATCCCCGTGCCGCAATTTAATCCAGGTTTTTTGCCGTTGTTCGATGGAACTGGATCTTGAGGCGAATTTGAGCGACTGGTAGACAAGGTGGCGATTTACTATCAGTGGGCAGAGGATGAGAAATGTTTGGCAGTGGTATTAAATCTGCGCGGCCGCTCCTCAATATTTTATGGCACCTTGCCTACACAACCTACACTTACCTACTCAGCACTGTGTGCCGCCATGCGTCAACGGTTTATGCTAGATTGCCGGTCGAGTTATCACGTGTTGCGTCATCGGATACAAGGGCCCAGGGAATCATTGCCTGATTCGCATTGGAATTAGAACAACTGGCTAAGGCGCTTTTAGCGGAATGCCCAGACATATGTATGCCCAGATTCTGGTGCAACAATTTATTGACTGTATGCGCGAAACTCCGCTACAGGGTTTAGTAATCTCCAGTCGACCGATTCAGTTACAAGAGGCATTGGACGTAGCGATGCGAGTGCAAGCCCAGTTTGGATGCACACACGGAAAGCCGGCTCTGCACAGTCGTCGCAGGCGGAGACGCCGTCGCGGCCAGCTCACAAAAGAGGCGCCGCTATTAGCAAGTCACCCTTCGGAAAACAGCAGCATGCCAATGTCGCGGGACGAACATTGGCAGTAGTAGATAACGCCCCAACAACGATACAGCTACTCTAGCTCCAACACCAGCGAATGACCGGCGGCTCTGAGGCTCAATTCAGTGAAAAACGCATCAGTCGCTCACTGACGCCGAGTCCCCAAGCATTACGTAGTGAGGCGCTAGATGAGGGTGAAAGCGAGGAACCGAATACGCTAGTAGCTGTTCGAGATGACGAGGATATTCTGGCCCCTACCGAGCGTCGAGAGACCCGATATCCAACCACCAGTACCAGGAACGTTTGCCATTCTAACGTGTCCACCGTTAATGGAGTTAAACGGTCTGCCTCACAGAGCTCTCGGTTGGAAACGAAAACACTGACTTGAACGAAGAAACCGTACTGGCGAGATTGTTTCGTAAACCTAAGGCCTCTGTGCAAACAAACATATGCGCCAAATGCTGGGGTACCATGCCCTTATTCCGCGCCTCCGAAGCGCAACGAAATCCGATATACTTTAGGGCTCCCGTCTGTTTGGCGCCACGCTCCGACACGCATGTCAGGTTGCAATGTGCGACGATAAAGCCGGCGGTACCAAGCTTGCTGAAGGAAGACGGTTACATAGAGTTGCCCGAAGATATCGTCCTAAGCCCCGGCGTCCTCCACCCAGTGTCTGGCCAATTCTCTGCCAGGATACCGAATTTAAGCGCACACAAGAGAACGCTGCTATCCACACTAGTTTTGGGCGACGGTAGAAACGGTAGAAGTGGTATTACCCTACAGATGCGAGGGCAGCTTTTATCGAATGGGACCGATTCGGAGAAGTGGACCTGCCGCCTACAAAACAACTACCAAAATTCCGCTACGTCGCGGTCGTTATGGATTATTTGCCATACCGGACCAGACAGCTGAAACTGTAGATCGAGCCTTGGTACAAGAAGTCTTCTGTCGATTCGGCGTTCCATTCGTCTTACACTCTGATCAAGGACTCAACTTCGAGGCAGGTGTCTTCCATGCCTGCTTGCGGCTGATGACTGTTGAAAAGACACGTACCACACCGCTGCACCCGCAATCGGTCGGCATGGTGGAACGCTTTAATCGCACGTTGCTAGATTACTTGGCGAAGTTTGTATCTACCAGCCAGCATGATTGGGATGAGCTGCTACCCATGGCTTTATTGGCCTACAACCGCCCAGACTAACAAATCCGCTACGACCTACGGTCACACCCTCCGCCCCGGCGATGATGTATAGCTCTATTCACCTAGCCGAAGAGTAGGCCGTTGCCCAAAGCTACAATCCGATTGGATTGGGCCCGCTACCATGGTTCTTCGGATCATGTCTACCAAATTAGACCACCTGGAAGATAGTTACCCGAACCATACATGTGAACCGTTTGGCTGTTTACCGTCCCGATCCTCGTAACGACTTGGTACTCAGGCAGGAGTCTCGAGTCTAAGGAGGGGGTAATGTAACGTAGACGGCCCGGGTTCAACTCAGATAGTAGGCCAACTGTCTCCATCAAGTAGCGGTCCTATTTTCTACGGCTGGGCACACTAAAAACGGCGCCACAGGGAGGGATAGTGTTTTTTTTTTTTGAGCTAGCGCGGCCATCTTAAGAAGACGAGAGAGAGAAAAAGAAGGAGGGCTAAAGAAGAGCTTTCCGCCGCCACGAAAAATTGAATGGAATTGAATAAGCAAAAGAAACTAACCATCTCTGTTTTCTTTGCGATTCTGCTAGTTTAACTGGGGCCTGACGATCGGACGCCACACCGTAAACCAACCGCTCGGCCACGGGTGGCGACATTTTGTCCGCAAAAGGCAAGACACGTTACAATACTTTATATGGTCGGCAATGATTCCTTCTATGCGTTGCACACTTCTGACCAAAATTAATATCCCCTTTTTCCAAGGGTATAAAAATATAGTAGTAAAAAATTTTAAGCAGATTACAGGGAATAGAAGGTTGTAATCAGAGCAGAGGACCCTAAAAGGTATAATAAGGTGTCAGGTCCGTCTACTTGGTACCGGCAGATTAACCTCAGCCAATAATTCGGCGAATCAATATCACCAATTAGGAGCTTGTGCATAAAAGTTGATTGAAAGATTGAAAGTTTTTAAGATCAGCTTGTAGCAGACTAAATAAATCTGTGTCCTTATAAGTAAGACAAAGCTTGTCATCGTCAGTATACATAAACACCCGCGAATGAATAATGAGTAATGGAAGATCGCTAATGAATAGTGTGAAAAGCAGAGGGCCAAGATGACTACCTTGAGCTACACCCGATGTCACAGGAATAAAATTGAAACAAAAAGACTCAAAAAGTATCTTCTGTTTCAATTTAGTGTTGGGTAAACGTTGCTCAATTAGGTGAACATGTTCACTTGTTCTTTTTTTCGAAGTGAGTCGACTCGCTCACTTTGCTTTCACATTGCTCACTCACATTGCTCAGTTGCTCACTGTTCATGAACAGCTCAAAGCTACAAAATTCTTCACACAACAGACAATGAAATATGTTATGTTCCATTTTAAATCTTTTTTTTTATGATTTTTATAACTCTTGTACTTAAAACTAATTTAACAAAACAAACCAAAACCTTTTTCATAGATTTCATTCCCTTCATTGGGAGTATTTATGTTCTATAAAACTTGTACTTAAAACTAAATTAGAAAATAAAAAACAAAAAGTTAAAGTTGAAGAAATTCCCTTCATTGGGAATATTAGTCTTCTCGTTAAATAAAAATACTATTATTTAGGAACATACATAAAATTTACATGTTATTATGTAAAATCATAAGATTTTCCACATTGGTCGGCTTCAACAGGGACCGTCTTTTGGTTACTGTTTCACCAGCACTGGAAAATATGCGCTCGCATGGCACAGATGTTGCAACTATGCATAGGCGACTTAGCATATATGTATATATATGCGGGTATTGCATTTTTCGCTGATTCCACCATTCCAATGGATCAGCCTTCCGAGATATATACTCTTCAGCTAAATATTTATCCATTTCTCGAATACCAGCAGCAATTGTATTTGTGGGGTGGCTTACTTGTTGGAACTTATTGTCGTACTCGTTCCAGATGTCGTCTTTGTCAGTAGAACCCAATTCTTTAGCTGGGACACCTTCATTCAGTGCGACAACGGTGCGCATTTTTGTCAGTTTTTTTTTATGTCAGAAACCGCGTTTTAAAAGGCTTCTGTTGATTTAAATACTCGTCCCTTAAATCTTGGATCCAGAATGGTGCTTTCTGCGTACAAAACATTTGTTTCCACCTCTCTGAATCTGCCATCCATTTCAAAAATGAGCGTCTCGACAACCTCCTGCAAAGTATGGCTTGCAACAGACGCATTTATTGTCACCATTTTTTTTTGCAGCAACCCAACTAAGACAATTATCTTTGATAGCGTCACGTTTTTTTCCGCGCAGATCTCTTCCGTTAGTTGATAGAAGGGCTGTAAAATTGGAAGTACACCTTCTATCAAACTCCAGTCTTCTGGGGACAAAATAAGGTCCGTCCGTGTGGAGAGGGCTGCCACAACTGCCTGCAACATCGACAGTCTTTGAAACATTTTGAAGGTGGAATTCCACCTTGTGGCCACATCCTGCGTGAGTTTTAGTTGTGGCAAGTTAAACATAGCTTGCATGTCCTTTTACTTTTTTAGCTCTGATGAGCTACGGTTAAAGTACTCTGCGATAGCTTTTACTTTCGTGAGCACACTGCTGATTTTCTCCAAAGCCTTTTGAACAATGATGTTTAGAGAGTGCGCAAAACACCTCACCTGTTTCCAATTGCCCAATTTTATAGCACCAAAAATGTTGTGGGCATTGTCCGAAGCTATAGCCATTACTTTATTTTGTAACTCCCACTTGCCAACAATTTTTTTGAGAAAAGCAAAAAGGTTTACTGAAGTGTGTGACTCTTCAAAGGCCTCGCAAGCAATGGTGTGTGATTGTAGCACTGTTGTATCCTGATTTATGTAGTGCACAGTTACTGCTATATAGCTCTCATTGCTGAGTGATGTCCAGCCGTCTGTTGTTAGACATACTGCAGTGGCCATTCGTAAATTGTCCAAAATTTGTCCCAAGTGTTCATCACGAACTTTGGGTATCAAAGAGGTGGTTAACGTTTTTCTTGTGGGAAGCTTATACCCTGGAGCGTGCGAGACAAAAATTGGCGCTAACACGAAGACAATAAAAAACGGAAGAACGCAAAATGAGCTAACAGTACGTAAAAATGAGCAAAGCCAACAAAAGTGAGTGTTGAAAAACAGTTGAGCAAAAGAGCATGTGAGCAAAAGGAGCAAGTGAGCAAAAAGGAACAAGTGAGCAAGAAAGAACAAGTGAGCAATAAAGAACAAGTGAGCAAGAAAGAACAAGTGAGCTAAAAATAACAAGTGAGCAATAAAGAACAAGTGAGCAAAAAAGAGCAAGTGAGTAATAAAGAACAATTCGAGAGGAACATGTTCAGTTGCTCAGTTTAGTGAACAACTCTTTTTTGTTCACTCACTCATGAGCAACCCAACACTATTTCAATTTGTTAAATATTCTCGAGTCCAAGAAGAGAAAAGAGTTGCAAACTCGATGTAGTTCAGATCAATCAACCCTTGACAATCAGAGAGGTAAAATCTAAAAGGTTAGTGGTTGTAGATCTACGTTTCACAAACCCATGTTGGGATGGCAAAATAATAGAGCTGCAAAAATGTTGCAATTGCAAAGTTATAAATTTCTCAAAAGCTTTCGGAATAGCGGAAAATACCCCTACAGTTAGATTTGTGCAGAGCAGTTATATACGACTCCTTCCAAATAAATGGAAAAGCGGAAGATTCGACAGATTATGAAATCAATTTTAAAATGGGTTTCCATAAATCATTCGCACAGAACTAAAGTATACATTCAAGTAAACCATCTGGGACCGAAGAATAAATAGGTTTAACTAGTTAAACTTCGTGAAGAAGAGAACTTTCATCAATCACTGGATTCAACATACAAGTAGCCTTTCTTAAATGATAAGGATACGGACTTGCCCGATACTCCGTTAAGGAATAAGTTGTTTTGAAAAAACTTGCAAACATATCGGCAATTGCCTGATCAGGGCCAGCTTTTTTATTTTGAAAGGACAAAAAAGATAGGTGCACAGAGGTCTTATGTTTAGAATTAACAAAATTATAAAATTGTTTAGGGTCAGAAGAAAACTGAAGCTTACACCGCTGAAGATAATTCTTATAGCATTGTGTATTAAGCATCATGAATTTTGAACGAGCGACTGTATACAGAGCATAATCTGATTAACGACGTGTTTTTTGAAACTTCTTATAATATCGAGTCTTCACATTTTTCAAATTGGATAACTTTCGAGAGAACCAGGGAGGTTTATTAAGCCGCTCCTGCCTACCAAGAGGCACACAAATATCTAAGAGTGAATTCAGAGTATCATAAAAGATGAGAAAAGTTGAGTTCATATCTCTACAATTGTACAGATAAGGTCAAACGTTAGTAATAATGTTTTCAGTGAGTCAGCTAAAGTCAGTCTTACGAAGGCACGTAAAAGAAAGAGCAAATCGATTTTTAAATTTAATGTGGGCTTAAATTTGTCTTCGGAAAGAACATGATTCGATCCTGGAAACATCATAATAAGAAGAATCTGATACAAAAATAAGATCTATCAATTTTCCATTAGAATTTAAGACAGAATTGACTGGAGATAAAGATAAGACAAGACGGCCATCAACAAAGTGACCTTGCTAAAGCTGGTAATTCAAAATCACCTAAAACTGTGCGCATGTCTTGACTTGATGTGTTAGAGGAGATAAACTGAGTAACAAGTAATAAAAGCATTACAAGATTTAAAATTTAATTTAACACCGTAAAACATAATCTCCAGGGTATTCGTAAGTTTAATTATTTCAGATAATACAGCAGCATCAACAGATATCAAAAATCTTCTCGACACATAATGTCAAAGATATTGGCAGAAACACTAATTTTAAAGGAAGAAATGTCCCGAGAATAAAAAAATGTAAGACACAAACGTAAAAGAGATAAGCAAAACAACAACACCGCTAATGCAAGTTTTGTTATAAGTTTTAATTTATGTTGAAATTGTTTAAGATTTTATTTTGTAAATGTACAAAAACGAGTGAAAGCAATCGTGAAATGAAAATGGATGAACATATTTTTAATTAAACCGATGGTGAGTTTAAGTGTTTTTTTATTAGTCGCGAGAAAAAAATAAAATTTCATGAGAGCAAGACAATAGTCTTGTTAAGATGGGCCTTCGTTTGCTGCAACCATTCCGGATGACTTGATGCTATTAGCAAATCATCATCAAATTTTGTTTCCGATTTCTTGATTTTAAACACGGGGTCACTCATCTCAGTTACACCTATGCACCATTGATTCGCCGCCCTCGTATACTCTGCGTCGGGTCATTGTTATTTCGATCTTATAGAAGCTCTAGAGTTTACCTTTTAAATAAACTCGTTAAACTTTTCTGGAATATCCATGTATTTCTTTTCTTTCAGTTCAGGCACGCTGTGACCACATCCATTTTGTTTCCTCATCACTTTTCGACCCTTAGGTCTGTTTGAATCTGATGAATATCCCAGCAATCTTGACACAAAACCGCCTTGTTTTTGTCCTCGATTATTGCATAAGCTTTTGTGCCAAAAGTTCGCATGTTTCACAGTTTCACAAAAACACACATTTTTCGATTCGTGTTTTTCGGCATTAACGTAATACAGATTTCTGTATTTTTGAGCTCGAAACCAAATTTGTTTATGATTTTTCATATTAACTGCTTCATCCTTACGAAATATAATTTCGTGTTCCTTGTCGGTAATTCGAGAAACCGATAGCAGATTTTGTCGTAGGTCAGACACATACAAAACTTCTTTTAAAACTATTTCATTTGTATGCTGCTTTTCTTTCACATCGATGTTAACCTCGCCGACTCCTTTCACTTTTGCGGTGTTATTGACAAAATGGTACTCTGTGAACCACTATCAATAAGGGCTCTTAGGGTCTTATATCCTCCATTTACATTTTTTATTTGTATTAGAGCTGTAGCCAACAGCTGCCTGTGCCGTTACACAAGTATTAACTTTCTCCTGTTTTTCGTCAAAATGGAGTAAGGTATGGTGTCCCTAACTACACAATGAACAGAACATTTCATTTGTGCATACTTTATTGCTTGAATGGTTCAAGCATCTTGTGCAAATCTGTACTTTCTTGGTCATTTTATACCTTTCCATAGGTGTTAAGCCTTTAAATTTCTAGCACTTATACGCCTTATGCCCTGCAACTTTGCAAATCGGACAATTCTCTTCGAACACCGAATTCGACGTTTTCTGTACCGGTTTTTTTCTCTTCTTTGCTCATGGCACTTAGCGAACAATATCTTTGCTCCAAGTATTCCATGACATCAGATAGCAATTGTATCTGCCTTGTTTTTCTAATTTGACTCCTATACAATTGTAGAGTCTCTCTGTCAAATTTTTGAAGTATGTGTTGAGCGATTATCACGTCAACTTCATCATACAAGTTTGCTTTAATTTTAATTAAGTGTATTGACTCATTAATTATGTCAATCACTCCTTTTACACTTTTTGCGGATTCATTGTTGATCGTCGGTAAATCAACGATCCGATTTAACTGCTCGGAAAATACCCTCCGATTATTTTCATACCGCTTGGTTAACAGTTCCCAAGTGGCACTATAATTGTCATCTGAACCTGACAATAGATGAGCTACCATGCTCCTTGCTTCGCCCTTTAACGCGGATTTTAAATAATTAAACTTAAGAGCAAGACTTTAATCTTCTCTTTTTTCAATCAATTCCGTAAATAATTCTACAAACAGGTCCCATTCTCTAGGTTCTCCAGAAAATGTGGATACCTGTATTTTTGGCAACACCGGTAATTCGCCCCTCTCGGTAACATTCTCACTCTTACAATTTTCCTTATTGTTCATTTTCATTTCTAACGCTGATAGCGAATTCCGGACATCGAATTCTAAATCATCCATAGTATTCTTAAATCTTGCATTACTTGTCAGTACCTGGCACGCCTGAACTTTCTCCCATAAATAATTGATCTTATTAACACACACTATGCATGTCTCATTGCCTGTTGAATTGTCTAAAGTGTGTAAATCTTTGACTATTCTATCCAAATAGTCCTGGAGCTGTCGGACTCTATCCATAATTATCTCCTGGTTAGCCTTAGCGTTTTCATTACTGGAAGTCGCATTCCCGCGCAACTCTCCTATGCTATCATCAACTATCTCTGACATGTTTGCCTCCGCTTCAACGCACACCGACTTACTAGTGCCTGGTTTTTCTGACTCCCCTGTGGCTATAATTTTGGCAACTATCGTTAACGCTTCTTCATGTATTTTATTTCTGAAATAATCATGATCGAAATTTGGAGCAGTCTGGATCAATTTTTTGTTATTAGGTATCCATTGATTTCTTATCTCTTTTACTTCCTCTACAACTTTGCTAGTTATGTTTGTAGGATCTAGTGCTTCTAACTGCCTTTACCTGGTGTGTAACTCTGCCTGCTTCTCCAACACTTTTGCAGCCTTATTGGTGAACATTTTAACTTATGCGTATATTTGGATATCGAAACAATTATATAATGATAATAATAAAATATGTAGGTTGATGTAAGTACTTTTAACTATTTTAATTTATATCTTATCTGATGATCCTGTTCGCTGCTGCTTGTACGCCAATGGGTAGAGTTCGCCGTTTTATTTTTTACTGTGTCGTCGCTCAGCTGCTGTTGTCCAGGGCCTATGGGCTCAGGCGGTACCGGTGTCGGACATCGCACCAGATTTCCTTATTCTGGCACTGCACGTTCTTCAGCCTCTTCTTTGCAACTATCTTGTTGCTCTGCTGCTGTTGGTAGTTGCCGACTTGCAACTACATATATGTAGTATATATACATACATAAACACTAGTTAACCTTTTTTTTCGATATTAGGCTTCGAACGAACTTTATATAGTTCTTTTTTTTTTACCTCCTCCGAAATTATTGCAGTTGCTCGATTAGGCAAACTGCTCTTTTAATTAGACGCACGCACTTTTTTTCTTATTAATCAATATTTTGCTTTTATATTATACTCTGTCTCTTTCCACTGGTGGGGGAAAACAAGAGTTTTTTATTTTGCTACCTTTAGCTGATCTTATCATAAGAATTCAGACTTTAAGGAGCTGATTCATTCTCTGAGTCTCTTACCACTGGTGGGGGAAAACTACAGAGTTCCTTTTTTCTCAAAGGACCATAATGAAGAGGATTTCAGCACCGCAAAACTAAAACACCATCTTCATCTCTTGAATTCAAATTATGAATTGATTTTATTAACAAAGGTCTTGCGTATATCAAAGAATTCTTATACTCTAGGAGGCGACAATTGTTCCTAAAAATGCTTACTCTAATGTTTATATTCATGCTTGTTTATATCATGCACAGCGTTGGCGACTTGATATTGCGCCGTTGTTAAAATCTTAAGTGCTTTTCCACAGAGTGTGGACGCATGTTGTGTTTGGTCTTTGAGCCATACTTGATATATGAATCTGTATCAGCTATTTTTGTTTTATGTTTTGTATATTTCTTTGTTCAATCTGATTTGGTGAAGCCATTTCAGATGAACACGATGTTTATTCTTAAACAAGTAGTATGTTCGTTAATCTCATATCAACGATGATTCTGATGATTCAATTTTATTTATGACGTTTGCATTGGAGTCCACTGATTTTGTTTCGATTAACCCCATTGTGG
The DNA here is from genome assembly GCF_018151085.1 of Drosophila tropicalis. Taxonomy (NCBI): domain Eukaryota; kingdom Metazoa; phylum Arthropoda; class Insecta; order Diptera; family Drosophilidae; genus Drosophila; species Drosophila tropicalis. The sequence goes on from NW_027173482.1 coordinate 125,070, forward strand.
GTATAACGGATATATCATCAAATTTACTTATGCTATTATCGAACATACGTATGGAATTTTTTTTTTTTTGCCTATTAATAGTTTTTTGGTTTGCAATTCTTATTACGGCCCCACTGGCATAGTTGTTTTTGTTGTTTCTCCTCCTTTTTTTTTAAATATTATTAGAAAAGTTTTCTTTTGTATTTTTGTAATTATAATTATGATTTTTCTTTCTATACCATGTGGAAGGTTAATATATATTTAATATATTCAAGACTATACTGAAAACCAGATAAAATAATTGCCCAGCGTTGAATTCGCGCTGATGTCTTTATAGGAAATATATATTCGCCAAGAATTTCTAATAGTGATTATCACGTCTAGTTTCCCTAGCTATCTGTTTGAAGCTAATTCTAAATGTAGATTTTCATGTAGCCATGTAGCAATTTAATTCGATGTGCCATGTAGAAATTTAAAAGATTTTATGTAGAAATTAAAAATGTAGAAATTAAAATGTTTTGTTTATTTTATTTTCATTATATTATGTATATCATTATTATTTCATTAGACTAATATATATACATATATACATATATATAGTATTTAATTTTTTTAAATTTTATTTTACTCAATTTCGTGTTTTTTTTTCTTTTCCTTTTTTTTTTGTATAAAAAAAAAAATTATATCTTTTTCTAGTCGATCAACACAGTGATCTCCAAGCTATTATAATTCACTCGCATGTGAAAATACAAAATTTCTTCGTATAATTTGTACAGCCTCCCAGCACATACTCTAATCGGGCGAGTTCTCGCTCAATTTTTACAATAAGTATGTATGCTCAATTTTTACAATAAGTATGTATGTATATGCGCTCTTTGTAGCGCTGCCGGTCCATTGTTGAGACGCGTTTAAGTTGCCGGTGCTGGTCCACGCACAGGCCAAGAATTCACGCAAGTTAGTGCGCAGCAAACGTTGTAGAATGGAACTTCACAGTCCTCGGGACATTGCCTCTTATATTCAGGGATAGCTGTTATATTGATTAAGATCGGGTGAATATACCATATAGCTCCCATAGGAACAATCGGTGGAAAACAGTGACTTTAATCAATATATTCGTGATTTCCTATGCTAAGCACTATGGTCCAAAATCCAGATTTTGTAGCATTAACTAGAAGGAATGCAGTTACAGAGTTGAAACTTTGCACATATAACCATGTTAGGATGCATAATAAAAAAAAAAAAAAAATTGGAGTGATTTGACCACGCCCTCTTGACCTCCCATACTGGCCCACGCGGCGTATACGTAATGTGATTTAAAATAATTTGGGATCAACTACTTAAATTTGAATATTTTATTTTGAGCTCTTATTATTAAATAAAAAAATTTTGTTTCTTGGTTAAGCAATATAAACTATAAATAAACAACTTTGGTTTTATTTTAAATAAGATATTTTCGACAATCGCTTCTAAAATAGATGATAATATAAATTTATATAAATTTAAATTTATATAAATTTAAATTTATATAAATTAAATTATGTTTATATTAATTTAAATTTATATAAATTTAAATTTATATAAACATAATTTAATACATACTTTGCGCTGTATTTTCTATAATTACAATTTCGCAGAAATTCACAGAAAGTTAGTTTCTACTCCACAATAGACGCACATATGGGTTAACTTTTCTTTATTTTAGGACATAAACAATCATTACACAAAAAAAATAACATAAACAAATTAAAATTTCGTGTAGTAATTACATTGAACATATCTTGATTAATATTATCCATTACAAAAGTTATTTTAAAGTTTGTTTATTAATTTTTTACACTGGCTCAAAGTTTGACTTCAACTTCCCGTTTTTTTTTGTCAGAGTGAACAGCTGACTAAAGACCTGACTTTAAAAGTGTTCCATAATTTCAGGGGTGCAGTAAAAACAAAAATATTTGTATATTCTATATATTCAAAGTATTCTGGCCAACAAGAAATTGTTTAAATACGATTTTGTTTCAACAAATTTTTGAGATGATGCCACAAAATCTGGATTTTGGACCAGGGCCCTGAAGGGTGGACTGTAGGCCAATCTTTCGCACACATTAGACTTATTGGTTAAAAGTTTTCACTTTGATGGTTTTTGTCTTAGCCAATTTAGATAAAACGTTTTTCCACATTGATGGCTATAGGTAAGGAAAGAGTTACCAAAAAAATGCAGGGGTATACAAACATTGACGCGGTCAAAGTTATCCGCGGCCTTCTGCTTTATCTTTCGGCATTTTACATTGCAAAAATCCTAGCTTCTAAACCGATAAAGCGATTTAAAAAGCGTATGATAAAAAATTCCTCAACCTTCATTAAGATTAATATTTGATAAAAGTGCTGGGTGTCCGTGGTACTGGAATATTCAAGGTCAAAGTCAAAAAATTCCAAGCATGTTTTTCATCTAAAGTTTAAATGAAAACCTTATTTTTTTTATTCCAAATTAAATGTTTTATTGTGTTAAACGGCAATATAACGCTTTTAAATGTTTTAATTAGATTTTTATACCCTTGTTAAACATAAATTTAAAAAATTAAAAATAATGAATGCGTTTTTTCCGGATAATTTCAATTATTTGCTATTGATGGCTGATAAAAAAAATAATAAGGAGCTGTAAGCAACTAAAGCCCAAAGCCCCGAAAATATTTTTTCGTTTTATCCACAAAAGAACCTTTCGTGCAGTCAAAAGCGCGACATCGAGTCTTGAAGCTCTAAATATGTTCTAATCCAAGATGACACTGGAACTATCAGAAACACATCTGAACCAGGCACTTACCATGCTTAGACAGTTGCCCAATTTCGATGGTAACGCTTTGACCCTGAGCACGTTCATACGGAGAGTTGACTACATTCTACAACTCTACCCGACGTGGGACATCCGTCAACATAGCTTGATGTATGGTAATAAGCACGAAGACCCAATTTACAAACACTCATACAAATACCCACAAATCTTTGGCGAAGAAGTCAATAAACAAATTAAACAAATTAGACGATATTATTGTTTATTCCACCCATTAGAAGAACATTAAACATCACTAAAAAAGGTCTTTGCTAAATTGCGCAAAGCTAATCCAAAACTACAATTAGATAAATGCGAGTTCTTGAAATAGGAAACAGAATTTTTAGGTCACGTCATAACCACAGAAGAAACCATACCAAACCCAGACAAAGTCAAAACAATTCCAAAATTTCCAATCCCGAAAACCTAGAATAAAATAAAATCATTCTTAGGCTTATGCGGATTTTTTTGTAAATTCATTGCCTCCTTATGAACGATCCCATACTTGCATATCCCTATTTTAAAAAAACATTTTTTCTAACCGCTGATGCTAGCAATATAGCTTTAGGTGCTTTCCTCTCACAGGACCATAGACCTATTTCTTATGGTAGTAGAACACTAAACCAACATGAACTTAATTATTCAGCCATAGAAAAGGAACTACTATCTATCGTATGGGCAACCAACTATTTTAGGCCATACCTCTTCGGTAGACATTTTGAAATCCTAAGTGATCATAAACCCCTTGTCTGGTTGGACAATATTAAAGAACCTAACATGAAATTACAGAGATGGAAAATAAAATTGAACGAATTTGATTACAAAATAAAATACTTACCAGGAAAAGAGAATTATGTGGCAGACGCCCTTTCCAGAATAAAAATAGATGAAAATCTTTGAGGTGAAAAAATAAGTAGTTTTAGAGCTACAGTACATAGTGCTCAAGAAGATAACAAAAACCTAATAGCCATTTCAGAAAAACCTCTGAATTTTTACAATCGTCAAATAGAATTCAATAAATGCAACGAAAATAAAGTCAACGTTACTCACTATTTTCACAAAACGAAGATAGAAATATCATATGTAGAAGAAATTGTTAAGGTATATTTATTCTCAAAAAATAACGCACTTTACATTCAAAGCGACACAGATTTTCAAATATCCAAGAAGCCTATCTTGAAATTAGGAATTAGGAACCACCTACAAATTAAAAGACAATCCCACTTATGTGGAGTTCAAAGAAATTATTCTACAAACCCATCAAGGTATCACTAAAACTCAAAACTGCTTTAAAGAAAAAAACTATTACCCAGACTATCAAAAATTAATTCAAAACTTCATTAATGAATGCCATATATGCAATTTATCAAAATCGAAAAATCGAAATACTAAATTAACTTTTGAAACCACCCCAGAAATATTTTACGCTAGAGAAAAATACGTGATCTATTTCTATTTAATCGACAATCAACAATTTTTATCTTGCATAGATATTTGTTCAAAGTACGCGTCTTTAATCGAAGTTAAAAGTCGAGATTGGCTTGAAACAAAAAGGGCAATCACAAAAATCTTTAACGACATTTACATTTTTTATTTGTATTAGAGCTGTAGCCAACAGCTGCCTGTGCCGTTACACAAGTATTAACTTTCTCCTGTTTTTCGTCAAAATGGAGTAAGGTATGGTGTCCCTAACTACACAATGAACAGAACATTTCATTTGTGCATACTTTATTGCTTGAATGGTTCAAGCATCTTGTGCAAATCTGTACTTTCTTGGTCATTTTATACCTTTCCATAGGTGTTAAGCCTTTAAATTTCTAGCACTTATACGCCTTATGCCCTGCAACTTTGCAAATCGGACAATTCTCTTCGAACACCGAATTCGACGTTTTCTGTACCGGTTTTTTTCTCTTCTTTGCTCATGGCACTTAGCGAACAATATCTTTGCTCCAAGTATTCCATGACATCAGATAGCAATTGTATCTGCCTTGTTTTTCTAATTTGACTCCTATACAATTGTAGAGTCTCTCTGTCAAATTTTTGAAGTATGTGTTGAGCGATTATCACGTCAACTTCATCATACAAGTTTGCTTTAATTTTAATTAAGTGTATTGACTCATTAATTATGTCAATCACTCCTTTTACACTTTTTGCGGATTCATTGTTGATCGTCGGTAAATCAACGATCCGATTTAACTGCTCGGAAAATACCCTCCGATTATTTTCATACCGCTTGGTTAACAGTTCCCAAGTGGCACTATAATTGTCATCTGAACCTGACAATAGATGAGCTACCATGCTCCTTGCTTCGCCCTTTAACGCGGATTTTAAATAATTAAACTTAAGAGCAAGACTTTAATCTTCTCTTTTTTCAATCAATTCCGTAAATAATTCTACAAACAGGTCCCATTCTCTAGGTTCTCCAGAAAATGTGGATACCTGTATTTTTGGCAACACCGGTAATTCGCCCCTCTCGGTAACATTCTCACTCTTACAATTTTCCTTATTGTTCATTTTCATTTCTAACGCTGATAGCGAATTCCGGACATCGAATTCTAAATCATCCATAGTATTCTTAAATCTTGCATTACTTGTCAGTACCTGGCACGCCTGAACTTTCTCCCATAAATAATTGATCTTATTAACATACACTATGCATGTCTCATTGCCTGTTGAATTGTCTAAAGTGTGTAAATCTTTGACTATTCTATCCAAATAGTCCTGGAGCTGTCGGACTCTATCCATAATTATCTCCTGGTTAGCCTTAGCGTTTTCATTACTGGAAGTCGCATTCCCGCGCAACTCTCCTATGCTATCATCAACTATCTCTGACATGTTTGCCTCCGCTTCAACGCACACCGACTTACTAGTGCCTGGTTTTTCTGACTCCCCTGTGGCTATAATTTTGGCAACTATCGTTAACGCTTCTTCATGTATTTTATTTCTGAAATAATCATGATCGAAATTTGGAGCAGTCTGGATCAATTTTTTGTTATTAGGTATCCATTGATTTCTTATCTCTTTTACTTCCTCTACAACTTTGCTAGTTATGTTTGTAGGATCTAGTGCTTCTAACTGCCTTTACCTGGTATGTAACTCTGCCTGCTTCTCCAACACTTTTGCAGCCTTATTGGTGAACATTTTAACTTATGCGTATATTTGGATATCGAAACAATTATATAATGATAATAATAAAATATGTAGGTTGATGTAAGTACTTTTAACTATTTTAATTTATATCTTATCTGATGATCCTGTTCGCTGCTGCTTGTACGCCAATGGGTAGAGTTCGCCGTTTTATTTTTTACTGTGTCGTCGCTCAGCTGCTGTTGTCCAGGGCCTATGGGCTCAGGCGGTACCGGTGTCGGACATCGCACCAGATTTCCTTATTCTGGCACTGCACGTTCTTCAGCCTCTTCTTTGCAACTATCTTGTTGCTCTGCTGCTGTTGGTAGTTGCCGACTTGCAACTACATATATGTAGTATATATACATACATAAACACTAGTTAACCTTTTTTTTCGATATTAGGCTTCGAACGAACTTTATATAGTTCTTTTTTTTTTACCTCCTCCGAAATTATTGCAGTTGCTCGATTAGGCAAACTGCTCTTTTAATTAGACGCACGCACTTTTTTTCTTATTAATCAATATTTTGCTTTTATATTATACTCTGTCTCTTTCCACTGGTGGGGGAAAACAAGAGTTTTTTATTTTGCTACCTTTAGCTGATCTTATCATAAGAATTCAGACTTTAAGGAGCTGATTCATTCTCTGAGTCTCTTACCACTGGTGGGGGAAAACTACAGAGTTCCTTTTTTCTCAAAGGACCATAATGAAGAGGATTTCAGCACCGCAAAACTAAAACACCATCTTCATCTCTTGAATTCAAATTATGAATTGATTTTATTAACAAAGGTCTTGCGTATATCAAAGAATTCTTATACTCTAGGAGGCGACAATTGTTCCTAAAAATGCTTACTCTAATGTTTATATTCATGCTTGTTTATATCATGCACAGCGTTGGCGACTTGATATTGCGCCGTTGTTAAAATCTTAAGTGCTTTTCCACAGAGTGTGGACGCATGTTGTGTTTGGTCTTTGAGCCGTACTTGATATATGAATCTGTATCAGCTATTTTTGTTTTATGTTTTGTATATTTCTTTGTTCCATCTGATTTGGTGAAGCCATTTCAGATGAACACGATGTTTATTCTTAAACAAGTAGTATGTTCGTTAATCTCATATCAACGATGATTCTGATGATTCAATTTTATTTATGACGTTTGCATTGGAGTCCACTGATTTTGTTTCGATTAACCCCATTGTGGGTATAACGGATATATCATCAAATTTACTTATGCTATTATCGAACATACGTATGGAATTTTTCTTTTTTTGCCTATTAATAGTTTTTTGGTTTGCAATTCTTATTACGGCCCCACTGGCATAGTTGTTTTTGTTGTTTCTCCCTCTTTTTTTTTAAATATTATTAGAAAAGTTTTCTTTTGTATTTTTGTAATTATAATTATGATTTTTCTTTCTATACCATGTGGAAGGTTAATATATATTTAATATATTCAAGACTATACTGAAAACCAGATAAAATAATTGCCCAGCGTTGAATTCGCGCTGATGTCTTTATAGGAAATATATATTCTCCAAGAATTTCTAATAGTGATTATCACGTCTAGTTTCCCTAGCTATCTGTTTGAAGCTAATTCTAAATGTAGATTTTCATGTAGCCATGTAGCAATTTAATTCGATGTGCCATGTAGAAATTAAAAAGATTTTATGTAGAAATTAAAAATGTAGAAATTAAAATGTTTTGTTTATTTTATTTTCATTATATTATGTGTATCATTATTATTTCATTAGACTAATATATATACATATATACATATATATAGTATTTAATTTTTTTAAATTTTTTTTTACTCAATTTCGTGTTTTTTTTCTTTTCCCTTTTTTTTTTGTATAAAAAAAAAAATTATATCTTTTCTAGTCGATCAACACAGTGATCTCCAAGCTATTATAATTCACTCGCATGTGAAAATACAAAATTTCTTCGTATAATTTGTACAGCCTCCCAGCACATACTCTAATCGGGCGAGTTCTCGCTCAATTTTTACAATAAGTATGTATGCTCAATTTTTACAATAAGTATGTATGTATATGCGCTCTTTGTAGCGCTGCCGGTCCATTGTTGAGACGCGTTTAAGTTGCCGGTGCTGGTCCACGCACAGGCCAAGAATTCACGCAAGTTAGTGCGCAGCAAACGTTGTAGAATGGAACTTCACAGTCCTCGGGACATTGCCTCTTATATTCAGGGATAGCTGTTATATTGATTAAGATCGGGTGAATATACCATATAGCTCCCATAGGAACAATCGGTGGAAAACAGTGACTTTAATCAATATATTCGTGATTTCCTATGCTAAGCACTATGGTCCAAAATCCAGATTTTGTAGCATTAACTAGAAGGAATGCAGTTACAGAGTTGAAACTTTGCACATATAACCATGTTAGGATGCATAATAAAAAAAAAAAAATTGGAGTGATTTGACCACGCCCTCTTGACCTCCCATACTGGCCCACGCGGCGTATACGTAATGTGATTTAAAATAATTTGGGATCAACTACTTAAATTTGAATATTTTATTTTGAGCTCTTATTATTAAATAAAAAATTTTTGTTTCTTGGTTAAGCAATATAAACTATAAATAAACAACTTTGGTTTTATTTTAAATAAGATATTTTCGACAATCGCTTCTAAAATAGATGATAATATAAATTTATATAAATTTAAATTTATATAAATTTAAATTTATATAAATTTAAATTTATATAAACATAATTTAATACATACTTTGCGCTGTATATTCTATAATTACAATTTCGCAGAAATTCACAGAAAGTTAGTTTCTACTCCACAATAGACGCACATATGGGTTAACTTTTCTTTATTTTAGGACATAAACAATCATTACACAAAAAAAATAACATAAACAAATTAAAATTTCGTGTAGTAATTACATTGAACATATCTTGATTAATATTATCCATTACAAAAGTTATTTTAAAGTTTGTTTATTAATTTTTTACACTGGCTCAAAGTTTGACTTCAACTTCCCGTTTTTTTTTGTCAGAGTGAACAGCTGACTAAAGACCTGACTTTAAAAGTGTTCCATAATTTCAGGGGTGCAGTAAAAACAAAAATATTTGTATATTCTATATATTCAAAGTATTCTGGCCAACAAGAAATTGTTTAAATACGATTTTGTTTCAACAAATTTTTGAGATGATGCCACAAAATCTGGATTTTGGACCAGGCCCCTGAAGGGTGGACTGTAGGCCAATCTTTCGCACACATTAGACTTATTGGTTAAAAGTTTTCACTTTGATGGTTTTTGTCTTAGCCAATTTAGATAAAACGTTTTTCCACATTGATGGCTATAGGTAAGGAAAGAGTTACCAAAAAAATGCAGGGGTATACAAACATTGACGCGGTCAAAGTTATCCGCGGCCTTCTGCTTTATCTTTCGGCATTTTACATTGCAAAAATCCTAGCTTCTAAACCGATAAAGCGATTTAAAAAGCGTATGATAAAAAATTCCTCAACCTTCATTAAGATTAATATTTGATAAAAGTGCTGGGTGTCCGTGGTACTGGAATATTCAAGGTCAAAGTCAAAAAATTCCAAGCATGTTTTTCATCTAAAGTTTAAATGAAAACCTTATTTTTTTTATTCCAAATTAAATGTTTTATTGTGTTAAACGGCAATATAACGCTTTTAAATGTTTTAATTAGATTTTTATACCCTTGTTAAACATAAATTTAAAAAATTAAAAATAATGAATGCGTTTTTTCCGGATAATTTCAATTATTTGCTATTGATGGCTGATAAAAAAAATAATAAGGAGCTGTAAGCAACTAAAGCCCAAAGCCCCGAAAATATTTTTTCGTTTTATCCACAAAAGAACCTTTCGTGCAGTCAAAAGCGCGACATCGAGTCTTGAAGCTCTAAATATGTTCTAATCCAAGATGACACTGGAACTATCAGAAACACATCTGAACCAGGCACTTACCATGCTTAGACAGTTGCCCAATTTCGATGGTAACGCTTTGACTCTGAGCACGTTCATACGGAGAGTTGACTACATTCTACAACTCTACCCGACGTGGGACATCCGTCAACATAGCTTGATGTATGGTAATAAGCACGAAGACCCAATTTACAAACACTCATACAAATACCCACAAATCTTTGGCGAAGAAGTCAATAAACAAATTAAACAAATTAGACGATATTATTGTTTATTCCACCCATTAGAAGAACATTAAACATCACTAAAAAAGGTCTTTGCTAAATTGCGCAAAGCTAATCCAAAACTACAATTAGATAAATGCGAGTTCTTGAAATAGGAAACAGAATTTTTAGGTCACGTCATAACCACAGAAGAAACCATACCAAACCCAGACAAAGTCAAAACAATTCCAAAATTTCCAATCCCGAAAACCTAGAATAAAATAAAATCATTCTTAGGCTTATGCGGATTTTTTTTGTAAATTCATTGCCTCCTTATGAACGATCCCATACTTGCATATCCCTATTTTAAAAAAACATTTTTTCTAACCGCTGATGCTAGCAATATAGCTTTAGGTGCTTTCCTCTCACAGGACCATAGACCTATTTCTTATGGTAGTAGAACACTAAACCAACATGAACTTAATTATTCAGCCATAGAAAAGGAACTACTATCTATCGTATGGGCAACCAACTATTTTAGGCCATACCTCTTCGGTAGACATTTTGAAATCCTAAGTGATCATAAACCCCTTGTCTGGTTGGACAATATTAAAGAACCTAACATGAAATTACAGAGATGGAAAATAAAATTGAACGAATTTGATTACAAAATAAAATACTTACCAGGAAAAGAGAATTATGTGGCAGACGCCCTTTCCAGAATAAAAATAGATGAAAATCTTTGAGGTGAAAAAATAAGTAGTTTTAGAGCTACAGTACATAGTGCTCAAGAAGATAACAAAAACCTAATAGCCATTTCAGAAAAACCTCTGAATTTTTACAATCGTCAAATAGAATTCAATAAATGCAACGAAAATAAAGTCAACGTTACTCACTATTTTCACAAAACGAAGATAGAAATATCATATGTAGAAGAAATTGTTAAGGTATATTTATTCTCAAAAAATAACGCACTTTACATTCAAAGCGACACAGATTTTCAAATATCCAAGAAGCCTATCTTGAAATTAGGAATTAGGAACCACCTACAAATTAAAAGACATTCCCACTTATGTGGAGTTCAAAGAAATTATTCTACAAACCCATCAAGGTATCACTAAAACTCAAAACTGCTTTAAAGAAAAAAACTATTACCCAGACTATCAAAAATTAATTCAAAACTTCATTAATGAATGCCATATATGCAATTTATCAAAATCGAAAAATCGAAATACTAAATTAACTTTTGAAACCACCCCAGAAATATTTTACGCTAGAGAAAAATACGTGATCTATTTCTATTTAATCGACAATCAACAATTTTTATCTTGCATAGATATTTGTTCAAAGTACGCGTCTTTAATCGAAGTTAAAAGTCGAGATTGGCTTGAAACAAAAAGGGCAATCACAAAAATCTTTAACGATATGGGTAAACCCTTAGAAATCAAAGCAGATAAGGACTCAGCTTTCATTTGCATAGCTCTTCAAAATTGGCTACAATCAGAAAACGTTAATATAAGTATAACATCGAGCAAAAATGGTGTTTCAGACGTGGAAAGATTCCACAGGACTGTAAACGAAAAGCTAAGAGTTATTAATGCAGAATCTAGTATAGAAGACAAACAAACTAAATTTGAAACTATACTTTCCTTTACACATATAACCATAAAACTAAATATTACGCAGGCACACCTCTTTATAATACACAAGCTAACAAAGCAAAACAAATAGATAAATTAAATGAAAACAGGAACGATTTTGAAATAAATACACAGTATAAACAAGCCCCTTTAGTTAGATCGAAAACGACAACACCCCGTAAGAAAATAAGTGAAATTACGCAAGTTGACGACAAACATTATATTGAGACAGACCGAGGTAGACAAACAACACACTTCAACTCGAAATTCAAAAAGAAAACTCATCAAAGTAAATATACTAATTAATTTCAGAGATACCAACATTACTATTTCTACTCTTATCAATGGTGCACTCGACGCATAATCAAAGCATTGAAATTAATCCCATAAAGGCACCTAATGGATACTTGTATTCAAAACAGGAACCATGGATTTACCCTCAGATTTCGAATATCAATATTTAACTGTAAATTTAACCAACTTTAACCACTTACAACAACTTGGTTGAGCAGTCAGAACCATATAAGAACAAAGTCCACATTCAGTATTTAGTCGAAAAATTAAATCGCGAAATGAACGGCATAAAAATTATAAAGAGAAATAAGCGAGGACTTATTAACATAATAGGCACAGCACATAAATATCTTTTTGGCACCTTAGACCAATACGATAAGAAGAACTTGAACAAAAAATTTATAGTCTATCAGCAAATAGCGCCCAAAATAATGAACTTAATCATATCATTGAAGCACCTTACTATTCAACAGGATGCAGACAAAAAATTAAATATACTAATGTTCAACTTAGAGCATTTTACAGAATACATAGAAGACATAGAGTTAGGAATGCAGTTGACAAGACTAGGGAAAATCAGACACACATGAAATATACATAATTTCACATATGTATACCTTATCAACTTTTATTTTTTTCTCGCGAACAAATACTTTTACATAACTTTTAAATTCATTATCGGTTTAATTAATAATAATTTCAACATCCGAATTTTATTTTCATTTCGCGAATTCTTGCTGTCGCTTTTGTTTAAATTTAAATAAAATCAAAACTTACAACAATACTTGCATTAGCGGTGTTGTTGTTTTGCTTATCTCTTTCGCTTTTGTGTCTTTACCGTTTTAACTAACTCTCGCGCTCTTGCGTACAAATTGTTGTTGCATGTGTTCATTTTGACGCGTTCTACCGCTCTTTCCTATTATACACAGATTTTGTACCTTTAGAATTTTTTTTTTTTTTTTTTGTATTTACTTTTTTAATTACATTAAACTTATTGATAAAATAGTTGTCTGCTCAAAAAATAATTGCATAGTTGCCACTAATGCGGTTGACTCCCATGAATATATTCTTTGTTGGTTGTGTGACAATGCGGTTCACGTTAAGTGTTCAGGTTACACAGGCAGAATCAAGGAGTCTATTGCTAAAATATGGATGTGATGCTTGCCGTGTGGTCGAGAATGAGATGCGCTCTTTCATGAGGCGGACTAAAGATAGTTTTGACACTTTAAGGGCAGGTTTTAATAAACTCCAAGCGGAGTTTACTGCAGTGGAGACTCAGTTCAGAAGTTAATCGCTTATGAATGAGTCTCCGAAACGTAAAAGGACCAGTCCTTGGGGTGTTTCTGTATCTGTAGATCCGCCAGCGTCTCTTATCGTCCCCGACCGGTCTCATGCACCGTCCACTCCTAATGTACAGCAATTGATATAGTTTAAGAGCCCGGTTTTGAATGTGATTAGTAAGGAATTACCGGTATCACCTGGGAATGATCTCTTAAAAACGATGCCTATTGTAGTGTCCGATGTGTAAGGGCAATTACCCATTCCAATGGAAATTGCCGATAGTTCTAAAAGTATCGAGGGCCCCGTAAACAAGTTGACTGCTGCAGTGGGTGACTTGTCCAACGTTACTGCTGCGGCTGACGCTTCGGGACCGCGGCCTCTCGTTGGCATACCACCAAAGAAACATATATTTGTTCCTAGGCTAGACCCTGTTGTCACATCTGTTGATGTAATAGCCTATATTCGGAAGAAAGTTAACGTCTCGAATATTGCGGTGGAGAAGTTTAAATTTTCTTATTCTCGGGACATTTTGTACTTTAAAATTAGTGTTTCTGCCAATATCTTCTTAGTTAAGGAATATACTGTAAAAAAGAAAAAAACGAAAACCGATTCGCTTGCCAACAACAACAACTAATACTATTCCAGCCACATCAGCATCTGCTGGTGTGTCAAAAAACTAGCTTCGTCCCTTAACCTGGGTTACCAGAACGTTAGAGGACTGAAATCTAAACTTCCTAATCTCTATGTAGATAGTCTTTCTTTTGAACATAACATTCTAGCTTTTACAGAGACGTGGCTAAAACCTGATATTGCTGATGCATCGGTTTTTTCCACAAACTTTTCTATATTCAGACGTGACCGGATTTCTCGCATAGGTGGTGGCGTTCTGATAGCTGTTGATGCTGCTTTATCATCTGAAATGATTCAATTTTCTAGTACCCAGAAGATTAAGTTTGTCGGTGTTAAAGTAAATTTTAAATCTTTTAATGCTATCATTACTTGTTCCTATATTCCACCATTGTCAGACATGGTGGTATATTTAAATCATTTAGAGCAATTCAGTTTGTCTCCTCTTTAGTTTCCAGTCAAGACTTGCTCATAGTTGTAGGTAATTTTAATTTACCCGCTTTAGCATGGTCACTAACAGATGAATCTACCACGTTGCTGCCCTCTTTGTCACATGACTTTATTGATGGCCTTCTAGGCTTATCTTTATCCCAAGTCAATCCTGTCTTAAATTCTAATAGAAAATCGTTAGATCTTATTTTTGTATTAGATTCTTCTTATTGTGAGGTTTCTAGGATCGAACCATTTGTTCTTCCAGAAGACAAATTTCATCCTACATTAAATTTAAAAATTGATTTGCCCTTGCTTTCACCATAACTTGTTTCAAATGAGTTACCTCTAACTAGGTCCTTTCGTAGGGCTGACTTTGCCAGCCTTAATGAAAACATTACCACCACCGATTGGTCTTATCTGTACAATTGTAGAGATATGAACTCAGCTGTTCGTTTTTTCTATGATACTCTGAATTCACTCTTTGATATTTGTGTGACTCTTGGTAGGCTGGAGCGGCTTAACAAACCTCCCTGGTTCTCTCGTGAGTTATCCAATTTGAAAAATGTGAAGACACGATATTATAAGAAGCTTAAAAAAACACGTCGTTCATCAGATTATGCTCTGTATACAGTCGCTCGTTCAAAATTCATGATGCTTAATACTCAATGCTATAAGAATTATCTTCAGCGGTGTAAGCTTCAGTTTTCTTCTGACACTAAACAATTTTATAACTTTGTTAATTCTAAACGTAAGACCTCTGTGCACCCATCTTTTTTGTCTTTTCAAAATAAAATACCCTTGAAGACACGATATTATAAGAAGTTTCAAAAAACACGTCGTTCATCAGATTATGCTCTGTATACAGTCGCTCGTTCAAAATTCATGATGCTTAATACTCAATGCTAAAAGAATTATCTTCAGCGGTGTAAGCTTCAGTTTTCTTCTGACACTAAAAAATTTTATAACTTTGTTAATTCTAAACGTAAGACCTCTGTGCACCCATCTTTTTTGTCTTTTCAAAATAAAATACCCTTGCAACTCAAAGTGGAAAGTTTGATATATTGGTCCGATCCGGCTGAATTCGAGATATACAACCCCTGCAGTATAAACAAGCCTACATTCAAAATTTCAGCTCTGTAGCTCTTACGGTCTAGGAGGAGTTTGCGTTGATCCAGACGGACGGACGGACGGACGGACATGGCTATTTGAACTCGTCTCGTCGTGCTGATCAAGAATATATATACTTTGTATGGTCGTAAATGATTCGTTCTGTGTGTTGCACACTTCTGACCAAAATTAATATATCCTTTTTGCAAGGGTATAAATATACGACTGTTCTATGCAGTTAAATGAATTATCAATAGTAAATATATTACAAAGTTATACCCAAAATATTTATGTAACCAACAATGTAACGAAACTAGAACCAAGCTAAGCAAATCATTTCCGAAAAAACTGCGTATAACAAAATATTTAACATCATAACTACCACAACATTAATAATTACACTAATAAGTTTTACCCTATATCTTATCTATAAATTTAAGTCAATATCAAAAAAAAAAATAATTATTCACAAATTAAGAATGAAACTTTTTTTTTTCATGAATTGTCACCATACCAAGAAATTTCACTTGCAACACAGCAAGCACTTCCAACTCTATACCCTGTATTTCCCGCCTGAGCACAGGTTATTTTCTACGTGTTGGAAGAGTACTATATCTGCCACTCCATCCACCTAAAGTTAGTTCTTAAGACGCTTTGTTTCAATGAAGATCGTTTTTGAGTCTCACCAATCCATATTTTTTTAATTAATAAAAGAAGTGGGTTTATACCTATAAATACATTTGGACTTACAATGCCCTAAATTGCGAGATGACTTATTTATTTCATTTATTAAACAATATATTTATATTGTTTAAATATAATAAAATAGAACATACATTATGCGTCATTTATACATACAAGTACTTAAGAACGAATTGTGCAAACAAACTATATTTTTGATAAATTAGGAAATTTTTCCATGTATTACGAAAAGATATAGATAAAGATAAACTTTAAAAAGCATATATGTATGCAAGTACAAACTTGTACGGTTCTGAAAATATAAGTTAAGCACTTATATCATTACAAGGAGTTAAGTACTTATATCATAGCATGGAAGACATAAACCCAAGTCCGTCAACACATGCCTATTAACCGCATGCCCATTGGCCGACCCTAATTTATCATCACATGCAATACAAATTGCCCATTTGTCGCATGATTGCCTATCCCAAGTAACAGTCCGATCGCTACGATAAGCAACAAGCCTGCACCCCACTTTCCCAGGCCCTCGAAAAATGGTGTCGGGTTCGGTGCATACCCAGAATCACTCCACAAATTTCGGCAATAAATAAAGAATGGTCCTGCACACTTGTGTAAACAAAGAATGGTCCCACGCACTTAGTGGACTATTGGACTCAGCCAACGCCGCCGCCTGCGACGACGTCAATTACCCAAGCCTTCATCTAACATAATCGAATCATAGCAAATCAGTCTGTTTCAAAGCATCAGGTAACTTCGCTGTAGCTCCGCGAAATTCAATCATAAGTCAGAATCTTTCAGTAATCTTTATATATACTGTAATTGTAATAAAGTGAAAATAAATAAAAACTTAATTTTTTTGTACCGTCAGTGAAGTGTTTAATTTACATAATATTATTTTTCAAAAAATTAATTCGAAGGGACAGTGCTCATTCACTGTTGATGGCGTGCTATTGTAGCAATAAGTATAACATTTAATCCGTTTTATATGAAGAAATGTACATTCTAAGACACTCATCAAATATTCTATGATTTCGCTCGATGGTTCCTAAAGTTTGATGGTGAAGTTATATAGTTCTGATATATATTCTATGCCCAAGTCAGTAACTATTTTTTTAATAGGACCATACGTCAAAAGTTAAAATATTGCTTTGGCTATGTCTTTTGCACTTTTAGTTTGTACAGAAATGCTTACTAAGTATTTTGTTAAGTCGCAGATGGCTGTCACCGCATGTTCGTACCCGTCTTCCTTTTTTTGAAGTGGTCCTATTGTGTCAATTAACACAACATCAAACGCATTTTGAGGTGTTGGCGTTATAACCATAGGTTGCTTTATGTATTGTTGTGATTTATTTAGCTGGCAATGTTTGCAATTTTTTACTTGCAATTCTTGAAATTCAAGCACGTTTCTCGACTTCTCACGCTATTTGAAGCTGGGTGCTTGCTTTGTTTTTATACCCTTGCAAACAGGGTATATTAATTTAATCTCCCACCATACAAAGTATATATAAGTTACGAGTTTTCATTTCCTTTATAAGTGGATTCTTACCATTTCCTTCTTTGGGAATAAGGATTTTGACTTGGGAACTCTGGTTTTTAATAGTGACGCACAACACAACACTTATTTTAGAACGTTATAAGGTTTTTATTCAGTTGTATTTGGTGTATCTAGTTCTATGTCTAAACTAAGACTGCCCGCTCTGTGGAGCGTGGTCCCTTAAATATACGCTGAGATGCCCTAAAGGCGCTGGCCGCGCCGTCAGGCCGTCGGCAGCAACGTTGGGATCGTGTTCAAAGTGGGTCGCCTCTTCCGGCGAATTTCGCTTATCGGCAATGTTCAAAGAATGGCCAGGCTAATGATACAAAAGTGCTTATGCTAGAAAAGGGAAGTGAAGTGTCTAGTGTGACCCAACATGAGTCGTCTTGGGTCACATATCTGCTTGGGTTGCATAAACACTAGGAAATATAAGTTGCTTACTTGGCTAAGTGTTTAAAGGAAATGAAAGATGTGGGTTTCTTAGTCGACTAAAAGTGACAAGTGATATAGGTCGCGATGCTTAGGTTTTTTTTTTTTTTTTAATTCATTTATTTAAGAAAGGATAGAAAGAAAAATTTACAAAATATTTAGGAAGATATGAAGTTGCGGAGAGGAAATTATTGCTTCACACGATATTGCCTCCACCGCACATCCTCTTATCAGGTTCTGTTTGCCAGTTGTTCTTCGCTGCGCAGTTCGGCCATGGTGACCATGGTGATGGCTGCGAATTTGTTGAAGGCATCCCAATTTGCCTTCCGCAGTATGATTAGCGGTACCAGATTTGTTGCTGACGCATGCACCCCGAGTACCACTTGCAGATTTCTTCTGTGAGTGTCGAAGAGGCCACAACTGAACAGAATGTGTTCAGCAGTCTCTTCCTCACCGTTGTTGCACCACGAACAATCTGTGAAGGTAACTCCGAAAGCAACCGTGTCCGCTCAGTAGCTATGTCAAGCTGAAGTTGACTTCACCGTGTCCCCTATTCAGCCATGCTTCGAGATTTGGGATAAGTCTGTGAGTCCATCTGCCTTTTTCAGACTCGTCCCACATCGCCTGCCATCTAGAAATACTTATGCTCCGCTCCCTCTTGCAACCCTTTCAGTTTGAGTAATGCTCGGGTCTTTTAGTTTGCTGAACAGTTGCTTGGTTTCGTCTGCTAGGAGTCGGATAGGAATTGTGCCTGCTAGCACCATAGCAGCCATTCCAGAAATCGTGCGGAAACCGGGGCGGACTCTGAGCGCACTGAGTCTATAGACGGATTCCATCTCCCGTGCATAAGATTTTGTGGCCATGGCCTCGGCCCAGACCGGAGCGCCGTAAAGCATTATGGCCTTTGTGACCCCGTGGAGCAGCAGTCTGCGGCTCTGTGTGGGACCCTTTGTGTTGCACATTAGGGGCGATAAGGCGGCGCTGGTAGCTCCCGCTTTCTTTGCTGATTCATTAAGGTGGTCTTTGAACGTTAACCTGGAATCGATAAGTATGCCAAGGTACTTTTTTGAGCTTTCGCTGGTTATTTGCGCGGTGCCGGCCTGTATTGTTGCAGTCTCTACTTTCTTCCGACTGCTGACGAGCACTGCCTCAGTTTTATGTTCGGCCAAGCGAAGGCCCATTGTGGCCAACCACTGCTGAACTCGAAATATCGCGTTCGAGCAAACAGCTTCCACTTCGTTTAGATGTTTCGCCACGCAAACTAAGGCGATGTCGTCGGAAAAGCCAATGATCTCAACTCCTTCAAGCATATTCAGGTTTAGCACTCCGTTGTATATTGCACTCCAGAGTAGCGGCCCCATGACAGAGCCCTGTGGAACTCCACCGGTAATGCTATAATCTTTTCCTCCATCGTAGGTGTCCACATGCAACCATCTGTTGTTGAGCTAGCTGCTAACTACCTTCAACAGGTACGCCGGAACTCTATAGTTATGCAGAGCCTCCAATATGCAGGACCATCTTGCCGAGTTGAAGGCATTTTTAAAGTCTAGTGTGGCTATTAGGCAGTATTCTTTTGATCCGCCTTTCCATCTATCGCCGGTGATTGCGTTTCGAGCTATTTTAACCACTTTCCGAATTGCATCTAGTGTAGATCTTCCCTTGCGAAAACCAAACTGGTTTTCGGAAATTGCTTGGTTGGCCTGCAAGGCTTGGTCTAGCCTGTCCACTACTATTCTTTCTAGGAGTTTTCCCGTCGAGTCTAGTAGGCAGATGGGTCTGTAGGCAGAGGGCTATCCCCTTTGTTTTCCTGGTTCAGGTAAGATCACTAGGTTCTGCTGCTTATATAGGTCGGGGAATATGCCATCGTTGAGACAATTGGTAAAGGCGAATGCAAAATTTTCAGGGTACTGGACGGCAGCAATCTTTAATGCCTCGTTCGGGATACAGTCGGGGCCAGGGGACGAGTTGATTTTAATGCGTGCTACAGCTGTTAGTACTTCTTGTGATGTGACCGGCGGTATGCCTGCTACATCATAGGTAACTGTGGCAAAATTGCTAGGTGCCTGGGGGGAAATAGTTCCCTTACTATTGCATCCATTTCGATGCTAGATGGTGGTTCTATGCGCTGGAAAGATTTTAGCCTCTTCATAACAATTTTATATGGACTGCCCCATAAATAATTTGCTGCTTCTGTGAGTAGTGCGTCGAAACAAGCCTTTTTGCTACGACTAATAGCCATCTTAAGCTCTCTGCGCTTTGCCTCAAATTCTAGACTGTGAGACTCAGAGTCTTCACTACCCCGAGTGCGCTGTGATCTCCTTCTGGATCGATGACACAACTTACGGAGTTTGGCAATCTCTTCATTTCACCAATATGCTGGTCTGTGGTTCTTGGGACAGGCATTTTTCCGGGGCATGCAGGCGTTGCACGCGTCGGTTAGCCAGGCGTTAAGCTCGTCTGCTGTATATGCCTCAATATTGTGCTGCTCAAGAGTTTTAGTGAAGACTTGGACATCTAACGAAAGAATTGAATATTTGGGGTCTTGTTATCTGCCGTTCCGAACGCCGCTGATTATCAATTGTGCAGATAATTGCATTGTGGTCGCTAGCTGTGTAATGGGGACTCAATACCCACCGTGCATGTGTGCAGAGTGCACTGGTGACGAATGTTAGATCAATTATAGATCCTATGTTGCCCCGTTGGAATGTGAAGCCGTTGCCTGTGATTAGGAGCGCCAAGTCTCTTCTATTACACCGTAAAATTCTCCGAGGCTATATGAGGGGGGGTAGATAGTAGCTAAAAATCCAGTACTCTCTTATTTTGGCTCTAACAAAACCGTTGAAGGATGCAGAGAATTTTATCTGACACGGTGTGGTCCCACATGCCCAGATCGCAGCTTTTCCCGTATTGTTTTGTTCCCAAGTCGTGGAGGTAAACTTTTTATAAGGCTCGCTGATAATAGCAACGTCTGTGCCGAGCTCTCTGACAGTCTGTGACAGCAAGTCTTGTGCTGCCGTGATTGAGATTTATTTGAATAAATCTCATTATTGTTTTGTTGTAGACATCCCTTTCGGCCCGTGAGGGCACCTCTGGCTACCTGCCGTGTGTGCATAATCAGCGTTTCCACTGGCAACACAGAGGCAACATGAAGGGCTATTATTGCACTCTTTTATCTTGTGACCCGATTTGCCACATCTTAGATAGAGGCCAGTTCGATCGGTTTCGGTGGTGCATTTGGACGCGATATGGCCGTATTTTAGGCATTTTAGGCACCTTCTCGGGGTATTATCTAGGCGTATGGGGCAGACATTCCAGCGAACCTTTATTGTTCCAGCTTGAAGGATGTCGCTAACTGACATAGTTGGGACGCTTACTGTAGCTCTTTGGCTTTCCCATTTCAAGCAAAAGGTCTCCCTTGGCTGTCCTTCTTGTTTTCTTGACATTTTCCTCAAGCGATTTTAGGGCTTCGTTTTCACTGCATGTGACTAATTTGAGCATCTCGCTGTATGACAGGTTGCCTTTGTTTGCTATCAAATTAGCGTCCGGCCTCTGTTTTGGCAGCCTTTGCTTTTGAGCCGCCGCCCTGTTTCTCCTTTTGTTTGCGACTTTCTGCCACTCATCTTGGTTATGATGCCTGTCTATACGATCAGTGCGCAATGGGCTTGTCGGTGTAGATGGCTTTGTGATTGGCGCATTATTTTTTTTTTTTTTAGGCGGTGTTTAGCGCTGGGCCGGCGAATGCTCTCTTGGGCGTTTGGGAGAGTCACTGGTGTTTGTCGCTGCGAGGACTCTGTCGCGGCCATTTGCCTTTGGAGTCATCTGTGTGGCACCGTCTTGCCTTTGCGGAACTTTTTGAAATTCTACAGCTAGAACTCTGCGGCAGAGAAACTAGTACAGCTCTTTCATTTTGACTATAGACTGTTTCGTGTTCAGATTTATATGCCTCACTGGCTTTTTATTATCGTCTCTGTTGTTGAACGTGTGGTCTAACTGCCATACTAGAGAGCCTAGTTCATCCAGTTCAGCGATGTGCGACTTCACTGGAGGGCTTGACGCAGTTGCCGACACATCTGGGCTGT
Source organism: Drosophila tropicalis (assembly GCF_018151085.1). NCBI lineage: Eukaryota > Metazoa > Arthropoda > Insecta > Diptera > Drosophilidae > Drosophila > Drosophila tropicalis. The sequence continues at coordinate 147,247 of NW_027173482.1, forward strand.
TTAGAATAGCCCGCGTTGCAACTGACACTGGGTTTGCAATAACTGCTGCAGGGGGGGAATTTCCGATTAACGGTCGCCTTGCAAAAATTAAATCTTAGCGATCCCGCTAAAAACGTTTTATTTGCGGGTTTCCCAGAGGCGCCACCTGCCCGATATTGGCTAGGGGCTCCCCTTATTACTGTCGTTTCCCAACACTGGCTCGATCAGCTGTTCCGTAGCGGTGTGAAAACGAGGAAGACTTGCTGGTAGCAACAAGTGAAAAATTTTTGAGGGAAAGTGGATAAAATTTCTCAACCACACCAATGCAGGAGCCGAAGAAGAGAGGCGGGAAAAAATAAGGAGAGAGGCAACTCCCTTCTCACACCGCAGCCTTCACCAGTAGCCCAGCCGGCCTTGGCCAAAAAATTAAAGCCGTTTCTGGTTTTAGGAGCATCTTCTTCAGAATCCAACCTATGGAGATGGCGAGGAGTACAAAAATTAACGTCGCGCAACTGGCCGTGATGAGTGTCCAGGCGGCGTAAATTGTTTATATGCAAATTGTGAACGTATTCTACGTTTAACCTGTGCCCTTCGTTAATGACTTCTGACAAAGTGGAAGGTATTGCTACCATTCTTGTGATCGTCTGGCTTTTGAAGGTTTTATTACCAATTGTCACAGATTCGTTTGAGAATTGAATCACAAAGGTACCGTTTAGGTCCGATTCTACAACGCCGTTTGTTATCTTTCCTTTAAAGTTGGTACTGAATTTAGTGCCATCTTCCAGCAATTCGATGGGGCTCGCCGTGTTGGTTATTGAATGGCATTTTGCGGTCCTCCCTTTATCAGTCTTGGCAGGCAAGAATCCTCATCCAGGTGGGTAAGGTCCGATTCCTTACATATCGTGATATTGCCCATGGTTTGGCAATTCCTCGATATAATGAAGGTATCTCGTGGTCCCACCATGGGACCGAATGCTTCTTGAATACCGGACAAGAATTGTTTATTTATGGTAAACTGTTGGTTATTCTCCCTAATCAGGGAATCATGAGATTGTAAAATCTGGTCCCAGTCAGCTGCATCTGGTGATCCTGCTACCCATTTCCAAGCCGAACCTAACCATTTGAGTGATCGTCTAGCCCTCCTGTTGGAGATCGTGAGTTCCTCAATTTTTGTGTTTAAATCTTTAATTTTGAGAGAGGCCAGTGTTTTCAGGTCGCATGATGGGTATTGGTCCCGGGCTATTGATAGGTTCTCCGCAAGGCCCGCAAAAGAGTCAAAAGGAATTACGTGTACCAAGTTTGTGTGTCCTTCTATTCTCCATCCTTTTCCTTGCTGTAACGTCACGATTGGGGACTTGGATTTAAAAACTTGGTAGCTCTCCACCGATGAGAGACACAAAATGAGTGGGCTTGTAGTGGAAGTAGAAGGGTGTTTTAAGTGTGATATTAAATTTAACTTAGCTTCTAGTTGTTTAAGTGCTTTGTGTTTAGGTGTGTTTCTACTTAGTGTGTGACTTGTGTAGCTTCTTCCCTGTTTGTGTGATTACTGTAACTCTTTTGTCTTGAGCAACTTTTTCCTGAAAAAATCTCTTTGCGTGTTTTCCTTTAATTTGTTTGTTGGCCACGAGAATTTCTTGGTCAACCTCATATGACAAAGGGTTGTCCCTTTTCAGATTCTTGGCCCTATTTGTAATCGCTTGTTGATGCTCGAGCAGCCCTCTAACGTTCTCCAGGAGTGTTTCTTTGGGATTGGCGGTTTCGCCCACGCCTTGTGCCGATGTTCGATTAAAAAAAGATCGACGGGTTTCCTTTTAGTTACGGAGTGTATGGATTGATTGTATCTTAAGACCGTCAACTTTGCCAACTGCGCAGCGCTCAACTTCAGGTGCTCCATGCGTAAACATCGGTATATTTCTAGGAACGTTGAGTGGAACCGCTCTACTTGTCCATTTACCTCACTTTTTTGCGAAGGGGTCCGGTAAATCCCAATTTGTAGTTCGTGCAGATGGTTGACGATGATGGGACATAACAATCCTCGCTCGTTGTCCATTACTATTAATTTAGGCTCTGAGAAATATGCTAGAACGTCCATAAGTTTTTCTTTGAGGTGTATACACGATCTGTTCTCGATAGGGAACAACATTGCGTATTTCGAGAATTTGTCAATGCAGAACAGGTCGATGTGTAGAATTTCGCATGGCATACAAGGTATTGGTGTCGGCTGCAGGTGAGGTTTCTTTGGTCGTCGGTTGTATTTTTGTGTTCCACATATAGTGCATTTCGACACATAACTCCTGGTTTTGGCCGCCAGTTTTGGGAAATAATACCTCAAGAGAATTTGCTGTTTGTTCTCCAGGTAATTCTTATGGGCTCTTCGGTGTTCTTTTTGGATTATGTCCTGGATTTGATCCTTTGCAGTTAAATCCTCTACGATTTCTTGTGCTAGGCGGATTTTATAGCCGTTAAAATATTCCCAGATTATGGATTGTATGTCGGAAATGGCGATTTCCGGGACCTTGTTTCCATTTGGATGAGTTTTGGAAAGTGCTCCTTCAAGAGCAGTTCTAGATAGGGCAATGTCTTTGTGCAGTGCTCGAAATTTAACGTAGTTGGCTTCTACTGTGTCACGTTTTCGTTGCAGGTTCCGCATGGCAGACAGGATGGCCTTCGGGGGGCGTTGATCGGAGAAGTGAATTCTCAGCACGCGTTTAATGGCTTCCCATAACGTGTTGTCCCCCTCTTCTTCGTAGTAAATATCAGCGGCTTCGGTCAATTTCAGCCGCACACGCTTTAACATCATTTTATACGCGGTTTGGTTCCCATTTGCCGCGATTTCAGCCAGTACTTCCTCAATCGAATTAATCCACCGGCCGAGTTCGGCATGACCTCCAGAATAGGACGCCAGTCCGTTGCACAAGTTGTCTACATATGCATTCAAATTGGTAATATAGTTGGGGTACTGGTTCATATTTTCGCAGCTCCTTATGAAAGAACGGTTTGGGTTTTCAACCAAATAAACCTTTTCCGCAGCTCCTTGAAGGAGGGCTTGGCTTTTCACCCAGTCATACGCTTTTACTTTCAGCAGCTCCTTGCTCAGAAGAAGGGCTTGGGTTTTCAACCAAATGTGAACGCATAAATTTTTTTCAGCAGCTCCTTATGGAAAAAGGGCTGGGTTTTCAACCAAATAAACTTTTTCCGCAGCTCCTTGAAGGAGGGCTTGGCTTTTCAACCAGTCATACGCTTTTACTTTCAGCATCTCCTTGCTCAGAAGAAAGGCTTGGGTTTTCAACCAAATGAACTTTTTCCGCAGCTCCTTGAAGGAGGGCTTGGCTTTTCAACCAGTCATACGCTTTTACTTTCAGCAGCTCCTTGCTCAGAAGAAGGGCTTGGGTTTTCAACCAAATGAACTTTTTCCGCAGCTCCTTGAAGGAGGGCTTGGCTTTTCAACCAGTCATTTACTGTAGCAAGACACCGGAAGAGGGGGTTTGAGAAGCATATCCACTCATAGGGACATTGGAGCCTTGCCACTGCATGTGGCTAGATTTTCTTTCTTTTTACTTTATTTAGGGCCCCGCTGTCAAACTCGGAAGCGCGACGCTCCCCTTCCGGTTTCTTCAATTTATATGTTAACGCCCAAAATGCAAGAGGCGAAAAATTTCCCTTCGTTTTGCTAATTCCACCTTGCCTGATTCTGCTGCATCGAGAATGCAGTGGTTAGCAAAACGCGTTCGGGATTGTTAATTGAAGAGTCAGCAGTTTTATGCAAGCCGAGGCACGAGTTAGTTTTAAGTATCACCATAATCAGGTGAAGCATTTCCCGCTGGCAGTGGCCTACATTATATTTTTTTTTTTTAATTGGGATAGGTCAGGTTTGTGCCTGAGCAATTAATTATTTTATTTTACCACTCTTCCTACTGTTGTCTAGACCCGTAATATTTCTAGATTCCATTTGACAGGTGAGTAGCGCTATTATGGCTTCTAAAAAAATTACGGGTCCCTGCTCGGGCGCCAGTTACGAGTTCTCATTTCCTTTATAAGTGGATTCTTACCATTTCCTTCCTTGGGAATAAGGATTTGGACTTGGGAACTCTGGTTTTTAATAGTGACACACAACACAACAATTGTTAGAACGCTATAAGGTTTTTATTCAGTTGTATTTGGTCTAAACTAAGACTGCCCGCTCTGTGGAGGGTGGTCCCTTAAATATACGCTGAGATGCCCTAAAGGCGCTGGCCGCGCCGTCAGGCCGTCGGCAGCAACGTTGGGATCGTGTTCAAAGTGGGTCGCCTCTTCCGGCGAATTTCGCTTATCGGCAATGTTCAAAGAATGGCCAGGCTAATGATACAAAAGTGCTTATGCTAGAAAAGGGAAGTGAAGTGTCTAGTGTGACCCAACATGAGTCGTCTTGGGTCACATATCTGCTTGGGTTGCATAAACACTAGGAAATATAAGTTGCTTACTTGGCTAAGTATTTAAAGGAAATGAAAGATGTGGGTTTCTTAGTCGACTAAAAGTGACAAGTGATATAGGTCGCGATGCACTTAGGTCATACGCGTGTGTGTGTGGTCTGTTTAGTGTCCCTAGAATGTTTGGTGGTGTGTGTGTGGTCAGGGGTTAGTATTACTTAGATAGATGGAGGGTATTTTACCCGATCCTCGTTCAGGCGTTTATGGTAGAGTGTGCCGATCGAGTCCCTTTGTAATGTAAGAGGCCGGGGTGCGGGGCATGGTCCGGCTTGTAAAGGAAGAGGCGTCCCAGGGGTGCTTGTTGTGTGAGAGGAGGAGAAAGAGGCCTCGTGTGAGGTGAACAGAAAATTGTTAAAATTGCATGCATTAACGTGTAATATATATACAAAGTCAAGGTTGTTGGCGAACGAATTTTACAAGAAGAAACCACTACAAGTTCAAAAAGTAGTAGAAGTTGGTGTGACTGTAAGAGAGGTGACGAGTGGACGGTGAGCGGTCGGACGACGCAAGAAGAGCGTCACTGAGAATTTTGGCGCCGTTTAGGCAAAAGTCGGCGGCTGAAGTTGAGAGCAGCTCGAAAAGGGTGGTGACTCGAGAGGAAAAGAGAGAGCAGACAGCGGACACGAAGTTGACGATAACCAGTGTTCACTGTGGAAGCAGACAGCGGACACGAATTTGATGATAATTAGTGGTCACTGTGGAAGCAGACAGACGGAGAGAGTAGACAGAGGGCACGAAGTTGATAATAACCAGTGTTCACTGTCGAAGCAGACAGACGGAGAGAGCAGACTGAGAGCACGAAGTTGGTGATAACTAGTGTTCACTGTGGAAACGGAAAACCAAAAGAGAACAGAAAGCGGACAACACAAACCGTTACAAAAGCAGACGACGCCGACAAGACCAACGAAGTTGAGACAATTGGTGTGGAAGCAGACAAAGAGAGATCACGAGAACGAGTGGAAAACAGCCGAGTGACTAGCGACAGCAGAGTGAGTGGCAACAGAGAGCGAACCGAACATCTATAAGAAGGCTGAGTGAGTTGTTACAGAGATATTGAGTGGCTCCATAGAGCAGGACGACTATAGTTGGGTGAGCTGTTTAATTATTGTCTTGAGTGTGAGTTACTTTGCTTGCACATCGAAACCAGACCGGTAGCAAAAATACTGACGAAATTGATGCGAGCTGCAGAGAGCACATTTCTAAGAATCGTCTAAATTAAACCATAACCTAACACAATTTGACTTACATTAACATAGTGTGTAAATCTTGTTAAGTCGTAACAAATTTGATTGATTGATACTAACTACATATTAATATACCAATCTTGTTAAGCAATATAACAAGTGAAATGGATCGAGGTGAGATTCTAATTTGCGTATTGAGGAGTTGCGCACTAAATTGAGAGAGTTAGGGTTAGAGACTACAGGCCTTAAAGCCGAGCTGCAAACGCGTCTACTCGCTCACTACGATCTAATAGAAACTGAGAATGACGGGCAGGAGGCAGATTTCGCCTCAGCTAGAACAATTCGAGAAGTCCCGAACACAAATGGACAAAGGTCATGGTTCACACTAAAAGATGTGGAGGGAAGCGTTCCAGAGTTTTGCGGTTTAGGTTCGATTGATGTTGTACAATGGATTAGGGAGCTAGAAAAGAAGAGCTAGACTCCGTACAGCGGAGTCAGTTACAGCTTTTTGTGTATGCAAAACAATTGTTAAAGGGAGCTGCATTATCGTTTATACGTAGTAAGAGATATATTTGTGGTTGGGAATCCCTGAAAGTAGTAGTAGTAGTAGTAGTAGTAGTTTAATCGAGTATTTCGTAGAAGGTATACCAGACATGTGGATGCGTTGAAAGTTCAGATACAGACCTACTTAAAATCCTATGATCCTAGAAAGTCGTCAAAGAAAACAACATTCGAGTCATCTTTTCACAAGCAAGGTAGAGATAATAGAGAGAAAAATTCGATAACAAAAGGTGATCGCAAATGTTTGAAGTGTGGTGATCCTTCACACATGATGAGAGACTGTAACAAGAAAACGTTTACTTGTTTTAAATGTGGCAAAACAGGCCATCGTTCGTTTGAATGTAAAGAAAAAGATACCACCAAAGTTGAAAGCACCAATGTTGTAGATGATAAATTAATAAAAGCATCAGGTAAATTTACTGATTCGGGTTTGGAGTTGAAAGAAGTAACTTATAAGTCGATTAAGTTCAACGGTCTAATTGATACAGGAGCAAATTTTAGTCTCATACGTAAAAGCGTCTAGCAGAGTCCGATCAGAAAATCGTTGATAGTACAGTACAAGAATGGTTGGAGGAGAAGATAATAAGGCCAAGTTTTTCCGAATATGCTTCGCCTGTTGTACTTGTAACAAAGAAGAATGGGAAAAAGCGTCTGTGCTGCGATTACAGAAGGCTAAATGAGAAAGTGGTCAGAGATAATTTTCCTATGCCACAGATGGACACCGTATTAGAAAAACTTCAAAATGCGTTGGTTTACACTACTCTAGATCTAGCAAACGGGGTTTTCCATGTTCCTGTTGAGAAAAAGTCTCAGAAGTACACAGCATTCGTAACTCAGAATGGTCAGTATGAATTCCTATACGTACCATTCGGAATTTCCAACTCTCCAGCAGTTTTTACCAGATTTATAATGGCAGTAATGAGAGAGTCAGTAAAGAATGGAGATGCAGTGGTGTATATGGACGATATAATTATACCAAGTGTTAGCGTGAATGATGGTCTAATTAAACTTAAAAGGGTGTTGAAGATAGCTGCGGAAAATGGGTTAAGAATAAACTGGGAGAAATGTCAGATACTGCAGAGTAAAGTAAATTTTTTGGGCTATATAGTTGAAAATGGAAGTATCAAGCCAAGTAAGGAAAAGACTGTTGCCGTTTCAAGATTCCCGATCCCACATGACAAGAAGTCAGTTCAACGATTTTTGGGGTTAACATCGTATTTCCGCAAAATTTATCGAAGAATGCGCAGTAACAGCTAAGCCCTCTACTGACATTTTGCGAAAGGACAACAAGTTTGAGTTTAAAGAATTGCAAATGGTAGCGTTTGAGCAATTGAAGTTAGCACTGATCAAAGGTCCTGTTTTAAAGTCATACAATCCTAAGCTAGAGACTGAGATTCACACTGATGCCTCGGAACACGGTTTCGGAGCTGCGCTTTTACAGAAAGATTTAGAAGAGGGTTTATTTCATCCGGTTCAATATATGAGTCCAAAAACTAAACCTTGCGAAGAGAAGTATGATTCATATGAACTTGAGGTTTTAGCGGTTATTGGAGCATTAATAAAGTGGCGTACATATGTGTTAGGATTGAGATTTAAGATTGTCACGGATTGTAATGCGTTCACGATGACAATGAAAAAGAAAGAGGTTCCGTTGCGTGTAGCATGTTGGGCAATGTACCTACAAGATTTCGATTATCAGATTGAACATCGTTCAGGTTCAAAGATGCGGTATGTGGATGCCTTGAGCCGTTTATCTTGTTTTCTGCTAACTGACACTATAACCCATAAATTAAGGGAACCACAGTCGTCAGATGATTGGACTAAACTGATTAGGAGCTTAGTTCAGGAGAAGGGATATAAAGATTTTTACATCGAAAATGAACTATTGTTAAAGGACCCCAATCGAGAACTTATTGTCGTTCCCTCGCAGATGGAAAAGGAAATAATACAGATTGCACATAAACAAGGACATTTTGGAGCTAGAAAGACTCAGGATATCGTAGAAAAATCGTATTATATTCAAAAGTTAAAAGAAAAGGTAGCCCGTGTTGTTGAGTGTTCCGTGGAATGTCTTATTGTTAATGCCAAGACCGGCAAAAAGGAAGGATATTTGATGCCAATAAGTAAAGGAGATCAGCCATTGATGACATATCACATTGATCACGTTGGCCCGATGGAGGTCACAACAAAGCGTTACAATCATATACTTGTTATTGTTGATGGGTTCTCTAAGTTTGTATGGTTGTATCCGACTCGTGAAACAGGAGTCGATGAAGTACTTGTTGTCTTGAAAGGCAGGCCATAATTTTTGGTAACCCGATGAGAATAATTTCTGACAGGGGAGCAGCATTCACGTCCAATGCGTTTAAGGAATATTGTAACAGACTGGATATACAGCATTTACTGATAGCAACAGGTGTACCATATAAAGTCACGAAGGTGAATAGGCACGGTCGATACGACGTTGAGAAGGTTGGCGACGGTGAAGGACCTTGTAAGACGTCAACAGTGGCTGAGCTCATGAAGCCTTGATTAGGATCATTCGGGTCGAATGACTGGTCAGGACAGCCGATTGTAGGAAATTAAGTGTCAAGCAGGCATAATCATTGCAATCGTTTAGTATCTGGTGATCGAGACAGAACGACACGCAGCGGCCGTACCTATCTGGTCGACTTGCAGGGGTTGTATATCTCGGATTCAGCCGGATCGGACCAATATATCATATAGCTCCCATACAAACGCCAATGTCACGAACAGTGACTTTTCTCAATAATTTCTTTGCTTTTCAGAGCTATTGCCGTGAAACTATATAATATTAGAGAGTTTATTACGCCTAAAAACAACTGTGCCAAATCAAGAACGGATGTCTAAATCATATAGCTCCCATAGGAACGATCGGACGAAAGCAGTGACTTTTGTAAACAAGTGACTTTTGTAAATTAAACAGTTGTTTGTTTAATATATCTGGTAATGACTATGCCTTATAAAGTTCAGGTCACTATATCATATAGATCCCATAGGAATGAACGGTCGACAACAGTGACTTTGTAAATAACTTCGTTACTTTTAACGCGATTGCTTTCAAATTAAACATTTCGTAATTTAATATATATGTTAATGACTGTGCTGAATTTGTTAAAGATCGGGTGACTATATCATATAGCTCCCATAGGAACGATCGTTGGAATACAGTGACTTTGATCAATATCTTCGTTATTTTCAAACTGCTCGCTTTATATGATGCGGCCTTCGGATGATTTCCACCGAGGCGGCTTCGAGGCACTTGCGATTTTGAAGGAATGAGATGACCAGGATGACTTCAATCCAGATGCTTTATTTTCTTAACCTAAAATATAGTACAATTGTCGGCGGGCACAGAAGGTGCAACCTCATCGAACGATATTAATTTCAAGAGTAAAATTACAAGTACAGCAAACCACGCTGTCTTTTCCAAAATTCAAAGTTCTGGAAATTTCCATAGAAGAAATAAGAAAGAAAAGAATTGAAGTAACGGATCTCCAAGTTTGTCTCTTCAAAGTAACTTGTTCTGTTCTTAATCTCTCTCTCTCCCCTCTCTCTCTTCGGTCGTTTTCTCTTTTCAGCAAAGAGAGTCTTGCTTCAGTTGCAGCCCAAACATTCTCCCCCCTTTGATGATGAAGATCTTCATTATCAAATTCACGTCCGGAAGCCTCCTGCGAAAAGAAAACTGAAACGAGAAAGTAACAATTTAACGCTTAAGTGTAGGGCTGGTGTCATTATCCATCCAATTCTCCTGAATAGGCAATGGACAGAGTTTGGATACCGGTCGTTTCATGAGTCCCTTGACTGTCTTCAAAGTCACCACTCTCACTAGACCATCGGGTCCTGCATGTGTCTCTATAACCCGACCTAGAGGCCATTGATGAGAAGGGAATCGCTCGTCCCTGATGAGCATTATGCATCCAACTGTTAGATTTTCCTCAGTCTGTAGCCATTTTGGTCTCCTTTGTAATCGTGATAAATATTCCGAATTCCATCTTCTCCAAAACTGTTGTGCATAATATTGACAATTCTTTCATCGATCAATCAGAGTAACTTTAGCCGATTCCGGAGCAGGAGGTGCTAAAGGCGCTTCACCCATCAGAAAGTGACCGGGTGTTAATACCATCAAATCGTCAGGATCATTTGATAGGGGACATAACGGTCTTGTTCTCCGAGAGTTCTCTTCAGATGATACTTCATGGACTTCACTCCAGCCTCACACAATCCACCAAAGTGTGGCGCTGATGGTGGGTTGAAATGCCAGGTGATTCCCTTGCTCAATAATGTGGGCGCAATATGTTTTGTAATGTACGAACAATATGCCAGTTTGTCCACTTGCAATTTTTTGTTGGCTCCAACAAAATTAGTACCGCAGTCACTATAAACGTCTGTGCATAGGCCACGTCTGCCAATGAAACGGTTAAATGCTCCTATAAACGGATGAGAATGCTCTAGAAGGGCGTACCCGTATTGCTGGTAACATTTCCATTTTCTGACCTGCAAATTGAGGCTTCATCTTAAAACATGTGATACATTTATGAATTCCATACCGATCTGCATTGCGTCCATTAACAATCCAGAATTTCTTCCTTATAAAATTCAGCATTAGTGAGGTTCCATCATGCAAGGTGCAAATAGGACTGTAAGATATGACCAGATCTGTGAAAGGATGTTTATACGGTAATATATAAGGATATTTTTCATTAATGGGTAACAGGGAATCTCGGAGCCTGCCTCCGAGACGTAAAACACGTTCGTGCGAATCAAAATACGGATTAAGAGACAGTAGTATTCTGTCCTTTGCTATTACCCTTCCTTCCGATAGCGCCTTCCATTCAAAGTCAAAACAATCCTTCTGCACCATCCTAATCAATTCACGAAGGCCCTCTTCTAATTCCACAATTGAGAGTCCTAATCTTCTTCGTTCTGCCACAGATGTACGACAATTATATACCAACATGATATAATCCAGACGAGTCGTGTGTACGATGAATTCTTTCTGATAAATGCTACACTTGGCATTTCTTCCAATGATATCTTATGGCAGGTCACCCTTTTGACTTCAGTGTCAACAACCGACAGCGAATCCTGATCAATAGCATTACAAGGCCATTCGATGTCCGATCCTTGTAACCATGAGGGCCCATGCCACCATAATTCACACGATGCCATCTTGGTTGCACTCATGCCACGGCTTAGATAATCTGCAGGGTTATCTTTCGAGGCGACGTGTCTCCATTGCCTTTCGTCTGAGATTTCCAGGATTTTGTTTATTCGATTGGACACAAATACTTTCCAGTTGCCAGCTCCAACTGATGGTTATCATAGAATCTGACCAAAAAAAATGTTCGAATAATTAATGTTAATTCTTAGATTCTCCTTTAGATACTTATACATTTTGGCTGCTTCAAGCGCAGCACAAAACTTTACCCTAGGTATGGTTAGTTTTTGTTTAGTTGGCGATACTCTCCCCTTTGAAAATAGCAACTCTGTGTGATACTTATCCTCTCCAATTGGGAAGCGCAAGTAAGCCGCAGCTCCATATGCTCGTGACGAGGCATCGCAAAACAGGTGCAATTCAGCCACACCACCCGGTAGCCCCCATGTAACATGCCGTGGTATTCGTATAGTTACTATATTTGGTAACTCTTTCACGAATTTCTCCCATTCTCTCTTAATAGTGTCCGGTAGTGTGCTATCCCAGCCAAGTTTCTCCTTCCACAGTTGCTGCATGAGAATTTTGGCAGTAATCATTATCGGACTAAGCCATCCCATGGGATCAAACAGTCGTGCAATTGCTGATAGTATTGTCCTCTTTGTAGGTGAGCTTATTGGCGGAACGACATGCAAAGCAAAACGGAACTCGTCTTCTTTGGGAAGTACAGACCTAAAGTGCGAATAATATCATTACTTTCCATGTGTAACAATCCGCTTGATTCTCGATACTCAACTGGTATGTTCTCGCAATTACTCGCCCACTTCCGTAGTTCGAATGTACCACTACGAAGCATTCCAATCACTTGGTTCTTGATATTCTCCGTTTCTGCAATACTGTCGCCACCAGACAGTATGTCATCTACATACATTTGATGATTTATAACATCCACCGCCAGTGGATACTTCTCGCATTCATCCATAGCTAATTGTTTCATAACTCTCATGGGTAAATAAGGTGCGGAGCTCGTTCCAAACATCACCGTTGTGCAGGCATATTCTGCCACATAATCACTAGTGTCCGGATTCCATAGAATACGTTGGTACTGCGTCGGATATTAATACATCTGTACATTTTTTCAACATCCGCCATAAATACCAATTTTAGCCCTCGCCAATTGAGAATGATTCCTTGAAGATGTACGTGCAATTTTGGACCTATTGCTAGAATATCATTAAGTGATTTTCCGTTACTCGTCTTGCTCGATCCATCGAAGACAACTCGTACCTTCGTAGTTGATGACGATTTCTTTATGACTGTGTGATGCGGTAGGTAACAATGAGCGACTCCACCCAATGCAGGATTGCCCGTCTTACTAGCCCGTCACGTGACACGTTCCATTTGACCCAGCTCCAGATACTCATTTATCGTGCTAACATAAGCGTTCTTCAAAATCGCATCGGTACGCAACCGTCTGTCCAGAGAATGTAAACGTTTTAGCGCGCCCTTATATGACTCTCCAATTACCATTGATTCGTCCAAGTAAGTAAGAAAAGGAAGAGGAACAACATATTTCCCAGACGGAATTCGGCTATGTGTCTTAACGAAGAAATCTTCGCTCCAATTATCCTCTACTGAAACCCCACGTGGCTCCTCGTCGAATTGTTGTAGCTCCCAAAACTTACATAACAATTGTTCAAGGATCTCATCAGCTTCCTTCTTTCGTACCGTTATGGTGTAGGACGATCTCCTACCAGCTTCTTGATTCGTTTTTCCTGATACAATGTATCCCAAATGCGTATTTTGCGCCAGAGACATACCACGTATTCCTCGATGCACTTCTCCTAACATCAGCTCATCTTAAATGTCATTTCCCAGCAAAATATCAACTCCTTGTGGACTGAAGAAGTTAGGGTCGGCCAACGGTAAGCCCTTCAGATGAGTCCACTCTTCAAACGGCAGTCGTTTGATTGGCATGCGCTTACTCACTAGAGGTATTACTGACGCGAGCAGTTTGTATTTCGCATGTGGGTTGTAGATTGTTTTTATGACTAGCTTCACCTCTGCTGCCGCATCTGTAATTTTTGTATCTGCTAATCCAGTAATCGTTATGTGAGCCTGTTTGCGCCGTAAACGTAGCTGCTGAGCTGCATTCTCTGAAATGAACGAAACTTGTGAACCTTGATCCAAAAACGCTTTAAACTGTAAGGGACAGCCTTCTATCGACTCTACCCACACCATTGCTGTTGGTAATAAAACCTCGTCTTTATGTCTTACCGCAGTTTCTGTTGTACTCTTTCCAATTAAAGCATTCGCAGATGCTGTTGGGATAACTCCCTTCCTTAGTGTGCCAAACGACCTCTCGCATCCTGACTTGTCTACATGGAGTAGTGTATGATGCCGTCCTTGACATTTTTCACAATTTACCGCACTGTCACATGCATCTATTCGGTGATTTGGTCTAAGGCATCTAAAACACAGTCGATGCCTCACTACACATGCCTTTTGTTCCGATAGCCTCATCTCCTGGAATATCCTACATACTCCGATAAGGTGTGCATCCCCTTGACACACAAAGCCCTTGTGTAGTTCTGGTTAACTCGTAACCCATTTACACCTGACCTTGCATTCCGATGTCTATCCCGTGATAGAGTTCCCTCGATATTACCTGCTGACGCCGTAATCATTGTTCTGTACTGTGTTTCAAGATACTGACTGAGCTCGCCAGATTCTGCGTTGAAGATATTGACCGCTCCCAATCCACTCTTAATTGATTCGGTAATCTCTTCATCACGTAGTACACTAATATTTCAGACTGTTGTCGCACATCCACACCAGTCTTCTCCAATGAATTCACACATGAGCGGGAAGTTTGCATAAATCTTCTCAAACTTTCCGCATCTCCATATTTTATTGGTAATTGCTGATCGAACACATCCATGTAATGCAAAAATAACACTCGCTTGTTATCATACAAATTCATCAGCATTCTCCAAGCCACTTCATAGTTCGCCGCTATTAGCGTTAGATGTTCAATATCCTTAGCTGCGTCTCCGACCAATGAATCCTTCAAATAATGAAAACGATGTAAGTCCGTCAGCTTGTCACAGTGGTGTTCTCTTGTTAAAAACACCTCCTTAAACGCCGGCCATTCAATAAATTTCCCGCTGAAAGTAGGCAGTTTAACTGTTGGGAGTTTCACTTCCTGCAAACTTGGTCCCATTTGTTCATGCACCGTCTGATGCAAACAAGACTCATCAAATGCAGTCGACGCCGGGATTCTCCGATCCTTATGTCTCTGCAACTCATTTCGAATCTCAGCTAATCCCATTATGTAGGTTTTTTCGAAACAGTCTCTGATGTCTTTGTCAAAATATCTGCCCTTTATTTCCTCATTATCTCGTTCTTGCACCAGTTGGTGATGATTGCGCTGAAAATCTGCGTGAAGGTGGGCAATCGAGTCCGATCTGGCTTCCAGATGACTCTCCGTATGTCCCGACTCCTCCGATTTATACCGCGCCAATGACTTCTCCAGCGAAGTGAGCAATGTGATTTGCTCCGTAGTCAACGGTAACAGTTTTTCAGCCATAATGAACACCTACCCAGACACATCCACTGGCAATCACACTCCAAATCCAATCGCCAAGATCATTCCTCCCGGGTTTCGGCACCAAATATATGTTGGCTAACGGCTGCGCCCTTGCTCGCTTTATATGATGCGGCCTTCGGATGATTTCCACCGAGGCGGCTTCGAGGCACTTGCGATTTGGAGGGAATGAGATGACCAGGATGACTTCAATCCAGATGCTTTATTTTCTAAGCCTAAAATATAGGACAATTGTCGGCGGGCACAAAAGGTGCAACCGCATCGAACGATATTAATTTCAAGAGTAAAATTCAAGTACAGCAAACCACGCTGTCTTTTACAAAATTCAAAGTTCTGGAAATTTCCATAGAAGAAATAAGAAAGAAAAGAATTGAAGTAACGGATCTCCAAGTTTGTCTCTTCAAAGTAACTTGTTCTGTTCTTGGTCTCTTGGGAGAGAGCTCCCTCTCTCTCTTCGGTCGTTTTCTCTTTTCAGCAAAAAAGTCTTGCTTCAGTTGCAGCCCAAACAATGATTGTGGGCCATTATTTAGCAAACATAAGCCCTTTTAGATAAAACGTTCTTGGTGGCTAATAGGTAAGGAGAGAGTTACCAAAAAAGTTGCAAGGGTACATAAACGCGGTCGAAGTTAGCCCCGACTCTCTGGTTTTTATTTTATTTGTAGAGTCGATAGGCGTGTTGAGAATCTGTGAGGCTTTAAGAATTTATATGTCGGCTCCTGTGTCTATGAGTAGTGTACTTGTGAGGTGGCTACAACTGATTTTACATTATATGAAAAAGCTAAGATTAAAATTTATTATTAAAATTTCGCTTCAAGGGTGTATTTCTTGTTTCTTAAGAATTCTGAAAGGTATTGGGGTTTTCCAGCTCTGTTAGGGTTCGTACGTCTCTGGTATTGTTATTTTGGTTATTTGAGTTCTTTCTGTCATTGTGATATCCACCTCTACGACCGCCTCTTTAGTGGCGTGAATAATTTCTGCCTCGTTGGGCTCTGTGGGTATTGTTGTTGTTCCAGTTTGAATTGTTTCTGCAGTTACCATTGTTGTTATTGTGCCCTCATAAAGCTGGCCATAACAAATAGTTTTATTTTGGAAATTGCCTGTGACCCTGATTCTACCCAAAGAATGGTGAATCTTGCAATGGCTTCATTAGCTGAATCAAAGTTTCCTGATTCCGTTAATATCTGGAATCTTTGACTTTTAGTATGACTTATCATAGCATTTACTGCAACTTTTGTCATGTATTTTATGGCTTGGTCGTTTGGAAGACCATCCGATATATGCGTAGTTATTAAAGGCCAGCCGCACAATACTAGATTTAACACTGAGGGTGCATAGATGGTGGGCGTTTTTACAGGCATTTGATTTAGGAATAAAGCGAGCCGATGTCACATGTTGACTTACTCTCTCAGAATCGGAATCGGAATAAAGATACCCGAATTACCCGTGTATTGAGCACGCGATGCGCTCCATAAAATCCCTGTAGATTTTTGATGTCAACATCAAAGAATGATAAAAGCCTTGTGGCTTTTGTTCTTATTCGAGTAGAGGTTTATTAGAGACTAAATTCATATATAAGAATGAATATTCGAATGATGCAGCGCAGGCAGCGAGAAAATGAATGTAAAGCTGAAATGAAAGAATGTCCGTTACAATTCACAGATCGGATCATTCGAGAATAATAAGAAAGAGATAGACATACAGCGGTGGATACATATATATTTTAACACTTCTTCTTAACGTGAAGTCTATCGTATAAAAAAGAATTATTTTAATCCTAAAATTTCAGTAAACTTTACATGTTTGACCTTACATAAGTTCTTTGTTAAAATATCTGAGGTCATACTATCTGTGGGAATGTATTTAATATCTATTACATTATCTTTATACATTTCCCTTAGAAAATGATATTTTATTTCAATATGCTTGCTACGTGAATGAAATTTACCATCTTTAATCATTGTGCGCTCTGGTTGTCGCTATAAATAAGCAGCTTCGCCATCGCACAGTGGTCGGTACCGTATGAATTTAGCGACAAAAAATGTTTCCACTGACTATACCAAAGTAAAATTTTTATATTAGCTTTATAAAATTATAATAAGTGGTAAACAATTGTATTGTCATAAATAAAGCACTTCAAACCCCTCTCATTGCACTTCTGGGCTATAAAAAAAAATATTAGTAGTGTCTTTTTTTTTATTTTTCATATATTCATTAAAGCATCAAAACTAAATAGAAAAATATAATAGTTTAATAATAATTAATTTAATTATGAAATTACAAAAATAGTAAATAAAAGAATAATGAATTAAGCCAAAAAAATTATTGCGGTCTATTCGTCCTTATTTCTTGCCCCAGCAGCTTCTTCTGAGAGCTCTCCAATAGATACTAATGCGTGCTTAATAAAATATGGCGCATGAATTAAAATTTTGTGAACAGAGGGAGGAATATAGTACCAGTAATACTTAGTTGTTAGTTCTCGAGCAGTAGCTAGAGCCAATTCTCGAAATTTTTCTACATTAATTTTATAGCCTGATGATAAGGTTTGTAGTAAAATTGCACAATTTTCAATAAGGTGTTTTTTTATGCCATTTATTTCAGCAGACACTTGGGCTTCATTGAAAAATCTTCTTGCTGTGTTCCCATCAAATGAGGATCCACTTCCACCTGTTCTTGGCTTGTCGACAATTAAACCCATTTTGTTACGAAATTTGCACTGAATAATTTGTTTCCTTCGTAGTAATTGTTGTTTATTTTCTGCGCCCCTTACTTGCCACTGTTTTATTTCGAGTCTATATGAAACGTGAAGCATATATTCAAAACATACATTTTGGCGACTTTAATATACCATTTCACCCCATGAGTGCATGGTATAAAAATCGAATGTAGGCATGTAATGGAGACAATACAAATTCGTAGCGATCTGTTTGAACTTGTTTTTGTAAGCAGTTGTCGATATCATTCATCTCTGTCGGCTTAGCTTGGCATATGTAGCATTTTGCAGATGAGGTTTCAGTAAGGGCATTGCACACTTTGCCAACTACCATAGTTAGCATAAGAATGTGATCGACAACAAATTTGCGGTTGGTAACTGTTTGGAATTCAGTAGGAGCCAGTTCGTGAATTTTGTTTTTAATGTAAAGTTCTTAATTTTTTGTTAAAAGAACTGATTCCTTTTGAAATTGAATCCGTATAGGGCGGCAATAGCGGGTGGAGGAATGTCGAGGGTTTTTCCAAATTATTTTGTGCTCCTCATCATCCTTTGATTTGGTAATTAATTGAAGAGGGACATATGATGTGATAAACAAATTGCTGTCTTCTGCATTATTATTTTCGAATGTTTGTTTATATTCGCTCTGCCCAGAGCTGCCATCAAAGCCCCATTTTCCTATTAATTTAAGATTATTTAAGCAATCACTGAATTCATTAATAACCTCACTCTGCAATTCTAAAATCCGAGATGCAGTGTGGTCCAATCATTTTTGCTATTTAACTTCAGCAACAGATTCTGAAACTGTTATTTCCTCCGGATAGCTTTTCTGTTTGTCCTTCAAAATACTATCATAACAGGGTAAGAAGTTAATATCCAGTTTATTATTAACAAAGCTTTTAATAAGCAGATACTGATGTTTTGTTAAATTTGCATCAGTTATAAGTGATATTGCTTCACACGTCTTTGCAGGAAAGATCGAGGAATTCGGTTGTCTACAAGCATTTCGCAAATTATCAGCTGCGGATTCATCAAGTTCTGCTATATCTGCTATCCGTCGCCGCTTAGTTCTTTCTGAGCACTCAAAAAGACTGAAACCACACTATTGCCACTGAATTCATAACCATCAGATTCAAATGTATGTTTCAGGTTTCCAAATACTTGTTTAGCTTTATCAGCAAATGAACCTTTTTCCAAACATATCAAAAATATAAATGCGTGGGAGCTGACATTGATAAGATGTTCCTGTGTATACATATGTATGTATGTATGTATAAATTAAACGAATGCTTGATTAAAATTAAGAAAATAAAAATATTGAAACCAAAGAACAATTAAATATGACGATAAAAACAAAAACAAAATACACACTTACGAAAGTGCAGTGCGAAGACAACACAAAAGAATAACACAGATAACAACAACACAGTAGTGTACGCGTACAGAGACAACACAATAGAATAACACGAATAACACAGAAAGTTGGAAAAAGCAGCTGAAAAAAAGAACATAAACTAAGAAAAACATGAATAAAAAAAGCAACTAAGATTTATTTGTGGGTGAGACAGGGATCACAACATTTCTTTAATTAAAGTCACAAAAGTAAAATACACCTTTCACACAGGTCACTTATAAAACGTTAGTTATAAAACATTAGGTCAATATAATTTTACACAAAAATCTTTAAATATATACTATTAACCTTTTTTTCGCAATTATATATTAAATATTAATTTTTTCCCTCAGATCTAACTTTTAAGCTCCGTTCACTGCACAGCTTGCGTGTTTTTTCCTCTCTTTTCAAGCTGTTCTTAGCGCGTACCACCAGAAGAACGAAAAAACTATTTCTCCAATTGTTTTGTTGTTTTATTTTGAATTAGTTTTCATACACAGAGTTGCAAATTTCAGTGTTTTTTTTTTTTTTTTGGCCCATGAAACCGACCACTGTGCATCGTCCCGAATCCCATCTCGTTGATCAGCTTTCTAATGTATGTGAGGTTAACATTATATTTGTAGTAGTTTATTGTACATAATAATATTAACTGAAATGTTTAAATTGAGGTGTAGTACATATTTCTTTTAGAATAATAATTGATTTCATAACTGCCGAACGCTCTCGTAACCCGTTTATCTCTTGCCCGTTCTCGACGACGACTTCCCTTCGACTCACTCTCTTCGATGCCTCTGCCTCTCAGCTGCTACACGACTCGAAAATAGGGGCAATCTCAGATCAGTGTGCCCATCTCGTCTTTACACTCGGCCCTCCTGATAATCGTCTTCTGACTCAGAAGACAGCAACTCGTCGTTCTCAGCCACATATCGCCAAAGTCTCATATAGTCCACGCACGTAGTTGTCATCCTTGGCCCTTCACCATTGGTCGCTTTCTTTACATCGTACCGGCCGTTGCGCTTAGCTTTGATCACTTCATAGGGTCCCAAAAACTGACTTGCCAATTTACGGCCCGCTACAAACTGCGTTCTCTTTATAGCTACCAAATCGCCAACTTGGTAGATAGCTTCGCCTTTCCTGTTCTTTTCATAGTTCCTCTTGTAAGTCGCCTGCGCCTTCTCTATATTAATCTTAGCCTCTTGTCTTAGCTTTTGACGCTCGTCGTTGAACTGATCTACTTGTTCCTCCTGTAATATATCCAGCAAACGGTCATCTATATGGTTACGCATTCTCGTTCCAAACAGGACTTCAAAAGGTGACATTTTCGTTGAAGAATGCATCGTTGTATTAATAGCCTTCTGTACTTGAGAAACCGCTTTATACCATTTCGTGGGTTCATCTGCTGATATTTTTGCGATAATAGACAGGATACAACGGTTAACTCGTTCGATTTGGCCATTGCCCCTTGCTACTCCTGTGGTTGACAGTACATGCTCTACATCGTTTGATCGAAGGAATTCTTTAAAAGCGTTTGATGTGAAGGCCACCCCTCTGTCACTTATGATCCTCTCGGGAAATCCAAAAATGTCTGTCCATTCGTTGAGTCTTTTAATTACTTCTTCCTGACCTGTGGACTTCGTTGGAAACAACCATACAAATTTCGAAAAACCATCTACCATTGCCAAAATGAATTTGTACTGCTTGGAGGTGCTGTCCATGGGTCCTAGATGATCCAAATGTAAAGTATGTAGCGGTGTGTCTCCTTTGGTTATACAATGCAAATATCCTTCTTTTTTACCCAGCTGTTTATTATGAACTATACATTTTATGCAGTTTGCAACCAATCTTGATACTTTACTTTCTAAATGCGGTATCCAGTACTGTTGGTCGATAGCGTGCATTGTCTTGCGCGTCGAAAAATGTCCAACCTCGTGCGATCGTTGTATTATCTCACGTTCCATTAGCTTTGGAACAACCAATAACTCATTACCTTCAACTTCTTTGAATAGCAAACCACCTTTCACGTTGAAGCTTTTGTATGGTTGCTGCTTTAGTAACTCTATAATCGCGATAATATGATCATCTGTCTGCTGTGCCTTCTTTAAACGCGCTGTTATTTCATCTTTTACTACTAAGCACGACTGCGGGTAACGGCTTAAACAGTCCACGTGCTGCATCTTAACTGCTGATCGGTGCTCCACGTTCAAATTGAAATCTTGTAAATACAATATCCATTGCGCAACCTCCCTTGGGATGTCCAGCTTTGACGTAGTTTGCTTAAATGCAATGCAGTCTGTCACCAATTTCACCGGGATCCCTAGCAAATAATGTCGAAATTTTTTTAACGCCATATATGCTGCCTTGACTTCAAGAATGTAGCTATGCCTCTTCGAATCTGCTTCAGATGCTTTCTTACTCCAAAAATAAATCGGATGTAAATTGTTGTCAAATAGCTGAAGTAGTACTGCTCCAAATCCGTCTTTTGAAGCATCCGTGTGCAACTCGGTTGGTGCCTCGCGAGAATAGAGGTGTAACACTGGTTCGTTTATTATCGCCGTCTTCAATTGCTGCAACGCCTGAAGCTGGCTTGGACCCATAATAAACTTAACATCTTTTTTCAGCAACTTGGTAAGAGGTCTTGCTATCTGCGCATACTGAGGAATAAACTTTCTGAAGAATCCGGTTAAACCAAGAAATGCCTGAATCGATTTGACGTTTGTGGGAATTCCGAAACGACTGATCGCCATCGTCTTATCTTTACCGGGCCAAATCTTTCCATCTTCAATTTCGTGACCTAGAAAGCTTATGCGTTTTTGCAAAAAACTACATTTTCCCCATTTTATTTTTAAATCATACTTTGCTGCAGTTTTTAATACCAATTTGGTTTTGTTTAGACACTCGTTTGCTGACTTAGCATATACTATAATGTCATCCATATATAATTGCATTATATTCTTGTTAATAAACGCTGTATATGATTTGCTAGATTCCTCTATGGGCACATGGAAGAATCCATTTTCCAAATCCATAATCGTATAAAAGCTTGCAGTCTGCAATTTCTCAAGCACTTCATCCATTAAAGGAACTGGAAAGCAGTCTTCCAAGACCATGCTATTTAGCTTCCTGTAATCTACACAAACCCGCAAAGTATTGTCTTTCTTCTTTACGACTACAACTCTGCTAGCAACATTCGAAGTGGATTTGCGCACTATTCCGTTTTCTTCCCACTCATCAACTTGATTTTTAACCGCTTCCGCTTCTGGTGCCGACAAACGACTGGGTGACTGCCTAAATGGGATTATTGCGCCATCTGGTACAATTTTCAACTCAATAGGACAATTTACCTTCTCTGCATCATTCAGCTCAAAGCTATCCTGTATCAACGCTTCGACTTGCTTTTGATATTGCGGTGGGGCCGAATAACTACATGAGATGTCAAACACATTGTACCAATTGTCAGCATATTCTTCTTGCGATTTGGTGTCTTCAACCAGGCTCATAAATGTATATCCACGCTCATCGATCGATGCTCTAAACTTCTCCACAAAGTCGTATCCCAAAATAACGTCACAGTCCATAGTGTTGCTCTCCACTACCAAGAATTTTTGCTGCGTCTTTAGGTTATCCACGATGACTTCTGTCTCGAAAAAGCTTTTTGCTTTTGTTTGGCTTTTGCCTAGGCCGCAGAGCATTAAGAAACTTTCTTTTAAATCAATCTTACCCAAGTATTTTAGAAAAGAGTTCTTTACAATAGTGACATCTGAGCCCGTATCGATCAAACCGTCAACATTTACGCCATTCAACGACACCGACTTGACGCGTTTTTGTATATTTATTTTACGAACAGCTGATAACTTTCTGGGGCAATTAGTTGAAATATGTCCACTTTCATTACAACTAAAACATTTTCTATCCGCGCTATTACAGTCTTTACGCTTGTGCTCACTGGAACCGCAATTAAAACAATATTCTTTCTTTTTAATGTTTTCCACTTTTGCAATAGACGTGATTTTTCGATTGTTTTTCTCAATATTATCAAATTTTTTTACATGCTCGAATACACCATATTGCTCTTTTAATTCTTTTAGCGATTTGCAATTGTACATTGAGAACTTGAACTCGCTTTTAATATTAAGCCCATCAACTATGTACCGTATAACCGCCGCGTCTTCGATTTTTCCAGCACTAGCAATTTTTCTCATATTCAGCATATATTCGTGAAACGATTCACCACTGTGCATTTTACGATCGCGTAGCTGTTGATGTAGGTCAGCGCTACTCAAATTTGACTCGAACTCACAACACAACATTTGTCTCAAACTCTGAAAATCACTCACTGTTTCTGACTCGAGATATAACTGTGCCGCACCACTCATTTTATTTCTCGCTTGCACATACATCTGCTTGTCTGTGAGCTCGTAAGCTTCGGCATTCTGTTCAAAGTCCTCAAACCATTTCTCTACCGGTACATTGTAACCGTCAAACACACATACAACTTTTTCGAAATGCTCAGGGTTTATTTTGACTTCTGCATACTTTCTCTCATCTGCTTCGATTTTAAGAGAAAACATTTGTATTAACTGTTGCATCTTTATATCTAGATCTCTGGGATCACTTTTTTCTACGTCACTAACTTCTTTCACTTCCATATTATTTTTTATCGATTCTTCATCTTCCACTAAACCGAACGTTTCGTTCAAGGTCTTCTTTTCAACAATCTTCTTTTCGTTCTTCTTTTCGTTTTTCGACTTCGCTGGTGTGCGCAATGGTGGCGACATTTCGGTTTTTCGCGACTTCGTGGCTCCGACTGATCGACTATTCGAGCACGATTTCTTAGAAAAGCTACCGCGCACTACTGGAATTTTCACAACTGTACAACTTTTATTTGGATGTTTTGTACCAACTTTTACAAAATCAACCGCAACTTTACAACTTTATTGTTTTTTTTTTTTTTAAATTCCAGCACAACCGCATTTACATTTTTCTAAGAACTTTCTCCACATTACACATGCACTAACACACACAAAACCGGCGAGCCCCCAAATGTGAGGTTAACATTATATTTGTAGTAGTTTATTGTACATAATAATATTAACTGAAATGTTTAAATTGAGGTGTAGTACATATTTCTTTTAGAATAATAATTGATTTCATAACTGCCGAACGCTCTCGTAACCCGTTTATCTCTTGCCCGTTCTCGACGACGACTTCCCTTCGACTCACTCTCTTCGATGCCTCTGCCTCTCAGCTGCTACACGACTCGAAAATAGGGGCAATCTCAGATCAGTGTGCCCATCTCGTCTTTACATGTATATCTTCTTCTTTGGCTGCTACTGAGTGCAACCAGATTTTACTTCTTTGATTCCCATGACACCGCCGCAACAGCAATAAGGAATGACCAACCGGTAAACGACTTCCGATTGTTGCAATCGCCAGCCCAGTCCGCATCAACAAAACAGTGGATAGGAACACCAGTTTTGCTATAATGAAGTCTCACATCTGAGGTACCTCTTAGATATCTTAATACCCTCTTGGTTACAACTGCATGTTCCTTGTGCGGATCTGCCACAGAGTGTATTATATCTGGCCGTGTAGTCAACGCCAAATACAAAAACGAGCCAATGAGTGATTGATAGCGTGTCTTGTCCACCTGACCGCAATCATTTAATTCGCACTTCGTCTGGAACACAACCTCTAGAGGAGTTGCGTTCGGCTTGCAGTCCTGCATACCATGTTCATGCAACAAGCCTTTGATGTACTGCTTGTGGCCTATGGCGACATTGCCAGTCTTGCCATCTCGCTCGATTTCCATCCCCAAAAAAAAGCGGAGTTCACCGCCGTCAACCACATCAAATAGGCCACGTCGTCTTTTCTGGTACATGCAAGTATAAAATCGTTAACATATACATCAATAATAGATAAATACCCATTGACTTTGCTCGTGTATATACACGGCTCGCTTGCACACGGAACGAAACCAATCTTCAAAAGAATGCTCTCCAGCTTTTGGACCTGCCTCAAGCCGTCAACGACAAGTCGCCCAGAGTCAGCCACAATAGTAAACCCAACGACTTCTGTCCAAACTGGAATGGATAGATATATTAAAATAACTAAGCGGAAGCTAAGCCCGCAAAAGAAAAAAAGTGGCAATACGCCGAAAATAACCAAACCAAATGAGCGAGTAATGCTAACATCAACTTCTATACTTATCAACTAAAAATCAGTAAAGGGCTCCATGTTGTGTTGAAGGGGATTGAGCCATCGCATAGACGCTCTTTAACATCGAGCTCCAACCAGATGCAAAGCTGTCGAAGCCAAATGAAGTGCACCCAATCTACAACCTACAGCTCCTATTGCACAGAAGAATCACCGTAGAGGAGCCCCATAAGAGACACCAACCACCGCAGTGTAAAAACTGCCAGGAATACAACCACACCTCTAACAACTGCAGTCTCAGGTCAGTGTGTGTTGGCTGCGGCGAACATCATAAAGATGGCATTTGCACCAAGGCCAGAAACAATGTCGCACTTAGACTATGCAGTAACTGTGGAGTGAACCACACGGCCATCTACAGAGGATGTCCTGTCTTCAAGGAGCTTAAGTCTCATCTAAACGGGCGCAAACCCCCAGCTGGACCAAAATTCACCGTCAACGCCTCTAAAACTACACCGGAGGTATTCTTCGCCAAGGCTGTTAGATCATCTAAAATGCCTGCTACATACAGTCCTAGTGTATCCTTCGCTAGTGTGCTCCTAACTGTACAGACAGAGCCCGCGAAAGAGACCCCGTCACTCCACCATCTACAGAATCCGCAACCTAGCCCACCAGAACTTGGCCAGCAAACAACAAGTGGCTTAGAGGCCCTATTGATCTCAATTAACAAAACATGACCTCTTTTATGACGTTGCGGAAACAAAACCTGCTTATCCAGAAGCTTATCGATAAGAAATAATGGCTTCCCTACATGGGAAGGATTGCTAATGGCTTTGGATTGCTAATGGCATCTCAAAGAGCAAAAGTGAACTGCTACAATTTCTAGACTCAACACATTTAACATCAAAAAATAATTTTCAAATATTAAAGTATACCTTCTACGCAACAAACCATCCAGACGGAAAAGCTCATGGTGGGACCAATATCCTAATCAAAAACCATATAAAACACTCGTTTCTCGACATATTTGAAACACAGCACCTCGACATATTTGCAGCCGTATAACGCACAGCACGAATCGCGTGGACAAATACACTATAGAAAAAACAGAAAAACAAATAATACTATAACTATCTATTAATTAAATGGGATGGGATAGATGTTTTAAGTATATTAATAGAAAACTCTGAGCCGATTACAGGGAATAGAAGGTTGTAATCAACGCAGAGGACCCTAAAAGGTTCATGCATGGCATAGTTAGAAGAACAACGACTAAGGGATAAAGGTATCAAAGGATGTCTACTCCGTCTACATGGTACCGACAGATTTACCTGAGCTAATAACTCGGGCGAGTCGATATCACCAATTAGGAGCTTGTGCATAAAAATGGCAACAAGCATAATTCTACGGTTAGTTAGGGAAGGAAGGTTAATCAAGAGAAGTCTACTAGAATACCAAGGCAAATTGGCATTGCGATCCCAGCTTAAGCCACGAAGAGCAAATAGCAAGAACTGCTTTTGAACGGATTCAAGTCTAATCTGGTGCGACTCATATTGAGGTGACCAAATGCAAGATCCATACTCTAAAATAGGACGGACAAGCGAAGTAAAAAGAACTTTAGTTGTATTGGGGTCATCAAATTTTTTTGACCATCTTTTAATGAAACCAGAACACTCATGGCCTTTGCGACCGTGGTGGAAATGTGGGTGTTAAAATTTAACTTATGGTCCATAAGTACGCCCAAATCATTTATATTATTTAAACGTTCAAAAGGGCTATTTTTTAGAAAATAAGTGACCAGTTGGGGAGAGTTACGGAAAAAAAGTCATCACCTTACATTTGGTAGTGTTAAGATTTAGTAGATTTAAATGGCACCAGGATTGAAAGTTTTTAAGATCAGCTTGTAGCCGATGGAAGATCGTTAATAAATAATGTGAAAAGCAGAGGGCCAAGATGACTACCTTGAGGTACACCAGAAGTCACAGGAATGGAATTGGAAAAAGAAGACTTAAAAAGTACCTTCTGTTTTCTATTTGTTAAATATTCTCGAACCCAAGAAAGATAAAGGGGTGTAAACCCAATGTCGCTCAGTTTAGGAAGTAATAAAGTATGATTAACAGAATCAAAGGCTTTGCTGAAGTCAGTGTATATGACATCAGTTTGTTTAGCATTTTTGAACCCCTTGATAATTATAGATGTAAATTCTAAAAGGTTAGTGGTTGCAGATCTACGTTTCACAAACCCATGTTGGGATGGCGAAATAATAGAGCTGCAAAAATGTTGCATTTGAGAAGTTATAATTTTCTCAAAAGCTTTCGGAATAGCGGACAATTTTGAGATACCCCTATAGTTAGAGGCTCCTTCCAAAAGAGGAAGATTCGACAGACAATAAAAACAACTTTAAAATGGGTTACATAATGCTTTTGCACAGAACCTGAGTACACGTCCAGGTAGACCATCAGGCCCCGGGGAATAAACAGGTTTAACTAGTTTGAGTTTACTAAGAAGAGAACTTTTATCAATCACTGGATTGAAAATGCAATTAGCCTTTTTTAAATGATAAGGATACGGACTTGCTCGATATTCCGTTGAGGAATAAGTTGTTTTGAAAAAACTCGCAGACATATCGGCAATTGCCTGATCATTGCTCGCTTTTTTATTTTGAAAAGACAAAAAAGATGGGTGCACAAAGGTCTTACGTTTCGAATTAACAAAATTATAAAATTGTTTAGGGTCAGAAGAAAACTGAAGCTTACACCGCTGAAGATAATTCTTATAGCATTGAGTATTAAGCATCATGAATTTTGAACGAGCAGCTGTATACAGAGCGTAATCTGATGAACGACGTGTTTTTTGAAACTTCTTATAATATCGAGTCTTCACGTTTTTCAAATTGGATAACTCTCGAGAGAACCAGGGAGGTTTGTTCAGCCGCTCCAGCCTACCAAGAGGCACACAAATATCAAAGAGTGAATTCAGAGTATCATAGAAAAAACGAACAGCTGATTTCATATCTCTACAAGTGTACAGATAAGACCAATCGGTAGTAGTAATGTTTTCATTAAGGCTGGCAAAGTCAGTCTTACGAAAGCACCTAGGTAGAGGTGAACTGGTGAGAGCAAGGGCAGATCAATTTTTAAATTTAATGTAGGATGAAATTTGCCTTCGGGAAGAACAAATGGTTCAATTCTAGAAACATCACAATAAGAAGAATCCAATACAAAAATAAGATCTAACGATTTTCCATTAGAATTCAAGACAGGATTGACTTGGGATAAAGATAAACCTGAAAGGCCATCAATAAAGTCATGTGACATAGAGGGCAGCAACATGATAGATTCATCTGTTGGTGACCATGCTAAAGCTGGTAAATTAAAATCATCTGCAACAATGAGCATGTCTTGACTGGAAACTAAAGAGGAGACAAACTGAATTGCTCTAAATGATTTAAATATACCACCATGTCTGACAATGGTGGAATATAGGCACAAGTAATAAAAGCATTAAAAGATTCAAAATTTACTTAAATACCGACAAATTCAATCTCCTGGGTACTAGAAAATTGAATCATTTCAAAAGATAAAGCAGCATCAACAGCTATCAGAACGCCACCGCCTATGCGAGAAATCCGGTCACGTCTGAATATAGAAAAGTTTGTGGAAAAAACCGATGCATCAGTAATGTCAGGTTTTAGCCACGTCTCTGTAAAAGCTAGAATGTTATGTTCAAAAGAAAAACTATCTACATAGAGATTAGAAAGTTTAGATTTCAGTCCTCTAACGTTCTGGTAACCCAGGTTAAGGGACGAAGCTAGTTTTTTGACACACCAGCAGATGCTGATGTGGCTGGAATAGTGTTAGTTGTGTTGGCAGGCGAATCGGTTGCCGATTTTTATTTTTTACAGTATATTCCTTAACTATTATATGTTTCGGCCAAAAGTCTTCTCGACATATAGTGTCGAAGATATTGGCAGAAACACTGATTTTGAAGGACGAAATGTCTCGAGAATAAGAAAATTTAAACTTCTCCACCGCAATATTCGAGACGTTAACTTTTTTCCGAATATAGGCTATTACATCATCAGATGTGACAACAGGGTCTAGCCTAGAAACAAATATATGTTTCTTTGGTGGTATGCCAACGAGAGGGCGCCGTCCCGAAGCGTCAGCCGCAGAAGTAACGTTGGACAAGTCACCCACTGCAGCAGTCAACTTGTTTTCCGGGCCCTCGATACTTTTTGAACTATCGGCAATATCCATTGGAATGGGTAATTGCCCAGACACATCGGACACTACAATAGGCATCGTTTTTAAGAGATCATTCCCAGGTAATACCGGTAATTCCTTACTAATGACATTCAAAACCGGGCTCTTAAACGATATCAATTGCTGTACATTAGGGGTGGACGGTGCATGAGGCCGGTCGGGAACGATAAGAGATGCTGTCGGATCAACAGATAAAGAAACAGCCCAAGGACTGGTTCTTTTACGTTTCGGAGACTCATCTGAACTGAGTCTCCACCGCAGTAAACTCCGCTTGGAGTTTGTTAAAACCTGCCCTTAATGTGTCAAAACTATCTCTAGTCCGCCTCATGAAAGAGCGCATCTCAATCTCGACCTCACGGCAAGCATCACATCCATATTTTAAGCCACCACCTTTAGCAATATACTCCTTGATTCTGCCTGTGTAACCTGCACACTTAACGTGAACCGCATTGTCACACAACCAACAAAGAATATAATCATGGGAGTCAACCGCAACTATGCAATTATTTTTTGAGAAGACAACCATTTTATCAAAAAGTCAATTTATTTTAAAAAGGAATAAAAAAATAAAAATTGCAAAGGTAAAAAATCTGTGTATAAGAATATACTGACCAGTACTGACACAAGGGTTAATTTGCAGAGTAAGCCTTCACAACTAAAAAAAATTAATAAGCAAGAATACACAAAAACAAAAAACACGTATCACAGAGTCGCGGGTAGGCAAAAGACGAGAGCGCAAATCAAGCCAAAATAGGAAAGAGCGGGAGAGCGCGTCAAATTGAACACATGCAACAACAATTTGTACGCAAGAGCGCGAGAGCTAGTTACAACGGTAAAGACAAAAGGCAAATGAAATAAGCAAAACAACAACACCGCTAATGCAAGTATTGTTGTAAGTTTTGATTTATGTATATTTAAAGTTTAAACAAAGGCGACTGCGAGAAGTCGCGAAGTGAAAATAAAATTCGGATGCAGAAATTATTATAGGCCGATAATGACGCATCAAATCTGTTGCAGTGACGACATATTTTAAAATGGTAAACCACATAAAGCCGAAAAAAGCCACTGGCCATGACCTAATCCTACCAATACATCTGCAAACTACTTCCAAAGAGCATGGAAAAGGTCCACTATCATCATGATTCCTAAAGAGGGAAAGGACAAAACACAGCCATTATCCTATAGGCCAATTAGTTTGATGCCATGTCTTTTGAAGCTTTTTGAAAAGGTCCTGCAGATCCGATTAAACTCATTTCTGGCATCGGAGAACACAATCCCTTCACACCAGTTCGGCTTCCGCGAAAAACATGTGACAATTGAACAAGTCAATCGCATAACATCCGAAATACGAATAGCATTCGAACTAAAAGAATACTGTGCGGCTGTCTTTCTCGAGGATCATCATCGAGGATCAGCTCGGTCCCCTCTACGTCTGGAGTATAAAGTCCTCCTATACAACTCCGTACTGAAACCCATCTGGACTTACAGAGCCGTACTATGGGGAAATGCAAGTACCAGCAATGTCGATATTATACAAAGGGCGCAGTCGAAGATTTTAAGATCAATCACGGGGGCCGCGTGGTATATACGGAACGACAACATTCCAAATGATCTAAATATACCTAGCGTAAAATCTGAAATAGGTAGTCAACAACTGAAGTATTCTGCGAAACTGGATGCACAGCCTAATGTTCTTGCCAATTCCCTTACGCGAACTAATAATAGAACTCGTCTTAAAAGAAATGACAGACCAGCCCAATAATAAGTTATTAGGGCCGCCTGCAGTATCCCCAGGATTTATCTTAAGTACTAGACTAAGAAAAATATCTCAAACTTGTTGTAAGGCTCTAATTTAAGAGTAGATTTAACAAAAACATTAAACGTTAAAAAAAAGGAAATATGACAGCAAAACCGTTATAGCTAGAATTTAGCTATTTCAGAAACTTTACTTAGCTACGAAATCCTTCTTGAAAACTTTGATGTCTCTACGCTTGATCAGGTTTGTCCTCGTGGCGGTAGTGTTCTCATCGCCGTTAACTCTAATCTCTGTTCGGTTGTTGTGCCGATTTATTTGCCTTTCGGTGTTGAGTTTATTTAAGTTGAGAAATTACTTATAACAATTTGAACTTATATGTTTATGGCTCTTAAATACAAATATTCGATATAGTCTTAGGTAATTTTAACGTACCTAACATTTCTAAGATTTTCTTTATAGTTTACTTGAGTACCCTCTCTATGTTTATTTTCTATTTTCTTTTGTGATTGGCTATTTTAATTAAATTGTTGTGGATTGTGCAGTTGATTTTTTGTACTCTGCTCTTTCTTTTTTTCTACTTCTTTATTTAATTATTTAATTTATCTAATAAAAACCGTATCGTGCGTTGTAAGGTTGAGTTCTACCAGAATCGCAAAAGATTTTGCAACTTTGTAAGCTTTAAACGGCGCCCAAATCACTTGCCTTCCACCTTTACACTCAATGGCACCTAATAATAATTCGGAAATTTGAGATATGTTTGCTAATTTCTTTCAGTCTAATTATTTCATTATTGTTTCCCCTCCCACATAGTATTCCTTCTCTATATAACTGAAGACTATATTATTTCCACCTTTTTTTTATGAAATCCTTTGTACCTGTTCCTAATAATATTCCAAGCTGTATGATACAAATTTGTTTATTTTCCCTTCATCTTTGTTATTCTGCATATCTATCGACACTCGAAGTTTTCTTAATCTTTGGAAAGAGTCTTATTTTATTCCACTTTTTAAAAAGGGTAATAAATCAGACATTTCTAACTTTCGTGGCATTTCCAATCTTACTGCCAATAACTTAGATTTTTGAGAAAATATAACTTCACTCCTTCAACGTTTATGTAGATCCACTAAGTGTTTCTACTTGTCCATTACCAACCATGTAAATATGTAATTCACTTTAATGCCTGAAAGTGCTTAATTATTACATTCAGTCGTATATCTCCGTTCCTTGCTCAGTGCTTTATTAAATCTGATTTTTTTTTTTTTAATTCGAAACTGTCCTGTAATCTTTACGTATGTTTAATTGCCAACAGATTATCTCGTATTGTAGGCTTCATAATTTATTTATTTATTTTTTTTTTTTTACGTCAACTAACACCTAACTACTAACACCAACTAACTAACAGTCGAAGAAAAATCTTAAGCTATTTGCACAAGGTGCCAGCTATGCCCCGATTCACAGCCAATGTGGTCAGGGATGAGTTGCAGCCAATCCGAGTCCAGAATATTTTCAGTGGTTTCGCTGTATATGATTAAAAAGTATAGCGCGAAGAGAAGTGACAGAAACATGAGGAGAAATTAGGTGAGAAAGGTTGTTAAAAGATAGGCAAAGAACACGAAAAATAGTTTCTGGTCCGACGTGAGGGAACACAAAAATATAGCGTATCTAGTAAATTGGTAGAAATGACTTCGCCGTTGACTAGTTTATGGAGAAAGACAATGCCAAATACGAGCCTACGGTTGTAAAGTGAAGAAGGATTAATAAGAAGAAGTCTGTCAGAATAAGAAGGTAGGCGAAGACTCGGGTCCCAATTTAGACCGCGTAACGCGAACTTAAGGAATTGCTTCTGTACCGATTCAATACTATGCTGGTGAACATTATTATTATTATTATTATTAATAATTAATCTTTTTTTTTTTAAGGACGGGCAATTTTTTTTTCCTTTTAGTTTAAAAAAAACCGCAAACAAATTTGGAACCGATCGGATAATGTTTGATGGGCGCGGAACTCACCTAAATTTTTCAGTGCGATGCTCCCATATAAGCATACATAGCACCATACAAATGTCATAGAGTGAGCGAGATCGCATGCTATGAAATAAACTGTGAACATTATTCATGCTTTATTACAAGCAGAAGTTCCGACATTTGATAGGTTTTCAAAATCATGGCCAAATTTGAAGAAAGAGAAATTCGAAAGTGGCGCTGCAGATGAAACAATTCGTGTCCAAATTTGTGGAGCAGAACGCCAGAACTTCAGAACAGAATTTTGCCTTGGTGAACTACAGAAATGTCAGAGCCAAGAAGATTATAAAGAATTGCTTCAGCTAGCTTTAATCTTTCTTGGTGTAAAGCCAGAGCCCGAGTGGGTTTTTTACGGTACCATGATTATAATATGCAGTCTGTTAAAGTTGGAAATAGAAGAGTTCATAACATAAATCAATAACTAGTATATATGTATAGGTTAAAATTTTTTTTTGCTTTTTTACAGGCCATACTATATACAAGCATCATTACATAGCAAAAACAGCAGTTCGTTTTGAATTGCAACTAAAAAACTCATTCATCAAATTATCCAAATTGAGCTTATCAACTGCTTCTGAATACGAATGTTATTTTGCCACATGATTTAGTTTATTTTGCGCAGCTGATGATCGTAGATAATTTTTGATTCGACGCAAAACCGAGAAGCTCCTTTCATTAGAGCACGTTGATCCAGGAATCGTAATTATCAATCGAATGAATCGCACGAATTTCGGAATAAGGTCCATATAACATTTGTTTTCTCTCAAAAAATTAACTATTTCACGCGCTTTTTGGATTTTCTGATTTATTCCAAGTTGTCGTTTATGATTTTGTTCGCCATAATTTCTAAAATTTCATTTTTTACCGTATGATGCTACCACTTGTCTTGTGTTTTTTTCAGCCATGATTCCAACTGTGACACATCTTCGGCCCGTGCTCGTAGAGTTGTCATAAAATTTGAATCCTCGACATTTGCAGCCCCACGAATCGCTAAGCCTTGCCTACCCAACAACTTCAACGTGTTAAAATCTTCTTTAACGCTGTACGATGGTCCATCATTTGTTTATGCGTAGCGGTGGAAAGTTGCTGAACAACGTTTACTGAATTTAGAGATTCAGTGCACTTAAAATGCAAATTACACGTAGAATGTTTTTTAAGTCGATCGGCTGCATGTTTCCAGTAAGAGAATCCAGTCTGAACCCACGTTTCTTTAGATTTACCAAGTTTTTATTACAGGCTTCAGTGCACTTTGTACAAATCGCCCAATTTTCTTTTATTATGGTCTAACCAAGGATTTTATTTTTTCCAACGTGGAAAAGCAGCTGGTAATGCCGTGAGTGTAGGATCCGCTTCTAAAAATAAATATGTACGTATTGTTACTCAGCAGACAGCAGAATAAAGAAACAGGCAAAAAATTCACGTATAATCAAACGGGGCTTTTGTATAAACCCTCTGCTGTGCTGTGATATCGTATGAAATTCGAAAAATCTAGCATTCGTTCTACGACAAAATTAACAATATTTTTTCCCAAATTACCAATAAAAAAGTAGATTCGCTATTTCCTTCCAACCGCGGCTTTTTACCATACAAACGGTCACATGTCGATTGCACGATAGGTTTACTGGTCGAAGTTGTCGCACTCTCCTCCTCTTGCCCTCAAGCACTTTCACTGTTCAGCTTTATATTCCGAATGAGAAACCGGTCCATGCTCTTCTATTAAGCTCCAAATCACTCCTACAAAAAAAAACACTTTGGTATTGTACAAAAATCGTCTGCACGGGCGCGACTCGCAATGCTTATACACTCATACATTGACATGTATTGTGTGTATCGGTTCCGTATCGATTATGTATCGATTAAGGCGCGCTTAATCACTTCGCAAGCGCGCCAAAGAGCGCGCATTTTTTAAATAATGTATCTGATAAAATTTGTTGCTGCAACGGAACAATTTTATTTACTCCACATCCGTTCTTTTGTCAGTTTGTAAAGAACGATTTTAAGCAACTTTTGGTTAAGTTTGAAGATGCTTTACCGTGAGAACTTCAATAAACATACTACCATAAAATACATGATTTACAGAGAATTTCCGAGTTGGTAATTACCCACTCGGCAATTTTCCGAGTGGGTAGTACCATCCATGCTCCCATAGGCTGCCGCCGGCCCTGTATAAAGCAATACACTTTTCGTACTCCTGGACCAACTAGCCATGCCCGCTGAATGTCAAAAGCCATATATTCTTTTAAGATATTTATATTTAGACATCAGTTTTGGCTGACAAAAAAGGTAGAAAATGGTTTGCGTGATATTTGCATTTTCTTGGTAAGAATGTACATTAAAGTATGGTTTAAGTGTACAAACGCTATTGAGGCTCCTTTCCATGACCTTAACCATGTAAAAAATTGTCTAAAATATACAAGTACTGACGCCGAAACCTCGTCTATAGTATTAAACTAACTTAAAATTAGCAATCATTTATGGTACCTTGCCGCTCTGGCGTTTTTTGATTCGATTGTCTTAACTCAAAGGAACCAAATTTTCAACTGAAAAATAATAGACATCACTCTAATTTGGTGGACTTTCAAAAATACTCCTTGTCTGACTTTGTGTCATTAAAAACAAAGGATTTTTTGAGAAAGCTAAGCTACCACAAACATTTCTTGGACTGGATCCATCGAAGTGGAAGCAAACAGTTGAATTTGATTAAGGTTTAACATACTGACGTGATCTTCATGTGGTAAATGATATGGCCGAAAGAAAGAAGAAAAGAAACATTTGATTCTATTCTTCTTTTCTTTTTGTAATATAACATCAATAGTGTTCACAATGTAATGACATTTTATTTTATAGCATGCCATGTCGCTCACTCTTATGACATTTGTATGGTGCTATGTATGCTTAGCATTACACTGAAAACTTTAGGTGGGTTTCGCGGCCATCAAACAATGTCCGATCGGCCCCAAATTTGTTTGTGATTTTTTTTAGACTAAAAGGAAAAAAAATGCCCGGCACTTGGGGAATTTCGAATTTTTGAAAATAAGAACACCCCCTAGTGCACAGCACAAGAGAGAGTGCAAGAAGTTATAAGCCGATCTTACAAAACTGTTTAATTTGGCGAATTATGGAAATAAAACACAAGGGTGTCAAGCAAACAACACCAGCGAAAGCATAAACAAACAAAGCACAATTAAAAGTTGAGAGAAAACAATAAATATTAATAAAAACTCAGGAGCTTAGCAAAAACACGACCGTCACGTCAGAGAGCAGAAGCTTTTTTTTGATACTGTCACTCATAGAAGTCGGTCGTGTTTTTTTTGCGCTCTCGCTCAACTACTTTTTTTCGTTCTTTTGTGTACTTAACTTATAACATTCACATTAAATTAAATTATCTCAACCAATTTTTATCATCGCAATATTCATCGCGAAGTTTCAAGTTAAATTTACATTTACATTTTGATTATCATCAAAACATTAACAAACGTACTTATTATTTTGTTGTTGCGCTGCTTAGTTTTTGATTTGTTTCTACTCTTTGCACCCATCCGCTCTCTCAATTTACAGTTCCCATTTTGTTTTTGTTCATATGGTGTTGGTGCTCTATATTCTTTTGCTTTCTCTTTTGATCGCGCTCGAGGCCGTTAACTTCGCGCTTGCGACAAGTTTTTGTTGTTATGTGTTTTAATACAAATGAAGTAAGTAAGTCGTCTCGCCATGCATAATGTGCGAATTTAGTAACCAAATATACATACATACCAAATAAGGTGTCTCTAGCTAGAATAGTTTTTCAGATAAACGCTATTTTTAAACTGCAAGCGCGGAAAGGGGCGTGGCAAAAATATTAACTAAATTCGACCAATTAACATACTACACGAGTCTATATTCCAAATTTGGTGGCTGTAGCTTTTACAGTCTCCGAGATCTAGGTGTTCATACGGACAGACGGACGGACAGACGGGCAAAGCTAGATCGACTCGGCTGTTGATCCTAATCAAGAATATATGTACCTTATGGGGTCGGAGAAGCTTTCTTCTGCCTGTTACATACATTTTGGCGACTTTAATATACCATTTCACCCTATGGGTGTATGGTATAAAAATATTTTTTTGTCTCTTTTTCATTTGCATATTGCAGTTAGTTTTTGCTTTGGTTTGTAAACGCCTCTCTTAAAATGTACATCTTTACATTTTATTTACATATTGTTTATTGAATGGGGCTGTGATTTGTGTCGTGTCTAGGAGCTCTAGTTGCGAGGTTAAATGAAACGGACTGGGGATGCATTTAAAACCCTGTCAGCTGGCGTTCATAAGCTCCAAGAGGAATTTTTGGCGATGGAGGTTTAATTCAGAAGTTCAAAACTTTTGATTGAATCTCCGACGCGTAAGAGGACCAGGTGTCAGGTCGCGTCCCTCAGTCCGTCAGCACATTATCTCTACCAGTTCCGGCTTCCGACTATGACCCTATGTCACCAAATGTACACCAGCTGATATCGTTTAGGAGTCTGGCTTTGGCAGGTGTGGAGTCTCTTCTTCCCATTTTCCCTGGAGACAGTATCCCACCTACTAACACGATATCTGTTATATTTTCCGAGCCGTCCAGGAAGGTGGATAGCTCTCTGCTTGTGCTAGCGCGAAACAGGCCATGTTCTGGTGTCGTATGGGCCACAGATTTTTTAATGCTAATAAAAATCCGTTTCGTTAGAAATACTTTTTTTAATGCACATGAAAAAAATTTAATTAGCTAAATTGTTTTTCAATGCTAATAAAATGAAAATGCATTAGAAACGACTCTGCCTGGCATTATCTTTGGAATAATATGCTAATTATGCATTAGTGTCTAAGTAATATTGCTTAAGAGCTACCGACATGTCACCAGTCTTATTCAAAATATTGTTTCTAATTTAAGTTGACCACGTTTTTATTTTCAGATTCTGACAACCAACATATGTATTCACAAGCAAGTAAAGTAAACTTCGTTTCAACACCAAATGTTCGATCTGTTAGGAAGAGAAACACAGCTAATAAGAAGGAGCGTAGGCGAACGCAAAGCATTAATAATGCATTTTCTTACCTGCGCGAAAAAATTCCAAATGTACCGTCTGATACAAAACTATCAAAGGTAATTTTAATATATAGTTATATAACTTAAATCAATGTGTTCGGTAATAAATCACAAACCAAAAAAAATTTGGTGAACAGGTCGAACGAATGCATCCGTTCATTGACTTCTCTCACACGTAAATGTGAACTTTTTATAAAAAATGAAGTAAGTCGACTAGCCGACTTGGGTATACCATACACCAGGTGAAACAAATATTTCAAATTTCGAAACCCAAATGTACCTATGTCTATTAAATTGTTTTTACATAATTCATAGTATGTGCTATCTCGCTCACTCTACAAACACACGAGCACTCTAGCGCCACCACTAGCCAACGGCCAATTCTGGCCTTGTGGACTGCTCTGTAAAATACGTTCATACGCATATTTTGCATGTTTCTAGTCCGATTTCAATAATAATCAATTTGGTAGTTTGGTAGAAGTTTTTTTCCAAATTATGGAGGCGGAAGTGGGCGTGGCAAAATACTAAAAGATGTATACTCTGCGCGCATACTAAGCCAGTGTACATACTAAATTTGGTGACTTTAGCTTTGTTAGTTTTTGATAAAATCAGTTTTGTTTAATTGGCGGGGCGGAAGTGGGCGTGGCAAAATTTTTAAATATCCAATGTCTGCGCGTCTATTAAGCTAGTCTGCATACCAAATTTAATGTCGTTAGCTATCATAGTTTTTAAGAAAATCAGTTTTACGTAAATTCCATGGGCGGAAGGGGGTGTGGCAAAAAGTTTAAACTGTTAATTTCTGCGCGGCAACTAATTGAGTAAATAAACAAAATTTGATGTCTCTAGTTGTTATACTTTTTAAGAAAAACAGTTTGATGTGATTCCTGGGGGCGTAAGGGGGCGTCGCAAAAAGTTTGAACAATTAATTTCTGCGCGCTAACTAAGTTGAAGTGGGTTAATCTATAACAATAATAATAAATACCTATATTTAAAGTTTCTACAATCTTTTATCTCATAAAAATAAGTCTCTGCAATAAACCCTTTGAATTCTTCTTCAACATGCAAGACTATTTACATGTGTTAAATTTATTATAGTGATTTTTAAAGTTCCATTATGATCGGTTATTACCACTGAAAAGCTGTAAGGGGCTGCTTGCTGCTCCGAAAACAAAAGTAGAGAAACAGCATGCAAATAAATCCACAACTCCCGAAATGGCACAAATGCGAGGAAAGCGAAAAGACAGACTTCGCGAGAGACCGACCCTTTTCGCTCACTCGACCCAAAAAAGGTCGTTTATGACCCGCCATAAAACTCGAGACACAAATTTTTGTGTGTGTCGAGTCCAAAAAATTATTTCTCTGCCTTTGCTGGTAAAGAGCCACGGGAGCGAAACGTGCCCATCCTTGGTCTAAAGAAATATGTGCTTTCTTGGCCTTCTACAGTTCCGTTTGGCGGAGTCCATCCCTTTGCCTCATTATTATAAGAACTCGGGAAGTGGACATAGGCCGACGATAAACATTGTGCAGACCGACACTTGTATTCAGGCGATTTTGACAAAATGTGAAAAATGAGTTCTAACATCCACATGTAGATCATCTTAGATGATTACAGCTGTGCTAGGTATGTTTTAGAATATGTAAAAAAA
The DNA here is from genome assembly GCF_018151085.1 of Drosophila tropicalis. Classification (NCBI taxonomy): domain Eukaryota; kingdom Metazoa; phylum Arthropoda; class Insecta; order Diptera; family Drosophilidae; genus Drosophila; species Drosophila tropicalis. Next base: position 187,213 of record NW_027173482.1, read on the forward strand.
TAAACTCATGGAATAGGCATCCTAAGTCATAGTACTAAATAGTATATACGTCTTTTTAATGCCGGCATAATAATCGATGGGAATGCGATACAACCCAGCTGGTGGAGTTGCAATTTTTATCAAATTATCATCAACATTTTTGCCTAAAATTCTAAAAAGTTGCCTAAAGTGCATCAATTTTTTCTTTATATGTTAACCACAGTCAGCGACGACTTCAATTTGAATGTATAATATCAAAGAAGCGAACTTCAGCTGTGCCGAAGTTTATATACCCTTGCAGTTCTTGGCCATAATATTTTTACATGTTCTCAACTCTTTTTCTGTAATTTCTCAATTCACCAATGCACAGACAAAACCATCTAAATATCATTTCCATTTATTTTTTCTTCTTCCTCATCTAATATAACACACATGCCGCGATTGGCACTCATACACATACAGCTTATTTATCATTGCGTCTGTGTGTGAATACCTGTGCTCTGTTGGTTCGAGCAATGGCGTAGTATTCTGCTCGCAGCGCTGCCGGCAATGTTTGAGCAGAGCCGATTTATATTGACTGTAACTTGTATTCTATTTATACGATCTGATTAGAGTTTCGGGTTCTAATGTTTTATATATACTCCAAATACTCAAAATTCCTAACTTCCCTTCTTCTATAACTATATGATGTAGTGTCCGATCCTGATGATTTTCATGTTAAAATAACTTGAAATACGGAAATTTCCATCATTTTGAAATTGCTTTCAAAAGAGAGTGGCACACAGAAATACAACAAAAGAAACGCGGTCGGACGGACTGACATGAATATTAGAACTCGTCTCGTCGTGCTAATTAAGAATATAAATGTCTGTGTGAAAATCACCCAAGTGAGCCGCCTAAAAAAACATTTGCGTATTTTCACTCAAAAGTACCTATTTTAATTCATATGTCACTGGAGAGATTTTCACACATACCCTTTTAGATTGTCAAAAATACTCCCCTCTATGAGTTCCACACTTCTGACCAAAACTAATATTTCATTCACGAAAGTAAGACCATACGAATACTTATAAGATGTTATGTAGGTCACCCACGTCAAAATATCATTCAAATTTTCTGCAAGTGTCCAGTCCAAGCTTCAAGATTTTCCATGCAAGCGATATCAAGCGTTATCTAAGCTTACCACAGACATAAATTCACGTTGGCTTTAATTTAATCTACACGAATTTTCTGTATTGGTGCCAGCAAAATACATTAAAATTTGATGCCATTAAGGGCGTGCTGGAGTTTCGTTTTAACATGACATGTATGTATTTAATATAAGGGTGAAATGGTACCCTCTGGGTGCATGTTACTTGACTTACAATATTAAAGCACCACGGATACCGAGAATTTTATTAGTTTAGAAGCCATGATTTTTGCAATATTAAAGTCGCCAAAATGTACGTAAAAGGCAGCAGAAGGCTTTTTCGACCCCATAAAGTATATATGTATATTCTTGATTACGATCAACACCAGAGTCAATCTAGCCATGTCCGTTTGTCTGTATAAACCAGTAGATCTCGGAGACCATAAGAGATAGAGCCATCAAATTTGGTATGTATGTACTTTGGTACGTCCGATAAATTTCATTTAGATTATTGTAGATGACCAAAACAAGTCTTTATGTCTTGAGGTTCCTTTATTTTATGATTCCTAATTCTCTAACAATGGTCAAGTACAGCTAAGACCGCGTAGCTGCGCTGCCATTGACGCCGGTAGAGGAGCGGTCTGCGGTCATTTATGTATAAATGTGTACGTGTATGAATGTATAAATCTTTAGATAAAAGTGTACGTGTATGAATGTATAAATGCTTAAATAAAAGTATGTATCTATATATGCGCGTCATCAGGTTAGCGCCCCCCTTTAAGCTCTCTGACAATGTTCAATCAAATCGAAACCATCAGAGCTCCAGCTTTAAGATTTTTTTTATATTGTGCTACAATCATTTTTTTTTTTTAAATAAAACAACAATGGCAATTGTAGCAATAAGGAATTTTTTTTAATGAATGTTTTTGAGAAAGGTACAAAAAAAAATGTAACAAAAAATTGGTCATCAGGTTAGCGCCCCCCGCGTTAAATTCAATTTAATTAAGTTAATAACCAATAATATTAGTTTAGGACACCTGTACATAAAATTTCTATAATTTTAAAGTAATATTAGCAGTGCGTAGTCCCGCCTTTGTTTGAAATTACTTCAAAAATTCGATTGGGAATTGAATTATACAGTTTTTCGATATAATTCAATGATATGGTTGACCAAGCGTCTTTAATACCTTCGATCAACTCTGTCTTTGTAGTATACTGCTTTCCGGACTCATACACTTTCCTGACCAACCATCCCCAGACGTTTTCAATGATGTTAAGGTCGGGTGAGTATGGTGGCCACTCCATGAGATCAACTTTTTGGCCCTGAATCCATGACTTCACGGATCGGGCGGTGTGAATTGGCGCATTATCATGCTGGAAAGTCCACTGCAGGTTTTGAAAAACGTTTTGAAAATGCGGAAAAGCCGTTTTCAACACGGTGTTGTAGTCCTGTGCGTTCATGCGCGATGTCAAAAATTGAAGCTCGCAAGTGCCGTAGTACGATATTGCTCCCATTTTTCCATAGCTTTCCTTATTTTTAAGATAATTGGCAATTGTTTTTCTGTGTCTTCCCGTCTTTTCAGCAATTTTATGGTAGGATAGTCCAGATTCAAAGTATGCCTCAATCTTTGATTTTTCAACCAATGATAAAACTGTTCCTTTACCCATAGTGTACTTTTTTCGAAAGAGATTGATTACTTTGAGGTTCACAAAAATTTGGTGACTGCAATTGCCAAATTAAGCGAGATAACTAAAATTGCATTTGGGGGCGCTAATCTGATGACGCATAATAAGGGCAAGCTTTTTCGTCGAGAATGAAGCAAAACGCGAAAAAATATATAACGCTTCTTCTAAGAAGCTTTCTTCTCTTGTCATAAAGATCATAAATGGGTATTGTAACAACAACAACAAAATTTTACGAAAAACAGTGGAATAGAAAAGTAAAAATTAGAAAAAACATGTAGAGAGAGGGGGTGCGCTAACCTGATGACGCGCAGTATGTCGCCGCAGCGGAAGAGTGAGGATGTATCATATTCCATATTAAGACAGAGTGGCCGCGCGTATTATATTTGCCGACTCAGCAATGTCCAGCACGATGCACACATGGGTGGTCATGTTACTTAAGAGGCATGTCACTTGAATGTTGTATACATAAATATTGTAACAAAGTAATACAATATGTTTATAATATTAATGTATGTTTTGCCGGCTCGAGGTCAAATTTTTTCTTTTTAGAATAAAACAAAATAATAATATTTTGTGTTGTTCTTTTCCGATATATTTCGACCACTCATCGGTGGTCGTCTTCAGGGCAACTATAAAAACATTTAATTGTGATTAACTTTAACATAACATAATATAACAACAAGAAACACCTACTTATTTTTACACGTCCGCACACTGTGACGTGGAGCTATACACTGACTTGTCCCTAATAAATGCCTGTATAAATGCGCGCAGTTGTCTGTATCTACCTTATAATTAAGTCTTATATTTGTCGGTGTATTTATTATGTGCAGCATCTCCAAAGTATAACGTTTGTTGTAATGTTGTTCTTGGTCTATTATGTTTACTTCGTCAAAATTTGGGGAATGTCCACTGGCAGCACAGTGGGCCATAAGTGCTGTTTTTTGTATATTGGAGTGTTGCCGAAGTTTATAGTCAGATCTATGTTGTGATAGTCTAGTTTTTAGCCTCGATTTGGTTGTCCCTATATACATTTTATCACAGCTTTCTTCGTTTGTCCCGTTGCACGGTATTTTATATACTACGTTACTCTTGTCCATTGTATCAATCTTGCTTTTTGTCCTGTTGAAAATACTCCGTAGCGTGTTGTTGGGTTTATGTGCTATCTGTATTTGTTCTGTGTCATAGCAATCCGAGTTTGCCAATCTTTCCGACAGTTGTGGGACATATGTGACAGACATAAAGCGTTTTGTCGAAACCTCTTTATTGGTTTTCTTATTGTTGGATTTTAGTAAAGTCCTTATGGTGTAGTTTGGAAAGTCATTAGCCTTTAAAATTCGTCGTATTTCTTTCTTCGTGTCTTCGTGAAAAATTGGGTCCGATATGTTGAGCATCCGTTGTATACAACCTCTTGCTGTATTCATTATCATCGACTTCGGATGTTTGGAGTTGAAGTTGATGATTCGTCCTGATGATGTTGGCTTTTTGTACCATTTTAATTTTAGCTCGTTTCCTCGTCTGTGTATTGATGCGTCTAGATATGTCAATTTGTTGTCATTTTCTAACTCTATTGTAAACTTTATGTTTCTGTCAAATGAATTTAGGTTGTCAAGTGTGTTTTGGATCTCGTCTTCTTTAATTATGGCAAAAAGGTCATCTACATATTTCGTCATAACTCTAGGTGGTCGCTGCAGTGTTCTCATCATTTTGTCTAAGAGTTCTTCCATAATTATATCGGCTATTATTGGTGATGCTGGTGAGCCCATAGGCATTCCTTTTAGTTGTGTGTATATTTTGTCCTTGTATTTAAAATATCTGTTCTCTTGTATACAAAAACGTACTATTTCCATGAATGTTGATTTTGGAATGTTAGTGTGCGCTTTTATTTTTATCCACTTTTCCCTAATATTGTCAAGTGCCAATTCTATCGGAATACTTGGAAAAAGGGAGACTACGTCAAATGATATCAATCGTTCATCATCGCAAATATATGTGTCATTGATCCTTGTCTTAAATTCTGAGGCGTTCTTTACGTTGTATGTTGAGTCTGCTGTTATATTTTTTAATATGTTGACTATGTATTTACATAGTCCGTATGATGGAGAACCAATTGATGAGCAGATTGGTCTCAATGGCGTACCTTCTTTATGAATTTTAGGTAATCCATATATTCTTGGTGGAATTGATGTGTTTATTATAAGCTTATTTCGTTCGGTCCGTGAAATAAGTTCTTGTTTGTATAATTTTTCCACCAATTCGTTGTTTCTGGTCTGTAGTCTTGTGGTCGGGTCCTTCCTTAAAGTTCTATATGTATTTAAATCGTTAAGTATATTATCCATTTTATTGTCATACTCAGTCTTATCCATTGCAACTGTCTTATTCCCTTTATCAGAAGTTAAAATTAATATGTCGTCATTCTGTCTAAGAAATTTCCTTGTTTGTTCCACTGTGTCAAGTATTGCAAGATCAGCTGCGTCTTCTTTGTTAGATGTTTTGTGGTCTTTTATTAATAAAGAGAATTTTGTGCGTGCTTCCTCTTGTTTCTCTTTGTCTTTTAGAGTCTGTACTAGCTCCTCTCCGTCTGCTATATATTTAAAGAGAGGGAATTTTCTCTTCTCCACTGGGATTGCGAACTTAGGGCCTTTCGCCAGTAACGCTTTTACGTCGGTCGGAAATTCTATATTCGTCTTATTTACAAACCAATCGTCTGTGTTGTTGTTGTTCTTGTTCAAGAGAACGCTGTTCCGTTGTTTTCGTAGTCTCTCATATTTGGATTCGTGATGTCTCTTCAAAGTTGTTGATAATTTTTCGGCTATCGTTCTCTCACTCTTCATGAATGTTTTAAAATCATTTTCGTCCAGCTGTTCTTGTAACTTTTTTGTTGCTTTTTCCTTCTCTTTGTTTTGTCTGGCTAGTATGTTATGTTTATGTTTTATTAATAAGCTTAATATCTTCGTGTTAAAATTATGAGTATGTCTTTCTAATATTTTGTTAATGTCCGAATATGTGTCAGTATCTTTTGTGAAAATCCTATCGTATTTTGAGTTATTGCTAATAAATTTTGGGACTAATTTTGATTTCCTACATTTTAAGAGAAATTTTATGCTAGACTTAAGTTTTACTGATTTTTTTGTTGTTGATTGGTACTTGTTAATCTCCGTCTTATATTTGTTATAGTTGGACTTAATTTCTGCATAAGCCATGGTGTTGGAATATGCTTTCGGCGTGCCTTCCGTTCAAGTTAATTGTTGATTTTTTGCGACCTTTTATTGTTTAATGTATGTTTTGCCGGCTCGAGGTCAAATTTTTTCTTTTGTGAATAAAACAAAATAATAATATTTTGTGTTGTTCTTTTCCGATATATTTCGACCACTCATCGGTGGTCGTCTTCAGGGCAACTATAAAAACATTTAATTGTGATTAACTTTAACATAACATAATATAACAACAAGAAACACCTACTTATTTTTACACGTCCGCACACTGTGACGTGGAGCTATACACTGACTTGTCCCTAATAAATGCCTGTATAAATGCGCGCAGTTGTCTGTATCTACCTTATAATTAAGTCTTATATTTGTCGGTGTATTTATTATGTGCAGCATCTCCAAAGTATAACGTTTGTTGTAATGTTGTTCTTGGTCTATTATGTTTACTTCGTCAAAATTTGGGGAATGTCCACTGGCAGCACAGTGGGCCATAAGTGCTGTTTTTTGTATATTGGAGTGTTGCCGAAGTTTATAGTCAGATCTATGTTGTGATAGTCTAGTTTTTAGCCTCGATTTGGTTGTCCCTATATACATTTTATCACAGCTTTCTTCGTTTGTCCCGTTGCACGGTATTTTATATACTACGTTACTCTTGTCCATTGTATCAATCTTGCTTTTTGTCCTGTTGAAAATACTCCGTAGCGTGTTGTTGGGTTTATGTGCTATCTGTATTTGTTCTGTGTCATAGCAATCCGAGTTTATAATATTATTAATTTATTTCACTGAGTACTGTAATCATTTGATATTACAGAACATGCTACATCCTACTCCTTTAGAAAAATAACTTAATTCTATGGAGTTATTAATTCTTTTATTGTATAAAAACTTTGATGATGTATTTAAGTTTGATGATATATATGGTATTTTTTAATTTTTATTCATTAGCGTAATCTTCTCTATTATAATGTGGGCTTATCCTATCAATGCTATTAAATTGTTTAGGTAAATTTTAGATTTTACAAAATACCAACTCATATGGACAATAATCATGTGCCATTGAGGGTGTTGTATCGTAACAATATGCGAAGTATCGTATCCGTACATCCCAGTCAGATTTGTCAAGTGAAATGTATGAAAGTAAGAACTCATTAAATGTTCCATGGCTTCGCTCCACAGTGCCTACAGTCTGGTGATGATGTGCAGTAGAAGTTATGTTTTTAATTTGCAGATTTTTGCGTAAATCTTAAATCTATGATCTATGATCGAGTTTATTTAAAATTTTGCCACGCAAGGCCGGGGCTAACTTCGACCGCGTCAAAGTTTGTATACCCTTGCAACTTTTTTGGTACCTATAGCCATCAAAGTGGAAAAACGTTTTTTTTAAAAAGGCTAAAGTTTGCAAAAGTACGGCCTACAATCTTGGCATACGAAATAACTAAGATATTGATCAAAGTCACTGTTTGTGATCGTTCCTATGGGAGCTATATGATATAGTCACCCGATCTTGATGAAATTTGGAACAGTCGTTAGAAAGTATAAAAGACTCATTAATATATAGTTTCACGACAATAGCTCAGAAAATAACGAAGTTATTGACAAAAGTCGCTGTTCGTGGTACGATCCGGATGAATCCGAGATATACAACCCCTGCAGTATATACAAGCCTACATTTCAACTCTGTAGCTCTAATAGTCTAGGAGGAGTTTGCGTTGATCCAGACGGACGGACGGACGGACATGACTATTTGAACTCGGCTCGTCGTGCTGATCAAGAATATATATACTTTGTATGGTCGGAGATGCTTCGTTCTATGCGTTGCAGACTTCTGACCAAAATTAATATACCCTTTTTGCAAGGGTATAAAAATAATCTTGAAAGCAATAGCATACAAGCAAACGAACTAAGTTACGTAATAGACATTGTTAATAAAGGTTTAGAAGTAATAACCAACCTCAGGGAAGAAAAAGAAAAATCAGTAAGATTAGAAGTTGAAATGGGCATGCAGCTCACTAGACTAGGAATTTTCAACCCAAAACTATTAAAACATATTCACTTAAGTCACGTTAATTCGGAAAAACTATTGAATACAAAAACTTCCACCTGGCTTTAACCAAATTCAAAAGAGATATTTATCATTTCAAACATTCCTCCAGATGAAAATAAAAATATTTTGACAGAGAATTCATACGAAAAATACTATTTTGACAACAACACTTTGTTCAATAAAAATACAAAACAAATAGAAACTAACGAATGTATAATAGGCATTTTAAATCGAATTCCAACCACTTGTAAATACACTAAAACATATAAGAATTTTCAAACTAATTACTTTGAACCAAACATAATTGTAACATGGAACTTACCAAAAACTAAACTTAATCAAAATTGCGTAAAAAACGACTTAATAATAGAAGGCAATAACATAATAAAAATTTACGATTGTGCCTTACAATTAAACGAAATATCAATAATAAATTCATTGCTTGACTATAGCCAAAGCATTTATGTAACAAACAATATAACCAGGCTAGAACCTATTTCCTTTATCCAAACAAAAGAGATAATTAACGAACACAACCAAAAATTATACTGTACTTTCAAACTATTACATTAACCACTTTTGTACTTACTATAATAAGTTTGATTACATACTTAATCTATAAGTTTAAGACAATGCCACAAAAATTAATAGTTAAGCATTTTCGATCAAATGACAATCGAGCTCCCACAGAAAAAATTGAAACCCCAATTATTAAAAAAAATTAAATCCCAAATTATAAACAAAATTGAATCCCAAATTATAAACAAAATTGATACTCTCTCGCTATATCCCAGTGTATCCGCCTGAGGACAGGCTATTTTCTTTAGGATGGGGGAGTCATATATCCAACTCAAATACCCAAAAACATATACCTAACTTTTTCGCCCCCTAAAATTCATAACGTTAAAGTAAACATCCGTTTTTATAAACAATTGTCCCCCTCAAAATCAAAGCGTGTAAACGCTAACTCATAATTAACATAAACAACTAAACACTTGCAATAATAATTGTCCCCCTAACAACCAAAAGCGTGAGAACGCTAATTCATTCAAATAATAAAGTACGTTGCTTTTAACTCACAATATCTTTTTTTTCCTCTTTGGGAAAACCAGATATTTAATTATATATATTTTAAATGGTCGAAAATGCTTCCTTCTATGCGTTGCACACTTCTGCACAAAATTAATATTCATATAATTAAATTTCAGTTTGATGTATCTGTTAATGACTGTGCCAAGTTTGATCAAGATCGGGTGACTATATCATATCTGTAGCTCTAACGGTCTAGGAGGAGTTTGCGTTGATCCAGACGGACGGACGGACGGACGGACATGGCTATTTGAACTCGTCTCGTCGCACAGTGGGCGATTTGGCTGATCTAGCGTAACGAAATACCAATTTTCAACATTTAAAATTATGCGAAATTTGATTTCCCTCCGATAGTAATATGCTCATTTAGCAAATCGATAGCATTTATATCGATAATATGTATATCGTTAATCAGACCTGAGCTCACAAAGACAAAATATCGAAACACAGATTTTCGTTGCACCCACGTGTTTACACAGATCTTAGATTGTTGAAAAAAACGTTGTTTTATTCATTTTTAATCCAGTTTTTTTGTATTTTACAAATTGAAGGTATGCATTTTAAGAATCTAAATGTTTTGTGACCTGTGAATATATGCTGTGTTGTTTAATTGTACTTTTAACCTGTCTGTCTCTCTAATACCCTATTGTTAACCAATTTCATCTTCTGAAAAATAAAAAATTATGAGGCCGGTATTGGCCGGTAAAAATTTAATTTTTGTGATATTATATTGTTCGTCCACTATGTGAATTGTCCAACATTAGCTGCCCTGAGCTGCCCATTCTAACAATGTAGCTTTTTTTTAGAAACCATGTCGGTCTGCAAGCGGCAACTTTTTATAGTATGGCATGAGGAAAAATGCGCTTTAAATAAGTATTCTGCACTTGTCGACTACATTTTTTCTAATGTTCTCAAGAAATCAGACGGTAGTGAGCAGGACTACCATTCAATTATGGATAAGCTAAAAATTTTCCACAAAAGATTGTCTGAAAAGTGGAAGAAAAGCAACAGAGATAAGAATCGATTGGAGAACAACAACGCAGCCTGGCTCAACGATGATTTTTTTCTTCTGAGTCCTGGAAAAAAATTGGCTCCAGGGCGAAAAACAAAAGACATTGAAAATTGCCACAACAACCGTCAGTGCACAAAATTATCACATCTTGTGGAAAACAATTCTTGCAATGACCTTATAAGAGCAACACGTATAAGCCTGTATAAATGTGGTAAACGGAGTGCATCGGAAATTGTTTCAATGGTAGAAGCAAAACCCGACACATCTAAAAAAATAAAAAAAGTTTGGGTGCAGAACAACAATTACCCATTAAATATTCTCCAGAAGAAGCATTGGCGCTTTATATTGATGGCGATTACACGAAAAACTCAAACGAACGGAAGAAAGTTGGGCTGAAGTTCCTTTACAAGAAATGCTGGACCACACCATTTCGAGAATTGTTGGTGCGCATCCCGAAGTTTTTAGCCAACTCTCGGATAATGGCGATAAATATAAGTCTTTGAGACTCATTTCTAAATGGGTTTGCGATGGGAGTTCGGGACACGTGACATATCGGCAGAGCTTCAGTAATTCGGATCTTAAGATGGCAGATGAGCACATATTTTTCATATGCATAGTGCCGCTACAATTACAATTGGAAACCAGCGTACTTTGGCAAAATCCTCGCCCGGCATCGACTCGGTATTGTAGACCATTAAAAATAATGTTTGCCAAAGAGTCTACAGAATTGGTTAGAGCGGAAATTGAAAAAATGAATTCACAGATATTGAAAATTGAGCCTACGCGCTTAAGTAGCTTTCAAGTTTACCACAAATTGCAACTTACCATGATCAATGGCAAAGTTTTTAGCGTGATTGCCGAAACATCATCGCAAACATGTGGTATTTGTAAAGCAACGCCCAAGGCTATGAACGATTTAAATGCAATTAAGAACTTGGCAAGAAATGAGGACTTGCTGAAGTTTGGATTATCGACTTTGCATTGTTGGATTCGCTGCTTTGAATGTATGCTACATATCGGCTATCGTCTACCAATTGAAAAGTGGCAAGTTCGTGCCTCTGTCTGGCAGCACGAATAGTGGAAATACAGCTCGAAGGTTTTTTGAAAAGTCAGAACTGTCCGCTCAAATTACTGGAGTAAAAAGACTTGGTGTTATTTTGCGTTCCATGTCTTCAGGTTGTGCAATAAATGCCGATAGCTTTAGAAAATATACGATAGAAACTGCGAAGATATTTGTGCAAGAGTATTCTTGGTTTTACATGCCCAGCTCATTGCACAAAATATTAATTCAATAATAGTTAAAAATGCAGACAATAAAAATGTTAAAAACATGTAAATAAAAAAAAAGCATAACAAAAAGTTATTAAATATTGTGCCTTGAAGGGTCCAAATAATATAAACATTACCATTATTGCAAAATTGTTTTTATTTTTTGATAATTTCGTTACGCTAGATCAGCCAAATCGCCCACTGTGCGTCGTGCTGAATAAGAATATATATACTTTGTATGGTCGGAGATGCTTCGTTCTATGCGTTGCACACTTCTGACCAAAATTAGTATACCCTTTTTGCAAGGGTATAAAAATACGAGTAATTATATAAGAATTTCCATTTCCAAAGAGTTAAGGCAATGTCACAAAAAAAATGAAGTAAGTAAGTCGTCTCGCCGACTTAGGTATATGTACCATACATCAGTAAAGCAAATATTTCAATTTTATTAAACAAATACATTTTCACATGCTTTTCACATGTATCAAGCATATGAGCGCCCTAGCGCCTCCACCAGCCAACGGCCAACTCCGGCTTTATGGAAAAACGTTTCTGTGCATAACTCGTCTATTTTTTGTCCGATTTTGGTATTTTTCTGGATATTATTATTTAATTTAAGTGTGCCAAATTTGATTGCATAAGGCAGAAAAATACGGGAGATAATTGAGGTTTTTCAAGTTACGGGGCGAAAAGCGGCGTGGCATAATCTTTACAGATACATAATGTGCGCATTTACAAAGCAAATATATATACCAAATATGGTGTCTCTAGCTAAAATAGTTTTTGAGATATACGCTTATTTTAAACTCCGGGGCGGAAAGGGGCGTGGCAAAAAATTTGAAATAAACTTGATCACTTTACATACTACACGAGTCTTCATACCAAATTTGGTGGCTCTAGTTTTTACAGTCTCCGAAATCTAGGTGTTCATACGGACAGACGGACGGACAGACGGATAAGGGTAGATCGACTCGGCTGTTGATCCTAATCAAGAAGCTTCCTTCTACCTTTACCTTTCATGGGTGTATGATATAATCAGCAACGGATCGAGCAACGAGCAACACGAAGCTGCTAGAGCCTAGGGTAGGCGAAATAAATGCCAGCGTTCCAGAGAGAGCAGCATGAATGTGACTTTAATTCAGGGCCCGGCACAAAGAGAGCGCTAGAAAAATGTAGTTGTATGTGTGCACTTGCTTGTCTGCGTGTGTTGCTTTACACTGCGCAAAATGAAAGTTGACAAAATTTTGCCTCAAATCAAGAAAACGAGTACAGCAGCTAAACTGATGCAAGAGAAAGATAGAAAAACAAAGTAGCGATCAATTTTTTCATGTGTCATCTCTCAACAAAGCGACATAGACCTGCTTGCGTCGAAATGCTGAGGAAAACTAAATCCATCTTGATTTTTTTGTGTGAGGACTTCGGCAGCCGTTCGGTTACACGCATACGACGAGCCGAACGTGTTCGTCCCCCGGGGGATATGAGTGCCTGGCTCTGCTTTAATTTATTATACCCGAGACACTCACCAACGAAGAAACAGCTATGCCAGACCAATGTTTAAACAAAGGAGTATTACAGCAACACTAACACCCCATATATGTATAAGGAAGCCCAGCCAACAACGACCAACATAAATCTTGTCAGCCCACGTATACAACGTCATAACGCCACCAAGAATTTAGCACTATTTTTTTTTTATTTTTATATATATATGTATAGTTTCTTAAAGTATGGTTTTTAATAAAAAAATGAAGCAAGTAAGTCGACTCGTCGACTTGGGTATAACCAGGTGAAACAAATATTTCAAATTTCGAGAATCAAATGTACATGTTTTTAAATGTTTTTACATGTTTCATAGTATGTGCTATCTCGCTCACTCTACAAACACACGAGCACTCTAGCGCTGCCACTAGCCAACGGCCAATTCTGGCCTTGTGGACAGCGTAGTAAAATACGTTCATACGCATATTTTGCATGTTTCTAGTCCGATTTCAATCAAATTTGGTAGTTTGGTAGAAATAGATAAGATTAATTAGACTGCCGAATTTAAATGCGATAGTCAAAAAACTACAGGAGGAAATCGGTTTTTCTAAATTACGGAGGCGGAAGTTGGCGTGAAAATATATATACTATGAAAATATATATACTCTGCGCGCATACTAAGCCAGTATATATACTAAATTTGTTGACTTTAGCTTTGTTTGTTTTTGATAAAATCAGTTTTGTTTAATTTGCGGGGGCGGAAGTGGGCGTGACAAAATTTTTTAATAGCCAATATCTGCGCGTCTATTAAACTAGTCTGCATACCAAATTTGATGTCTTGGTATGCAGACTAGTTTAATAGACGCGCAGAAACTGGCTATTTAAAAATTTTGCCACGCCCACTTCCGCCCCCCGCAAATTAAACAAAACTGATTTTATCCAAAACAAACAAAGCTAAAGTCACAAAATTTAGTATGTATACTGGCTTAGTATGCGCGCAGAGTATATATTTTCATATTTTGCCACGCCCATTTCCGCCTCCATAATTAAGAAAAAACCGATTTCCTCCTGTATTTTTTTGACTATCGCATTCAAATTCGGCAGTGTAATTATTCTTATCTATTTCTACCAAACTACCAAATTTTATTGAAATCGGATAAGCGGTCCACAAGGCCAGGATTGGCCGTTGGCTAGTGGCGGCGCTAGAGTGCTCGTGTGTTTGTAGAGTGAGCGAGATAGCACATACTATGAACCATTTAAAAACAATTCAATAGACATATGTACATTTGGTTTTCGAAATTTGAAATATTTGTTTCACCTGGTGTATGGTATACCCAAGTCGACGAGTCGACTTACTTGCTTCATTTAATCTATCTTTATGTACCACTTGTTTTTTATTCTTTCTGTCCTTATTTATTTATTTATTTATTTATTTACGTCATTTAACACAGCAGTCGACGAAAAAGCTTAAGCTAAAGACAGATAGTAATTTAATGAAGAAGGTAGCTTAGCTTTATACACAATTAAACATCCCCGACCCGGTGGAGGTGTTTTATTTGCACAAGGTGCCAGCCATGGCCCGATTCACCAATCGGTCAGGGATGAGTTGCAGCCAATCCAAGTTCAGAATATTTTCATTGGTTTCGCTGTAGATGATTAAAAAGTATAGCGCGAAGAGAAGTGACAGAAAGATGAGGAGAGATAAGGTGAGAAAGGTTGTTAAAATAATAACACGAAAAGGTTCGTGAAGAGAGTAGTTAGTCAGACATCTACTAAGGTGAATAGGAAAATTGTTTCTGCTCCGACGTGAGGGAACACAAAAATATAGCGTATCCAGTAAATTGGTAGTAATGACTTCGCCGTTGACTAGTTTATGGAGAAAGAGAATGCCAAAAACAAGCCTACGGTTATAAAGTGAAGGAAGATTAATAAGAAGAAGTCTGTCAGAATAAAAAGGTAGGCGAAGACCCGGGTCCCAATTTAGACCGCGTAGCGCAAACTTAAGGAATTGCTTCTGTACCGATTTAATACTACGCTGGTGAACATCATATTGAGAGTTCCACACTGGCGAACAATATTTTAGAGTAGGGCGAACTAACGAAGTGTATAAAACCTTTGTTACATAGGGATCATCAAATTCTTTGGCCCAACGTTTAATGAAGCCAAGAAGGCTGCATGCTCTATTGACAATTGAAGAAATATGAACATTGAATAAAAGTTTAGGGTCAAACATAACGCCTAAGTCTTTGAATGATGGTACACAATCCAACAGAACAGACTTAATAGAGTAATGAGCTAGGAGACAAACGACTGAAAGTCATAAAGGAACACTTAAAGGCATTAAGGTGTAATTTATTAACGTGGCACCAATCGCAGAACGCATCGAGATCTGATTGCAATTACTGTTGGAAAGAAGGATCATTATAGGAATAACAAATCTTGACGTCATCCGCAAACATGAGCACGCGTGAATGAGACAAGGCCAAAGGCAAATCATTTATAAAAAATGTAAATAATAGTGGGCCCAGATGACTGCCTTGGGGTACACCTGACGTAACTCGCACAGTTTTAGATATCGAGGAACGAAAAGACACCTTTTGGGTTCTGCCAATAAGATACGACATTAACCAAGCCAATAGTTTTGGGGAAAAACCCATGATGTTAAGTTTCGCGAGAAGCATAGATTGATCAACCGTATCAAAAGCCTTACTAAAGTCAGTATAAATAACATCAGTTTGACACTTTTTACGGAAGCCATGTTGTACACCATGGCTTACGTAAAAAGTGTCAAACTGATGTTAGTCAATTCTAAAAGGTTGGTAAGCGACGAACGACCTTTCATGAAGCCATGTTGACAAGGAGAAATAGTGGATCTGGATAGGTGTTGAAGGTTTTCATTGCCAAAAGTTTGGCAATACCACGGTAGTTAGAAATATCCGATTTGCTACCCTTTTAAAAAGCGGAATAATAAACGACTCCTTCCAAATATCAGGAAAGCTACAAGTCTCACTCGATATAAAGAATAACCGAACACATTTTAAGGATGCAACTAGGTATATTATCAGGCCCAGGTACGAAGGAAGACGTCATAGATGACAAGCTAGAAATAATACAGTCTTCATTGGGATTGAGAAGGGATAGGGTGTTGGATCCGAAACAGTAGTAGAATAAGTCGACTGAAAGAATTTACCAAACAGATCTGCAATATCTGAATCATTACTAGCAGTCTGGTCATTAAGTCTGAAGGTGGAAGGTAGTAAATTATAGCGTCTTTTGGAAAGATTGAGTATATAAAAGACAAAATTGAGATTTGGCTATACAATAATTTGCATAGTCAAGTCGCGAAACAGTTTTTTTTAAATCTTTAAAAATATCTCGATTTAATGTTACGAAGATTAGAGAGCCTACGTGTGAACCAGACTGGCGAGCTGGAGACGATAGAGACATTCACATAAGGAACGCATTTATCAATTAGAGAATTAAGAGCAGAGTAGAAAAACTTCACTTTACAATCTATATCGCAGCACTCAAATAGAAATGACCAATCAAAAGAGAAAATAAGGCTGTTAAGAAGATTGAAATTTGTTTTACGAAAACATCTACGACGAGAATTTGAGATGTTATTAAATGAATCAGTAACGGAATTGTAAGAAATAGTAACTTCAATGGTAGGATGATAAGGATCTTCAGGTTTCACTAGTGGCTGTGTTTGTGATACAGCACTAACAGTGGGATCAGAGACAAAAACAAGATCAAGGATTCTTTTAGAAGAGTTAAGGAAAGAATTCAACTGATAAAGTGGACATTCAAGTAGGCTATCAAGAAAAACATGTTGAGATGAAGGAATTAAGAAAAATAGATTATCATCAACAAGCCAAGAAATATAAGGCAAGTTAAAATCACCTAAAACTATAAGAAAATCACGATCTTTAAAATAAAAATTGTTCGTAAAGCATCAGCATGGTGTACGTAGATCATGATACCAGAAGCTGGATGAATATATGAACACGAGATATATAGGCTAAAGTTAGAACATGTAACTTCGACGCAAATAAACTCAACACCTAAGGGGAGATCAATCGGCACCACACTTGAAGACAGATTCGAGTTGACAGCAATGAGTACTCCACCGCCACGACGACCATCACGATCAAGCCTATAAGAAATAAAGTTATTAGAAAAAATTTCATTATCCAAAAAAGAGGAGTTAAGCCAAATTTCAGAAAAAGCTAATATGTCAGCCGAAAAGGTTTGGCTATCACAGAACAGGTTCGAGAGCTTGGTAAGAAGTCCTCTTACATTTTGATAATGAATGCAAAGACTAGACGTTATTAGTTTTTTGAAGCAGAAGATAAATTAGGAAGGTGGACAGGCAACGGACGAGCGCACACTCGTGTAGAACTAGTCCCTCTGGCCAAAAATTAGGGTCAACCATAGCTGAGAAGTACTCATTTGGTACTGTAATTTTAAAAGAGGAGATTTCGCGAGGCCTAGAAAACGTAAACTTTTGAATAAAAAATTTAGCAAATATTACCAATGTAAGCTGCCACAGACGACTCAGAAGTATCTGGAGCAAGCCTAGAGATAAATAATTGTTTGCGATGAGGCACTACAGTTAGTGGAGGCGGAGGAGCATTGGGATCCGCAAGTGCATCAAGAGCATAAAGAGGGACAAGAAGATGGTGTAGGCGAAAGTAAAATGGGAGACGAAGTAATAGAGAGAGCTGGCGACTGCTTACGAGGCAACTCAAGTGCACATTTCTTGTGCAATTTCTCAGAACAAACAAATTTCTCAGTGGAACAAACTTGAATTGCGACAATAATTGAACGCTAGAGTCACACTCGTTAGACAGCTGTTCGGCCAGTTTGTTCAAAGAAAGAAACTTTAAACGAAGATCTCTATACATACGGCTAAAATCAAGCTGCTGGCTGGCACAAGATGGGAAAGTCCAGCGCATTAAGCCAAGCTCAGTCTTAGACAGAGACAAACCAGAAAATTTGTCGTAGTCGCGGCCATTGAGGCCAGCACATTTTAAGTGAATAAGATTATCGCAGAGCCAACAAGATATTGCTCTATACTGATCATAAAAATGCTTGCAAGTAGGCAGACAACAAGCCATTGAAAAGCCGAAAGAAACACAAAGCAAAAAAAAAAAAAAATATATAAGAATATATAGAAAAATTAAATACACAGCACAAAGATAATTATTGATAAAAAATCAATAATTACAAATAAAACAAAGAGACAGCTAGAGTGCACAGCACAACAGATAGCGCAAGGACAGTTATAAGCCGAGCTTTGAGAAGCGGCCTTACAATAGTGATTACGCGGGAGAGAAGCTGAGCACAAGCACAAAGCAGAGAGAACAACAAAGCCACTAGCACTGATGGTGAGATGGGGGCGATGAGGGGAGCAACTGCAGAAGCAATGACGAAAGAAAAAAATAAAAAAAATATGTAAAAAAAAATAAAAATAAATGCACCAAACACTGATCACGAAAAAGAAAAAACTGTTTAAACTGATTAATTTTGCGAATTATGGAAATAAAACACAAGGGAGTCAAGCGAACAACAATTTCCATAATTCGCCAAATTAAAAAACACGACCGTCACGTCAGAGAGCAAAAGCTTTTATTTTGCTAGAGCAGTAAGATATTTTCAATGAATTAATTTTTCTTGTGGAGCATAAATTTACTTTTTAATTTCATAGTTTCCCTGCTGTGTGTAAGTCTATAAATGTTTTGGGTTTGTCAAAAGAATTTGACTATCCGTACATAACCAAAATTCTGTATACTACTGATCTTGCTTATGATCACCACATGAGACGCACCAAAGAAAAATTGAATCTGTATAAGAGCAATTTCTGCTTTTTGCTCTTCGCGGCAGAAATTTGGATCGCAATGTCAAATCGCCATTGTACTCCAGCTTGGTTCTATTTTTATCCACAAACAAATAATACTGGAAATAGATTCTCCTAAGCTATTAAACCACTTAAACCTATCTGTACCCCGTAGACCTACCAGAAATTCCTCTGTCACTCAAATACTGCATTTATAAATATGCTTTGCACGAACCATTTCGAGTCTTATGCTTTGATTACAATCTTGTTTATCCCGTAATTAGATTAAAAGCGTCCCTTTCTTTTCTAAAAATTTCTATTCTATTACATTTAGCTCGTAGTTAGCTGTATTTGATAATAAAATCAAACTTAAGAAGAAAAGAAGATTATTTCAAAGGTAACACACAAAAAGGTGAGCAGGTTGTCTGTATAGCTATTTCAAGAACTACCAAGTTCTATCATCAGCAGACTGCCAAAGAACTCCAGAATTGCAATAGCCATACCATGTCTTCAACGCTAAAACTATTTGGGAATTACATGGCCAACTAAATGAAGCGAAAAAAGCTGGCAAAGCCTACAATACCGAAGACCACCTTTTGTGCATACCCTTAGGCGCTATGAAATATTAGTGTAAGAGCTTCGCCCTTAACAAACTAAATTCACGATCTGTTGTTTTATACACGGTATATTGTACCATATAGAAAAAGGGTTTTTTTGGAATAAAATTCCAAAGTAACGGCGTGCCTTCCGTTAGTGTTATCTGGTTAGAGATTACGACCTATTGAAATTTAAATCGAACTTAGCCGGCTCGAGGTCAATCTTACAAACAAAAAGGTGAGCAGGTTGTCTGTATAGCTATTTCAAGAACTACCAAGTTCTATCATCAGCAGACTGCCAAAGAACTCCAGAATCGCAATAGCCATACCATGTCTTTAACGCTAAAACTATTTAATAATATTATAATTATTTGTCCGTTTCATTTGTATTTGGCCACGTGATGGGTCCGCCCTATATACGGCTGCGCCCGACGGTCGGTCGGGCGGGAGGTGCGCGAAACAAGATATGTCCTGATGTCATATTGGCCCACTTGAACGTACTTCGCATAGTGCGTGTCAAAGTGTGGCTGCTGCAGAGTGGGTGACAGAAAGTTAGAAAATTAGAGTGCTCCATTCCGCTTAAACTCGACTCGTAGCTTCTTTAGCAGAGCCTATGATTTTCGATCGGATTTAGAACTGGGCTTTGAGCCGGCCACTGCATCTTCAGAAAACTTTGATTTTCAAGCCATTAGTTTACAATTTTGGCCATGTGACTCGGATCACCGCCCTGTTGGAAAGTGACTTCGCTCTCTTGATACGCACTCTAATCTATAAAATCAGGAAGATTGGATTCCACAACATGTATATGATCTTTCTTTTTTATAATGCCATTTATTCGGACAAATGCGCCAACGTTCCAATAGAATCACCCCCCCCAAATCATCAATAGAAGCAATAGAAAATATCAAAGAAGCTAATCTCGGCTATGCCGAAGTTTTTATACCCTTGCAGTCGTTAGCAATAATATTTTTACTTTTTGAAATTTATTTTTTTGGAACTCAATTTATCAATACACAAACAAAACATTATTACTCTTTTTACTAAAATTTTTCTTTCCTTTACATCTTTCACTAAGCAACGCACGCATACACATACAGTTCATGTAGCGTTGCTTCTGTGTGTATGTATGCATGTACTCTTTTGTTTTGATGATGACGTAGTAGGCAGCAAGCAGCGCTACCGGCAGCTATTTAACCGATTTATATTAACTGTAACTTGTGCTCTATTTATCCGATTAGGTTGAAATTTTGGAATATGAGTTTTCATACCCAATACTATCATCGTAGTAAATTTCATGGGGATACTCTAATTTTTATAAAAATGTTTCTTCTAGAGCTATATGATATAGTAGTCCGATCCTGACAGTTTTCATACTTTATCTGCTCCGGGGTATAAGGAGCTCAAATACCAAGTTTCATCTCGATAGCTCTTAGGATGGCGGCGTGAAGTTCATTTGCACAGACGGACGGACAGACGGACATGGATATATCGACTTAGCTTCTCATGCTGATCAAGAATATATATACTTTATGGGGTCGGAAACGCCTCCTTCTGTGCGTTACAAACATCTGACCAATTTTATAATACCCTCTGCAAGGGTATAAAAAGCAATAACATTTGAATTTGAATTTTATTTCAAATAAAGCTTTCTGCTCTCTGACGTGACAGTTGTGTTTTTGCATATCTCCTGAGTTTTTATTAATATTTATTGTTTTTTCTCAATTTTTAATTGTGCTTAGTTTGTTTACGCTTTCGCTGGTGTTGTTCGCTTGACTCCCTTGTGTCTTATTTCCATAATTCGCCAAATTAATCAGTTTAAACAGTTTTTTCTTTTTCGTGATTAGTGTTTGGTGCATTTACATATTTTTTTTTATTTTTTTCTTTCGACATTGCTTCTGCAGTTGCTCCCCTCATCGCCCCCATCTTACCATCAGTGCTAGTGGCTTTGTTGTTCTCTCTGCTTTGTGCTTGTGCTCAGCTTCTCTCCCGCGTAATCATTTTTGTAAGGCCGCCTCTCAAAGCTCGGCTTATAACTGTTCTTGCGCTCTCTGTTGTGCTGTGCACTCTAGCTGTCTCTTTGTTTTATTTGTAATTATTGATTTTTTATCGATAATTATCTTAGTGCTGTGTATTTAAATTTTCTATATATTCTTATATTTTTTTGAATTTTGTTTCTTTTGGCTTTTCAATGGCTTGTTGTCTGCCTACTTGCAAGCTTTCTGATAGTTTTGATGATCACTAATGAGCAATATCTTGTTGGCTCTGCGATAATCTTATTCACTTAAAATGTGCTGGCCTCAATGGCCGCGACTACGACAAATTTTCTGGTTTGTCTCTGTCTAAGACTGAGCTTGGCTTAATGCGCTGGACTTTCCCATCTTGTGCCAGCCAGCAGCTTGATTTTAGCCGTATGTATAGAGATCTTCGTTTAAAGTTTCTTTCTTTGAACAAACTGGCCGAACAGCTGTCTAACGAGTGTGACTCTAGCGTTCAATTATTGTCGCAATTCAAGTTTGTTCCACTGAGAAATTTGTTTGTTCTGAGAAATTGCACAAGAAATGTGCACTTGAGTTGCCTCGTAAGCAGTCGCCAGCTCTCTCTATTACTTCGTCTCCCATTTTACTTTCGCCTACACCATCTTCTTGTCCCTCTTTATGCTCTTGATGCACTTGCGGATCCCAATGCTCCTCCGCCTCCACTAACTGTAGTGCCTCATCGCAAACAATTATTTATCTCTAGGCTTGCTCCAGATACTTCTGAGTCGTCTGTGGCAGCTTACATTGGTAATATTTGCTAAAGTTTTAATTCAAAAGTTTAAGTTTTCAAGGCCTCGCGAAATTTCCCTTTTTTTATGATTACAGTACCAAATGAGTATTTCTCAGCTATGGTTGACTCTAATTTTTGGCTAGAGGGCCTAGTTATACACGAGTTCGCGCCCAATAAGCTATCCCTTCCGTTGCCTGTCCACCTTCCTAATTTATCTTCTGCTTCAAAAAACTAATAACGTCTAGTCTTTGCCTTCATTATCAAAATATAAGAGGACTTCTTACCAAGCTCTCGAAACTGTTCTGTGATAGACAAACCTTTTCGGTTGACTTATTAGCTTTCTCTAAAACTTGGCTTAACTCCTCTGTTTTGGATAATGGCTTGATCGTGTTGGTCGTCGTGGCGGTGGGGTACTCATTGCTCATTGCGAATCTGTGTTCAAGTGTTGTGCCGATTGATCTCCCCTTAGGTGTTGAGTTTATTTGCGTCGAAATTACATGTTCTAACTTTAGCCTATATATCTCTTGTTCATATATTCCTCCAGCTTCTGATATCATGATCTACGTGCAACATGCTGATGCTTTGCGAACCAATTTTAATCGTCTTTAAGGTCGTGATTTTCTTATAGTTTTCGGTGATTTTAACTTGCCCAATATTGATGATAATCTTTCCCTCCTAATTCCTTGATCTCAACAGGTTTTTCTTGATAGCCTACTTGAATGTCCGCTTTATCAGTTGAATTCTTTCCCTAACTCTTCTAAAAGAATCCTTGATCTTGTTTTTGTGTCGGATACCACTGTTAGTGCTGTATCAAAAACACAGCCCCTAGTGTTTAAGAATAAACATCGTGTTCATCTGAAATGGATTCACCAAATCAGATTGAACGAAGAAATATACAAAACAAAAAAAAAAATTAAGCAAGCAAGGTTTAGTGAGAAGTTTAATAGGTGATAAGTGTTGAAAAACTCGGGCTCTGATACTATTATAGTTGGGGCATTCGATGATGACGTGTTTGATTGAGGTGATAATGCCAAAGGGACAGATTGGCATATTAGACGTTGTCAGAAGATGTTCGTGGGTTAATTTTGTATGGCCAATACGAAGTCGGATAAATGCGGACCATTTTTGTTTTGTTCGGGGGAATCCTTAAGCCTTTGCGATCGGGATTAAACGTCTTGTACCAGTGATGAAAAGTTGTCCAAACCCTTTCTTTTTGTGAGCCCATGTGTTTGGCGATTTGTCGTTTTAGGGAGGATCCTTCTGTAGGTGGTGTTATAAATAGGGGTGCGTGAACTGCGTATTGGGCAGCCTCGTCGGCATTTACGTTTCCTGCTATGCCCATAT
Organism: Drosophila tropicalis; assembly: GCF_018151085.1. Lineage (NCBI taxonomy): Eukaryota > Metazoa > Arthropoda > Insecta > Diptera > Drosophilidae > Drosophila > Drosophila tropicalis. The sequence continues at coordinate 210,654 of NW_027173482.1, forward strand.
GAGTAGGTACCCAGAAAAGTGTTATGCGGTTAGTGTTTTTGGTTAGCAGAATGCGTATCTGCAAGATAAGTTCGTTTTTTGAATTTATGTGTTTCACTGCCTGGATGGTGGAGAGGCTGTCGGTGCAGATCACATGCCGATCTTTGTAGGATTCTGCAGCCTTGCACGCATTAAGAATGGCGATAGTGAGTGGCATATCGACAGAGCTAATGTTCTTAGCGAAATCTGCGATTCGACGAATAGTCGATTTCACTTTGTACCTTCTTTTGGCGTTCAAAGAGCTCCTGTAAAGTTTACTGAACATTTTGTTAGGCGAGTGTTTGAGTTTGGGAATGAGATTATATGTAGCCTCTTCCAGTCTTTCACTAATAGAGGGGAGTCCCGATTCGGCGAGTATGCATTTAATGGGAGATGTTGGAAAAGCGTTTAAGCTGCGTCGAATCGCTGCGTGATAAGGTGCCTCGAGTTTCTTCAGATTTGCGTTTGCGCTCCAGCCATAGATAGGTAGCCCATAGTCGATTCGAGACAGCAGAGCCCGAGTAACGTTTATTAGAGAGTTTGGATGTATTTGTGAAAAATTTTATGTGAGAAATCTAATTATATTTAGTCTATTGCTTAAGCTATTTCTGAGGTATTCACATTGAGATCTAAAGTTAAATTTTTGGTCGAATATAATGACAAGAATTTTTAGGCTGTCAACATTGTTTATTGTCTTATTTTCAATAGTTAAAATGGGCAATACACATCTGTGTTTTCTGCAAATGTGCAACATTTTGCATTTTTCTAGAGCTAATGTGGCACCCGACAGGTCACCCCATTTTTGAATGTCGCTTAATATTCTAGAAAATAGTAATATTACTTGGTTTTGGTCTTTTAGGTTTGTATACATTATTGCATCGTCGGCATATACAGAGAGCCGAATCTGTTTGTGAGATAGTTTTATGGTGTTTAGTTTTTCAAATGCTATTGTAAATAGGACCACCGATAATGGGAAGCCTTGTGGGATGCCATTATGAAGTTTGAAAGAATTAGAGAACGAGTTGAACCCGAACTCGGAATAGGCGTCGAGTCATAAAGGCCAGAGCTCAAGTTGCTCTAAAACAGCATGAATGCCCACGCGATCAAATGCTCTCTCGAAGTCAGTACCCAGAAGGCTGACGTGATTTCTAGACGAGAGGGAATCCGTCGCGAAACTTTGAATTTGCAGTAATGCATCAGTAGTGCTTTGTTTTCGTTTGAAAGCAACTTGGCAGAGAAGCCGGTTAGCTAGTATTTTTTCAAAGGTTTTGCTCATGCAGGAGATTAGGGATATCGGACGATAGCTATTGATATGGTTTGCGTTGGGTTTAGGGATGGGTATGATAATGGCTGTGCACCAAGTGTGTGGATAGACACCTTTAGCAAGTATATCATTAAATATTTCGATGATTCTGCCTTTTGCTTCTGAAGGAAGATTACGAAACATGGGGTATGATATCCGTAGGGTTCAATAGATGTAATGCGTTGCTCTAGATGTTTGGCAGCTAATTTAAGCCGAGTGGGCGCGAATGAATAGTTTAACCATTGTGACTTTTTAAGCACGTATTCATTTGTGAAATTACGATCCTCTGACAATTCGGACCATTGGTTTCCGAAGGCTTCAGCTATATTTTTACGATCAGAGAGTAGCGTTTGACCTACAATAAGGTGGTTAAGTGGAATGGTGGGAACACCGGTGAGACTTTTTATATCGGACCAAACCTTTTTAGTTGTGGAAAGTGGAGTTATGCGAGCAGTAAAATTTCCGATTGAATCTTTTTTAGCTTGCTTAGCGGCTCTTTTAAACTGTGCGTTTGCTTTTTTGTAAGCTAGAAGCAGATTAAGCGTTATATTGCGTTTATAAGCTTGCCAGGACTGTTGCTTTAACTCACGTAACAGGCTAAGATCGGCGTTCCACCAATAAATTTTTTTCTTGTGGGGAATGCGTTTGGTTTGTGGTGTACAATTATTTGCTGCTCTACGGATTACACGGGTGATTTGGCGACATTGTGCTTTATATTACTGGATTGAGTTGGTAGTAAATTGGCTACAATCTGAGATTGGAACTTTTTCCAATCAGCGCAATCTGTTATATATTTAGCAATGGGGGTGATGTTTTCTGGTCTAAAACTGGTTGTCACACTAGTAAAGATAGGATAGTGATCGCTGTTGTGTAAATCTGTGGAGAAAGACCATCTGCACCTGTGGCAAATTTGAGGGGAGACCATAGTAATATCAGTGTGGGTGAATGAGCTATGAGCGTCGTTTAAAATAATTAAATTTGTTTGAAATATTGCTTTTTCTATATTTCTTCCACGGGAGTTAACAGAATGGGCCCCCCAAAGGGGACTCCAAGCGTTCGCGTCAGTTGTAAGCAGTACTGGGTTTTGCGAGGTTTTTACTATTGAAACTATATCATTGGATGAAAATCTTTGGGATGGTGGAATATAGACATTGATTATTGTAAACTTTGGGTTCGTATTGATTAAGATAGAGTCGGATAGTATGGAAGAACACAACAGTTTAACAAGAAAGCCAATTCCTTGTTTACTTGTAGTGTTTTCAGGTAGGTTTTTGATGTAGCCTATGTAGGACTTTGGGGGTTTGATGTTAGGGTGCTGGTAGGAGAGGTGGGTTTCTTGGAGACATATAACATCTGGATTCTGTAAATTAATTAAGATAAGTATATGTAAATTAATTAAGATGTTATATGTTTTCAGGTTATGAAGTAGGAAATCTTGATTAGGAATCACGTTTTCCCATATCATTATCTGATATGCTGGAAGTAGAGGGATTTTTGTTTTATATTGTTTTTGTGTTTTAGAATTTTTGTGCAGTGTGTTGATGGTTCGGTGATGTCTTCGAGAGAAGACGAATATTGGGTAATTGTGTTTGGTGTAGTCGCGGAGCGCGTAATTGTAGATGAGCTTCGACTTGAACCGGCCGAAAAGTTTTACTCGTTTTTGTTTTGATTTGAGTTCGTTGTAGATTTTGTGTTATTGGTTGAGCGCGACGAAGCGGTCTCGTTGTGAGTTGTGGGTTCTAAGCTGACAGCAGTAGCGGCGACGTTTACAAAGCTAAGGTCTGCGTGGGTACGGGTCTGTCGAAATAGAGTTTTTGCTTCTTTGTAACTGCACTTGCTTTTTGTTTTGATACGCAAAACTTTCTTTTTGTTGTTTGTACTGTGGGCAAAGGGGGGAGGAGGCCGGATGGTCAGCTCCACAATTTGCGCAGAGCGTGCGTGAGCAAGAATTGGGAGGGTGTGGTGGTAAATTGCATGTGACACAAGTCGTCGGGTTGTTGCATTTCTTGATGGTGTGACCTAGGCGCTGGCAGTTTTTGCAACGCATTGGACTTGGGACATATTCTCTAACTTTGACAGAGTGCCATGAAATGTCTAACTTTCTTGGAAGGTTGTACAGATCGAAAGTAACAAGAATAACTCCAGTTGGTTTGGGGTGTTCTTCAACAAGTCGGTTAAATTTAAATATGCTTTGCACATTTTGGGACTTAAGTTCCTCTATTATTTCCATGTCGGGAATATTGTTTAAGTATGGAGCATATATAGTGCCTTCAACGACGTTGAGACCCTCATGCAGTTTGCATGTGATTTCGCAAATACCTGGAAGCTGAACGGTTTTAAGTAGCTTGTCGGCAATTTCTTTTGTTTTTACAAGTAAAAGAAGGTTCCCGTCACGGAGGGTCGAGATGGAGAGAATGTCATTGCTGACTTTTTTAAGCTCCCTATGGACTGCAAAGCAAGAGAACTCGGCTAGTGGTTTTTGGGGTTTTTGGATGCTACTATTAAATATTTTGGGTAGTCTTAATTGATTTCTGGGAGATCAGGAAAATCTATTGGAAGCTGTTGAAAAGGTCGTTTCTTTTTCTTAACGGGGCTATCGCTGAGAAGGTCAAAACGATTGCCCCTAAGGTTAGATGGCCCAGTGGCCATGAAAGAAGTTTTATAAAGTTAGTCGCGGACCAGTGAAAAGAAATCAGAAACTCGGTGAGAAACAGAAGACGATTAGCGAAAAGGAGTATTACTAATGAGCGTGCGCACTCGTTGAGAGATAGTCGACGACTGTGCGATTTCAATATAATTTGGTAGTTTGGTAGAAATAGATAAGATTAATTAGTCTGCCGAATTTAAATGCGATAGTCAAAAAACTACAGGAGGAAATCGGTTTTTTCTAAATTACGGAGGCGGAAGTGGGCGTAGCAAAATATGAAAATATATATACTCTGCGCGCATACTAAGCCAGTATACATAGTAAATTCGGTGACTTTAGCTTTGTTAGTTTCTGATAAAATCAGTTTTGTTTGATTTGCGGGGGCGGAAGTGGTCGTGGAAAAATGTTAAAATATCCAATATCTGCGCGTCTATTAAGTTAGTCTGCATACCAAATGTAATGTCGGTAGCTATCATAGTTTTTAAGGAAATCAGTTTTATGTGAATTCCGGGGGCGGAAGTGGGCGTGGCAAAAACTTTAAACAATTAGTTTCTGCGCGCTAACTAAACGAGTATATAAACCAAATTTGATGTCTCTGGCTGTTATACTTTTTACCAAAAACAGTTTTATGTGATTCCTGGGGGCGTAAGGGGGCGTCGCAAAAAGTTTGAACAATTAATTTCTGCGCGCCAACTAAACGGGTATACAAACTAAATTTGATGTCTCTAGCTGTTATACCTTTTAAGAAAAACAGTTTTACGTGATTTCTGGGGGTGTAAGAGGGCTTGGCCAAAATTCCAATTAACTCTATACATTTACATAATACACGAGTATACATACCAAATTTGGTGGCTCCACCTCTTATTGTCTCCGAGATCTGCGTGTTCATACAGACGGACGGACGGACAGATGGACATGGCTAGATCGACTCGGCTGTTGATCCTGATCAAGAATATACTTTATAGGGTCGCAGAAGCTTCCTTCTGCCTGTTACATACATTTTGGCGACTTTAATATACCATATATATTTTATATATGGTATAAAAAGCTGATACAGATTCATATATCAAGTAGGGCTCAAAAAACCAAACAAAACATTCATCCACACTCTGTGGAAAAGCACTTAAGATTATAACAACGGCGTAATATTAAGTCGCCAATGCTGTGCCTGAAATAGAAACATTAGAATAAGCATTTTTAAGAACAATTGTCGCCGCCTAGAGTCTAATTCATTTATATACACAAGACGTTTGTTAATAAAATCAGTTCATATTTTGAATTCAACAGATGAAGATGGTGTTTTAGTTTGCGGTTTAGTTGAAATCCCCTTCACCTAGTGAAGCCTGAAGTTCCTTATCACCCTACCATTAAAGGTACTATTTCATACAATTGTATGAATTCCGTTACTAATTCATTTAATAACATCTCGAATTCTCGTCGTAGATGTTTGTGTAAAACAAATTTCAATCTTCTTAACAGCCTTATTTTCTCTTTTGATTGGTCATTTCTATTTGAGTGCTGCGATATAGATTGTGCAGTGAATTTTTTCTACTCTGCTCTTAATTCTCTAGTTGTTAAATGCTGTTCTTATGTAAATGTCTCCACCGTCTCCAAAGCGCCAGTCTGGTTCACACTCCGTAGTTCTCCGTAGCATTAAATCGAGATATTTTAAAAGATGTAAAAAAAACTAGTTCGCGACTTGACTATGCAAATTATTGTATAGCCAAATCTCAATTTTGTCTTTTATATACTCAATCTTTCCAAAAGACGCTATAATTTACTACCTTCCACCTTCAGACTTAATGACCAGACTGCTAGTAATGATTCAGATATTGCAGATCTGTTTGGTAAATTCTTTCAGTCGACTTATTCTACTACGAGCCCCGACCACTATTAATTCGTACGGCAAGCTTTTTTTACCCAAATGCAATGTTTAACTGACGATATTTTCAATACTGTAGAAGATAGCACATGCAAACCACTTTTTTCTGAAAGATCCTTTTATTCTCTATTATATAACATAAAATGTTTGAGGTACTTCAATAACAACAACAACAACAATAATTTCATTAAATGCTCTGCTGAACTTGTAAAAAAAAATTGACCAGTATTAATTCGTACGGTGCATTAGCTTAGCTTAGAATTGAAAGAAGATCAAAATAAAAACAAACAGTGTAACATAATCACTACCTAGTCATAATCTGGAAACAGTTATACCATGTGGAATGTGTGAAATGTTTTACCGCTTCATATTATTCAAAGTTTAGCAATAATGGTACGTGGTAAGCCGATTTCCAAAGAAATTAACAGTTTAGCTGTAGATTTTTATAAATCTGGGAAGTCATTTTGTGAATTAGCCAAACAATTAAATCTGGCTAAATCGTCCGTTCAAGGAATAATAAAAATGTTTATGAAAAATGGCAGTATTGACAATAAAGTCGCAAATAGAGGCCGAAAAACAGTAATATCAGATCGTGATAAAAGAGCCCTAGCCACAATTGTGAAAGCTGATCGTCGCCAAAATTTAAGAAATTTGGCATTAGAGTGGTGTGAGAAAATCGGGAACAGCGTTAAGCGTGAGTGGACTCGCCTGCAGTTGCGTAATATTGGATACAAGTTCTATAAAGTATGTATAGGGATTATCTATGCTACAAACTTAATATCTTAAATTACTCTTAGGCCAAGGAAAAACCATTGCTTACGCTTCGCCAAAAGAAGAAGCGTTTGCAATGGTGTCGGGAACGGATGAGTTGGACTCAAAGGCAATGGAATTCCATCATATTTAGCGATGAAGCTAAATTTGATGTGAGTGTCGGTGATGCGCGAAGAAGAGTCATTCGCAACAAAAGTGAAGCATACCATAAAGACTGCCTTAAAAGGACAGTTAAGTTCCCAGCGAGCGTAATGGTCTGGGGTTGTATGTCTGCCAAAGGCGTAGGCCAATTGCACTTTATTGATGGGATGGTCAACGCAGAAAAATACATCACCATATTAGAAGAAAGTCTGCTGCCATCAATACCAAAACTGGGTGACTGTGATGAATACACCTTTCAACAGGATGGAGCATCATCTCATACTGCCAAAAAAACAAAAGCATGGTTGCAGAATAAGGAAATTGGGGTTTTAGATTGGCCATCAAATAGTCCGGACCTAAGCCCAATCGAAAATATATGGGGAATAATGAAAATAAATCAAAAAAATGAGCCGCAAAGAACCCTCTCTGACTTAAAAACAAAATTGCAGGAGATGTGGGACTCTATATCAACCGAACAATGCCAGAATTTATTAAAATCTATGCCAAAGCGTTGTAAATGTGTTGTAAAGGCAAAAGGCGATGTTACCCAATATTAATTCTTAAAAAATCATATTGTATATACTTATTTCAAGCACCGTACGAATTAATACTGGTCAATTTTTTTTTATCAGTTCAGCAGAGCATTTAATGAAATTATTGTTGTTGTTGTTGTTATTGAAGTACCTCAAACATTTTATGTTATATAATAGAGAATAAAAGGATCTTTCAGAAAAAAGTGGTTTGCATGTGCTATCTTCTACAGTATTGAAAATATCGTCAGTTAAACATTGCATTTGGGTAAAAAAGCTTGCCGTACGAATTAATAGTGGTCGGGGCTCGTACTGTTTCGGATCCAACACCCTATCCCTTCTCAATCCCACTGAAGACTGTATTATTTCTAGCTTGTCATCTATGACGTCTTCCTTCGTACCTGGGCCTGATAATATACCTAGTTGCATCCTTAAAATGTGTTCGGTTATTCTTTATATCGAGTGAGACTTGTAGCTTTCCTGATATTTGGAAGGAGTCTTTTATTATTCCGCTTTTTAAAAGGGTAGCAAATCGGATATTTCTAACTACCGTGGTATTGCCAAACTTTTGGCAATGAAAACCTTCAACACCTATCCAGATCCACTATTTCTCCTTGTCAACATGGCTTCATGAAAGGTCGTTCGTCGCTTACCAACCTTTTAGAATTGACTAACATCAGTTTGACACTTTTTACGTAAGCCATGGTGTACAACATGGCTTCCGTAAAAAGTGTCAAACTGATGTTATTTATACTGACTTTAGTAAGGCTTTTGATACGGTTGATCAATCTATGCTTCTCGCGAAACTTAACATCATGGGTTTTTCCCCAAAACTATTGGCTTGGTTAATGTCGTATCTTATTGGCAGAACCCAAAAGGTGTCTTTTCGTTCCTCGATATTTAAAACTGTTCGAGTTACATCAGGTGTAACCGAAGGCAGTCATCTGGGCCCACTGTTATTTACCTTGTTTATAAATGATTTGCCTTTGGCCTTGGCTCATTCACGCGTGCTCATGTTTGCGGATGACGTCAAGATTTGTTATTCCTATAATGATTCTTCTTTCCAACAGTACTTGCAATCAGATCTCGATGTGTTTTGTGATTGGTGTCACGTTAATAAATTACACCTTAATGCCTCTAAGTGATCTTTTCTGACTTTCAGTCGTGTGCCTCCGTTCCTACCTCATTACTCTATTAAGTCTGTTCTGTTAGATTGTGTACCATCATTCAAAGACTTAGGCGTTATGTTTGACACAAAATTTTCTTTTAATGTTCATATATATTCTTCATGCAGTCTTCTTGTCTTCATTAAACGTTGGTCCAAAGAATTTGTTGATCCCTATGTAACAAAGGTTTTATACACTTTGTTATTTCGCCCTACTCTAGAATATTGTTCGCCAGTGTGGAACCCTCAATATGATGTTCACCAACATCGTATTGAATCGGTACAGAAGCAATTCCTTAAGTTCGCGTTACGCGGTCTTCATTGGGACTCGAGTCTTCGCCTACCTTCTTATTCTGACAGACTTCTTCTTATTAATCTTCCTTCACTTTACAACCGTAGGCTCGTATTTGGCATTGTCTTTCTCCATAAACTAGTCAACGGCGAAGTCATTTCTACCAATTTACTAGATACGCTATATTTTTGTGTTTCCTCACGTCGGACCAGAAACTATTTTCCTATTCATCTTAGTAGATGTCTGACTAACTACTCTCTTCACGAACCTTTTCGTGTTCTTTGCCAATCTTTTAACAACCTTTCTCACCTAATTTCTCCTCATGTTTCTGTCACTTCTCTTCGCGCTATACTTTTTAATCATATACAGCAAAACCACTGAAAAAATTCTGGACTCGGAATGGCTGCAACTCATCCTTAACATTGGCTGTGAATCGGGGCATAGCTGGCACCTCGTGCAAATAAAACACCTCCACCGGGTCGGGGATTAATTTAATTACTATCTGTCTTTTAGCTTAAGATTTTTCGCCGACTGCTGTGTTAGTTGACGTAAATAAATAAATAAATAACTTAAAGAGGAAGGTCAATGGTTAAGTCCAGAGTTGGATGAATGTTGTCTTCAGGAATAACTAAGGGATCAAACTGTAAACTGTAAATTGAAAGCGCGGGAGGGAGCAAAAAACAAAAATAATAAAAGCAGCGCAAGAATGAAACAAAATTTAACCTTCAAGGAATATAACGCCCATAAAAACTTGTGAATTCACTTAATTTTGAAATTAACACCACAAAAAATAGAAAAAGATAGATTAGTAGAAATGACTTCAGCGTTGATTAGTTTGTGGAGAACGAGAATGCCAAATCTGAGCCTATGGTTGTGAAGTGAAGGAAGATTAATAAGAAGAAGTCTGCCAGAATAAGAAAGCAGGCGAAGACTCAGGTCCCAATTGAGACCGCAAACACGAACTTAAGGAGTTGCTTCTGAACCGATTCAATAGTACGCTGGTAAACATCAATTGAGGGTTCCACACTGGCGAGCAATATTCGAGACTTGGGCAATATTCATAGCTTATATAGGGAAATCGAAAACATTTTAAGGATGCAACTATTTAAACGTGGGATTGAGAACGGATAGGACGTGGGATGTAAAGTTTTAGTAGGATATGTCGACTGAAAAAATTTAGCAAACAGATCTGCAATTCCTGAATCATTATTACGTCGTTTAGAATTAACAAAGTTGTAAAATCTCTTAATGTTTTGATAGAATTCAAGCCCACAGCGAGCTATATAATTATTGTAGCATTTGATAAGACAAAATTGAGATTTCGCTACACAGTAATTTGCATAGCCAAGTCGCGAACCAGTTTTTTTAAACATTTTAAAATGTTTCCATTTAATGTTACGGATATCAGATAGCCTACGGGTCTCCATTTAATGTTACGGATATCATATAGCCCACGGGTGAACCAGACCGGCGTACTGTAGACGCTAGAGGCATTAATATACGCACGCATTTGTCGATTAGAGAATTAAGAGCAGAGTAGAAAAAATTCACTGCACAATCTATATCGCAGCACTCAAATAAAAATGACAAATCAAAAGAGGAAATAAGATTGTTAAGAAGATTGAAATTTGTTTTACGAAAACATCTACGAAAAGAAACTAAGATGTTTTTTTTTGCAAAAAGGGTGCATTAATTTTGTTCAGAAGTGTGCAACACATTGATTGAAGCATCCCCGATAATATAAAGTATATATATTTCGTTAATCAGTATGAAGAGACGAGTTCAAATAGCCATGTCCGTCTGTCCGTCCGTCCGTCTGGATCAATGAAAACTCCGTATTATAGTATATAGTATTTTAACCAAGCCAATAGTATTGTGGAAAACCCATAATGTTAAGTTTTGTTAGGAGCATAGAATGATTAACCGTATCGAAAGCTTACTTAAGTAGGTATAAATAACATCAGTATTTTACGCAAGTCATAGTGAACAGGGGTAGTCAACGCAAACTCCTACTAAACAGTTCGAGCTACAGAGTTGAAATTTTACATGAAGGCTTGTACATACTTCAGGAGTTGTATATCTGGGATTCAGTCGGATCGGACCAATATATTATATAGCTGCCATACAAACGGCAAAGTCACGAACAGTGACTTCTCAAAACCTGTGCGAAATTTGATCAAGATCGAGTTACTATATTTTATTGCTCCAATAGAAAAGATAGGTCGAAAACTGTGACTTGTATCAATAACTTCGTTACTTTTTACCCAAATGTCATAAAATTGTATACTTCTTAGTTTAACATTAAAGACTGTGCTAAATTTGATCAGGATCGGGTAACTATATCATCCAACTCCCATGGGAACGATTGGTCGAAACACTGACTTTTATGAATAACTTCGTTTTTTTTTAAACGAAGAATCATTGTCCGCTTTAATGAGTTGTGGTCTTCCTATATCGTTAAAAATTCATTATAACGCTCTCTTAGTTTCTAACCAGTCATTGCCTTTAACTTCTACATCAATAAACGAAAGACAGGTTCATTTTTTTAATAATGTAGAAGTCAATAACATATACTTTACCCTAATCTTGAGTAGGTCTGGTGTCTCTAAGGGTAATCCTGTGTTACGATTTGCTTAAATTGCAAATATCACAAACATTTATTATGTTTTGTATAATTTCTGCCTATTTTGGGTAATAGTGTTAGTTGTATAAAAGTTAATTCAACCTTATTGATCCCTGAGTGCAGAGTTTCCAAGTGAATTTTCAGTTTAATCTCATTTAGTTCAGCATATGTCAAAATGTCGCGCAGGATGGTTAAAGTTTTTGTAACCTTGACATTAGAAGTTATGAGATGAATGAATTCTCTTTGAAATATACCAAAATGCTTTTCATCGCATTTTTTTGCATGGAATAATTAAATCCTTTATACTTAACAGTAATTTTGATTTTTGAAAAATACATAGCTACGCTCTCATTATTTCGGTTTGCCTTAACAAATTTTATTTGCTTGTTAAAATAATTCAATGGTCTTTCTGTTATTTAAATACATCTTTGGCTTTCCTCTACCATAGATGTAGGGTTATCGGTTACCCTCTCCATTAGGTAATTGTATTCTTGTCAGGGCGTGCACATGATTCTCCTTGCCTTGGATACATTTAATTTTGAAATTATATTCGCTAAGAACCTCGAAACTTCTTCCGTAGAGACACGGTCTGATGGTTCGCGCCCAGACGATTGCCAATAACTCTTTTTCAATAGTACTATAATTTTCTTCGTGACTATTTAGGGTTTAGCTATCAAAACAAATGGGTATACTTTCTTGAGATATGACGGCACCTAGTGCGATATTACATGCATCGTTAATAACTTTTAATTCTTTTGTAAAATCACTCATAATATGAGGAATTATTGAAATTTGTTTTACCAATTTTCTTAAATTTTAAGGTTATACGCTATAACTTGCACAATTTGCAAGCCATTCAACTTGTTTCCTCACATACATATCTCTGAGAGATTTTAATTTAAGTCCTCGTCACGTTGTTCTAAAGATGGTCGCCTTGAGTTGGGCCTAACTAAAGGAAAACCTGTCCGGAATAGTCGTGACAGATCACTTGGTATTAGTAGTTGTGTTGGATTTTATTTTATGATAAACAACACAATTATACCGCAATTAAGTATACATATATTTAATGTATATTGTAACGTGTCTTGCCTTTTGCGTACAAAATGACGCCACCCGTGGCCGAGCGGTTGGTTTACGGTCTGGCTTCCGATCGTCAGGCCCCAGTTAAATTAGCAGAATGGCAAAGAAAACAGAGATGGTTCGTTTATTCAATTCCATTCAATTTGTGGTGGCGGAAAGCTTTTCTTCAGCCCTCCTTCTTTTTCTCTCTGCTTCTTCTCTCTCTCTTTTTCTTAAGTTGGCCGCGATAACTCAAAATAAATAAAAACACTACCCCTACCTGTGTCGCCGTTTTTAGTGTGCCCAGCCGTAGAAAATAGGACCGCTATTTGATGGAGACAGTTGGCATACAATCTGAGTTGCCCCCCACGCCGTCTACGTTACAATATATATATAAAGTTATAAATCCTATTCTTTCATTAATTAAAAAAAATATGGATTGGTGAGACTCAAAAACGATCTTTATTGAAACAAAGCGACTTAAGAACTAACTTATGATTATTCATACATATATGATTAAAGTTCGGTTAAAAAGCTTTTGATATTAGAACTGGGAGCTTTTGATCTGGATTTTGATTGGCTTATTGATTTTTGCTTACTAAGCGTTCTCACGCTTGGAAGATTTTTTGGGGACATTTGTTTATAGGATTTTTGTTTAGTCTCGGTTGCAGTAAACATCCGCTCTTTTCTAGACTAAAGGGGGGTCAAGTTATGTGGGTGATTGGAGTGGGAAATTGAATGGTGTGAGTGGATGGAGTGGCGGATATATTACTCCTCCAACACGTAGAAAATAGCCTGTGCTCAGGCGGGAAATACAGGGTATAGAGTTGGAAGTGCTTGCTGTGTTGCAAGTGAAATTTCTTGGGATGGAGACAACTCATGTAAAACGGGAATGTCAAAAGCTGAGTCACTTGATTGTACAAAAGTTTCATTCTTAATTTGTGTAATAATTATTTTTTTTTGATATTGACTTAAATTTATAGATAAGATATAGGGTTAAACTTATTAGTGTAATTATAAATGTTGTGGTAGTTATGATGTTAAATATTTTGTTATACGCAGTTTTTTCGGAAATGATTTGTTTAGCTTGGATATAAGAGATTGGTTCTAGTTTTGTTACATTGTTGGTTACATAAATATTTTGGGTATAATCTTGTAATGTATTTACTATTGATATTTCATTTAACTGCATAGCACAGACGTATATTTTTATTATATTATTTCCTTCTATGAATATTTTATTTTGGTTACAATTTTGTTTTAAATTTGTTTTGGGCAAGTTCCAAGTTACGATAATATTGGGTATACATAACTAATTAAAGTGGTTTTGAACATCTTTGTGTATTTGCATTCTGCTGGTTTTTGTGTAATAATGCCAACTATACACTCATTTATTTCTTGTTTTTTTGGTTGATTTTGCATAAATTTTATTATTTTGAATATGGTAAGTTTCTTGAATATTTTCTGTTAAAGTGTTATTATTTTCATCTGGATAGGATATAATTTTGAATAGCGATGTTTTAGATATTTGTCTAGGTATATGCGAAACTATTAATATTTCATTTGTGTCTGATTTTAACTAAGTAGATGTTTTTATGTTTAAAAGTTTTTCTGTATTTATGTTAAATTTTTCTTGATGGTTTATAAGTTTTGGATTAAATATTCCTAGTCTTGTCAACTGCATTCCTAACTCTATGTCTTCTATGTATTCTGTAAAATGCTCTAAGTTGAACATTAGTATATTTAATTTTTTGTCTGCATCCTGTTGAATAGTAAGGTGCTTCAATGATATGATTAAGTTCATTATTTTGGGCGCTATTTGCTGATAGACTATAAATTTTTTGTTCAAGTTCTTCTTATCGTATTGGTCTAAGGTGCCAAAAAGATATTTATGTGCTGTGCCTATTATGTTAATAAGTCCTCGCTTATTTCTCTTTATAATTTTTATGCCGTTCATTTCGCGATTTAATTTTTCGACTAAATACTGAATGTGGACTATGTTCTTATATGGTTCTGACTGCTCAACCAAGTTGTTGTAAGTGGTTAAAGTTGGTTAAATTTACAGTTAAATATTGATATTCGAAATCTGAGGGTAAATCCATGGTTCCTGTTTTGAATACAAGTATCCATTAGGTGCCTTTATGGGATTAATTTCAATGCTTTGATTATGCGTCGAGTGCACCATTGATAAGAGTAGAAATAGTAATGTTGGTATCTCTGAAATTAATTAGTATATTTACTTTGATGAGTTTTCTTTTTGAATTTCGAGTTGTAGTGTGTTGTTTGTCTACCTCGGTTTGTTTCAATATAATATTTGTCGTCAACTTGCGTAATTTCACTTATTTTCTTACGGGGTGTTGTCGTTTTCGATCTAACTAAAGGGGCTTGTTTATACTGTGTATTTATTTCAAAATCGTTCCTGTTTTCATTTAATTTATCTATTTGTTTTGCTTTGTTAGCTTGTGTATTATAAAGAGGTGTGCCTGCGTAATATTTAGTTTTATGGTTATATGTGTAAAGGAAAGTATAGTTTCAAATTTAATTTGTTTGTCTTCTATACTAGATTCTGCATTAATAACTCTTAGCTTTTCGTTTACAGTCCTGTGGAATCTTTCCACGTCTGAAACACCATTTTTGCTCGATGTTATACTTATATTAACGTTTTCTGATTGTAGCCAATTTTGAAGAGCTATGCAAATGAAAGCTGAGTCCTTATCTGCTTTGATTTCTAAGGGTTTACCCATATCGTTAAAGATTTTTGTGATTGCCCTTTTTGTTTCAAGCCAATCTCGACTTTTAACTTCGATTAAAGTCGCGTACTTTGAATAAATATCTATATAAGATAAAAATTGTTGATTGTCGATTAAATATAAATCCATCACGTATTTTTCTCTAGCGTTAAATATCTCTGGGGTGGTTTCAAAAAAAAATTTGGTATTTCGGTTTTCTGATTTTGATAAATTACAAAAATGGCATTTTGAAATTTTGAATTAATTTTTGATAGTCTGGATAATAGTATTTTTCTTTAAAGCAGTTTTGAGTTTTAGTGATACCTGGATGAAGTAATGATTTATGGTTTTTAGGAATAATTTCTTTGAATTCTGCATAAGTTGGAATGTCTTTTAATTTGCAAGTGGTTCTCAATGTTTTTGTTTGGCTGTCTGGATTAATTATTTCAAGATAAGCTTCTTAAAGTATTTGAAAATCTGTGTCGTTTTGAATATAAAGTGCGTTATTTTTTGAGCATAAATATTCCTTAATAATTTCTTTTGCAAACTGATTGGTCATTTCTACATATGATATTTCTATCTTTGTTTTGTGAAAATAGTGAGTAACGTTGACTTTATTTTCGTTGCATTTATTGAATTCTATTTGACGATTGTAGAAATTCAGGGGTTTTTCTGAAATGGCTATTAGGTTTTTGTTATCTTCTTGAGCACTATGTACTGTAGCTCTAGAACTACTTATTTTTTCACCTCAAAGATTTTCATCTATTTTTATTCTGGAAAGGGCGTCTGCCACATAATTCTCTTTTCCTGGTAAGTATTTTATTTTGTAATCGAATTCGTTCAATTTTATTTTCCATCTCTGTAATTTCATGTTAGGTTCTTTGATATTGTCCAACCAGACAAGGGGTTTATAATCACTTAGGATTTCAAAATGTCTACCGAAGAGGTATGGCCTAAAATAGTTGGTTGCCCATACGATAGATAGTAGTTCCTTTTCTATGGCTGAATAATTAAGTTCATGTTGTTAAGTTCATGTTGTTTCATAGTTAATTTAACTGCCGCCGTGTACAGACGTGTTTCTTAATGCACTCCGCAAAAATTGACTGTAAAAAAAGACCGCGTTTGCAAAAATTTGTGTAGGGCTCTCAGTCGCCCCAGAGACGCCTATTTACAATCATATTGCTATTAGATTGCTAAAATAGCAATTGCTAATAGCAATAAATACTAAGTTGCAACAACAAAGTGCGTAATCTTTACAAAAGACATGTCCACCAATTCGGGCCCAAGCTCTCTCGATCCCCAACAGCAACAGCTACAAGAACTAATTCTACAACAACAACGTGAGCGTCGACTCTCGGTCCAACGCAACAACGCGTACTTTTCGGTGGTGTCGCCGACCCCACTGAATGCTAGCGTAAGCAATAACACCGAAAGTGCCAGCCACTCAGCAATCAAAAGCAACTTACCGTGGAGAGAGCAGTGTGCTTCTCCATCAATAACGATAACTGGGTCACCGATTGCACCGACCAGCACCGTCAGCTCGTTGACAGCAACTACTGCAGCGTGTGCCGAAGTATTGACCTGCCTCAAGCCGTCAACGACAAGTCGCCCTGAGTCAGCCACAATAGTAAACCCAACGACTTCTGTCCAAACTGGAATGGATAGATATATTAAAATAACTAAGCGGAAGCTAAGCCCGCAAAAGAAAAAAAGTGGCAACACGCCGAAAATAACCAAACCAAATGAACGAGTAGCACCCCTTAGCGGGAATCGTTTTAAAATTCTTGCCGATCAGCAAGATGATCAAGCCGGCGCTGTAGATAAAGTTAAATCGGCTAGACCACCCCCCTTATACATCCGTGGAGCCAACTGCAGCGCCCTGATTTCGAAGCTAGTAGAAATAGTAGGGGCAAATAACTTTGTTGTAACCCCTCTCAATAGGGGTAACATTAAAGAAATTAAATGCCAAACCCAAACTGAGGACAATTTCCGCATCATCGAAAAGTACCTCCGTAATGCTAACATCAACTTCTATACCTACCAACTAAAAAGCAGTAAAGGGCTCCAGGTTGTGTTGAAGGGGATTGAGCCATCGGTCCCTACTCAAGAAATAGCAGACGCGTTGGTCGAAAAAGGGTTTGCGGTCAAATCCGTTGTCAACATCATCAACAGGAACAAAGTCGCACAGCCGCTTTTTAAAATCGAGCTCCAACCAGATGCAAAGCGGTCGAAGCCAAATGAAGTGCACCCAATCTACAACCTACAGCTCCTATTGCACAGAAGAATCACCGTAGAGGAGCCCCATAAGAGACACCAACCACCGCAGTGTAAAAACTGCCAGGAATACAACCACACCTCTAACAACTGCAATCTCAGGTCAGTGTGTGTTGGCTGTGGCGAACATCATAAAGATGGCATTTGCACCAAGGACAGAAACAATGTCGCACTAAGATTATGCAGTAACTGTGGAGGGAACCACACGGCCAACTACAGAGGATGTCCTGTCTTCAAGGATCTTAAATCTCACCTAAACGGGCGCAAACCCCCAGCTGGACCAAAAATCACCGTCAACGCCTCTAAAACTACACCGGAGGTATTCTTTGCCAAGGCTGTTAGATCATCTAACTTGCCTGCTACATACAGTCCTAGTGTATCCTTCGCTAGTGTGCTCCGAACTGGACAGACGGAGCCCGCAAAAGAGACCCCGTCACTCCACCATCTACAGAATCCGCAACCTAGCGCACCAGAGCTTGGCCAGCAAATTCCAAGTGGCTTAGAAGCCCTATTGATCTCACTCAATCAAAACATGACCACTTTTATGACGTTCATGCAAAACTGTATGCAAGAACTGATGCGGAATCAAAACCTGCTTATCCAGAAGCTTATCGAGAATAAATAATGGCTTCCCTACGTCTATGTCTTTGGAATGCTAACGGCATCTCCAAGCACAAAAATGAACTGCAACTATTCCTAGACTCAAGTGAAATCGACGTTTTGCTGATTTCGGAAACACATTTAACATCAAAAAATAATTTTCAAATACCAAAATATACCTTCTATGCAACAAACCATCCAGACGGAAAAGCTCATGGCGGGGCTGGTATCCTAATCAAAAACCGTATAAAACACTCGTTCCTCAACAGATTTGAAACACAGCACCTACAAGCAACTGCTATAACCGTCCAAACCAGCTGCGGCAACACTACATTGGTTGCCCTGTACTGCCCACCACGCTTCTCAATCTCTGAAAAGGAATTTACCGATTTCTTTAACACACTCGGAGATCGCTTCATTGCAGCAGGGGACTATAACGCCAAACATACGCACTGGGGATCTCGCCTGGTAAATCCTAAAGGCAAGCAGTTGTACAACACAATAGTCAACCCTCTCAATAAGATGGATTGCGTCTCACCGGGTAGGCCTACTTATTGGCCCACAGATCCACAGAAAGTGCCTGACTTGATTGATTTCGCAGTAACCAAGAGGATTCCACGTAATCGGATCACTGCGGATACACTGCTAGATCTAACTTCCGATCACTCTCCAGTACTATTCACACTATTAACAAGACCTCAAGTACTTGATCGCCCATATAGGCTTACAAACAACAAAACAAATTGGCTTAAATTTAAAATGTACATGAGTGCCCACATTGACTGTTCGCCGAAACTGAATGCTGCAGAGGACATTGATATGTGCGTCTCTGCACTTGAGTCTATGATGGCAGCTGCAGCAAAAAGTATCTACTCCACCTGCCTCTTCTTACACTAAACCTGTTGACAGGCCTACGAACCGGCGGATAGAACAATTAGTAACGGAAAAACGACGTCTAAGAAGAGAATGGCAGATTACTCGCTCACCAGCAGCAAAACTTCGCCTAAGGCATGCTAATCGCAACCTCTCCAAGGCGTTAAGACAAGAGGAAAGCTGGGCTCAAAGAAAATACATAGAAAAGCTCAGCCCAACCAGCACTAAACATCTTCTGTGGAAAGCCCACCCAACTTTAAGCGCTCCTGCAGAGACAATTTCACCGATAAGGAGTCCAACCGGTGGATGGGCCCGCAGCGACGAAGAGAGGGCATCCGTATTTGCCACACATCTTAAAATGGTTTTCCAGCCAAATCCAACATCAAACTCATCTGTACTTCCCCCTTCGAGCACACTAACGGATAGTGAGTACTCGGAACTCCAATCGGACGAGATCACTGCAGTTATTAAAAACCACATAAAGCCAAAAAAAGCCCCTGGCCATGACCTAATCACACCGAAAATGATCCTGGAACTCCCTATCATTGCCATACAATACATCTGCAAACTGTTCAACGCTATAATAAGAACATGGAAAAGGTCCACTATCATCATGATTCCTAAAGTGGGAAAGGACAAAACCCAGCCATCATCCTATAGGCCAATTAGTTTGCTGCCATGTCTCTCGAAGCTTTTTGAAAAGGTCCTGCAGATCCGACTAAACTCATTTCTGGCATCGGAGAACACAATCCCTTCACACCAGTTCGGCTTCCGCGAAAAACATGGTACAATTGAACAAGTCAATCGCATAACATCCGAAATACGAACAGCATTCGAACTAAAAGAATACTGTGCGGCTGTCTTTCTCGACGTTGCCCAGGCTTTCGATAGAGTTTGGCTGGAGGGTCTGATGTTCAAAATCCGGCAAAAACTGCCACAGTACACCCACAAACTCATGGAATCTTACCTTTACAATAGGCAATTCGCTGTAAGATGTAATGGCTCCGTCTCGGCTGATTTTGAAATCAAAGCTGGTGTACCGCAAGGCAGTGTACTCGGCCCATTGCTCTACCTACTGTACACTGCAGACTTACCAACGAGTTTAGGACTTACAACGTCCACTTTTGCCGATGACACGGCAATCCTCAGCAGATCCAAATGCCCAATACAAGCCTCTGCAAAATTAGAGGAACACCTCAAGGTGGTAGAGGAATGGCTAGCAACCTGGCGTATCCGGGTCAACGAGCAGAAATGCAAACATGTTACATTTACGCTTAACAAAAGAATCTGTCCAGCTCTAATGCTAAACAACGTACCAGTTCCTCAAGCCGAGGATGTCACTTATCTTGGCATCCACCTAGACAGTAGACTAACTTGGCGCAAGCACATCGAAGCAAAAAAGTCACAGCTTAAACTGAAAGCAAGTAGCCTACATTGGATCATCAATGCTCGGTCCCCTCTACGTCTGGAATATAAAGTCCTCCTATACAACACCGTACTGAAACCCATCTGGACTTACGGAGCCGTACTATGGGGGAAGGCAAGTACCAGCAATGTCGATATTATACAAAGAGCGCAGTCGAAAATTTTAAGATCAATCACGGGGGCCCCGTGGTACATACGGAACGACAACATTCAAAATGATCTAAATATACCTAGCGTAAAATCTGAAATAGGTAGTCAACAACTAAAGTATTCTGCGAAACTGGATGCACACCCAAATGTTCTTGCCAATTCCCTTACGCGAACTAATAATAGAACTCGTCTTAAAAGAAATGACAGACCAACCCAATAACAAGTGATTCGGGCCGCCTGCAATATCCCCAGGATTTATCTTAAGTACTAGATTAAGAAAAATATCTCAAACTTGTTGTTAGGCTCTAATTTAAGAGTAGATTCAACAAATATATATTAAACGTTAAAAAAAAAAAAAAAAAAAAAAAATGTTGGTTTAGTGTTCTACTACCATAAGAAATAGGTCTATGGTCCTGTGAGAGGAAAGCACCTAAAGCTATATTGCTAGCATCAGCGGTTAGAAAAAATGGTTTTTTAAAATCGGGATATGCAAGTATGGGATCGTTCATAAGGAGGCATTTTAATTTTTCAAAGGATGAAATATAATGTGGGTCGTTTATATTAATCTTAGCTCCTTTCTTTAATCCTAGGGTTAAAGGCTTTGCAATGTGTGCAAAATTTGGAATAAATTTACGGAAGAATCCGCATAAGCCTAAGAAGGATTTTATTTCATTCGGGGTTTTGGGGATTGGAAATTTTAGAATAGCTTTGACTTTGGCTGGGTTTGGTTTGATTCCTTCTGTAGTTATGACGTGACCTAAAAATTCTGTTTCCTTTTTCAAGAACTCGCACTTATCTAATTGTAGTTTTAGATTAGCATTGCGCAATTTAGCAAAGACCTTTTTTAGTGATGCCAAATGTTCTTCTAATGAGGTGGAATAAACAATAATATCGTCTAAGTAGACTAAACAATCTTTGTAGATTAAATCTTCTAATAAATTATTCATACATCTTTGGAATATTGCTGGTGCATTTTTAGCCCAAATGGCATTCGTGTGTACTCGTAATGACCATGTTTAGTTGAAAAGGCGGTTTTTTCGATTGTTTTAGGGTCCATTTGGATTTGATGGAATCCCTTGGCGAGGTCAATGGTTGTAAAATATTGACATTTTCCAAGTTTGTCTAATATTTCATCCATTACTGGTATTGGGAACTTGTCATCGACAGTAATCTCATTTAGACTACGATAGCCGATTACTAGGCGGAACTTTTGTTCCTTGGATGCGTCCACTTTTTTAGGTACGATCCAGATTGGTGAACAATAGGGCGATTTCGATTTTCGAATGATTCCCTGTTCTATCATTTCACTAATTTGTTTATTGACTTCTTCGTCAAAGATTTGTGGGTATTTGTATGGGTTTTTGTAAATTGGGTCTTCGTGTTTAGTTCTGATGTTGTGTTTTATTGTACTGGTAAAGGTCAAATTTTCATCTTTCCTATACTGGATATCGCTAAATACATGCAATATTTTCTTTAACCTTTCTATTTCTTCTGAATTTAAATGATCAAGTCTAAATTCGTTTCTTTCCTCGATACCGTTATTTATTTCATGTGCGAATGCTTCATATTCGAACTCTGGGGAGGATAAGGTATTGATTCTTCTTTTTCTTCTTTATTGGTGTATTGGTATTTGAAATAGAATTTGTGATTTGATAATGTTACACTATTGTCTTTGAGATATTTTCTACTGATGAAAATTTATGGCAATAAAATTTTTGATGGTTGGGGCAAAGTTTGCTTGGTGCAAAAGATACGCTTTTATTAAGCTCAATTAAACCTTTTATCGTTTTCACATTCAAATTGTCTGATGTTTCTGGAAAATTGAAATAATTTTTTTTTTTTGATAATATTTATTGAAGAGCCTGTATCTATAACGCACTTTAAAGTATTGTTATTGATTTTTAGTTGGACTTAAGGATTTGATTGGAGGTATTCGGTTGATCTATTTGATCCAACTGTTCTGTCTGAGCTATCTGATCCGAGGCTGATTGATGAAAATTTTCGGACCATTCCATTTTACTCTGACCACTGGTACTTTCCCTTTCCCTTTAAGTGGGTTGATTTATCACAGGGTTTTGCTTCTGATGTTAATTCTGAAAATTTAGGGGATTTTCTTGCCTGCCATGATTAAAATTTTATTGAAATTCTTCTCGAAGCTGTTGGTTATTTTGGCAATTGGTATGATTTGAATTATTGTATTGGTTGTTTTGCTTATAATAGTGCTGGTATAGCCGTCGTAGTAACTCTTCATAAGGCGTTTGCACCTTATATTCGCTAATGAGGGCGGCCCGCAACTCGCTCCAATTGTTGGCGTGCGCTAGTTGTGATATCCGTTGTGCATCTCCAGTGAGCTGCATCTCTATAGTACCATACATCAAGCTATGTTGACGGATGTCCCACGTCGGATAGAGTTGTAGAATGTAGTCAACTCTCCGTATGAACGTGCTCAGGGTCAAAGCGTTACCATCGAAATTGGGCAACTGTCTAAGCATGGTAAGTGCCTGGTTCAGACGTGTTTCTGATAGTTCCAGTGTCATCTTGGATTAGAATATATTTAGAACTTCAAGATTTGATGTCGCGCTTTTGACTGCACGAAAGGTTGTTTTGCGGATAAAACGAAAAACAAATTTTCGAGGGCTTTGGGCTTTAGTTGCTTACAGCTCCTTTACTTGTTTTTGGCACAAAAAGTCTTGATCACGGGCCAACCTTAGATTTGATATCTGTAGCGGTGGCTTGACACAAGTTTCGCACAATATAGCGAATTTGCAATCTGTCCGGGGACAAGCAGCAAGTTTTCGTGGTTGGACATTGGCGGTTATAATGTTTGTGTGTTATTGCAATAGGGTGTTGTGTGGTTGTATAAGGGGGAATGCTGGTTAAATAGTAATATTATTCTCAATGTCGTGGCAGGTCCAGCGTGTGAAGTCTTTTAAGACGCCTGGTGGTGCTGCTGTTGTCCAGCAAATTGATGGCGTACGGGTTTACGTGCATGTCAAGGCGCTATAAACTGCCCACTTAGGCACATAGTAAGCGAGACTATGTTCCACAGCCTACTAGACAGCCTTGGTAGTCCATTTCTAGCTGGAGGAGACTACAACGCTAAGCATATCTGCTGGGGATCACGTATTAACAATCCCAAAGGTACAGCGCTATACAGATGTATCACTGACAGCGGCATGTCCTATCACTCAACTGGGGAGCCCACCTACTGGCCCACCGATCCTAACAAAATCCCAGACGTCTTGGACATTCTGGTCTCGAAGGGAATCCCAAGTCACATAATAGACATCAGCAATTCACTCGAATTGTGCTCTGACCACTGCGCTCTTAGGATTCTACTCAACCTACCAGCCAACACTAACTCCAAGAGAAATCGGCTGTTTAGGAAAAACACCAACATCGAGCGTTATCAGAATTGGCTGGATAACAACCTGGACTTGACGACCGAGATCTCCACCGGCGAAGACCTGGACAATGCTGTTGATCACCTCAACGCGAGCATACACCAGGCTGCCGTCTATGCAACACCTCCCGCTAGGAGCTCCTCGAGTAACAGCGTCCCTCATAGAGACATCCACCTCTGGTCACCCGATGTAGCTGCATTGGTAGCAGAGAATGTCTAAGTAGCATTTTTGGTGATTCAAGCTGTTATAGTCTCTGAGATCTAGGTATTCATACGGACTGGTGGAATTGCGGACAGACGGATCTTTCGGCCTATTACATACATTGTGGCGACTTTAATGTATCATTTCACCTCACGAGGGCTGTCAATATGATACGAATTCCCGTCAGTGCCTACAATACCTGCATTTCTGTAATATCTTAAAAAGAGCATGGCTATGTTTTTATCAATCCTTACAAAACCTTCATCAACGGTTACAAAACTGACAGCAGAGCTGGGCCATTACAATATAGACTGGGTATTTTGCCAGTTTCTTTTCGCTTTGATAGATTCGCCACAAAATTGAAGTAGCAAATACATATTTCTTCATTGCGAGAACATTGGCTCTGCCGCAGCGTATAAAACTACACTTGGCCCCTTGTCTGAAACAAAGTTATTGCTGTTTTTATGTTGTAGTGATCCGACAACTATTGTTTATGACAATGAATATTTGTCTGTTTAATATACCTGAAGAGGATTTCAGCACCGCAAACTAAAACACCATCTTCATTCGTTGAATTCAAAATATGAACTGATTTTATTAACAAACGTCTTGTGTACATCAAAGAATTCTTAGACTCTAAGAGGCGACAATTGTTCTTAAAAATGCTTACTCTAATGTTTATATTTCATGCTCAGCGTCGGTTACTTGATACCGCGCCGCTGTTACAATCTTAAGTGTTTTCCACAGAGTGTGGATGCATGTTTTGTTTGGTTTTTGAGCCATACTTGAAATATGAATTTGTATCAGCTATTTTTGTTTTTGGAATTAAGCAATAATTGTCATAGGAATCTTTATGACTTATTTTTCTTGTATGTTTTGTGTATTTCGTTGTTCAATCTGATTTGGTGAAGCCATTTCAGATGAACGCGATGTTTATTCTTAAACATTCTGCCAAAGGGCCGCCAAATGTGACGTTTTGGTTTTTGATTTAAATAGTTAGTTGTCTTATACAAATTTATTTTAATATTGTCATTAGTAAGATAACTCTTGTTAAAGAAGCATGACGAGCTACATGAGAGAAGTTAACCCTAGCAAATCAATGTTATCCTTCTTATAAACTGACTTCCTATTATTTTGTATGATTTACCGAATTTGTTTACTAATATCGCCCGATGCTTAACAATTTTTGTTTCGGGATATCTACCCACTCCTGATGTGTATTACTGTGTTGACTTCTAGCCTTTTTATACGGTGGAGACTTTAAAGACCAACAACTTCTACCTCTCGGCTTTTGCTCCACCGTTTTGACATTTCGCTGATAGCTGAACTTTGAGCGTTTATTCTGTTTAAATGTTGCCCCTTTATAAACATTTTGCAATATCTGCCTTTTTTGTACTATAGACTCTGACAATTTGTTACCTGAATTTATTATGACACTATTTTTTAAATGATCATTATTTAATTTACCGTTTGCCATCTGAAGATTTTCTGCCGGGGGACATAAACTTATTTCTTTTTTACTTTCAAAAATTATTTCTTTTACCTCAGCTTTTATGTTACCTCTAAGGTGAGGTCCTGCCGGGGGAGTCAAGTGCGGATCTTGAGTTTTGTGGTTGAGTTTGTTTTGAAATGTCTTGTATTTATCCTCACTATTACCATTCTTCTTCTTTTTTCCAACGCTTTTTTAAACCTGTGACATCTATTGTTGTTGCGACTACAGATTTATTACTTTTTGATTTGTTGCATCCCGAGACGATCCAACCAAATTGAGTATTTTGACCTAGTAGGCCATCAATCTTTGTAACTCCTTATTTTATGATTTGGGTGTATACGTTTACCCCCATTATTTTTTTTATTTTTACAAAGTTAGCTATAATACAGAAGAATATTAAAGCTAAGTATATAATAAGAGCGCTAGCGACCAGGCCTTCGGCTCTATGTAGGACTATATCTTATTTGTTAAATTACAGTCTTGTAAATATTTGTATATTTTATTTATATTTATTGTTGTGACGTAGGGTAGAATGGATGAGGGTAGTATATTTGGAAAATGGGCTTTTCTAATGCTAACTAATTTTTTGCAGGTGTCCAGCAGGTGTACGGTAGAGAGTTCTAGACCACATAAGTGGCAGTCCGGTTTTGGGTCTCCTGACAATACATGGCTGTGGGTGCCACTGCAGTGTCCTATCCGGAGGCGGGTGAAAATAGTGTTTTTGGCTCGGGATGTGTTGATAGGGAACTTGACTTTCTCCAAGTTTGGGTTGCAGTTCCTGTATCTGTGATGAAAGTTAGCCCAGATTTCGATTTTTTGAGAGTGGAGCTGTTTGAGAATAACTTTTCGCAGATCTTTTTCCGCTGAGGGTAGTATCATGATTGTGGGATACTTTGACATTGCTTTTGCTGCATTGTCAGCCAACTCATTGCCCCTAATGCCCCTGTGGCTGGGGACCCAGAATATGTTAAGTTTTAGAGGGGTTTTTATTAAACTCTCCCGTATCTGCACGATTGTTGGGTTTGTGTTAGATATATTCTTAACAGATTCTACAGTCGATAGGCTATCGGTACATATAGTAAACTTTCCGGTTTTGCCTTGTGCGTAAACGATGGCTTTCAGAATAGCTTCTGCTTCTGCTGAAAATACAGTAGTGATTTTTTTTTTTCTGGTAGTGATCCTGCTGATAAAATTTTCCCATTGATGTCAACGCATGCGAATGCAGTGAGTTCAGATGATTTTGTTGCGTCAGTGAATATCCACGTTCGATTATCGTAAAATTTCTTGGCTGTTTCATTATAAAATAGTTGGCGGAAAGTTTCCCCGTTCGTGTGATTTTTTGGAAATTCCTGTAGCGCGCAGTTAATGGAGGATTGTCTAAGAGACGCTGGAGATTTTCGGTGTTGTTGGAGTTGCGATGTTCCATTCTTTGGAGAGAGCGGCGCATCGGCGTATTGTGGAGAGGTATCGGTAAGTTCTCCGTTGTTTTATAGCTTTCCGTACCACAGTTTGAAGGAGCTGGTTGGGTGAGCAGAACATTTTCGGGATAAGCAGGGCTGTAGTTTCTGCAACTCTGTCCTCTATTGTTGACAAACCCGCTTCTGCTAGGACGCATTTTATTGGAGATGTTGGAAAGGCGTTGATACTGCGACGAACCGCTGTGTGGTAGGCTGGTTTAAACAGGCGAACATGTGACTTTGCGCACCAGCCGAATATTGGCAACGCGTAATCTATTTTTGCCAGTATAAGAGCCTTGGCGACATTTATAAGACTATTTGTATTTATTAAGGAATGTTTGGAGCTAAGATATTTTATAATGTTTAGTTTTTTTTCAAGGTTATCTCTGAGATACAGACAGTGATTTTTAAATGTCATTCTCTTGTCGAAATATAGGCCTAATATCTTAAGAGCCTGGACGCATTCTATAGTAAAGTTATTAAAGCTTAAACTAGAGTATGTACATCTTTTTTTTACAAATGTGCAAAATTTTACATTTACTGGGAGATAGGGTTGCACCAGAGCCCAGACCCCAGTTGTATATTTCCTTAAGTATATCTTTTAAAATATTGTTAAGTTTTGTTAAGTCCTTGATTTTACTAAAGATTATGGCATCATCTGCGTACATGATTGATTGAATTTTTTTATGATTAGATACAATTTTGTTGATTTCTTCAAATGCTATAATGAATAGAATAACCGATAATGGCGATCCTTGGGGAATGCCAGTATATAAATTGTGATAGTTTGAAAGTACGTTGTTGATCCTGACTCGAAATGAGCGGCGGGACATAAAAGCTTTCACTATATTGAAGACTTTCGTACCCACCCCCCATTGTTCGAGTTGCTGAAGAACAGTATGGGCTCCCACGCGATCAAATGCCTTTTCGAAATCAGTTGCCAACAGCGTGACATGATTTCTTGAGGAAAGGGCGTCTGACACGAAGTGCTGCAAGTGCAGCAGAGAGTCCATCGTACTGTGTTTGGGTTTGAAGCCTACTTGGTTCGAGCTGATCAGTTTATTTTTGGTAGCGTACCATAAGAGTCTACGGGCGATCATTTTTTCGAATGTTTTGGCGATACATGGAAGTAATGAGATGGGTCGATAGCTAGCAACTTCATCAGATGGTTTGTTTGGTTTTGGGATAGGTACAATGATGGCAGATTTCCACACGTGGGGGTACTGACCAACCGAAAATATATTGTTGTATAGGTTTAAAAGGTCTGCTTTGCCTGTGGCGGGCAGTTGTTTAAGCATTGGATACGAGATTCTGTCGTGACCTGGTGTTTTGTCTTTAGCCTTTGTTAGGGCAGTTTCTAGTTCTAATTCTGTGAAATCGTATTCGAGTTGTTTAGCAGATAGACTAAGGGATGCTGCCTTTTGTTGCCTGTATTGAATGTTGAAGTTGAGGTCCTCGGAATACTTTGACCAAGTTGTGGCAAATATGTTCGATATTTCTAAGGGTGCCGTTATTAATGTATTATTAGCTCTGATACACTTAAGCTGGGGAGGGGGACTCCCACCAGGGATTTAATGTCGCGCCAGACTTTTTTGGAGGAGGATTGGGGAGAAATATTGGATGTGAAGGCACCGAGGCTCTCACGTTTGGCTTCTTTAACTGCACGCTTAAAGAACGCATTTGCTCTTTTGTAAGCTATGAGGTTAACATCTGTCATTTTGTATTTATAGGTTTGCCACGATTTCTGCTTTTTATCCCGAAGATCTCCCAGATTTTTATTCCACCAAATTATTTTTCTTTTAAATGTGTGGGGTTTGGTCTGTGGAATTGCCTTATTTGCCGCCATCCGCATTGATTTGGTAATTTGGGAGACTTGCAGTTGAATGTCTGCATTTTGTGTGAAAGAGGTGTGGGTATTATAGTTTAAACGGAACAATTCCCAATTGGCTAAATCAATTTTGAATTTTGGGGAGAATTTAGACTTTTCAAAATGAAACTGATTTAGTATTTCAGTTTTGACTGGGAAGTGATCGCTGCTGTATAAGTCGGGTAAAACTTCCCAATTGCAGTGTGGATGCAGATTAGAGGAGATAAACGTGAGGTCTATGTGTGTGTAAGTTTTATGTGTGGAAAAATGTGTTGGACTGCCATTATTCAAAAGAGATAGGTTAGTTTTTGATACGGCTTCGATAATATTTTTTCCTCTAGACGTGGTGCGTGGAGAGCCCCAAGCAAAACCCCAGGCATTGAAATCTCCAGTAAACAATAGTGGAGCGGAGAAGCTGTTTATTATTGTAAGTATTTCGTTCCCAGAAAAATATTGATCAGGGGGGATATAGCTGTTGAGAATAGTAAATTTTTCGTTAAGTTTTAATTGAATGGCCAAGTGAAGTATACTTGAGCTGGTCAGAGAAGGGAGCAGAGAGTGCGGTAGGTGCCTTTTAACAAGAATTCCTATTCCTTGTTTGGCATTAAGGTTGTGTGGTAGGTTAGTGAAGTAACCTATGTATTGTTTGTTGCAGATTATGTTTTTTGAGTTAAAAGGTAAGTTAGTTTCCTGAAGACATATTATATCTGGATTTATTTTATTTATTAGAATCGTTAATTCATCAAAATTATTTATATATCCTTTTAGGTTCCATTGAACAACTTTAATGGTCATAGATAAATGAAGTAATAATTGATATATGTATGTATTCAGGGAACATAGTATTTTTTTTTATTTATTATTATTATTATTGTATCAGTCGGACATTGACTCTGTTGGGTCAAGATCGATGGTGTTATTTGGTGTTGAATCAGATAATGACTCATTTGAGTCACAATCGATGGTGTTGTTTTGTGTTAAGTGTGAGTGAGTAGGTGATTTTGGTTTTGTTCGGTTATTGAGTGTTTTTTTTTAAGAATTGAGATAGAGAAGGGGACAGTTGGGATGAAGAGGGAAGTGATGAGGAGAGAGTAGAAGGAGATTGAGTGTTATTTCGTGGAAGCGAGTCGGGCGAAGAGAGGCGATCGTTAGAGCCAACAATATTGCTCTTATCAGTGTGACGGTTTATGTTGTGCTTTGCTTTTTGTGCTGTGCTATTTTCGTTTTCTATGTTTGCTGTGACTGCGGCGTAGCTGTCGGGCTTGGATTGTTTAGGCAAGGCAGCTTTGTAATAAAGCTTTGCCTCTCTCATTGTACACTTCTTCGTGGTTTTTATTTTCAGTATTTCTTTTTGCTGTATGAATGCACTACATTTTTTGTCTGAGGCAGCATGGTTCTGTGAGCAATTCACGCATTTTGGAGAGCAGGAACCAGAGTGCGGGGTGAGTCCACAGTTACTACACGTTGGATCGTTCTTGCAGTGTTTTTGGGTATGGCCGAGTTTTTGGAAAGATTTGCACCGCATGGGATTAGGAACATATATTTATATAATATAATATTTTGTACAAGTAACGGTTGATAGAAAGAGTCTGAGGAGAGAAGAGAACTGATAACAGCACGATTGGTTAGCAACTGACGTCTGCTCGCGATGAGTGTTAGTCGGCGACTGACCCCCATTATTATATCAACCTTACCAGGTTTATTAAAGGTAGGATCAGCAAGTACGTAGGATTGCCATTTTGACATATCCACGCTTACCCTTTTTAATGGAAGAGCTTTCATTAACTTTGGCAATACAATTGCCTCAACCTTAAGAAGTTTATTCCGTGGATTCCGCGTCCTCACATCTATTTTTACCTTATATGTATTTTGATTTTTTGGATTTTATTGATGACACGCCACTTATTTCTGTATATTGTTTAATTTTATGTAAATTTAGTAATTGAGCCGCCTTTTCAGACAAAATGGTACTCTGTGAACCACTATCAATAAGGGCTCTTAGAGTCTTATATCCTCCATTTACATTTTTTACTTGTATTAGAGCTGTAGCCAACAGTGTTGATTGTGCCGTTACACAAGTATTAACTCTCTCCTGTTTTTCTTCAAAATGGAGTAAGGTATGGTGTCCATTACTACACAATGAACAGACCATTTCATTTGTGCATACTTTATTGCTTGAATGGTTCAAGCATCTTGTGCAAATCTGTACTTCTTTGGCCATTTCATACCTTTCCATTGGTGTCAAACCTTTAAATTTATAGCACTTATACGCCTTATGCCCTGCAACTTTGCAAATCGGACAATTGTCTTGGAACACCGAACCCGACGTTTTCTGTAACGGTTTTTTCTCTTCTTTGCTCATGGCACTTAGCGAACAATATCTTTGCTCCAAGTATTCCATGACATCAGATAGCAATTGTATCTGCCTTGTTTTTCTAATTTGACTCTCATATAATTGTAGAGTATCTCTGTCAAATTTCCTAAGTAGTATTTGTGCAAATATTATGTCCACTTCATCGGACAAATTTGTTTTAATTTTAATTAAGTGCACTGACTCATTAACTATGTCAATCACTCCCTTTATACTTTTTGCGGACTCATTGTCGATCATCGGTAAATCAACGATCCGATTTAACTGTTCGGAAAATACCCTCCGATTATTTTCATACCGCTTGGTTAACAGTTCCCAAGCGGCACTATAATTGTCAGCTGAACCTGACAATAGATGAGCTACCATGCTCTTAGCTTCGCCTTTTAACGCGGATTTTAAATAATTAAACTTAAGAGCAAGACTTAAATCTTCTCTTTTTTCAATTAACTCCGTAAATAATTCTACAAACAGGTCCCACTCTCTAGGTTCTCCAGAAAATGTGGGTACCTGAATCTTTGGCAACACCGGTAGTTCGCCTCTCACGGTAACATTCTCAACTTTCAAACTTTTCTGATCGTCTATTTTTTCTTCTAATGCTACCAAGGTATTCTGAAGGTCGAACTCTAATTCTTCTATGACCTCTTTAAACGTATCATTACCTATAAACTCAACTGTATAAGCCTGACACATCTGTACCTTCCTGAACAAGAATTTTATTTTTTTAACATACATTTCGCCTGTTCTATTATCTATCGTACGTAAATCTTTGCTCACCATGTCTAAATATTCCTGCAGCTGACGAACCTTTTCTTGCAATTTCTCCTGGCTAACCTTAGCATTCTCATTACTGGAGGTCGCGTTTCCCCGCGACTCTCCGCTGCTGTCTTCAAAATTCTCTAACATCGTTGCATCTGCTTCAATGTTCTCCGAATCAACAGTGCCCTGCCTGATTGCTTCTCCTTTGGCTATTAATCTATTAATCATATTTAAGCCTTCCTCATATTTTCCATCTTGAAAATAGATATGTTCGGTTGCTCCACTCTCTAGCATTTGGTTATTGTAACTAATCCATTGCTTCTGTATGTCTCTTACTTCATTAAGAATTTTGCTAGTGAACTTACTAGCGTCTATTTCTTCTATCTTCTTCACCCTTTTATGCAACTCGTGCTGCTTCGCTAACAATTTTTCAATTTTGGTAGGGAACATTTTATATGGTGTCTGTATATGTATGCGACAATATATTTATTTATTTTTGTTAATATGTATTTACTTAAGTATATGGAAAATTTTCATTTTTTTTTTTTTTTTTTTGTATATTTACTTTTTGGTCTTGACTTTTTAACGGGCAACTTTCTTAAAAATGTTGTTATATATCTGTTATCACCAATTTTGGGTATTATTTTTTTTACTTCCCTACTTTGTCTCTTAGAATATATGAATGTATATTACTTTTTTTTTTTTTTTACATATATCCCTGCCTAGTTTTGCGTGTGGTTTTCAGGCCACACTCTAATTGAACAGCTTTAATGCCGCACAATTGTACATAGTTTGTTTTATAATTTATATAAAAAAAATATGCATCGCAGTGCATTAAAAAAATTATGCGACGCAGCGCACAGTTTTATTATTAATTTTTGTTGGGCGCTCTTTGTAGCGCTATCGGTTCACTTCAATCTCGGTTGCTGCAACTGCTTTTTTTTTTTTGTTTTTCCTGCATCAGCTGGTCGTCGCCGGTTGGCTGCACTGACGCTCCCTCGCAGGCGAAAGTGGCGGTTTGCCCCTCTCGCTGTTGATCTGCTGCTGTTGTCCTGGGCCTATGGGCTCAGGCGGTACCGGTGCCGGTCAGTGCACCAGATTTCCTTGTTCTTCAGTAGCCTCTTCTTTGCAACTATCCTGTTGCCTTGCAAATGCGTCGTTCATCTGCTTCTTGTTGCCGACTTGCAACTGCCTCGTTAATCTGCTTCTTGTTGCCAGTCGACTTGTAACCGCCTATAGTGTATATATAGGCGAGGATGTTTTTTTTTTAACTTTCGATATTAGGGCTTCGAATACGCCACACAACTGCAAACTGCTTTTAAATTCGAACGCACGCACTTTTTATTTATTAAGCAATAATATTTTGCTTTTATTTTATACTCTGTCTCTTACCACTGGTGGGGGAAAACAAGAGTTAGTTTATTTTGCTACCTTTAGCTGATCTTATCAGAAGAATTCAGACTTTAAGGAGCTGATTCATTCTCTGAGTCTCTTACCACTGGTGGGGGAAAACTACAGAGTTCCTTTTTTCTCGAAGGACCAAAATGAAGAGGATTTCAGCACCGCAAACTAAAACACCATCTTCATTCGTTGAATTCAAAATATGAACTGATTTTATTAACAAACGTCTTGTGTACATCAAAGAATTCCTAGACTCTAAGAGGCGACAATTGTTCTTAAAAATGCTTACTCTAATGTTTATATTTCATGCTCAGCGTCGGTTACTTGATACCGCGCCGCTGTTACAATCTTAAGTGTTTTCCACAGAGTGTGGATGCATGTTTTGTTTGGTTTTTGAGCCATACTTGAAATATGAATTTGTATCAGCTATTTTTGTTTTTGGAATTAAGCAATAATTGTCATAGGAATCTTTATGACTTATTTTTCTTGTATGTTTTGTGTATTTCGTTGTTCAATCTGATTTGGTGAAGCCATTTCAGATGAACGCGATGTTTATTCTTAAACAATACCTATTAATGGTTTGATGAAATACTATTTAATATTAGCTATTAAACCTCTGGTTTAATTTATATCAACTTGATCCGTTTTTTTCGAACCCAAACAGAACTGAACAAAAACAGTATTAGTGCCAAACAATCAAAATACAAATATTTACATTTTTTCCAGATAAAAACATTGAAGTTGGCTATCTTGTATATAAATTATCTTGTAGATGTAATTGATGGTGATCGTGACCCAAATGGTGGATTTCGTGCGGAACTTAAAGAGCTAAATCGCAATCCTTGTTACGACAAAGTGCCATACTCTAAAAATGAAGTTAAGGTGAGTGAAAAATGTTAAAAATACGTCATGGAGCCACCGTTGAACCACCATAATTTGTCATTTGAAAATCTTGGTACATAAAAATCATAGATATGTGTACACATATGTCCGTTCGCCGGAGTAAACACTTAAATCTCTCAAAATAAAAGAGCTAAGGGCATATTTTTTGTAAGCTTTTTAAACTTTTATTACAGTTTTTTTTGAAGACTCTAAGATTTAAAAACACAAATTTTGGTATAAAGAGTCGTCCGAATATTTAATACGTTGTGGATATGACAGAAACATGAAAAATGACACATTTCGGGTAGCCGCTTAAAAAATAAACCTTCTTGTCGAATCAGTTTTTCTCACTATACTCTAAAAAAGATAATATTGTTCAGCTAACAATATTCCTCAATGTGATATAAAATATTATAATTCAGAATACAATATTTGACTGCCTGAACAGCAGAATGATTTCCTCTATTTTATGAAACCTAATACT
This sequence comes from Drosophila tropicalis, assembly GCF_018151085.1. Classification (NCBI taxonomy): domain Eukaryota; kingdom Metazoa; phylum Arthropoda; class Insecta; order Diptera; family Drosophilidae; genus Drosophila; species Drosophila tropicalis. Next base: position 245,451 of record NW_027173482.1, read on the forward strand.
GGATAAAAATAAACTAGGTTACCAACAGTTAAGCCGCTTTTTCGTCGTTTACCATTTACCTAAAATTCAAAAAACATAAAATTCTGTTTCAGACCTTACATGACAAAATCCAACATTGAATAATTGGAGTCTTATTCTTATTCATTGTTTTTGATATTTCCAGGAGTCTGAATACTCTTTTTCTGAATGGACTTGCGTGGACAGACCGGATTATTGCTTTTGACATCACATTTATAAACTTTTTTTATTATTTTGTTTATATTGTGGGAAGAAGGTTTCATAGCTTGCTTGGAACTGATTGTAGTTTTTTACCATTAATCTGTTTAGACAACTTCCATTTAATTCTTTTGAACTCCTAGAGTCTGAGAGTTTATTTATATACACAACACTTTTGTAAATAAAATCAGTTCATATTTTGAATTTAAAGAATGAAGATCGTGTTTTTAGTTGTGGTACTAAATTCCTCTTCATTTTTGGTCCTTCGAGCCGGATAGATCATGTTTGGTCCTTCGATAAAAAGAACTCTGTAGTTCTCCCCCACCAGTGGTAAGAGATTTAGAGAGTGAATCAGCTCTTTGAGGTCTGAATTCTTACGCAAGTGTTAATGCTAAGACCAGCTAAAGGAAACAAAATAAATAACTTTTGTTTTCCCCCACCAGTGGTAACAGACAGAGTATAAAATAAAAGCAAAATATTGCTTAATAAAAGTGCGTGCGTTCGAACCTTCGGGACCTAAACATCAGCAGCTGACAACGAGCGTGAAAGGCAGGCCGTCTTTTACGCCTTCGAGGGAGCCAAACGGCGACGACCTGCTGTTGCGAAAAAAGGAGTTTCAGATTATAAATAAGAAATACTAGGTATATATATAATCTAAGATATAAATATTGTGAAACTGAGCGGAACCTTATCTGCCCGATAGCAGTATAGCCTGTAAAGCTATACGAAACTCTATGTAGGAAGATCACTGCGATGATCGAGTAGAGAAACTGAAAAAAAATACTTATATGGATAACCTAATAGACGCATTAGACAAAGTGTTCACTAAGTGTTCTCTAAAGGTGTTAGAGAAGCAGGTAGAGTTACATACCAGGTTAATGCTGTTAGAAGCACTAGATTCTATAAGGAATCAATGGATGGCTCCAGTTTTCGATCATCATTATTTCAGAGATAAAATACGAGAAAGGGTGTTAAAGATAATTGCCAAAATTATAGACATACAAGAGGCAGAAAAACCAGGCACTAGTAAGCCGGTGTGCGTTGAAGAAGAAGCGAACATTACAGAGATGTTTGAAGATAGCAAAGGAGAGTCGCGCGGGGATGCGACCTCTAACGCTAATGTTACCCAGGATATATTTAAGGATAGAATCCGACAACTCTAGGAATATTTAGAGGTAGTTGAGTTGAAATGTACAGGCAATGGGACATGGATAAAATATGTTAATAAGATCATTTATTTATTGGAGAAAGTTCATGCGTGCCAGGTATTCACAAATGATGCAAGATTTAAGAATACTATGGATGATTTAGAATTCGATAAAAATAAGAAATAAAAATAAACAATAAGGAAAATTGTAAGAGTGAGAATGTAACCGTGAGAGGTGAACTACCAGTGTTGCCAAGGATTCAGGTACCCACATTTTCTGGAGAGGCTTGAGAATGGGACCTGTTTGTGGAGTCATTTACGGAATTAATTGAAAAAAGAGAAGAGAGAGAGAGAGTCTTGCTCTCTTAAGTTCAATTATTTAAAATCCACGTTAAAATCCACGTCAGGTACCCACATTTTTTGGAGAGGCTAGAGAATGGGAATGTTTGTGGAGTCATCCAATCTTGCTCTTAAGTTCAAATATTTAAGATCCGCATTAAATGGCGAACCCAGGAGCATGGTAGCTCATCTATTGCCAGGTTCAGCTGACAATTATAGTGCCGCTTGGGAACTGTTAACCAAGCGGTATGAAACTAAACGGAGGGTATTTTTCGAACAATTAAGTCGGATCGTTGATTTACTGATGATCAACAATGAATCCGCAAAAAGTATAAAGGAAGTTATTGACATAGCTTATGAGTCAGTGCACTTAATTAAAATTAAAACAAACTTGTCCGATGAAATTGCCGTGATATTCGCTTAACACATACTGCGAAAATTTGACAGAGAGTCTGATGTCATGGAATACTTGGAGCAAAGATATTGTTCGCTCAGTGCCATGAGCAAAGAAGAGAAAAAACGGTTACAAAAAACGTCGGTTTCGGGGTTCGAATATAATTGTCCGGCTTGCAAAGTTGCAGGGCTTAAGGCGTATATGCCAAAAAAGTACAGATTTGCACAAGATGCTTGAACCATTCAAGCAATAAAGTATGCACAAATGAAATGGTCTGTTCATTGTGGACACCATACCTTACTCCATTTTGAATAAAAAACCTAAACCTGGTAATGTTGATATAATAACACTATGCAACAAATTTAAGGATACTAAAATCAAACCGCACCGGACCTTTTTTTTCTGAAAGTTCATGTATTGAATAGCAAAACCCTATTTGGGTTTTTCCTAGTTAGCTCGTTTTTATACCCTTGCAAAAAGGGTATATTAATTTTGGTCAGAAGTGTGAAACGCATAGAACGAAGCATCTCCGACCATACAAAGTATATATATTGTTGATCAGCACGACGAGACGAGTTCAAATAGCCATGTCCGTCCGTCCGTCTGGATCAACGCAAACTCCTCCTAGACCGTAAGAGCCACAGAGCTGAAATTTTGCACATAGGCTTGTATGTAATGCAGTGGTTGTATATCTCGGATTCAGCCGGATCGGACCACTATATCATATAGCTCCCATACAAACCCCAAAGTCACGAACAGTGACTTTTCTCAATAACTTCGTTATATTCTGTGCTATTATTGTGAAACTTTTTATTAGAGAGTTTATTACGCCTATAAACGACTGTGCCAAATTTGATCAAGATCGGATGACAATATCATATAGCTCCCATAGGAACGATCGGTCGAAAACAGTGACTTTTGTAAATAACTTCGTTACTTTTATTGCGATTGCTTTCAAATTAAATATTTGTTAGTTTAATATATCTGTTAATGACTGTGACAAACTTGATCAAGATCGGGTGACTATATCATATAGATCCCATAGGAACGATCGGTCGAAAACAGTGACTATTATCAATATGTTCGTTTTTTCCTATGTTTGTAGGCCATTATTTCGCAAACATAATGCTTTTTGGATTTTCTGTGCTATTATCGTGAAACTAATATTAGAGAGTGTATTACGCCTAAAAACGACTGTGCCAAATTTGATCAAGATCGGATGACTATATCATATAGCCCCCATAGGAACGATCGGTCGAAAACAGTGACTTTTGTAAATAACTTCGTTATTTTTAACGCGATTGCTTTCAAATTAAACATTTGTTAGTTTAATATATCTGTTAATGACTGTGCGGAATTTTATTAAGATCGGGTGACTATATCATATAGATCCAATTGGAACGATCGGTGGAAAACACTGACTTGTAAATAATTTCGTTACTTTTACCGCGATTGCTTTCAAATTAAACATTTCTTAATTTAATATATCTGTTAATGACTGTGCCGAATTTGATAAAGATCGGGTGACTATATCATATAGCTCCCATAGGAACGATCGGGCGATTGCAATTCTGGAGTTCTTTAGCAAAGTCTGCTGATAATAGAACTTGGTAGTTCTTGAAATAGCTATACAGACAACCTGCTCACCTTTTGGTGTATTTTGCTGTTTACGGCAAATCTTTCCAAAGATTAGTGATGCAAAATTAAAAAATTTAAAGTCATTTTTTTATATCTACACGAATACTTTTGACTTATATCAAATGTTTTAGGCGTTTTGAATGGACCTGATATTCGGAGATTGGTAAAGTCTGAAGATTTCAACAAAGTTTTAACTGGCGACAAGTTCATTGCGTGGACATCAATAAAGGAGACCATCGTTGGGCTTTTAGGCAAAAATCGTTCGCCTAATTGTGCATGTCTACATTTTTTGTTTTTAAGAATAAATTTTGATACTATTCTCACAAAAAAATACTTATAAATTAAAAATAATTCCAAAATATTATTTTCACAAAAAAATTGTTATAAATTAAAAATTACTCTAAAAAAGGGCTTAATTGAAATTTTTTCTGGAACTGTAGCTGAAAAAGTCATTTTGGAATATATAACATTAATAAAATGAATTTATTTAAACATTAACAATTTTTCTACAATAAATAAGGATGAATTAGGTCGAATGCATGAAGAAGAAATCGATATATAAGTCATATTTACCTCATATGACAAACTAAAAAATACCCCCAAAATGAAAAATTTCAACTCGCTATAAAAAAAAAACGAGCTAACTTTGAAAAACCCAAATAGGGGTTCGCTATTCAATACATGTACTTTCAGAAAAAAAAGGTCCGGTGCGGTTTGATTTTTGGTGTTGCACAGTGTAATGGGTGTTAGCGTGTATACCGAAATCATAAATGAAGGACTTACAAAGATTGATGGCCTACTCGGCCAAAATACTTAATTTGGTTGGATCGACTCGGGATGCAACAAATCAAAAAGTAATAAATCTGTAGATTTACAATAGATGTCACATGTTTTAAAAAGTGTTGGGAAAAGAAAAAAGGTGGATGAAAAATACAACACAATTCAAAACAAACTCAACCACAAAACTCAAGATTCGCAATCGACTCCTCCGGCAGAGTCCTTAGAAATAAGATAAAAGCTAATGTAAAAGAAATAGTTTTTCAAAGTAAAAAAAAAAAAATAAGTTTATGTCCCTCGGCAGGACCTCACTTTGGAGGTAAAGTTGAAGAAAAAGTATATATCCCAGAGCCAGTACAAAATAAGAATATTCAGATGGCAATGGTTAAATTAAATAATGATCATCTTAAAAATAGTGTCAAAATAGATTCAGGTATCAAATTGTCAGAGGCTGTATTACAAAAAGGGCAGATAGTGCAAAATCTTTACAAAAGGACAACTATTAAACCGAATGACCACTCAAATTTCAGCTATCAGCGAAATGTCAAAACAGTGAAGCAAAAGCCACATTGGCTTACGCCGAGAGGTAGAAGTAGTTGGTCTTCAAAAATTCCACCATATAAAAAGGCTAGTCAACACAGTAATACTCATCAGGAGTGGGTAGATAATCCGAAACAAAAAATGTAAAGCATTGGGCAATATTAGTATACCAATTTAATACAATACAACAGAATAGGAAGTGAGTTTAAGCAACATTGATTTGCTAGGGTTAACTTCCCTCATGTAGCTGGTCATGCTTCTTTAAGAACAGTTATTTTACTAATGAAAATGTTAATTTTAATTTGTATAAGACAACTAACTATAACTAAATGAAGTAAGTAAGTCGATTCGGCGAATTGGGTATACCATACACCAGGTGAAACAAATATTTCGAATTTCAAAAAACAAATGTATGTCTATTGTTTTTACATGCTTCATATTATATGCTATCTAGCTCACTCTAGAAACACACGAGCACTCTAGCCAACGGCCAATTTTAGCCTTATGAATCGCGTAGTAAAATACGTTCATACTCATATTTTCTAGTCCGAATTCAATAAAATTTGGTAGTTTGGTAGAAGTAGTTAAGATTAATTGGTTTGCCGGATTTGATATATGATATAGTGGTCCGATCCAGCTGAATCCGAGTCATACCTGTGCAGTACCTATATACAAGCCTACGTGCAAAATTTCAAGTAGCTCTGTGCTCTAGAAATCTATGAGAAGTTTGCTTTGATCCAGACGGATGGTCAGAGGGACGGACAGTTGGATGATATGAGGTAGTCTTGTCGTGCTAATCAAAAATATATTTACTTTATATGGTCTGAGATGCTTCTTTCTATGCGTTGCACACTTATGACCGGACTACGTCTTTCGATTTTCAAGTAAGCTGCTTTGAGTTTTCGACTGCTATCATCATCTTTCTCTGCTTCCTACTACCTCTATCGAACTAAGAGTTTATAAACTCTTTGCTTGAGATGTTGATGCACTTGATGTTGACTTTTTGATGGTGTAATGACCGGGTTCCACTTCGTTTAGAGTTTGGGAAACAAACACGTCAGTTCCGTCTGGTGGTAATATTAAGATTGATTTTTATTCCAAAAATATTCTTTTGCTTAACCTATTGTTACATATACATATATTCATATGCTGCGACATACATACTTATTATTTGGAGCGCTTGCATCAAAGTGCTTGGTCAGCGTAACACGCTGGCCTTGCTCTAGCTCATGTTACGCCTGTGCATTGTTGCTTATGTGAATTTTTAATCTATCCTTATGTACTGTTTGTATCTTATTTTCATTGTTCCTAATTTTTATGTTGTTATTTTTAGATGTTTCTACATCTTCGAATGGTCCTAAATAAGCTGAATCAAGAAGAAGAAACTTTATCTCCTATTTCTATTTTCAAATCATATCATAAAAGTTTTTCTGGTTTTCTTTTTATTTTTCTAACATTATTCTAGCTCTATTGTATGCTAGTTATACCCTTGCAGAGGGTATTATAAAATTGGGCAGATGTTTGTAACGCACAGAAGGAGACGTTTTCGACCCCATAAAGTATATATATTCTTGATCAGCACGAGAAGCTGAGTCGATATAGCCATATCCGTCTGACCGTCTGTCCGTCTAAGCCTATGCGTTTTACTCAGCCATCCTAGGAGCTATCAGGCTGAAATTTTTTTTGTGTGCCTTCTGGAACAGATCAAGTATGAAAATTGTCAGGATCGGACCACTATATTATACATATAGAGTAAACATTTCAAACAAATTTCATAAAAATTTGAGTATCCCCATGAAATATGCTAATGTGATAGAATCGGATATAAAACATAAGATCCCAAAACTACCGATCGGATAAATAGAACACAAGTTACAGTCAATGTAAATCGGTTCAATCGCTGCCGCAGCGCTGCTTGCTGTCTACTACGTCATTCGTCACCAACAGAGTACAGAGTATATTTCTAATCTAAACTTAACTTCTTTAGCATAATCATCTATGTTATATAATGGTTCTATTCTATTTATGCTATTAAAATGGATTGGTAAATTATTTTGATTACCAAATACAAGTTCATGGGGACAGTATTTGTGTGTTACTGATAGGGTTGTGTTAAAACAGTACACAAAATATTGTAACCATATGTCCCAATCAGTTTTATATACTGATATATATGATCTAATGTACTCATTGAATGTCCTATGACTTCCTTTAACGGTACCCAAGGTCTGGTGGTGGTGTGCAGTTGACGGAATGTTGTCTATTTTTAAATATTTGCACAAGTCATTTATTATTGAATTATTTTATTGAATTTTTTTATTGGGAATTCTGTTCCCATGTCCGTAATGAACGTCTTCATTCGACCGTAGTTCAGAATGAAGGATTCAAAAATAGCTTTTGAGATTGTTGTAGCGCTTTTATTGGGAACTGGTACTAAGTATTTTGTCAAGTCACATATTAGAGTGACAGCAAATTCATTACCATTTTCAGATTTTGGTAGTGGACCAATGGGGTCTACTATTACCCTATCAAAAGCATGTATGGGGGTTTCTGTAATAACTAAGAGTGTTTTTATGTGCTTTGTCGTTTTTGAATTTAAGCATTTTTCACATTTATTAATGTAGTCATGTCATGTTTTTCCAATAATAATATCTTTTTACTTTGGCCAAAGTTTTTGTGATGCCTGTATGGCCACCCTGTATCGGATCATCATGGTATGTAGACAATATGGTCTGTAACAATGGTCACCGGTTGGAGTAGCGCTACTCTTAATGTTTTCAATATTTTATTGCCCATTTCTTTAAAAGATTCTATTGAAAATGTTACAAAGATCTTTTCACTCGATGCCAATTTGAGTTGTTTGATGTTGAGTATACCGGAATGTTTTTCAAGCCTTTGAAAAAACTGACCTAAGTCGAGATTTCCATTGGAGTACAGATCTCTAATCTAAATTCTTGCTATAACTTTTTTCCTTGTTTGAGAAAACAAAAATTATGTGTTATGCGCAAGGTCACTACTTTTCGTACTTCATCATTGCAGAGTACTTCATGTATTTTGTTTCATTTTTATCATCTGGCTACAGATTATTTTGTCTACTTTGTTGCCTGGTAGTGACTTTCAGGACACTTGCTTTTGTATTTTTTAGATCCTGTATTGTAATGCGGGAAAATGCATCTACAACAAAATTATCTTTTCCCTTCAGATATTCTACTGTAAGTTCATATTCCTCTAGATCAAGTCTCATTCTTGTTAATTTTGAACTCGGATTTATCATAGAAAATAAATACGCTAAGGGTCTATGGTCTGTTTAGACTCGGAAGTGTCTGCCATATATATATGGGCGAAAGTGTGTAATAGCCCAGTGTATCGCAGCTAGTTCTTGCTTAGTAGTACTTTTATTACTTTCACCTTTAGTGAACGAACGGGACGCGTATGCTACTGGCAACTGCTTATCGCCATAAGTTTGAGTTAGTGCTGCTCCACATGCATATTTGCTAGCATCTGTTATTATACAAAATTCTTTGCTAAAATCTGGATACTGCAGCAGTGTGGGTTAAGGCTTTTTTCAGATATTCAAATCCTTTTTGGCATTCTTCAGACCAAACCAATTCTACGTTTTTCTTACATAGTTGTATTATCGGACGTGCATGTTCTGCGAAGTTTTTAATAAAACGTCTGTAATAGTTGCAAAAGGCTACGAATCTTCTAGCACTATCAGCATCTGTTGGTACTGGGTATTTTTCAATGACTTCATATTTGGTGTCATCTGGCAATATTCCTTTATCGGTTCACTTGTGACCCAAGAATGTCATTTCGTGCATGAAGAATGAACATTTCTCTTGATGCAGTTTTAGATTGTGTTTTCTGCATATGTCGAAAATATCCTTTAGGTTTTTGAGCATGTGTTTCTCAGAACAGCCACTGACTATTATCATCTATTCTTGGTAATGGAAATCTATCGGACAACAATTTTTTGTTTATTTGACGATAGTCTATTACCAATCGCCATCGTTTTTTTTCTGATCCTGGTAAACCCTTTTTCGGTACCAGTATTTTATCTGTAATGAGTTTATCGACTTGTCTAGTTATATCTTCTTTATGCATGTGTGGTATTCTGTAATTTTTTGTGTATACTGGCTGGTTGTCATTCAATCTTAGTTCTTTCTTATAAAAGTTGTTCGTAGTAGTTGGTTCGTTTTCTAAACCAAATACATCTGTATACTTGGTGCAGAGCTCTTCTAGTACGACTTCTTGATTTAAGATGACTTTATTTGTATTTTCGTTTGTAATATTTATTTGTCGGATTACTTCAGATCTTGCTGGGGGGATTGTGGTATTGCTATCACAAGTGTGTATTATTGGGATATTTATTGCAAAATTTAAATTATTTGGTCTTGATATTAGTGAATCGTTTGGTTCACTGAAATCTAATTGGCAATTAAAAGTTTTGAAGAAATCTAGTCCTAAAATTCCATCAAATGAAATCGGGAAACTTTAATCTACTATGTGGAATTTGTGTGGAATTATGAATTCATTCATTCGTAGTTCTATGAGGGTTAGACCTTTGGAAATATGTTCTATATGTTCAAAAGTATCTGTTTTTATATCCTTCAGAGGGTATAAAAAATTGGTCAGATGTTTGCTTTCCTTAGGGGATAAGGGAAGAAGAAGAACAAATTGTAGTATGAAGAGTGAAATTGTTTTGCTTGTAAACTATTATTGTCAAGGACTACAAGGGTATATAAACTTCGGCATAGCCAAATTTAACTTCTGTGATATTTTCTTTTATTATTGTGTTGTATGTATTTTCATTTTTGACTTTGATGAAAATACTAAGGCTAAGGTTGAATGTGTTAACATTTACAGTTTCTTCTGAATATCTGAAGGGATCTATCGGTTTTCCAAATAACTTTGGGTAACTCGTACACTCCCATTACCGTTATTGGAATTACCTCGGTTGGAATTACCTCGGTTCGAGCTGTTTCGGTGGGCATTACTTTTTCCTCGGTTGTTGTATTGTGAGTTACGAAGATATCCACCTGTATTATTATTTTTCCTATAACCGTTATTTTGGTAATTAGCTCTACCTCGGTAATTATTTTGTCCATTTTTATTTATCAAATTCAATGCGTCCATGAAGCTCTGAAGATTTTCTATTCTGCCAGTTTAATAACTGTGGCCATTTTCAAAAAATCAGTGACTGTTTGAGTCAATTATGTGTTTTCTGATGAAATGGCTGGTTTTTTTTTTTTGTATCAAGTATGGCTCAAAAACCAAACAAAACATGCGTCCACACTCTGTGCAAAAGCACCTAAGATAACAGCGGCGCGGTATCAAGTAGCTGACGCTGTGCATGAAATATAAACATTAGAATAAGCGTTTTTAAGAACAATTGTCGCGTCCTAGAGCCTAAGAATTTTTTTACATAGACAAGACGTTTGTTAATAAAATCAGTTCATATTTTGAATTCAACAAATGAAGATGGTGTTTTAGTCTGCGGTGCTGAAATCCTCTTCAGTCTTTTTATACAGGCCATGCATTTATCTTACTATAGTGTTCTATTAATACTGCTTTAATATTTTCTAGGCTTTCTATTATTATTTTTGAGTGTTTTTGTACTGTACCTTGGGATGTTTCCCTATTCTGCGGAGGCACTTAAAAGATTTATTTAATTCTTGCGCATATATTCTAGCTTTTGTTATTATGTCATCCCAATTAATCATAGTTTGTTGAAAAGAATTTACACTCTCTTTTTTTTTTTTAATTCCCTGAGCGATCAATTGTCTCCATGGGTTGGCCGAATAGGTTATGTACCCAGGCGGGTAGAATTCTGTTTTTCCGTTTTAAGCGGTTGTATGCTTTTACTATGGATCTTTCTATCAAATAGGCTATCCTTGATTTATATTTTCTAGCAGTCCTCGGTAGATGACTTGTCTAAGTGACCCAGTTATTTGGGCAACTGAACAACGAGGATCCGGGTTCGAATCCCAGGCTAGTGTATGCATGTAGTTTTCGTCTAATTGTAAGCCGAAGGCCTTAGCTGCCAGTGCTTGTAAAATATAGTTAGGTTTATAGTTTACAACTATATCCTATACTTATAACAATAACAATAACAATTTTCTATTATGTACAATCCAGTATTTGATTTCTTTATATTTTGAATTGCTTTCACCTCCGATAAAGAGGAAGTCTAGAAATGGAACGTATTTGTTCAAATATTTAAGTTCTACTCGACCCATTTTTATACTGTATTTAGGCCATCTGCTCTACTCTGATATTTTTTCTTATTTATCTTAATATGCATTGCATATAATTTCAAAGCCAGATTTATGGCTACCAATATTAGTATAGCTAACAATAATATTCCTATTTCTTCTAAATTTTCCCTATGATCTCCTATTTTTATGCTGTTACCGACATTAGAGGTTGGATGATCTATTTTGGATTTTTGGGAACCCATCTTACTAAAAAAAATTCCTTTTTGGTCGTTTCCTTCACGCCTTAGCCTGGCGTATTTTCCACCTCTCGACTTCGTGAGGTCTTCCTTTACGTGCTTTTTTTTTTTTTTTTTTTTTCAATTATTAATTTATTTATTTGTGTGTGTTTCTTTTTTTTTTTTTTATTTCGTTTATTAATTTTTATAATTTACTACAAAAAAAATACATATATACATAGCGTTTCACAATATAGACTGCGAAGATGGCGAGTGATCCGGGACAGCACATGCGGTACCGACTCTTTGTCCAACCTCAAAGAAATGCAACATGGTGCGCGTCTTCGACTATTCCACTACCACACCATGTACATTCGTCTGCTGTATAGTGCCTAAACCGCTGCAGGTAGCTTCTAAAACAGCCATGGCCACTCAAGAGCTGAGTTAGGTAAAAATTTACCTCGCCATGCGTTCTGTTCAACCAGGGGTCGAGCTTCGAAATTAGCCGGTGCGTCTTCATCCGTGTGACCCATCTTCCCTTAGGCGATAGGTCCCAGCGCCTCTGCCATCGGCATATGCTTTGTAGCCGCTGGTGCTGCCGGTTGCCCGTCTCTGAAGAAGAGCCGCTGGATGCGTCCGTTCTCTTGTCGTAGTACATGGCCTTGGACTCTCTGACTAGTTCGTCAACTGGCACCATGCTTGCTAGAACCAGTGCCGCCTCGTCCGACACCGTCCTAAAGGCGCTGCACACCCTGATTGCGCTCAGCCTGTAAGTCGCCTCAAGGTCGCGGCGGTAGCTTTTTTGTCCATTGCATCGGCCCAGATAGGAGAGGCGTAAAGGGCTATCGACCTTGTGACACTCGTCAGCAGTCTTCTACGTCCCTCCTTGGGGCCTCGCGTGTTCATCATTATCCTTGAAAGTGACCTTAAAGAGACAAGGGCCCTTTGATTCGCGTACTCTTAGTCCAGCAGAGCTTAGCCATCGGTCCACACTGGCGACTGCACACCACGCCTCTGCATCCTTCAACTCCTTCGCTACCACCACCAGTGCTACGTCGTCAGCAAACCCGACGATTTGTGTGTGCGACGGCAGCTGCAAAGTAGCTCCTTACTAGTTGCACCAAGCCCCTTGATACGCCAAACGACTCCAGACCTTCCAGGATTTTGCCCCATCTCGCCGTGTTGAAAGCATTGCGCACATCCAATGTAACCACTAGGCAGTATTTCTTGGATCCGCCCCTTCATCTGGTTTCAGAAATGGCGTCCGCCGCAATATTGACCACCCTGTTTATGGCGTCAGTATTGGACCGTGCTTTCCTGAAGCCGAACTGCATTTCGGATAAGTCGCCATGTCGTTCGATTTCTTGCTGTATCCGAGTTAGTTTCGCTTGCGAATGTCAGGTCTGTTATGGAACCATTTCCCGCTCTGCTGAAGGTATTCCTGCCCCCTGTATTCAGCGTCTCAAGGTTGAGCGATGCCAAAGCCTCTAACAGGATACGTCCCCTTGCATCAGTTCTTGGACAGCCCCAGTCAATAGCCCAGGCATTGAAATCGCCCGCAATAACGACTCGTGGCCGGCCTCTGGCGTCTTCTACGAGGTCATCCAAGACCTCACCAAAGCGAGCAATTGGTAAACTGGGTGGCAAGTAGCAGCTATACAATACCAGATCATTCACCTTGGCTCTGCTGAAATGTTGAAAGGACCTTGTGTCTTGCAGCGGGCTTGATGCCCCACAAGACCATATTGCGGATCTCCTGTCGGCATCAGTCACCCACTTGGATGACTCTCCAGTAGAGTAGGGCTCGCTTAGAAGAGCTACATCGATTGACTGCTCTCTGATCGTCTGTTGCAGTAGGTCCTGCGCCGCGATGCAGTGGTTTAGGTTCAGCTGCAGGATCTTCATTGCTGACGAAGTCATTTGCGCAGCTTTGGGGTCCTCGAGTCGCCCCTTGCTGTGCATAGGCGGCTGACAGCTCGGTGTTTTTTTTTTTTTTTTAATTCATTTATTGATATATGGGTAAATATAAATAGGAAAAGAAAGTTATATACAAAAAGCAGAAGTATAGACAAGAGAAATAAAGGGAAGGAAAAGAATTTTACTATAGGGATCCTGCGGGACTGCCTTGTGGTATTGCTTCGCAGGTCTATAGTGGGCTGTCGATGCCCCTCAGGTATTGCGCTCTCTCTCCAGCTCTCGTAGCTTCCTTATCGTTGCTGCAGCATATGTGCATACCGCCGACCACGCCGATTGCGATGTGATCATAATGTTTACCAGGTTGAAAGGTGTGGGCTCTTCTCCAAGGTCTGCCGTTAGCCTTTGCCTCTCGTTGGTAAACCTCATGCAGTAAAAAATCACATGTTCAGGGCTTTCTTGTTTGCCTTGTTTACACAGGGTGCATTCCGCACTGGACTCGTCTCCAAATCGGAACAGGTATGACCTGAAACATCCATGGCCGCTAAGGAGCTGGGTCAGTTCGAAGGTGACTTGTCGCCTGTTTACCCATGTATGTAAATCCGGGATAAGCTTGAATGTCCATCTGCCCTTCTGCGATGCTGCCCAGCGTGATTGCCATTCTGCTAGGCTTGATCGCCTGGCATCTGCAGTTGCCTCCCTTCTGGCTGGTGGTAACCATTCCGCACTCTGCCGACGGTATGTTGCCTCTAATCCTCGTCTGTATGACTTCGTCTCCATCGCATCCGCCCATACTGGCGCGCCGTAAAGCATGGTCGACCTGACGACGTTCATCAATAATAATCGTTGAGATTGTCCCGGGCCTCTTGTGTTGAGCATGATTCGGCTCAGGGATCTTCCCAGTTCAGCCGCTCTTGCACTCGCGTGCCCCAAGTGTTCTCGGAAACAGAGGCGTGTATCCAAGAAAACACCTAAGTACCGGATTGCTCTAGCTGAGCCGATTGTGCATGTGTCTAGCACAATTTTTGCCTGCTCCACCGTTTTCCTGCTGCTGATAAGAACTGCTTCCGTTTTTTGATATGCGAGTTCTAGTCCTGCGTTCGCAAGCCACTGTTTTGCTATGGCAATCGATGTGACCGTCTTTTCTTCTGCTTCTGAAAGCTACTTTGCCACGACTACGAGAGCCACGTCATCTGCAAAACCGATGATATGGCAGTCAGTCAGGAGGCTTACTCGTAAAATGCCGTCATACATAGCATTCCACAGTATCGGGCCAAGTACCGAGCCCTGTGGAACATCGCCTCGTACTTCATGAATTCGATCGCCACTCCTTGTGCTATATCGTAGCTTGCGATTTCGGAAGTAATCCTTTATTAAGGCAATAAGCGGGACCGGCACATGGAACATGCTTAGCACCTCGATGATGCGGCTCCAGTTAGCTGTGTTGAACGCGTTCTTCACATCAAGTGTGGTTACTAAGCAGTATTTTTTATTACCGTTTTTCCATCGCTGTCCCTCAATTGATTTTCTCGCTATTTCAACAACTGTTGCCAATGCGTGTATTGTTGATTTGGCCTTGCGAAAACCGAATTGCATCGGCGAGAGATTACCAGCTACAGCAATCGCACTCTCCAGTCTCGTGCAGATTAGTTTTTTTAGCAGTTTGGCTGCAGAGTCTAGCATGCAAAGTGGTCTGTATGCAGACGGGTCATCTTGCGGCTGGTTTGGCTTTGGTATTAGCACTAAATCTTGTTCTTTCCAAATGTCTGGGAAAATGCATTCCTCAAAGCATTTGGAGTACACTTGGGTAAACTTTTCAGGCTGGAGTCGCACTGCCAGTTTGAGCGCTTTGTTGGGAATCGCGTTCGGACCGGGCGCTTTTTGGTCATGCATTTGTGCAACAGCCGCTAGCAGCTCATCTGTGCTGACACTTATATGATCAGTGTGATCCATTTGCAACATTTCCCTGGGAGCCATATATGAGGTATCGGGAAAGAGCGTTTGCACTATGTTCACCATGTGGCCCTCGCTTGGTGCAGCGGGTCTGACTGCTTTCAGCTTTTTAACGGTCATTTTATACGCCATGCCCCAAATGTCGCTCGACGCTTTATCGCATAGCTGTTGGAAACAACGGCGTTTTGCTCTCTTTTATAGCGCGTTTTAGTTCGCGGCGTCTGCTTGCAAATTCATCCCCGGGATGTGAAGAGGTGATGCTGCCCCGCTCTCTTTGGTAGGCGCGCCTTGCGCGCAGGCTTTTTTTCCGGGCCTCGGCGATACTGTTGGTCCACCAGTATACATGGGGATGGTGTCTGCTATGAGCCCTGCGGATGGGCATGCTGCAATCGCAAGCTGCAACTACAGATTCCATAATCATTTCTGCCTGCTTGTTGGCATCTCCAGTTAGTTCTGGGATCGCTAGTGATGATGCGTTTCAGAGTTAAGTCTCCAGCAATAACGACTTTTCTTTTACCCCTTGCGTGCGCAGCGAGGTTGTCGAGTCTACTTTCAAACTCTTCCAAACGGAGGCTAGGTGGTAGGTAGCAGCTGTATAGCCAAATATCACTTAGTTTTGCGCACACATAACCGTCAGAGGAGTATACAGCCTCTGCGGCCGGCGCTCTGTTACTGCAGGCCCATATGGCAGCCTTATACGTTCTATCCGCAGCCCAAAAACATCCAGTTTGAGTCTTGTAAGGCTCGCTTAGTACTGCTACATCTACGTTTAGCTCGCGTATAGTTTGCGCCAGTAGATCTTGCGCCGCCCCGCAGTGATTTAGATTTAGTTGTAGGATCTTCATCATTTCTTGCTGGCGTCTTGCTCACCTGTGGTTGCCAGCGGGCAACGACAACTACCAGTGTAGTGGCTCACATCCGTTCGTTTTGCGTCTACGCAGTTAAAGCAAACTGGCTTATTGTTGCATGTGGCTGCTTTGTGCTCAGTCTGTCCGCATCTAAGGCACCAGTTTGTGCGGTCTTTGGTACTAGTGCAATTTTCTGCTTTGTGCCCGAAGCATAGACACTTGTAGCATCTTTTTTGGGCATGCCTCTCGCGGAGGACACATGTCCCAGCCAACTTCTATAAAGCCTTCTTTTAGTAGTTTGGCTGCTATAGTACGCGGCATACTTAAAATGACCATCTGTTTGCCTCTAAAGGGCTTGCGCAAGCCCCTTTTATTCACTTGCTCGACGTCATCGCCAATTTTCAGTTGCATTGACTTTTTTATTTCCTCTTCTGTCGCTAAGGTTGCGCATTTCATGCCACGCCTCTGCTCCAGCTGCTCGAACTGACGCTTGTTGGCCCAGGACCTGGCTCAATTCCTCGGTCAATTTTTTGCTGTTGGCCTTTCCACCACCCTTGAGTTCGAGAAGTAAATCGACTGTAGCCGTTTTTCTAGTCCTCTTGACGTTATTTTTTACGTCGTCGAGCTTGCCGTCTGGCCTTTTGGTGACTAGGCTCAGGATTTCGGCATATGTGCAGCCCTCATTTGCTTTGATTAGGATCCCCTCCGGTCTGGCTTTCCTCAGAGATGGCTTGTTCACTCTCTTTCGTGATACAGTTTGCCATTCCGCAGCTCCATGGGCTGCCTGCGGCTCTGGCGTGCTGACTTTCTGCAGAGTACCTGGCTCCGGATCGCGACGTGCGGTGTTCTGCGCCATTGCTCGCTGTCGCTTTGGTGGGGTATTGCGCTGGACAATCGCGTCCTCTCTCTGGCGTTTGGGGGTGTTTCCTGCGAAATCTATCTTTTTCGCATCATTTCTGGGCTGTCTAGCATTCAGAGGCGAAGTTTGGGTGGCGATTTCGCTCCTTGCCGCCTTTACCACCGATTTGCTGCCCATCATTATGTGGTATATCGCTTCGTGTAGCTCCTTCATTCGTACTATTGCGTTCTTGGTGCCGAGATTTATGTGGCGTACTGGTTTTTTGCCATCATCTTCTTTATTGAACATCGTGTCAATTTCCCAGATGAGCGATCCCAGCTCATCTAGCTCTGCCACATTAGATACAACTTCTGGAAAAACGGAAGTCTCCGGGCTGCTGGGAGCTATTGCCGGTATTCCAGCCGTTCCAGATCGATTAGCGTGAATCGCCAACTTCTCAGTCTCCACGTGAATGGCCTTGCCAGGCGGTGACCGCATAATTTTTGGCCGCTTAGCAAATGCCGCATCCAAACTTTGCGTCATCGCAGCGGGCTTGGTGGTCCATTGACAGGACATAACGCTCCATCTCTCAAACAATAATTTTGGCTCCAGCGCCTCGGTTGTATTTGAATTTTGGAAATTCGCGGGAAAAAAGAGTGGATCTTTTTCCCGGTTCAAGCGAGGCTGCAGAGTGGCGCCACCTGCCAGGGCGGCTCCGACTGAGCTTTTGGCGCTGATCAACACTGCGATCACAGCTGTTGGAATTTGTTGCTGCAACGCGGTGGAAGGAAAGTGGAGAAATTTGGCACGTTTTTCTCACCCACACAAGTAAAAGTTGCGAGAGGCGGAAAAAAAGGTGGCTAGCTACCCCCTCGCCGCTCCCCCTTATTCCTAGGGTTGGTTCGGACCTTTGGCCCACCCAAAAGGTGAAATTGGGACTTCTAGCTGGAGCACTGGGAATCCGTGTAATGGTAAGCCTTCCCAGTCCAATTGGAACAATGTTTTTATACTTTGTTTTATTTAAGAGCCGCGGAAACAACCGAAAAGGAAACAATTTTACGGAGAAGTCTCAATGTTCTGACGCACTGGTATGTTGATCTGCTAGGTGGTTTGTGTGTGTGTGTGTTCTCCTTTTTTGATTCTGGTTGTTTGTTTTTTTTTTTTTTTTTTTTTTGTTTGTCCATTAAGTAAAATGGAATGTACCTGCGTTTGTGTAGCAGCATATGTTTGGTACACTTAACAAGAAGTAATCTTGTGTCTCCTCTCACTGGGAATGGCTTTGTTCACTTCTAAACACCTGAATTATGTTGCCTCTTATGCTTGGGATTCGTATGGTAACTCTTTGAAAGTAGTTATCCATCGTTGCCATTTCTCATTTTCGTGCTTATTTTTTTCTTCTTTTTATTTGATATATTTTTTTTTTTTTTTCTTATTTTACGCACACAAAATTTTTTATCCTTGGTCCTTCCGACGTCCTTAGGTCTAACTTTGACCTATTGTCACGGTCGCCATGTAATGAACGGGTTCCATTTGGCTTGGAGTTTTAGAAACAAACACGTCAATTCCGTTTGGTGGTAATATTTAGATTGATTTTTATTCCAAAAATATTCTTTTGCTTAACCTATTGTTACATATATATTTATATGCTGCGACTTAGGCGACAGTTACAACAGAGAAGGAGAGGGTCAGTACATACATACATATTATTTGGAGCGTTTGCATCAAAGTGCTTGGTCAGCGTTCACACGCTGGCCTGGCTCTAGCTCATGTTACGCCTGTGTATTGTTGCTTATGTGAATATATGTATGTGCATATAAAAATGTACATACATATATGAACAGGCTTAGCTGTATATTTATGTGAATATGTTTATGTGAATATATAAATGTATACACATTAACATATTCAAGTGCACACTTATATTTTATTGCGTACATATTTTAATGTTTAACATTAAAGTGTTACAAGTTGAGCTCTTTGTGTTGAATGATTATACCATACACCCATAGGGTGAATGGGTATTTTAAAGTCGCCAAAATGTATCTAACAGGCAGAAGGAAGCTTCTCCGACCCTATAAAGTATATATATTCTTGATCAGGATCAACAGCCGAGTCGATCTAGCCATGTCCGTCTGTCACCAAATTTCAAATGTAGATTTTTTTAGTATGCGCGCAGGATTTGTATACTTTGCCACGCCCATTTTCGCTTCCATAACCAACCAAATTCTGCAGACCAATTAATCTTATATATTTCAATCAAACTACCAAATTTTATTGAAATCGGACAAGAAACATGCAAAATATGCGTATGAACGTATTTTCCTAAGCGATCCATAAGGAAAAAATTGGCCGTTGGCTAGTGGCGGCTTAGAGTGCTCGTGTGTCTGTAGAGTGAGCGAAATAGCACATAGTATGAACCATGTAAAAACAATAGACATACATTTGGTTTTCGAAATTTGAAATATTTGTTTCACCTGGTGTATGGTATACCCAAGTCGGCGAGTCGACTTACTTACTTTATTTTTGGTATGAATATACTACATTGGTTTGAGCATGGTGTTCTAAATAATGTCATTTTAACTATGTGGATAATAAATTCTTATAATTAGTTTTCGAAGATGTATCCCAGAAGCAATACCCTTCTAATTTTAGGATGCTGCTTTTAACAACAGTGGATATAAATAATCCGATTTTGATCTTGCTGTATAGCATATCAAAAGAATACGAAACATTTCCATGAAACCAGCATTCTAATAACCTTATCCTTTCAAGCCCATCTAAAATAAAGCCCGAGTAAGAATTCACCGAAATACTAACACAAAAGGAAAAGGGTAAAATATGTAAGTGGAAGTAAGCTTTGCATTTTAAAATATAGTGGACGCAAATTGTATAAAAAACTAGATCATAAATTTATGGAAATGAACTTAAAGCCACTTAAAACCACTGTTGGGGTTCAATAAAAAAAAAAAACGAAAGTAAGTAAGTCGTCTCGCCGACTAAAGTATATCATGCACCTGTAAAACAAATATATTTTATATTTATAATAACAAATGATTTTATGGATTTAAAAAAAATTCTGTACACATCAGGATTTCTCAGTATCTCGCTAACTCAAGCAAATAACAACCTAGCGACGCGCAGTGGGGCCTTTTGGCATTTTACATTGCAAAAATCATAGCTTCTAAACCAATAAAGCGATTTTAAAAATTTAACCAGGGGGCCGGGGCTAACTTCGACCGCGTCAAAGTTTGAATACCCTTGCAAATTTTTTGGTAACTCTTTCCTTACCTTTTAGCCATCAATGTGGAAGAACGTTTTATATAAAAAGGCTTATGTTTGCGAAAGAATGGCCTACAATCATAGGAAATAACGAAGATATTAATCAAAGTCACTGTTTTCCACCGATCGTTCCTATTAGAGCTATATGATATAGTCACCCGATCTTGATCAAATTTGGTACAGTCACTAACAGATATATTAAACTAACAAATATTAAATTTGAAAGCAATCGCGTTAAAAGTAAAGTAGTTATTTACAAAAGTCACTGTTTTCGACCGATCGTTCCTTTAAGAGCTATATGATATAGTCGCCCGATCTTAATCAAATTTGGCACAGTAGTTTATAGGCGTAATAATCTCTCTAATATTAAGTTTCACGATAATAGCATAGAAAATAACGAAGATATTTAGAAAAGTCACTGTTCGTGACTTTGGGGTTTATAAGGGAGCTATATGATATAGTGGTCCGATCTGGCTGAATCCGAAACTTAATATTAGAGAGTTTATTACGCTTATAAACGACTGTGCCAAATTTGATTAAGATCGGATGACTATATCATATAGCTCCCATAGGAACGATCGGTCGAAAACAGTGACTTTTGTAAATAACTTCGTTACTTTTACCGCGATTGCTTTCAAATTAAACATTTGTTAGTTTAAGATATCTGTTAATGACTGTGCCAAATTTGATCAAGATCGGGCGACTATATCATATAGCACCCATAGGAACGATCGGTGGAAAACAGTGACTTTGATCAATATCTTCGTTATTTCCTATGATTGTAGGCCATTCTTTCGCAAACATAAGCCTTTTTATATAAAACGTTCTTCCACGTTGACGGCTAATAGGTAAGGAAAGAGTTACCAAAAAAGTTGCAAGGGTATACAAACTTTGACGCGGTCGAAGTTAGCCCCGGCCCTCTGGTTTTAGGTTAATTTGGAAAATTTGCTATTGATGGCTGATTTTCTTCAAAATAATTTTCAATAAATACATCAATATCTAATAAACTCAACATTTCGGGACTATAGTTGCTATTTTCCAAATCCTTTCGTGATCGCACGTGTCTCAGTGATGCAATAGGTGGGTCCGAAGAGGCTGCCAGCATGTTAAAAAGGTCTTCATTTTGTCAAACACGAGAAGTTTTTAATGTATTAGTATATCTGAACCTTTTGTAGTCATTGTCTCTACATACCTGTGCTTCTTCGGATAGCTCTCCAATTGGTAAACACTGAAATTCTACTAAAGGTAAGTTGTTTTTGCGGATACAATTCAGACAAAAGTGGAGCAGTCCTTGAAGTATATTCGGAAAATTTTTCACCATTTACCAGTTGCTTGCAATTTATAACATTCAAGATAACAGCCAACCTTTTAATGATCTCTTGACTAACACCTGTTATAAAAGATGTCTTTTCATCATTTTCAAAAAATCTCTTTGAAGTATTTCCATCA
Source organism: Drosophila tropicalis (assembly GCF_018151085.1). Classification (NCBI taxonomy): domain Eukaryota; kingdom Metazoa; phylum Arthropoda; class Insecta; order Diptera; family Drosophilidae; genus Drosophila; species Drosophila tropicalis. Next base: position 267,216 of record NW_027173482.1, read on the forward strand.
TTCGTGTTTCCGTATCCGTACTTTGGGCAGTCAACTTTCAGTCTCTATCCTCACGAGATGTTTTATCCGTTTTTGTTTCTTCTGGCCGAGGAAGTGTGTAAGCTTGCTTCAAAATAAAATCCATATACTTTATTCTACAATGCAAAGGAGAAATTCCATATTCGTAGCAGTTCTCCTCACTCGTTGAATCGTCTAAGTCCTGAAATTCTTTTTGAGTTTTTTTTGCAATTCGGACACCTTAACGTTGAGGAAGTGTTTGTAATTTCTTTTAACACTTTTCCATCAATCATTGTCAAGAAAAAATCAAACATCGACGTGATGACTTTTTAAAGAACTCCTTAAAATTTGGTACTTCTCCTCCGTCAATCCCAGGTCCATAAATAAGGAAAACGCTTCTTCCTCAGTGTACTTAGTGGCAACTAAGTTTGGTGGGGTTGGAATACTTTCCTTAACCCTATTTAGTCGAATAGGACTGGCGATCTGCACAGCTATCGTAATGCTCGGCTTTGCCCTCTCTTGTTCCTTTGTATACTTTGAAGAAAGTGCTTCTGAAAGATGCTCCGTTGTAATGCTTTCAGTAGCACACTGAAGCTTTCGTTTCCTTGTAAACGTTGAACAATCCTCCACATCTTTATGCGACCTTCCTCTTCCTCGGCTAGTTGATGGTTGAACATCTTCGTCCCCCGAATCACCGAATTCAGTATACTCCTCAAGCCAAACTTCATATTTTTTCACGAAATTTGCCAGATTTCTGCCGCTTGCGATCCATTTTTGCCTTAAGTTACAATGTGTATATTTGATTTTTACTTTAAGCTCCGTACTAGCGTTTTCGAACGAAATGCGCATCTCCTTCAGCAATCCCATTTCAAAATCACTTAAGTTTTCACACTCGTGGAAAACTTTCCAAATTCTTTCATTCTTTAACAACATTTTTGCACAAACAAATAAAACTGTCTTGAATTATATTGACAAATACTATTCAGTTCGGATCTAAGGTGTTTCCACTTATGAAGTTAAAAGTAAACTGTCGCAAACGAGAGGAACAATTAACTCTTTATGTTATATTTTCTTAATTAACTAGGTAGAACGGAAAATCGGTATTACCCTTTTTGTATTAATTACGTAAAAAACATAATATTTACATCCAATTAGGTAAACGGAAATAAAAATGACCACCCTACAACTAGGACCAATTTTTCATCATCTTAAAATAACATTTACCTGCGTTGTCAGTTTTTCCAAAGCAGGTAATTAGCAATCTAACATTGTAGAAAGGCATATATATAAATAGGTAGTATTTGCAAAACAGCATTACACAATGTTATCAGTTGATAACAAACAAGACACAGGCAAATATGAATGCGCTCTTCTTCTTCCTCATACCTGCAGCGCATTTTTTAGGCGAGGTTGCCTTAGTTTTATGGCTTACGCATCGGTTTCACAGGTCTCCGCATATTGGGACCATATACATCTGATAGGTAAATATTTCACCTACCTAGTGTATGTAGGTAGTGTATCCGGTAGTGATACTAGGTGATACTTGTTAGTTGTATTCCACCAAAGTTCAAAAATGCCAATATTTAGTACATTTTTTAAACGCTTCTAGTTCAATAACATTTTAAGTAATTAAATTATATAATATTAAAATTTATGAAACATGCTATTAATAAAGAACATACTTGTCAGATAAAACCAAAAAATCCAAGATCGATTGTTGAAATCGCCCAATATTCAGTTTTAAAGTTGCGATTTTTTTTTAAATTATCATTTTTTCCTATTTACTAAAAATGTCTCAACTTTGGGCGCCTCTAGCACCCACGAATCTCAACCGATTTTGCCAAACGCGATTATGAAAAAACTGATTTTTGCAACGCTATCCGAGCAGAGGCCCAACTGTGCGACGCCAACAACCAACAGCCATCTCCGGCCTTATGAAAAAACGTTTTTATGCATAACTTAACTATTTTTTGTTCGATTTAAAAACAATTTGGTATGTTGCTGGATATTAACATGCAAAATTGCATAAGGCAAAATGGTACGGGTGAAAGATTTGAGATCTCTGAGATCTAATGTTCAGACGGACATACGGACGTACGGACGGCTGGACAGGCAGATAAGGGTAGATCGACATTAGACATTTCATCCCATGGCAGTATGGTATAAATATTTATTTATTTATTTATTTATTTATTTACGTCAACTAACACAGCAGTCGACGAAAAAGCTTAAGATAAAGACAGATAGTAATTAAATGAAGAAGGTAGCTTAGCTTTATACATAACTAAACATCCCCGGCCCGGTGGAGGTGTTTTATTTGCACAAGGTGCCAGCTATGCCCCGATTCACAGCCAATGTGGCCAGGGATGAGTTGCAGCCAATCCAAGTCCAGAATATTTTCATTGGTTTCGCTGTAGATGATTAAAAAGTATAGCGCGAAGAGAAGTGACAGAAAGATGAGGAGAGATAAGGTGAGAAAGGTTGTTAAAAGATTGGCAAAGAACACGAAGAGGTTCGTGAAGAGAGTAGTTAGTCAGACATCTACTAAGGTGAATAGGAAAAAAGTTTCTGGTCCGACGTGAGGGAACACAAAAATACAGCGTATCTAGTAAATTGGTAGAAATGACTTCGCCGTTGACTACTTTATGGAGAAAGAGAATGCCAAAAACAAGCCTACGGTTATAAAGTGAAGGAAGATTAATAAGAAGAAGTCTGTCAGAATAAGAAGGTAGGCGAAGACCCGGGTCCCAATTTAGACCGCGTAGCGCAAACTTAAGGAATTGCTTCTGTACCGATTCAATACTGCGCTGGTGAACATCATATTGCGGGTTCCACACTGGCGAGCAATATTCTAGAGTAGGGCGAACTAACGAAGTGTACAAAACCTTTGTTACATAGGGTTCATCAAATTCTTTGGCCCAACGTTTAATGAAGCCAAGAAGGCTGCATGCTCTGTTGACAATTGAAGAAATATGAACATTAAATGAAAGTTTAGGGTCAAACATAACGACTAAGTCTTTGAATGATGGAACACAATCTAACAGAACAGACTTAATAGAGTAATGAGCTAGGAGCGGAGACAAACGACTGAAAGTCATAAAGGAACACTTAAAGGCATTAAGGTGTAATTTATTAACGTGGCACCAATCACAGAACGCATCGAGATCTAATTGCAAGTACTGTTGGAAAGAAGGATCATTATAGGAATTACAAATCTTGACATCATCCGCAAACATGAGCACGCGTGAATGAGCCAAGGCCAAGGCAAATCATTTATAAACAATGTAAATAATAGTGGGCCCAGATGACTGCCTTAGGGTACACCTGACGTAACTCGAACAGTTTTAGATATCGAGAAACGAAAAGACACCTTTTGGGTTCTTCCAATAAGATACGACTTTAACCAACCCAATAATTTTGGTGAAAAACCCATGATGTTAAGTTTCGCGAGAAGCAAAGAATGATCAACCGTATCAAAAGCCTTACTAAATTCAGTATAAATAACATCAGTTTGACACTTTTTACGGAAGCCATGGTGTACAAGGGTAGTCAATTCTAAAAGGTTGCTAAGCGTCGAGCGACCTTTCATGAAGCCATGTTGACAAGGAGAAATAGTGGATTTGGATAGGTGTTGAAGGTTTTGATTGCCAAAAGTTTGGCAATACCACGGTAGTTAGAAATATCCGATTTGCTACCCTTTTTAAAAAGCGGAATAATAAAAGACTCCTTCCAAATATCAGGAAAGCTACAAGTCTCACTCGATATAAAGAATAACCGAGCTAAAGGCTTAGATAGGGAAATAGAACACATTTTAAGGATGCAACTAGGCCCAATCAGGCCCGGGAACGAAGGAAGACTTCATAGATGACAAGCTAGAGAGAATACAGTCTTCAGTAATACTAGGAAAAAACATACAATTAAATGTGGGATTGAAAAGGGATAGGGTGTGGGATCCGAAACAGTAGTAGAATATGTCGACTCAAAAAATTTAGCAAACAGATCTGCAATATCTAAATCATTATTAGCAGACTGGTCGTTAAGTCTGAAGGTGGAAGGTAGTACATTAGAGCGTCTTTTGGAATTGACAAAGTTGTAAAATCTTTTGGGGTTATTATGAAATTCAGCCTTACAGCGAACGAGATAATTGTTGTAGCATTGAGTATTTAAAAGACAAAATTGAGATTTGGCTATACAATAATTTGCATAGTCAAGTCGCGAACCAGTTTTTTTAAATCTTTTAAAATATCTCGATTTAATGTTACGAAGATTAGAGAGCCTACGTCTGAACCAGACTGGCGAGCTGGAGACGGTAGAGACATTCACATAAGGATCGCATTTATCAATTAGAGAATTAAGAGCAGAATAGAAAAACTTCACTGCACAATCTATATCGCGGCACTCAAATAGAAACGACCAATCAAAAGAAAAAATAAGGCTGTTAAGAAGATTGAAATTTGTTTTACGAAAACATCTACGACGAGAATTTGAGATGTTTTTAAATAAATTAGTAACGGAATTGTAAGAAATAGTAACTTCAATGGTAGGATGATAAGGATCTTCAGGTTTCACTAGTGGCTGTGTTTGCGATACAGCACTAACAGTAGGATCAGAGACAAAAACAATATCAAGGATTCTTTTAGAACAGTTAAGGAAAGAATTCAACTGATATAGTGGACATTCAAGTAGGCTATCAAGAAAAACATGTTGAGATGAAGGAATTAAGAAAGATAGATTATCATCAACAAGCCAAGAAATATTAGGCAAATTAAAATCACCTAAAACTATAAGAACATCATGATCTTTAAGACGACCAAAAATAGTTCGTAAAGCATCAGCATGGTGCACGTAGATCATGATATCAGAAGCTGGAGGAATATATGAACAAGAGATATATAGGCTACAGTTAGAACATGTAACTTCGACGCAAATAAACTCAACACCTAAGGGAAGATCAATCGGCACCACACTTGAAGACAGATTCGAGTTTACAGCAATGAGTACTCCACCGCCACGACGACCAACACGATCAAGCCTATAAGAAATAAAATTATTAGAAAGAATTTCATTATCTAAAACAGAGGAGTTAAGCCAAGTTTCAGAGAAAGCTAATATGTCAGCTGAAAAGGTTTGGCTATCACAGAAAAGGTTCGACAGCTTGGTAAGAAGTCCTCTTACATTTTGATAATGAATGCAAAGACTAGACGTTATTAGTTTTTTGAAGCAGAAGATAAAGTAGGAAGGTGGACAGGCAACGGACGAGAGCGCTTATTGGGCGCAAACTCGTGTACAACTAGGCCCTCTGGCCAAAAATTAGGGTCAACCATAGCTGAGAAGTACTCATTTGGTACTGTAATTTTAAAAGAGGAGATTTCGCGAGGCCTAGAAAACTTAAACTTTTGAATTAAAACCTTAGCAGGGCAAATATTACCAATGTAAGCTGCCACAGACGACTCAGAAGTATCTGGAGCAAGCCTAGAAATAAATAATTGTTTGCGATGAGGTACTACAGTTAGTGGAGGCGGAGGAGCATTGGGATCCGCAAGTGATTGAGAGCCGGCATGATCCTGTGATTGATCAGAGTTCCCGTGAGGGATAGATTGAGGTACACCAGGGCTTGTAATGGGTACTTCAATCTGAAAAGAAGAGCATAAAGAGGGACAAGAAGATGGTGTAGGCGAAAGTAAAATCGGAGATTAAGTAATAGAGAGAGCTGGCGACTGCTTACGAGGCAACTCAAGGGTACATTTCTTGTGCAATTTCTCAGAAGGTGGAACAAATTTGAATTGCGACAATAATTGATTGCTAGAGTCACACTCGTTTGACAGCTGTTTGGCCAGTTTGTTTAAAGAAAGAAACCTTAAACGAAGATCCCTTTACATACGGCTAAAATCAAGCTGCTGGCTGGCACAAGATGGGCAAGTCCAGCGCATTAAGCCAAGCTCAGGCTTAGACACAGACAAACCCGAAAATTTGTCGTAGTCGCGGCCATTGAGGCCAGCACATTTTAAGTGAATAAGATTATCGCAGAGCCAACAAGATATTGCTCTATACTGATCATCAAAACGATCAGAATGTTTGCAAGCCATTGAAAAGCCGAAAGAAAGGCAAAAAAATTAAATATATATAAGAAAATATAGAAAAATTAAATTCACAGCACAAAGATAATTATTGATAAATAATCAATAATTACAAATAAAACAAAGAGACAGCTAGAGTGCACAGCACAACAGAGAGTGCAAGAACAGTTATAAGCCGAGCTTTGAGAGGCGGCCTTACAAAAGTGATTACGCGGGAGAGAAGCTAAGCACAAGCACAAAGCAGAGAGAACAACAAAGCCACTAGCACTGATGGTATGATGGGGGCGATGAGGGGAGCAACTGCAGAAGCAATGACGAAAGGAAAAAAAAATAAAAAAAAATATGTAAATGCACCAAACACTAATCACGAAAAAGAAAAAACTGTTTAAACTGATTAATTTGGCGAATTATGGAAATAAAACACAAGGGAGTCAAGCGAACAACACCAGCGGAAGTGTAAACAAACTAAGCACAATTAAAAATTGAGAAAAAACAATAAATATTAATAAAAACTCAGGAGCTATGCAAAAACACGACCGTCACGTCAGAGAGCAGAAAGCTTTTTTGACTAACTTCGGCTGTGCCGAACTTATATAACTTTGCAGTCCTTGGCATTAATATTTCTACATTTGCTTTCTAAAACTCAATTCATTTATACACTAACACAACATTATTACTCTTTAAACTACAATTTTTCTTCTTCTTTCTCTTCGCTCATTCCCTAAGCAAAGCCCGGAACGCATACACATACCGTTAATGTAGCTGTTGCTCGTTCGACTAGTTAATCTAGCTCCGCCAGTGCCTTTGAAATAAATTTAATCCATTTAATCCTCAAGTTAGGTCAGCGTAAGCTTTTTAATTCTGCAAGTAATTTCAGGTTATTTTACAAATTTCTTATAACTAATAATTATACAGTCTCATTCCACTTACTCTAGTCTTGGCCTCTTGGCTACGAAAAAACAACTGAACACGCGGTTCTTATGTATGTACTTAGATCAATGCAGCTGCGTATTTGCGCGCTTATGTGTCTACTTATGTATAATAAAGTACCGCAAGAGTAGAATGAGAGAGAGAGAGTTTTAAAGTTTTTAAAGAGCGTCATTCTGTTTGTTCGGACAGAGTTCCGTTTTGTGTTACAGTGGTACGAAGTTTATTCGCAGGCCCGAATTTCGGCAACATTCCCCTCCCAGCAAGCGAGCCACTGGAGCTTGCTTCATTTTTCCCGACATCGAGGACTGCTAACTTTACTGCTGGTCTGGAGAGGACACCTAGTTGTGTCTGTACCTTCGCCTGCCGGACTTGACCATCTTCTGCGGTGGTCACTTCGACCACTCGACCCTTTGACCGTCATTTCCACCTCTGTCATTGCGGTAAGAAGACTTTCATCTGAGAATTTTTGATTTGGTGTTATACGGTATAACACGGTTTTAACAGAACGCACTAAGCGCTCTCAGGCTCCTCCCATGTGAGGAGCTGACGGTGGGTTGAAGTACCACGATATTTCCTGCTGCGACAATTCTCGGTGCATTTTTGCATCTTCCAGTTGAAGTTTGTCTCTAAGAAAGGCATCGGTCCCTCGAAAATTAGTCCCGTTATCGCTATATATTTCCTTTGGTATGCCTCGGCGCGATATATGGCGTCTTAAGCCCATTAGGCATGAGTTTGTGGTTAGACTATGCACGATCTCAATGCTTATTGCTCGCATTGTGAGGCAGGTTATCAGCATGCCCCACCTTTTCAATGACTTTCTTCCATCGATAACTGTTAGTGGCCCAAAATAATCAACTCCTACATACGTAAACGCTGGCTTGAATGCACCCAGTCTAGCCCTCGGTAGGGGCGCCATTAAGGGTGCCATGGGTCGAGCACTACTCAGCTTACATTGTTGGCAATTTCGACGAATCCCTTTAAGGAGAGGTCTTAGTTTTGGAATAAAATATTTTTGCCTCACCTCATTTACTGTTGTCTCATGATTCATGTGATAATATTTTTCATGGTAGTGCCGGACTATCAGCTTTGTAACCCAGTGTTGGGTGGGTAGAGCGATTCGTCCTTCAGGGATGCCAGCGAAGCGACTGGCTCTATCGCGTACACACAATACCCCATGGTCATTTAGAAAGAGTTGTAACCTCCATAGTGGACTGCTCCGGCAAACGTGGTGGTCGTTTTCGATGGCTGTGTACTCTTCGTTGTAACATTCTTGTTGTATGTTCCGGTAAAGAAACATTCTGGCTTCAATAATTTGGGATGCCGGTCGGTTTGTATTCTCATTTGATATACGTATTTTCTTGATCAATTTCCTCTTATAGGCAAGCCAACATGCAATTGCCCTTGTCAATCGATTCCATTTTGAAAAGTACTCGTAATTGATTCTTACTGATTCCCTTCGCATGTGAAGGAAACGAGGACGCAGTTCCTCAGTGGCTGTCCTTTCATTGGTAGTTTCCGTCGGCCAATCAGCCGGCGGTAGTTTTAGGAATTAGGGTCCTTCGAACCATTGTGTATATGTTTCAAGCCTATGTTGTTGTTTGGTGGCGATGTCCGCAACATTTAGTTTGCTTGGTACCCATCTCCAGTTTCTGGCATCTGTGAGCTCACATATCTCGGCTATCCTAAACATAACATATTGTTGATATCGTCGTGGAGCTCCAATGAGCCACGCTAGAACCGTTTTCGAGTCGGTCCATAAGTAACATTCCTCAAAGTCGATTTCATGTTGTGCTATTATATTTTTCATCAGTCGCGCTCCAGTTACTGCTGCCTGTAGCTCCAAGCGGGGTATCGAAAGCGGCTGCAACGGAGCTACCTTGGATTTGGCTGAAACGAGACTCAAAAGTATTTGGTTATTTTGTTCGATACGGAAACACGCAACGGCAGAGTAGGCGTCTTCTCCCGCATCCACGAATACGTGAATTTGAACTCGGCAGTCTTTTGCATGCCAATTTTTAAAATAGCATCTCGGAATTCGCACGTTCTCTATCAAGGGTAAGAAGGACAGCCATGATTGCCACATATCCTGCAGATTGGGTGGTATTTCCTCATCCCAATCAATCTTCGATCGCCAAACTTGTTGAAGCAGTATTTTGAGATACATCATTATACAGGATACAAAACCCATGGGGTCAAAAACTGACATCAAAACTTGTAAAATTTCCCTTTTGGTTGGTGCGACTTTTGTCGCTATTATGTTGCGCTTCAGGCGTACAAACTTTAGTGCATAGGTGAAGGCATCTTGATGTGGGCTCCACCGCATGCCCAATATTTTCTCATAAGAGTGTATCTCTTCACTGTTAAAGAACTGTTGCTCGTCGTAGGTTGTTGTGTCGCAAAGTGCAGCGAGTACCCGTTTGGAGTTCGAACACCACTTGCGCATATGGAAGCCCCCGCGTGCGTGGACTTCTCTAACTTCCTTCGCTAATGTAATGGCTTCTTCTTCTGAATGGCATGAATCGATGTAGTCGTCTACATAGTGACTTGACTGAATAGCTTTAGCTGCCGCAGGAAACTCGTCCGCGTGTTTCTTAGCGTTCAAGTCGCGCACATAGTGCGCTATACATAGTGGCTCCAAATGTCAACACATTTAATTGGAAAGTTTCTACGACTCCGGTTGTCTGATTTTGCCATAGGAATCGTTGTGCTTTAGCGTCTTCTTCTCGTACTGCTATTCGATGGAACATTTCGGCGATGTCACCGCTCACGCCGATTGCTCTCATCCTAAAGTTGTACATAATCTGCAGCAAGGGCACGAGCAAATCGGGCCCCTTTAGAAGAAAGTCATTTAGGGCTACTCCTGATGATTGAGCTGCCGCGTCCCACACCAATCTGACCCTGTCAGGTTTATGTGGATTTCGTACAGTAAAAATGGGTAAGTACCATGCGTTTTCGGGTTTCTCCCTGATTGCTTCCTCTGGCAACTTTCTGGCATAGCCTTTGGCTATCAAGTTTTGTATTTGATTATGTAGCTCATTCGCAAAAGGAGGGTCTGCTGCCATTTTCTTTTGCATGCATAAGAGTCGTCGTTTTGCTACCGGCAGGCTATTTGGAAATACACGGGGGCCATCTTTCCAAAGCAATCCCGTGGTGTACGTCCGCGAGCTGTAACTAACAGTGTCCTCCAGAATCTGTAGAGATCGCTCTTCATCAGGGGACTTGGTAAATATCGGCGGTGATTTTTCCTCCGTTAGCAAATGTTTTTTAACCATCTCATGCAAATCCAGATCGCATTGACAGCGATGTAGGTTGAGTCCTCCCCCAGATCGTCCCGATCCGCCATATATAGTCCATCCTAGTCTCGTTTTTGCAGCTATTGGTTGCTGCCATTTTCCTTCGCGCACCTTTAGCGAAGCTATGAGATCCGGATTATTACTGCCGATTATCATTTGAGGCATTGCGTTAATGAAGCTCGGGATAGGCAGGTTTTTTAAATGCGGATATCTCTGTTTTATCCTATCTGCTATCATCGTCTCGGCTGAAAGACCAATGGACTTAACCGTACAGACTTCATTTACTTTAAACAATTTATTGCCCAGTCCTTGTTTTGAGATTTTCAAGTTCAGCTGCTTGGATTCCGGCTCCTGCCGACTAACATCGCCGGTCCATCTAATGCATAGTGGATTGGCGAAACCTTTCACTTCGAGCGCATCAGCCAATTTTTCTTCTACAAGTGTTAGAGTTGATCCGTCATCCATAAATGCGTAGATATCGACGGATTTCGAATTGGAGTGCAAAGTGACTGGAACGATTCGAACATAGCATTCTGGCTGGTTGGTTAGTGACCCACGATGATTGTGCAGAACGCTTTCCGTCACGTCCTTATGAAGGAGACGGTGATGTTTTGCTTTGCAGCCATTTATGTCGCAAGCTACGCGACTCCAACAGGATCCCTTGTGGTTTTTGAGGCACTGAGCACATAGGTGATGGTTATTTATCGCGTTCCACCTGTCTTCGACTGACATCCGCAACAACTTTTCGCAAGACACTGGTTTGTGGTGTCCTTTGCATATCGCACAGACTGTGTTTTTAGGGCTATCTGTAGGCGCTGCGGTATGTGTATGCATCACTCCTCTGTTGATTCTCTTCTTGTCGCTTTCTAGTAATATGTTGGGCGTAGATACGCGACTCGCCGCTTCCGCCAATTCAAACAACCAATCCGCTAGGTGCTGTATGTTCGGGTAGGGTATGGATTTTGAATGTAGAGCCCAGTTAAGCATCATATCAGGTCCCGTCTTCTCGATAAGCTCTTGTAATAACGTAGGGTTGTTCAGGTGCGCATCTAGCTTGCTTGCCCTAATGGTAGCGCACATATTTTTCACCGCAAATGCAAACTCGATCAGCGGTTCTAGCTTGCCCTTTGGAGGAGGCAAATTTCGCACATTCTCCATCAACAGTTTTATTATGTGTTCCGGGCGTCCAAAGTACATTCTCAAAGTACTTATAACGCTCGGCAGCATTTCTGGGAACAGTAGGCTGTCTCGCACGGCTTCAAGGGCCCTACCTTTCAGACATCTCTGCAGACGCATAGCGTTCTCCTCGTTGCTGTATCCACCGATCCGGGTGGTAGTTTCATAGGTGCTTATGCAAAGTGGCCATTCTCTTGGATCTCCTTTGAAAACTGGTAATTCCCTCGGCATTGATTGTCGAGCAGCTACCTGTTGTGGTGATATGCCGTTGGTTTTGCACGGCATGCTCTGCGCTCTGGTACTCGTCGCCTGTGGAGTATTGGTTGCACTATCATTTGTCATCATTATGTATCGATGTATTCCAGCAGCATGTTGTGGATGATCCTTCGCTTCTCCGTTTGACTGTACTCTCGGGTTGAGTAGGGCGTACTTACGGCGCAGATATTCCCTTTCGAGGTACATTTCGTCCTCTAATTGTTGCAAAAGTATTTGCTGATCTTCCGGCATTGCTTCATCTTCCACGTGTTGATCTTTGTTGCCTGGGTGGTTAACCTTGAAATGGGATTCAGTTTCGAGGTTATGTGCACCTTCATCACACACGTGGCGACATGTCTCGCACATCCAGGAACTCGAGGTGGCACTGTTTTTCGATCCGCAGCAGGTGCAGTGGAATTGAGATGCACACCTGGAGCATGTGAGCATTTCCTGGTTGGCCGGCTCCTGGCACAGACCACAGTTTCCAGTCGTTGCCATGTCTATATGTACGTAATTTTACGCGTGGTAAAATTGAAATTTGTTCTTTCCTTGGGATTTGTATTAGTCCCTCCTCTTTAGGTCTCCGTAGCTCTACTACACCGTAGGAATTAAAGAATTTGCTCAGAATTCTTTACGAAAGAGTGCATTTAATTTCACGTAGAAATTAAAAGAATTTCACCATAGAAATTAAAAAGAATTGTTGCTCGTTCGACTAGTTAATCTAGCTCCGCCAGTGCCTTTGAAATAAATTTAATCCATTTAATCCTCAAGTTAGGTCAGCGTAAGCTTTTTAATTCTGCAAGTAATTTCAGGTTATTTTACAAATTTCTTATAACTAATAATTATACAGTCTCATTCCACTTACTCTAGTCTTGGCCTCTTGGCTACGAAAAAACAACTGAACACGCGGTTCTTATGTATGTACTTAGATCAATGCAGCTGCGTATTTTCGCGCTTATGTATAATAAAGTACCGCAAGAGTAGAATGAGAGAGAGAGAGTTTTTAAGTTTTTAAAGAGCGTCATTCTGTTTGTTCGGACAGAGTTCCGTTTTGTGTTACAGTGGTACGAAGTTTATTCGCAGGCCCGAATTTCGCCAACAGTAGCGTTGCCTGTGTGTGTATGCATGTGCTCTGTTAATTTGAGCAATGACGTAGTAGCCAGCGCTTGATCAGAGCTGATTTGACGATTGACTGTAACTTATGTTCTATTTCTATTTTTTTCCGATCAGACTCAAATTTTGGGATCTGAGGTTTTAGATTCTATATGATCTCATTAGTAAATTTCATAGCGATTCGCCAACTGTTGCACTTTTCGTATATAACTATATGATATAGTGGTCCGATCCTAGAGATTTTCACGATAGATCTCACGTAGGTAATACAATTTAAAAAAAAAATTCATCCCGATAGCTCTTAAGATGGCTGAGTGAAACGCATTCGCACCCACGGACGGACAGACGGACATGGCTATATCGACTTAGCTTCTCATGCTGATCATATATATAAATATATATATACTTAACGGGGTCGGAAACGTTTCCTTTAGTGAGTTACAAACATCTGACCAATTTTATAAAACCCTCTTCAAGGGTATAAAAACGGCATTTTGTTGGTGGTTACGAGATCAAACTTATTTTTTTTTTCGCTAATTCTTCAGTTACATTGTTCAACTGATCTTCATATTTGGATTCATATTGGACACGAGATTTCCCGTAAAAACTTTATTGCATATCTTGCACTCCAAAATATTTTTCTCCACGTTGTTTGTGAAAAAACTGTGTAAAAGACAATTACGGTTTCGACCGATATTCAGTAAGGCTATAATGCGGGGGTTCATTTAGATCGTATGAGTCAGAATATGAATATGAGAATTTACAAACAATTAGCTTAGACAAAAGATGTGTAAAATATATAGCTCAACGGATTTTTATCGGGTTTGAACTCTCTGTGAAAAAACAAGAAAATCATGTTTAGTTTTATTTTTGAGCAAATAAAACTTAAGAAATAATCGTTTTTTTATCTCTAATTGTGAGATTTACTTATTATTATTATTATTTTTTTTTAGCTCAAAATCGATAATCGATAATTAATTAATTAAATCACTTGGGTATAAAATGCAGATTTTTAAATCATAGTGAAAATTCATAATTTATGCATAGACGCGTATATTTTCCCATTCTTGGTTTTCTAAAACGTCCACATTTGTCTCTTGCAAAACATTTGGTACTTTAGATTTTTGATTTTGATGCAGAAAAAAATTTATATACACACAATTTATTCATTACACAAATGACCCTTAACAAACAGACTGAAAACATTTTTATTGCCCCATTAAGTGGTTTTAATATTTCTGGTCTGTAGGGGTAGGTTTCTGATGAGCATGATTTCTCAATTATGTTAGCGAACGTCTACAGCTGGGGTAGGCACAAGGAGAACCAGCTCAAACTGTAACTGTATATATGTGCTTTACACTGCGAAAAATGAAAAGTGGATAAAATATGGCTTAATCGCTCAAACCAGCAAAATCGATGATCTGCTGCAGGAAAATAAATGAGAAAACAACCCCCAAATTAATTGTTTCATGTGCATTTATCCAACAACGCGACATAGATGCGCTCGAGTCGAAATGCTGCAATTCTGTTTTTACACTCTCAGGGGCACTTCGTGTTGACTTCGGCATGCACACAGATGGTAAAACGATCATATGCCGAAGAAAAGTACCCGCACGGGCTATGGGTGCCTACCCCTGGTCCACAGTTTTCCAATCGTTTCACTGAACATACATTAAGGCTTGTCGTGTAAACAAATAATTGTATTCACTTACGTTTAAAAATGGATATGTTCATAAATTTTCATCGCAATTGTGCACACAAATAAATTTTGAGCAAAAGAAAATGCTTTTAAACACTTGTAATCTATTTGTTTATCCCCTCCCCGCGCCACAACCACATAATTTTATACACAGTCAAACCAATCTGTATGAGTCTATAAATGTGTACGCTCATAAGTGCACATTGTTTATACATATAAATACATATGTATGTATGTATGAACAAACATTTGTACATGTCAAAAAGTCCTCCTCTTATATAGGACCTCACCTGACAACTGTTCTCAACATTTGTAACCTAAACATGTTGCGAAAATGTAAATTCCACCTCACCTGTCAATCAATTGAAACTAACCAGTATGCCTCGTCTCATTAGTCACTTAATCAACACTATCTTACTCGGTCATCCTGACCTCAGCACGTTCACGTGTAACCCAGGCCGTCAATGGACTGATGTTATTTAAATGTTGTCTTTTTTACAATTCGTCATTCAATTGCCATTTATTACATCAATCTTTTTATTCAGACCTAAATTTAACATCAATTCTTTCTTAATTTTAACATAATATTTTTTTTTTCGAAGTGAACATTTTATCAAATGACAGTTTGGCAGAATACTTTATTTATCGCGTTCCACCTGTCTTCGACTGACATCCGCAACAACTTTTCGCAAGACACTGGTTTGTGGTGTCCTTTGCATATCGCACAGACTGTGTTTTTAGGGCTATCTGTAGGCGCTGCGGTATGTGTATGCATCACTCCTCTGTTGATTCTCTTCTTGTCGCTTTCTAGTAATATGTTGGGCGTAGATACGCGACTCGCCGCTTCCGCCAATTCAAACAACCAATCCGCTAGGTGCTGTATGTTCGGGTAGGGTATGGATTTTGAATGTAGAGCCCAGTTAAGCATCATATCAGGTCCCGTCTTCTCGATAAGCTCTTGTAATAACGTAGGGTTGTTCAGGTGCGCATCTAGCTTGCTTGCCCTAATGGTAGCGCACATATTTTTCACCGCAAATGCAAACTCGATCAGCGGTTCTAGCTTGCCCTTTGGAGGAGGCAAATTTCGCACATTCTCCATCAACAGTTTTATTATGTGTTCCGGGCGTCCAAAGTACATTCTCAAAGTACTTATAACGCTCGGCAGCATTTCTGGGAACAGTAGGCTGTCTCGCACGGCTTCAAGGGCCCTACCTTTCAGACATCTCTGCAGACGCATAGCGTTCTCCTCGTTGCTGTATCCACCGATCCGGGTGGTAGTTTCATAGGTGCTTATGCAAAGTGGCCATTCTCTTGGATCTCCTTTGAAAACTGGTAATTCCCTCGGCATTGATTGTCGAGCAGCTACCTGTTGTGGTGATATGCCGTTGGTTTTGCACGGCATGCTCTGCGCTCTGGTACTCGTCGCCTGTGGAGTATTGGTTGCACTATCATTTGTCATCATTATGTATCGATGTATTCCAGCAGCATGTTGTGGATGATCCTTCGCTTCTCCGTTTGACTGTACTCTCGGGTTGAGTAGGGCGTACTTACGGCGCAGATATTCCCTTTCGAGGCACATTTCGTCCTCTAATTGTTGCAAAAGTATTTGCTGATCTTCCGGCATTGCTTCATCTTCCACGTGTTGATCTTTGTTGCCTGGGTGGTTAACCTTGAAATGGGATTCAGTTTCGAGGTTATGTGCACCTTCATCACACACGTGGCGACATGTCTCGCACATCCAGGAACTCGAGGTGGCACTGTTTTTCGATCCGCAGCAGGTGCAGTGGAATTGAGATGCACACCTGGAGCATGTGAGCATTTCCTGGTTGGCCGGCTCCTGGCACAGACCACAGTTTCCAGTCGTTGCCATGTCTATATGTACGTAATTTTACGCGTGGTAAAATTGAAATTTGTTCTTTCCTTGGGATTTGTATTAGTCCCTCCTCTTTAGGTCTCCGTAGCTCTACTACACCGTAGGAATTAAAGAATTTGCTCAGAATTCTTTACGAAAGAGTGCATTTAATTTCACGTAGAAATTAAAAGAATTTCACCATAGAAATTAAAAAGAATTGTTGCTCGTTCGACTAGTTAATCTAGCTCCGCCAGTGCCTTTGAAATAAATTTAATCCATTTAATCCTCAAGTTAGGTCAGCGTAAGCTTTTTAATTCTGCAAGTAATTTCAGGTTATTTTACAAATTTCTTATAACTAATAATTATACAGTCTCATTCCACTTACTCTAGTCTTGGCCTCTTGGCTACGAAAAAACAACTGAACACGCGGTTCTTATGTATGTACTTAGATCAATGCAGCTGCGTATTTTCGCGCTTATGTATAATAAAGTACCGCAAGAGTAGAATGAGAGAGAGAGAGTTTTTAAGTTTTTAAAGAGCGTCATTCTGTTTGTTCGGACAGAGTTCCGTTTTGTGTTACAGTGGTACGAAGTTTATTCGCAGGCCCGAATTTCGCCAACAGTAGCGTTGCCTGTGTGTGTATGCATGTGCTCTGTTAATTTGAGCAATGACGTAGTAGCCAGCGCTTGATCAGAGCTGATTTGACGATTGACTGTAACTTATGTTCTATTTCTATTTTTTTCCGATCAGACTCAAATTTTGGGATCTGAGGTTTTAGATTCTATATGATCTCATTAGTAAATTTCATAGCGATTCGCCAACTGTTGCACTTTTCGTATATAACTATATGATATAGTGGTCCGATCCTAGAGATTTTCACGATAGATCTCACGTAGGTAATACAATTTAAAAAAAAATTCATCCCGATAGCTCTTAAGATGGCTGAGTGAAACGCATTCGCACCCACGGACGGACAGACGGACATGGCTATATCGACTTAGCTTCTCATGCTGATCATATATATAAATATATATATACTTAACGGGGTCGGAAACGTTTCCTTTAGTGAGTTACAAACATCTGACCAATTTTATAAAACCCTCTTCAAGGGTATAAAAACGGCATTTTGTTGGTGGTTACGAGATCAAACTTATTTTTTTTCGCTAATTCTTCAGTTACATTGTTCAACTGATCTTCATATTTGGATTCATATTGGACACGAGATTTCCCGTAAAAACTTTATTGCATATCTTGCACTCCAAAATATTTTTCTCCACGTTGTTTGTGAAAAAACTGTGTAAAAGACAATTACGGTTTCGACCGATATTCAGTAAGGCTATAATGCGGGGGGTTCATTTAGATCGTATGAGTCAGAATATGAATATGAGAATTTACAAACAATTAGCTTAGACAAAAGATGTGTAAAATATATAGCTCAACGGATTTTTATCGGGTTTGAACTCTCTGTGAAAAAACAAGAAAATCATGTTTAGTTTTATTTTTGAGCAAATAAAACTTAAGAAATAATCTTTTTTTATCTCTAATTGTGAGATTTACTTATTATTATTATTATTTTTTTTAGCTCAAAATCGATAATCGATAATTAATTAATTAAATCACTTGGGTATAAAATGCAGATTTTTAAATCATAGTGAAAATTCATAATTTATGCATAGACGCGTATATTTTCCCATTCTTGGTTTTCTAAAACGTCCACATTTGTCTCTTGCAAAACATTTGGTACTTTAGATTTTTGATTTTGATGCAGAAAAAAATTTATATACACACAATTTATTCATTACACAAATGACCCTTAACAAACAGACTGAAAACATTTTTATTGCCCCATTAAGTGGTTTTAATATTTCTGGTCTGTAGGGGTAGGTTTCTGATGAGCATGATTTCTCAATTATGTTAGCGAACGTCTACAGCTGGGGTAGGCACAAGGAGAACCAGCTCAAACTGTAACTGTATATATGTGCTTTACACTGCGAAAAATGAAAAGTGGATAAAATATGGCTTAATCGCTCAAACCAGCAAAATCGATGATCTGCTGCAGGAAAATAAATGAGAAAACAACCCCCAAATTAATTGTTTCATGTGCATTTATCCAACAACGCGACATAGATGCGCTCGAGTCGAAATGCTGCAATTCTGTTTTTACACTCTCAGGGGCACTTCGTGTTGACTTCGGCATGCACACAGATGGTAAAACGATCATATGCCGAAGAAAAGTACCCGCACGGGCTATGGGTGCCTACCCCTGGTCCACAGTTTTCCAATCGTTTCACTGAACATACATTAAGGCTTGTCGTGTAAACAAATAATTGTATTCACTTACGTTTAAAAATGGATATGTTCATAAATTTTCATCGCAATTGTGCACACAAATAAATTTTGAGCAAAAGAAAATGCTTTTAAACACTTGTAATCTATTTGTTTATCCCCTCCCCGCGCCACAACCACATAATTTTATACACAGTCAAACCAATCTGTATGAGTCTATAAATGTGTACGCTCATAAGTGCACATTGTTTATACATATAAATACATATGTATGTATGTATGAACATACATTTGTACATGTCAAAAAGTCCTCCTCTTATATAGGACCTCACCTGACAACTGTTCTCAACATTTGTAACCTAAACATGTTGCGAAAATGTAAATTCCACCTCACCTGTCAATCAATTGAAACTAACCAGTATGCCTCGTCTCATTAGTCACTTAATCAACACTATCTTACTCGGTCATCCTGACCTCAGCACGTTCACGTGTAACCCAGGCCGTCAATGGACTGATGTTATTTAAATGTTGTCTTTTTTACAATTCGTCATTCAATTGCCATTTATTACATCAATCTTTTTATTCAGACCTAAATTTAACATCAATTCTTTCTTAATTTTAACATAATATTTTTTTTTTCGAAGTGAACATTTTATCAAATGACAGTTTGGCAGAATACTTTTCAGCGCAAACCTGACCATTTGGCTCTAAATTTTATCATTTCATAGCTCTCGTGTTCTTGCCACCAGTTTGTGTTGATTTTACACCAGATTAAACATCCATTACAGGCAATTTCATTCATTGCTGACATGTCAATTGCTGCATTTTTTAGTGTTCCATTCACCCTAGGTGGTAGAGATCGACCGATGATTTACGTCTTTTTCACCGTAATCATCCTCTTTGTAGTATAGCTAGTGCACGTGAATCTTTTTACTTTGCTAACAATAATACAAGTGTATGCCAAGGATCGGATCGTGCACTTCTAGCGATGCTCTAGCTTAGGTAGTCGATATTTCGATATTTTTACTTAATTCTAATTTAATATGACCTTAGTTTTCAATGATTCACTAATTTAATTCACTAATTCAAAGTATCAAATCAAAATGAAAAAGCCTGTACCAAAAATTCTGTTTCTAAACTAACTCAACTCATTTGTGTTTGCTAAGTCTTCTTGCATCTCCCCACTTCTTAATTGTGTTACAATGTCGTTTATCTGTCGTTCTGTCGTTATTTTTTTTCAAGAATTCCGAAAAGTTGATAGAAAATCTACGTGAGCCACCTGACTTCCCTTCCTGTACTCCACTTTAAAATCAAAAGGTTGTTGGTAGGTCCACCAATTGTATTTTTGTTTGGCTATCTTTTAATGAATTACAATCAGTGTACACTATACATATTTGATCATGCAGGTAATGGCAGAAATGTTTCACACAGCACAAATAGCTAGAGCTCCCAATTCGTAATAATGATATTTTAATTATGGTGCTTGAAATTTTTTTATATAAAAATTATATATTATAATATGTAAATTTTTTTTACATTTTATACATTTAATATTGATTTTCATCCCGTTTCAAGACCTTTTATACAGAAAAAAAAAGTAAACAACTAGGATTGCGTGAGAACCTCTAATGGTATCAGAATGCCGATAAAGATAGTGACTTGATATACATAAGTCGGTTCTTTTGTTTGATAAATAAATAAATATAATAAGATAAGATACATTAAAGTGAATTGGTGTCAAGTTTATATTATTTTGGTCCAGCCTCTTACATTTTGGGGGCTCAACCGAGACGCGGACAGAAAGTAATAAAGAGCGAGTGAGAGAGTAAATGTTACAAGGAAATCGCGCGTATTTCGAACAGAAGAGCAAGCGAGACGAAAAAAATGTCTGCTTAATTTTTAACGAGAAAAGACGAACACAAGAAAAAGAGTAGCAAAATAGACAAAAAGATGAAAAAGACGAGCAACATCCAAAGGACGACAATTTTGTTCAGAGAGAAACACAAAAGATATACATACATAAAAGACGAGCAACATCGAAAAGACTGCAAAAATTTTTTCAGAGAGGAACAAAATGCGAAGAGCAACAAAAGACGAAAAAAATTCTTCAGAGAGGGACAAAACGACGACCACATAAGACATAAACATTAGAAAAATTGAACTTGCTTGGATTCGGCGCTATCCAATCATTCATGCAAGTCAAGAAGAAACCTGGAGCAGAGATCGAGACCTGTGTGTGTATGTGAGAAGCAGCTAAAGCATTAAGAAGTTAAGGCGTAAAGAAGACGACAACTTAGAAGACAACTACGTAAAAAAGATGACCTGAAACGGAAAACAAAGGCGTAGAATAACCAAGGCTGCAGCGCAAGTACATTTATTTTTTAATACTGACATTATTTAAAGAATTTAGATAAGCAAGAAAAAAAATTGAACAAAGAGGATTCAAAATATTTGTAATCATCAATTATTTTGTAATTGTAATACGCTAATTATTCAACTCAACGATATTTATTTAACGATATTGCTGTAATATTCAAGGTCAAAGTCAGAAAATATTTCCAAGCATGTTTTTCCTTTAAAAATGGAGCGAAACCCGGTTTTTTTCAATCACAAATGGAATTTTTCATTGTTTTAAAGGACTATGTAACATTTTTTAATGTTTTAATGTGTGATGTATTAACATAATTACGAAAAAAAACAATTTTTTTTTGAAATTTTTTTTAGGTTAATTTGGAAAATTTGCTATTGATGGCTGATTTTCTTCAAAAAAATTTTTAATAAATACATCAATATCTAATAAACTCAACATTTCGGGACTATAGTTGCTATTTTCCAAATCCTTTCGTGATCGCACGTGTCTCAGTGATGCAATAAGTGGGTCCGAAGAGGCTGCCAGCATGTTAAAAAGGTCTTCATTTTGTCTAACACGAGAAGTTTTTGGTGTATTAGTGTATCTGAATCTTTTGTAGTCCTTGTTTTTACATTCCTGTGCTTCTTCGGATAGCTCTCCAATTGGTAAACACTGATATTCTATTAAATCCTTTCCTGCTCCTTATCTTTGAATCTCGTATACTCCTCAAGACAAACTTTATTTTTTTTCACGAAATTTTCCAGATTTCTGCCGCTTGCGATCCCTTTTCGCCTTAAGTTACATTGTGTATATTTGATTTTTACCTTAAGCTCCGTACTAGCGTTTTCGAATGAAACGCCCATCTCCTTCAGCAAACCCATTTCAAATGCGCTCTTTTTCTTCCTTATACCTGCAGCGCATTTTTTAGGCGAGGTTGCCTTAGTTTTATGGCTTACGCATCGGTTTCACAGGTCTCCGCATATTGGGACCATATACATCTGATAGGTAAATGTTTCACCTACCTAGTGTATGTGGTCTATCCGGCAGTGATACTAGATGATACTTGTTAGTTTTATTCCACCAAAGTTAAAAAAATGCCAATATTTGGTACATTTTTTAAACGCTTCTAGTTCAATAAATATTTGAGTAATTAAATTATATAATATTAAAATTTATGACTTTTCAGATAAAACCAAAAAATCCAAGATCGATTGTTGAAATCGCCCAATATTCAGTTTTAAAGTTGCGATTTTTTTTTTAAATTATCATTTTTTCCTTTTTACTAAAAATGTCTCAACTTTAGGTGCCTCTAGCACCCACGAATCTCAACCGATTTCCAAAATTTTTTGGATTCATAATCTCTGAAGTATTCCCTATCGAAAAACAGATTTTTGCAACGCTATCCGAGCAGAGGCTTAACTGTGCGTCGCCGGAAGAAGAACGAGACAACTTCCAGTGTGGCCTTAGGCCGCATACCGATATTTCCCATAGACGGGCTTAATACTAACAATCGATACTTAAAATACTGACTTAAAATACTTCCGACATTGATATATGTGTAAACATTTAACGGAATTCATAAATAACTGACATCTTACAACTTGGCCGTCCTGACAAGGAATCGACCTCGATTCTAGTTGCTAACAAAAAGAGGTAAATAATAACATTAAGAGGCTAGTGTCGCCTTTGTTTGAATATCGGAAGTGCAATCTTTATCAGGGGCTGCCCATAGCTTAAGTTTGGAGGCTTCTAGTATCCCATCATATGGCAGTTGGGTGATCTGGGAGCCCTCCACATCCCGGATAACATATCGATCATTCGGAATCTCTATGAACAACGTAAGCGCCACGATACCGTCTGATAAGTTTTTTATTTGTACCTGCCGAAGTATCCACATTCTTAATAACTACGAAATCCCCCTCGTCAAAAATAACGGCAGGGAGGTGATGCTTCGAATAGTACTCAGCATTATATTCTTGAGACTTAACAATGTTACGGAAGGCTATTCTCCTGACGTCCACCTCATCGACCTCCGCCGTCCTCTCACCCAACCGTTCGGTTAGTTCATCCACTACAACGCTTCGTTGTTCAACCCCGAATAGGAGTACGGAAGCGACAAATTATGTTGTGGAGTGGAAATTCTGCAAATTCGGAAGTAAAAAAGCAGGTACCTCGGTCGCTGATAGTTCGGCGTGGTCTACTATAATTTGCAAAATACTGAGATTAAGTAGTAACAGCAGGGTACAGCTTCACAAATTTAGTGAAAGCGTCAATGACAACCAGAAGATACTTTTTCTTAGAGCGTATGGACGGAAGGGAACCTATATGATCAATATGAATGGTATCAAACGGCAGGGGCACTTTGGCAATACTGTGTAGCGTGACACGTTTGTCTTGAGCGGAAACGGAATAGTAAATACCTTTGAGGCAGTTTTTAATGTAATTGTTGACGTAAGACTTCATACACGGAAACCAGTAGTACTTCTTGATTTGTGTACAACATTTCTCCGTGGCCATATGGCCAAGCTTCTCATGCACTTTTCGTATGACGTGATTTATCATTTCGAAAGGGACATAAAATTGGAGTACACTCGTCGGGGACAGACGGTACACTACTCCGTCACGCATTTCGAAATCTGCTATTTCATGTTTCTCTAAATCATCTCGGTGTTTGACAATCTCAGGGTCACGGTTCTGAGTTAACTGCAGTTGGAAGTCGAGGTTTGAATCGTCAACGTATGCGCCAGTTTCTATTTGGCTCAGAGCATCGGCATGGGACATACTAACCCCTGAGCGGTGTACAATCGTGTAGTTGTAATTTTCTAACAGCAGGGCCCAGCGAGAAATTTTTGCGGAATGTCCCCCGTTTCTCAGTGTCAACGCCAGGGAATTACAATCCGTAACGATTTTGAACGGGATGAACTTAAGGTACGTCTCAAAGCGTTTCAAGGTATATACGATCGCTAACGTCTTTAATTCATAACTATGTAGTTTCAAATCGGCGGCGGAGACTATCTTAGAGAAGTAGACTGGGTGCAATTTAGCGCCGGTTTGTTTTTGGAGGAGGACTGCTCCGAAACCAGTTGAACTAGCATCGCAGTGTAATTCTGTTTCAAACTTCGGGTTGTATATGGATAACACGGGGGATTCGATCAGTTTCGACTTCAGGGTTCGGAAAGATTCGAGGCATTCCTCGGAGAAGACGTAAGGGGTATTTTTTACCGGCAGAATTGACTAAGTAACCCAAATACTCTAGTTCCCTATACGCAAAACGGCATTAAGCCAGCTTCAGGCACAGCCTGTTCACTCTTAACGTATACAGTGTTTCCTTCAGTACCTCGAGATGGGTTTCAAAGTCATGCGATGTGACTAGTATATCGTCCAGTTGACCTTGGTTTATGAATTTCTTAAGGACATAATAGGGCCATTACAAAGTCCGGAGGGCATGCATACATATTCAAACTGGCCATCAGGATGCATTTTCACATGGTGGAACCCATTCTTCAAGTCCAAGACAGTGAAGAATGATTTACCACCCAGATGTTCGATGCAATCATCTAACAGAGGAATCGGAAAATGATCTCGAACCGTAATTTTGTTCAACGACCGGTAATCTACACACTTTCTCATGGTGTTCTCCTTTTTACGTACAGGTACAATACGCTGCCGCGATTGATTGGGGAACTACTGTGGCGAATAAAAATATTAAAATTAAAATAAAAAATATTAAAATAAATAAAATATTAAAAAAAATTTTTTTTTTGTCGTAATTATGTTAAAAAATCAAATTAAGACATTTAAAAATGTTACATAGTCCTTTAAAACAATGAAAAATTCCATTTGTGATTGAAAAAACCGCGTTTCGCTCCATTTTTAAAGGAAAAACATGCTTGGAAATATTTTCTGTCTTTGACCTTGAATATTACAGCACCACGAACACCCAGCACTTAAGGTATTCTTTATCATATGCTTTTTATACCCTTGCAAAAAGGGTATATTAATTTTGGTCAGAAGTGTGCAACGCATAGAACGAAGCATCTCCGACCATACAAAGTATATATATTCTTGATCAGCACGACGAGACGAGTTCAAATAGCCATGTCCGTCCGTCCGTCTGGATCAACGCAAACTCCTCCTAGACCGTAATAGGGGTTGTATATCTCGGATTCAGCCAGATCGGACCACTATATCATATAGCTCCCATATAAACCCCAAAGTCACGAACAGTGACTTTTCTCAATATCTTCGTTATTTTCTATGCTATTATCGTGACACTTAATATTAGAGAGTTTATTACGCTTATAAACGACTGTGCCAAATTTGATTAAGATCGGATGACTATATCATATAGCTCCCATAGGAACGATCGGTCGAAAACAGTGACTTTTGTAAATAACTTCGTTACTTTTACCGCGATTGGTTTCAAATTAAACATTTGTTAGTTTAAAATATCTGTTAATGACTGTGCCAAATTTGATCAAGATCGGGCGACTATATCATATAGCACCCATAGAAACGATCGGTGGAAAACAGTGACTTTGATCAATATCTTCGTTATTTCCTATGATTGTAGGCCATTCTTTCGCAAACATAAGCCTTTTTATATAAAACGTTCTTCCACGTTGACGGCTAATAGGTAAGGAAAGAGTTACCAAAAAAGTTGCAAGGGTATACAAACTTTGACGCGGTCGAAGTTAGCCCCGGCCCTCTGGTTTTAGGTTAATTTGGAAAATTTGCTATTGATGGCTGATTTTCTTCAAAATAATTTTCAATAAATACATCAATATCTAATAAACTCAACATTTCGGGACTATAGTTGCTATTTTCCAAATCCTTTCGTGATCGCACGTGTCTCAGTGATGCAATAGGTGGGTCCGAAGAGGCTGCCAGCATGTTAAAAAGGTCTTCATTTTGTCAAACACGAGAAGTTTTTAATGTATTAGTATATCTGAACCTTTTGTAGTCATTGTCTCTACATTCCTGTGCTTCTTCGGATAGCTCTCCAATTGGTAAACACTGAAATTCTACTAAAGGTAAGTTGTTTTTGCGGATACAATTCAGACAAAAGTGGAGCAGTCCTTGAAGTATATTCGGAAAATTTTTCACCATTTACCATTTGCTTGCAATTTATAACATTCAAGATAACAGCCAACCTTTTAATGATCTCTTGACTAACACTTGTTATAAAAGATGTCTTTTCATCATTTTCAAAAAATCTCTTTGAAGTATTTCCATCATTCGTGTTTCCGTATCCGTACTTTGGGCAGTCAACTTTCAGTCTCTATCCTCACGAGATGTTTTATCCGTTATTGTTTCTTCTGGCCGAGGAAGTGTGTAAGCTTGCTTCAAAATAAAATCCATACACTTTATTCTACAATGCAACGGAGAAATTCCATATTCGTAGCAGTTGTCCTCACTCGTTGAATCGTCTAAGTCCTGAAATTCTTTTTGAGTTTTTTTGCAATTCGGACACCTTAACGTTGAGGAAGTGTTTGTAATTTCTTTTAACACTTTTCCATCAATCATTGTCAAGAAAAAATCAAACATCGACGTGATGACTTTTTAAAGAACTCCTTAAAATTTGGTACTTCTCCTTCGTCAATCCCAGGTCCATAAATAAGGAAAACGCTTCTTCCTCAGTGTACTTAGTGGCACCTAAGTTTGGTGGGGTTGGAATACTTTCCTTAACCCTATTTAGTCGAATAGGACTGGCGATCTGCACAGCTATCGTAATGCTCGGCTTTGCCCTCTTTTTTCCTTTGTATACTTTGAAGAAGAAGAAGTGCTTCTGAAAGATGCTCCGTTGTAATGCTTTCAGTAGCACACTGAAGCTTTCGTTTCCTTGTAAACGTTGAACAATCCTCCACATCTTTATGCGACCTTCCTCTTCCTCGGCTAGTTGATGGTTGAACATCTTCGTCCCCCTGAATCACCGATTCATTATACCCCCCCACCCAATCAATATTTTGATGGTTGAACATCTTCGTCCCCCGAATCACCGAATTCAGTATACTCCTCAAGCCAAACTTCATTTTGTCCATCAATTCAGTATACCCCCCCCACAAACTTTATTTATGAAATTTGCCAGATCCATTTTTCCTTAGTTAAAAAAAATAAATTTAATTTTTTCCTTAAATCCCGTACTAACTATTTCTAAAAACGAAAACCCCCTCCACAACAACATTCCAAAACAAAAAAAATTTAAATCACCAAAATTTCAAAATCCTTTCATTCTTTAACAACATTATAAATAAAACTGTCTTGAATTATATTGACAAATACTATTCAGTCCGGGTTTAAGGTGTCGCAAACGAGAGGAATAATTAGCACTTTATATTATATGTTTTGAACTTTTTGTATTAATTAGTTTAAAAAACGTAATATTAGCATACAATTAGGTAAGCGGAAATAAAAACGACCAACCTGCAACTAGGACCAATTTTTCATCATCTTAAAATAACATTTACCTGCCTTGTCAGTTTTTCCAAAGAGGGTAATTAGCAATCTAACATTGTAGAAAGGCATATATATAAATAGGTAGTATTTGCAAAACAGCATTACTCAATGTTATCAGTTGATAACAAACAAGCCACAGACAAATATGAATGCTCTCCTCTTTTTCCTTATACCAGCAGCGCATTTTTTAGGCGAGGTTGCCTTAGTTTTATGGCTTACGCATCGGTTTCGCAGGTCTCCGCATATTTGGACCATATACATCTGATAGGTAAATATTTCACCTACCTAGTGTATGTGGTCCGGTAGTGATACTAGGTGATACTTGTTAGTTGTATTCCACCAAAGTTCAAAAAATGCCAATATCTGGTACATTTTTTAAACGCTTCTAGTTCAATAACAATTTAAGTAATTAAATTATATAATATTAAAATTTATGACACATGCTATTAATAAATAACATACTTTTCAGATAAAACCAAAAAATCCAAGATCGATTGTTGAAATCGCCTAATATTCAGTCTTTAAGTTGCGATTTTTTTTTTTAAATTATCCTTTTTTTCCCATTTACTAAAAATGTCTCAACTTTGGGCGCCTCTAGCATCCACGAATCTCAACCGATTTCCAAAATTTTCAAATTTTCAAATTTCCAAAATGGATTCATAATCTCTGAAGTATTTCCTATCGATTGCATATATCATTTTTGCCAAACGCGATTATGAAAAAACTGTTTTTTGCAACGCTATCCGAGCAGAGGCCCAACTGTGCGTCGCCGGAAGAAGAACGAGACAACTTCCAGTGTGGCCTTAGGCCGCATACCGATATTTCCCATAGACGGGCTTAATACTAACAATCGATACTTAAAATACTGACTTAAAATACTACCGACATTGATATATGTGTAAACATTTAACGGAATTCAGAAATAACTGATATCTGACAAGGAATGACCTCGATTTGTTGCTAACAAAAAGGGGAAAATAACATTAAGTGGCTAGTGTGCTTTGTTTGATATGGAAATAACATTTAACGGAATTCATAAATAACTGACTTCTTACAACGGGGCCGCCCACGATGACCGTCTGATTTTTTTTTGTACCTGCCGAAGTATCCACATTCTTAACAACTACGAAACCCCCCTCATCAAAACTAACGGCAGGGAGGTGATGCTTCGGATAATACTCAGCATTATATTCTTGAGACTTAACAATGTTACGGAAGGCTATTCTCCTGACGTCCACCTCTGAGTCATCGACCTCCGCCGTCCTCTCACCCAACCGTTCGGTTAGTTCATCCACTACAACGCCTCGTTGTTCAACCCCCGAATAGGAGTACGGAAGCTCCAAATTATGTTGTGGAGTGGACGGAGTTATTCAATGCAAACTCTATGTTCGGCAGTTGTTGGACCCAAGCCGCGTGGTCCGTGGGTTCTCACAGTTTACCCAGCATAGGGCCCAAGACACGGTTACCCGCTCGACTTGGCCGTTGGCCCGGGTTAAGGCAGTGGCATTCTGCACATGAATTATATTATTTGCCCTCAGAAATTCTGCAAGTTCGGAAGAAGTAAAGCAAGTACCTCGGTCACTGATAGTTCGGCGGGGTCTACTATAATTTGCAAAATACTGAGATTTAGTAGTGACAGCAGGGTACAGCTTCACAAATTTAGTGAAAGCGTCAATGACAACCAGAAGATAATTAGAGATAATTAGAGCGTATGGACGGAAGGGGACCTACATATATGATCAATATGAATGGTATCAAACGGTAGGGGCACTTTGGGAATACTGTGTTTTTTTTTTTTTTTTATTCAAATTTTAACGGCTAACTAATACATAAAAACAAAACATATAAGAACAAAATTTGATTCGTTGGATGAAAAGCAGGGGCTGACTTCTCCGGACTGCTAGTGTGCATTCGAAGCCTCACCTACTATCTGACCTAATCCGTTCTTGCCTCCGTTGCTCTCTCATGATCTTTGCTGCAAAGTCGTTTACTGCCGTCTAAATTTCCGCGTCACCTAGCATCTTTCTCACCAGGTTGGAGGGTGTGGCCCCCTCACCTAGCATGGTGTTTAGGGATCTCCTTTCAGCGTCGTATCTCGGGCAGTAGAAAACAACGTGTTCAGCGGTTCCGATGCCACCCCACAACAGCTGCACTCGTCTGTGGTGTCGTGCCCGACACGTTTTAGGTAACTTCTGAAGCAGCCGTGTCCGCTCAGTATTTGCGTCAAGTAAAAGTTTACTTGACCATGACGCATCTTAATCCACGCCTCATTGTTCGGGATCGGAGTCCAGGTCCACCTGCCCTTAGTGGAGGCATCCCAGCGACTCTGCCACCTATCGAGGCATCCATGCCATTGCGAACTGCGCTCCACCGCTTCATCCGGGAGGTTAGTGTGATGAGGGCACTGTAGCGTCTACTAAAAGTCATACCTTTGGCCATTGACAGGTGCTTATGCATACAGACCCGCAAGAACGAAGGAGCTTATGAAATAGTGCGAAAGGCACTGTAGCTCTTAACAGTATCCTTTGGCGGGGTGTAGCAGTTTGAACCCTTGTTAGCAGTATCCTCCCCCCTTATTTCGGTCCCCTCGTGTTGAGTAGTATGCGCGACAGGGCACGACACCGTCATCTGTATGGTACCGGATTCGCCTGTCTGCGAAGTGGCTACGTACACAATTGACCAGGTATTGAGGGACTCCAAAACCCAGTAAGCCACTCAATTATCCGGCCCCATCTAGCGGAATTAAACGCATTTTTTATATCCAGTGTCACCACCAGACAGTATTTTTTGGAGGCGCCCCTCCATCTGCTACCCGCTATTGCCTCAGCGGCGATGTCTACCACTTTGTGGATGGCATCTATCGTGGATCTGGCTCTCCTAAATCCACATTGCTGATCTGATAGGTCACCACCGGCAACTATTGCTTTGTTGAGACGCACGCTGATGATATACTCGAGAACTTTGCCGGCTGTGTCTAGGAGACAGATTGGCCTATACGAAGACGCCCTTCCGGGAGGTTTTCCTGGCTTCGTAAGTAGCAGGAAAAATGCCCTCGGCGTAAACAGGTACTGTACATCTTATAGAAAGTGGCTGGGTGAAGTTCGGCGGCCAGCTTTATCGCTTTGTTCGGAATACTGTCCGGTCCTGGGGCTTTGTTCATCTTAAGTCTGCTTATGGCTTGAGTTAATTCTGAGGTTGAACACTCGCCGTACATCAGGAAAGGCTCGTTAGATTGCTGCGAATGATTGGCTATCTCCATGATGTTGGGAAATAGGGCATCGACTATATTCCACACCAGAATTGTGTCTGTTGGGGGCGGTGTTCTGTTCGCATGCAGGCGCTTCACAATAGTCTGGTATGCTTTACCCCATGGGTCCTGTTCGGCAGTATCGCATAGCGACAAAAAACATTCACGCTTACTGCGTCTGATCTGATTTTTTAGCTCCTTTCTCCGTTGCTTGTATGCGAGCTGCAAGCAGAGGAAGTCCGCTGATCCTCTAGCCCGCTGGTACAGCCTCCGCGGGCCAGGTGACATGCGCGACGTGATTCGGCGATTTGGTCATTCCAGCAGCACACTGGGGCATGGTGGCGTTTGTACGGCTTCCTGGTTGACATACTTGCCTCGCACGCCTGTTCAACCGTTGACATAATAAAGTGAACAGTCTCTTCGGCGCTACTTGTCCTGGCTGTGTTCACTCGACTTAACACACTACAGAAACTGCTCACGTCTAGACTCTCCGTCTTATAGGCCTTTTTTAGAGTGGGCTGATTATGCGGGGCTTGACCGGGGCCACCCACATCATATACTAAAGCTTCATGGTCGCTTGCGGTATATTTCTCCAGTTGGCTGTTCTGGCGATAGATGTGCTCACGAAGGTCAAGTCGACAATTGACCCAACTCCGGCTCTCCTAAATGTATGTTCTGTTCCCACGTTGAGCAACTCGATGTCTAGCGATGCAAAGCACTCTAGAAGCATATGGCCGCGCGAGTCAGTGCGACTACTGCCCCAATCTATGGCCCATGCATTGAAGTCGCCTCCGATGACCATTTGCCGGCGATCTCTGATATCGCATACTATGTTGCTTAATGTGCGACAGAAGCTTTCTATAGGCAGGCTGGGAGCTAGGTAGCAGCTACACAGCCAGCTGTTACCTACCCTTGCTCTGACAAAGCCCTCAGAGGAATAGATATCGTCTAGACGCGTGTGATGTCCATGTTGCCTGTTCCTTATGCTTGTAGGGTTCGCTGAGTAGTGCGACGTCAACAAGCTCTTCTCTCACCGTCTGGTTTAGGAAATCCTGAGCTGCGATGCAGTGATTCAGGTTGAGCTGGATAAACCTAAGTTTCGTCATTTTTGTTTGTTCTGCATTCTCCTTCCCCATCTCAGTGGACCCTTTTTGAACTGCCAGCATGGTGTCTGGTGTCGCTCTCCCCGTTAGATCAGCAGAGGTAACATGACGGGGCTTCGCCATAGTCCGCTGCTCTGTGCCCAGGTTCTCCGCATCTAAAACAACAGTTCGATCTATCAACTGTGTTGCTACAGTTGGCTGCTATGTGACCAAACTCCAGACAACGATGGCATTTCATGGGAGGGTCTTCGATGTGGTAAGGCTCCACCAGATCGTCCAAGTCCCGGACTATCGCCGATTTCATGGGCGATACAACCTTAACCACCGGCGGCGTCCTCTTTAACATTGCCTCGGCCGTGTATTATTGGAGGCAATTCCCCTCGTAGGGCAAGTATTTCCCTCTTGCCGCAACGCGGGGAGTTATGCCGCTCCAACTCGGCGGCGACGACAAACAATTGAATGAACAATTAGATAGGGTGGAAGCGTGGAAAATTTGAAATTGCCAAATTTAGGTAGAACTTGGCAGAAATTATATGGAAAATAAAAAAAATATAGAAAATATAGCAAATACTCTATGGGCGAATTTAATTTAGCACACCGTTTGCCGCCGCGCGCTTAGAACTCTGCTACTACCAGAGTGTCTGCTAACACGGTCAGCAGAAACAGCCTGAAAATACTTTCAACAACAGTTCGATCTATCGACTGTGTTGCTACAGTTGGCTGCTATGTGACCAAACTCCAGACAACGATGGCATTTCATTGGAAGGGTCTTCGATAGCCTTAACTCTGCAGCTGTTCCAGCCGACTAGTAGCTTATTCAACTGTAGGACTTTCGTCATCATTCTTTCGGGCGCCCTGATGATCGCTGTGAAGGTTCCGTTATAGCTAGGCTTCAGGCTTCTAACAGAACACGACCCAGCCTCGATTTCGGCTTGTTTTTCGATGGCCTCCAGGATGTGGTGAGGCTCCACCAGATCGTCCAAATCCCGGACTATCGCAAAAAATCCTTAGCAGCAGAGGCTTGAATTTCGGGCAGCTGTTTTGGGGGTAAGGGTGCTCCAGACAGGTGCTGTTAACGCATCTGTTTAATTCATTTCGATGTATGGCAAACCTGGTAGCAGCTGGTATTTTTCTGCGCGTGCCAAAGGAAGCACAGCACAACTGGTGAAAGTGAAAGTGAGAAAGTCCACCCCAAGTGCATTTGTCTTGGTTTAGCGTCGCACAGTGGGGCCTTTTGACATTTTTCATTGCAAAAATCATAGCTTCTAAACCGATGAAGCGATTTAAAAAATTTAAAAGCTTATGATAAAGAATACCTTAAGCTTCAAAATGAGTGCTGGGTATTCGTGGTGCTGTAATATTCAAGGTCAAAGTCAGAAAATATTTCCAAGCATGTTTTTCCTTTAAAAATGGAGCGAAATCCGGTTTTGTTCAATCACAAATGGAATGTTTCATTGTTTTAAACGACTATGTAACGTTTTTTAATGTTTTAAATATATTTTCTAACATAATTACAAAAAGTAAAAAATAAAAATTTTAAAAATTTTTTTTAGGTTAATTTTCAAATTTTGCTATTGATGGCTCATTTTCTTCAAAATAATTTTCAATATTTACACCAGTATCTAATAAACTCAAGATTTTGGGACTATAGTTGCTATTTTCCAAATCCTTTTGTGATTGCACAGGTCTCAGTGTTGCAAAAGTGGGTCCGAAAAAGCTGCAGCATGTTAAAAAGGTCTTCATTTTGTCTAACATATCTTAATCTTTTGTAGTCCTTGTTTTTACATTCCTGTGCTTCTTCGGATAGCTCTCCAATTGGTAAACACTGATATTCTATTAAATCCTTTCCTGTTCCGTATCTTTGAATCTCGTATACTCCTCAAGACAAACTTTATTTTTTTTACGAAATTTTCCAGATTTCAGCCGCTTGCGATCCGTTTTCGCCTTAAGTTACATTGTGTATATTTGATTTTTACCTTAAGCTCCGTACTAGCGTTTTCGAATGAAACGACCATCTCCTTCAGCAAACCCATTTCAAAACCATTTCACAATCGTGGAAAACTTTCAAAATCCTTTCATTCTTTAACAACATTATAAATAA
The DNA here is from genome assembly GCF_018151085.1 of Drosophila tropicalis. Classification (NCBI taxonomy): domain Eukaryota; kingdom Metazoa; phylum Arthropoda; class Insecta; order Diptera; family Drosophilidae; genus Drosophila; species Drosophila tropicalis. The sequence goes on from NW_027173482.1 coordinate 301,151, forward strand.
AACTGTCTTGAATTATATTGACAAATACTATTCAGTCCGGGTTTAAGGTGTCGCAAACGAGAGGAATAATTAGCACTTTATATTATATGTTTTGAACTTTTTGTATTAATTAGTTTAAAAAACGTAATATTAGCATACAATTAGGTAAGCGGAAATAAAAACGACCAACCTGCAACTAGGAGCAATTTTTCATCATCTTAAAATAACATTTACCTGCCTTGTCAGTTTTTCCAAAGCGGGTAATTAGTAATCTAACATTGTAGAAAGGCATATATATAAATAGGTAGTATTTGCAAAACAGCATTACTCAATGTTATCAGTTGATAACAAACAAGCCACAGGCAAATATGAATGCGCTCTTCTTTTTCCTTATACCTGCAGCGCATTTTTTAGGCGAGGTTGCTTTAGTTTTATGGCTTACGCATCGGTTTCGCAGGTCTCCGCATATTGGGACCATATACATCTGATAGGTAAATATTTCACCTACCTAGTGTATGTGGTCCGGTAGTGATACTAGGTGATACTTGTTAGTTGTATTCCACCAAAGTTCAAAAAATGCCAATATTTGGTACATTTTTTAAACGCTTCTAGTTCAATAACAATTTAAGTAATTAAATTATATAATATTAAAATTTATGACACATGCTATTAATAAATAACATACTTTTCAGATAAAACCAAAAAATCCAAGATCGATTGTTGAAATCGCCTAATATTCAGTCTTTAAGTTGCGATTTTTTTTTTTAAATTATCATTTTTTCCTATTTACTAAAAATGTCTCAACTTTGGGCGCCTCTAGCATCCACGAATCTCAACCGATTTCCAAAATTTTCAAATTTTCAAATTTCCAAAATGGATTCATAATCTCTGAAGTATTTCCTATCGATTGCATATATCATTTTTGCCAAAGGCGATTATGAAAAAACTGTTTTTTGCAACGCTATCCGAGCAGAGGCCCAACTGTGCGTCGCCGGAAGAAGAACGAGACAACTTCCAGTGTGGCCTTAGGCCGCATACCGATATTTCCCATAGACGGGCTTAATACTAACAATCGATACTTAAAATACTGACTTAAAATACTACCGACATTGATATATGTGTAAACATTTAACGGAATTCATAAATAACTGACATCTTACAACTTGGCCGTCCTGACAAGGAATCGACCTCGATTCTAGTTGCTAACAAAAAGGGGTAAATAATAACATTAAGTGGCTAGTGTCGCCTTTGTTTGGATATCGGAAGTGCAATCTTTATCAGGGGCTGCCCATCTTAGTTTGGCTTCTTTCCCATTATGGCGTTGGGTGATCTGGGCCCTTGTAACTTATCTTAGTTTCTTGAAACGTCCACGATACCGTCTGATAAGTTTTTTATTTGTACCTGCCGAAGTATCCACATTCTTAATAACTACGAAATCCCCCTCATCAAAACTAACGGCAGGGAGGTGATGCTTCGGATAATACTCAGCATTATATTCTTGAGACTTAACAATGTTACGGAAGGCTATTCTCCTGACGTCCACCTCTGAGTCATCGACCTCCGCCGTCCTCTCACCCAACCGTTCGGTTAGTTCATCCACTACAACGCCTCGTTGTTCAACCCCGAATAGGAGTACGGAAGCGCCAAATTATGTTGTGGAGTGGACGGAGTTATTCAATGCAAACTCTATGTTCGGCAGTTGTTGGACCCAAGCCGCGTGGTCCGTGGGTTCTCACAGTTTACCCAGCATAGGGCCCAAGACACGGTTAACCCGCTCGACTTGGCCGTTGGCCCGGGTTGAGGCAGTGGCATTCTGCACATGAATTATATTATTTGCCCTCAGAAATTCTGCAAGTTCGGAAGAAGTAAAGCAAGTACCTCGGTCACTGATAGTTCGGCGGGGTCTACTATAATTTGCAAAATACTGAGATTTAGTAGTGACAGCAGGGTACAGCTTCACAAATTTAGTGAAAGCGTCAATGACAACCAGAAGATAATTAGAGATAATTAGAGCGTATGGACGGAAGGGGACCTACATATATGATCAATATGAATGGTATCAAACGGTAGGGGCACTTTGGGAATACGGAATAGTAAATACCTTTGAGGCAGTTTTTAATGTAATTGTTGACGTAAGACTTCATACACGGAAACCAGTAGTACTTCTTGATCTTTTTGTGTACAACATTTCTCCGTGGCCATATGGCCAAGCTTCTCATGCACTTTTTTTATGACGTGATTTATCATTTCGAAAGGACATAAAATTGACATAAAATTGAGAATACACTCGTCGGGGACTACACGGTACACTACTCCGTCACGCAGTTCGAAATCTGCTATTTCATGTTTCTCTAAATCATCTCGGTGTTTGACAATCTCAGGGTCACGGTTCTGAGTTAACTGCAGTTGGAAGTCGAGGTTTGAATCGTCAACGTATGCGCCAGTTTCTATTTGGCTCAGAGCATCGGCATGGGACATACTAACCCCTGAGCGGTGTACAATCGTGTAGTTGTAATTTTCTAACAGCAGGGCCCAGCGAGAAATTTTTGCGGAATTGTCCCCCGTTTCTCAGTGTCAACGCCAGGGAATTACAATCCGTAACGATTTTGAATGGGATGAACTTAAGGTACGTCTCAAAGCGTTTCAAGGTATATACGATCGCTAACGTCTCTAATTCATAACTATGTAGTTTCAAATCGGCGGCGGAGACTATCTTAGAGAAGTAGACTGGGTGCAATTTACCGCCGGTTTGTTTTTGGAGGAGGACTGCTCCGAAACCAGTTGAACTAGCATCGCAGTGTAATTCTGTTTCAAACTTCGGGTTGTATATGGATAACACGGGGGGATTCGATCAGTTTCGACTTCAGGGTTCGGAAAGATTCGAGGCATTCCTCGGAGAAGACGTAAGGGGTATTTTTTACCGGCAGAATTGACTAAGTAACCCAAATACTCTAGTTCCCTATACGCAAAACGGCATTAAGCCAGCTTCAGGCACAGCCTGTTCACTCTTAACGTATACAGTGTTTCCTTCAGTACCTCGAGATGGGTTTCAAAGTCATGCGATGTGACTAGTATATCGTCCAGTTGACCTTGGTTTATGAATTTCTTAAGGACATAATAGGGCCATTACAAAGTCCGGAGGGCATGCATACATATTCAAACTGGCCATCAGGATGCATTTTCACATGGTGGAACCCATTCTTCAAGTCCAAGACAGTGAAGAATGATTTACCACTTGCAATCATCTAACAGAGGAATCGGAAAATGATCTCGAACCGTAATTTTGTTCAACGACCGGTAATCTACACACTTTCTCATGGTGTTCTCCTTTTTACGTACAGGTACAATACGCTGCCGCGATTGATTGGGGAACTACTGTGGCGAATAAAAATATTAAAATTAAAATAAAAAATATTAAAAAGGTACAATACGCTGCCGCGATTGATTGGGGAACTACTGTGGCGAATAAAAATATTAAAATTAAAATAAAAAATATTAAAATAAATAAAATATTAAAAAAATTTTTTTTTTGTCGTAATTATGTTAAAAAATCAAATTAAGACATTTAAAAATGTTACATAGTCCTTTAAAACAATGAAAAATTCCATTTGTGATTGAAAAAACCGCGTTTCGCTCCATTTTTAAAGGAAAAACATGCTTGGAAATATTTTCTGTCTTTGACCTTGAATATTACAGCACCACGAACACCCAGCACTTAAGGTATTCTTTATCATATGCTTTTTATACCCTTGCAAAAAGGGTATATTAATTTTGGTCAGAAGTGTGCAACGCATAGAACGAAGCATCTCCGACCATACAAAGTATATATATTCTTGATCAGCACGACGAGACGAGTTCAAATAGCCATGTCCGTCCGTCCGTCTGGATCAACGCAAACTCCTCCTAGACCGTAATAGGGGTTGTATATCTCGGATTCAGCCAGATCGGACCACTATATCATATAGCTCCCATATAAACCCCAAAGTCACGAACAGTGACTTTTCTCAATATCTTCGTTATTTTCTATGCTATTATCGTGACACTTAATATTAGAGAGTTTATTACGCTTATAAACGACTGTGCCAAATTTGATTAAGATCGGATGACTATATCATATAGCTCCCATAGGAACGATCGGTCGAGAACAGTGACTTTTGTAAATAACTTCGTTACTTTTACCGCGATTGCTTTCAAATTAAACATTTGTTAGTTTAAAATATCTGTTAATGACTGTGCCAAATTTGATCAAGATCGGGCGACTATATCATATAGCACCCATAGAAACGATCGGTGGAAAACAGTGACTTTGATCAATATCTTCGTTATTTCCTATGATTGTAGGCCATTCTTTCGCAAACATAAGCCTTTTTATATAAAACGTTCTTCCACGTTGACGGCTAATAGGTAAGGAAAGAGTTACCAAAAAAGTTGCAAGGGTATACAAACTTTGACGCGGTCGAAGTTAGCCCCGGCCCTCTGGTTTTAGGTTAATTTGGAAAATTTGCTATTGATGGCTGATTTTCTTCAAAATAATTTTCAATAAATACATCAATATCTAATAAACTCAACATTTCGGGACTATAGTTGCTATTTTCCAAATCCTTTCGTGATCGCACGTGTCTCAGTGATGCAATAGGTGGGTCCGAAGAGGCTGCCAGCATGTTAAAAAGGTCTTCATTTTGTCAAACACGAGAAGTTTTTAATGTATTAGTATATCTGAACCTTTTGTAGTCATTGTCTCTACATTCCTGTGCTTCTTCGGATAGCTCTCCAATTGGTAAACACTGAAATTCTACTAAAGGTAAGTTGTTTTTGCGGATACAATTCAGACAAAAGTGGAGCAGTCCTTGAAGTATATTCGGAAAATTTTTCACCATTTACCATTTGCTTGCAATTTATAACATTCAAGATAACAGCCAACCTTTTAATGATCTCTTGACTAACACTTGTTATAAAAGATGTCTTTTCATCATTTTCAAAAAATCTCTTTGAAGTATTTCCATCATTCGTGTTTCCGTATCCGTACTTTGGGCAGTCAACTTTCAGTCTCTATCCTCACGAGATGTTTTATCCGTTATTGTTTCTTCTGGCCGAGGAAGTGTGTAAGCTTGCTTCAAAATAAAATCCATACACTTTATTCTACAATGCAACGGAGAAATTCCATATTCGTAGCAGTTGTCCTCACTCGTTGAATCGTCTAAGTCCTGAAATTCTTTTTGAGTTTTTTTGCAATTCGGACACCTTAACGTTGAGGAAGTGTTTGTAATTTCTTTTAACACTTTTCCATCAATCATTGTCAAGAAAAAATCAAACATCGACGTGATGACTTTTTAAAGAACTCCTTAAAATTTGGTACTTCTCCTTCGTCAATCCCAGGTCCATAAATAAGGAAAACGCTTCTTCCTCAGTGTACTTAGTGGCACCTAAGTTTGGTGGGGTTGGAATACTTTCCCCTTAACCCTATTTAGTCGAATAGGACTGGCGATCTGCACAGCTATCGTAATGCTCGGCTTTGCCCTCTCTTGTTCCTTTGTATACTTTGAAGAAAGTGCTTCTGAAAGATGCTCCGTTGTAATGCTTTCAGTAGCACACTGAAGCATTTCGTTTCCTTGTAAACGTTGAACAATCCTCCACATCTTTATGCGACCTTCCTCTTCCTCGGCTAGTTGATGGTTGAACATCTTCGTCCCCCGAATCACCGAATTCAGTATACTCCTCAAGCCAAACTTCATATTTTGATGGTTGAACATCTTCGTCCCCCGAATCACCGAATTCAGTATACTCCTCAAGCCAAACTTCATATTTTTCACGAAATTTGCCAGATTTCTGCCGCTTGCGATCCATTTTTGCCTTAAGTTACAATGTGTATATTTGATTTTTACCTTAAGCTCCGTACTAGCGTTTTCGAACGAAATGCGCATCTCCTTCAGCAATCCCATTTCAAAATCACTTAAGTTTTCACACTCGTGGAAAACTTTCCCAAATCCTTTTTATTCTTTAACAACATTTTTGCACAAACAAATAAAACTGTCTTGAATTATATTGACAAATACTATTCAGTTCGGATCTAAGGTGTTTCCACTTATGGAGTTAAAAGTAAACTGTCGCAAACGAGAGGAACAATTAACTCTTTATGTTATATTTTCTTAATTAACTAGGTAGAATGAAAAATCGGTATTACCCTTTTTGTATTAATCACGTAAAAAACATAATATTTACATCCAATTAGGTAAACGGAAATAAAAATGACCACCCTACAACTAGGACCAATTTTTCATCATCTTAAAATAACATTTACCTGCGTTGTCAGTTTTTCCAAAGCAGGTAATTAGCAATCTAACATTGTAGAAAGGCATATATAAAAATAGGTAGTATTTGCAAAACAGCATTACACAATGTTATCAGTTGATAACAAACAAGACACAGGCAAATATGAATGCGCTCTTCTTCTTCCTCATACCTGCAGCGCATTTTTTAGGCGAGGTTGCCTTAGTTTTATGGCTTACGCATCGGTTTCACAGGTCTCCGCATATTGGGACCATATACATCTGATAGGTAAATATTTCACCTACCTAGTGTATGTAGGTAGTGTATCCGGTAGTGATACTAGGTGATACTTGTTAGTTGTATTCCACCAAAGTTCAAAAATGCCAATATTTAGTACATTTTTTAAACGCTTCTAGTTCAATAACATTTTAAGTAATTAAATTATATAATATTAAAATTTATGAAACATGCTATTAATAAAGAACATACTTGTCAGATAAAACCAAAAAATCCAAGATCGATTGTTGAAATCGCCCAATATTCAGTTTTAAAGTTGCGATTTTTTTTTAAATTATCATTTTTTCCTATTTACTAAAAATGTCTCAACTTTGGGCGCCTCTAGCACCCACGAATCTCAACCGATTTTGCCAAACGCGATTATGAAAAAACTGATTTTTGCAACGCTATCCGAGCAGAGGGCCAACTGTGCGACGCCAACAACCAACAGCCATCTCCGGCCTTATGAAAAAACGTTTTTATGCATAACTTAACTATTTTTTGTTCGATTTAAAAACAATTTGGTATGTTGCTGGATATTAATATGCAAAATTGCATAAGGCAAAATGGTACGGGTGAAAGATTTGAGATCTCTGAGATCTAATGTTCAGACGGACATACGGACGTACGGACGGCTGGACAGGCAGATAAGGGTAGATCGACATTAGACATTTCATCCCATGGCAGCATGGTATAAATATCAAAGACTAACTTCGGCTGTGCCGAACTTATATAACTTTGCAGTCCTTGGCATTAATATTTTTACATTTGCTTTCTAAAACTCAATTCATTTATACACTAACACAACATTTTTACTCTTTAAACTACAATTTTTCTTCTTCTTTCTCTTCGCTCATTCCCTAAGCAAAGCCCGGCACGCATACACATACCGTTAATGTAGCGTTGCCTGTGTGTGTATGCATGAACTCTGTTAATTTGAGCAATGACGTAGTAGCCAGCGCTTGATCAGAGCGATTTGACGATTGACTGTAACTTATGTTCTATTTCTATTTTTTTCCGATCAGATTCAAATTTTGGGATCTGAGGTTTTAGATTCTATATGATCTCATTAGTAAATTTCATAGCGATTCGCCAACTGTTGCACTTTTCGTATATAACTATATGATATAGTGGTCCGATCCTAGAGATTTTCACGATAGATCTCACGTAGGTAATACAATTTAAAAAAAAAATTCATCCCGATAGCTTAAGATGGCTGAGTCAAACGCATTCGCACCCACGGACGGACAGACGGACATGGCTATATCGACTTAGCTTCTCATGCTGATCATATATATAAATATATATATACTTAACGGGGTCGGAAACGTTTCCTTTAGTGAGTTACAAACATCTGACCAATTTTATAAAACCCTCTTCAAGGGTATAAAAACGGCATTTTGTTGGTGGTTACGAGATCAAACTTATTTTTTTTCGCTAATTCTTCAGTTACATTGTTCAACTGATCTTCATATTTGGATTCATATTGGACACGAGATTTCCCGTAAAAACTTTATTGCATATCTTGCACTCCAAAATATTTTTCTCCACGTTGTTTGTGAAAAAACTGTGTAAAAGACAATTACGGTTTCGACCGATATTCAGTAAGGCTATAATGCGGGGGGTTCATTTAGATCGTATGAGTCAGAATATGAATATGAGAATTTACAAACAATTAGCTTAGACAAAAGATGTGTAAAATATATAGCTCAACGGATTTTTATCGGGTTTGAACTCTCTGTGAAAAAACAAGAAAATCATGTTTAGTTTTATTTTTGAGCAAATAAAACTTAAGAAATAATCTTTTTTTTATCTCTAATTGTGAGATTTACTTATTATTATTATTATTTTTTTAGCTCAAAATCGATAATCGATAATTAATTAATTAAATCACTTGGGTATAAAATGCAGATTTTTAAATCATAGTGAAAATTCATAATTTATGCATAGACGCGTATATTTTCCCATTCTTGGTTTTCTAAAACGTCCACATTTGTCTCTTGCAAAACATTTGGTACTTTAGATTTTTGATTTTGATGCAGAAAAAAATTTATATACACACAATTTATTCATTACACAAATGACCCTTAACAAACAGACTGAAAACATTTTTATTGCCCCAGTAAGTGGTTTTAATATTTCTGGTCTGTAGGGGTAGGTTTCTGATGAGCATGATTTCTCAATTATGTTAGCGAACGTCTACAGCTGGGGTAGGCACAAGGAGAACCAGCTCAAACTGTAACTGTATATGTGTGCTTTACACTGCGAAAAATGAAAAGTGGATAAAATATGGCTTAATCGCTCAAACCAGCAAAATCGATGATCTGCTGCAGGAAAATAAATGAGAAAACAACCCCCAAATTAATTGTTTCATGTGCATTTATCCAACAACGCGACATAGATGCGCTCGAGTCGAAATGCTGCAATTCTGTTTTTACACTCTCAGGGGCACTTCGTGTTGACTTCGGCATGCACACAGGTGGTAAAACGATCATATGCCGAAGAAAAGTACCCGCACGGGCTATGGGTGCCTACCCCTGGTCCACAGTTTTCCACTTGTTTCACTGAACATACATTAAGGCTTGTCGTGTAAACAAATAATTGTATTCACTTACGTTTAAAAATGGATATGTTCATAAATTTTCATCGCAATTGTGCACACAAATAAATTTTGAGCAAAAGAAAATGCTTTTAAACACTTGTAATCTATTTGTTTATCCCCCCTGTAAATTCCACCTCACCTGTCAATCAATTGAAACTAACCAGTATGCCTCGTCTCATTAGTCACTTAATCAACACTATCTTACTCGGTCATCCTGACCTCAGCACGTTCACGTGTAACCCAGGCCGTCAATGGACTGATGTTATTTAAATGTTGTCTTTTTTACAATTCGTCATTCAATTGCTATTTATTACATCAATCTTTTTATTCAGACCTAAATTTAACATCAATTCTTTCTTAATTTTAACATAATATTTTTTTTTTCGAAGTGAACATTTTATCAAATGACAGTTTGGCAGAATACTTTTCAGCGCAAACCTGACCATTTGGCTCTAAATTTTATCATTTCATAGCTCTCGTGTTCTTGCCGCCAGTTGGTGTTGATCTTACACCAGATTAAACATCCATTACAGGCAATTTCATTCATTGCTGACATGTCAATTGCTGAGAGATCGACCGATGATTTACGTCTTTCTACTTTGCTAACAATAATACAAGTGTATGCCAAGGATCGGGGTCGTGCACTTCTAGCGATGCTCTAGCTTAGGTAGTCGGGTAAGGGGGGGTTCTTTTCTACTCTAGGCATACGCAGGGATCATACAGAAAAAAAAAATAAGTGCACTATCGGAAACTAAAGCGATATGAAAAGCGAAATATTTAACCAGATCGGGATACTACGTACTAATTGTGCGGACGACTTTTCTCCAGATCTTGATCAAACTTGGCATAGTCGTTTATAGGTGTAATAAACTAACCAATATTCATTTCAACGGCAACACTGTTTGAGACTTTGCCGTTTGTATGGGAGCTATATGATATATCTGAAATATGACGGGGTTTAGTTTTTAATATTTTTACTAAATTCTAATTTAATATGACCTTAGTTTTCAATGATTCACTAATTTAATTCACTAATTCAAAGTATCAAATCAAAATGAAAAAGCCTGTACCAAGAATTCTGTTTCTAAGCTAACTTAACTCATTTGTGTTTGCTAAGTCTTCTTGCATCTCCCCACTTCTTAATTGTGTTACAATGTCGTTTATGCCCTGTCGTTCTGCTATTAGCCAATTTTTTTTCAAGAATTCCGAAAAGTTGATAGAAAATCTACGTGAGCCACCTGACTTCCCTTCCTGTACTCCACTTTAAAATCAAAAGGTTGTTGGTAGGTCCACCAATTGTATTTTTGTTTGGCTATCTTTTAATGAATTACAATCAGTGTACACTATACATACATATTTGATCATGCAGGTAATGGCAGAAATGTTTCACACAGCACAAAAAGCTAGAGTTCCCAATTCGTAATAATGATATTTGAATTATGTTGCTTGAAATTTATTTATATAAAAATTATATATTATAATATGTAATTTTTTTTACATTTTATACATTTAATATTGATTTTCATCCCGTTTCAAGACCTTTTATACAGAAAAAAAAAGTAAACATGTAGGATTGCGTGAGAACCTCTAATGGTATCAGAATGCCGATAAAGATAGTGACTTGATATACATAAGTCGGTTCATTTGTTTGATAAATAAATAAATATAATAAGATAAGATACATTAAAGTGAATTGGTGTCAAGTTTATATTATTTTGGTCCAGCCTCTTACATTTTGGGGGCTCAACCGAGACGCGGACAGAAAGTAATAAAGAGCGAGTGAGAGAGTAAATGTTACAAGGAAATCGCGCGTATTTCGAACAGAAGAGCAAGCGAGACGAAAAAAATGTCTGCTTAATTTTTAACGAGAAAAGACGAACACAAGAAAAAGAGTAGCAAAATAGACAAAAAGATGAAAAAGACGAGCAACATCCAAAGGACGACAATTTTGTTCAGAGAGAAACACAAAAGATATACATACATAAAAGACGAGCAACATCGAAAAGACTGCAAAAATTTTTTCAGAGAGGAACAAAATGCGAAGAGCAACAAAAGACGAAAAAAATTCTTCAGAGAGGGACAAAACGACGACCACATAAGACATAAACATTAGAAAAATTGAACTTGCTTGGATTCGGCGCTATCCAATCATTCATGCAAGTCAAGAAGAAACCTGGAGCAGAGATCGAGACCTGTGTGTGTATGTGAGAAGCAGCTAAAGCATTAAGAAGTTAAGGCGTAAAGAAGACGACAACTTAGAAGACAACTACGTAAAAAAGATGACCTGAAACGGAAAACAAAGGCGTAGAATAACCAAGGCTGCAGCGCAAGTACATTTATTTTTTAATACTGACATTATTTAAAGAATTTAGATAAGCAAGAAAAAAAATTTAACAAAGAGGATTCAAAATATTTGTAATCATATAAACTAACATCTAATTTAAACATTATTTTAAATTATTTTGTAATTGTAATACGCTAATTATTCAACTCAACGATATTTAATGTCGGGATGGCAATCGATTTATATTTTTCATCGCAGCTAGTGCATTTCTCTTGGTTTAGCGTCGCACAGTGGGGCCTTTTGACATTTTACATTGCAAAAATCATAGCTTCTAAACCGATGAAGCGATTTTTAAAAAATACCTTAAGCTTCAAAATGAGTGCTGGGTATTCGTGGTGCTGTAATATTCAAGGTCAAAGTCAGAAAATATTTCCAAGCATGTTTTTCCTTTAAAAATGGAGCGAAACCCGGTTTTTTTCAAACACAAATGGAATTTTTCATTGTTTTAAAGGACTATGTAACATTTTTTAATGTATTAATGTTTGATTTATTAACATAATTACGAAAAGAAAAAAACCACTTTTTTTAAATTTTTTTTAGGTTAATTTGGAAAATTTGCTATTGATGGCTGATTTTCTTCAAAATAATTTTTAATAATTACATCAATATCTAATAAACTCAACATTTCGGGACTATAGTTGCTATTTTCCAAGTCCTTTCGTGATCGCACGTGTCTCAGTGATGCAATAAGTGGGTCCGAAGAGGCTGCCAGCATGTTAAAAAGGTCTTCATTTTGTCTAACACGAAAAGTTTTTGGTGTATTAGTGTATCTGAATCTTTTGTAGTCCTTGTTTTTACATTCCTGTGCTTCTTCGGATAGCTCTCCAATTGGTAAACACTGATATTCTATTAAATCCTTTCCTGCTATCTTTGAATCTCGTATACTCCTCAAGACAAACTTTATTTTTTTTTACGAAATTTTCCAGATTTCTGCCGCTTGCGATCCCTTTTCGCCTTAAGTTACATTGTGTATATTTGATATTTACCTTAAGCTCCGTACTAGCGTTTTCGAATGAAACGCCATCTCCTTCAGCAAACCAATTTCAAAACCATTTCACAATCGTGGAAAACTTTCAAAATCCTTTCATTCTTTAACAACATTATAAATAAAACTGTCTTGAATTATATTGACAAATACTATTCAGTCCGGATTTAAGATGTCGAAAACGAGAGGAATAATTAGCACTTTATATTATATTTTTTGAACTTTTTGTATTAATTAGTTTAAAAAACTTAATATTTGCATACAATTAGGTAAACGGAAATAAAAACGACCACCCTACAACTAGGACCAATTTTTCATCATCTTAAAATAACATTTACCTGCGTTGTCAGTTTTTCTAAAGCAGGTTTATTAGCAATCTAACATTGTAGAAAGGCATATATATCAGTTGATAACAAACAAGACACAGGCAAATATGAATGCGCTCTTCTTCTTCCTTATACCTGCAGCGCATTTTTTAGGCGAGGTTGCCTTAGTTTTATGGCTTACGCATCGGTTTCGCAGGTCTCCGCATATTGGGACCATATACATCTGATAGGTAAATGTTTCACCTACCTAGTGTATGTGGTGTATAAGGTAGTGATACTAGCTGATACTTGTTAGTTTTATTCCACCAAAGTTAAAAAATGCCAATATTTGGTACATTTTTTAAACGCTTCTAGTTCAATAACAATTTAAGTAATTAAATTATATAATATTAAAATTTATGACACATGCTATTAATAAAAAACATACTTTTCAGATAAAACCAAAAAATCTAAGATCGATTGTTGAAATCGCCCAATATTCAGTTTTAAAGTTGCGATTTTTTTTTTTAAATTATCATTTTTTCCTTTTTACTAAAAATGTCTCAACTTTAGGTGCATCTAGCACCAACGAATCTCAACCAAAATTTTATGGATTCATAATCTCTGAAGTATTCCCTATCGATTGCATATATAATTTTTGCCAAACGGGATTATGAAAAAACAGATTTTTGCAACGCTATCCGAGCAGAGGCTTAACTGTGCGTCGCCGGAAGAAGAACGAGACAACTTCCAGTGTGGCCTTAGGCCGCATACCGATATTTCCCATAGACGGGCTTAATACTAACAACGGATACTTAAAATATTGACTTACTACTAACAATCGATACTTAAAAATACCGACATCGATATATGTGTAAACATTTAACGGAATTCATAAATAACTTACATCTTACAACTCGGCCGTCCTGACAAGGAATCGACCTCGATTCTAATTGCTAACAAAAAGGGGTAAATAATAACATTAAGTGGCTAGTGTCGCCTTTGTTTGGATATCGGAAGTGCAATCTTTATCAGGGGCTGCCCATAGCTTAAGTTTGGAGGCTTCTAGTATCCCATCATATGGCAGTTGGGTGATCTGGGAGCCCTCCACATCCCGGATAACATATCGATCATTCGGAATCTCTATGAACAACGTAAGGGCCACGATACCGTCTTATAAGTTTTTTATTTGTACCTGCTAACGGCAGGGAGGTGATGCTTCGAATAGTACTCAACATTATATTCTTGAGACTTAACAATGTTACGGAAGGCTATTCTCCTGACGTCCACCTCTGAGTCATCGACCTCCACCGTCCTCTCACCCAACCGTTCGGTTAGTTCATCCACTACAACGCCTCGTTGTTCAACCCCGAATAGGAGTACGGAAGCGCCAAAATATGTTGTGGAGTGGACGGAACTATTCAATGCAAACTATATGTTCGGCAGTTGTTGGACCCAATCCGCGTGGTCCGTGGGTTCTGTCAGTTTACCCATCATAGAGCCCAAGACACGGTTAACCCGCTCCACTTGGCCGTTGGTCCGGGTTGAGGCAGTGGCATTCTGCACATGAATTATATTATTGGAAGAAAAAAGCAGGTACCTCGATCGCTGATAGTTCGGCGGGGTCTACTATAATTTGCAAAATACTGAGATTTAGTAGTAACAGCAGTAACAGCTTCACAAATTTAGTGAAAGCGTCAATGACAACCAGAAGATACTTTTTCTTAGAGCGTATGGACGGAAGGGAACCTATATGATCAATATGAATGGTATCAAACGGCAGGGGCACTTTGGCAATACTGTGTAGCGTGACACGTTTGTCTTGAGCGGAAACGGAATAGTAAATACCTTTGAGGCAGTTTTTAATGTAATTGTTGACGTAAGACTTCATACACGGAAACCAGTAGTACTTCTTGATTTGTGTACAACATTTCTCCGTGGCCATATGGCCAAGCTTCTCATGCACTTTTCGTATGACGTGATTTATCATTTCGAAAGGGACATAAAATTGGAGTACACTCGTCGGGGACAGACGGTACACTACTCCGTCACGCAGTTCGAAATCTGCTATTTCATGTTTCTCTAAATCATCTCGGTGTTTGACAATCTCAGGGTCACGGTTCTGAGTTAACTGCAGTTGGAAGTCGAGGTTTGAATCGTCAACGTATGCGCCAGTTTCTATTTGGCTCAGAGCATCGGCATGGGACATACTAACCCCTGAGCGGTGTACAATCGTGTAGTTGTAATTTTCTAACAGCAGGGCCCAGCGAGAAATTTTTGCGGAATGTCCCCCGTTTCTCAGTGTCAACGCCAGGGAATTACAATCCGTAACGATTTTGAACGGGATGAACTTAAGGTACGTCTCAAAGCGTTTCAAGGTATATACGATCGCTAACGTCTCTAATTCATAACTATGTAGTTTCAAATCGGCGGCGGAGACTATCTTAGAGAAGTAGACTGGGTGCAATTTACCGCCGGTTTGTTTTTGGAGGAGGACTGCTCCGAAACCAGTTGAACTAGCATCGCAGTGTAATTCTGTTTCAAACTTCGGGTTGTATATGGATAACACGGGGGATTCGATCAGTTTCGACTTCAGGGTTCGGAAAGATTCGAGGCATTCCTCGGAGAAGACGTAAGGGGTATTTTTTACCGGCAGAATTGACTAAGTAACCCAAATACTCTAGTTCCCTATACGCAAAACGGCATTAAGCCAGCTTCAGGCACAGCCTGTTCACTCTTAACGTATACAGTGTTTCCTTCAGTACCTCGAGATGGGTTTCAAAGTCATGCGATGTGACTAGTATATCGTCCAGTTGACCTTGGTTTATGAATTTCTTAAGGACATAATAGGGCCATTACAAAGTCCGGAGGGCATACATACATATTCAAACTGGCCATCAGGATGCATTTTCACATGGTGGAACCCATTCTTCAAGTCCAAGACAGTGAAGAATGATTTACCACCCAATCATCTAACAGAGGAATCGGAAAATGATCTCGAACCGTAATTTTGTTCAACGACCGGTAATCTACACACTTTCTCATGGTGTTCTCCTTTTTACGTACAGGTACAATACGCTGCCGCGATTGATTGGGGAACTACTGTGGCGAATAAAAATATTAAAATTAAAATAAAAAATATTAAAAAAGGTACAATACGCTGCCGCGATTGATTGGGGAACTACTGTGGCGAATAAAAATATTAAAATTAAAATAAAAAATATTAAAATAAATAAAATATTAAAAAAAAATTTTTTTTTTGTCGTAATTATGTTAAAAAATCAAATTAAGACATTTAAAAATGTTACATAGTCCTTTAAAACAATGAAAAATTCCATTTGTGATTGAAAAAACCGCGTTTCGCTCCATTTTTAAAGGAAAAACATGCTTGGAAATATTTTCTGTCTTTGACCTTGAATATTACAGCACCACGAACACCCAGCACTTAAGGTATTCTTTATCATATGCTTTTTATACCCTTGCAAAAAGGGTATATTAATTTTGGTCAGAAGTGTGCAACGCATAGAACGAAGCATCTCCGACCATACAAAGTATATATATTCTTGATCAGCACGACGAGACGAGTTCAAATAGCCATGTCCGTCCGTCCGTCTGGATCAACGCAAACTCCTCCTAGACCGTAATAGGGGTTGTATATCTCGGATTCAGCCAGATCGGACCACTATATCATATAGCTCCCATATAAACCCCAAAGTCACGAACAGTGACTTTTCTCAATATCTTCGTTATTTTCTATGCTATTATCGTGACACTTAATATTAGAGAGTTTATTACGCTTATAAACGACTGTGCCAAATTTGATTAAGATCGGATGACTATATCATATAGCTCCCATAGGAACGATCGGTCGAGAACAGTGACTTTTGTAAATAACTTCGTTACTTTTACCGCGATTGCTTTCAAATTAAACATTTGTTAGTTTAAAATATCTGTTAATGACTGTGCCAAATTTGATCAAGATCGGGCGACTATATCATATAGCACCCATAGAAACGATCGGTGGAAAACAGTGACTTTGATCAATATCTTCGTTATTTCCTATGATTGTAGGCCATTCTTTCGCAAACATAAGCCTTTTTATATAAAACGTTCTTCCACGTTGACGGCTAATAGGTAAGGAAAGAGTTACCAAAAAAGTTGCAAGGGTATACAAACTTTGACGCGGTCGAAGTTAGCCCCGGCCCTCTGGTTTTAGGTTAATTTGGAAAATTTGCTATTGATGGCTGATTTTCTTCAAAATAATTTTCAATAAATACATCAATATCTAATAAACTCAACATTTCGGGACTATAGTTGCTATTTTCCAAATCCTTTCGTGATCGCACGTGTCTCAGTGATGCAATAGGTGGGTCCGAAGAGGCTGCCAGCATGTTAAAAAGGTCTTCATTTTGTCAAACACGAGAAGTTTTTAATGTATTAGTATATCTGAACCTTTTGTAGTCATTGTCTCTACATTCCTGTGCTTCTTCGGATAGCTCTCCAATTGGTAAACACTGAAATTCTACTAAAGGTAAGTTGTTTTTGCGGATACAATTCAGACAAAAGTGGAGCAGTCCTTGAAGTATATTCGGAAAATTTTTCACCATTTACCAGTTGCTTGCAATTTATAACATTCAAGATAACAGCCAACCTTTTAATGATCTCTTGACTAACACCTGTTATAAAAGATGTCTTTTCATCATTTTCAAAAAATCTCTTTGAAGTATTTCCATCATTCGTGTTTCCGTATCCGTACTTTGGGCAGTCAACTTTCAGTCTCTATCCTCACGAGATGTTTTATCCGTTATTGTTTCTTCTGGCCGAGGAAGTGTGTAAGCTTGCTTCAAAATAAAATCCATACACTTTATTCTACAATGCAACGGAGAAATTCCATATTCGTAGCAGTTGTCCTCACTCGTTGAATCGTCTAAGTCCTGAAATTCTTTTTGAGTTTTTTTGCAATTCGGACACCTTAACGTTGAGGAAGTGTTTGTAATTTCTTTTAACACTTTTCCATCAATCATTGTCAAGAAAAAATCAAACATCGACGTGATGACTTTTTAAAGAACTCCTTAAAATTTGGTACTTCTCCTTCGTCAATCCCAGGTCCATAAATAAGGAAAACGCTTCTTCCTCAGTGTACTTAGTGGCACCTAAGTTTGGTGGGGTTGGAATACTTTCCTTAACCCTATTTAGTCGAATAGGACTGGCGATCTGCACAGCTATCGTAATGCTCGGCTTTGCCCTCTCTTGTTCCTTTGTATACTTTGAAGAAAGTGCTTCTGAAAGATGCTCCGTTGTAATGCTTTCAGTAGCACACTGAAGCTTTCGTTTCCTTGTAAACGTTGAACAATCCTCCACATCTTTATGCGACCTTCCTCTTCCTCGGCTAGTTGATGGTTGAACATCTTCGTCCCCCGAATCACCGAATTCAGTATACTCCTCAAGCCAAACTTCATATTTTGATGGTTGAACATCTTCGTCCCCCGAATCACCGAATTCAGTATACTCCTCAAGCCAAACTTCATATTTTTTCACGAAATTTGCCAGATCCATTTTTGCCTTAAGTTACAATGTGTATATTTGATTTTTACCTTAAGCTCCGTACTAGCGTTTTCGAACGAAATGCGCATCTCCTTCAGCAATCCCATTTCAAAATCACTTAAGTTTTCACACTCGTGGAAAACTTTCCAAATTCTTTCATTCTTTAACAACATTTTTGCACAAACAAATAAAACTGTCTTGAATTATATTGACAAATACTATTCAGTTCGGATCTAAGGTGTTTCCACTAATGGAGTTAAAAGTAAACTGTCGCAAACGAGAGGAACAATTAACTCTTTATGTTATATTTTCTTAATTAACTAGGTAGAATGAAAAATCGGTATTACCCTTTTTGTATTAATCACGTAAAAAACATAATATTTACATCCAATTAGGTAAACGGAAATAAAAATGACCACCCTACAACTAGGACCAATTTTTCATCATCTTAAAATAACATTTACCTGCGTTGTCAGTTTTTCCAAAGCAGGTAATTAGCAATCTAACATTGTAGAAAGGCATATATATAAATAGGTAGTATTTGCAAAACAGCATTACACAATGTTATCAGTTGATAACAAACAAGACACAGGCAAATATGAATGCGCTCTTCTTCTTTCTCATACCTGCAGCGCATTTTTTAGGCGAGGTTGCCTTAGTTTTATGGCTTACGCATCGGTTTCACAGGTCTCTGATAGGTAAGTGTTTCACCTACCTAGTGTATGTGGTGCATCCGGTAGTGATACTAGCTGATACTTGTTAGTTTTATTCCACCTGTTCGTGGAGGGGCGGAAGGATCCCAATAAATTACAAGTGGTTGGCTGGTGCCAATTTCTTCTGGGTGAGCGGGGGGATGAATTAGTAACGCGCGATAAGTTCGGTTAAAAAACTTATCTTTGGGTTGGATGTACGCGACAGAGCTGTCGATGTGCAAGAGCGTGTGGTGTTGCTTGCCACATCGATGGCATCCTGCTGTGCTCCTGCAGGAACCATTGGAATGCTCATGAGCCAAACAGTTCGGGCAGTATCCGTTGCTCAAGACTACCCGTAGCCTGCCGTCAGCTCGTAGTCCTCGAAACTGTCGGCACTGACGGAGCGCGTGTGCCCCTTGACAAACGCGGCACCTGAAGCAATTGGAACTGCGTTCTAAATCGGATGGTGCTGCTGTCCTTAGAGACATTTTCGGGCTGCTGGAGGAGGTGGACCGAGACCTTCTGGATTTTCCAGTAACGGATCCACAGAGAACCCATCCAAACATCGTCTCGATCCCCACTAAAGAATCACCAACATTCTTGATGATTCGTTCCCCAAGGATAGTGGGAAGGAGCTCGGCTCCAAGCACCAAATCCACAGGAGCTCTTTGGTGAAATTGCGGATCAGCGAGCGGAAGGTCAAGCGAATCCTGCTTCACCTTATTCGGGACGGCGCGGGACGGAAGTGCTTCAGCTACACTAGGCAGCACCACGGCGACTGCTTGGAACTGTCGCAGCGGTTCGTCAGGAGGAGATATCTGTAGGCGGCACACTTTGTCGCCGCTACCAGCATCGCATTGCCCAATGCCGCGAATGCTAGTTGATACTTTGCAGCTTGGAGGATTAATCAATTCAAACATTCTTTGGGAAATAAAGGACGCTTTGGATCCCATATCAATCAAAGCGCGGATTTGAAACTGCTTGCCACGATGATGAATAGTTACCCTTGCAGTACCCAGGAGGCCAGTGTTGCGAGTGGAGGCGAAGTAACTTCCCACGTTTACATGAGGGCTGCTGGAAGAATCGGAGGACGCAGGAATCGGAATTATACAAGCATCAGGTGCTGAGCTCTCTTGCACTTGAGCGGAAAAGGCCTGAGCTCGTGCCGTAGGTTTTCGGCTTACGGATGGAAAGGTCTGACCGCTAGAGTTTGGTTGAAGGACATCTGTGGCCTCTAGTACACGGTGGCGATCAGTTAGGAATCGATTCAGGTCGTCCCAGGATGAGACGGCGGTCTTAGTTGGAACGGACTGTTCCCACAACAGAAGGGTGGATTTGGGCATTTTGCTGGATGCTGGATGTCCCAATTGTCTGTACAAGCCCCGGAAAGCTCAAGACCGGTTAAGCAACCTTGAATTGACGTCTGCAGTTCTCTCAACGCTTTGCCAGACTCTTGTGTTACAGCTGGGATCTGTAGAAGCTGCTTGGCTTGGCTCATAATCAATAATCGATTATTTTCGTATCGCGCAGTGAGGTTATCCCACGCGGACTGGAACCCTTCATTGGTCAAGGGTGACCTAGAAACAATGGCTCTGGCTTCACCGCGAGTTTTGCAACTTAAGTGGTAAAGTTTCTCCACTTGTGTTAGGCTTGGATTATGGATAAAAATCGCGGTAAACAAATCACGGAATGTAGGCCAAGCCAGGCTGTCTCCTTTGAAGATTTCGACTTCGCACGGGGGAACTGTGTGGCTTTGGTGGGTGGAATCGACGGAGAGCCTGACTGGTGGGGAAGCCATTTTCGCGGACAACTTCTCGATTCGCTCTCCAAACAAAGTCCCACCTCGCACATATACCATATAACAATATTCATGTTTAGCTTTAATTGTAGCTATGTGCTTCGGACTATCTTCGTTCTTTTGAGCCGTCAAGGCTTTATAGCATCGTGAAAACTCTGCCTCGACTTTTGTCCAAAGTGACTTAAGCTGGTCTGGACGAGTGGCACATCGTCAGCTAAAGCCTGGGACTCGCGAGTCTCGAACGCCGTTAATGCCTCGCACACGGCAACAAAGTCGGAAAGAGACATCGTAGAGTGTTCTCTGAGCTATTACGAATCGAATGGAAACAAATAACTTCGTGGAATTAGAGCTCTCAAGCGAGGAGATCGAAAAGAAGCCGTAAGTGGACTGTATAATTTAAGTATAGAGGAGGAGTGAGAAGAAGAAATGTCTCCTCTTTTTAATGAACACAATGAATAAGCATAGATAGCATAAATAAAATTAGAAGGATTTATAATTTTCCTCGCAGTTGTGTGAATAATTATAAGGATATATAATCACTTGGATATTAAAATTTATACAATGTGGAAAAATGTTTGAATTTATAAGAGTATTTAAATTTATAAGAGTATATAAATTGAGACCAGTAGGATTGGGAGTGCCGATAACTTTTCAATAAGGAAAAAAAAAACTCGGAATTAGTTTTCATTAAACGGACAAGATCAATTTCATGGATCCCTGAGGAAAAGATCAAAATGCACCAAGACAAGCCAAAATATTAATTACAAATAAATAAAGTTGTACTTATTTTTCTTTAGAAAATATTTTGCGAATTAAATTCAATCAGTCGATTGAAATATGTTTGCACAATAAGAAAATCACGAAGGAAAAAATGGATGTCGTGACCGAGTCACGGCTTGGCTCAAGTGTCAGCACTGATGAGACTTGAGTGTCAGCACTGATCGAGAGTCAGCTGTTCTGCCGTTGTTTATGTTTTGTGAGTTTAATTAATTGTAAATTGTTTAACGAGGATCACGATTTCCTACTTTAATTATGTAGGTTTCGAATTATTAAATTGCGGAAAGCCAATCGGAGTGGCTGCAATTAATTTTGTGTGGGTGAATTCAAATTGTATGTGGACATATGTATATGTGTAAATGTGTGCTTAACGCGGCAAAAGTATTACATGTGTATGTACCTATGTATGTACATACATATGTATGTATGGATGTAAAAATTATTTGACATAAATAATTTATGCCGATGGACTAATGATCAGCCCGTGGAGTGTGCTGTACACTTTAAGTAAAGGTAAGTGGTACTTTATAAATTCTCGATTATTAAGCACCTCTACTTGCAGGTTAGAAAACAGCTGTTTTTACATGTAGGAATGTATATGTGTGTATATACATACATATGTATGTATTGCCATGCAATTGGACTTTTGGACAATCCGAATTACGAAGAATGAAAAAAAAAAATGCACTTCATAAACACAAAAATGATCGGGAAATACCATGTAACCCTTTGAACAGGTTAGGTATGTACATACAAGTATACAAAAGTGTGTAGGTCGCTATGGAAGTGCGGGAAACCTCACACTTTTATAAGTTTGTAATGGAATATAATGTGAATGAGATTTTTAATAAGAAATGTTGTACTTATCAGTAATTCCGCCGATGCAAGCTGGAATAGCGGAAGGATATCCGGCTCGAAGGACCAATGTTCGTGGAGGGGCGGAAGGATCCCAATAAATTACAAGTGGTTGGCTGGTGCCAATTTCTTCTGGGTGAGCGAGGGATGAATTAATAACACGCGATAACTTCGGTTAAAAAACTTATGCTTTATTAAATGCACAGGTGGCCGACACACACGAAATGTTTCGGGTTAAAAGTATACAAATTTCGAGATAGAAAATTCTGAAGAGAAAAAAAAAAAAAATTATTCGTTATCCACAATCGTTTCCATTATCCCCGACGGAACTACCTTGCAGTATTGCTTCATCGGGGGAAACTCCACCTATGTCGGGGTTCGAACTCGAGCACAACAGAATTGTAGTTTTGAGCCACCGACTAGGTGGAAGGAAGGAAGGGGTGTTCGGGTGAAAAACTCGGATTAGATTGAATATGGCGATTTACAGGAGAACCCTTCGTCACCCTCCTCAGTATGACCGAATTCGGTTTTGGGAAAAACCCTACCCCTCACTCTCTGCTGTTCACCCGGTGGCGTGAACACCACCAAAGTTAAAAAAATGCCAATATTTGGTACATTTTTTAAACGTTCAATAAATATTTAAGTAATTAAATTATATAATATTAAAATTTATGACACATGCTATTAATAAAGAACATACTTTTCAGATAAAACCAAAAAATCTAAGATCGATTGTTGAAATCGCCCAATATTCAGTTTTAAAGTTGCGATTTTTTTTTTTAAATTATCATTTTTTCCTATTTACTAAAAATGTCTCAACTTTAGGTGCCTCTAGCACCCACGAATCTCAACCGATTATGAAAAAACAGATTTTTGCAACGCTATCCGAGCAGAGGATTAACTGTGCGTCGCCGGAAGAAGAACGAGACAACTTCCAGTGTGGCCTTAGGCCGCATACCGATATTTCCCATAGACGGGCTTAATACTAACAATCGATACTTAAAATACTGACTTACTACTAACAATCGATACTTAAAAATACCGACATCGATATATGTGTAAACATTTAACGGAATTCATAAATAACTTACATCTTACAACTCGGCCGTCCTGACAAGGAATCGACCTCGATTCTAATTGCTAACAAAAAGGGGTAAATAATAACATTAAGTGGCTAGTGTCGCCTTTGTTTGGATATCGGAAGTGCAATCTTTATCAGGGGCTGCCCATAGCTTAAGTTTGGAGGCTTCTAGTATCCCATCATATGGCAGTTGGGTGATCTGGGAGCCCTTCACATCCCGGATAACATATCGATCATTCGGAATCTCTATGAACCACGTTTTTTATTTGTACCTGCCGAAGTATCCACATTCTTAATAACTACGAAATCCCCCTCATCAAAACTAACGGCAGGGAGGTGATGCTTCGAATAGTACTCAACATTATATTCTTGAGACGTAACAATGTTACGGAAGGCTATTCTCCTGACGTCCACCTCTGAGTCATCGACCTCCACCGTCCTCTCACCCAACCGTTCGGTTAGTTCATCCACTACACTACAACGTTGTTCAACCCCGAATAGGAGTACGGAAGCGCCAAAATATGTTGTGGAGTGGACGGAACTATTCAATGCAAACTATATGTTCGGCAGTTGTTGGACCCAATCCGCGTGGTCCGTGGGTTCTGTCAGTTTACCCATCATAGAGCCCAAGACACGGTTAACCCGCTCCACTTGGCCGTTGGTCCGGGTTGAGGCAGTGGCATTCTGCACATGAATTATATTATTGGAAGAAAAAAAGCAGGTACCTCGATCGCTGATAGTTCGGCGGGGTCTACTATAATTTGCAAAATACTGAGATTTAGTAGTGACAGCAGGGTACAGCTTCACAAATTTAGTGAAAGCGTCAATGACAACCAGAAGATACTTTTTCTAAGAGCGTATGGACGGAAGGGGACCTATATGATCAATATGAATGGTATCAAACGGCAGGGGCACTTTGGGAATACTGTGTAGCGTGACACGTTTGTCTTGAGCGGAAACATTACATTACTCAACAAATGGGAATGTGATGGATCATCTGGACAAAGCGCCTACAAGCAGATTCCGACATAGATGCGCTCGAGTCGAAATGCTGCAACAGACTAATTCTGTTTTTACACTCTCAAGGCCACTTCGTGTTGACATGCACACAGATGGTAAAACGATCATATGCCGAAGAAAAGTACCCGCACGGGCTATGGGTGCCTACCCCTGGTCCACAGTTTTCCAATCGTTTCACTGAACATACATTAAGGCTTGTCGTGTAAACAAATAATTGTATTCACTTACGTTTAAAAATGGATATGTTCATAAATTTTCATCGCAATTGTACACACAAATAAATTTTGAGCAAAAGAAAATGCTTTTAAACACTTGTAATCTATTTGTTTATCCCCTCCCCGCGCCACAAACACATAATTTTATACACAGTCAAACCAATCTGTATGAGTCTATAAATGTGTACGCTCATAAGTGCACATTGTTTATACATATAAATACATATGTATGTATGTATGAACATACATTTGTACATTTCAAAAAGTCCTCCTCTTATATAGGACCTCACCTGACAACTGTTCTCAACATTTGTAACCTGTAACATTTGTAATTTGTAACATGTTGCGAAAATGTAAATTCCACCTCACCTGTCAATCAATTGAAACTAACCAGTATGCCTCGTCTCATTAGTCACTTAATCAACACTATCTTACTCGGTCATCCTGACCTCAGCACGTTCACGTGTAACCCAGGCCGTCAATGGACTGATGTTATTTAAATGTTGTCTTTTTTACAATTCGTCATTCAATTGCCATTTATTACATCAATCTTTTTATTCAGACCTAAATTTAACATCAATTCTTTCTTAATTTTAACATAATATTTTTTTTTTTTTCGAAGTGAACATTTTATCAAATGACAGTTTGGCAGAATACTTTTCAGCGCAAACCTGACGATTTGGCTCTAAATTTTATCATTTCATAGCTCTCGTGTTCTTGCCGCCAGTTGGTGTTGATCTTACACCAGATTAAACATCCATTACAGGCAATTTCATTCATTGCTGACATGTCAATTGCTGAGAGATCGACCGATGATTTACGTCTTTCTACTTTGCTAACAATAATACAAGTGTATGCCAAGGATCGGGGTCGTGCACTTCTAGCGATGCTCTAGCTTAGGTAGTTGGGTAAGGGGGGTTCTTTTCTACTCTAGGCATACGCAGGGATCATACAGAAAAAAATAAGTGCACTATCGGAAACTAAAGCGATATGAAAAACGAAATATTTAACCAGACCGGGATACTACGTACTAATTGTGCGGACGACTTTTCTCCAGATCTTGATCAAACTTGGCATAGTCGTTTATAGGTGTAATAAACTAACCAATATTCATTTCAACGGCAACACTGTTTGAGACTTTGCCGTTTGTATGGGAGCTATATGATATATCTGAAATATGACGGGGTTTAGTTTTTAATATTTTTACTAAATTCTAATTTAATATGACCTTAGTTTTCAATGATTCACTAATTTAATTCACTAATTCAAAGTATCAAATCAAAATGAAAAAGCCTGTACCAAGAATTCTGTTTCTAAGCTAACTTAACTCATTTGTGTTTGCTAAGTCTTCTTGCATCTCCCCACTTCTTAATTGTGTTACAATGTCGTTTATGCCCTGTCGTTCTGCTATTAGCCAATTTTTTTTCAAGAATTCCGAAAAGTTGATAGAAAATCTACGTGAGCCACCTGACTTCCCTTCCTGTACTCCACTTTAAAATCAAAAGGTTGTTGGTAGGTCCACCAATTGTATTTTTGTTTGGCTATCTTTTAATGAATTACAATCAGTGTACACTATACATATTTGATCATGCAGGTAATGGCAGAAATGTTTCACACAGCACAAATAGCTAGAGCTCCCAATTCGTAATAATGATATTTTAATTATGGTGCTTGAAATTTTTTTATATAAAAATTATATATTATAATATGTAATTTTTTTTTACATTTTATACATTAATTATTGATTTTCATCCCGTTTCAAGACCATTTATACAGAAAAACCAGAGGGCCGGGGCTAATTTCGACCGCGTCAAAGTTTGTATACCCTTGCAACTTTTTTGATAACTCTTTCCTTACCTTTTAGCCATCAATGTGGAAGAACGTTTTATATAAAAAGGCTTATGTTTGCGAAAGAATGGCCTACAATCATAGGAAGTAACGAAGATATTGATCAAAGTCACTGTTTTCCACCGATCGTTCCTATGGGAGCTATATGATATAGTCACCCGATCTTTATCAAATTTGGCACAGTCATTAACAGATATTTTAAACTAACAAATGTTTAATTTGAAAGCAATCGCGTTAAAAGTAACGAAGTTATTTACAAAAGTCACTGTTTTCGACCGATCGTTCCTATGGGAGCTATATGATATAGTCATCCGATCTTAATCAAATTTGGCACAGTCGTTTATAAGCGTAATAAACTCTCTTATATTAAGTTTCACGATAATAGCATAGAAAATAACGAAGATATTGAGAAAAGTCACTGTTCGTGACTTTGGGGTTTATATGGGAGCTATATGATATAGTGGTCCGATCTGGCTGAATCCGAGATATACAACCCCTATTACGGTCTAGAAGGAGTTTGATCCAGACGGACGGACGGACATGGCTATTTGAACTCGTCTCGTCGTGCTGATCAAGAATATATATACTTTGTATGGTCGGAGATGCTTCGTTCTATGCGTTGCACACTTCTGACCAAAATTAATATACCCTTTTTGCAAGGGTATAAAAAGTAAACATGTAGGATTGCGTGAGAACCTCTAATGGTATCAGAATGCCGATAAAGATAGTGACTTGATATACATAAGTCGGTTCTTTTGTTTGATAAATAAATAAATATAATAAGATAAGATACATTAAAGTGAATTGGTGTCAAGTTTATATTATTTTGGTCCAGCCTCTTACATTTTGGGGGCTCAACCGAGACGCGGACAGAAAGTAATAAATTGAACTTGCTTGGATTCGTCGCTATCCAATCATTCATGCAAGTCAAGAAGAAACCTGGAGCAGAGATCGAGACCTGTGTGTGTAAGTGAGAAGCAGCTAAAGCGTTAAGAAGTTAAGACGTAAAGAAGACGACAACTTAGAAGACAACTACGTAAAAAAGATGACGAGAAACGGAAAACAAAGACGTAAAATAACCAAGGCTGCAGCGCAAGTACATTTATTTTTTTATACTGACATTATTTAAAGAATTTAGATAAGCAAGAAAAAAATTTGACCAAGAAAGAGGATTCAAAATATTTGTAATAATATAAACCAATTTATATTTTTCATCGCAGTTAGTGCATTTTTCTTGGATTAGCGTCGCACAGTGGGGTCTTTTGACATTTTACATTGCAAAAATCATAGCTTCTAAACCGATGAAGCGATTTTAAAAAATACCTTAAGCTTCAAAATGAGTAAATAACATAATTACGACAAAAAAATTTGTTTTTTTTGAATTTTTTTTAGGTTTATTTGGAAAATTTGCCATTGATGGCTGATTTTCTTCAAAATAATTTTTAATAATTACATCAATATCTAATAAACTCAACATTTCGGGACTATAGTTGCTATTTTCCAAATCCTTTCGTGATCGCACGTGTCTCAGTGATGCAATAAGTGGGTCCGAAGAGGCTGCCAGCATGTTAAAATGGTCTTCATTTTGTCTAACACGAGAAGTTTTTGGTGTATTAGTGTATCTGAATCTTTTGTATTCCTTGTTTTCACATTCCTGTGCTTCTTCGGATAGCTCCCCAATTGGTAAACACTGATATTCTATTAAATCCTTTCCTGCTCCTTATCTTTGAATCTCGTATACTCCTCAAGACAAACTTTATTTTTTTTCACGAAATTTTCCAGATTTCTGCCGCTTGCGATCCCTTTTCGCCTTAAGTTACATTGTGTATATTTGATTTTTACCTTAAGCTCCGTACTAGCGTTTTCGAATGAAACGCCCATCCCCTTCAGCAAACCCATTTCAAAACCATTTCACAATCGTGGAAAACTTTCAAAATCCTTTCATTCTTTAACAACATTATAAATAAAACTGTCTTGAATTATATTGACAAATACTATTCAGTCCGGATTTAAGATGTCGAAAACGAGAGGAATTAGCATTTTATATTATATTTTTTGAACTTTTTGTATTAATTAGTTAAAAAACTTAATATGTGCACACAATTAGGTAAACGGAAATAAAAACGACCAACCTGCAACTAGGACCAATTTTTCATCATCTTAAAATAACATTTACCTGCGTTGTCAGTTTTTCTAAAGCAGGTAATTAGCAATCTAACATTGTAGAAAGGCATATATATAAATAGGTAGTATTTGCAAAACAGCATTACACAATGTTATCAGTTGATAACAAACAAGACACAGGCAAATATGAATGCGCTCTTCTTCTTCCTCATACCTGCAGCGCATTTTTTAGGCGAGGTTGCCTTAGTTTTATGGCTTACGCATCGGTTTCACAGGTCTCTGATAGGTAAATGTTTCACCTACCTAGTGTATGTGGAGTATAAGGTAGTGATACTAGCTGATACTTGTTAGTTTTATTCCACCAAAGTTAAAAAATGCCAATATTTGGTACATTTTTTAAACGCTTCTAGTTCAATAACAATTTAAGTAATAATATTAAAATTTATGACACATGCTATTAATAAAAAACATAGTTTTCAGATAAAACCAAAAAATCTAAGATCGATTGTTGAAATCGCCCAATATTCAGTTTTAAAGTTGCGATTTTTTTTTTTTAAATTATCATTTTTTCCTTTTTACTAAAAATGTCTCAACTTTAGGTGCCTCTAGCACCCACGAATCTCAACCGATTTCCAAAATTTTATGGATTCATAATCTCTGAAGTATTCCCTATCGATTGCATATATAATTTTTGCCAAACGGGATTATGAAAAAACAGATTTTTGCAACGCTATCCGAGCAGAGGCTTAACTGTGCGTCGCCGGAAGAAGAACGAGACAACTTCCAGTGTGGCCTTAGGCCGCATACCGATATTTCCCATAGACGGGCTTAATACTAACAACAGATACTTAAAATATTGACTTACTACTAACAATCGATACTTAAAAATACCGACATCGATATATGTGTAAACATTTAACGGAATTCATAAATAACTTACATCTTACAACTCGGCCGTCCTGACAAGGAATCGACCTCGATTCTAATTGCTAACAAAAAGGGGTAAATAATAACATTAAGTGGCTAGTGTCGCCTTTGTTTGGATATCGGAATCTTTATCAGGGGCTGCCCATAGCTTAAGTTTGGAGGCTTCTAGTATCCCATCATATGGCAGTTGGGTGATCTGGGAGCCCTCCACATCCCGGATAACATATCGATCATTCGGAATCTCTATGAACAACGTATGGGCCACGATACCGTCTTATAAGTTTTTTATTTGTACCTGCCGAAGTATCCACATTCTTAATAACTACGAAATCCCCCTCATCAAAACTAACGGCAGGGAGGTGATGCTTCGAATAGTACTCAACATTATATTCTTGAGACTTAACAATGTTACGGAAGGCTATTCTCCTGACGTCCACCTCTGAGCCATCGACCTCCACCGTCCTCTCACCCAACCGTTCGGTTAGTTCATCCACTACAACGCCTCGTTGTTCAACCCCTAATAGGAGTACGGAAGCGCCAAATTATGTTGTGGAGTGGACGGAACTATTCAATGCAAACTATATGTTCGGCAGTTGTTGGACCCAATCCGCGTGGTCCGTGGGTTCTATCAGTTTACCCATCAAAGGGCCCAAGACACGGTTAACCCGCTCCACTTGGCCGTTGGTCCGGGTTGAGGCAGTGGCATTCTGCACATGAATTATATTATTGGAAGAAAAAAAGCAGGTACCTCGATCGCTGATAGTTCGGCGGGGTCTACTATAATTTGCAAAATACTGAGATTAAGTAGTAACAGCAGTAACAACTTCACAAATTTAGTGAAAGCGTCAATGACAACCAGAAGATACTTTTTCTTAGAGCGTATGGACGGAAGGGAACCTATATGATCAATATGAATGGTATCAAACGGCAGGGGCACTTTGGCAATACTGTGTAGCGTGACACGTTTGTCTTGAGCGGAAACGGAATAGTAAATACCTTTGAGGCAGTTTTTAATGTAATTGTTGACGTAAGACTTCATACACGGAAACCAGTAGTACTTCTTGATTTGTGTACAACATTTCTCCGTGGCCATATGGCCAAGCTTCTCATGCTCTTTTCGTATGACGTGGTTTTTTCATTTCGAAAGGGACATAAAATTGGAGTACACTCGTCGGGGACAGGCGGTACACTACTCCGTCACGCAGTTCGAAATCTGCTATTTCATGTTTCTCTAAATCATCTCGGAGTTTGACAATCTCAGGGTCACGGTTCTGAGTTAACTGCAGTTGGAAGTCGAGGTTTGAATCGTCAACGTATGCGCCAGTTTCTATTTGGCTCAGAACATCGGCATGGGGCATACTAACCCCCGAGCGGTGTACAATCGTGTAGTTGTAATTTTTTAACAGCAGGGCCCAGCGAAAAATTTTTGCGGAATGTCCCCGTTTCTCAGTGTCAACGCCAGGAAATTACAATCCGTAACGATTTTGAACGGGATGAACTTAAGGTACGTCTCAAAGCGTTTCAAGGCTGTAACATGCGCTTGTCGTTCAAAATTTGAAAACTCAACCGAAAATGGTTAATCGTGGAAACAACCCATTTAGCTTGTTTTTAGTATCCGAATCAGTACATAGCGTTATCGATAATTTATGACCTTACGTATTCACGTAAGTCGTCACGTATCGATCGGTGAGATATCGGCTTAAAGCTCAGCCCTAGATTAAAGAATATTGGCGAAAGGAAAATTAAAAGATTAAAATACGCGTGGCCCCGTTCTTTCTTAACTCAACTCCCAAAGGAGACGGAGGTGCTACACTCCTCGCTGCACCCACCACGTGTATCGTGCAAGAAAAAAATATAACCCTTTCAATTGCATCCTTCATAGGATTGCCCAACAAAACAACCAACTTGGTTCTGGTGTAGTTTCTGGTAGTGCATTGGAGAGAATATCCGCGGAGCGCCTGTGATTTGTCGCAGAAATTAATTCCGCGTCCAATAACATCGTTTTTTTTTTGTGGCGTTTTGGCTATCGCCGCTCCAATCGGAATAAATTTATTCCAAAATTTTTGTGGCTGTGGTGTCGCTCTCCATAGGGTAAATATGTATATATACATATAATTGTTTGACGTGTAGCTTATTAACCTGTTCCTACTAGGGACTGGCACCACAAGTACGTAGCATATTACCCCTGAGTGGTAGACCGCCAAGTCAGATTTTTCAACTGAGGAAAGAGGACTCAGTCTCAATGAATTAAAGAAACGTTGAGCGAAGGAAGTTTTTAGCTGCGTCTTTCTGTCCATTTTTGACCGGACTCATTCCAAAAAAAGTACACGTGGTTTTGTGCAGTGCAGCCGTAAAATAATCAGGATGGGTGCAAGCGTTTAAAAGCCCCTTCAAATTTAATGGTGTCTATGCATTCGAGCCTCTCGGTCCTGCCAAAAAAAAAAAAAAAAAACTTGAATCCGTGGAATTACACGGGTACCCAATGAAGCAGTTGCAACACGTTGGCATGACCTGGGGACGTTCGAAGACAATGTTCTTGTAATACTTAGACATTCAATACTTATAAGAGTTATTTGTTCACAGGGAGAGAGAGAGAGAGAGGATACGAATAATGATAATGTTAATGTGCTTAATCGAAAACGGGTGCTCCCAAACCAAATCAGAGGCTTCTGACTACCTTAAATCATATTATCTATTTTTGAACAGCCTCCGCTTCGAAAGATCTTTCGCCGCTGGACTAAAACTGTAAGTCAAACCAAAAAAAAAAAAAAAAAAAAAAAAATATTAATTGATTCGGTTTATTCGTTTTTGGAGCCTTTGAATATGTTGGACGTTGGTGCCATTGCCAATACTTAAATTTATTAGGAAATTTAACCGTGTAGTTGTTATTTTTATCCTTTTCTCTCCCGGTATCATTTTAATATGATTCGATTTTTGTAAATTTAATTAAAATTGGTTTTTTGTAACCTAATCTCAGGATAACGAGTAAGATAATTATGTTTGATAACCGCATTGCTGCATCGTATATAGTATGAAATTGAGGATAAGATCCAAACTTATTTTTCGACCAGTATTTAGTTTAAGATTTCAAAGTATGAAGATAAGCTTAAATAGCCCAAAAGAACAAATACTACTTTACGGACCTCTACATATTAACTTCATTAATTCTGAATAATATAAAGTTCGTTTGTTTCCGAAAGAGATATTAAGAATGAATTAAAATAGGAAATGAATCCTGCCTTGTTCATAAGCTTAGAAATTAATAAAACTATTGTTCTTTGAAATGAACTCCCTATAATCGTTAAATTTTGGGGAACCATGCAACCGACTGAGAGATAAAAAGAGGCCGTAAGACATGTTGGAGGGATCCTCAATTCAGACGTTGCCCGAGGATCATGGTAGGGTGGGCGTTCACATGATAGGCCTATAGGATATCATGACATAAACCAACATGTGTGCCTCCTGATACTACATAGTTTAACGTGTTCTTGTTTCTGGTCTCCTCAGGCCTTCTTTCTTTCGCATCTAAACCTGTACCGTTATCCCTTGGTGTCCTTAAGTACGCGAATTTAAAATTTTACGTCTGTATCGAATGTGAGTAACTATATTTCTGGCTAATCTCTATCGTATAACCCACTCCCAGCCGACCTGACCCTAGCCGAACCTATCGCGTACTCGGCCAGCACTATGCACGAACATCTGCTCAACACTCCTTGTGAGATTCAACGTTACATGCTACAGATAAGATAAAATTTTTGGCGCCCAACGTGGGGCCCGATTCGGCTGCCCCAACCAGATTTTTTTTCTTGT
Organism: Drosophila tropicalis; assembly: GCF_018151085.1. Lineage (NCBI taxonomy): Eukaryota > Metazoa > Arthropoda > Insecta > Diptera > Drosophilidae > Drosophila > Drosophila tropicalis. Next base: position 334,600 of record NW_027173482.1, read on the forward strand.
ACTAGTCGTGTTATCATAACCGCTGGATTTATGCTATCGAATAGTATCCCATTTCTCCTGTGAATTTTATGTAATCATAGTAGTGAGCAGTGTTAGTAGTGATTGGAATTATTTAAGTTAAGTACCTCACTTAAATACCCGCACTGACTAAGAAACGCTGGTCATTGACTTAGCAATTCCCGTTTGAAAAAAAAAAACCGTAATATATTGTTCGTCCCTGGACGCCGAATTAGTGGCCAAGTGCTACCGTCGGACCGGACTCAATTGATATGTCGGTCTTCAAACTGCACCCGTTTGTCTGGTCTTATAAAGAATGAGAGGTTTGTTACCTGGATTCAGCTTTGGTGGATAAATACTACCGACTGCCCGGAATAAATTTTAGAATTCCTGTGACATCAGCATTGGACTGCGAGCCAGGACAGCTGGAGTCAAGTAATGTGGCATTAAGCTACCACTTAGCCGCAATACTGGCCAAGCAGCGCAATGCGAGACAAATATTTGTTTCCTCGTATGTGCTTCGTCTATGTTTTCAACTATCTATTTTGTAGTATCTAGTGTACATTTAGGCTGATCTTTAACGTTTGCAGACATGGTTGTATGGTTTCCCGGTTTTAGATGAATTTTTCTGATTTACCATAATATTGCATTATACCCAGTTTAATATAGAAAAGTGTTATATATATTTAGATGTACAATAATAATAAGAATATTTCAATCGAAGTGATAGCAAGTTATGTCAGTATTCGATAGTTCCGATAGTTTGGACAGATCTGAAGAAATTAGTAGAAGCTGTGGCATTTGTGTGCGGGAGTTGGACTTCAACGCAGAGTGGATAACCACCCCCTGCAATCATTCATTTCACATTAGTTGCTTTTCGCTTCGCGAAGGAGCTAAATCAGTGTGTCCAGTTTGTCGTACTTCCGTTCAATCCAACGTTACTAATTTGGCGGACGAGTTACTGTTAGCAGGCGGCGGAGACATGCCGATCTTAAGATCATCACGTACCGTAGCAGGAGCAACTGAGGCTAACCCAGAAATGGAACCACAGGCCAACACACCAGAGGCATTCGACTTGCCGTCATCACAAGCAAGCATAGATCAAGTAATAGCCCGAGCCCTTTCCGAAGGCCTTACCCAAATGAATCAGGTAGTCGCTCAATCAATGACTCAGGTCTCCCAAACCTTGTCGCAGACCATGTCTCAGGCTGTAGCCCAAATGACCCAGTCTTTAGAGATAACTTTACAACGAGCGGCGTCTAACGGCCCACTAGCATCGGCCCACGTAGCATCTCGAGCATCCATCCAACCCTCGGGACAAAGACAGACATTTGAAGAGTTATTTCAAATCCCTCCAGTCAAAGTTAAAGTCAACGACCCAATCAGACTACGTATCCAAGTACGTCTATGATGAATGGTGGAGCATATCCAAGTTCCGAATTGCGTGCTGATCGGGTTAGTCAAATAATTTCAGGACATTCGTCCATAGCGGTAGATGACTTTATATATAGAGTCGAGGCCCTCACCTCCTGGTTCTGGAGGTTTCACCGAAGCGTTCCACTAGTGACCTGGTCACAGCTTCGGGTGGCACTAAGAGCACAATTTCAAGACGGAAGAACCGATCTAGAAATTCGTACGGCCATGTTTCAGCGAAAGCAACGTCCAAATGAATCCTTTGATAGTTTTTATGACGCTATCGTAACACTGGGAGATAGATTAGCCGTCCCATTGACAGAGTCTGCATTGTTAGATGTACTGAAGGCAAAGTTACTACAAGAAATTCAACATGAGATTTTGAATGTACCAGTAATGTCGGCTTCGCATTTGCGCCACGTTGTGTGCACACGTGAACGATTTATGCAATCGGTAAATAAGTCAGTGACGACAACCATTCCTAGATCCACCCCGAAACGGCAGGTTCATGAATTAGAATTTTCGGCTACCAATGTAAAATTAGAAACCGACCCGGATCTATATCCCGAGGTGGAAATTGCTGCTATTAACTTAATTCGTTGGAATTGCAAAGAAAATGGACATAGATATCAGGATTGCGATGCAGAGCGAAAGATATTTTGCTATGGCTGCGGTCCACCTGATGCCTACAAACCTACTTGTAATCGATGTACTAATTCAAAAAACGGAGTTCGCCGTGCACTGTCGAAAAGTGCACTCAAACTGAACCCGGTGAACACCCTTTAGGGGAATCCTCGATGGATTCCTCACTACCAACTTTGTCACAACTCCCAACTATTCCTATGCACCTACGTGAGTTTATACTAACTAAAAAGATATACTAAAAGATGCGAGGAATTAAGCGATTAATTCAATATAGAAAAAAACATAAATTAGAGAAAACGGCGGTTTTGGATTCGATAATAGATGCTTCCCTTGATTGGCGGCCGTACGCAGATGTGAACCTCTTTGGAAGAGAATTAAAGGGTCTCATGGACACTGGAGCGTCAATTAGTTGTGTAGGTGGAAATTTGGCGACAGAATTGATCAACGAATTGCTACCCCTTAAGACGGTAAAAACCATGGTGCACACAGCAGATGGACAAAAACAAGCCATTCTAGGAAAGACTCTTACCTCTGTTAGCTTTCGAGGAATCGAAAAACCAATAACTCTTTATGTTGTACCCTCGCTGGCACAGAATCTCTATTTAGGTATAGACTTTTGGAGAGCCTTTGATTTGTTACCGGCCTTTTTGGCGCATAAAGGAAAAGAACCAACCGTAGCTTGTATTAATCTCGATAGCGAATTAAATGTGTCATTATCCGAATCCCAGAAAAAACACTTACTTAAAACCAATCAATTGTTTCCATCCTTCGAGGAAAAAGGATTAGGAAAAAACAACTGGCTGTCACATGAAATTGATGTAGGTGATGCAAAAGCGATCAAGCAGCGGCACTATGCTGTATCTCCGGCCATAGAAAAATTAATGTACCAAGAGATAGATCGTATGCTTGCCCTTGGGGTAATAGAAGAATCAAATAGCCCCTGGTCATCACCTGTTGTACTGGTGCGCAAACCAGGAAAAGTTCGATTATGTATTGACAGTCGAAAACTTAATGCAGTCACGATTAAAAATGCTTATCCTATGCCTTTAATTGACGGAATTCTTAGTCGGTTACCGAAAGCAGAATTTATTTCAAGTATTGATCTAAAGGATGCTTATTGGCAAATACCGCTAGCCGCTAGCGACCGCGAGAAAACGGCATTTACCATACCAGGAAGACCTCTTTATCAGTTTACTGTAATGCCCTTCGGTTTGTCAAACGCCCCTCAAACAATGTCCAAACTTATGGATCGAGTGATACCACCTAGTTTGCGAAATGAAATTTTTATATACTTAGATGACGTTTTAGTAGTTTCGGAGTCCTTTGAGAGACATATTTCAGTATTTTCCGAGTTAGCTAATAGACTAATCCTAGCGGGACTTACAATTAATGTGAGAAAAAGCAGTTTTTGTCTCAAAGAAGTCAAATATCTTGGCCATGTTATTGGTAATGGAACCATTCGAACGGACCCTGATAAGGTGTCAGCGATCCAAGAATTCCCAGTCCCCAAGTCTGTAAAGCAAGTACGTAGGTTTTTAGGTCTCACGGGATGGTATCATAAGTTTATAAAAAATTATGCTGGTATTGCCGCACCCATTTCCGACACGTTAAAGCACAAACGAAAATTCATTTGGTCTGAAGAAGCACAAAATGCATTTGATCGGTTAAAATATTCTCTGTGTACCGCCCCTGTACTACATAGCTCTAATTTTAACGCTCCTTTTTCTATACACTGTGATGCTAGTCATACAGGTGTGGGAGGTGTACTTTTGCAAATCGATAACGAAGAAAATGAAGTCCCAATCGCCTTCATGTCACGAAAACTAAATCAGTGTCAAAGGGCTTATTCCGTAACGGAAATATCATGTCACGAAAACTAAATCAGTGTCAAAGGGCTTATTCCGTAACGGAAAAAGAATGGCTTGCGGCTGTCCTATGTGTAAAAAAATTTCGAGCTTATATTGAGGGTCAAGAATTCTCTATTATTACAGATCACGCGTCCCTAAAATGGTTAATGACGCAAGTTGACTTAAGTTCTAGATTGGCGAGATAGGCACTTAAACTGCAAGGATTCTCATTTAAAATAATGCATAGGAAAGGCTCACGAAATATAGTTCCTGACGCTTTATCGCGAGTACATACTGATGATATATCAGCTATTACCTTAGCAAATGGTTTCGATCTGTCGTCAGACGCCTTCGACGCTGATGAATATAAAGATTTAAACGCTAAGATTCAATTAAAGCAATCCCAGCTACCCGATGTCAAGGTTATAGACAAATACATTTATCGGCGAACAGAACACGCATCCGGTGATCGTGTAGCGGATGACCTGTGCTGGAAGCTTTGGATTCCAAAATCGTTAGTGCTGGATGTGATACAACAAAATCACGAAGATCACTTAGCGGCGCACAGTGGAATAAATAAAACACTGGAGCGGATCAGACGCTATTTTTATTGGCCCAACCTAATAGGTGATGTAAAGGAATTTATTGCGAACTGTTCTGTTTGTAAGACTACTAAGCATTTGAACACCTATTTGCGTCCCCCAATGGCCAAATCAGTGCAAACATATAGGGTTTTTCAAAAATTATACATAGACTTTTTAGGCCCATATCCCAGAAGCAAACTCGGAAACATAGGGATCTTCGTAGTTCTCGATCATTTCACTAAATTTCCTTTTTTAAAAGCTGTTCGAAAACTTACTGCAGATGCTGTTATGGAAACCTATCTGGAAACAGAATTGTTCCATTGTTTTGGCATTCCCGAAGTAGTTGTATCAGACAACGGATCTCAGTTCAAATCCCATCAGTTTAAAGCACTGCTGGAGAAGTATAAAGTTCGACATTCCTTTACCGCAGCTTATGCCCCACAAGCAAACGCGTCCGAACGGGTAAATAGATCGGGTAAATGTTTACTATTACTACTCGGGCCCAAAACGCGCTTAAACTACATAATTTTGGTATCAAACGAAAGAGAAAAATTGCACGAGCACGACCTCAGGTGCGCCTTGGCGATTTATTTCGTAGTTTTTGAGTAATTAACAAAAGAAAATTAATATTTTTAGCGGGACTATAGCTAAAAGTAGCTTTTTCCGGCTAAAAAAAGCTGTTCAATTTTGAGATGGTGTTGCCGAATGCCGAATTTTGGATACTCGAATACGCGGGCATTTTGAATCTTTTGTTCGCACTATTCTCAACAAACGAAAATATTGTTGAGTTTACAATATTTCTTGATTTTATGGAACAAATATAGTTTAGAATACAATATTCGGCTGCCAGAGCAGCGCGCCAAATAAAAAATAGCGTTTGACAACACTGAAATCTAGCTTTACCCGATTTTTCCACTTTTCAACACTAAAATCTCGAGTAGTAATAGTAAACATTTACCATAGATCGGTGTTAGCTGCAATAAAGTCTTATGTGAACAAAGATCAGACCAATTGAGATGAAAACCTTAGTTCAGTTGCATGTGCGCTAAGATCCAGTTGGCATTCGGCCATCAATAATAGTCCGTACCGTGTATGTTTTGGCCAACAAATGATAACGAACGGTGCAACTTACCCCCTGTTAAGAAGTTTAAACCTATTATAGGATAGATCTATTCAGTTTGACCAAGGCTGTAGCCAAACAGCATGAACGCAACGAAAAAACATATAATTTGAGAAGTCGAGACGTGTCATTTCAACCAGGTCAAGAAGTGTACCGACGTAATTTTCCAGTTGAGTAATTATGCAAAGGGTTTCTCAGCCAAGTTAGCTCCAACGTTTATAAAAGCCAGAGTCCGTCAGCGGATTGGAACTAGTTATTACGAACTAGAGGATATGCAAGGGAGAATGATGGGGAAATTCCATGCAAAAGACATTAAACAATAGGGCATTATTTATTATCTCCTTTACTCCAAGCGGTATCCCACTTTGATGTTCAACAACCACCAAAGTGTGATTTTGTCGGGGAGGTGTGTAACATGCGCTTGTCGTTCAAAATTTGAAAACTCAACCGAAAATGGTTAATCGTGGAAACAACCCATTTAGCTTGTTTTTAGTATCCGAATCAGTACATAGCGTTATCGATAATTTATGACCTTACGTATTCACGTAAGTCGTCACGTATCGATCCGTGAGATATCGGCTTAAAGCTCAGCCCTAGATTAAAGAATATTGGCGAAAGGAAAATAAAAAAGATTAAAATACGCGTGGCCTCGTTTAAAAAACGGAGTTCGCCGTGCACTGTCGAAAAGTGCACTCAAACTGAACCCGGTGAACACCCTTTAGGGGAATCCTCGATGGATTCCTCACTACCAACTTTGTCACAACTCCCAACTATTCCTATGCACCTACGTGAGTTTATACTAACTAAAGAGATATACTAAAAAGATGCGAGGAATTAAGCGATTAATTCAATATAGAAAAAAACGTAAATTAGAGAAAACGGCGGTTTTGGATTCGATAATAGATGCTTCCCTTGATTGGCGGCCGTACGCAGATGTGAACCTCTTTGGAAGAGAATTAAAGGGTCTCATGGACACTGGAGCGTCAATTAGTTGTGTAGGTGGAAATTTGGCGACAGAATTGATCAACGAATTGCTACCCCTTAAGACGGTAAAAACCATGGTGCACACAGCAGATGGACAAAAACAAGCCATTCTAGGAAAGACTCTTACCTCTGTTAGCTTTCGAGGAATCGAAAAACCAATAACTCTTTATGTTGTACCCTCGCTGGCACAGAATCTCTATTTAGGCATAGACTTTTGGAGAGCCTTTGATTTGTTACCGGCCTTTTTGGCGCATAAAGGAAAAGAACCAACCGTAGCTTGTATTAATCTCGATAGCGAATTAAATGTGTCATTATCCGAATCCCAGAAAAAACACTTACTTTAAACCATTCCATTGTTTCCATCCTTCGAGGAAAAAGGATTAGGAAAAACCAGCTGGCTGTCACATGAAATTGATGTAGGTGATGCAAAAGCGATCAAGCAGCGGCACTATGATGTATCTCCGGCCATAGAAAAATTAATGTACCAAGAATTAGATCGTATGCTTGCCCTTGGGGTAATAGAAGAATCAAATAGCCCCTGGTCATCACCTGTTGTACTGGTGCGCAAACCGGGAAAAGTTCGATTATGTATTGACAGTCGAAAACTTAATGAAATCACGATTAAAAATGCTTATCCTATGCCTTTAATTGACGGAATTCTTAGTCGGTTACCGAAAGCAGAATTTATTTCAAGTATTGATCTAAAGGATGCTTATTGGCAAATACCGCTAGCGACCGCGAGAAAACGGCATTTACCATACCAGGAAGACCTCTCTATCAGTTTACTGTAATGCCCTTCGGTTTGTCAAACGCCCCTCAAACAATGTCCAAACTTATGGATCGAGTGATACCACCTAGTTTGCGAAATGAAATTTTTATATACTTAGATGACCTTTTAGTAGTTTCGGAGTCCTTTGAGAGACATATTTCAGTATTATCCGAGTTAGCTAATAGACTAATCCTAGCGGGACTTACAATTAATGTGAGAAAAAGCAGTTTTTGTCTCAAAGAAGTCAAATATCTTGGCCATGTTATTGGTAATGGAACCATTCGAACGGACCCTGATAAGGTGTCAGCGATCCAAGAATTCCCAGTCCCCAAGTCTGTAAAGCAAGTACGTAGGTTTTTAGGTCTCACGGGATGGTATCATAAGTTTATAAAAAATTATGCTGGTATTGCCGCACCCATTTCCGACACGTTAAAGCACAAACGAAAATTCATTTGGTCTGAAGAAGCACAAAATGCATTTGATCGGTTAAAATATTCTCTGTGTACCGCCCCTGTACTACATACTACATTCCAAGCAAGAGACATTAAACAATAGGGCATTATTTATTATCTCCTTTACTCCAAGCGGTATCCCACTTTGATATTTAACAACCGCCAAAGTGTGATTTTGTCGGGGAGGTGTGTAACATGCGCTTGTCATTCAAAATTTGAAAACTCAACCGAAAATGGTTAATCGTGGAAACAACCCATTTAGCTTGTTTTTAGTATCCGAATCAATACATAGCGTTATCGATAATTTATGACCTTACGTATTCACGTAAGTCGTCACGTATCGATCCGTGAGATATCGGCTTAAAGCTCAGCCCTAGATTAAAGAATATTGGCGAAAGGAAAATTAAAAGATTAAAATACGGAGTTCGCCGTGCACTGTCGAAAAGTGCACTCAAACTGAACCCGGTGAACACCCTTTAGGAGGATCCTCGATGGATTCCTCACTACCAACTTTGTCACAACTCCCAACTATTCCTATGCACCTACGTGAGTTTATATCTCCACTATGTGCAAATACTAAAAAGATGCGAGGAATTAAGCGATTAATTCAATATAGAAAAAAACATAAATTAGAGAAAACGGCGGTTTTGGATTCGATAATAGATGCTTCCCTTGATTGGCGGCCGTACGCAGATGTGAACCTCTTTGGAAGAGAATTAAAGGGTCTCATGGACACTGGAGCGTCAATTAGTTGTGTAGGTGGAAATTTGGCGACAGAATTGATCAACGAATTGCTACCCCTTAAGACGGTAAAAACCATGGTGCACACAGCAGATGGACAAAAACAAGCCATTCTAGGAAAGACTCTTACCTCTGTTAGCTTTCGAGGAATCGAAAAACCAATAACTCTTTATGTTGTACCCTCGCTGGCACAGAATCTCTATTTAGGTATAGACTTTTGGAGAGCCTTTGATTTGTTACCGGCCTTTTTGGCGCATAAAGGAAAAGAACCAACCGTAGCTTGTATTAATCTCGATAGCGAATTAAATGTGTCATTATCCGAATCCCAGAAAAAACACTTACTTAAAACCATTCAATTGTTTCCATCCTTCGAGGAAAAAGGATTAGGAAAAACCAGCTGGCTGTCACATGAAATTGATGTAGGTGATGCAAAAGCGATCAAGCAGCGGCACTATGCTGTATCTCCGGCCATAGAAAAATTAATGTACCAAGAGATAGATCGTATGCTTGCCCTTGGGGTAATAGAAGAATTAAATAGCCCCTGGTCATCACCTGTTGTACTGGTGCGCAAACCGGGAAAAGTTCGATTATGTATTGACAGTCGAAAACTTAATGAAGTCACGATTAAAAATGCTTATCCTATGCCTTTAATTGACGGAATTCTTAGTCGGTTACCGAAAGCAGAATTTATTTCAAGTATTGATCTAAAGGATGCTTATTGGCAAATACCGCTAGCCGCTAGCGACCGCGAGAAAACGGCATTTACCATACCAGGAAGACCTCTCTATCAGTTTACTGTAATGCCCTTCGGTTTGTCAAACGCCCCTCAAACAATGTCCAAACTTATGGATCGAGTGATACCACCTAGTTTGCGAAATGAAATTTTTATATACTTAGATGACCTTTTAGTAGTTTCGGAGTCCGGAGACATATTTCAGTATTATCCGAGTTAGCTAATAGACTAATCCTAGCGGGACTTACAATTAATGTGGAAAAAGCAGTTTTTGTCTCAAAGAAGTCAAATATCTTGGCCATGTTATTGGTAATGGAACCATTCGAACGGACCCTGATAAGGTGTCAGCGATCCAAGAATTCCCAGTGCCCAAGACTGTAAAGCAAGTACGTAGGTTTTTAGGTCTCACGGGATGGTATCATAAGTTTATAAAAAATTATGCTGGTATTGCCGCACCCATTTCCGACACGTTAAAGCACAAACGAAAATTCATTTGGTCTGAAGAAGCACAAAATGCATTTGATCGGTTAAAATATTCTCTGTGTACCGCCCCTGTACTACATAGCCCTAATTTTAACGCTCCTTTTTCTATACACTGTGATGCTAGTCATACAGGTGTGGGAGGTGTACTTATGCAAATCGATAACGAAGAAAATGAAGTGCCAATCGCCTTCATGTCACGGAAACTAAATCAGTGTCAAAGGGCTTATTCCGTAACGGAAAAAGAATGGCTTGCGGCTGTCCTATGTGTAAAAAAATTCCGAGCTTATATTGTGGGTCAAGAATTCTCTATTATTACAGATCACGCGTCCCTAAAATGGTTAATGACGCAAGTTGACTTAAGTTCTAGATTGGCGAGATAGGCACTTAAACTGCAAGGATTCTCATTTAAAATAATGCATAGGAAAGGCTCACGAAATATAGTTCCTGACGCTTTATCGCGAGTACATACTGATGATATATCAGCTATTACCTTAGCAAATGGTTTCGATCTGTCGTCAGACGTCTTCGACGCTGATGAATATAAAGATTTAAACGCTAAGATTCAATTAAAGCAATCCCAGCTACCCGATGTCAAGGTTATAGACAAATACATTTATCGGCGAACAGAACACGCATCCGGTGATCGTGTAGCGGATGACCTGTGCTGGAAGCTTTGGATTCCAAAATCGTTAGTGCTGGATGTGATACAACAAAATCACGAAGATCACTTAGCGGCGCACAGTGGAATAAATAAAACACTGGAGCGGATCAGACGCTATTTTTATTGGCCCAACCTAATAGGTGATGTAAAGGAATTTATTGCGAACTGTTCTGTTTGTAAGACTACTAAGCATTTGAACACCTATTTGCGTCCCCCAATGGCCAAATCAGTGCAAACATATAGGGTTTTTCAAAAATTATACATAGACTTTTTAGGCCCATATCCCAGAAGCAAACTCGGAAACATAGGGATCTTTGTAGTTCTCGATCATTTCACTAAATTTCCTTTTTTAAAAGCTGTTCGAAAACTTACTGCAGATGCTGTTATGGAAACCTATCTGGAAACAGAATTGTTCCATTGTTTTGGCATTCCCGAAGTAGTTGTATCAGACAACGGATCTCAGTTCAAATCCCATCAGTTTAAAGCACTGCTGGAGAAGTATAAAGTTCGACATTCCTTTACCGCAGCTTATGCCCCACAAGCAAACGCGTCCGAACGGGTAAATAGATCGGTGTTAGCTGCAATAAAGTCTTATGTGAACAAAGATCAGACCAATTGAGATGAAAACCTTAGTTCAGTTGCATGTGCGCTAAGATCCAGTTGGCATTCGGCCATCAATAATAGTCCGTACCGTGTATGTTTTGGCCAACAAATGATAACGAACGGTGTAACTTACCCCCTGTTAAGAAGTTTAAACCTATTAGAGGATAGATCTATTCAGTTTGACCGTACTGATTCTCTGGAAATAATTCGTCAGACGGCGATCAAGGCTGTAGCCAAACAGCATGAACGCAACGAAAAAACATATAATTTGAGAAGTCGAGACGTGTCATTTCAACCAGGTCAAGAAGTGTACCGACGTAATTTTCCAGTTGAGTAATTATGCAAAGGGTTTCTCAGCCAAGTTAGCTCCAACGTTTATAAAAGCCAGAGTCCGTCAGCGGATTGGAACTAGTTATTACGAACTAGAGGATATGCAAGGGAGAATGATGGGGAAATTCCATGCAAAAGACATTAAACAATAGGGCATTATTTATTATCTCCTTTACTCCAAGCGGTATCCCACTTTGATGTTTAACAACCACCAAAGTGTGATTTTGTCGGGGAGGTGTGTAACATGCGCTTGTCGTTCAAAATTTGAAAACTCAACCGAAAATGGTTAATCGTGGAAACAACCCATTTAGCTTGTTTTTAGTATCCGAATCAGTACATAGCGTTATCGATAATTTATGACCTTACGTATTCACGTAAGTCGTCACGTATCGATCCGTGAGATATCGGCTTAAAGCTCAGCCCTAGATTAAAGAATATTGGCGAAAGGAAAATTAAAAGATTAAAATACGCGTGGCCTCGTTTAAAAAACGGAGTTCGCCGTGCACTGTCGAAAAGTGCACTCAAACTGAACCCGGTGAACACCCTTTAGGGGAATCCTCACTACCAACTTTGTCACAACTCCCAACTATTCCTATGCACCTACGTGAGTTTATACTAACTAAAGAGATATACTAAAAGATGCGAGGAATTAAGCGATTAATTCAATATAGAAAAAAACATAAATTAGAGAAAACGGCGGTTTTGGATTCGATAATAGATGCTTCCCTTGATTGGCGGCCGTACGCAGATGTGAACCTCTTTAGAAGAGAATTAAAGGGTCTCATGGACACTGGAGCGTCAATTAGTTGTGTAGGTGGAAATTTGGCGACAGAATTGATCAACGAATTGCTACCCCTTAAGACGGTAAAAACCATGGTGCACACAGCAGATGGACAAAAACAAGCCATTCTAGGAAAGACTCTTACCTCTGTTAGCTTTCGAGGAATCGAAAAACCAATAACTCTTTATGTTGTACCCTCGCTGGCACAGAATCTCTATTTAGGTATAGACTTTTGGAGAGCCTTTGATTTGTTACCGGCCTTTTTGGCGCATAAAGGAAAAGAACCAACCGTAGCTTGTATTAATCTCGATAGCGAATTAAATGTGTCATTATCCGAATCCCAGAAAAAACACTTACTTAAAACCATTCAATTGTTTCCATCCTTCGAGAAAAAAGGATTAGGAAAAACCAGCTGGCTGTCACATGAAATTGATGTAGGTGATGCAAAAGCGATCAAGCAGCGGCACTATGCTGTATCTCCGGCCATAGAAAAATTAATGTACCAAGAGATAGATCGTATGCTTGCCCTTGGGGTAATAGAAGAATCAAATAGCCCCTGGTCATCACCTGTTGTACTGGTGCGCAAACCAGGAAAAGTTCGATTATGTATTGACAGTCGAAAACTTAATGCAGTCACGATTAAAAATGCTTATCCTATGCCTTTAATTGACGGAATTCTTAGTCGGTTACCGAAAGCAGAATTTATTTCAAGTATTGATCTAAAGGATGCTTATTGGCAAATACCGCTAGCCGCTAGCGACCGCGAGAAAACGGCATTTACCATACCAGGAAGACCTCTCTATCAGTTTACTGTAATGCCCTTCGGTTTGTCAAACGCCCCTCAAACAATGTCCAAACTTATGGATCGAGTGATACCACCTAGTTTGCGAAATGAAATTTTTATATACTTAGATGACCTTTTAGTAGTTTCGGAGTCCGGAGACATATTTCAGTATTATCCGAGTTAGCTAATAGACTAATCCTAGCGGGACTTACAATTAATGTGAGAAAAAGCAGTTTTTGTCTCAAAGAAGTCAAATATCTTGGCCATGTTATTGGTAATGGAACCATTCGAACGGACCCTGATAAGGTGTCAGCGATCCAAGAATTCCCAGTGCCCAAGACTGTAAAGCAAGTACGTAGGTTTTTAGGTCTCACGGGATGGTATCATAAGTTTATAAAAAATTATGCTGGTATTGCCGCACCCATTTCCGACACGTTAAAGCACAAACGAAAATTCATTTGGTCTGAAGAAGCACAAAATGCATTTGATCGGTTAAAATATTCTCTGTGTACCGCCCCTGTACTACATAGCCCTAATTTTAACGCTCCTTTTTCTATACACTGTGATGCTAGTCATACAGGTGTGGGAGGTGTACTTATGCAAATCGATAACGAAGAAAATGAAGTGCCAATCGCCTTCATGTCACGGAAACTAAATCAGTGTCAAAGGGCTTATTCCGTAACGGAAAAAGAATGGCTTGCGGCTGTCCTATGTGTAAAAAAATTTCGAGCTTATATTGAGGGTCAAGAATTCTCTATTATTACAGATCACGCGTCCCTAAAATGGTTAATGACGCAAGTTGACTTAAGTTCTAGATTGGCGAGATAGGCACTTAAACTGCAAGGATTCTCATTTAAAATAATGCATAGGAAAGGCTCACGAAATATAGTTCCTGACGCTTTATCGCGAGTACATACTGATGATATATCAGCTATTACCTTAGCAAATGGTTTCGATCTGTCGTCAGACGTCTTCGACGCTGATGAATATAAAGATTTAAACGCTAAGATTCAATTAAAGCAATCCCAGCTACCCGATGTCAAGGTTATAGACAAATACATTTATCGGCGAACAGAACACGCATCCGGTGATCGTGTAGCGGATGACCTGTGCTGGAAGCTTTGGATTCCAAAATCGTTAGTGCTGGATGTGATACAACAAAATCACGAAGATCACTTAGCGGCGCACAGTGGAATAAATAAAACACTGGAGCGGATCAGACGCTATTTTTATTGGCCCAACCTAATAGGTGATGTAAAGGAATTTATTGCGAACTGTTCTGTTTGTAAGACTACTAAGCATTTGAACACCTATTTGCGTCCCCCAATGGCCAAATCAGTGCAAACATATAGGGTTTTTCAAAAATTATACATAGACTTTTTAGGCCCATATCCCAGAAGCAAACTCGGAAACATAGGGATCTTCGTAGTTCTCGATCATTTCACTAAATTTCCTTTTTTAAAAGCTGTTCGAAAACTTACTGCAGATGCTGTTATGGAAACCTATCTGGAAACAGAATTGTTCCATTGTTTTGGCATTCCCGAAGTAGTTGTATCAGACAACGGATCTCAGTTCAAATCCCATCAGTTTAAAGCACTGCTGGAGAAGTATAAAGTTCGACATTCCTTTACCGCAGCTTATGCCCCACAAGCAAACGCGTCCGAACGGGTAAATAGATCGGTGTTAGCTGCAATAAAGTCTTATGTGAACAAAGATCAGACCAATTGAGATGAAAACCTTAGTTCAGTTGCATGTGCGCTAAGATCCAGTTGGCATTCGGCCATCAATAATAGTCCGTACCGTGTATGTTTTGGCCAACAAATGATAACGAACGGTGCAACTTACCCCCTGTTAAGAAGTTTAAACCTAATAGAGGATAGATCTATTCAGTTTGACCGTACTGATTCTCTGGAAATAATTCGTCAGACGGCGATCAAGGCTGTAGCCGAACAGCATGAACGCAACGAAAAAACATATAATTTGAGAAGTCGAGACGTGTCATTTCAACCAGGTCAAGAAGTGTACCGACGTAATTTTCCAGTTGAGTAATTATGCAAAGGGTTTCTCAGCCAAGTTAGCTCCAACGTTTATAAAAGCCAGAGTCCGTCAGCGGATTGGAACTAGTTATTACGAACTAGAGGATATGCAAGGGAGAATGATGGGGAAATTCCATGCAAAAGACATTAAACAATAGGGCATTATTTATTATCTCCTTTACTCCAAGCGGTATCCCACTTTGATGTTTAACAACCACCAAAGTGTGATTTTGTCGGGGAGGTGTGTAACATGCGCTTGTCGTTCAAAATTTGAAAACTCAACCGAAAATGGTTAATCGTGGAAACAACCCATTTAGCTTGTTTTTAGTATCCGAATCAGTACATAGCGTTATCGATAATTTATGACCTTACGTATTCACGTAAGTCGTCACGTATCGATCCGTGAGATATCGGCTTAAAGCTCAGCCCTAGATTAAAGAATATTGGCGAAAGGAAAATTAAAATTTTTTTTTGTGGCGTTTTGGCTATCGCCGCTCCAATCGGAATAAATTTATTCCAAAATTTTTGTGGCTGTGGTGTCGCTCTCCATAGGGTAAATATATATATAATTGTTTGACGTGTAGCTTATTAACCTGTTCCTACTAGGGACTGGCACCACAAGTACGTAGCATATTACCCCTGAGTGGTAGACCGCCAAGTCAGATTTTTCAACTGAGGAAAGAGGACTCAGTCTCAATGAATTAAAGAAACGTTGAGCGAAGGAAGTTTTTACCTGCGTCTTTCTGTCCATTTTTGACCGGACTCATTCCAAAAAAAGAACACGTGGTTTTGTGCAGTGCAGCCGTAAAATAATCAGGATGGGTGCAAGCGTTTAAAAACCCCTTCAAATTTAATGGTGTCTATGCATTCGAGCCTCTCGGTCCTGCCAATGATTATCGCGAGTGCTTAACCAAAAGAAAAAAAAAAAAAAAACTTGAATCCGTGGAATTACACGGGTACCCAATGAAGCAGTTGCAACACGTTGGCATGACCTGGGGACGTTCGAAGACAATGTTCTTGTAATACTTAGACATTCAATACTTATAAGAGTTATTTGTTCACAGGGGAGAGAGAGAGAGAGGATACGAATAATGATAATGTTAATGTGCTTAATCGAAAACGGGTGCTCCCAAACCAAATCAGAGGCTTCTGACTACCTTAAATCATATTATCTATTTTTGAACAGCCTCCGCTTCGAAAGATCTTTCGCCGCTGGACTTAAACTGTAAGTCAAACCATAAAAAACAAAAAAAAAAAAAAAAAGCCTTTGAATATGTTGGACGTTGGTGCCATTGCCCGGTATCAGTTTGATATGATTCGATTTTTATAAATTTAATTAAAATTGGTTTTTTGTAACCTAATCTCAGGATAACGAGTAAGATAATTATGTTTGATAACCGCATTGCTGCATCGTATATAGTATGAAATTGAGGATAAGATCCAAACTTATTTTTCGACCAGTATTTAGTTTAAGATTTCAAAGTATGAAGATAAGCTTAAATAGCCCAAAAGAACAAATACTACTTTACGGACCTCTACATATTAACTTCATTAATTCTGAATAATATAAAGTTCGTTTGTTTCCGAAAGAGATATTAAGAATGAATTAAATTAGGAAATGAATCCGGCCTTGTTCATAAGCTTAGAAATTAATAAAACTATTGTTCTTTGAAATGAACTCCCTATAATCGTTAAATTTTGGGGAAACATGCAACCGACTGAGAAATAAAAAGAGGCCGTAAGACATGTTGGAGGGATCCTCAATTCAGACGTGGCCCGAGGATCATGGTAGGGTGGGCGTTCACATGATAGGCCTATAGGATATCATGACATAAACCAACATGTGTGCCTCCTGATACTACATAGTTTAACGTGTTCTTGTTTCTGGTCTCCTCAGGCCTTCTTTCTTTCGCATCTAAACCTGTACCGTTATCCCTTGGTGTCCTTAAGTACGCGAATTTAAAATTTTACGTCTGTATCGAATGTGTGTAACTATAGTTCTGGCTAATCTCTATCGTATAACCCACTCCCAGCCGACCTGACCCTAGCCGAACCTATCGCATACTCGGCCAGCACTATGCACGAACATCTGCTCAACACTCCTTGTGAGATTCAACGTTACATGCTACAAGGCATATACGATCGCTAACGTCTCTAATTCATAACTATGTAGTTTCGATTCGGCGGCGGAGGCTATCTTAGAGAAGTAGAACACTGGGTGCAATTTACCGCCGGTTTGTTTTTGGAGGAGGACTGGATAACACGGGGGATTCGATCAGTTTCGACTTCAGGGTTCGGAAAGATTCGAGGCATTCCTCGGAGAAGACGTATGGGGTATTTTTTCTTAACAATCAGCGCTAAGCAGCGCTCTAATTCCTTGCTATTCCTTGGGACGGGCAAATCCCGTATCGCCTGAAAATGAGCTGGCTTAGGCGTGATACCGGCAGAATTGACTAAGTAACCCAAATAGTCTAGTTCCCTATACGCAAAACGGCATTAAGCCAGCTTCAGTTCTAGTCAGTTCTATTTTCATCTCATAGTTCACAGGATTAACTAAATCTGGGGCAGCCTGTACATTCGCAGTGGAAATAATAGACTTTAAGTCTGCGGTTTGCTCGTCCCGTAACGTGGGCTCTATATCAAACCCTGGCTCACTGACAGCAGGGACCTCAATGGCATTTATATGCATCATCCAGTGTTTCAGAAGGTTTTAGAAGGGGAGAATCAGACAACAATTCGGCAGATACAATATCATTCCTATCGTGCGGCAGTAGCTCTATCTCTTCCCTCAATATGTCAAAGGACTTCCGAACAGCAGTGAGTTTCATATATATACATTCAGTCGGTTTATTCATAAGTAACATAGATTCTTTTTCATATTTAATTTCTTTCAGTTTACAAAGTCTAATATTAATTTTATACAGGAGATCTCTGCCTATAATCATCGGCAGTTCGGTTGCTTTATTTGGCAAAAGTTCAAACGTATGTGTTGTCTCAATACTGACGAGGTGAACATTACACTGGACTTGGCCCAAAGACCGAAGTTGGCTATTTCCTAAACCACGGCAGTTCAATCTACCGGGACTAAGACGACAGCCGGGGGGGACTTCAGATTCACGGATAAAACTCTTCGGACTGCCCGAGTCGAGAAGGGATAAATTTCCTATCTTGCACTTCGTCACAAATAAAAGCAACTCTCACCAGTTGTAAATGGTTTAGTCTATCTCCCACATCATCACCAGCGGCGGCGGCAGTGGTGACGTCGCCAGTTCCCATCCGAGACGGGCAGTTTTTATAGATGTGGCCCACTATGCCACACTTGAAGCAGGAGTTCGCCGGTCTGATCGGTTTCGGGCATTGGTGTTTATAATGCCCCCATCCCGAGCAGTTGAAACATCTGGTTTCACTTGTGGCAGTACCTGAGGATTTGTTCCCAGACGACGAGGAAGTTGTTGTTGGCTGCACCTTCACGCTGAGGCTTTGCTTGAGGGCAGCCGCCTCCTGCGTTCCAGGAGGGGCTTCAGTTCAGGCACCGTCCGAGCTGAGTACAACATACCGACTCTAGTAGAGCTGTCTTGCAGTCCGTTGATGATCAGGTCGACAAGCTCGTTCTCCGGAATCGGGTCATTCATTGCAATCTCCTGCATCTCGATTGCAAATCTCAAACATCCTTCACCTGTCCTAGTGCGCCGGCTTCGTAGAGCGTGGTACACCTCTTCAATACTGCGCGAGCGTCCAAACTCTCGGAGAAGGATTGATTTGAGCTCCCCGTAGCTGTGCGCAAACACCGTGCGCAGCAACACCGCCACCGTACCCTCCAGCATGCGACGGCATGCAACCAGGCGTAGACGGTTGTTTTACTGCAGGATTTCAAACGCATCCTCCAGATCGTTCAGCCATTTTTTCACGTCGTATGAGGATCTGCTGCTGCGGTTTTCGTAGCGTCGTCAGACTGGAGGAGGCGGAAGTTATGCGATTGACTTGTTCAATTGTCCCATGTTTTTCCCGGAAACAGAACTGGTGTGAAGGAATTGTGTTCTCCGATGCCAGAAAAGAGTTTGGTCCGATCTGCAGGACCTTTTCAAAAAGCTTCGAAAGACATGACAGAAAACTAATTGGCCATTACAGCGAATTTCCTTTTGTAAAGGTAAGATTCCATGTTTTTGCCGGATTTTTAACATCAGACCCTCTAGCCAAACTATCGAAAGCCTGGGCAACGTCGAGAAAGACAGCCACACAGTATTCTTTTGTTCGTATTTCGGATGTTATGCGATTGACTTCTTCAATTGTCCCATGTTTTTCGCGGAAACCGAACTGATGTGAAGGAATTGTGTTCTCCGATGCCAGAAAAGAGTTTGGTCGGATCTGCAGGACCTTTTCACAAAACCTTTGAAAGACATGACAGCAAACTAATTGGCCTATAGGATTATGGCTGGATTGTGTCCTTTCCCACTTTAGGAATCATGATGATAGAAGTGAGATGATGAGAAGTAGCCAATTCTTATTATAGCGTTGAACAGTTTGCAGATGTATTGTATGGCGATGATAGGGAGTTCTAGGATCATTTTCGGTGTGATTAGGTCATGGCCAGGGGCTTTGTTCGGCTTTATGTGGTTTTTAATAACTGCAGTCATCTCATCCGATTGGAGTTCCGAGTACTCACTATCCGTTAATGTGCTCGAAGGGGGAAGTACAAATGGTTTTAATGTTGGATTTGGCTGGAAAACCATTTTAAGATGTGTGGCAAATACGGATGCCCTCTCTTCGTCACTGCGGGTCCATTCACAGGTTGGACCCCTTATCACACAGAGGATGTTTAGTGCTGGTTGGACTGAGCTTTTCTAAGTACATATTTTCTTTGAGCCCAGCTTTCCTCTTGTCTTAACTCCTTGGAGAGGTTGCGTAGGGTAGACACTCTTGCTGCGGCTCCCATCATCGACTCAAGTGCAGAGACGCACATGTCAATGTCTTCTGCAGCATCCAGTTTCGGCGGACAGTCAATGTGGGCACTCATGTACATTTTAAATTTAAGCCAATTTGTTTTGTTGTTAGTAAGCCTATATGGGCGATCAAGTACTTGAGGTCTTGTTAATAGTGTGAATAGCGCTCTAGAGTGATCGGAGGTTAAATCTAGCAGTGTATCCGCAGTGATCCGATTACGTGGAATCCTCTTGGTTACTGCGAAATCAATCAAGTCAGGCACTTTCTGTGGATCTGTGGGCCAAAAAGTAGGCCTACCCGTTGAGACGCAATCCCTCTTATTGAGTGGGTTGACTATTGTGTTGTACAACTGCTTGCCTTTAGGATTCACCAGGCGAGACTAACAGTGCGTATGTTTGGCGTTATAGTCCCCTGCTGCAATGAAGCGATCTCCGAGTGTGTTAAAGAAATCGGTAAATTCCTTTTCAGAGATTGAGAAGCGTGGTGGGCAGTACAGGGCAGCCAATGTTGTGTTGCCGAAGCTGGTTTGGACGGTTATAGCAGTTGCTTATAGGTGTTGTGTTTCAAATCTGTTGAGGAACGAGTGTTTTATACGGTTTTTGATTAGGATATCAGTCCCGCCATGAGCTTTTCCGTGAGGATGGTTTGTTGCGTAGAAGGTATAGTTTGGTATTTGAAGATTATTTTTTAATGTTAAATGTGTTTCCGATATCAGAAAACGCCGATATGACTTGAGTCTAGGAATAGTTGCAGTTCGTTTTTGTGCTTCAAGATGCCGTTAGCATTCCAAAGACATAGACGTAGGGAAGCCATTATCTATTCTCAATAAGCTTCTGGATAAGCAGATTTTGATTCCGCATCAGTTCCTGCATACAGTTTTGCATGAACGTCATAAAAGCGGTCATGTTTTGATTCAGTGAGATCAATAGGTCCTCTAAGCCACTTGGAGTTTGCTGGCCAAGTTCTGGTGCGCTAGGTTGCGGATTCTGTAGATGGTGGAGTGACGGGATCTCTTTCGCGGGCTCCGTCTGAAAGAATACCTCCGGTGTAGTTTTAGTTTGCGCCCGTTTAGGTGTGATTTAAGATCCTTGAAGACGGAACATCCTCTGTAGTTGGCCGTGTGGTTCCCTCCACAGTTACTGCATAGTCTTAGTGCGACGTTGTTTCTGTCCTTGGTGCAAATGCCATCTTTATGATGTTCGCCGCAGCAGGTTGTATTCCTGTCAGTTTTTACACTGCGGTGGTTGGTATCTCTTATGCGGCTCCTCTACGGTGATTTTTATGTTGTTGATGATGTTGACAACAGACTTAACCGCAAAGTTTTTTTCGGCCAACGCGTCTGCTATTTCTTAAGTAGGGACCGATGGCTCAATCCCCTTCAACACAACCTGGAGCCCTGTACTGCTTTTTAGTTGGTAGGTATAGAAGTCGATGTTAGCATTACGGAGGTACTTTTCGATGATGTGGAAGTTGTCCTCAGTTTGGGTTTGACATTTAATTTCTTTTATGTTACCCCTATTGAGAGGGGTTACAACAAAGTTATTTGCCCCTACTGTTTCTGATAGCTTCGAAATCAGGGCGCTGCAGTTGTCTCCACGGATGTATAAAGGGGGTGGTCTAGCCGATTTAACTTTATCTACAGCACCAGAATATTAAAACGCTTCCCGCTTAGGAGTGCTGCTCGTTCATTTGGTTTGGTTATTTTCGGCGTATTGCCAGTTTTTTTCTTTTGCGGGCTTAGCTTCCGCTTAGTTATTTTAATATATCTATCCATTCCAGTTTTGACACAAAGGGTTTATTCTAGCGGCTTGAGGCCGGTCAATACTTCTGCAGACGTTGCTGTAGTTGTTTTCACCGATTGCACGGTGCTGGTCGGTGCAATCTGTGACCCAGTTATAGATATTGATGGAGAAGCACACTGCTCGCTCTCTCCACGGTAAATTGCTGTTGTTTGCTGAGTGGCTTGCACTTTCGGTGTTATTGCTTACGGTAGCATTCAGTGGGGTCGGCGACACCACCGAAAAGTATGCGTTGGACCGAGAGTCGACGCTCACGTTGTTGTTGTACAATTAGTTCTTGTAGCTGTTGCTTGTGGGGATCGAGAGAGCTTGGGCCCGAATCGGTGGACATGGCTTTTCCAAATATTACGCACTTCGCTGTTGCAACTTAGTATTTATTGCTTTTAGAACAAACTAATAGCAATATGATTGTAAATAGGCGTCTCTGAGGCGTCTGAGAGCCCTACACAATTTTTGCAGACGCGATCTTTTTTCTATTTTAACACTCTAATTTCACGTCTGCACACGGCGGCGGTTGAATTGAATTGGACACATATAGCTCTGTAACTTATATATCAATAAATCATCCAGGTACACATTTTAAACTGGCGACGAGGATGGGATGCTAATTATCATCCGAAATAAAACTTGGAATTATTGACGCAAAACATAAAAATTGTCACGCAAAAGCATACATATATACATACGCTTACATATACATTCTGTTGGGAAATTTTGCAAACATTTCCATGGCAGAGTCGCTTGCTGGTGAATTTGGGGAGATTCCATTGACCGTCGTTTTTGAGGAAAGGAAGGACGAGTGCTAAATATACTCAACGGAACCCAATTATGACGACAGTTGGAAGCTTGGAACCGTTTGATTAGGGTCAGCCAAATAAATGGGGCTCATATTTGAAGCGATTTAAATTGTTCCTGCTTGCCAATGATGTCAAAGGCGAGGGTCGCAAAAAATCATCTTTCCTAGTCGGAGCACCAGTCTACGATCTCTCTTGCAATTTCGGAGCAGCGTTTTTCAGAATGCTGCGGGATTTTTTTGTATGCGTCATGAGGGATAAAAACTTACAGAGAAGTTTTCTTGCAGACATTGAATTGACAGTGCAGAAAGTTTTGAAGCGAGCAACTACTAGTGAAGCTGCTGCAGCGAGTGCAAATACTATCAGACATACTAATGAGGCTATCCACAGCTTTAAATCACATCGCCCTCAACAACTACATAAAAGAAATTGACAACAATGTGCGGTCTGTGCCGGTCCACACGTGATGCAGTATGGCACGGCTGTGGCCGGAAAGGCCATATAAATCGTCGAATGATGCTCATCCAGTAAAGGGTAAAAATTTCACGCGGAAAATCGGTAAACCTCATATCTAATCTGGTGATCCGGATAAAACGTATCACGGTACAAATTAATGGTCAATCGTGTACTTTTGAAGTGGATTCTGGATCTGACGTAACTATGATGACATTGCGCACTTATGATCGTATCTGGCCAACAACCAAGCCATAGGTTTACAACTACGATCCGGGGTTTAGTGACTACCAACACAACACAATCCAGATACTAGGAGTTTTTCATGTATCAATTCATTACAATGGTCGTAATATTGATAATCTCCCACTCATCGAACTAAAAGCGGTTGTGGCGACCTTCTGGGTTGCAACTGGTTTGACGCACTAGGCATCAGTATCAAGGGCATTCATTCAGTGGGCAGTGACGTACAGATCGCAAGGATTCTGGATAAGTTCGAACACTTATTCTCAACAGAACTTGCATGTTACACTGGTCCGCCAGTCACATTAAACATTGATGCAACAGTGCCACCAGTGCGACTACCTCCACGCCGAATTCCATATGCTCAAAGGGACTAGTCGAGCAGGAGCTGGACCGCCTATGCAAATAAGGGATTCTTAAACCTGTGGAGTATTCAGATTGGGCCACTCCTCTAGTACCAGTTATCAAGAAGTACGGTTCGATTATTCGTATTTGTGCCGACTATAAATTAACTTTAAACAAAGCGGTTAAGCCGCACTGCCATCAAATACCGTCGATCAACACGTTGCTGGCATCTATCGAAGATAGATCGATTTTCGACAGCAGTTAGTAGTCGACGAAAACTCGTCTTTGTTGCAAACAATTAGTACACATAAGGGTACATTCAAAGTTACTCGATTGCAATTCGGCATTTCATCTGCACCAGGCATTTTTCAAAGCTGTATTGAGAATGTGGTACAGAATATTCCTGGAGTCTTACCATATTTTTATGACATTGTGACATTGTGGGAAAAAAGGAATTGGCAACTAGATTACAGGAACTGTTTATACGTTTTGATATAGCCGGACTGTTTCAGCAATCAAAGACGCACCAGCACCTAAGGATAAAAAGCAGCTGCAGGATTTCTTAAGACTAATAAATTTTTATCACTCATTTTTGCCACATAAAGCAACAGTTGCAAAGCCTTTATCGCCTTTTCTATAAAAATGCATTTTGGAGGTGGGAGAAACAGTGTGAGAAGTCTTTTTCTACACTTAAGGAACGCATTGGGTCAGACAACGTACTAGCTTGTGATGCGTCACCATATGGACTCGGTGCAGTTGTAATTCACAAAATGCCAAATGGGGCGGAGAAACCCATCGTTTTTTTTTCTCCCGTACCCTATCCAAAGCTGAACAAAATGATGATCAGATTGATCGAGAAACTATTGCCTAGGTAGCAGGAGTAAAGAAGTTCCACAAGTATGTCTACGGTCGTACGTTCACACTGAACACCGATCACACTGTGCAACACCAAAAATCAAACCGCACCAGCACTTAGGATTGGCGTTGCTGATGATTCGATCATAAACACATCGTCGATGCTAACAGGGTCTGATGCTGCTGACAATGTGCAACGACTTAGAAAACCCGCTTTGCCCATTTTCAATCCGGAGCGGTGTACTAGCTCGAATGTATATGCTGACAGGAACAAAGACCGACGTAGCATCTGATTTTAAATAATGTTTTGGAATGGCTTTTGATGTGGTAAAAATACCCAACAGAGGTCGATGACACTATGCAACAAATTGAAGCTTATTGAAATCAAACCGCACCGGACCTTATTTTCTGAAAGTTCATGTATTGAATAGGAAAACCCTATTTGGGTTTTTCAAAGTTAGCTTTTTTTTTTTTTTTAACGAGTTGAAATTTTTCATTTTGGGGGTAATTTTTTGTATGTCATATGAGATAATATGAATTATGTATCGATTTCTTCTTCATACATACAACTTAAATCATCCTCATTTATTGTAGAAATATTGTTAATGGTTAAATAAATTCATTGTTATATAACCCAAAATTACTTTTTTAGCTACAGTTCTAGAAAAACTTACAATTAAGCCCTTTTTTAGAGTAGTTTTGGAAGTATTTTAAATTTATAACTGTTGAGGAACGGTTGCTGAATTCTTAAACTTAAATTTATTTGAATTTAAACGATCTTTGTGTTTTATTATTTTTAACTTTAAGTTGCATGGTCACACCGTTTTGGCTGATGCAATAGGTAGCGTGTGGTGAAAACGAGAAAACGTGTGGAAGGAGTTTGATCGGTCCACTGATGATATGTTTGAATTTCAAGAATCGCAAGGTTACGTCGACCCCATGGGTGACTAGGGAGACTATGAGATGAAGTACTTAACTGCACAACTGCACTTAAAGGAACTGGGAAAATTGGTTAACCCAGTAAAAGCAACTAAGGTCGTGGACTCCAGTGAGGGAGTCAACGAAGTGGTGTCGCAGATACTACACAAGCAGATGGAACTTCAACGGGAGTTTTATGAAAGCATGACAGTAAGTGGAGCTGCCTGTTCGGCGTTAGGGGGACAGGTCCAGCTGCCCAAATTACACATCAAGCCTTTTGGTGGCGACTACCCGGAGTGGCCAGCCTTTAAGGATTTATACGAGAGTACCATTCACAACAGGGTGAATCTGGATAAAGCTCAGAAGTTTCAATATCTCAAGTCTTTTCTCTGTGATGAGGCTGCAAGTTTAATAAATCATTTGCCGTTAACAGGAGCGGCAGGCCTAATGGAACGTTATGATCGACCTCGTCATGTCGTTAACTCGCTTTTGGATAATTTTAGACGTCTACCATCAACAAGGGTGACAGATGTATCCATTCTACGAAAGATTGCCGATGGGGCGAGTGAAGTTGTACGTGGCCTAGATGCACTTGGCCAAACTAATCGCGACTGCTGGGTGATCTATTTTCTACTGGATAAAATTGATGCAGAGTCTCAATGCAAGTGGGTGTCCTACAGCCGTGAGGGGACATCTCCAACCATTAAGGATTTTCTTAGATTTCTCGGAGAACGTTGCGATGAGTTCGAATTAAGCCGCTGCGAACAAGTCGCACAATCAAACGTTAAGAAATATACTCGGATACTGATTTCCACAGACTCAAGAGGGTGTCTTAAATGTGAGTCTAAGGAGCATAACGTATACAACTGTGACCAGTTCTTGGCCCTCTCCGTGGAAAGGCGCTACTCATTTGCTAAGGAGAAACGTTTGTGTTTCAGTTGTCTAAGGCCTGACCATGGTATTTCAAGATGTGAATCCAAGTATAGATGCAAACATTGTCAGGACAAACACCACACGCTGTTACATCGCCAAGTCGAAGAAAAGAGCATTAATCCCACAGTAGCCATGATTGCCGAAACTAAGCAAGGAAAGGATCTATAGAATCACAGAGTTATTTAGCACGTTCTGCCGTCAAATCTACAGCCGCGAGGAAAACCAAAGAGTGTATTGCCCACAGCTCTAGTTTTGGCATTAAATTCAAAGGGGTCATACACCACTTGTCGTGTTCTCTTTGATAGTGGATCAGAACTATCATACATATCGGAGCATTGCATGCGATCACTGGGCCTCTTACGCTCACCATCTCGAATACTTGTCTCAGGAATTTCGTCAATCAAGGCCGATACTACAAGAGGGGTCAGCGCAGTACATTTGAAATTAAGGTTCTCGAAGCATACACTAGATATTACAGCTCATGTCTTAGGTAAGATAACCACTCTATTGCCAAAGGATGAAGTCGACCCATCTGTTTTGAAAGTTTTCAATGGGTTAGAACTGGCTGAAACCAGTGCTAAGCATGTGGACATTTTGTTGGGTAGCGACTACGTGTGGTCCGCATTCACAGGAGAGAAGGTATTAGATAAGCATGGAAATATAATTGCAATATCCACAATATTCGGGTGGGTGGTCACCTCAATTGCAGCTAAACAAGGATCAAATACAGCATCTCTGTTATCAACCATCGAAATAAATACATCGCTCCAAAGGGTTTGGGAATTGGAAGAATTAAGTGGCAGTTTGCCGCCGACTGCTGATGATTTAAAGGTCGAGAATCATTTTCGCTCTACACACTTTCGTGACTCAAATGGGAGGTATAGTGTTGAGCTTCCATTTAAGAACTCGGATGTTAAGTTTGCAGATACTCTTCAGGGAGCAACATCACGATTTTATTCAGTAGAACGTCGACTTCAGAAAGATAAAAGGTTAAAGGAAGAGTACACCAAGTTCATGCGCGAATACATTGCTTTGGGACACATGCGCATCCTTGATGAGTCAGAGAAGACGAGTGCACCTAAAGAACACATGTTCTATATGCCTCACCATCCGGTTATTGGTACGAAATTGAGAATTGTGTTTGATGGATCTTATAAAGATAAGAGTGGCAGATCACTAAACGATGAGTTACTAGTGGGCCCAAGTATTCAGCGTAACCTAATGGATGTGTGTTTATGCTTTCGACTTTATAAGTTTGTTTTTTGCGCAGACATCATTAAATGTTTAGGCTTTCTCTAATTGTATGGAGAGAAAACCCAACTGAAGAGCTGCAACATTACCAGCTTTGTACTGTAACCTATGGGACAGCCTGTGCACCGTTTTTAGCTGTACGTGTGTTAGAACAACTTGCCATCGATCTAAAGCATAAATATCCAACAGCTGCCAAGATTCTATTGGAAGATTTCTATGTGGACGATGTCCTGACCGGAGCAAACACGGAAGATCAACTTATACGTAACAAGGATGAACTTATTCAACTATTAGGTCGCGCACAGCTGGAGCTTGGGAAATGGGTATCCAATACCCACGGAATCGGCTCTTTAGAAGAAGCAGCAGCGACAAGTGTAACTGGAGATGCCTCCTCCGTCAAGGTATTAGGAATACATTGGGAACCAAAATCTGACATCTTCACATATGGTATAAGGTTGAGCGAATGCACAGGAAGTTCAAAAAGACAAGTATTATCAGACGTATCACGCATATTTGACCCGCTTGGTCTACTGGCGCCGGTCATTGTTCAATTCAAGATCCTTTTCCAAGAGCTCTGGCTTCTTAATCTAGATTGGGATTCACCGCTTCCAACTAAGCTGGCAGACCGATGGCGTAAGTATCGCGAAGACATTATCAACATAAGGCAGTTAAAGATACGGCGTCATATTGGGTATGTCGGCAAACGAATAGAGTTACACGCCTTCTCAGACGCCTCAATGAAAGCATACGCAGCAGTCGTATACTCTCGGATCGTGAACCAGGATGGCAGCATAGAGGTTTCACTGATTGCAGCGAAAACACGGGTCGCTCCACTTTTTTTTTTTTTTTTTTTTTTTAACGTTTAATATATATTTGTTGAATCTACTCTTAAATTAGAGCCTAACAACAAGTTTGAGATATTTTTCTTAATCTAGTACTTAATATAAATCCTGGGGAAATTGCAGGCGGCCCGAATCACTTGTTATTGGGTTGGTCTGTCATTTCTTTTAAGACGAGTTCTATTATTAGTTCGCGTAAGGGAATTGGCAAGAACATTTGGGTGTGCATCCAGTTTCGCAGAATACTTTAGTTGTTGACTACCTATTTCAGATTTTACGCTAGGTATATTTAAATCATTTTGAATGTTGTCGTTCCGTATGTACCACGGGGCCCCCGTGATTGATCTTAAAATTTTTGACTGCGCTCTTTGTATAATATCGACATTGCTGGTACTTGCCTTCCCCCATAGTACGGCTCCGTAAGTCCAGATGGGTTTCAGTACGGAGTTGTATAGGAGGACTTTATATTCCAGACGTAGAGGGGACCGAGCATTGATGATCCAATGTAGGCTACTTGCTTTCAGTTTAAGCTGTGACTTTTTTGCCTCGATGTGCTTGCGCCAGGTTAGTCTTCTGTCTAGGTGGATGCCAAGGTAAGTGACATCCTCGGCTTGAGGAACTGGTACGTTGTTTAGCATTAGAGCTGGACAGTTTCTTCTGTTAAGCGTAAATGTAACATGTTTGCATTTCTGCTCGTTGACCCGGATACGCCAGGTTGCTAGCCATTCCTCTACCACCTTGAGGTGTTCCTCTAATTTTGCAGAGGCTTGTATTGGGCATTTGGATCTGCTGAGGATTGCCGTGTCATCGGCAAAAGTGGACGTTGTAAGTCCTAAACTCGTTGGTAAGTCTGCAGTGTACAGTAGGTAGAGCAATGGGCCGAGTACACTGCCTTGCGGTACACCAGCTTTGATTTCAAAATCAGCAGAGACGGAGCCATTACATCTTACAGCGAATTGCCTATTGTAAAGGTAAGATTCCATGAGTTTGTGGGTGTACTGTGGCAGTTTTTGCCGGATTTTGAACATCAGACCCTCCAGCCAAACTCTATCGAAAGCCTGGGCAACGTCGAGAAAGACAGCCGCACAGTATTCTTTTAGTTCGAATGCTGTTCGTATTTCGGATGTTATGCGATTGACTTGTTCAATTGTACCATGTTTTTCGCGGAAGCCGAACTGGTGTGAAGGGATTGTGTTCTCCGATGCCAGAAATGAGTTTAGTCGGATCTGCAGGACCTTTTCAAAAAGCTTCGAAAGACATGGCAGCAAACTAATTGGCCTATAGGATGATGGCTGGGTTTTGTCCTTTCCCACTTTAGGAATCATGATGATAGTGGACCTTTTCCATGTTCTTGGGAAGTAGCCAATTCTTATTATAGCGTTGAACAGTTTGCAGATGTATTGTATGGCAATGATAGGGAGTTCCAGGATCATTTTCGGTGTGATTAGGTCATGGCCAGGGGCTTTTTTGGCTTTATGTGGTTTTTAATAACTGCAGTGATCTCGTCCGATTGGAGTTCCGAGTACTCACTATCCGTTAGTGTGCTCGAAGGGGGAAGTACAGATGAGTTTGATGTTGGATTTGGCTGGAAAACCATTTTAAGATGTGTGGCAAATACGGATGCCCTCTCTTCGTCACTGCGGGCCCATCCACCGGTTGGACTCCTTATCGGTGAAATTGTCTCTGCAGGAGCGCTTAAAGTTGGGTGGGCTTTCCACAGAGGATGTTTAGTGCTGGTTGGGCTGAGCTTTTCTATGTATTTTCTTTGAGCCCAGCTTTCCTCTTGTCTTAACGCCTTGGAGAGGTTGCGATTAGCATGCCTTAGGCGAAGTTTTGCTGCTGGTGAGCGAGTAATCTGCCATTCTCTTCTTAGACGTCGTTTTTCCGTTACTAATTGTTCTATCCGCCGGTTCGTAGGCCTGTCAACAGGTTTAGTGTAAGAAGAGGCAGGTGGAGTAGATACTTTTGCTGCAGCTGCCATCATAGACTCAAGTGCAGAGACGCACATATCAATGTCCTCTGCAGCATCCAGTTTCGGCGAACAGTCAATGTGGGCACTCATGTACATTTTAAATTTAAGCCAATTTGTTTTGTTGTTTGTAAGCCTATATGGGCGATCAAGTACTTGAGGTCTTGTTAATAGTGTGAATAATACTGGAGAGTGATCGGAATTTAAATCTAGCAGTGTATCCGCAGTGATCCGATTACGTGGAATCCTCTTGGTTACTGCGAAATCAATCAAGTCAGGCACTTTCTGTGGATCTGTAGGCCAATAAGTAGGCCTACCCGGTGAGACGCAATCCATCTTATTGAGAGGGTTGACTATTGTGTTGTACAACTGCTTGCCTTTAGGATTTACCAGGCGAGATCCCCAGTGCGTATGTTTGGCGTTATAGTCCCCTGCTGCAATGAAGCGATCTCCGAGTGTGTTAAAGAAATCGGTAAATTCCTTTTCAGAGATTGAGAAGCGTGATGGGCAGTACAGGGCAACCAATGTAGTGTTGCCGCAGCTGGTTTGAACGGTTATAGCAGTTGCTTGTAGGTGCTGTGTTTCAAATCTGTTGAGGAACGAGTGTTTTATACGGTTTTTGATTAGGATACCAGTCCCGCCATGAGCTTTTCCGTCTGGATGGTTTGTTGCATAGAAGGTATATTTTGGTATTTGAAAGTTATTTTTTGATGTTAAATGTGTTTCCGAAATCAGCAAAACGTCGATTTCACTTGAGTCTAGGAATAGTTGCAGTTCATTTTTGTGCTTGGAGATGCCGTTAGCATTCCAAAGACATAGACGTAGGGAAGCCATTATTTATTCTCGATAAGCTTCTGAATAAGCAGGTTTTGATTCCGCATCAGTTCTTGCATACAGTTTTGCATGAACGTCATAAAAGTGGTCATGTTTTGATTGAGTGAGATCAATAGGGCTTCTAAGCCACTTGGAGTTTGCTGGCCAAGCTCTGGTGCGCTAGGTTGCGGATTCTGTAGATGGTGAAGTGACGGGGTCTCTTTTGCGGGCTCCGTCTGTCCAGTTCGGAGCACACTAGCGAAGGATACACTAGGACTGTATGTAGCAGGCAAGTTAGATGATCTAACAGCCTTGGCGAAGAATACCTCGGGTGTAGTTTTAGAGGCGTTGACGGTGATTTTTGGTCCAGCTGGGGGTTTGCGCCCGCTTAGGTGAGATTTAAGATCCTTGAAGACAGGACATCCTCTGTAGTTGGCCGTGTGGTTCCCTCCACAGTTACTGCATAATCTTAAAGCGACATTGTTTCTGTCCTTGGTGCAAATGCCATCTTTATGATGTTCGCCACAGCCAACACACACTGACCTGAGATTGCAGTTGTTAGAGGTGTGGTTGTATTCCTGGCAGTTTTTACACTGCGGTGGTTGGTGTCTCTTATGGGGCTCCTCTACGGTGATTCTTCTGTGCAATAGGAGCTGTAGGTTGTAGATTGGGTGCACTTCATTTGGCTTCGACCGCTTTGCATCTGGTTGGAGCTCGATTTTAAAGAGCGGCTGTGCGACTTTGTTCCTGTTGATGATGTTGACAACGGATTTGACCGCAAACCCTTTTTCGACCAACGCGTCTGCTATTTCTTGAGTAGGGACCGATGGCTCAATCCCCTTCAACACAACCTGGAGCCCTTTACTGCTTTTTAGTTGGTAGGTATAGAAGTTGATGTTAGCATTACGGAGGTACTTTTCAATGATGCGGAAATTGTCCTCAGTTTGGGTTTGACATTTAATTTCTTTAATGTTACCCCTATTGAGAGGGGTTACAACAAAGTTATTTGCCCCTACTGTTTCTACTAGCTTCGAAATCAGGGCGCTGCAGTTGGCTCCACGGATGTATAAGGGGGGTGGTCTAGCCGATTTAACTTTATCTACAGCGCCGGCTTGATCATCTTGCTGATCGGCAAGAATTTTAAAACGATTCCCGCTAAGGGGTGCTACTCGTTCATTTGGTTTGGTTATTTTCGGCGTGTTGCCACTTTTTTTCTTTTGCGGGCTTAGCTTCCGCTTAGTTATTTTAATATATCTATCCATTCCAGTTTGGACAGAAGTCGTTGGGTTTACTATTGTGGCTGACTCAGGGCGACTTGTCGTTGACGGCTTGAGGCAGGTCAATACTTCGGCAGACGCTGCAGTAGTTGCTGTCAACGAGCTGACGGTGCTGGTCGGTGCAATCGGTGACCCAGTTATCGTTATTGATGGAGAAGCACACTGCTCTCTCCACGGTAAGTTGCTTTTGATTGCTGAGTGGCTGGCACTTTCGGTGTTATTGCTTACGTTAGCATTCAGTGGGGTCGGCGACACCACCGAAAAGTACGCGTTGTTGCGTTGGACCGAGAGTCGACGCTCACGTTGTTGTTGTACAATTAGTTCTTGTAGCTGTTGCTGTTGGGGATCGAGAGAGCTTGGGCCCGAATTGGTGGACATGGCTTTTGTAAAAATTACGCACTTTGTTGTTGCAACTTAGTATTTATTGCTATTAGAGCAATCTAATAGCAATATGATTGTAAATAGGCGTCTCTGGGGCGACTGAGAGCCTTACACAAATTTTTGCAAACGCGGTCTTTTTTTACACTCAATTTTTGCGGAGTGCATTAAAAAACACGTCTGTACACGGCGGCAGTTAAATTAACTTTTTTTTTTTTTTTTTTTTTTTTTTTTTTTTTTTTTTTTTTGGAATTATGTGGCGCACTTCTGCTAAGTCGGCTGATCGCATCAATTAAATTAGCTTGGAAGGATCTAGAAAGCACCGTATATGCTTGGTGTGATTCGACAATTGTGTTGGCATGGTTGAACCACTTGCCAGCTAGTTTAAAGACGTTCATTGGCAATCGTACTGCCGAAATATTGGAAGTAATACCAAGGGACTCGTGGCGCCATGTTAATACCAAGCAGAACCCCGCAGACTGCGCTTCTAGAGGAATGCTGGCTGAGGACTTACTCCCGTTTACTCTCTGGTGGAAGGGTCCCGACTGGCTGGCTGAGACACATCTTAACTTAGGTAACGAAGAAAAAGGCTCTAAGCTGTGTACCCTGACGCCGATTTTAGATGACAATGGGCTTCTACGTGTAGGAGGTCGCCTCAATAATTCAGAGTTATCATATTCAGCCAAGCATCCGCTCATCTTGCCGAGGAAGCATCGCATATCTCACCTAATTTTGGAACACGAGCATCAACATAATCTACACCCAGGAGTTTCGGCCCTCTTTGTCATCGTTCGTCAACGTTTCTGGATAATGGGAGCCAGAAATTTGATTCGTAAAGTTACTCACAACTGTATAAAATGCTTCAGACAGCGAGCACATACCAGCAACCAACTAATGGCCGCACTACCGGCAGTGAGAGTTCGGCAAGCATTTCCGTTCGAAAATACAGGCTGTGATTATGCTGGCCCGATCATGATGAAGACACATAAAGGAAGGACCGCTCGAAAGGAAAAGGGATACATATGTCTCTACGTATGCAGGGCAACCTCAGCTTTACACTTGAAGCTGGCAACAGACCTTAGCACTGATACATTTTTGGCTGCTCTTAGACGTTTCATTTCACGGCGAGGCAAATGTGTGACGATGTTCAGCGACAATGGACGAAATTTCGTGGGAGCCAAAAGAAGTCTTAACGAAATGGAACAGTTAGTTCAATCCCAGCTGCACAATAACAAGATAGCAGAGGCGTTATCGATCGAAGGCATCAACTGGAAGTTCATACCGCCACATGCGCCCCACTGGGGAGGCAAATGGGAATCGGGTGTGCGCTCTGTGAAGCTTCATTTACACCGAGTAATCGGCCACGCCGTTCTTACATTCGAACAAATGCATACGTTGTTAACACAGGTGATCAACTCAAGGCCTCTTTGTGCCACTTCCGATACAGACGTTGGATATCTTTCGCCCGCTCACATGCTGATCGGTCGTCCTTATACCACAGTGCCAGATGGGGATTTGGACCAAGTGCCGGCAAACCGATTGGATTACTGGCAGCAATCTCAGGCCATGGTTCAAGGCTTTTGGAAAAGGTGGCATCTTGAGTATCTTACGTCGTTGCAGCAAAGGCCAAAATGGTTAATGAAATCGGCAAACCCGAAGCCTGATGATCTAGTACTAGTAAAGGATTCTCATACGCCTCCGGCTTCATGGATCCTGGCCCGTATTATCGAGACGATTCCTGGCCCAGACGGTCTAGTACGAGCCCTTAAGTTAAAGACAGCTACAGGAGAGATGACCCGTCCCATAACCAAGGTGGGTCCCCTGCCAGTTTCAGAAACATTGTTTCAGGGCCCGGCGGTATGTTGAGGAACGGTTGCTGAATTCTTAAACTTAAATTTATTTGAATTTAAACGATCTTTGTGTTTTATTATTTTTAACTTTAAGTTGCATGGTCACACCGTTTTGGCTGATGCAATAGGTAGCGTGTGGTGAAAACGAGAAAATGTATGTTGAGTTAGTTAATTGCTTATTGGCCAACCGAAACCATCACATGGAGTGAAATAAAAGTTATTTATTATTATTAATCGAACCAGCAAAGTTAATTTATGTATCATCAATAACTATTTTTTGATAGAATTATATCAAGATTAATTTAAAACACCAAATATATTTTTTAAAATGGAAAATTAGAAACGAGTTCTTTTTGGTTGTGGTTCATTTAATTCATCAAGATCAAAGTAATCCGATTCGCCACTAGCCAATAGCCAATTTCAATAAAATTTGGTAGTTTGGTAAAAATATAAAATATTAATTGGTCTGCAGAATTTAGTTGCGATAGTCAAAAAATTGTAGTTGGCAATCGATTTTTTCTAAATTATGGAGACGGAAATAGGCGTGGCAAAATATTAAAGTATACAAATTCTGCGAGCATACTAAAAAAATCTACATTTTACATTTGGTGACTTTAGCTTTGTTAGTTTTCGAGAAAATCTGTTTTACTACATTTTCGGGGGTGTAAGTGGGCGTGTCAAAATTTGTGGACGTTTTACCCCGGCGAGTGATAAGCACGGATCAGTTTGTGAAAATTTTGTTACGGCATTTCGACATAACTTTAATTGTGATGTTATATTTAATGAGTCATGGGCGCCAAATACAGTTTGCAGAGCTTATTATGTCGGGTTAGTTAACTGGATGTATAAAAAAAAAAAAAAAAATGTCATTTGGTATACCAATGATATGGTACAATCCAGGAGAACATGACCCAAAAAATTTTTATGCTTGTGCCAACAATGTGACTGGACTTAACAAAAAAAACGGCGAAAAACAAAGTCTACGTCTCCGTTGCGAGTGTGCAACTGCCCCTGGACCATTCCGAAAATATTCCAGTACCAAAATATCCAGACGCAGACAATGTTAGTTTTTACCCCGATGCGACTGTATTAGATGATTACTCCGTGTATATCCCCGAACCATCAGTATTAAATCACCCAGTTCTTATAACACAAAGCAAGTTGTATCAAATGTTTTCAAAATTAGAGCTAACGCGGAGAAAATCTGAAATATTAGCATCTTTTTTTAAATCCCATAACTTGTTAGCAAAAGGTACAAGAGTCACAGCATATCGAAATCGCCACGAACACTTGAAAAAGCTCTAGATGCTATACTGGACGAAATATGTTGGCCGACTAAGCAAATATTTCAATTCGAAGAAGATGAAAATCAAAATGAAGAAGGGCAGAAAGATGAACGCTACTGAATGGAGTTCTCCACTAACGAATCGGATTACTTTGATCTTGATGAATTAAATGAACCATAACCAAAAAGAACTCGTTTCTAATTTTCCATATTAAAAAATATATTTGGGGGAAAAAATAAGGAGAGAGGCAACTCCCTTCCCACCCCGCAGCCTTCACCAGTAGCCCAGCCGGCCTTGGCCAAAAAATTAAAGCCGGTCCAGCGACGATGGCAGCACAGCTGTTCAGCGGATTTGTTATGTAGGCAGAGTCCCAAAGACCCCTTCTGACTTGTTTATTTCGATTTATAGGCCTGCAGAACGCCCGAGGGCGAGACGACATCTGAGAAATCACCTCGGACTTTCAGGGGACATGCCATACAAATTTGCGGCGAAATTTAGCATTGCATGTCCTAGCGCCTCGGACATTCTATCGATTTTTCGGAGACATGTTCGCCGGAATTTCCTCTGAAGACGAATAACAAAGTCGCTCGTGTGCTTAACGGAACTTGCAGCGACTATGTCGACGGAATGTCCCAGCAAAATAGAGGTTGATTTTTCAATCGAAGTAGCGGCGACATGTCGACGCAATGTCCCAGCGAAATTATAGCTCTGATTTACAATCGACGTTGCGGCGACATTGTCGATGGAATATCCCCGAATTTTCCGAACAAACAAAAATAAAAACTTGATTTGGTTTTTTAACACGCATTAGTTTTTATTTAATAAAATATGTATACATTTAAATTTCTTTAATTTTATTCTGTAATATATTACATTAAATATAAATATGTATTTATATTTACATTTTTCTTACGTTTTTTATTGCTGTACTTCATTTGGCTTGTGCCAACCAATGTCTTAGCACATTCTCTATATATATACATATATTCTATATATATATGTACAATGACGACATTAGCTCGTTCGGGTGCCTTCGGCTAACCTCAGCAAATGCGCTGGCATAATTTTTTTCTGTCGACGCACAGTGGGGCCTTTTGGCATTTTACATTGCAAAAATCATAGCTTCTAAACCAATAAAGCGATTTTAAAAATTTAAAAAGCATATGATGAAGAATACCTTAAGCTTTAAAATGAACGTTTGTCATGCGTGCTGGCTGTTCGTGGTGCTGTAATATTCAAGGTCAAGTCAGAAAATATTTCCAAGCATGTTTTTCCTTTAACAATGGAGCGAAACCCGGTTTTTTCAATCACAAATGGAATTTTTTATTGTTTTAAAGGACTATGTAACATTTTTTAATGTTTCAATTTGATTTTTGTAACATACTTAATACAAAAAAAATTTTTTTGGAAATTTTTTTAGGTTTATTTGGATTTATAACATTCAAGATAAAATCCATACACTTTATTCTACAATGAAACGGAGAAATTCCATATTCGTAGCAGTTCTCCTCACTCGATGAATCGTCTAAGTCCTGAAATTCTTTTTGAGTTTTTTTTGCAAATTGGACACCTTAACGTTGAGGAAGTGTTTGTAATTTCTTTTAACACTTTTCCATCAATCATTGTCAGGAAAAAATCAAACTTAACGGTAAATGTTTTTCCACTCTTGGTTTGGAACACAGCCGGTTTCAGTTGGCTTACTTGATTTTTTATGTCGCCAACAGTTGATTTGATTAATTCCGAGGATTCCTTTGCATTTTTGAATAACAAAGGCCGACAATAGTGGTTCGATGACGGTCGAAGATTTCTCCAATGTTCAGAACTTTCACTTCTCAGGCGCAAAGGAACTACAGAAGCCATGCAGCCTTGTAGGCGCTTTGTCCAGATAATCCATCACATTTCCATTTGTTGAGTAATGTCAAATTTTCGTGAAGAAGATCCACCTCTCCATCGGGCATACTTTCAACAAGACGCCTCGCAGTGTGATCCATTAAATCCTGGAGTTTTACTTCTACAGATACCTCTGTTATAATTTTATTTGCCGGTACTGCTTCCTTCTGGCAAATCCAATCTTTTTGTACCCTGGAAAAACATCGACGTGATGACTTTTTAAAGAACTCCTTAAAATTTGGTACTTCTCCTTCGTCAATCCCAGGTCCATAAATAAGGAAAACGCTTCTTCCTCAGTGTACTTAGTGGCACCTAAGTTTGGTGGGGTTGGAATACTTTCCTTAACCCTATTTAGTCGAATAGGACTGGCGATCTGCACAGCTATCGTAATGCTCGGCTTTGCCCTCTCTTGTTCCTTTGCATACTTTGAAGAAAGTGCTTCTGAAAGATGCTCCGTTGTAATGCTTTCATTAGCACCCTGAAGCTTTCGTTTCCTTGTAAACGTTGAACAATCCTCCACATCTTTATGCGACCTTCCTCTTCCTCGGCTAGTTGATGGTTGAACATCTTCGTC
Source organism: Drosophila tropicalis (assembly GCF_018151085.1). Taxonomy (NCBI): domain Eukaryota; kingdom Metazoa; phylum Arthropoda; class Insecta; order Diptera; family Drosophilidae; genus Drosophila; species Drosophila tropicalis. The sequence goes on from NW_027173482.1 coordinate 372,971, forward strand.
CCCCGAATCACCGAATTCAGTATACTCCTCAAGCCAAACTTCATATTTTTTCACGAAATTTGCCAGATTTCTGCCGCTTGCGATCCATTTTTGCCTTAAGTTACAATGTGTATATTTGATTTTTACCTTAAGCTCCGTACTAGCGTTTTCGAACGAAATGCGCATCTCCTTCAGCAATCCCATTTCAAAATCACTTAAGTTTTCACACTCGTGGAAAACTTTCCAAATTCTTTCATTCTTTAACAACATTTTTGCACAAACAAATAAAACTGTCTTGAATTATATTGACAAATACTATTCAGTTCGGATCTAAGGTGTTTCCACTTATGGAGTTAAAAATAAACTATCGCAAACGAGAGGAATAATTAGCTCTTTATGTTATATTTTCTTAATTAACTAGGTAGAACGAAAAATCGGTATTACCCTTTTTGTATCAATTAGGTAAAAAACTTACTTAACTTAATATTTACATCCAATTAGGTATTAGGACAAATTAGGCAAGTAGGACAAATTTTTCATCAACTTAAATAACTTTTACCTGCCTTGTCAGTTTCTTCAAATCAGGTAATTAGCAATCTAACATTGTAGAAAGGCATATATATAAACAGGTAGTATATGCAAAACAGCATTACGCAATGTTATCAATTAACAACAAACAAGCCGCAGGCAAATACGAATGCGCTCTTCTTCTTCCTTATACCTGCAGCGTATTTTTATGCGAGGTTGCCTTAGTTTTATGGCTTACGCATCGCTGTCGCAGGTCTCCGCATATTGGGACCATATACATATGATAGGTAAATATTTCACCTACCTAGTGTATCTAGTCCGGTAGTGATACTAGATGATCCAGGTTAGTTGCATTCCACCAAAGTTCAAAAAATGATAATATTTAGTACATTTTTTAAACGCTTTTAGTTAAATAACGATTTAAGTAATTATTAAAATTTATGAAACATGCTATTAATAAAGAACATACTTTTCAAATAAAACCAAAATAAATAAATAAATTAATAAATCCAAGATCGATTGTTGAAATCGCCCAATATTCAGTTTTAAAGTTGCAATTTTTTTTTTTAAAAGATCCTTTTTTTTTTTTTACTAAAAATGTCTCAACCGATTTCCAAATGGATTCATAATCTCTGAAGTATTCCCTATCGATTGCATACATCATTTTTGCCAAACGCGATTATGAAAAAACTGATTTTTGCAACGCTAGCCGAGCAGAGGCCCAACTGTGCGACGTCAGTGGTTCGGAATATGTGGCGATTTTGTCGGGGACATTTGGTACTGAAGGGTATAAACATATTCAAGTGCACAATTATATTTCATTGCTTATATATTTAATTATTCATACTTGCAACGAAGTTTTACGAGTTAAGCTCTTTGTACTAAATGATTTTTGGTATGAATGTAGTACACCACACATTTTAAAAAATAGTATTAATATTATGGAGTTATTATAACTATTATTATGGAATTTTTGACATTTTTGGTCCTTTATTTTTGATATCGTTTTAGTTATGCCTGTATGACCTCCTTGAATTGGATCGTCATTGAATGTAGGCAATATAGCTTCTTTTTCTTTTTCATTATTTATTTGGGTCACCTGCTTGAGTAGCGCTACTCTTAATGATTTTATATGCCCATATTTTTAAAAGTAGGTATCTATTGAAATTGATTCTCGATGCCACTTTTAGTTGGCTGATTTTAGATACACCGGCTTGCAATTCAAGCCTTTGGAAAAATATACCTAAGTTAAGAATTCCATTGGAGTATAAATCCGTAACATAAATTCTTGCCACAACTGTTTTGCCATATTTCAATAAACTTTTCGACTTTGCCTTGCCCTTATTTTCTGCGCAGAAATTGTTTTGTCTACTTTGGTACCTGGTAGTGACTTTCAGGATTTTTTTGTTCATGTCAATTAGATCGGATATTGTTATCCTTGACAGGGCGTCTGCCACAAAATTATCTTTCCCTCTCAGATACTCTACAGTAAAATCATATTCTTCTTATTCGAGTCGCATGCTTGTTAGTTTTGAACTTGGGTTTACCATAGAAAATAAATATGTCAAAGGTCTGTGATCAGTACCTACTAACCGTAAAATGTTTGCCATATATATGTAAAGACGAGATGGGCACACTGCTCTTAGATTACCCCTATTTTGACGAGGCGTGCAACAGCTGAGAATGAGAATCATCTACGCGAGAGAGTCGTGAATCGAAGTGCAGACGTCGTCGAGAACGGGCAAGAAATAAAGAAGTTACGAGAGCGTTCGGCAGTGGTGAAATTAATTATTAACTACATCTCAATTTCAAACATTTCATTAATATTATGTACAATAAACTATTAAGAATATAATGTTAACCTCACGTTTGGGGGCTCGCCGGTTTTGTGTGTGTTAGTGCATGTGTAATATGGAGAAAGTTCTTACAAAAGTGCAAATGTGGTTGTGCTGGAATTTAAAAAAAACAACAATAAAGTTGTAAAGTTGCGGTTGATTTTGTAAAAGTTGGTACAAAACATCCAAATAACAAAAGTCTTACAGTTGTGTAAATTCCAGTAGTTCGGGGTAGCTTTTCTAAGAAATCGTTCTCGAACGAGCTTTCTGCTTTCTGAAGTGACGGTCGTGTTTTTGCATAGCTCCTGAGTTTTTATTAATATTTATTGTTTTTTCTCAATTTTTAATTGTGCTTAGTTTGTTTACGCTTTCGCTGGTGTTGTTCGCTTGACTCCCTTGTGTTTTATTTCCATAATTCGCCAAATTAATCAGTTTAAACAGTTTTTTTTCTTTTTCGTGATTAGTATTTGGTGCATTTACATATTTTTTTTTTTTTTTCTTTCGTCATTGCTTCTCAGTTGCTCCCCTCATCGCCCCCATCATACCATCAGGGCTAGTGGCTTTGTTGTTCTCTCTGCTTTGTGCTTGTGCTCAGCTTCTCTCCGGCGTAATATCTTTTGTAAGGCCGCCTCTCAAAGCTCGGCCTATAACTGTTCTTGCACTCTCTGTTGTGCTGTGCACTCTAGCTGTCTCTTTGTTTAATTTGTAATTATTAATTTTTTATCGATAATTATCTTTGTGCTGTGTACTTAAATTTTTCTATATATTCTTACATATATATATATTTTTTTTGCCTTGTGTTTCTTTTGGCTTTTCAATGGCTTATTGTTTACCTGCTTGCAAGCATTCTGATCGTTTTGATGATCAGTATAGAGCAATATCTTGTTGGCTCTGCGATAATCTTATTCATTAAAATGTGCTGGTCTCAATGGCCGCGACTACGACAAATTTTCTGGTTTGTCTGTGTCTAAGCCTGAGCTTGGCTTAATGCGCTGGACTTTCCCATCTTGTGCCAGCCTAGCAGCTTCATTTTAGCCGTATGTATAGGGATCTTCGTTTAAAGTTTCTTTCCTTAAACAAACTGGCCAAACAGCTGTCTAACGAGTGTGACTCTAGCGTTCAATTATTGTCGCAATTCAAGTTTGTTCCACCTTCTGAGAAATAGCACAAGAAATGTACCCTTGAGTTGCCTCGTAAGCAGTCGCCAGCTCTCTCTATTACTTCGTCTCCCATTTTACTTTCGCCTACACCATCTTCTTGTCCCTCTTTATATTGTCTGGACGTTGACGAGTACAATGCGAAGTACGTTCAAGTGGCCCATACGACACCAGGACATAGCCTGTTTCGCGCGAGCCCAAGCAGAGCGCTGTCCACCTCCCGCCCGACCGACCGTGGGGCGCAGCCGCATATCGGACGGCACGATCGCGTGGACAAATACAATTAAAACGGACAAACAATTAAAAATATGATTAACTACAGCTAATTACGAGCTAAATGTGCTAAAATAGAAGTTTTCACAAGGGAAAGAGAGGCTTCTGATCTAATTACGGGATACAGAAGATTGTAATCAGAACATAGGACTCGAAAAGGTTCATGCAAAGAATAGTTAGAGCTACAGTGTTTTAAGGATAGAGGAATAAAATTTCTAGTAGGTCTACGGGGTACAGATAGGTTTAACTGGTTCAATAGCTCAGGAGAGTCTATTTCACCTATTAAAAGTTTATGAATAAAGATAGCACCAAGCATTACTCTACGATTAATTAAAGAAGGAAGATTGATTAAAAGAAGCCTGCTGGAGTATGATGGCAAATTGACATTGCGATCCCAATTTAGACCGCGAAGAGCAAAAAGCAGAAATTGCTTTTGAACAGATTCAATTTTACTTTGGTGCATCTCATATTGAGGTGACCATATGCAAGATCCGTACTCTAAGATAGGACGGATTAAAGAAGTATACAGAATTTTGGTTGTGTACGGATCGTCAAACTCTTTTGACCATCGTTTCACAAACCCAAGAACATTCATAGCTTTACTATAGCAGAAATATGAGGATTAAAAGTTAATTTATGGTCCATAAGAACACCTAAGTCATTGATAATATCTAACCGCTCTAAGGCAGTGTCGTTAAGATAATAAGTTGCTAAGTATGGAGTGCATCTATAAAAATCCATAACTTTACATTTAGAGCCGTTAAGGTTTAATAGGTTGGTTGAAGTAGGCAAGAAGACTATATGTCTTTAAAACTGAGGTAAAGCTTGACATCATCCGCGTACATAAGCACCCGAGAATGTGACACTACCAATGGAAGATCATTTATAAAAAGAGTGAATAGCAATGGACCCAAATGACTACCCTGAGGTACTCCAGAGGTCACTTGGATGGTCTTAGAAGATGAAGATTTAAAGAGGACCTTTTGTGTACGCTTAGAAAGATATTGAAGAATCCAATCTAGCAAAATGCTGGGGATGCCAAGTGCGTTTAATTTATATAAAAGCAGAGTATGATTAACAGAGTCAAAGGCCTTGCTAATGGGTTAGTAATTGTCGATCTACGTTTTTTAAACCCATGTTGGGATGGCGAAATGATTGAGATACAAAAATGCTGCAATTGAGATGTTATTATTTTCTCAAATGCTTTGAGTATGGCAGACAATTTAGAAATACCCCTATAATTGGAGGCTTCGGACTTCTTATCCTTTTTATGAAGAGGAATAATATATGATTCCCTCCAGATAGGCGGAAGATGTGACGGACAGTGTAAACAACTTAAGTATTGGCTTACAAAGGGCCTCCACGCAAGGTGCATATATTGGTTTGACGGAACTGAGCACGCTAAGAACCGAACTTTCATCAAACACAGGGTCTAAAATGCAATTAGACGATTGCAAGTGATGAGGTTAAGGAGATTTGCTTGATAAATCGAAGAGCAATAAGTTGTTCTGAAAAAATCAGCAAACATGTCAGCAATTGCCTGATCATCGTCAGCTTTATTGTTTTCGAAAGACAAGTAAGACGGGTGCACCGATGTTTTACGTTTAACAATGACAAATTTATAAAATTGCTTTGGATCGCGAGAAAACCTAAGTTTACATCGCTGAAGATAATCCTTATAGCAATGTAAATTCAGCACCATAAAATTTAATCGAGCAACTATATATAGGGAAAAATCAGACGCTTTACCGGATTTTTTAAATCTTTTATAACATCTCGATTTTACGTTCTTCAAGTTACATAACTCACGTGAGAACCAAGCAGGTCTATCAGACCATCCTAGAGTCACACGCGGGACACAAACATCAAAGAACGACTCAAGAGTTTTATAGAAGACAGAAATGGCCGAGTCCATATCCGTGCAAGTATACAGATATGTCCAATCATTAGTTAACAAAAGTTTTTTAAGTTTAGTAAAGTTTGTCTTTCGAAAACATCGTGTTGGAGGCATCGAGTTATTATGTCGAGACATAACACCAAAAGGAAGGTCAATGGTTATATCCAGAGTTGGATGAAAGTTGTCTTCGGGGATAACTAAGGGATCAGTCCTGGAAATATCGCAGTTGAAAGAATCCAACACAAATACCAGATCTAGTGATCTGTTACGACTATTCCGGACAGGATTTATTTGAGTTAGGGACAACTCAAGCAGACCATCTATGAAACAATGTGACAAGGAGGGCAACAGTAATAAAGAATCAAATGAGAGGGTCCAGGCAATCTCAGGTAAATTAAAATCTCCCAGAACAACGAGCAAGTCTTTGTCAGAGAGATATGAGGATATAAGTTGAATAGCTTCCAAATGGTGAGTGTATACTGCCAAGTCGGACTGTGGTGGAATATACGAACAAGTAATATAGGCAGAAAAAGAATTAAACAAAATTTTAACACAAACAAATTCAATCTCCTGATTGGAGGACTGGACAATTTGAGACGAGAACGCCGAGTCAACAGCGATCAAAACGCCACCACCATTACGGATAGTCCGATCATGTCTATATATTAAATATTTTGAGGGGAAAATTGAAGCATCAGCAATATCAGGCTTCAGCCAAGTCTCAGTAAAGGCAAGAATATGAAAGTCAAAGGCTATACTATCTACATAGAGTCTAGACAGTTTAGACTTTAGTCCCCGTACGTTCTGATAGGCCAGAGTTAGGGACGAAATTAGTTTTTTGACTCGCCAACAGGTGCAGACGAGCCGGAAGGAACGTTATTCACAGAGGCAGGTAGCAAACTAATCGGAGGCCGATTCTTCTTTTTTATTGTATACTCTTTTACAACAAGGTGTTCCGGCCAAAAATCTTTATGACATATTTGGCCAAAAAGATCTGGGGAGACACCTATTTTAAAGGACGAAATGTCCCGAGTATATGAGAAACGGAACTTTTCCACCGCAATGTTTGGTGCTTGAACTTTGCCCTGGATAAAGGCTATGACTTCTTCAGAAGTAGTATTGGGATCAAGCCTCGAAATAAAAATTTGCTTTTTGGGTGGAACTACAACAAGGGAACTAGGAATACTAGGCACAGCTGTAGCGGCTTCAGCAGACGCGGCAGCAGCTGAAGCAGCCAGCACTTTACTAGCTCCTCTTGTAACTACTTTATTGGCAATATTCCTGGAAACGGATGTTTGCCCGGACGGTTCGGAAACTACAACCGATATCGTGTTAGTAGGTGGGATACTGTCTCCAGGGGAAATGGGAAGAGACTCCACACCTGCCAAAGCCGGACTCCTAAACGACATCAGCTGCTGTACATTTGGTGACATAGGGTCAATGTCGAAAGCCGGAACTGGTAGAGACGAAAGTGCCGACGGACTGAGGGACGCGCCCTGAAACCTGGCCCTCTTGCGCGTCGGAGATTCAATCAAAAGTTTAGAGCTTCTGAATTGAACCTCCATCGCCAAAAGCTCCTCTTGGAGCTTATGAACGCCAGCTGACAGGGTTTTAAACGCTTCCCCAGTCCGTTTCATAAAACTTCGCATCTCGAGCTCCAAACCACGACACGAATCACAGCCCCATTTAAGGCCGCCACCCTGTGCAATACTGTCCCGCACCTTGACTGTGTAACCAGCACATTTAAAGTGCATTACATTGTCACACAGCCAACAGTAAAGAAAGTCTTCACTGGTCTTGCTGGGATTATTGCAATTATATTTGCAACAGACAGACATTATTAAATAATTGATTTATACAAAAACAAATTATAAATCAATATGTAAATAAAAAGAAAACTGTATATGTATGTATGTAAAGAGAGACGTATACAAACCAAGGCAAAAAGCTAACTGCAATATGCAAATTAGAAAGAGAAAACAAAAAGAGAGAATATTTGTACTTATCTGTATTAAAACACACAACAAAAACTTGTCACAAGCGCGAAGTTAACGGCCGCGAGCGCGATCAAAAGAGAAAACAAAAGAATAGAGAGCACCAACACCACACAAACAAAAGCAAACTATGAACTGTAAATTGAGAGCGCGGGTGGGAGCAAAAGATAGAAAGAAATCCAAAACTAAGCAGCGCAACAACAAAATTATATTTGCGTTTGTTAAAGTTTTGATTATAAATTTTTATAAATGTTTGTAAATTTAACGCAAACTTCGCGATGAGTATAGCGATTTATTAAGAATTAGTAAGGCAATGAATTTAAATTAAATATTATAAATTAGCTTCACGAAAAAATGAAAAACAAAAATTAAGCGAGAGCGCAAAAAAAACACGACCGACTTCGATGAGTGACAATATGGACTTGGACTTATGCTCTTCTTTTCAGATTGAAGTACCCATTACAAGCCCTGGCGTACCTCAATCTATCCCTCACGGGAACTCTGATCAATCACAGGATCATGCTGGCTCTCAATCACTTGCGGAACCTAATGCTCCTCCGCCTCCACTAACTGTAGTGCCTCATCGCAAACAATTATTTATCTCCAGATACTTCTGAGTTGTCTGTGGCAGCTTACATTGGTAATATTTGCTAAAGTTTTAATTCGAAAGTTTAAGTTTTCTAGGCCTCGCGAAATCTCCTCTTTTAAAATTACAGTACCAAATGAGTACTTCTCAGCTATGGTTGACCCTAATTTTTCGCCAGAGGGACTAGTTGTACACGAGTTTGCGCCCAATAAGCGCTCTCGTCCGTTGCCTGTCCACCTTCCTAATTTATCTTCTGCTTCAAAAAACTAATAACGTCTAGTCTTTGCATTCATTATCAAAATGTAAGAGGACTTCTTACCAAGCTCTCTAACCTGTTCTGTCATAGCCAAACCTTTTCGGCTGACATATTAGCTTTCTCTGAAACTTGGCTTAACTCCTCTGTTTTGGATAATGAAATTCTTTCTTATAACATTATTTCATATAGGCTTGATCGTGTTGGTCGTCGTGGCGCTGGAGTACTCATTGCTGTCAACTCGAATCTGTGTTTAAGTGTTGTGCCGATTGATCTCCCCTTAGGTGTTGAGTTTATTTGCGTCGAAGTTACATGTTCTAACTTTAGCCTATATATCTCTTGTTTATGTATTCCGCCAGCTTCTGATATCATGATCTACGTGCACCATGCTGATGCTTTACGAACTATTTTTAGTCGTCTAAAAAAGCGTGATTTTCTTATAGTTTTAGGTGATTTTAACTTGCCTAATATTTCTTGGCTTGTTGATGATAATCTATCTTTCTTAATTCCTTCATCTCAACATGTTTTTCTGGATAGCCTTCTTGAATGTCCACTATATCAGTTGAATTCTTTCCTTAACTCTTCTAAAAGAATCCTCGATCTTGTTTTTGCCTCGGATCCCACTGTTAGTTCTGTATCTCTAATTCAGCCCCTTGTGACGCCTGAAGATCCTTTTCACCCTACCATTGAAGTTACTGTTTCATACAATTCCGTTACTAATTCATTTAATAACATCTCAAATTCTCGTCGTAGATGTTTTCGTAAAACAAATTTCAATCTTCTTAACAGCCTTATTTTCTCTTTTGATTGGTCATTTCTATTTGAGTGCTGTGATATAGATTGTAAAGTGAAGTTTTTCTACTCTGCTCTTAATTCTCTAGTTGATAAATGCGTTCCTTATGTGAATGTCTCTACCGTCTCCAGCGCGCCAGTCTGGTTCACACGTAGGCTCTCTAATCTCCGTAACATTAAATCGAGATATTTTAAAAAATTTAAAAAAACTGGTTCGCGACTTGACTATGCAAATTATTGTATAGCCAAATCTCAATTTTGTCTTTTAAATACTCAATGCTACAACAATTATCTCGTTCGCTGTAAGGCTGAATTTCATAATAACCCCAAAAGATTTTACAACTTTGTCAATTCCAAAAGACGCTCTAATGTACTACCTTCCACCTTCAGACTTAACGACCAGTCTGCTAATAATGATTTAGATATTGCAGATCTGTTTGCTAAATTTTTTGAGTCGACATATTCTACTACTGTTTCGGATCCCACACCCTATCCCCTTTCAATCCCACATTTAAATTGTATGTTTTTTCCCAGTATTACTGAAGACTGTATTATCTCCAGCTTGTCATCTATGACGTCTTCCTTCGTTCCCGGGCCTGATAATATACCCACTTGCATCCTTTAAATGTATTCGATTTCCCTATCTAAGCCTTTAGCTCGGTTACTCTTTATATCGGGTGAGACTTGTAGCTTTCCTGATATTTGGAAGGAGTCTTTTATTATTCCGCTTTTAAGCAAATCGGATGTTTCTAACTACCGTGGCACTGCCAAACTTTCGGCAATACCTAAACTGTTTGAGAAAATTATTACGTCTTCCCTTCAACATCTATCCAGATCCACTATTTCTCTTTGTCAGCATGGCTTCATGAAAGGTAGTTCGTAGCTTACCAACCTTTTAGAGTTGACTACCCTTGTACACCATGGCTTCCGTAAAAAGTGTTAAACTGATGTTATTTATACTGACATTAGTAAGGCTTTTGATACGGTTGACATCTAAAACTGTTCGAGTGACGTCGGGTGTACCCCAAGGCAGTCATCTAGGCCCACTATTATTTACATTGTTTATAAATGATTTGCCTTTGGCCTTGGCTCATTCACGCGTGCTCATCTTTGCGGATGACGCCAGGATTTGTTATTCCTATAATGATCCTTCTTTACAAGAGTACTTGCAATCAGATCTCGATGCGTTCTGTGATTGGTGCCACGCTAAGTGTTCTTTTATGACTTTCAGTCGTTTGTCTCCGCTCCTAGCTCATTACTCTATTAAGTCTGTTCTGTTAGATTGTGTTCCATCATTCAAAGACTTAGGAGTTATGTTTGACCCTAAACTTTCATTCAATGCTCATATTTCTTCAATTGTCAATAAAGCATGCAGCCTTCTTGGCTTCATTAAACGTTGGGCCAAAGAATTTGATAATCCCTATGTAACAAAGGTTTTATACACTTCGTTAGTTCGCCCTACTCTAGAATATTGCTCGCCAGTGTGGAACCCGCAATATGATGTTCACCAGCGTAGTATTGAATCGGTACAGAAGCAATTCCTTAAGTTTGCGCTACGCGGTCTAAATTGGGACCCGGGTCTTCGCCTACCTTCTTATTCTGACAGACTTCTTCTTATTAATTTTCGTTCACTTTATAACCGTAGGCTTGTTTTTGGCATTCTCTTTCTCCATAAACTAGTCAACGGCGAAGTCATTTCTACCAATTTACTGGATACGCTATATTTTTGTGTTCCCTCACGTCGGACCAGAAACTTTTTTCCTATTCACCTTAGTAGACGTCTGACTTACTACTCTCTTTTGTATGTTTTGTTGTGTATAAAGCTAAGCTATCTTCTTCATTTAATTACTATCTATCTTTAGCTTAAGCTTTTTCGTCGACTGCTGTGTTAGTTGACGTAAATAAATAAATAAATAAATAAATAAAATAAATAAACATTCGATCAGTCGGCGCCACGAAGTCGCGAAAACCGAAATGTCGCCACCATTGCGCACACCAGCGAAGTCGAAAAACGAAAAGAAGAACGAAAAGAAGATCGTTGAAAATAAAACCTTGAACGAAACGTTTGGTCTAGTGGAAGAAGGAGAATCGATAAAAAATAATATGGAAGTGGAAGAAGTTAGTGACGCAGAAAAAAGTGATCCCAGAGATCTAGATATATGTAAAACTGCAACAGCTAATACAAATAAAATCGAAGTGGATGAGAGAAAGTATGCAGAAGTTAAACATAACCCTGAGCATTTCGAAAAAGTTGTTTGTGTGTTCGACGGTTACAACGTACCGGTAGAAAAATGATTTGAGAACTTTGAGCAGAATGCCGAAGCTTACGAGCTCACAGACAAGCAGATGTACATATGTGCTAGCGAGAAATAAAATGAGTGGTGCGGCTCAGTTATATCTCGAGTCAGTGAGTGATTCTCAGAGTTTGAGACAAATGTTCTGTTGTGAGTTCTAGTCAAATTTGAGTAGCGTTGACATACATCAACAGTTACGCGATCGTAAAATGTACAGTGGTACATAGTTGATGGGCTTAATATTAAAAGCGAGTTCAAATTCTCAATGTACAATTGTAAATCGCTAAAAGAATTAAAAGAGCAATATGGTGTATTCGAGCGTGTAAAAAATTTGATAATATTGGCAAAACAATCGTAAAACATTAAAAAGAAAGAGTATTGTTTTAATTGCGGTTCCAGTGAGCACAAGCGTAAAGACTGTAATAGTGCGGATAGAAAATGTTTTGTAAATGTAATGAATGTGGTCATATTTCAACAAATTGCCCCAAAAAGTTATCAGCTGTTCGTAAAATAAATATACAAAAACGGGTCATGTCGGTATCGCTGAATGGCATAATCGTTGACGGTTTGATCGATACGGGTTCAGATGTCACTATTGTAAAGAACTCCTTTCTTAAATACTTGGGTAAGATTGATTTTAAAGAAAGTTGCTTAATGCTCTGCGGCCTAAAACCACTTCGAATGTTGCTAGCAGAGTTGTAGTTGTAAAGAAAAAAGACAATACCTTGTGGATTTGTGTAGACTACAGGAAGCTAAATAGTTTGTTACTAGAGAAGGATTATACACGTTTAATAGAGCGCCATTTGGATTTCGTAATTTTCCTGCTCATTAATTCGTTTCGTTAACCTCATATTTCAGGATCTGATTAACAAGAATATAATATAATATATATACATATATGGATGATATTGTAGTATATGCTAAGTCAGCAAACGAGTGTCTAAACAAAACCAATTTGGTATTAGAAACTGCAGCAAAGTATGATTTGAAAATAAAATGGGGAAAATGTAGTTTTTTGCAAAAACGCATTAGCTTTCTAGGTCACGAAATTGAAGATGGAAAGATTTGGCCCGGTAAAGATAAGACGATGGCGATTAGTTGTTTCGGAATACCCACAAATGTCAAATCTATTCAGGCATTCCATGGTTTAACCGGATTCTTTAGAAAGTTTATTCCTCAGTATGCGCAGATAGCACGACCCCTTACCAAGTTGCTGAAAAAAGATGTCAAGTTTATTATGGGTCCAAGCATGCTTCAGGCGTTGCAATTGAAGACGGCGATAATAAGTAAACCAATGTTACACCTATATTCTCGCGAGGCACCAACCGAGCAGCAAAAAATACGGTTTTGGAGAGGTACTACTTCAGCTATTTGAAAACAATTTGCATCCGATCTATTTTGGGAGTAAGAAAGCATCTGAAGCAGATTCGAAAAGGCATAGCAACATTCTTGAATTCGAGGCAGCATATATGGCGTTAAAAAAAATTCGACATTATTTGCTAAGGATTCCAGTGAAATTGGTGACAGACTGCATTGCATTTAAGCAAGCTACGACAAAGCTGGACATCCCAAAGGAAGTTGCACAATGGATATTGTATTTCCAAGATTTCAATTAGGACGTGGAGCACCGATTAGCAGTTAAGATGCAGCACGTGGACTGTTTAAGCCGTTACCCGCAGTCGTGCTTAGTAGTAAAAGATGAAATAACAGCGCGTTTAAAGAAGGCACAGCAGACCGATGATCATATTTTCCCAATTATAGAGGTACTAAAGCAGCACCCATATAAGAACTTCAACGTGAAAGGTGGTTTGCTATTCAAAGAAGTTAAAGGTAATGTGCTATTGCTAGTCCCAAAGCTAATGGAGCGTGAGATGATACAACGATCGCACGAGGTTGGACATTTTTCGACGCGCAAGACAATGCAAGCTATCCAACAACAGTACTGGATACCGAATTTGGAAATTTAAGTATCAAATTGATTGCAAACTGCATAAAATGTATAGTTCATAATAAACAGCTAGGTAAAAAAGAAGGATATTTGCATTGTATAACCAAAGGAGACACACCGCTGCATACTTTACATTTGGATCATTTAGATTCATTTTGGCAATGGTAGATGGTTTTTCGAAATTTGTATGGTTGTTTCCAATGAAGTCCACAGGCCAAGAAGAAGTAATTAAAAGGCTCAAAGAATGGACAGACATTTTTAGATTTCAAGAGAGGATCATAAGTGACAGAAGGGTGGCCTTCACATCAAACGCTTTTAAGTGATTTAGAGCATGTACTGTCAACCACAGGAGTAGGAAGGGGCAATGGCCAATTCGAACGAGTTAACCGTTGTATCCTGTCTATTATCGGAAAAATATCAGCAGATGAACCCACGAAATGGTATAAGGGAGTTTCGAAAGTACAGAAGGCAACGATGCATTCATCAACGAAAATGTAACCTTTTGAAGTCCTGTTTGGAACGAGAATGCGTAACCAAATAGAGGACCGTTGGCTGGATATATTACAGGAGGAACAAGTAGATCTAGGCTAAGATTAATATAAAGAAGGCGCAGGCGACTTACAACCGGAATTATGATAAGAACAGAAAAGGCGGAGCTTTTTATTAAGTTAACGATATGGTAGCTATAAAGAGCACGCAGTTTGTAGCGGGCCGTAAATTGGCAAGTCAGTTTTTGGGACCCTATGAAGTAATTAAAGCTTTTTAGCAACGGACGGTATGATGTAAAGACAGCGACCAATGGTGAAGGGCCAATGATCACAACTACGAGCGCGGACTATATAAGACTATGGCGATATGTGGCTGAGAGCGACGATTTGCTGTCTTCTGAGTCAGAAGACGATTATTAGGAGAGACGATTATCAGGAGAGCCGAGTGTAAAGACGAGAGTGCTTTCATTTTTAGTGAATCCTCGTGGTGCATATGCAACTGGGAGTTGGACTCCAATACAGTTTTGAGTTTTTCTTGCATCCTTGATAAATTTGGTTTAACAAGATTCTTTTGAAGATACTGGGATGCTTTATCACAGTCTGTTGTCCATCTGTTAAATTTTTAATCATATGTTGTTCAGAACAACCAATAACGATTAAATCATCCATATAAAGAAAAGCTTTCGAAGGCTCAAAGCCTGAGAATGCTATTGTCATCATTCTCTGAAATGAATTAGGCGCTATTTTAAAACAAATGGTAATCACGTGAAGCGATATGAACCATTGGTTGTTGAAAAAGACATAATATTTCTTGAGTTTTCCTCAAGTTCAATGAGGTGGAAACCTGACATTAAATTAAGGCACGAAAAATATTTAGCTCGACCCAATTGATCAAGAATATCGTCAATTCTTGGGAGTGGAAATTTATGTGACAGCAATTGTTTTATTGATTTGGCAATAATCAATTTCTAATCGCCATTTTTTCTCTTTAGAGCCCGGAAATGATTTCTTTGGGTCTAATAAGAGTGGGCTATTGTAGGTTGAAACAGACGGCTTAACAATATTTTATTCAATTAACTTTCCAACTGGATGCTTGATTTCTTCGATTTGGCTATGCGGACTTCGATAATTTTTTACGTATACTGGTTCATCATACTTAAATCTCAAGTGTTGCCTATAAAACATTGTAGTGTAGTTATTTGTAGTGATTGGTTCGGTTTCAAGTCCGAACACATCGATATACTGGGTGTTGAAGGAAACGTCATCGTTAACTTAGATTTGTATATATTAAAATTTCTTATATTATTTGTTTAAGATTATTGGAATTTCTACCACTATATTTACATTAACATGTTCTAAAAGCTTTTGATATATGGCTCATGAAGAGCTTCTAACTCATGAAAACGAAATATAAAAATGACTTCTTTCTGGAATTCGAGGAGGAGAAGACTTATTTTTCCTTAATCCACTCCACATGCTATTGAGCATTGGAGTTTTGTACCAAATGCAACTGGGCAGATCAAACACTGGGTGCATATTTCGTCAAGTTGTTTTTTAAACAATGGTGGAAAATTGTTCTTTAATTTATTAATTACTGACTCTTTTCTATTTTCTTTTGGGTTTTGAACCACCACGTAGCTCGAAAGTGATTCAGATTTTCCATTTGGCATGTATCTGCTGTATTTAGGAATCGGACAAAGGCATTTTGGGCTGTTGCAATCGTGTTTGCGACATAAACATCCGGTTTAATTTCCTGATTGGGAATTAAAATGTTTTCTTCTGCTGAAGACAACTCTATTTTACGTATCACTTGAGATCTTGCTGGTAGAAGTGTTGAGTTAGTACCAGAACTAAATGTTATTGGAACATAGATAGGATACGTTAGATTTGGTGGTCTAATTATTAACCAATCCTCGGAACTATTGTAATCTAATTGGCAATTAAATCTTTTCATGAAATCTAGTCCTATTATTCCATCGCAGGGGATTGCGAAATCTTCATGAAGTATATGAAATTTATATGGAATAATGTATTTGTCTGTTTGTAGTTCAATTGAGGCTAATCCTTTGGATTTTATTATCCCTTCTCCTATGCCTCGAATATCTATGATTTTATTTGTATGGATGTCGTGAAAGACATCAGTATTTTCTTTTATAATTGAAATATCTGCACCTGTATCAATCAGAAATGTTAAATTTTTATTTGTTGCAACGTTTTTGAATGATAAGAAATTATTGAGACTCAAGTTAACCGTATATATTTTGTTATTTAACACTGAGTATCTGGAGGTGTCTGGGAGTTTCCCGAAGTAGTTTCTTGTGCTATCCTAATGTTAGACTTGTAACCACCATCTTGGCGATTATTTCCTCTATTGATGTTTCTGATATCGCCTCTGTTATTACCTCTATAACTGTTGTTGTAGTTATAGGTATTATTCTGGCCGTTATTGCGATTGTTATTATAATTGTTATAATAACCGCGACCACTTCGTCTGCCTCTCTGGGCGAACAACACTGAGTTTGGATTTCCAGTCTTTTCGGTACTACATTGTAAGTACTTTGTGCCGGCTTCATTCATTGTTTTGAAGTTTCCAGCCTCAAGGATAGTTTTTAGTCTGCCGTGCTCACAATTTTTAACCATTGTGTTGATGGCTTTTTTAGTGCTGAATATATCAGCATGATCCGCTGATAGACCCTCGTCAATATACGAAGCTTCCAAGAGCTTTCGTAAATTGTCAATTTCCAAGGTAAATTTATCTGCTGTTTTACCCTTTTGGGTTACCTTTGACAGTTTTGCTTTAACTACATCGGATGTTTCACCGACTATAGTTTCTTGCAATTTCTTTATTATTGAATCAATTGTGGTTAAATTTTTGACTTTATATAGCGTTGAGCCAACAATTTTTGACTTTATGACTTCAACAGCTATTTTTTCGCATGTATTTTTGTTAAGTTTACCAACCTCATAGCTGTTATAAATCTTTGAAGGTGTAATTTTTGTCCATTAAATTCTGGAATGGCATACAAAATGTCTTTAATATAGGCCCTTTTGGGCCAATTACGTCAGCCATCAAATGTATTTTTGTTTCAATGATGCTTAAATTTGAGTACAGCTCTTCCTCCTGATCGATTTCATTATCTTCTTTCGACAATGTTAATGTTGCAGAGATGGTTAGATCGTTTAGATCACCTTCTTTTATATCTGTACCGTCATCTAATTCAGAGTCTTCATCATCCACTAAATCTATGTCTTGTATTCAGGATTGTTGGTATAAATATATCCAATTAATACTTTGTTTTGATTGTTATTAAGTTTGGTCAATAATTTTGATATTCTCGATCAGTTCGTTTTATCTATTTTTTCCTTATTATCAAGCACTAGTTGTCTTGCTTCATTAAAAGAATCAACCAGAATTTTTGCATGTTTTTTCAAAGTATCATTTTGGATTTTTCTTTTTTGACTTATGCATTTATAAGATTTGCTAAAAGATTCCTTAATTTCACGGAGTTTGAGAATTAATTCTTCTATACAGATTCTTAATGATTATTTATTAAGTAATATTTAACTTTTGATCATGCTCTGCGAAATTTTTTTTTTTTTATTTTGTGTTATTTACATACATATATGTTTTTATTGTGTTTTACTTTTCTAGATTTTTTATTTCTACATCTGAGTCTGTTAAATCTATTGTTTCTAAACTTAATTCTGCTATGTCTATCAATGCGACTGAGTCCGTGAAAAGTTCGTGGACGCATACAGGCACTTCTTTTCTTAAAGGAGTCTTAGCTAACAATCTACTATAAGCTACCTTTATGGATTTTTTAATAAGATCTCCAATAATGTTTTTAAATTTATAGTTGTTGGCTATCCAATATCTTATTTCTTTGTATTTGTAATTTGTTTTACCTGAGTGTATCAGAAAATCCAGGAAAGGTAAATATTTTTGCAGTTTTTGCGTTTCTATTTCATCCATGTTCTACACTTACTGGCTAAGCCTATTTAACTAATTGTGAATGTATTTAGTTCTTAAAGAAAAAAAAAATTGGCTTCCTTTTTTTTTTGCTTTTTTTTATTGCTGTGGTTCGTCCGTTAGGTAGAAACGCAGTGTGCCTGCTGCGTTTGAAAAACAGCATTATCTGTACCCTAGTGGATCCTTGAACTGGGAAATTTCTCTTTTAGTTACACATTTATTGTGTAATAGGTAAGCTTTATATAATACATATAGGCACAATATTATGACAATTATCAATAGCAATATGTTCGTTAATCTCATATCAGCATTTGATGATTCGATTTTTTTTATTACATTCGCAGTGGAGTCCACTGATTTCGTTTCGATTAACACCATTGTGGGTATAAAAGATTTATCATCAAATTTGCTTATGCTACGATATTATCGAACATACGTGTAAATTTTTTTTTGAAAATAAAATTTTTTTTTTTACTGTTTTTTATTGATGATGATCCTTCAACGGGACTTTTTTTAAATTTTATTAGAAAAAAAAATTCTCTTCTTTTTGTTTGTGTATTTTTGTAATTAATAATTTTTTTTCAATGACCCCCCTATATAAGATGATTCTAATTGAATGATTTGATTATAAAGAATACGAGAGAAAAAAATATGGAATAAAAGCTCAGAAGGATAGGTTAAAACCTTTTGTTTATTTCAATTTTCTTTTTCATCCGTTTTTCAAGTTTTAATCTTATTTTTTTTCTGAATATGAAGATAAAATATTATGGATTCTTGGATACTAAAATTTTTATTTGTACTGATTCAATTCAAGTAAACATTTCATTTATTATTAAATTTTTTTTTTTTTAATTCTCCAACCCCATTGTTAGTAATAGTCTATCAAAAAAGTTAGTAGTTCGCAAGTTGCACTTTCGTGCATCAACTTGCTTATAGAGCATATAAACATATTCAAGTGCACAATTATAAAATTTTTGCATATATAATTAATTGTTTATACTTGCAATAAAGTGTTACATGTTGAGCTTTTTGTACTAAATGACTTTTGGTATGAATATACTACACCTGCCGCCTACAAAACAACAAATTCTAAAGAAACTCTTTAATAGTTATCAGCCCATTTCTTCCCGAAACGATGACGAGACTGGTCAAACCAACTTAGCCTCTCACCACATCGATACTGGGCCAGCACGTTCTATTAAAGAGATGGACCTAAGAATACCTCTTGCGCGAAAAATTGAGGTTCAGCAACTGGTTGCTGACATGGAGAACGGAGGCATAATTCGCCCGTCCGTCAGTCCGTTGTCGTCGCAGGTGGTGCTAGTCAAGAAGAAAGATGGAGCGAACGTGTGATGAACAATCTTCTATCTGGGGTGATGTGGAAGTTCGCGCTAGTCTATCTTGGTGACGTGATTGTTTACTCTCAAACAAGTTAGTTATCTTGGCCACATCGTGAGCCGTGATGGGCAACAGGCGTGCCCCAACAAGATTGATAAAGTGATGAGCTGGCCTACATTTTAAAAAACCAAGGAAGTGCGATCGATTTTGGGGCTTTGCTCTTACTACCGCAAAAATCCTCAACTTCGCTAGTATCGCTCGACCACTCCGCCAGCTGACCGAGAAACTCCGACGTGTTTCAAGCCAGTGAAACAAACCTATTGTGTATCACGTCGAGAGCTCCTCGCCGTAGTCCGTGTCACAAAACACTTCCATCATTATTTGTATGGCCGTCCGTTTCTCGTACGGACTGACCATCCATCTTTAAAGTGGTTGTAGAACTTCAAAGAACCGGAAGGGCAGATGGCACGTTGGATAGAACGTCTGCAACAGTACGACATGTGGATTCAGCATAGAGTGGTAAACAACATGATTAAGCCGACAGCCTCTCTCGCCGACCTTGTAGCGACTGTCCCACATGCGAAAGAGTCGAACGAAAACATGGAGTGGCCGTGCTGTTTACCCAAGTCCCGTTCCCTGACCTTCGTAAGGAGCAAGAGGCCGATAAGGCCCTCGGTAAGGTGCGCGATTGGATGAACAAGACCAAATAACCGCGTAAAACTGCATTGTGGGGCGAGAGCCCGGAAATTAGAGCCTTGTGGCATCTCTACGACCAATTAGCCGTTGATGAAATAGGAGTGATTACCAAAAAAAACTCAGAGAACATACCTGTAGCCCTTATGCCCCGCTGCCGTTCGAGGCGTGGACGATTTGAAGACTTTAGCCAAAGCGAAGAAACGATTTTACTAGATCGGCCAAAGTGCCGATATAACCCTCTGGTGCGCACGCTACACCGTCTGCAATGAACGCAAAGGACCACCCCGAAGAACCGTCAGTCACCTACAACCAAGCCTGATGGGAGCCCCTTTCGATCGTCTAGCGATTGACAATCTAGGTCCGTTATGGATTATTTCACCAAGTGGCCGGAATGTGCAGCCATACCGGACCAGACAGCCGAATCTCTAGCTCGAGCATTGATACAAGAAGTCTTCTTGTGGGCGTTCCGTTCGTCTTACACTCTAATCAAGGACTTCGAAGCGGGGGTCTTCCAAGCCTGTATGCGGCTGATGACTGTTGAAAAGACACGTACTACGACGCTGCATCCACAGTCAGACGGCATGGTGGAACGCTTTAATCGCACGTTGCTAGATTACTTGGCAAAGTTTGTATCTACCATGATTGGGATGAGCTGCTGCGCATGGCGTTATTGGCCTACAGGTCAGCGGTTCATGAAAGCTCCGGTTATTCGCCCGCAATGATAACTTTTGGAAGAGAACTTAGGCTGCCTAACGATTTACTATTTGGCCTACCAGCTTCTGTCCCTAAGGAAGCGACGATCGGACGGCAGACCGTAAACCAACCGCACGTTACAATATTATTGTTTGTTGTCTCTTTTTATACCCTTGCTGAGGGTATGTTTGTAGCGCACAGGAGACGTTTCCGATCCCATAAAGTATATAAATTCTGGATCAGCATGAGAAGCTGAGTCGATAGCCATGTCCGTCTGTCTTTTACTCAGCCATTTTAAGAGCTATTGGAATAAAACTTGGTATTTGAGCTACTGATAACCCAGGTAACTATGAAAATCATAAGGATCGTATCACTATGTCATATAGTTTTAGAAGAAACATAGCTGAAGAAATTTGAGTATCGCTATGAAATTTATATATGTAATAATATTGGATAAAATCTATGATCCCAAAATTTGAATCAGATCGGATAAATAGAACAAAAAGAGAGAGAGAGAGAGAGAGAGAGAGAGAACAGAGCTCTTCCGTCAGTGCTGTCTGCTGCCTACTACTTCATTCGTCATAAACAGAGGACATTACATAAACTTTACGTCTATGCGACCCGTGCTTTGCTTAGGGAATAAGAGAAGAAGAAGAAACAATTTTAGTAAAAAGAGTAATAATGTTTTATTTGTGTATTGATGAATCGAGTTGCAGTAAACAAATTTTGAACATGTAAAAAAATTATTCCCAACGACTGCAAGGGTATAAAGGGATGTTAGCTTCTTTGATATTTTTCTATTGTTTACTTGTCCACGCGATTCGTGCCGTGCGTTTTAAGGCTTCACCCCTGGGTCGGTCGGGTGGGCAGCTATCTGCCTGGGCTCGCGCGTAACAGTCTTTGTCCTGGGGTCGTAGGGGCCACTTGAACATAGTATCGTCAAACTCCGCTAAAACAAAAAGTTTCCTTTTGCCTGTGACATACATTTTAGCGATTTTAACATATCATTTCACCGTATGGGTGCATGATATAAAAGCGGGCTTAAAATGTGAAATAGGTACACAGCAAGTGAAATATTCTACTGAACTGGAAGGACACCCAAATTCGCAAAGTGATTAGGGCCGTTTGTATACATACTACACAAAGAAGAAATATCCCAAACATGTTAGGCTCTGTGTCTTGAAAAGATAAGATAAACACATTAAATGTCTATACGTTTGTAATAAGTTTTGATTTGTCAGCCATATAATCTTATAATTCACTTTTTTTTCTAGAACTATCGGATATCAACTAAAAGCCGCACTGGTTGGCCGCAAGATGTTTGGGCTTCGGAGCTAATGCCCGGCCAACAGGAAACTAACTTAAAAAATTGAATAACGGTGTTAATAATAAGGATAGTCATTGTAAAATAAAACTTTTGAATGTCCTTTTAGTTTAATTTTTAATAAGTATGTGCAATATATATTGTTAAAGAATATAATGTAAATCTGTCAATTGGATCTACGTAAAGTTTTATTATCAAAAAAATAAAGATTAAAATACGTAAATTTTGTTCGTTTTTCAACCGTCCGTTGCACACATGGTTCTGGGCAGAGCTTTTCCTACTTTGGACGCGATTTTAACATCTTTCTTGGATATTTATCGACTTGCGCTTTCATGTAGTTTCCTAAAATTAAATATCTATCGATCACAAAAAATTCTTTTTGAAATGGTCCTGGAGCAGAACTCAAATCGCGATCTAAAAATTTACAGTTACGTTTTTATACGTTTTCATAAGTTTGTAAGGGCATATATTGCAACTTCCCCTTAATTTTTAAGCGTCCGAAGGTAATTGTATTCTCTTAATATTGGAAAAGTAAAAGTTTGTTGTACTTTTACAGCAAAAACAAAAACAATAATTTATTTGAAATATCTAGAAACAGTTATGCAAGAAGAAATGTGTTACAGCTTCAAATTATTCACAGTGTAGCACCGACGGCACGTGGTAGACCTATTCGCAAGAAAACTTGAATTATTTTAAGTCGAATCTTTTAAATAAATTTATACAAATAATAAAGAAATGGAAAACAAGTGAAGTTCCTTTTGTCTCAAGCTAAAGATGAAACTGGTGCATATCAGGCAGAAATTATAGGAAAAATTTTACAGATCAATTTTACAAACATCAAATAATCACAAAAAAATTAATAAAATACATAAAGAACTAGTATCAACATTCTTATAATTGCAGACATTTAAATTTAATTCCCAAATTCATCAGAAATAATATAAAATGCATAATATTTATTTATTTTATTTTATTTATTATTTTTACCTGTGACAATGACTAACACCCAGACATTACCAAACAACTTGACAGAGACTTCCTTTTTCCACACCAAAATACAAAACTATCTAATATAATATAAACATCAAATTCTTAAAAGGCAACATATGAAAATACAAGATACAACAACAATGTTAGAAAAACAGCTGGCCGAAGAGAGTTTCAAAGCATTTATGAAAAAGGAAAACAGAATATCAGAGAAACTGACTACAACAATAATGAGCAAAGTTGACCCAAAACGAGAGAGACTAAGCAACAAACGAAATAATATTCTTATTAATAACAACAAAACAGACGTTAGTTCATAAGCCAATCAAACTTGAATTTCCCGTCAGACGTCAGAGCGCTACTTGCAAAAGGTCCAAAGTCCGAAATAGCATAAGAGAAAATGGTGAGAAATGGAATGGAGAGAAATTGATACAGACACTCAAATTAATTTCCTTCCACATGGTATGTTTATTTCCTAGTATCCCAATTGACCTAGCAATTCACACAATAAAAAAAGGACTAAAATAAATGAACACACGACATTTTTTGTTTCTACCAAGAATAATGTTTGTTGATAAAGTAGAATTCTGTATACAAGAAAACAGATAATTTACACATAAGAACAATATCTACACTCAATTAAAAGGAATGCCGATGACATCCCCCGCCTCATCAATCATTGCCGATATTGTAATGAAGATGCTTTTGGGCATAACGTGAAAAAACTAAGCAGATTCCCAAAAGTAATAACTAAATATGTGGACGATTTGTTCGCAATAATAAGATATGATGACATTCACAGTACACTTGACAGATTAAACATTTTTGACAGCTAAATAAAATTCACAATGTAGTTAGAGAAATACGGAGAATACAAGGAAACGAACTGAAAGTTAAATGGTATAAAAAAGCAATATGCTCTGGACATCTTATTAATTTTTGTTCGAGACTTTCTAGGATAATGACTTTAAATACAGCTAAAGGTTGTAAAAATCGGATGCTAAATATTTTTGACGTAATATACCATCAAGAAAAAATTGAGATAATATACATACATACATATATTTTAGAGAATAACGATTTTCCTGATCATGTAATTAAAATATTAATCAACACACACCAAAAGCCTGAAAAAAAAGAAGATATTAATTACAAAGAAAAAAAATTGCATGTCTGTCACGTGTGTCCCCCAATTGTCAAAAAGATTATCAAAATCCACAGGTTACAATATAGATGAAATAAAAATAGCCCATAATCCCGACAATACATTAATCTATTTAACAAAACTATGTCTAAAATTCAAGCAATGGATAAGAGCAAAATCGTTATATACAAAATCGCAAGCAATGGAGACGACAAAAAAATAATACGAAAAAGTCTATATAGGAAAATCAAAGTTAAAAACTACACTATCAAAACACAAATGGGACCACAAATCACGCCATCATTGTCATTATTTTGGGGAAAAGAGCGGCACTACAACAAACGATTTTCGTTAGATATGTTACATATAACAAACACATCGACGAATATATATTTGTCTTATGACTAAGCATAACTATAAAACCGACACATACGGTGTTATACATATTGTTGTTTTTAAATATAAATAAAGTAAGTCGACTCGCCGACTTGGGTGTACCATACACTAGGTGAAACCAATATTTTAAATTTCGAAAACCAAATGTATGTTTATTAAATTGTTTTTACATGCTTCATATTATGTGCTATCCCGCTCACTCTACAAACACACGAGCACTCTAGCGCCGCCACTAACCAAGTAAAATACGTTCATACGCATATTTTGCATTTTTCTAGTCCGATTTCAATAAAATTTGGTAGTTTGGTAGAAATAGATAAGATTAATTAGTCTGATTTTGAATGCGATAGTCAAAAAACTACAGGAGGAAATCGGTTTTTTCTAAATTATGGAGGCGGGAGTGGGCGTAGCAAAATTTGAAAATATATACCTATACTAAGCCAGTGTACATACTAAATTTGGTGACTTTAGCTTTGTTAGTTTTTGATAAAATCAGTGTTGCTAAATTTGCGGGGGGCGGAAGTGGGCGTGGCAAAATTTTTAAATATCCAATATCTGCGCGTCTATTAGGCTAGTCTGCATCCAAAATTTGATGTCTCTAGCTGTCATACTTTTCAAGAAAAACAGTTTTATGCGATTCCTGGGGGCGTAAGGGGCGTGGCAAAAATTCCAATTAGCTCCATACATTTACATACTACACGAGTATACATACCAAATTTGGTGGCTCTAGCTCTTAAAGCCTCCGAGGTCTGCGTGTTCATACAGACGGACGGACGGACGGACGGACGAAAGGACGGACGGACGGACGGAAGGACGGACAGACGGACATGGCTAGATCGACTCGGCTGTTGATCCTGATCAAGAATATATATACTTTATAGGGTCGGAGAAGATTCCTTCTGCCACGTACATAATTGTATTTGTATACATAATTGGATTTGTATTTTAATCTATTCACACTTCTGCATAACTCCACAACAAATTTTATACACATAAATATGAAACATCTATACATATTTCTCCGAGTGCCCTTGGTCAAATTTATATACAAATAAATATTCCAAAGAGTAATAAGGAGTATATATGTGGGGTTTTATTTACGATATAATTATAGTCTAGGGGGTTTACATGATAATACGACTTCATAGAGATTACACTATGCTAAATAACAATCGACGTTTGGCTCGGCTCAACTTTGGCGTCCGTCTATGACGCTTCGACTTTTTACGCCCGACTTTGGCGATCGACTTTTTAGTGTCCGACTTTGACACACGACTTATAGCACCCGTCTATGGTACTCGACTTTTAGTGTCCGGCCTTGACACTCGACTTATAGTACCCGTCTATGGTACTCGACTTGACCTTGCATCCGACTATGACGCAAGACCTCAAAACACGTCCGTCTTGTTCGACGCGCAAAAACCAACTCCTCGTCGTCATCTCTCATTCGTTCGTCATCCCTCTTGATCGTCTCTTCTTACACGCTCACGTTCTCTCTTTGATCGTCGTCTCGTCTCTCGTCTTCGTGTACAGTGGGATTGATGCACATCGCAAATCCACATCCCACATTCGGCCATTCTGATTACGCATTCTACCCGAATGCTGGGTCATCTTCCTCGTCGTCTCGGTTTAGGCTCCAGGGCTTCATGTACTCTGCACATGTTGACGTCACTTTAGGCCCTTCGCACTTGCCAACTTTTTCGACATCGTATGCGTTGTTGTGCTTCACCTTCTTAATCTGGTAGGGTCCAAAATATTTCGGTTTTAATTTGAGACCACTCCCAAATTGCGTCCTCTTAATTGCAACCAGGTCGCCAACATCATAAGATCGAGCTTGCTTACGACGTAGGTTGTAGTACTTCTTGTTTTCGTCTTGGATCTTGGAGATGTGTGCCTTCGCCTTGGCACGGAGCTCGCTTCTATCGTCTGTAAATATTGCCTTCGTCTCTTGGTTGATAAGATCTCTCAGTTTATGGTCATCGTTGGTCCTCATCTTTACGCCAGTTAGTAACTCAAATGGAGAAGTGTCAATACTTCTGGTGTACGTCGAATTGATAGCCTGCTGAACTTTGCTAACATGTCGATACCACTTCGTCGGATCATCAACGCTTAACTTCGACAGAACAGGAATGATAATCGCATTTAAACGTTCGACTTGGCCATTTACTCTCGGAAGTGCTGTAGTCGTCTTAACGTGTTTGATACCTTCGTTGTCGCAGTACTTCAGAAAATCTTGGGATGTAAAGGCGGAACCCCGATCCGAGATAATAAACGTAGGGTTGCCAAAAATCGTGCTTTGCATCGTCAGCTTCGTAATAACTTCATTGCTAGTCGTCGATTTGGTTGGGTATAACCATCAGAACTTCGTAAATGCATCTATGACCGCCAGGATATGCTTATAGTCCTTGTGAGTAGACTCGAGAGGACCTAGAAAATCAATATGGTAAGTTAAAAGTGGAATATCATCTTTCTGAAGCGGATGCAACAAGCCTTCTTGCTTGCCAACTTTACGGCTACTGATGATACAAGGAATACAGCATTCGATATATTTTTGGATTTTTTCCTCGAGATGCGGTATGAAGTATTCTCTGCAAATCAAGTCTTTCGTCTTTTTTGCCCCGAAATGTCCTTTGTTATGGGCTTGACCAATAATCTGCTTCTGCATCGCGTTTGGGACAACAATTAGCTCAACGTCATTGACCAATTTGTAGGATATCGGCTTTCAGAAAATAATCATCATAAGTTTTCGAATTGTCTTTCAGAACTTCTATAATGGCTCTTATTTTCTCATCTTGTGATTGCGCCTTCTTCATGCCAACGCTGATTCCATAGTCGTTAATTTGCAAAATTGGATATCTGCTAAGCGCGTCGACATGTGTCATACGGTTACCTGAACGGTGTAAAACGTCAAAATCGTATTCTTGAAGAAAAAGTACCCAACGAGCTACCCTGGTACAAAGGCTCTTCTTCTCCAGCGTCTTTGTAAATGCGTCGCAATCCGTGATTAGCTTAAAATGCATGCCCAACAGATAAACTCTAAACTTTTCTAACGCTGTTATGACTGCGAGAATCTCTAATTCAAAGCTGCTATACTTTCGCTGTGCTTCTGTGGTTTTTCGACTCATGTAGTATACGGGATGGAGTTCACCGTCGTCTGGACATCTTTGTAGTAAAACTGCTCCAAAACCTTCGATGGATGCATCAGTATGGACTTCAGATTCGTAAGACTGGTTGTAGATGCTTAAGACTGGATTCTCAGTTAGTAACTTCTTCAAGATCTGTACTGCATTTTCTTCTTCCACACTACAGACAAAGTTTGATGCATTCTTGGTCAATTCGGTCAGAGGTTTCGCTATACACGCATAGTTTGGAATAAACTTTCTAAAATATCCCGTCAAACCTAAGAAACTTTGAACTTGCTTTACGGTTTGAGGCATTTTAAACTTCGCAACAGCCTCAATTTTATCTGGAGATGGATATATCTTCTTATTCTCGACAATGTGCCCCAAAAATTGTATTCTTTTCTTTAAAAAATGGCACTTCTTCAGGTTTAGCTCTAAACCATACTCTTCGCAGGTTACGATTACCTCTTTTAGATTCTTAACAGCTTCAACTTCATCTCTGGCCAAAATGATAACATCGTCAACGTATGGCAGCGCAATGCCTCTCTTGGATAAATGCCGAAATATTGCATTAACATGTCTTTGGAATACTCCAGGCGAATTAGTAAATCCAAACGGAACCCTCTTGAATTGGTACTGACCACAGTGGGTCACAAACGACGTATACTTTCGACTAGATTCTGCAACTGCCACATGAAAGAATCCGTTCTTCAAATCAATGGTACTAAAAATCGTAGCGTCTTGCAAACGATCCAACTGATCCTCGATGAGCGGCAATGGATAATGGTCACGCACACATACCTTGTTTATTTTGCGAAAATCGACACAGAGCCTGTAGGAATCGTCATGCTTCTTTACAAGTACCACCGGACTTGTATATTCGGACGTTGACTCTTCAATTATGCCTTCAGCCAACCATTCTTCGACTTTCTCGTTTACGAACTCTGCCTCTTTGAATGCAAGTCTACGGGGTCGCGCAAATATCGGACTGTCATCGTTTAAAATTATTCGCATTTCAACATTGGTCGTCTTTATTGCTACCGGTTGATAATTAGATATCAAATCGAATACCTCTTTTTTAGCACTTGTGCTTGCACATTCGTCTATATCAAGTTCATCTTTATTATTCTCGACATCAATTTTTAGAATTTTTATTTCATCACTTTCTTTTTCGAATTTTTCTACTCTTACACCATTTCGACTAAATATAATGTCAGCTTGCAAACATAATTGCTCGCCTATGATCATTTCGACATCTAACAATCTAATCGGAACTACATGAAAATCTAACACGAACGTATGGTCGTCAATCAAAATGGAATTCACAAAGTGCCCAATTGGTTTTATCTTATTTGATTCTCCGCCACAGAATCCAATTAGAACCCCGTCAAAACTACTCAACTCGGGTTGTTTCAAACGTTTATACAAATCTTCGCGAATGATACAAAATTTACTTCCGGTGTCGAACAATGCTTTACACTCAATGTTGTCAATTTTAATAACTTTACAGGTTATTTCTTCTTTCGACTTAAAACTTCTTGTGTTTGGTTCAAATTGACTGTTCATATCTCTTTTATTACAATTTTTAGCTATATGACCAAATCCATTACATTTGTAGCACTTTCTACCTTTCTCTTTATCATCACAATTTTTCGAGTAATGTCCTTTATTTCCACAATTGTAACACACGACATCGTTTTAAACATCTTTATTATTTCTTTTCATCATTTTGTCTTTCACTTTTGCACAGTTCTCGTCGTTTTTGTATTTACCATTGTCTTTCTTACTTTTTTTTCACTCATTGTTTTATACTGCTTTAATTTCTCTTTAAACTCATTTAAATTTTTCGCTCCATATAAAATCGACTTATTCTCACTTTTTTCATCAATGCCGTCAATTAAATATTCTATTAATGCATCGTCTTTTACTTGTCCACGTGAAGCTACATCTTTCATTCTGTAAAAGTACTCAAAAACGCACTCATTGTTTTTACGCTTCATTTTCATCAGTTGCTCATGTACGTCTTTACTACTCACGCACGATTTGAATTCACTCAAAAGTGCTTTTTCGAGAGAGTTCCACGAATTTATTCCTCTCTCACTCAAGACAAACAGTTTCGCGATGCCTTTTAACGCCTTCTTCGCGAACAGAAACTTTTGGAAATCGTTCCAACACATCAACGTTGCTTGCTCATTGAATTCGTTAATCCAAACTTCTACTGCAATAGTATTAGTGCCGTCAAAAATACGAATGTTCTCTTCCACGTCGCGAAAACTAATGGCAAAACGTGGCGTCATCATTCTATCTCTCTCTTCGTTTATTCTTCTGTACTCATCGTTGTCGTTCTCGCTTGCTCTCTCGTGCGGCCTGTTCCTCCAATTTTTCTCTGTTGCTACGCTCCTCTCTGTAGCTACCGATTCATGATCTGTCTCGTCGTTTATTTCATCATCTACTTCGTCGTCTGATTCGTCTTCGTCTTGTGATGCCAACAAATTGTTCAGCTTCAAATTCATGAAAATATGCAATGCAAGGTCGTCGACACTGTACTTGATTCCCAATACATTGCAAATCGAAACAAGATCACCGTTCGTCAAATTTCGTCGTACATATTCCGCCTTTGCTTCGTACTTTGCGTTCGTTTCATCGTAATCGAAACCAGAAAATTCTCGAATTCTTTTGCGGTTATTTCTATCTCCTCGACTTTTAGTGTCCGGCCTTGACACTCGACTTATAGTACCCGTCTATGGTACTCGACTTGACCTTGCATCCGACTATGACGCAAGACCTCAAAACACGTCCGTCTTGTTCGACGCGCAAAAACCAACTCCTCGTCGTCATCTCTCATTCGTTCGTCATCCCTCTTGATCGTCTCTTCTTACACGCTCACGTTCTCTCTTTGATCGTCGTCTCGTCTCTCGTCTTCGTGTACAGTGGGATTGATGCACATCGCAAATCCACATCCCACATATATATACTAAGAAAGCTTTCTGCTCTCTGACGTGACGGTCGTGTTTTTGCATAGCTCCTGAGTTTTTATTAATATTTATTGTTTTTTCTCAATTTTTAATTGTGCTTAGTTTGTTTACACTTCCGTTTTATTTCCATAATTCGCCAAATTAATCAGTTTAAACAGTTTTTTTCTTTTTCGTTATTAGTGTTTGGTGCATTTACATATTTTTTTTTTTATTTTTTTCTTTCGTCATTGCTTCTGCAGTTGCTCCCCTCATCGCCCCCATCATACCATCAGTGCTAGTGGCTTTGTTGTTCTCTCTGCTTTGTGCTTGTGCTTAGCTTCTCTCCCGCGTAATCACTTTTGTAAGGCCGCCTCTCAAAGCTCGGCTTATAACTGTTCTTGCACTCTCTGTTGTGCTGTGCACTCTAGCTGTCTCTTTGTTTTATTTGTAATTATTGATTATTTATCAATAATTATCTTTGTGCTGTGAATTTAATTTTTCTATATATTCTTATATATACATATAATTTGTTTTGCCTTTCTTTCGGCTTTTCAATGGCTTGCAAACATTCTGATCGTTTTGATGATCAGTATAGAGCAATATCTTGTTGGCTCTGCGATAATCTTATTCACTTAAAATGTGCTGGCCTTAATGGCCGCGACTACGACAAATTTTCTGGTTTGTCTGTGTCTAAGCCTGAGCTTGGCTTAATGCGCTGGACTTGCCCATCTTGTGCCAGCCAGCAGCTTGATTTTAGCCGTATGTATAGGGATCTTCGTTTAAGGTTTCTTTCTTTAAACAAACTGGCCAAACAGCTGTCAAACGAGTGTGACTCTAGCAATCAATTATTGTCGCAATTCAAATTTGTTCCACCTTCTGAGAAATTGCACAAGAAATGTACCCTTGAGTTGCCTCGTAAGCAGTCTCCAGCTCTCTCTATTACTTCCTCTCCGATTTTACTTTCGCCTACACCATCTTCTTGTCCCTCTTTATGCTCTTCTTTTCAGATTGAAGTACCCATTACAAGCCCTGGTGTACCTCAATCTATCCCTCACGGGAACTTGATCAATCACAGGATCATGCCGGCTCTCAATCACTTGCGGATCCCAATGCTCCTCCGCCTCCACTAACTGTAGTGCCTCATCGCAAACAATTATTTATTTCTAGGCTTGCTCCAGATACTTCTGAGTCGTCTGTGGAAGCTTACATTGGTAATATTTGCCCTGCTAAGGTTTTAATTCAAAAGTTTAAGTTTTCTAGGCCTCGCGAAATCTCCTCTTTTAAAATTACAGTACCAAATGAGTACTTCTCAGCTATGGTTGACCCTAATTTTTGGCCAGAGGGCCTAGTTGTAAACGAGTTTGCGCCCAATAAGCGCTCTCGTCCGTTGCCTGTCCACCTTCCTACTTTATCTTCTGCTTCAAAAAACTAATAACGTCTAGTCTTTGCATTCATAATCAAAATGTAAGAGGACTTCTTACCAAGCTGTCGAACCTTTTCTGTGATAGCCAAACCTTTTCGGCTGACATATTAGCTTTCTCTGAAACTTGGCTTAACTCCTCTGTTTTAGATAATGAAATTCTTTCTAATAATTTTATTTCTTATAGGCTTGATCGTGTTGGTCGTCGTGGCGCTGGAGTACTCATTGCTGTAAACTCGAATCTGTCTTCAAGTGTGGTGCCGATTGATCTCCCCTTAGGTTTTGAGTGTATTTGCGTCGAAGTTACATGTTCTAACTTTAGCCTATATATCTCTTGTTCATGATCTACGTGCACCATGCTGATGCTTCACAAACTATTTTTGGTCGTCTTAAAGATCGTGATGTTCTTATAGTTTTAGGTGATTTTAACTTGCCTAATATTTCTTGGCTTGTTGATGATAATCTATCTTTCTTAATTCCTTCATCTCAACATGTTTTTCTTGATAGCCTACTTGAATGTCCACTATATCAGTTGAATTCTTTCCTTAACTGTTCTAAAAGAATCCTTGATCTTGTTTTTGTCTCTGATCCCACTGTTAGTGCTGTATCGCAAACACAGCCACTAGTGAAACCTGAAGATCCTTATCATCCTACCATTGAAGTTACTATTTCTTACAATTCCGTTACTAATTTATTTAAAAACATCTCAAATTCTCGTCGTAGATGTTTTCGTAAAACATATTTCAATCTTCTTAACAGCCTTATTTTCTCTTTTGATTGGTCGTTTCTATTTGTTGCTAAGCTTACGCATGATAGACGGTCAAAATATGCCCACTTTTATAAATGGTTTCTCTGATGTGTTAGATCAGCTTGCAGGCGCCGGTGTACAAATAAATGAGGAGTTGCGAGCTATCATTTTGTTATCGAGTTTACCACCAGTGTATGAGAATTTCGTTGTCGCCATCGAGACGCGTGACGATTTGCCCAGTTTTGAAATTATCTGCATAAAATTAAAGGAGGAAGCAGAACCAAAACGTCTAACTGTAACGAAAGAGAATGGGCAAGAGGCATTTGTTGCTATGCAGAACAGAAACAGAAATCAAAATGCACGCACACAGAGAAATCGTTCGCAAATTACTTGTTACAAATGCGGCCGGCAAGGGCTTGTCAAAGCACAGTGCGGCAAAGAGAGCGTCGATAAAAAAGAGAAAGAGTACAAATACACTGAGAAAATGGAGAACAAGCAATGTAGCTTGATAAATGCTTTGGAAGCAGAGAATATGAAAAGAGAGAAGTGGTGCTTGGATTCTGGTGCGACGAGTCATATGTGTTGCGATAAGAATGTGTTTTCAGATTTCTCTGCACATGATGAGAAGATCAGTCTGGCAGATGCGGGGTATTTACGTGCAGAAGGCAAAAGAAAAGTCACTATTCGGACTGGAATATGTAAATTAACAATGAACAACGTACTTTATGTACCAGGGCTGGCGGGAAACTTTATGTCAGTGGCGCGTGTTATTGAATATAACAGTGTTGTACATTTCGAAAAACATATGGCCAAGATCATACAAAATGGTGAATGTATTTTAGAAGCAAAAAAGATAGGCAACTTGTTTGTTTTTGAAGCTGAATCGGAAAATCTGTTTGCTGCTGTCGGAGAAGATGTATCATTGTGGCGCAAACGCTTTGGTCATCTTAATTATAAAAGTCTGACGCAAATCGCAAGTAAGGGCTTGGTACGTGGGCTAAGTGTGACCAACTTCGCGCCCAATACTCCATGTAAGACATGCATGGTGAGTAAAATACATGTTCAGCCATTTCCCAAGATGACAGAAAGTCGGTCCAGTAAACTTTTACAATTGGTTCATAGTGATGTCTGCGGACCTTTTGGAACAAAATCACTAGGTGGTTCACGTTATTTCCTAACATTTATTGATGACAAATCTAAGCGAATTTTTGTGTATTTCCTCAAGGGCAAAGATGAGGTTTTTGGCAAGTTTTTGGAGTTCAAGAGTCTAGTGGAGAGGCAGACAGGGAAGAAGCTAAAATGTATTGGCGACTTAATATTGCGCCGTTGTTATAATCTTAAGTGCTTATCCACAGAGTGCGGATGCATGTTTTGTTTGGTTTTTAAGACATACTTGATATATGAATCTGTATAACCTATTTTTGTTTTATGTTTTGTATATTTCGTTGATCCATCTGGTTTGGTGAAGACATTTCAGATGAACACGATGTTTATTCTTAAACATTCTGATAGGGTCCGCAAAATTCGACGCTTTTGAATTTTCGTTTAATTTTAAGTTGTCTTATACAAATTATTATAAATACTCAAATTAGTAAGATAATTAGTAATAAGGAAGCATGACCGGTTACATGATGGAAGTTTAAACCTAGCCTGGCTTCCTATTTTCTCTAATTCTGCTGAATGGTTTACTATGTTTGCTTCTACTGGATTCCATACTATGTTTGCCATGTTACTAATGTCGCCTACGTGCGATGTTTTAATAGCTGTGTATGACTCTGACTGTGTGCTTTGATGGGCCCCTCAAATTTTATCTTCTGTTCTGGCTGTGCAGCCTGATCTAAGGCTCAAAATTCCTTGTTCTGGTATAGCCACTATCTCTTGCTGTTCGTTACCGCATTGGACTCTGGCGTTAGTTTTAGGTGGATCCTTGAATAACCAACTACTGCTGCTTTCTAATTCTACCCAGTTAGATTTTGTCTCAACAAATTGTGTATATGCAGTTAGCTTTGGTATTTTGTTTAAGAGCTGTCAGCTCACAGACATTGTCATTAGCACTACTCCATGGCCAACTTCCTGCCAGTTCCGACATTTTTGCAAGACCGAATCGGACGTTAAATGATACGAGTGAGTCCATTTCAAAATTATATATTGTAACGTGTTTTGCCTTTGTGGAACAAAATAACGCCACCCGTGTCCGAGCGGTTGGTTTACGGTTGGGCGTTTGATCGTCAGGCATGGATCGCAAAGAAAGCAGAGTTGATTAGTTTCTTTCGTTTTTTCAATTCCTTTATTTTTTTTTGTCTTGGCGGCAGCGAAAACTTTTTTAAACCCTCCTTCTCTCTCTCTCTGTCCTCTTTTCTTCCGTTCTTTTTTCGTTTCATGTAGTTTGAATTCCCAACTACTTTTAGCGCCATCTACTTTCATCCTTAGTTTCGACCACATGGCCCAACTCCAAATATTCTTTAATGAATTTTTTGTACTCCTCCTTAAGTTTTGTTATTTTTTTTTTTGAGTCAACTAACTCCTTTTCTTGCTTAAACGGAATCGTTACCAGATACCTTCTAGAATCATCAACCTTTGTTGTCTTATTACAAATTTTAAAAAGTGAAAAAAGGGCGGGTATTCGGAGCAAAATCTCGTGCTAGATTAACCATTTCGATTTACAGGAGAACTCCTCGTCACTCTCCTCAGTATGACCGCATTCAGTTTTGGGAAAAATCCTACCCCTCACTCTCTGCTGTTCACACGGTGGCGTGAACAAGCTTCTATATCATCATTTTCGTCTGCCTACAACTCCCAAAAACGCTGTATATCTATAACGTTTTTTGTTGTTGCTACTATACACTTATCTCTTTTTGACTTGGTACACCAGACACGAAAGCAAAAGTAAACTGGATTTTAATAGCAAGTGGAAAAAAGTGCGGGTATTTGGAGCAAAATCTCGTGCTAGATTAACCATTGCGATTTACAGGAGAACTCCTCGTCACTCTCCTCAGTATGACCGCATTCCGTTTTGGAAAAAAAATCCTACCCCCCCTGGAAATTTGCCCACGGTGCAAGGTGTCGATCTCGGAGGATTGGATCGGAAGGCCCTAGCAAGTATTACGTTGAGCGTAAAACCATCGCAATCGGCATACATAAAAAATTGTTTAACGGCATTTGAGGCGTGGACAAGACTACGAGATGTCCATCAGCCAAAGGGACCGGTGCGGAAGGTATCGCTGTACAATAAGTTGCTAAGCTTACGCATGATAGACGGTCAAGATATGCCCACTTTTATAAATGGTTTCTCTAATGTGTTAGATCAGCTTGCAGGCGCCGGTGTACAAATAAATGAGGAGTTACGAACTATCATTTTGTTATCGAGTTTACCACCAGTGTATGAGAATTTCGTTGTCGCCATCGAGACGCGTGACGATTTGCCCAGTTTTGAAATTCTCTGCATAAAATTAAAGGAGGAAGCAGAACGAAAACGTCTAACTGTAACGAAAGAGAATGGGCAAGAGGCATTTGTTGCTATGCAGAACAGAAACAGAAATCAAAATGCACGCACACAGAGAAATCGTTCGCAAATTACTTGTTACAAATGCGGCCGGCAAGGGCTTGTCAAAGCACAGTGCGGCAAAGAGAGCGTCGATAAAAAAGAGAAAGAGTACAAATACACTGAGAAAACGGAGAACAAGCAATGTAGCTTGATAAATGCTTTGGAAGCAGAGAATATGAAAAGAGAGAAGTGGTGCTTGGATTCTGGTGCGACGAGTCATATGTGTTGCGATAAGAATGTGTTTTCAGATTTCTCTGCACATGATGAGAAGATCAGTCTGGCAGATGCGGGGTATTTACGTGCAGAAGGCAAAAGAAAAGTCACTATTCGGACTGGAATATGTAAATTAACAATGAACAACGTACTTTATGTACCAGGGCTGGCGGGAAACTTTATGTCAGTGGTGCGTGTTATTGAATATAACAGTGTTGTACATTTCGAAAAACATATGGCCAAGATCATACAAAATGGTGAATGTATTTTAGAAGCAAAAAAGATAGGCAACTTGTTTGTTTTTGAAGCTGAATCGGAAAATCTGTTTGCTGCTGTCGGAGAAGATGTATCATTGTGGCGCAAACGCTTTGGTCATCTTAATTATAAAAGTCTGACGCAAATCGCAAGTAAGGGCTTGGTACGTGGGCTAAGTGTGACCAACTTCGCGCCCAATACTCCATGTAAGACATGCATGGTGAGTAAAATACATGTTCAGCCATTTCCCAAGATGACAGAAAGTCGGTCCAGTAAACTTTTACAATTGGTTCATAGTGATGTCTGCGGACCTTTTGGAACAAAATCACTAGGTGGTTCACGTTATTTCCTAACATTTATTGATGACAAATCTAAGCGAATTTTTGTGTATTTCCTCAAGGGCAAAGATGAGGTTTTTGGCAAGTTTTTGGAGTTCAAGAGTCTAGTGGAGAGGCAGACAGGGAAGAAGCTAAAATGTATTGGCGACTTAATATTGCGCCGTTGTTATAATCTTAAGTGCTTATCCACAGAGTGCGGATGCATGTTTTGTTTGGTTTTTAAGACATACTTGATATATGAATCTGTATGTCCTATTTTTGTTTTATGTTTTGTATATTTCGTTGATCCATCTGGTTTGGTGAAGACATTTCAGATGAACACGATGTTTATTCTTAAACATTCTGATAGGGTCCGCAAAATTCGACGCTTTTGAATTTTCGTTTAATTTTAAGTTGTCTTATACAAATTATTATAAATACTCAAATTAGTAAGATAATTAGTAATAAGGAAGCATGACCGGTTACATGATGGAAGTTTAAACCTAGCCATTCAATTTGATGTTCCTTTAATCATTGTAACTGGCTTCCTATTTTCTCTAATTCTGCTGAATGGTTTACTATGTTTGCTTCTACTGGATTCCATACTATGTTTGCCATGTTACTAATGTCGCCTACGTGCGATGTTTTAATAGCTGTGTATGACTCTGACTGTGTGCTTTGATGGGCCCCTCAAATTTTATCTTCTGTTCTGGCTGTGCAGCCTGATCTAAGGCTCAAAATTCCTTGTTCTGGTATAGCCACTATCTCTTGCTGTTCGTTACCGCATTGGACTCTGGCGTTAGTTTTAGGTGGATCCTTGAATAACCAACTACTGCTGCTTTCTAATTCTACCCAGTTAGATTTTGTCTCAACAAATTGTGTATATGCAGTTAGCTTTGGTATTTTGTTTAAGAGCTGTCAGCTCACAGACATTGTCATTAGCACTACTCCATGGCCAACTTCCTTCACATGTTCTCCTTTGCGACTGCCATTTCCGACATTTTTGCAAGGCCGAATCGGACGTTAAATGATACGAGTCTATTTCAAAATTATATATTGTAACGTGTTTTGCCTTTGTGGAACAAAATAACGCCACCCGTGTCCGAGCGGTTGGTTTACGGTTGGGCGTTTGATCGTCAGTCATCGATCGCAAAGAAAGCAGAGTTGATTAGTTTCTTTCGTTTTTTCAATTTCTTTATTTTTTTTGTCTTGGCGGCAGCGAAAACTTTTTTAAACCCTCCTTCTTTCTCTCTCTGTCCTCTTTTCTTCCGAACTTGATGGTTCTTGAAATAGCTATACAGACAACCTGCTCACCTTTTGTGCTGACTATGATTTTAAATTTTTTGTTGACCTGAAGCCCTGCTAAAACCTAGTTTTGATTATGTCAAATATACCTTTCTGAAGTCGGGGCCCGATCCACATGACGTCATTGAGACTTCTGTTATTCGTGGTTTTCGCGGAAGCGTCAAATACAACACTTAGTTAAGTTGTCAGACTTGCTTCTTTTACTACTGCTTGATGCGGCAGGTAGTAAGTACTTTCATCCTTAGTTTCGACCATATGGCCCAACTCCAAATATTCTTTAATGAATTTTTTGTACTCCTCCTTTTGTATTTTTCTTTGAGTCAACTAACTCCTTTTCTTGCTTAAACGGGATCGTTACCAGATACCTTCCAGAATCATCAACCTTTGTTGTCTTATTACAAATTTTAAAAAGTGAAAAAAGGGCGGGTATTCGGAGCAAAATCTCGTGCTAGATTAACCATTTCGATTTACAGGAGAACTCCTCGTCACTCTCCTCAGTATGACCGCATTCAGTTTTGGGAAAAATCCAACCCCTCACTCTCTGCTGTTCACACGGTGGCGTGAACAAGCTTCTATATCATCATTTTCGTCTGCCTACAACTCCCAAAAACGCTGTATATCTATAACGTTTTTTGTTGTTGCTACTATACACTTATCTCTTTTTGACTTGGTACACCAGACACGAAAGCAAAAGTAAACTGGATTTTAATAGAAAGTGGAAAAAAGTGCGGGTATTTGGAGCAAAATCTCGTGCTAGATTAACCATTGCGATTTACAGGAGAACTCCTCGTCACTCTCCTCAGTATGACCGCATTCCGTTTTGGAAAAAAAAATCCTACCCCTCACTCTCTGCTGTTCACACGGTGGCGTGAACAAGCTTCTATATCATCATTTTCGTCTGCCTACAACTCCCAAAAACGCTGTATATCTATAACGTCTTTTGTTGTGGCTACTATACACTTATCTCTTTTTGACTTGGTACATCCAGACACAAAACAAAATTGAGAATTTTGGCCCAGCAAGCCATCAATATTGGCATATCCAGTTTTTAACATATGGGTATACACGTCTACCCCCATTATCATATCAACCCTACCCAGTTTATTAAAAAAAAAAAACGCACAAAAACGCAAACGAGTGATACGGTGCAAGTTGGATTTAATAATATAATATAATTTTCGATCGCGATGCCGATAAAACAAAATAAAAAATTATAAAATCAGTTAAAAACGCGAAAGCTTAAAAAAACACGTCCGTCTTCTTCGAGAGCGTTGAAAGCTGAGCTTTGTTTAGGTGTTAGCGCTTTAAACTGATAGCACAGAAGTGCGCTATGTCAAGGACCTTTGCAGATCGGACAATTATCTTTAAACCCCGCAGCCGACGTTTTTTGTAACGGTTTTTTTTCTTCCTTTCTCATGGCCTTTAGTGAGCAATATCTTTGCTCCAAGTATTCCATGACATCAGATAGCAATTGTATCTGCCTTGTTGCCTCTTTCTCAAATTTCGGAAGTATGTGTTGCGCGAGTATTACGTCAGCTTCATCGGACAAATTTGCTTTAATTTTAATTAAGTGTATTGACTCATTAATTATGTCAATCACTCCTTTTACACTCTTTGCGGATTCAGTGTCTTTGGTAAATAAACGATCCGATTTAATTGCTCGGAAAATACCCTCCGATTATTTTCATACCGCTTGGTTAACAGTTCCCAAGCGGCACTATAATTGTCAGCTGAACCTTACAATAGATGAGCTAACATGCTCCTTGCTTCGTCTTTTAACGTGGACTTTAAATAATTGAACTTAAGAGAGTAAGACTCTCTCTCTCTTCTCTTTTTTCAATTAAAATGAAATGACTCCACAAACAGGTCCGTAAATGACTCCACAAACAGGTCCCGTTCTCTAGCCTCTCCAAAAAATGTGGGTACCTGACGTGGATTTTAACGTGGATTTTAAATAATTGAACTTAAGAGAGCAAGACTCTCTCTCTCTTCTCTTTTTTCAATTAATTCCGTAAATGACTCCACAAACAGGTCCCATTCTCAAGCCTCTCCAGAGAATGTGGGTACCTGAATCTTTTCCAACACCGTTAGTTCGCCTCTCGCGGTGACATTCTCACTCTTACAATTTTCCCTATTGTTAATTTTCATTTCTAGCACTGATTAAATTAAATCTAAAATCTTACATCATTTGTCAATACCTAACACGCCTGAACTTTATCTAATAAATAATTGATCTTATTAACACATACTATGCATGTCTCTTGCCTGTTGTATTGTCTATAGTGCGTAAAATCTTTGACTACACTATCCAAACATACCTGGAGCTGTTGGGCTCTATCCAAAAATATCTCCTATATATTAGAGTTTTCATTACTAGAGGTCGTATCCCCGCGCGACTCACCATTAATTCCTTATCTATTTTACTTCCTATACAACTTTGCTAGTTATGTTTCTAGGATCTATTGCTTCTAACTGCATTAACCTACCTGCTTCTCTAACAATAATTAATTGATTTTTCTTTTAATATGTATTTGTATAAAAATTTATATATTTGTATATATTTTGTTAAAAAAGTAACGTTCAAGAACTTTCCAGAGCAATGCACACATGTATTCTATCTGCGTATGTATTTGAACGCATACATCTATCTATCTCTTTTTTGTATTTGAATACTGCGCTTGCCCAACTGAATTACTGGCACGCGCATTAGTCTCTAAACTTCTGAGTTGTACGGACGTGTTACTATTCTTTTTGTTCTGAATGCGTTATTCGGGTTGTGCGTCCCCTCCCCCTCAACAGGTTATGGGCCCAGGGCACGGTTTTGAATAGTAAACTAATGAAGTGATATATTTAACGATTTATATCAGTGAGCATTAAAGCTACGAATAAGTTAAGAACTTTATTCGGGAGAAGAGACTAAATAGACAACATGAGTAATCTGTACCACATCGAGAAGTTGGACGAAAAGAATTATGATTCTTGGAATATACAAATGCGCAGCGTGTTGGTGCATTCAGACCTGTGGGACGTAACGGCTGGAAATTTGCCCACGGTGCAAGGTGTCGATCTCGGAGGATTGGATCGGAAGGCCCTAGCCAGTATTACGTTGAGCGTAAAACCATCGCAATCGGCATACATAAAAAATTGTTTAACGGCATTTGAGGCATGGACAAGACTACGAGATGTCCATCAGCCAAAGGGACCGGCGCGGAAGGTATCGCTGTACAATAAGTTGCTAAGCTTACGCATGATAGACGGTCAAGAAATGCCCACTTTTATAAATGGTTTCTCTGATGTGTTAGGTCAGCTTGCAGGGGCCGGTGTACAAATAAATGAGGAGTTACGAACTATCATTTTGTTATCGAGTTAACCACCAGTGTATGAGAATTTCGTTGTCGCCATCGAGACGCGTGACGATTTGCCCAGTTTTGAAATTCTCTGCATAAAATTAAAGGAGGAAGCAGAACGAAAACGTCTAACTGTAACGAAAGAGAATGGGCAAGAGGCATTTGTTGCTATGCAGAACAGAAACAGAAATCAAAATGCACGCACACAGAGAAATCGTTCGCAAATTACTTGTTACAAATGCGGCCGGCAAGGGCTTGTCAAAGCACAGTGCGGCAAAGAGAGCGTCGATAAAAAAGAGAAAGAGTACAAATACACTGAGAAAATGGAGAACAAGCAATGTAGCTTGATAAATGCTTTGGAAGCAGAGAATATGAAAAGAGAGAAGTGGTGCTTGGATTCTGGTGCGACGAGTCATATGTGTTGCGATAAGAATGTGTTTTCAGATTTCTCTGCACATGATGAGAAGATCAGTCTGGCAGATGCGGGGTATTTACGTGCAGAAGGCAAAAGAAAAGTCACTATTCGGACTGGAATATGTAAATTAACAATGAACAACGTACTTTATGTACCAGGGCTGGCGGGAAACTTTATGTCAGTGGCGCGTGTTATTGAATATAACAGTGTTGTACATTTCGAAAACATATGGCCAAGATCATACAAAATGGTGAATGTATTTTAGAAGCAAAAAAGATAGGCAACTTGTTTGTTTTTGAAGCTGAATCGGAAAATTTGTTTGCTGCTGTCGGAGAAGATGTATCATTGTGGCACAAACGCTTTGGTCATCTTAATTATAAAAGTCTGACGCAAATCGCAAGTAAGGGCTTGGTACGTGGGCTAAGTGTGACCAACTTCGCGCCCAATACTCCATGTAAGACATGCATGGTGAGTAAAATACATGTTCAGCCATTTCCCAAGATGACAGAAAGTCGGTCCAGTGAACTTTTACAATTGGTTCATAGTGATGTCCGCGGACCTTTTGTAACAAAATCACTATGTGGTTCACGTTATTTCCTAACATTTATTGATGACAAATCTAGGCGAATTTTTGTGTATTTCCTCAAGGGCAAAGATGAGGTTTTTGGCAAGTTTTTGGAGTTCAAGAGTCTAGTGGAGAGGCAGACAGGGAAGAAGCTAAAATGTATCCGCAGTGACAATGGACGAGAATATGTGAACAAAGCATTCGATGACTACCTGAAGAAAAACGGGATATTACGCCAGTTGACCATAGCGTACACTCCACAACAGAACGGCGTTGCGGAACGAGCTAACCGCACTCTGGTGGAAATTTCTAGGTGTTTGTTGGCACAGTCTGGATTATGTGAGGCATTGTGGGCAGAGGCTATATATGTAATGTGTAATGGATTTATTTGTATAAAAACAAATAGAGAGTTATAGTGCTAGATCAGTTTACAAAAACAAATTAGTATCAGTAGGGCGGTAGGCTTAATTAAATACAACGTTTAAAGCGACTTGATTCTTCTACTTATTCTTTACCGACGACTTTCGACCTTTTTCGCAGACAACTTTTCCACCGATGATGCTACTTCTCCGACTCTCGCCAACTTTCTGCTTCTTCTCTCCATCGCCAGGGCTACAAAAACGACCAACAACCCAGCACACATCTTACATATATACACCTGTATATCTGAGGAACCGTTCGCCTACAAGCGCGCTGACAAACCAAACGCCAATGGAAGCGTGGACTGGCAAGAAGCCATGTATTAATCATCTTAAAGTTTTTGGTTCTGTTGCAGTTGCGCTATCCAAGGGTCACCAGGAAAGTGAATTCCGACCAAAAAAAATGGAATATCGCATGGTGGGATATTCAAGAGAAGCAAAAGGATACCGATTATATGATGGAAAAACTCGCAAAGTGGTTGAACGAAGAGATGTTCTCTTTGATGAAAGAGATTCCTTAGAGCAAACTAATTGTACGACGGTTATGTTTGATTTGCCTGAACGCTATAGGCAAAATGAGATAGCAGAGGCAAATCCAGAAATAAATGAAAGCGAGAGCGACGTATCAGAGGGACAGTCTGCTGAATCTGATGCTGACGAGGAATCGTTTCATAGTGCACCTGAAGAAAAGCTTGCACAAGATGAGAGCGAAATGCGGATAGGACCTGGCAGACCACGAGTAATCAGAACGGGTAAACCTGGACGGCCGAGAAAACAGTATAATATACTTGGTTCGATTGTTGCTGGTGAGGTACCAATTCCATCGACCTACGAGGATGCCATAAGTGGACCATATGCATCGCAGTGGCAGGAGGCAATGGACAAAGAGTTTGGAGCTCTGGTAAAAAATCAAACTTGGGAGCTGATAGACCTAACAAACAAACAACGAACAATGGGCTGCAAATGGGTTTTTAGTCTGAAAAAGAATGCGCAGGGAGACATAGAACGTTTTAAGGCGCGATTGTTTGCGAAAGGATGCTCGCAGCAGTTCGGT
This sequence comes from Drosophila tropicalis, assembly GCF_018151085.1. Lineage (NCBI taxonomy): Eukaryota > Metazoa > Arthropoda > Insecta > Diptera > Drosophilidae > Drosophila > Drosophila tropicalis. Next base: position 417,221 of record NW_027173482.1, read on the forward strand.
GTAAGCTACACCGATACATATGCACCTGTATGTCGATTAGAAAGCGTAAGGTTTGTTTTGTCGAAGGCAGCAGAGTTGGAACTTTATTTACATCAAATGGACGTACATCATACCTCAATAGCGATCTGGAGGACACGGTGTATATGAGGCAACCCATGGGGTACACAGACAAAAATCGTCCAAAGGCCGCATTACATTTGAAGAAGGCAATCTACGGTTTGAAACAATCAGGAAAGGCATGGAACTCTAAGCTGGACGCTGTATTACGAGATTTGGGTTATAAACCATGTAGTAGTGAGCCGTGTCTATACCAAAACCATGGTGAAGAAGACTTAACACTAATTCTTGTTTATGTTGATGATCTCCTTATAGCTTGTCGTTCAAAACAAAAGATGGATGCCATCAAAGCAGCGATATCAAACGCGTTCGATTGCACAGACAAGGGTGCAACTGAACTATTCCTGGGAATGGAGATTCATCGAGACTGTGAGCTTGGGTCTATTACTCTAGGCCATTCCCAATATATCAACGATATGTTGATTCGATACGGTATCGAAAACTGCAGACCGGCGGTTACTCCTCTTGACGCAGGGCATCAAGTGGCATGCGACAATAAGCAGTGCAAGAGGGTTGACATAGGGTCGTACCAGATTCAAATTGGCGAACTGATGTGGCTGGCTCTAACCACCAGACCGGATATATTGCATTCAGTTGCAAAGTTGGCTCAGCGAAATCAAGATCCGCATTCAGAGCATGAAGCAGCTGTGAAGCACATCCTGCGGTATTTGGCGTCAACGATGGATAAAAAGCTACGCTATAAAAGGACCGTACAAACTTTTTCTGGATATGTAGATGCCGATTGGGGTGGTGACAAAACTGACCGGAAGTCTGAGAAACAGCGCAGTGTGGCGCTAAATAGCAGTGAAGCTGAGTACATAGCTTTGTCGACCGCATGCAAAGAAGCTATCGTTTTGCGACGCTTAATCATTGAGCTTGGATGTGGAAATGCCGAGACCCCAACAGTTGTATATGGAGATAACTTGAGTGCCCAACAGTTGGCGAAGAATCCAGTTCATCATTCTAGGACAAAACATATAGATATAAGATATCATTTTGTACGACAATCTGTATCTGAAGGTTTTGTTGAGTTGAAGTATGTTTCGACTGATTTAATGATAGCGGATATTTTAATTAAGAATTTGCCAAAGAAAAAGCATAATGACTTTGTGAATATGTTAAATTTGATTAAACTTTGTAAGACATGGTTGCATTGAGGAAGGGTGTTTAAAAAGTAACGTTCAAGAACTTTCCAGAGCAATGCACACATGTATTTTATCTGCGTATGTATTTGAACGCATACATCTATCTATCTCTTTTTATACCATACACCCATAGGGTGAAATGGTATATTAAAGTCGCCAAAATGTATGTAACAGGCAGAAGGAAGCTTCTCCGACCCTATAAAGTTTATATATTCTTGATCAGGATGAACAGCCGAGTCGATCTAGCCATGTCCGTCTGTCCGTCCGTCCGTCCGTATGAACACGCAGATCTCGGAGACTATAAGAGCTAGAGCCACCAAATTTGGTATGTATACTCGTGTATTATGTACATATATAGAGTTAATTGGAATTTCGGCCACGCCCCCTTACGCCCCCAGGAATCACAAAAAAATATTTTTCTTTAAAAGTATAACAGCTAGAGACATCAAATTTAGTTTGTATACCCGATTAGTTAGGGCGCAGAAATTAATTGCTCAAACTTTTTGCCACGCCCCCTTACGCCCCCAGGAATCACATAAAACTATTTTTCTTAAAAAGTATAACAGCTAGAGACATCAAATTTGGTTTATATACTCGTTTAGTTAGCGCGCAGAAACTAGTTGTTCAAACTTTTTGCCACGCCCCCTTCCGCCCCCGGAATTTACATAAAACTGATTTCCTTAAAAACTATGACAGCTACCAACATCAAATTTGGTATGCAGACTAGTTTAATAGACGCGCAGAAACTGGCTATTTAAAAAATTTTGCCACGCCCACTTCCGCCCCCACAAATTAAACAAAACTGATTTTATCAAAAACAAACAAAGCTAAAGTCACCAAATTTAGTATGTATACTGGCTTAGTATGCGCGCAGAGAATATATATTTTCATATTTTGCCACGCCCACTTCCGCCTCCATAATTAAGAAAAAACCGATTTCCTCCTGTAGTTTTTTGACTATCGCGTTCAAATTCGGCACACTAATTAATCTTATCTATTTCTACAAAACTACCACTACTACTTTATTGAAATCGGACTAAAAACATGCAAAATATGCGTATCAACGTATTTTACTAAGCGGTCCACAAGGCCAGAGTTGGCCGTTGGCTAGTAGCGGCGCTAGAGTGCTCGTGTGTTCGTAGAGTGAGCGAGATAGCACATACTATGAAACATGTAAAAACAATTTAATAGACAAACATTTGGTTTTCGAAATTTGAAATATTTGTTTCACCTGGTGTATGGTATACCCAAGTCGACGAGTCGACTTACTTGCTTCATTTGTATTTGAATACTGCGCTTGCCCAACTGAATTACTGGCACGCGCATTAGTCTCTAATAAACTTCTGAGTTGTACGGACGTGTTACTATTCTTTTTGTTCTGCCTGCGTTATTCGGGTTGTGCGTCCCCTCCCCCCTCAACAGGTTATGGGCCCAGGGCACGGTTTTGAATAGTAAACTAATGAAGTGATATATTTAACGATTTATATCAGTGAGCATTAAAGCTACGAATAAGTTAAGAACTTTATTCGGGAGAAGAGACTAAATAGACAACATGAGTAATCTGTACCACATCGAGAAGTTGGACGAAAAGAATTATGATTCTTGGAATATACAAATGCGCAGCGTGTTGGTGCATTCAGACCTGTGGGACGTAACGGCTGGAAATTTGCCCACGGTGCAAGGTGTCGATCTCGGAGGATTGGATCGGAAGGCCCTAGCCAGTATTACGTTGAGCGTAAAACCATCGCAATCGGCATACATAAAAAATTGTTTAACGGCATTTGAGGCGTGGACAAGACTACGAGATGTCCATCAGCCAAAGGGACCGGTGCGGAAGGTATCGCTGTACAATTGTTTTTAACTTTCCCTACTCAAACATCGAAGTGATCTTCTCACCTTATGTTTCGCATAGTTTTACAGGCTATACTGCTATCAGGCAGATAAGGTTCCGCTCGATTTCACAATATTTCTTACAAATTTTTTTGTTGGGGGCTCTTTGTAGGGCTACTCGTCCTCCTGCGTCCAGGGTCTAGCTTGTCGCGCTAGACGGTGCAAGTGCTGGTCTTCGCACACGCTTTTGGGGCGCCGATGTCGGTCCTCTTAGTGCAGGTTTACTCACAATATCGTGAGTCCAATGGTCCAGGGCAGTCTGTGGGGTACGTCTTCTCCGGTGTGGTATGGATTGCTTTCTTTGGCTCGACCCTAGGTAGTGCAGTTTTTTTTTTTTTTTTTTTTGAGATGTGTCGTTTCTTAGCTGCTGTTATCCAAGGCCTATGGGCTCAGGCGGTATCGGTGCCGGTCATCGCACCAGATTTCCTTGTAACTATCTTGTCGTTCTGCTGCTGTTTGTAGTTGCCGACTTGCAACTGCATACAGTGTATATTAGACGTGTTCTTAGTTGTTTGTCGGAAAAATATTAATATTTTTTTAAGTGACGGGCATTTTTTTTCATTTTAGTCTAAAAAAAAACCCTCAAAAAAATTTGGGACCGATCGGATAATGTTTGATGGCCGCGAAACCCACCTAAACTTTTCAGTGTAATGCTAAGCATACATAGCACCATACAAATGTCATAAGAGTGAGCGACATGGCATGCTATAAAATAAAATGTCAGTACATTGTGAACACCATTGATGTTATATTACAAAAAGAAAAGAAGAATAGAATCAAATGTTTCTTAACAAATGGAGTTAACTTAAATTTTTATTATTATCACTGACTAGATCATTTTTTTTACAGATGGGTATTTCTTTTATAAGCTTCAACAACTTGAAGCAATGATTGTTTTTCCTCCTCGTTGTTTGTGAGAACTCTGTTGCACTCCTGCATAAATTTGACTCCTCTTTTGGCCATATCTTTTACCACATGAAGATCACGTCAGTATGTTAAACCTTAATCAAATTCAACTGTTTGCTTCCAGTTCGATGGATCCAGTCCAAGAAATGTTTATGGTAGCTTAGCTTTCTGAAAAAATTTTTTGTTTTTAATGACACAAAGTCAGACAAGGAGTATTTTTGGAAGTCCATCAAATTAGAGTAATGTCTATTATTTTTCAGTTGAACATTTGGTTCCTTTGAGTTAAGATTGCTAACCATACGCATTTTTTCTTCGAAGGAGACATTCGAATCAAAAAACGCCAGAGCTATTAAGTTTTCGGCAAGGTACCATAAATGATTGCTAATTTTGTTTAATACTATATAAGAGGTTTCGGCGTCAGTACTTGTATATTTTAAACAATTTTTCACATGGTTAAGGTCATGGAAAGGAGCCTCAATAGCGTTTGTACACTTAAACCATACTTTAACGTACATTTTTACCAAGAAAATGCAAATATCACGCAAACCATTTTCTACCTTTTTTGTCAGCCGAAATTGATGTCTAAATAAAAATATTCTAAAGGAATCTGGTTAGAGATTACGACCTATTGAAATTTAAATCGAACCTAGCCGGCTCGACGTCTATTTTACAAAAGAATATTATTTCAAAGGCAACACACAAAAAGGTGAGCAGGTTGTCTGTATAGCTATTTCAAGAACTACCAAGTTCTATCATCAGCAGACTTTGCCAAAGAACTCCAGAATTGCAATAGCCATACCATATCTTCAACGCTAAAACTACTTGGGAATTACATTGCCAACTAAATGAAGCGAAAAAAGCTGGCGAAGATTACAATACCGAATGCATACCCTTAGGCGCTATGAAATATTGAAATAGCTTACAGCTATACAGACAACCTGCTCACCTTTTTGTGTGTTGCCTTTGAAATAATCTTCTTTTGTAAGATTGACCTCGAGCCGGCTAAGTTCGATTTATCTTAAAGCAATATATGTCTTTTGACATCCAGCGGGCATGGCTAGTTGGTCCAGGAGTACGAAAAGTGTATTGCTTTATACAGGGCCGGCGGCAGCCTATGGTAGTATGGGTAGTATGGAAAATTGCCGAGTGGGTAATTACCAACTCGGAAATTCTCTGTAAATCACGTATTTTATGGTAGTATGTTTATTGAAGTTCTTACGGTAAAGCATCTTCAAACTTAATCAAAAGTTATTTAAAATCGTTCTTTACAAACTGACAAAAGACCGGAAGTGGAGTGAATAAAATTGTTCCGTTGCAGCAACAAATTTTATCAGATACATTATTTAAAAAAAGCGCGCTCTTTGGCGCGCTCGCGAAAAGATTAAGCGCGCCTTAATCGATACATAATCGATACGGAATCGATACACACAATTCGTGTAAATGTATGAGTGTATTATCATTTCGAGTCGCGCCCGTGCAGACATTTCTTGTACAATACCAAAGTGATTTTTTTGTAGGAGTGATTTGGAGCTTAATAGAAGGGCATGGACCGGTTTCTTATTCGGAATATAAAACAGTGAAAGTGCTTGTCGGCAAGAGGAGGAGAGTGCGACAACTTCAACCAGTAAAAAGGGGGGGAGGTAATTATTTGTTTTCACTACCCACTCGGGCTAAGCGCGTGCCGCCCGCTCTGCCTTTACACCAAGAAAGATTAAAGCTAGCTGAAGCAATTCTTTATAATCTTCTTGGCTCTGACATTTCTGTAGTTCACCAAGGCAAAATTCTGTTCTGAAGTTCTGGCGTTCTGCTCCACAAATTTGGACACGAATTGTTTCATCTGCAGCGCCACTTTCGAATTTCTCTTTCTTCAAATTTGGCCATGATTTTGAAGACCTTTCAAATATAGGAACTTCTGCTTGTAATATAACATGAATAATGTTCACAATGTAATGACAGTTTATTTCATAGCATGCCATCTCGCTCACTCTATGACATTTGTATGGTGCTATGTATGCTTATATGGGAGCATCACACTGAATAATTTAGGTCAGTTCCGCGAGTTCCATCAAACATTATCCGATCGGCCCCAAAGAGATTTGTTTTAGACTAAAAGGAAAAAAAATGACCGGCACTTGGTGAATTTCAAATTTTTGAAAATAAGAACACCCATAGTATATTAATATTTTGTATATTTTTTTTTCGATTTTAGGGCTTCGAATACGCCACACACAAAAACACTCCCGCTTCCGAAATTACTACAGTTGCTCCGCTAGCCAATCTTTAAAATTTTAAGGAGCTGATTCACTCTCTGAATCTCTACCCACTGGTGGGGGAAAACTGTATAAACTCTGGTGCACGACTATAGCCGCACCCTGTTTTTTCTTATAACTCAAAAACGAATAGACATAGAAGAAATCTAAAACTACCGTTAGATAAAGCATGAAGCAAGATGTAGAAATAAATAATAAAAACAACAACATTCGCACAAAATAACTGTAATTTTTTACATTTCGTTTTGTTCTAAGTGCATAACTATAGCCGCACTTTTCATTTTTGACCTCTGTAATCACTTTGGGACGTTGTTCTCATGAAATCGGTCGTGAATAATTAGCTTTGGAGATTTTAATCAATATGCCAAAAGGATCGGTCCTCTCAGATCTTGAAAAAGGACAAATTCTTGCTCTCAAGGGTGAGAATTTTTCGTTTCGTGAAATTGCCAGAAAAATTGGTAGATCGGATCGGTAGTCATTCGAAACTTTTATAAAAATCAGTCTGAATATGGACAAACCACCTGTTCTGTGACCGAAATCCAAAAAAAATTGCGTGCCCAGCGTCTTCTGGAGCGTGCTGCAAGCAACTCCTTGCTTACAGCTAATGAGTTAGCTGCAGAATGTGGCCTAAATGTGTCCCGATGGACGGTTGCACGAGCATTAAAAAGTCTCCCGTCATTGTGAGACAAAAATTAAAAGTGGCTTCCAAATTATTGCAAAGGCATAAAGAGGCGCGGGTGAAGTTCGCTAGAGACAATATGTCAACTGATTGGAAAAAAGTTCAGGATTTGTTTTCTTATAAAAAGATACTAATTTTATATTTTAGATAATTTTTTCGGATAAGAAAAAATTTAATTTGGATGGTCCGGACGGATTCTCATATTATGTAACATGCGCTTGTCGTTCAAAATTTGAAAACGCAACCGAAAATGGGTAATCGTGGAGACAACCCATTTAGCTTGTTTTTAGTATCCGAATCAGTACATAGTGTTATCGATAATTTATGACCTTACGTATTCACGTAAGTCGTCACGTATCGATCGGTGAGATATCGGCTTAAAGCTCATCCCTAGATTAAAGAATATTGGCGAAAGGAAAATTAAAAGATTAAAATACGCGTGGCCTCGTTCTTTCTTAACTCAACTCCCAAAGGAGACGGAGGTGCTACACTCCTCGCTGCCAACTTCACGGCGATCTTTGCTGCACCCACCGCGTGTATCGTGCAAGAAAAAAATATAACCCTCTTAATTGCATCCTTCATAGGATTGCCCAACAAAACACCCAACTTGGTTCTGGTGTAGTTTCTGGTAGTGCATTGGAGAGAATATCCGCGGAGCGCCTGTGATTTGTCGCAGAAATTAATTCCGCGTCCAATAACATCGTTTTTTTTTGTGGCGTTTTGGCTATCGCCGCTCCAATCGGAATAAATTTATTCCAAAATTTGTGTGGCTGTGGTGTCGCTCTCCATAGGGTAAATATATTTATAATTGTTTGACGTGTAGCTTATTCTCCTGTTCCTACTAGGGACTGGCACCACAAGTACGTAGCAGATTACCCCTGAGTGGTAGACCGCCAAGTCCGATTTTTCAACTGAGGAAAGAGGACTCAGTCTCAATGAATTAACGAAACGTTGAGCGAAGGAAGTTTTAACCTGCGCCTTTCTGTCCATTTTTGACCGGACTCATTCCGAAAAAGAACACGTGGTTTTGTGCAGTGCAGCCGTAAAATAATCAGGATGGGTGCAAGCGTTTAAAAGCCCCTTCAAATTTAATGGTGTCTATGCATTCGAGCCTCTCGGTCCTGCCAATGATTATCGCGAGTACTTAACCAAAAAAAAAAAAAAAAAAACTTGAATCCGTGGAATTCAGGTCTTACTACACGGATACCCAATGAAGCAGTTGCAACCCATTGGCATGACCTAGGGACGTTCGAAGACAATGTTCTTGTAATACTTAGACATTCAATACTTATAAGAGTTCTTTGTTCACAGAGAGAGAGAGAGGATACGAATAATGTTAATGTTAATGTGCTTAATCGAAAACGGGTGCTCCCAAACCAAATCAGAGGCTTCTGACTACCTTAAATCATCTTATCTATTTTTGAACAGCCTCCGCTTCGAAAGATCTTTCGCCGCTGGGCTAAAACTGTAAGTCAAACCATAAAAAAAAAAAAAACTTATTAATTGATTCGGGTTATTCGTTTTTGGAGCCTTTGAATATGTTGGACGTTGGTGCCATTGTCAATACTTAAATTTATTAGGAAATTTAACCGTGTAGTTGTTATTTTTATCCTTTTTCTCTCCCGGCATCAGTTTGATATGATTCGGTTTTTTGTAAATTTGATTCAATTTGGTTTTTGTAACCTAATCTCAAGATAACGAGTAAGATAATTATGTTTGATAACCGCATTGCTACATCGTATATAGTATGAAATTGAGGATAAGATCCAAACTTATTTTTCGACCAGTATTTAGTTTAAGATTTCAAAGTATGAAGATAAGCTTGAATAGCCCAAAAGAACAAATACTACTTTAGGGACCTCTACATATTAACTTCATTAATTCTGAATAATATTAAGTTCGTTTGTTTCCGAAAGAGATATTAAGAATGAATTAAATTAGGAAATGAATCCTGCCTTGTTCATAAGTTTAGAAATTAAAAAAACTATTGTTCTTTGAAATGAACTCCCTATAATCGTTAAATTTTGGGGAACCATGCAACCGACTGAGAGATAACAAGAGGCCGTAAGACATGTTGGAGGGATCCTCAATTCAGACGTGGCCCGAGGATCATGGTAGGGTGGGCGTTCACATGATAGGCCTATAGGATATCATGACATAAACCAACATGTGTGCCTCCTGATACTACATAGTTTAACGTGTTCTTGTTTCTGGTCTCCTCAGGCCTTCTTTCTTTCGCATCTAAACCTGTACCGTTATCCCTTGGTGTCCTTAAGTACGCGAATTTAAAATTTTACGTCTGTATCGAATGTGAGTAACTATAGTTCTGGCTAATCTCTATCGTATAACCCACTCCCAGCCGACCTGACCCTAGCCGAACCTATCGCGTACTCGGCCAGCACTATGCACGAACATCTGCTCAACACTCCTTGTGAGATTCAACGTTACATGCTACAGATAAGATAAAATTTTTGGCGCCCAACGTGGGGCCCGATTCGGCTGCCCCAACCAGATTTTTTTTCTTGTACTAGTCGTGTTATCAGAACCGCTGGATTTATGCTATCGACTAGTATCCCATTTCTCCTGTGAATTTTATGTAATCATAGTAGTGAGCAGTGTTAGTAGTGATTGGAATTATTTAAGTTAAGTACCTCACTTAAATACCCGCACTGACTAAGAAACGCTGGTCATTGACTTAGCAATTCCCGTTTGAAAAAAAAAAAAAAAAAACACCGTAATATATTGTTCGTCCCTGGACGCCGAATTAGTGGCTAAGTGCTACCGTCGGACCGGACTCAATTGATATGTCGGTCTTCAAACTGCACCCGTTTGTCTGGTCTTATAAAGAATGAGAGGTTTGTTACCTGGATTCAGCTTTGGTGGATAAATACTACCGACTGCCCGGAATAAATTCTAGAATTCCTGTGACATCAGCATTGGACTGCGAGCCAGGACAGCTGGAGTCAAGTAATGTGGCATTAAGCTACCACTTAGCCGCAATACTGGCCAAGCAGCGCAATGCGAGACAAATGTTTGTTTTCTCGTATGTGCTTCGTCTATGTTTTCAACTATCTATTTTGTAGTATCTAGAGTACATTTAGGCTGACCTTTAACGTTTGCAGACATGGTTGTATGGTTTCCCGGTTTTAGATGAATTTTTCTGATTTACCATAATATTGCATTATACCCAGTTTGATATAGAAAAGTGTTAGTAAAGTCAGTATTCGATAGTTTCCATAGTTTGGACAGATCTGAAGAAATTAGTAGAAGCTGTGGCATTTGTGTGCGGGAGTTGGACTTCAACGCAGAGTGGATAACCACCCCCTGCAATCATTCATTTCACATTAGTTGCTTTTCGCTTCGCGAAGGAGCTAAATCAGTGTGTCCAGTTTGTCGTACTTCCGTTCAATCCAACGTTACTAATTTGGCGGACGAATTACTGTTAGCAGGCGGCGGAGACATGCCGATCTTAAGATCATCACGTACCGTAGCAGGAGCAACTGAGGCTAACCCAGAAATGGAACCACAGGTCAACACGCCAGAGGCATTCGACTTGCCGTCATCACAAGCAAGCATAGATCAAGTAATAGCCCGAGCCCTTTCCGAAGGCCTTACCCAAATGAATCAGGTAGTTGCTCAATCAATGACTCAGGTCTCCCAAACCTTGTCGCAGACCATGTCTTAGGCTGTAGCCCAAATGACCCAGTCTTTAGAGATAACTTTACAACGAGCGGCGTCTAACGGCCCACTACTTTCAGAAAACGTAGCATCTCGAGCATCCATCCAACCCTCGGGACAAAGACAGACATTTGAAGAGTTATTTCAAATCCCTCCACGGGAAAGTCAAAGTCAACGACCCAATCAGACTACGTATCCAAATACGTCTATGATGAATGGTGGAGCATATCCAAGTTCCGAATTGCGTGCTGATCGGGTTAGTCAAATAATTACGAATTGGAAAATTCGATTTTCAGGACATTCGTCCATAGCGGTAGATGACTTTATATATAGAGTCGAAGCCCTCACAAAACAAACACTCAATAATGATTTAGAACTTGTATCTCGCTACGCGAGCAACTTATTTGAAGGAGCTGCTAGCGACTGGTTCTGGAGGTTTCACCGAAGCGTTCCACTAGTGACCTGGTCACAGCTTCGGGTGGCACTAAGAGCACAATTTCAAGACGGAAGAACCGATCTAGAAATTCGTAGATTAGCCGTCCCATTGACAGAGTCTGCATTGTTAGATGTGCTGAAGGCAAATTTACTACAAGAAATTCAACATAAGATTTTGTACGTACCAATAATGTCGGCTTCACATTTGCGCCACGTTGTGTGCACACGTGAACGATTTATGCAATCGGTAAATAAGTCAGTGACGACAACCATGCCTAGATCCACCCCGAAACGGCAGGTTCATGAATTAGAATTTTCGGCTACCAATGTAAAATTAGAAACCGACCCGAATATAGATTCCGAGGTGGAAATTGCTGCTATTAACTTAATTTGTTGGAATTGCAAGGAAAATGGACATAGATATCAGGATTGCGATGCAGAGCGAAAGATATTTTGCTATGGCTGCGGTCAACCTGATGCCTACAAACCTACTTGTAATCGATGTACTAATTCAAAAAACGGAGTTCGCCGTGCACTGTCGAAAAGTGCACTCAAACTGAACCCGGTGAACACCCTTTAGGGGAATCCTCGATGGATTCCTCACTACCAACTTTGTCACAACTCCCAACTATTCCTATGCACCTACGGGAGTTTATATCTCCACTATGTGCAAATACTAAAAAGATGCGAGGAATTAAGCGATTAATTCAATATAGAAAAAAACATAAATTAGAGAAAACTGCGGTTTTGGATTCGATAATAGATGATTCCCTTGATTGGCGGCCGTACGCAGATGTGAACCTCTTTGGAAGAGAATTAAAGGGTCTCATGGACACTGGAGCGTCAATTAGTTGTGTAGGTGGAAATTTGGCGACAGAATTGATCAACGAATTGCTACCCCTTAAGACGGTAAAAACCATGGTGCACACAGCAGATGGACAAAAACAAGCCATTCTAGGAAAGACTCTTACCTCTGTTAGCTTTCGAGGAATTGAAAAACCAATAACTCTTTATGTTGTACCCTCGCTGGCACAGAATCTCTATTTAGGTATAGACTTTTGGAGAGCCTTTGATTTGTTACCGGCCTTTTTGGCGCATAAAGGAAAAGAACCAACCGTAGCTTGTATTAATCTCGATAGCGAATTAAATGTGTCATTATCCGAATCCCAGAAAAAACACTTACTTTAAACCATTCAATTGTTTCCATCCTTCAAGGAAAAAGGATTAGGAAAAACCAGCTGGCTTTCACATGAAATTGATGTAGGTGATGCAAAAGCGATCAAGCAGCGGCACTATGCTGTATCTCCGGCCATAGAAAAATTAATGTACCAAGAGATAGATCGTATGCTTGCCCTTGGGGTAATAGAAGAATCAAATAGCCCCTGGTCATCACCTGTTGTACTGGTGCGCAAACCAGGAAAAGTTCGATTATGTATTGACAGTCGAAAACTTAATGCAGTCACGATTAAAAATGCTTATCCTATGCCTTTAATTGACGGAATTCTTAGTCGGTTACCGAAAGCAGAATTTATTTCAAGTATTGATCTAAAGGATGCTTATTGGCAAATACCGCTAGCCGCTAGCGACCGCGAGAAAACGGCATTTACCATACCAGGAAGACCTCTCTATCAGTTTACTGTAATGCCCTTCGGTTTGTCAAACGCCCCTCAAACAATGTCCAAACTTATGGATCGAGTGATACCACCAAGTTTGCGAAATGAAATTTTTATATACTTAGATGACCTTTTAGTAGTTTCGGAGTCCTTTGAGAGACATATTTCAGTATTATCTGAGTTAGCTAATAGACTAATCCTAGCGGGACTTACAATTAATGTGAGAAAAAGTAGTTTTTGCCTCAAAGAAGTCAAATATCTTGGCCATGTTATTGGTAATGGAACCATTAGGACGGACCCTGATAAGGTGTCAGCGATCCAAGAATTCCCAGTGCCCAAGTCTGTAAAGCAAGTACGTAGGTTTTTAGGTCTCACGGGATGGTATCATAAGTTTATAAAAAATTATGCTGGTATTGCCGCACCCATTTCCGACACGTTAAAGCACAAACGAAAATTCATTTGGTCTGAAGAAGCACAAAATGCATTTGATCGGTTAAAATATTCTCTGTGTACCGCCCCTGTACTACATAGCCCTAATTTTAACGCTCCTTTTTCTATACACTGTGATGCTAGTCATAGAGGTGTGGGAGGTGTACTTATGCAAATCGATAACGAAGAAAATGAAGTGCCAATCGCCTTCATGTCACGAAAACTAAATCAGTGTCGAAGGGCTTATTCCGTAACAGAAAAAGAATGCCTTGCGGCTGTCCTATGTGTAAAAAAATTTCGAGCTTATATTGAGGGTCAAGAATTCTCTATTATTACAGATCACGCGTCCCTAAAATGGTTAATGACGCAAGTTGACTTAAGTTCTAGATTGGCGAGATGGGCACTTAAACTGCAAGGATTCTCATTTAAAATAATGCATAGGAAAGGCTCACGAAATATAGTTCCTGACGCTTTATCCCGAGTACATACTGATGATATATCAGCTATTACCTTAGCAACTGGTTTCGATCTGTCGTCAGACGCCTTCGACGCTGATGAATATAAAGATTTAAAAGCTAAGATTCAATTAAAGCAATCCCAGCTACCCGACGTCAAGGTTATAGACAAATACATTTATCGGCGATCAGAACACGCATCCGGTGATCGTGTAGCGGATGACCTGTGCTGGAAGCTTTGGATTCCAAAATCGTTAGTTCTGGATGTGATCCAACAAAATCACGAAGACCACCTAGCGGCGCACAGTGGAATAAATAAAACACTGGAGCGGATCAGACGCTATTTTTTTTGGCCCAACCTAATAGGTGATGTAAAGGAATTTATTGCGAACTGTTCTGTTTGTAAGACTACTAAGCATTCGAACACCTATTTGCGTCCCCCAATGGCCAAATCAGAGCAAACATATAGGGTTTTTCAAAAATTATACATAGACTTTTTAGGCCCATATCCCAGAAGCAAACTCGGAAACATAGGGATCTTCGTAGTTCTCGATCATTTCACTAAATTTCCTTTTTTAAAAGCTGTTCGAAAATTTACTGCAGATGCTGTTATTACCTATCTGGAAACAGAATTGTTCCATTGTTTTGGCATTCCCGAAGTAGTTGTATCAGACAACGGATCTCAGTTCAAATCCATCAGTTTAAAGCACTGCTGGAGAAGTATAACGTTCGACATTCCTTTACCGCAGCGTATGCCCCACAAGCAAACGCGTCCGAACGGGTAAATAGATCGGTGTTAGCTGCAATAAAGTCTTATGTGAACAAAGATCAGACCAATTGGGATGAAAACCTTAGTTCAGTTGCATGTGCGCTAAGATCCAGTTGGCATTCGGCCATCAATAATAGTCCGTACCGTGTATGTTTTGGCCAACAAATGATAACGAACGGTGCAACTTACCCCCTGTTAAGAAGTTTAAACCTATTAGAGGATAGATCTATTCAGTTTGACCGTACTGATTCTCTGGAAATAATTCGTCAGACGGCGATCAAGGCTGTAGCAAAACAGCATGAACGCAACGAAAAAACATATAATTTGAGAAGTCGAGACGTGTCATTTCAACCAGGTCAAGAAGTGTACCGACGTAATTTTCCAGTTGAGTAATTATGCAAAGGGTTTCTCAGCCAAGTTAGCTCCAACGTTTATAAAAGCCACAGTCCGTCAGCGGATTGGAACTAGTTATTACGAACTAGAGGATATGCAAGGGAGAATGATGGGGAAATTCCATGCAAAAGACATTAAACAATAGGGCATTATTTATTATCTCCTTTACTCCAAGTGTGATTTTGTCGGGGAGGTGTGTAACATGCGCTTGTCGTTCAAAATTTGAAAACGCAACCGAAAATGGGTAATCGTGGAGACAACCCATTTAGCTTGTTTTTAGTATCCGAATCAGTACATAGTGTTATCGATAATTTATGACCTTACGTATTCACGTAAGTCGTCACGTATCGATCGGTGAGATATCGGCTTAAAGCTCATCCTTAGATTAAAGAATATTGGCGAAAGGAAAATTAAAAGATTAAAATACGCGTGGCCTCGTTCTTTCTTAACTCAACTCCCAAAGGAGACGGAGGTGCTACACTCCTCGCTGCCAACTTCACGGCGATCTTTGCTGCACCCACCGCGTGTATCGTGCAAGAAAAAAATATAACCCTTTTAATTGCATCCTTCATAGGATTGCCCAACAAAACACCCAACTTGGTTCTGGTGTAGTTTCTGGTAGTGCATTGGAGAGAATATCCGCGGAGCGCCTGTGATTTGTCGCAGAAATTAATTCCGCGTCCAATAACATCGTTTTTTTTTGTGGCGTTTTGGCTATCGCCGCTCCAATCGGAATAAATTTATTCCAAAATTTGTGTGGCTGTGGTGTCGCTCTCCATAGGGTAAATATATTTATAATTGTTTGACGTGTAGCTTATTAACCTGTTCCTACTAGGGACTGGCACCACAAGTACGTAGCAGATTACCCCTGAGTGGTAGACCGCCAAGTCCGATTTTTCAACTGAGGAAAGAGGACTCAGTCTCAATGAATTAACGAAACGTTGAGCGAAGGAAGTTTTAACCTGCGCCTTTATGTCCATTTTTGACCGGACTCATTCCGAAAAAGAACCCGTGGTTTTGTGCAGTGCAGCCGTAAAATAATCAGGATGGGTGCAAGCGTTTAAAAGCCCCTTCAAATTTAATGGTGTCTATGCATTCGAGCCTCTCGGTCTTGCCAATGATTATCGCGAGTACTTAACCAAAAAAAAAAAAAAAAAAAAACTTGAATCCGTGGAATTCAGGTCTTACTACACGGGTACCCAATGAAGCAGTTGCAACCCATTGGCATGACCTAGGGACGTTCGAAGACAATGTTCTTGTAATACTTAGACATTCAATACTTATAAGAGTTATTTGTTCACAGAGAGAGAAAGAGAGGATACAAATAATGTTAATGTTAATGTGCTTAATCGAAAACGGGTGCTCCCAAACCAAATCAGAGGCTTCTGACTACCTTAAATCATCTTATCTATTTTTGAACAGCCTCCGCTTCGAAAGATCTTTCGCCGCTGGACTAAAACTGTAAGTCAAACCATAAAAAAAAAACAAAACTTATTAATTGATTCGGGTTATTCGTTTTTGGAGCCTTTGAATATGTTGGACGTTGGTGCCATTGCCAATACTTGAATTTATTAGGAAATTTAACCGTGTAGTTGTTATTTTTATCCTTTTTCTCTCCCGGCATCAGTTTGATATGATTCGATTTTTTGTAAATTTGATTCAATTTGGTTTTTGTAACCTAATCTCAAGATAACGAGTAAGATAATTATGTTTGATAACCGCATTGCTACATCGTATATAGTATGAAATTGAGGATAAGATCCAAACTTATTTTTCGACCAGTATTTAGTTTAAGATTTCAAAGTATGAAGATAAGCTTGAATAGCCCAAAAGAACAAATACTACTTTAGGGACCTCTACATATTAACTTCATTAATTCTGAATAATATTAAGTTCGTTTGTTTCCGAAAGAGATATTAAGAATGAATTAAATTAGGAAATGAATCCTGCCTTGTTCATAAGTTTAGAAATTAAAAAAACTATTGTTCTTTGAAATGAACTCCCTATAATCGTTAAATTTTGGGGAACCATGCAACCGACTGAGAGATAACAAGAGGCCGTAAGACATGTTGGAGGGATCCTCAATTCAGACGTGGCCCGAGGATCATGGTAGGGTGGGCGTTCACATGATAGGCCTATAGGATATCATGACATAAACCAACATGTGTGCCTCCTGATACTACATAGTTTAACGTGTTCTTGTTTCTGGTCTCCTCAGGCCTTCTTTCTTTCGCATCTAAACCTGTACCGTTATCCCTTGGTGTCCTTAAGTACGCGAATTTAAAATTTTACGTCTGTATCGAATGTGAGTAACTATAGTTCTGGCTAATCTCTATCGTATAACCCACTCCCAGCCGACCTGACCCTAGCCGAACCTATCGCGTACTCGGCCAGCACTATGCACGAACATCTGCTCAACACTCCTTGTGAGATTCAACGTTACATGCTACAATTATTGGAGAGATTTAAGAAAAGAACCTGTCTATTTCTCGAAGAGAAATTTCGGTGGAGGATCTCTCATGGTATGGGCTGCTTTCTGTGAGTCAGGATGCTTGGAGATTGCATTTCCAAGCACTCATATGAACTCCAGAGAGTATATCGATTTACTAAAAATGAATCTTCTACCGTTCCTTCGCGCACAACGAGAAGATTCATTTGTTTTCCAGCAGGATAACGCATCAGTGCACGTCAGCCGGGAGACCCGGTCATGATAAGAATGAAATTACACCATTGATGTGGCCGGCATGTTCTCCAGATATGAAACCTATGGAGAACTTGTGGGCTTTACTAGTGCGTAGAATTTATGCCCGTAACACTAAATTTAGCAATGTTAATAGCCTTAAACTGGCTATTATTAAAGAATGGGACAATATCTTCCAATTAGATATAAGTAATTTGATTAACTCCATGCCAAATCGTATTTTTGAGTTTATTTCAGTTAAAGGTGGTTACACACATTATTAATATAAGTAGGTTATTATAAATTTTTAATATTTTGTTTTTGTTTATAAAAAATGAAAAGTGCGGCTATAGTTATGCACTTAGAACAAAACGAAATGTTTTATTAATTAAAAAAATATGGATTGGTGAGACTCAAAAACGATCTTTATTGAAACAAAGCGTCTTAAGAACTAACTTATGATTATTCATACAGATATCATTAAAATTCGGTTAAAAAGCTTTTGATGTTAGTATTGGGAGCTTTTGATCTGGTGACATGGGATCTGGACTTTGAATGGTTTATTGATTTTTGCCTACTAAGCGTTCTTATAGGATATGTTTATAGGATTTTTGTTAAGTCTCGGTTGCAGTAAACATCCGCTGTTTTCTAGACTTAAGGGGGGTCAAGTTATGTGGGTGAATGGAGCGAGAAATTCAGTGGTGTGAGTTGATGGAGTGGCGGATATATTACTTTATGTATTTTCTTTACTGGTTTGGTTGTCGATTACACTGGATACGTGATTATTTGTTTTATGTTTCAGATTCGTTGATGCTCGTGGAGTTCACTCGATGATTTGTTTCTACTGGTAATTTGCTAGGCGCCAAATATTTTTAAGGTTACTCGTAAGGCAAAAAAAGGGATTTGTTGCTTCGCTTCTTGTTGATCAGGACTCGATGACTTGATAGCTTGATCTTGACTCGACGACTTGATGATTTCCTGATTTGCCGCTGGCCTTATATAGGCATCCCGGGGCCTCTAGAATCACTTGGTGTGATACCGCTATACAGCCGGTAACTTTACTTCAGCCCATCGCTTTCATCAACGTTGTTGCCATGCATGGTGAAAATCCCGTAATAGTCATTGGCGCAGCCGCATCCACCTTCTTGACTCTTGTCCTTGTTGCTCAGCTTTTGCCCACATAGCGTCTCTGTTGCTATGTGGGCCTCCATCCTTTTCTCTCCAGTACTCGCTTTTCCTCATTGGTCGCATATCCTCTCTGGTTGCTAGGCGACGCTGCTTTTTCCCATGTCCTTCTTCTTTTCGCTCGTTCTATAAATTTTTAGGCAATTGTTGCTCTTCTCTTTGCTGCATGGATATTTAGTTTCATTTGTCTAATATAACTAATTTAAGTCCAAATTAGTTAATTTCGTTCTTCTACGTCATCAATATATATTCGCCTCATATACAGGGCTTCCGCAAGACTCAATTCCCTTCTTCTTCGGCTTGCATATAACCCCCTTTGCCAATCGACCTCGGTCGACGATATTTGTATGATTTGGTATGCACACAGACGCACTGCCCCCATCATATTTATGATGCTGGACGGCTGAGCGGGCCTCGTGAGAGGGTGAAAGCAAGCAATGGACTGGAGAGACAAAGTGAAGGAAAAGCATGACGAACAGGGGGCAGTGCGTCTGTGTGCATACCAAATCATACAAATATCGTCGACCGAGGTCGATAGGCAAAAGGGGGTTATGTGCAAGCCGAAGAAGAAGGGAATTGAGTCTTGCGGAAGCCCTGTATATGAGGCGAATATATATTGATGACGTAGAAGAACGAAATTAACTAATTTGGACTTAAATTAGTTATATTAGACAAATGAAACTAAATACACATACACACAAACATTGGTAATATTTGCCCTGCTAAGGTTTTAATTCAAAAGTTTAAGTTTTCTAGGCCTCATGAAATCTCCTCTTTTAAAATTACAGTACCAAATGAGTACTTCTCAGCTATGGTTGACCCTAATTTTTGGCCAGAGGGCCTAGTTGTACACGAGTTTGCGCCCAATAAGCGCTCTCGTCCGTTGCCTGTCCACCTTCCTAATTTATCTTCTGCTTCAAAAAACTAATAACGTCTAGTCTTTGCATTCATTATCAAAATGTAAAAGGACTTCTTACCAAGCTGTCGAACCTTTTCTGTGATAGCCAAACCTTTTCAGCTGACATATTAGCTTTCTCTGAAACTTGGCTTAACTCCTCTGTTTTAGATAATGAAATTCTTTCTAATAATTTTATTTCTTATAGGCTTGATCGTGTTGGTCGTCGTGGCGGTGGAGTACTCATTGCTGTAAACTCGAATCTGTCTTCAAGTGTGGTGCCGATTGATCTCCCCTTAGGTGTTGAGTTTATTTGCGTCGAAGTTACATGTTCTAACTTTAGCCTATATATCTCTTGTTCATATATTCCTCCAGCTTCTGATATCATGATCTACGTGCACCATGCTGATGCTTTACGAACTATTTTTGGTCGTCTTAAAGATCGTGATGTTCTTATAGTTTTAGGTGATTTTAACTTGCCTAATATTTCTTGGCTTGTTGATGATAATCTATCTTTCTTAATTCCTTCATCTCAACATGTTTTTCTTGATAGCCTACTTGAATGTCCACTATATCAGTTGAATTCTTTCCTTAACTGTTCTAAAAGAATCCTTGATCTTGTTTTTGTCTCTGATCCCACTGTTAGTGCTGTATCGCAAACACAGCCACTAGTGAAACCTAAAGATCCTTATCATCCTACCATTGAAGTTACTATTTCTTACAATTCCGTTACTAATTTATTTAAAAACATCTCAAATTCTCGTCGTAGATGTTTTCGTAAAACAAATTTCAATCTTCTTAACAGCCTTATTTTCTCTTTTGATTGGTCGTTTCTATTTGAGTGCTGCGATATAGATTGTGCAGTGAAGTTTTTCTATTCTGCTCTTAATTCTCTAATTGATAAATGCGTTCCTTATGTGAATGTCTCTACCGTCTCCAGCTCGCCAGTCTGGTTCACACGTAGGCTCTCTAGTCTTCGTAACATTAAATCGAGATATTTTAAAAGATTTAAAAAAACTGGTTCGCGACTTGACTATGCAAATTATTGTATAGCCAAATCTCAATTTTGTCTTTTAAATACTCAATGCTACAACAATTATCTCGTTCGCTGTAAGGCTGAATTTTATAAGAACCCCAAAAGATTTTACAACTTTGTCAATTCCAAAAGACGCTCTGATGTACTACCTTCCACCTTCAGACTTAACGACCAGTCTGCTAATAATGATTAAGATATTGCAGATCTGTTTGCTAAATTTTGAACAAGGTGGTCCAAATGGTCCGAAAATTTTCATCAATTTTCCAGAAACATCAGACAATTTGAATGTGAAAACGATAAAAGGAATAATTGAGCTTAATAAAAGCGTATCTTTTGCACCAAGCAAACTTTGCCCCAACCATCAAAAATTTTATTGCCATAAATTTTCATCAACATATGACATACAATTAGGTAGAAAATATCTCAAAGCATGTCAGGCCGTTATTAATTACGAAGAAAATAGTGTAACATTATCAAATCACAAATTCTATTTCAAATACACCAATATAGAAGAAAAAGAAGAATCAATACCTTATCCTCCCCAGAGTTCGAATATGAAGCATTCGCACATGAAATAAATAACGGTATCGAGGAAAGAAACGAAGAAGAAAACGAAGAAATAGAAAAGTTAAAGAAAATATTGCTGAAAATTTGACCTTTACTAGTACAATAAAACATAACATCAGAACTAAGTACAAAGACCCAATTTACAAACACCCATAAAATACCCACAAATCTTTGACGAAGAAGTCAATAAACAAATTAATGAAATGATAGAACAGGGAATCATTCGAAAATCTAAATCGCCCTATTGTTCACCAATCTGGATCGTACCTAAAAAAGAGGACGCAATCAAAACACAAAAGTTCCACCTTGTAATCTACTATCGTCGTCTAAATGAGATGACAAGTTATCAATACCAGTAATGGATGAAATATTAGACAAACTTGGAAAATGTCAATATTTTACAACCAATGACCTCGCCAAGGGATTCCATGAAATCCAAATGGACCCTAAATCAATCGAAAAAACCACATTTTCAACTAAACATGGTCATGAATGCCATATGAGCTAAGATTAACATAAACGACCCACATTATATTTCATCCTTTGAAAAATTAAAATGCCTCCTTATGAACGATCCCATATTTGCATATTTCGATTTTAAAAAAACATTTTTTCTAACCACTGATTTAGCGGACGTTGACGATTCTATGCGCAGTACGTTCAAGTGGTCCCTACGACACCAGGACATAGCCTGTTACGCGCGAGCCCAAGCAGATAACTGCCCACCTCCCACCCGACCTAAATGGGATAGGATAGATGTTTTAAGCATATTAATACAAAACTCTGAGCCGATTACAGGGAATAGAAGGTTGTAATCAGAGCAGAGGACCCTAAAAGGTTCATGCAAGTCATAGTTAGAAGAACAACGACTAAGGGATAAAGGTATCAAAGGATGTCTACTCCGTCTACATGGTACCGACAGATTCACCTGAGCTAATAACTCAGGCGAGTCGATATCACCAATTAGGAGCTTGTGCATAAAAATGACACCAAGCATAATTCTACGGTTAGTTAGGGACGATAGGTTAATCAAGAGAAGTCTACTAGAATACGACGGCAAATTGACATTGCGATCCCAGCTTAAGCCACGAAGAGCAAATAGCAAAAACTGCTTTTGAACGGATTCAAGTCTAATCTGGTGCGACTCATATTGAGGTGACCAAATGCAAGATCCATACTCTAAAATAGGACGGACAAGCGAAGTAAAAAGAACTTTAGTTGTATAGGGGTCATCAAATTCTTTTGACCATCTTTTAATGAAACCCAGGACACTCATGGCCTTTGCGACCGTGGTGGAAATGTGGGTGTTAAAATTTAACTTATGGTCCATAAGTACGCCCAAATCATTTATATTATTTAAACGTTCTAAAGGGCTATTGTTTAGAAAATAAGTGACCAGTTGGGGAGAGTTACGGAAAAAAAGTCATCACCTTACATTTGGTAGTGTTAAGATTTAGTAGATTAAACTGGCACCAGGATTGAAAGTTTTTAAGATCAGCTTGTAGCCGACTAAATGAATCTGTATCTTTATGAGTAAGACAAAGTAATAGGGTATGATTAACGGAATCAAAGGTTTTGCTAAAGTCAGTATATATTACATCAGTTTGTTTACCATTTTGTAAACCCCTTGATAATTACTGATATAAATTCTAAAAGGTTAGTGGTTGTAGATCTACGTTTCACAAACCCATGTTGGGATGGCGAAATAATAGAGCTGCAAAAATGTTGCAATTGAGAAGTTATAATTTTCTCAAAAGCTTTCGGAATAGCGGACAATTTTGAGATACCCCTATAGTTAGAGGCTTCGGACTTTTTGCCATTTTTATGCAGAGGAATGATATACGACTCTTTCCAAATAGATGGAAAAGAGGAAGATTCGACAGACAATAGAAACAATTTTAAAATGGGTTTACATAATGCGTTTGCACAGAACCTGAGTACGCATCCAGGAAGACCATCTGGCCCCGGAGAATAAACAGGTTTAACTAATTTAAGTTCGCTAAGAATAGAACTTTCATCAATCACTGGATTGAAAATGCAATTAGCCTTTTTTAAATGATAAGTATACGGACTTGCTCGATATTCCGTTGAGGAATAAGTTGTTTTGAAAAAACTCGCAAACATATCGGCAATTGCCTGATCAGTGCTTGCTTTTTTATTTTGAAAAGACAAAAAAGATGGGTGCACAGAGGTCTTACGTTTAGAATTAACAAAGTTATAAAATTGTTTAGGGTCGGAAGAAAACTGAAGCTTACACCGCTGAAGATAATTCTTATAGCATTGAGTATTAAGCATCATGAATTTTGAACGAGCGACTGTATACAGAGCATAATCTGATGAACGACGTGTTTTTTGAAACTTCTTATAATATCGTGTCTTCACATTTTTCAAATTGGATAACTCACGAGAGAACCAGGGAGGTTTGTTAAGCCGCTCCAGCCTACCAAGAGGCACACAAATATCAAAGAGTGAATTCAGAGTATCATAGAAAAAACGAACAGCTGAGTTCATATCTCTACAATTGTACAGATAAGACCAATCGGTAGTAGCAATGTTTTCATTAAGGCAGGCAAAGTCAGTCTTACGAAAGCACCTAGTTAGAGGTAACTCATTTGAACCAAGTAATGGTGAAAGCAAGGGCAAATCAATTTTTAAATTTAATGTAGGATGAAATTTGTCTTCTGGAAGAACAAATGGTTCGATCCTAGAAACCTCACAATAAGAAGAATCTAATACAAAAATAAGATCTAACGATTTTCTATTAGAATTTAAGACAGGATTGACTTGGGATAAAGATAAGCCTAGAAGGCCATCAATAAAGTCATGTGACAAAGAGGGCAGCAACGTGGTAGATTCATCTGTTAGTGACCATGCTAAAGCGGGTAAATTAAAATTACCTACAACTATGAGCAAGTCTTGACTGGAAACTAAAGAGGAGACAAACTGAATTGCTCTAAATGATTTAAATATACCACCATGTCTGACAATGGTGGAATATAGGAACAAGTAATGATAGCATTAAAAGATTTAAAATTTACTTTAACACCGACAAACTTAATCTTCTGGGTACTAGAAAATTGAATCATTTCAGATGATAAAGCAGCATCAACAGCTATCAGAACGCCACCACCTATGCGAGAAATCCGGTCACGTCTGAATATAGAAAAGTTTGTGGAAAAAACCGATGCATCAGCAATATCAGGTTTTAGCCACGTCTCTGTAAAAGCTAGAATGTTATGTTCAAAAGAAAGACTATCTACATAGAGATTAGGAAGTTTAGATTTCAGTCCTCTAACGTTCTGGTAACCCAGGTTAAGGGACGAAGCTAGTTTTTTGACACACCAGCAGATGCTGATGTGGCTGGAATAGTATTAGTTGTTGTTGTTGGCAAGCGAATCGGTTTCCGATTTTTCTTTTTCACAGTATATTCCTTAACTAGTATATGTTTTGGCCAAAAATCTTCTCGACATATAGTGTCGAAGATATTGGCAGAAACACTAATTTTAAAGGACGAAATGTCCCGAGAGTAAGAAAATTTATACTTCTCCACCGCAATATTCGAGACGTTAACTTTCTTCCGAATATAGGCTATTACATCATCAGATGTGACAACAGGGTCTAGCCTAGAAACAAATATATGTTTCTTTGGTGGTATGCCAACGAGAGGCCGCGGTCCCGAAGCGTCAGCCGCAGCAGTAACGTTGGACAAGTCACCCACTGCAGCATTCATCTTGTTTACGGGGCCCTCGATACTTTTAGAACTATCGGCAATTTCCATTGGAATGGGTAATTGCCCGGACACATCGGACACTTCAATAGGCATCGTTTTTAAGAGATCATTCCCAGGTGATACCGGTAATTCGTTACTATTCGCATTCACAACCGGGCTCTTAAACGAAATCAATTGCTGTACATTAGGAGTGGACGGTGCATGAGACCGGTCGGGGACGATAAGAGACGCTGGCGGGTCTACAGATGCAGAAACACCCCAAGGACTGGTCCTTTTACGTTTCGGAGACTCATTCATAAGCGATAAACTTCTGAACTGAGTCTCCACCGCAGTAAACTCCGCTTGGAGTTTATTAAAACCTGCCCTTAAAGTGTCAAAACTATCTCTAGTCCGCCTCATGAAAGAGCGCATCTCATTCTCGACCTCTCGACAAGCATCACATCCATATTTTAAGCCACCACCTTTAGCAATAGACTCCTTGATTCCGCCTGTGTAACCTGCACACTTAACGTGAACCGCATTGTCACACAACCAACACAGAATATAATCATGGGAGTCAACCGCATTAGTGGCAACTATGCAATTATTTTTTGAGCAGACAACCATTTTATCAAAAAGTTTAATTTAATTAAAAAAGGATATACAAAAAATAAAAATTCTAAGGGTTAAAATTCTGTGTATAAGAATATACTGACCAGTTCTGACACAAGGGTTAATGTGCAGAGTAAGCCTTCACAACTAAAGAATAAAAAGAGATGAAAGCACAAAAACAAAAACACGTATCACAGAGTCGCGGGTAGGCAAAAGACGAGAGCGCAAATCAATCAAGAATAGGAAAGAGCGGGAGAGCGCGTCAAATTGAACACATGCAACAACAATTTGTAAGGGAGAGTTAGTTAAAACGGTAAAGACACAAACGCAAAAGAGATAAGCAAAACAACAACACCGCTAATGCAAGTATTGTTGTAAGTTTTGATTTTATTTAAATTTAAACAAAAGCGACAGCAAGAATTCGCGAAATGAAAATGAAATTCGGATGTTGAAATTATTATTAATTAAACCGATAATGAATTTAAGAAATTTGTAAAAGTATTTAATCGCGAGAAAAAAATATAAATTGATAAGCGCAAAAAAAAACACGTCCGTTCTTTGCAACGAGTGAAAGTTTTTTTTTGATGCTAGCAATATAGCTTTAGGTTGCTTTTATCTCACAGGAACACTAATCGAACATGAATTTAATTATTCAGCCATAGAAAAGGAACTTTTATCTATCGTATGGGCAATCTAATATTTTAGGCCATACCTCTTCGGTAGACATTTTGAAATACTAAGTGATCATAACCCCCTTGTCTGGTTGGACAATATCAAAGAACCTAACATGAAATTACAGAGATGAAATTGAACGAATTTGATTACAAAATAAAATACCAGGAAATGAGAATTATGTGGCAGACGCCCTTTCCAGAATAAAAATAGATGAAATCTTTTAGGTGAAGAAATAAGTAGTTCTAGAGCTACAGTACATAGTGCTCAAGAAAATAATGAAAACCTAATAGCCATTTCAGAAAAACCCCTGAATTTCTACAATCGTCAAATAGAATTCAATACGTACTAAAATAAAGTCAACGTTACTCACTATTTTCACAAAACGAAGATAGAAATATCATATGTAGAAATAACCAATCAGTTTGCTAAAGAAATTATTTAGGAATATTTATGCTCAAAAAATAACGCACTTTACATTCAAAACGACACAGATTTTCAAATACTCCAAGAAGCCTATCTTGAAATAATTAGTCCAAACAGCCAAACAAAAAAATTAAGAACCACTTATAAATTAAAAGACATTCCCACTTATGCCGAATTCAAAGATATTATTCTTAAAAACCATTAGTCACTACTTCATCCAGGTATCACTAAAACTCAAAACTGGTTTAAAGAAAAATACTATTACCCAGACTATCAAAAATTAATTCAAAACTTCATTAATGAATGCCATATATGCAATTTATCAAAATCAAAAAATTCAAATACTAAATTAACTTTTGAAACCACGCTACGCTTACGCTAGAGAAAAATACGTAATGGATTTCAATTTAATCGACAATCAACAATTTCTATCTTGTATACATATATATTTATTCAAAGTACGCGACTTCAGCTGAAGTTAAAAGTCGAGATTGGCTTGAAACAAAAAGGGCAATCACAAAAATCTTTAACGATATGGGTAAATCCTTAGAAATCAAAGCAGATAAGGACTCAGCTTTCATTTGCACTTCAAAATTGGTCACAATCGGAAAACGTTAATATAAGTATAACATCGAGTATATTCAACCAAACCCAGAAGTATACGAAATAAATATCAACACATTTTTATAATTTTACCGGGGCACAAAATAAAATTTGTTGTGCCGAACCTCGCCCTAAAAGATTGAAAACATCCCGAAGGACGAAAAAGCAAATGGAATATTAAAGTCGCCAAAATGTATGTAACAGGCAGAAGGAAGCTTCTCCGACCCCATAAAGTATTTATATTGTTGATCAGGATCAACAGCCGAGTCGATCTAGCCTTGTCCGCCTGTCCGTCCGATTGTCCGTACGAACACCTAGATCTCGGAAACTGTAAAAGCTAGAGCCACCAAATTTGGTATGTAGACTCGTGTAGTATGTAAATTGGTCGAATTTATTTCAAATTTTTGCCACGCCCCTTTCCGCCCTCGCAGATTAAAAAAACGTTTATCTGAAAAACTATTCTAGCTAGAGACACCTTATTTGGTATGTATATTTGGTTAGTAAATTCACATTATGCATGTGTAAAGATTTTGCTAGGCCCCTTTTCGCCCCGTTATTTGAAAAAACTCGATTATCTCCCGTGTTTTTCTACCTTATGTAATCAAATTTGGCACTCTTAAATTAAATACTTATATCCAGAAAAATACCAAATTTGATCAAAATCGGACAAAAAATAGCCGAGGTTACATATAAACGTTTTTCCATAAGGCCTGAGTTGGCCGTTGGCTGGTGGAGGCGCTAGGGTGCTCGCATGCTTGAGTGAGCGAGATACTAAGATATGCTTGTAAAAAGCTTGTGAAAATGCATTTGTTTAATAAAATCAAAATATTTGCTTTACTGGTGTATGGTATACCTAAGTCGGCGAGACGACTTACCTACTTCATTGTTTTATGTTTTGTTTATTTCGTTGGTCCATCTGGTTTGGTGAAGCCATTTCAGATGAACACAATGAGGGCGCGAAATGCTACGCTTTGGAATTTTCGTTTACTTTTAAGTTGTCTTATACAAACTATTATAAATATTAAAATTAGTAAGATAACCATTAATAAGGAAGCATGACCGGTTACATGATGGAAGTTTAAACATATCAATTCAATATGATGTTCCTTTAATCATTGTAACTGGCTTCCTATTTTCTCCAATGTTATGATGGGCCCTCAATTTTTTCTCCTAGCTGTGCAGCCTGATCTGAGGCTCAAAATTCCTTGTTCTGGTATAGCCCCTATCTCTTGCTGTTCGTTACCGCATTGGACTCTGGCGTTAGTTTTAGGTGGAACCTTAAATAACCAACTACTGCTGCTTTCTAATTCTACCCAGTAAGATCTTGTCTAAACAATAGTTGTGTATATAGTCATATATCCGACTCCAATACCCAATAACATATAAATATTTCGGCCCCTAAAAATCATAACGTAAACAATTGTCCCCCTCAAAACCAAAGCGTATGAACGCTAATCCATAAAAACTAACATAAACAATTGAACACTTGAAATAATAATTGTCCCCCTAACAACCAAAGGCGTGAGAACGCTAACTCAGCATTTAAAGTCGGACCAATCAAATCGTCGAAGTATCAACCACGCCACCAAAGGGCTCCCAAATTTAGCTATAAATATAACCATAAGACATTTTTGTAATCAGTTCTAAGTTTCCTTTCAAATAATAAAGTACGTTACTTAACTCACGAAAAATATCTTTTTTTTTCCTTATCGAGAAAATCGAATATTTAATTGGCGCAGTCGGTAGGATTGGAAAAAAAAAAAGTTATTCTATCCGTGTTACATATAGAATCGTTATCCGTGTGTTACATAGAACTGGTGAATAACTATTGTAGTGAACTGTTATTCTATCCGTGCGACGTGTAGAACTGTTATCTGTGCGTTACATAGAATTAGTGAATAATCACTACAAAATAAATTTCCGATCCGACATCAAGAATTTACGGGTAGTGCTCAAAAGTCTACAACAGTGAAAAATACTTTCTGCCAACTGTGCGCGGAAGTATCAACTGTACGTTGCAACCAAAGAAAAAAATATTTACGCCAACTGTGCGCGAAAATATTAACTGTGTGTTACAACTATTAAATCCAAAATAAAACATAACCAAAACCCAGAAAATTAACAAAACAAAACACCACAAAAAAAAAAAAAAAAACCCAGAAGATCAACAAAACAACCATCACTAAAACACAAAAAAAAAAAAAAAACCCAAAACAAACCATCACTAAAATCCAGAAAAATCAAAAAAATTTTTTTTAAAAAAGATATACAATGGCTGTAGAACTCACAGAAGCCCACCTCAACCAAGCACTGTCTTCATTAAGACAAGTGGCAAATTACGATGGAGCTCCAGAAAATCTGACGTCGTTTATAAGGAGGATCGATTTTATTATGCACCTATATCCAACCCACGATATAAGGCAGCATAACATACTGTTCAGTGCTATCGAGATGCAGCTTACCGGAGAAGCACAACGACTCTCACAAATCGGACAATCTAACACCTGGCCGGAACTAAGGACACTCCTTATCAACGAATTAAAAACGCAGACCCCCTGTGAGGAACTTTTGCGACGCCTCTACAACACCAGCTACACAGGAAATCTTCGTAAGTTCGTCACCGAATTAGAAGATAAGTCTTACATTATAACAAACAAATTAAGTCTAGAAAACGACGCGAATAACACCGCGCTCTATACAAACGCGTTAAATAACACCATCAAAGACGTAATAAATAAAAAATTACCCGATAGACTATTCATGACATTAGCTAGATACGATATAACCACAATCAGTAAATTGAAACAAGTAGCTCAAAGAGAAGGGTTATACGAAAATAGTATAACAGAAATAAGAAAGTCAAATCAAAGCCAAAATCAGAATCAAAAAAGTGGAAAAACTTTTGTACCCAATAGTACAATTCCGTCTCAAACAAAGCAATCAGATACAATACCAAACCAAAAACTATTCCAAGAATTTCAACAGAAACTAAATATTGACAGGGCTCAAAATCCAATGAATAATCAACAGCAAAACAACTATTCAAAGAATAATGTAGCAAACCAGCCTACAAAAAGGCAAAGAGAAAGTAATAGTGGAATTAGCAAAATGGATACATCCGAAAATTTTCATCAGAATGCCTCGGATCAATCGGAAGAAGAGATAAAGACAAGTCCTTCATCAGAATAATAATGAACAATAAACCTTTGAGATGTGTAGTCGATTCAGGCTCTTCAATCAATATAATGTCCGAAAACTTTTTTAATTTCAAAACCTATTTAGGAGATTCCAAAATTCACATGATTGAAGGAGCAGTAGAACTAAAAGAAATTATTTTCCTTGCACCCAGCAAACTTTGTCCGACAGAACAAAAATTTTATATCCATAAATTTTCAAATAAATACGACATGTTGATAGGCAGAACCTTCCTAAAAGCCTGCAAAGCACAAATAAATTATGAAGAAGAATACGCAAAATTAGGAAACTATACATTTTACTTTAGAGATGTTGAAGAAATAGAAGAAGAACAAAACATAGAAGTTTTGGACCCACCCACAGAAAGGGACCCGGAAACAAATTTTGCGATTGAAAACGAAATAATAGAAAGCAATGAGTATAGACTCGACCATTTAAACAACGAAGAAACTCAAAAATTAAAAAAGGTCTTGTACGAATTCAGTGACATTCAGTATCGCGAAGGTGAAAATTTGACTTTCACGAGTACAATAAAACACTCTATTCATACAAAACATGAGGACCCAATCTATAAACGACCATACAAATATCCCCAAACATTTGATATGGAAGTCAACAAACAAATAAATGAAATGATTGAACAGGGTATCATTCGAAAATCGAACTCCCCCTACTGTTCACCCATTTGGATCGTCCCAAAAAAAAGGAGATGCTTCCAAGAAACAAAAATTCAGATTAGTCATTGACTATCGAAATCTAAATGAAGTCACAATAGACGACAAATTTCCAATTCCAGTCATGGACGAAATTCTCGACAAACTAGGAAAATGCCAATACTTTACCACCATTGATTTAGCTAAGGGATTTCATCAAATTCAAATGGATCCTGAATCTATTGCAAAAACAGCTTTCTCAACTAAACATGGCCATTACGAATACACACGTATGCCATTTGGTCTTAAAAATGCCCCAGCAACATTCCAAAGATGCATGAATAATCTTTTGGAAGACCTTATTTATAAGGATTGCCTTGTTTATCTGGATGACATCATTGTGTACTCCACTTCATTGGAGGAACACATACTATCACTCAGAAAGGTATTTAACAAACTAAGAGAAGCAAATCTTAAACTCCAACTTGACAAATGCGAATTTATGAAAAAGGAAACTGCATTCCTTGGTCATATAATAACAACAGAAGGTATAAAACCTAACCCAGACAAAGTCAAAGCAATTCAAAATTTTCCGATACCCAAAACTCCAAAAGAAATTAAATCATTCTTAGGATTATGCGGATTCTTCAGGAAATTTATACCCAACTTTGCACATATTGCAAAACCATTAACTCTAGGATTAAAGAAAGGAGCTGAAATAAATATAAACGACCCAAATTATATTTCATCCTTTGAGAAATTAAAATATCTCCTTATGAATGATCCCATACTTGCATATCCCGATTTCAAAAAACCATTTTTCTTAACCACAGATGCCAGCAACATAGCTTTAGGTGCGTTCCTTTCACAGGACCATAGACCTATTTCTTATGGTAGTAGAACACTTAACGAACACGAACTTAATTATTCAACCATAGAAAAGGAATTACTATCTATTGTATGGGCAACTAAATATTTTAGGCCATACCTTTTCGGTAGAAAGTTCGAGATTCTAAGCGACCATAAGCCTTTAGTATGGCTCAACAATATAAAAGAACCAAATATGAAACTTCAAAGATGGAAAGTAAGACTAAATGAGTTTGATTACAAAATTAAATATTTACCTGGCAAAGAAAATCATGTAGCAGATGCCCTTTCCAGAGTTAAAATAGATGAAAACTTTTTAGGATCAACAGAAAGCACAGCAGCTACAATACATAGTGCTCACGAGGATAATGAAAACTACATTCCAATAGTAGAAAGACCCATTAATTATTATAACAGACAAATAGAATTCATTAGAGGTTCAGAAGACAAAACAGAAACAACAACTTACTTTTACAAAACAAACATAAAAATAACATACAAAGAAATGACCAATGCTTACGCAAGGGATATAATCATAAGATATCTCTGCAGTAAGAACACTGTACTATATTTTCATAATGAACAAGATTTTCCCATATTCCAACAAGCTTTTATCGAAATAATACAACCAAACGCAAATACAAAAACCTCGAAATCTAGCATTAAGTTAGAGGACCTTCAAACGTTTGCACAATTTAAAGAAATAATCCTAAAACAACATAAAGAATTATTACATCCAGGAATTGAAAAAACGATTAATTTGTTTAAAGAAAAATATTATTTTCCCGATTTCCAAAACCTAATTCAAAACATTATTAATGAATGCTCAGTATGCAATATCGCAAAGACAGAAAATAGAAATACAAAACTAACTTTTGAAATAACACCAGAACTTTTTAATATCAGAGAAAAATACGTCATGGACTTTTACATGATCGACAATTTACAATTCCTCTCATGCATTGACATTTACTCGAAATTTGCAACACTTGTAGAAGTAAAGTCTAGAGATTGGTTAGAAGCCAAGAGAGCAATTATGAAAGTATTCACTGAAATGGGCAAACCGATAGAAATAAAATCAGACAAAGATTCAGCATTTCTGTGTATAGCACTAAAAAATTGGCTACAAGAAGAAAATGTAAAGTTAGAAATCACATCAAGTAAAAACGGCATCTCAGATGTAGAAAGATTCCATAAAACAATAAATGAAAAACTCAGAATTATTAATAGTGAAAATGACATCGAAGATAAATTACTCAAATTTGAAAAAATTCTCTACGTATACAACCATAAGACGAGACATAAAACAACTAACCGAACACCAGCGGACATTTTTATCTATGCAGGATCCCCCGACTATAATACCCAAACAAGAAAAATACATCAAATAAACAATTTAAACGAAGATAGACACGACTTCGAAATCGACACTAGATTTAAACAAGCACCACTAGTAAAGTCAAAAACGACAAACCCATTCAAAAAGACAGGAGAAATAAATCAGTTAGACGAGAAACATTTTGAAGAAAGAAATAGAGGACAAAAAGTTACACACTACAAATCAAAATTCAAGAAGAAAAAGAAAGTTAATAAAAGCAAATACGACAATTAATTAATTACAGGTCAACAACTCAAGATGACTTTTTATTACATCATGCTATTCTTAACATTAAAATCAACATGCAGTCAATCCATTGACATAAACCCAGTAAAAGCACCAAACGGTTACTTAATATTTAAAACAGGAACCATGGACTTACCGACAAACTTTGAATATCATTATTTAAAAGTGAACTTAACTCTAATAGACATTACATATAATAATTTAATGCAACAAGCACAAGAATTTAAAAACATAATCCATATTCAATACTTAGCAGAAAAACTAAGTAGGGAAATTAATGGAATACACATTGTAAAACGTAACAAACGAGGACTAATTAACGGAATTGGTTCAATATACAAATATCTTTTTGGTACTCTTGATCAGGAAGATAAAGATGAATTAGAAGAAAAAATAAATAATCTTGAAAGCAATAGCGTACAAGCAAACGAACTAAATTACGTAATAGACACTGTTAATAAAGGTTTAGAAGTAATAAACAGCCTCAGGGAAGAAAAAGAAAAAGAAGTAAGATTAGAAGTTCTAATCTTTAATTTTGAGCATTTCACAGAATACATTGAAGACATAGAAATGGGCATGCAGCTCACTAGATTAGGAATTTTCAACCCAAAACTTTTAAAACATAATCACTTAAGTCATGTTAATTCGGAAAAACTATTGAATACAAAAACTTCCACCTGGCTTAAACCAAGTTCAAACGAGATATTTATCATTTCAAACATTCCTCAAGAAGTAATAAAAACCCCTATCTTTGAGATACTTCCTTATCCAGACGAGAATAAAAATATTTTGACAGAAAATTCATACGATAAATACTATTTTAATAACAACACTTTGTTCAATAAAAACACAAAACAAATAGAAACTAACGAATGTATAATAGGCATTTTAAATCAAATCCCAACCACTTGTAAATACACTAAGACATATAAGAATTTTCAAACTAATTACATTGAACCAAACATAATTGTAACATGGAATCTACCAAAAACTAAACTTAATCAAAATTGCGTAAACAACGAATTAATAATAGAAGGCAATAACATAATAAAAATTTACGATTGTGCCTTACAACTAAACGAAATATCAATAATAAATTCATTACTTGACTATAGCCAAAGCATTTATGTAACAAACAATATCACCAGGCTAG
Source organism: Drosophila tropicalis (assembly GCF_018151085.1). Classification (NCBI taxonomy): domain Eukaryota; kingdom Metazoa; phylum Arthropoda; class Insecta; order Diptera; family Drosophilidae; genus Drosophila; species Drosophila tropicalis. The sequence goes on from NW_027173482.1 coordinate 451,877, forward strand.
AACCTATTTCCTTTATCCAAACAAAAGAGATAATTAACGAACATACGAAATATTATACTGCATTTCAAACTATTACATTAACCACTTTTATACTTACTATAATAAGTTTGATTACATACTTAATCTATAAGTTTAAGGCAATGCCACAAAAATTAATTATTAAGCATTTCCGATCAAATAACAATCGTGGTCCCACAGACATAATCGAAACCCCAATTGTTGAAAAAATCGAGTCCCAAATTATAAACAAAATTGACACTCCAATATTTACAGCTGAGAAAAATCCCTCGCTATATCCCAATGTATCCGCCTGAGGACAGGCTATTTTCTTTAGGATGGGGGAGTCATATATCCGACTCCAATACCCAATAACATATAAATATTTCGGCCCCTAAAAATCATAACGTAAACAATTGTCCCCCTCAAAACCAAAGCGTATGAACGCTAATCCATAAAAACTAACATAAACAATTGAACACTTGAAATAATAATTGTCCCCCTAACAACCAAAGGCGTGAGAACGCTAACTCAGCATTTAAAGTCGGACCAATCAAATCGTCGAAGTATCAACCACGCCACCAAAGGGCTCCCAAATTTAGCTATAAATATAACCATAAGACATTTTTGTAATCAGTTCTAAGTTTCCTTTCAAATAATAAAGTACGTTACTTAACTCACGAAAAATATCTTTTTTTTCCTTATCGAGAAAATCGAATATTTAATTATATGCAGTTAGCTTTGGTATTTTGTTTAAGAGATGTCAGCTCACAGACATTGACATTGGCACTACTCCATGGCCAACTTCCTTCATATGTTCTCCAATGCGAATGCCAGTTCCGCAATTTTCCCAAGGCTGAATCGGACATTAAATGATAAGAGTCTACTTCAAAATAATATATTAAGTACTGGCCATCTATATGGACAATTACCATTTGATTATTGTTTAATCGTACAGGCACTGAAATAACTTTATATAGAAACGACCGATGTCTACCAAAAAGTATTTTGGTATTTTTGAATCTATAATTAGTTTTCTGTCAATAAAAATACCCCTTGCCGTGAACTGAGTAAATATATCTTTTGACTCAGTTCCTGTCCCTTTACCTGGTAATACTAATGTTTCGGACAACTTGTCCTTTATTTTTGTTATTTCCAACGTCATCTGGCTTGGTTTTAATATGTTAGGTTTCAACCTACCACGGTTAATGTCTATTAAAAGATTTTTAACTCCTGTCTGAATTTTTATCCCCTTGCAAATAGGGTATATTAATTTTGGTCAGAAGTGTGCAACGCATAGAACGAAGCATCTCCGACCATACAAAGTATATATATTCTTGATCAGCACGACGAGACGAGTTCAAATAGCCATGTCCGTCCGTCCGTCCGTTTGGATCAACGCAAACTCCTCCTAGACCGTAAGAGCTAAGAGCACGTAGGCTTGTATATACTGCAGGGGTTGTATATATATCTCGGATCGGACCACTATATCATATAGCTCCCATACAAACCCCAAAGTCACGAACAGTGACTTTTCTCAATAACTTCGTTATTTTCTGTGCTATTATCGTAAAACTTAATATTAGAGAGTTTATTACGCCTATAAACTACTGTGCCAAATTTGAGATCGGATGACTATATAATATAGCTCCCATAGGAACGATCGGTCAAAAACAGTGATTTGTAAATAACTTCGTTACTTTTAACGCGATTGCTTTTAAATTAAACATTTCTTAATTTAATATATCTGTTAATGACAGTGCCGAATTTGACAAAGATTATTTATAGTTGTCTTGCCGTGGTGTCTACTTTTGATATCTGCCTTTCTTCTAGGTGTTTCAAAATTTGCGGAGCTGTCAGCAAACATCTCATGTTCTCTTCCATCTCTACTCCGTCATCTGCATCCATGATGCCAAATAATATATGGTGCTGAAGCGTGCTTAGTTCCGTCAAACCAGTATATGCGGACGAAATACCAAGCTGTTTGTTAAGGCCCTATGTAAGCCAATACTTAAGTTGCTTACTCTGTCTGTCACATCTTCCGCCATCCCGTCTTTCTGAAAGGAATAAGATTTTATTCCTCTTCATTAAGAGGTGAAAAAAGTCCGCAGCCTCCAATTATAGGGGTATTTCTAAATTGTCTTCCATACACAAAGCAATTGAGAAAATAATAACATCGTAATTGCAGCATTTTTTTGGCTCAATTATTTCGTCATCCCTACATGAGCTTAAAAAACGTAGATCGACAACTGCTAACCTATTAGAATTAACATCTCACTCGATCAAAGGATTCAAGGCGGCCTTTGACTCTGTTTATCATACTCTCTTTTTTTATAAGTTGAACGCACTTAACATCCCCAGCCTTTTGCTTGATTGGATTTTTCAATATCTTTCACAAAAGGTCCTCTTTAAGTCTTCATTTTCTAAGACCATCCAAGTGACCAAGTAGAGTACGGGAGGGTCCATTCATTTTTTTTATAAATGATCTTCCATTGGTAGTGACACATTTTCGTGTGAATATTCACGCGGATGATGTTAAGATTTACCTCAGTTTTAAAGACATATCGTCTTCTTACCTGCTGCAATCCGATCTTAATGATCTTCAGAGTTGGTGTGAAACCAACATATTAAACCTTAACGGCTCTAAATGTAAAGTTGTGTCTTTTTATAGATGCACTCCTTATTTAGCAACTTATTATCTTAACGACACTCCCTTAGAGCGGTAAGATATTATTAACGACTTAGGTGTTCTTATGGACCATAAATTAACTTTTAATCCTCATATTTCTGCTACAGTTAGTAAAGTAAAGCTATGAATGTTCTTGGGTTTGTGAAACAATGGTCAAAAGAGTTTGACGATCCGTCCACAACCAAAATTCCGTATACATCATTAGTCCGCCCTATCTTAGAGTACGGTCTTGCATATGGTATCCTCGATATGTGACGCAACAAAGTAAAATTGATTCTGTGCAAAAGCAATTTCTACTTTTTGCTCTTCGCGGTCTAAATTGGGATCCCAATGTTAATTTCCCATCATACTACAGTAGGCTTTTTTTAGTCAATCTTCCTTCTTTAATTAATCGTAGAGTAATGCTTGGTGCTATTTTTATTCACAAACTTTAATAGGTGAAATAGACTCTTCTGAGCTTTTGAAAAAGTTAAACCTATCGGTACCCCGTAGACCTACTAGAAATTTTATTCCTCTATCCTTGAAACACTGTATTTCTTACTATTCCCTGCATGAACCATGAACCATTTCGAGTCCTATGTTCTGATTACAATCTTCTGTATCCCGTAATCAGATCAGAAGCCTCTCTTCCTCGGGCGGGAGGTGGGTAGCTCTCTGCTTGGGCTTGCGCGAAACAGACAATGTCCTGGTGTCGTATGGGCCACTTGTACGTACTTCGCCATGTACGCGTCAACGTCCACACAATATATCAATCTATCGCATCAATAGTTCATATTCGCAGATTAGTACAGATGCACAAAAAAAATGCTTCCGCAAAAGCTACAACCAACTCGGAAAAGCATAAACTAAGTACCAACAGGGTGAATGTTTCCACTTGGATTTTTGTCATATCCTAAACGTTTACAACATAATCTTATAGCTAAAGACAGAATTTTTAGATCCGACCAACCCTTGCCCAAACGCACGTTAAGACTAAGGAAATATTACGATCAAGTAAGACAAACAAGGAAACTTGTTGACGAAACAATTTTTAGAAACGACAATTATAATAGGAGCTATGCAGAAGTTTCATTTTAGCATAAGCTGTATAGGGTTGGACTTAAAACAAACAGTAAAAACTAAAGGTCAAGGTATGTTAGAGGTGATGGTACGTTACCTTAGATTGGAAAGAAAAGATATTCTCTCAATCACTTATAAGTAAGACAGCTTGAAGCCGTCAAACAAATCTTTCCCAATGCAAGTTATCATCTCGGACGTACGGCTTTAATAAAACATCATATTGAAATTGACGAAGACAGATCTGATGAACAACGTTTTTACGCGGCGCTTGAAAAATTAGTATACACCGAAATCGATCGTATGATTCAACTAGGAGTTATTAAAATATCTGTAAGCGCCTGGAGTTCTCCTATACAAACGGTGATAAAGCCTATTAAAGTGCGACTGTGCTTAGACGACTCGTGCTTAGTTAAATGCAGTCACAATTAAGGATACTTATCCTCTGCCAAGCATTAATAATAATTTTTCAAGCCAAACTTGATTTCCAAAATCGATTTAAAGGATGCATACTGCCAAATCGAATTAACAGAAGCATCTTAACCTCTCTTAACCGTTATATCAATTCAAAGTCATGCAATTCGGCCATTGCAATGCCACATCTACCGTGAGTCGTCTAATGGATGAGGTCATAGGAATTTGAAACAAACCGGAGGATTCCTTGGAGTTTGCGGTTGGTATTAGTTACGGATCACTCTAGTTTATTGTCTCTAGTTTGTGTCTGGAAGATTAGCTCTATTTATTTATTTTTCGATTGCATCAATTTAAGTCTGTGATGTCGTATAGGAAAGGAAAAGAACATTTCATTCCTGACGCGTTATCAAGATTGCCTTCCTTTTCAATAGAGACTATAGAAATGGGACCGATTATAGATCTGCACTCCGAAACATTTTTGGACGACAGCTTTAGCTTAAGCAGAAAACCACTGAAAATCAAGACAAGTTTCCCGATATCAAAATAGTGGGTAAGCTTTTATACATCCATACCGAACATGCTAGCGCAGATTTTTATCAAGAAAAACATTTTTGGAAACTATGGGTACCTGATAAACGAATTCCCCGCGAAGCAACGAAACCGAACGCGTTAATCGTTCCCAGTTAACCGCGATCCGTTCGTATTTAAAAAATCAGGATTAAACGCCTTTGGATCGACATTAAACGAGTATATCTATCGTTGCATCAATCTTTAGGTTGTTCACCCTAAAAAGCTTTGATGGGATTGGACATGATTACTCATGGCTCAGATTATAAGCTATTGAAAGAATTAAACTTGTTAGAAGAGCTCATACCAACGCATCAGACTGACCAGGTAAACATTTGCGCTAGGATATAAGAGACAACATTAAGAAAGCATATGATCGAAACATAGCAGTAACACGCAGTAAGCCTGTTTCTTTTAAAGATGGCTAAGAAGTTTTTCGCAAAAACTTTACGTTGAGGAAATTCTCTCAGAACTTGAATGCTAAATTAGCCCTAAGTTCATAAAATGTCGAATCAAAAAGAAAATCGGAGACTGCTTTTATTTGTTTAAAAATATTCAAGGTAGAGAAGGCGGAACATTTCACGCCAAGAACATATTCATAAAATGTCGAATCAAAAAGAAACTCGGAGACTGCTTTTATTTGTTAAAAAATATTCAAGGTAGAGAAGGCGGAACATTTCACGCCAAGGATATACGAAACTGATTCCCACTTCGAAATTATTAAACGTTACGACTTTACGCGGTACTCTTCTGATATCGAAACGACAAATGAGTTATAATGGGATATCGATCAATCGATAAATAAACTTTGGTTTGGCATTGCATTCCGGAATCGGTCATTCAGACATTTATACAACACAGGCAACGAGCAACGGCAACTTGCCTTCACTAAACAAGTGCCAAATTATCGAGGACATGAAAACTAAACGAGCAATTCGGATTTAGCACTTGTACTGAAGAGAGTATTGAAATTCTTGTTAACATTATTTTCCTGTTTTAACTTTGCGGCTGGATATTCCTAACAGAAACTCCAGCTTCGGGAATCAGGAAATCAGGATTAAACCGTGTAGGTTCGTTTACCCGCGTAAGTTAAACCGTAATATAATCTAAGAACATCGACGACAAAATTTGAAAGCTCATGTTTCCTGTTGTACTTGGACCCAACACTTTATATCACCTAGGGTAGAACTACATACTTCTAAGGTAGTCTGGTGAAAAGATAACCACTTGACGTAACTAAACCCTTTCAGGTCCACTGCTGCCTATAGGCAACATTGACTTTATGTTCCAAAATTCACGTTGCGAAGCTTTTTTTCCCGTTATGTTTTTTTTCATCTAATCAACTGATCTTCTATGAGTAGATCTGCATTTTACAAATTTCGTTTAAAATAATGTGTTCTTAGTTGTTGTGAAGTGAACACATGGTGCTGAGTTCGAAGAAAAAGTGCTTTATTTAATTAAATTGCGCGTACCTTTGCGACCACCACGGTCGCAAAGGCCATGAGTGTCCTGGGTTTGATTAAAAGATGGTCAAAAGAATTTGATGACCCCTATACAACTAAAGTTCTTTTTACTTCGCTTGTCCGTCCTATTTTAGAGTATGGATCTTGCATTTGGTCACCTCAATATGAGTCGCACCAGATTAGACTTGAATCCGTTCAAAAGCAGTTCTTGCTATTTGCTCTTCGTGGCTTAAGCTGGGATCGCAATGTCAATTTCCCTTCGTATTCTAGTAGACTTCTCTTGATTAACCTATCGTCCCTAACTAACCGTAGAATTATGCTTGGTGTCATTTTTATGCACAAGCTCCTAATTGGTGATATCGACTCGCCTGAGTTATTAGCTCAGGTGAATCTGTCGGTACCATGTAGACGGAGTAGACATCCTTTGATACCTTTATCCCTTAGTCGTTGTTCTTCTAACTATGACTTGCATGAACCTTTTAGGGTCCTCTGCTCTGATTACAACCTTCTATTCCCTGTAATCGGCTCAGAGTTTTCTATTAATATGCTTAAAACATCTATCCTATCCCATTTAGTTAATAGATAGCTATAGTATTATTTGTTTGTCTGTTTTTTCTATTGTGTATTTGTCCACGCGATTCGTGCCGTGCGTTATACGGCTGCACCCCTCGGTCGGTCGGGTGGGAGGTGGGCAGTTATCTGCTTGGGCTCGCGCGTAACAGGCTATGTCCTGGTGTCGTAGGGGCCACTTGAACGTACTGCGTATAGTATCGTCAACGTCCGCTATAAACTTCAAAAGTGAACTATTGTGTACAAATCAGGTAAGTTTACAGATTACGAATTAATTTGGTTATCAAAATTGTTGAGTTTTGTCTTTGGAATTTTCTAAAGACAATGTTGCCTATAGGCAACATTGGTCCCGGATGGTGTACAAAATTTGAAAATGTTTCTGATCTGCTAGACATGCGACCCAAAGGCTGTTGGAAATTTAAAAAACAGTTGGAAATTGAAAAAATTTGCCAATTTAATTGGGATGATTCTGACGATGACGAAAATAATGAAGAAAATGAAGAGGATACCGAAACTCAAAAGACTTTGGAAGATTTTATTGAAGAATCTTTACAAGATGCTATTACCAAAGGTGAAAGTCTCGAAGGCACACTGTTGAATATAGGTCAATAGGAATGTAGTAAGAACAAAACCAGTACTGAAACGGTGCAGCAAATTATCGAAATAGTAAATCAAGATACTCTGAGATGGAAAAAGAATACTACAACTCTAATTGAACCAATAAGCTATTGGAAAGGATTCGAAAAATCTGGGGAAACAAAGGAACCAATCAATACCTGTTTGGCGCATGGCTTGGTCATCAAAATTTAGACTGTCAGCCGTTGCCGATTCGATGAGTCGAATCAGATTTGAAAAAATTAAAGCAAATTTTCATCTGAATGACAATCTAAAAGAACCCCCAAATGGTTCAGATGACGACAAGTTATATAAAGTACGACCGCTTCTTTCAAAAATAAAAACAGTTTGCAACAAATTGTAACAAGAGGAGTATCAAAGCATTGACGAACAAATGATTTCATTTAAAGGTCAACATAGCTTGAAACAATATCTTCCTAAAAAACCACACAAGTGGGGCTATAAAATGTTTTCAAGAGCTGGAGTATCTGGTCTTATATATGATTTCTGCCTTTATATTGGCGAAGGAACTTGTGATTCTTTTGGGCTTGGATTATCATCAGTTCTTCATTTGGCATCAAATCTGCCCCAAGATCAAAACTTTAAACTCTTCTTTGATAACTGGTTCACTTCCGTAAGTCTTATGATTGCTTTAAAATAAAAAGGTATCCTCGCAGCCGGAACGATTCTCCCAAAGAATTAAGAATTGTGTGCTTAAGACTGAAAAGGAACTTGCGAAAGAAGGTCGATAATACAACTGTACTTTTGTCACAAACAAGTAATCTAGCATATGACTAGAATTACAATCAGCCACACACATTGTAGAAAAACACTTGTAATTCTAAACTAACTTAAAATATCACAACGGCAGGAGGTCATGTGGCCGAAGCCGTGCCCAAGATAATAATAATTTTCAACTCCCGATAACGTGGGATTTGAGTCTCATTAGAATAAGATATTTTAAGAACAATTGTTATCTCCTAGAGCCTAAGATTCCCTATATAAACTCCATACTTTTGTTAATAAAATCAGTTCATATTTTGAATTCAACGAATGAAGATTTGGTTATTCTTCTCCTCCGGAATCCCTATTAATTTTGGTCCTTCGAGAAAAAGGAACTCTGTAGTTTTCCCCCACCAGTGGTAAGACACTCAGAGAATGAATCAGCTTCTTAAAGTCTGAATTCTTATGATAAGATCAGCTAAAGGTAGCAAAAGAAAGAACTCTGTAGTTTTCCCCACCAGTGGTAAGAGAGAGAGTATAATATAAAAGCAAAATATTGATTAATAAGAAAAAAAGTGCGTGCGTCTAATTAAAAGAGCAGTTTGGCTAATCGAGCAACTGCAATAATTTCGGCGGAGGTAAAAAAAAGAACTATATAAAGTTCGTTCGAAGCCTAATATCGAAAAAAAAGGTTAACTAGTGTTTATGTATGTATATATACTACATATATGTAGTTGCAAGTCGGCAACTACCAACAGCAGCAGAGCAACAAGATAGTTGCAAAGAAGAGGCTGAAGAACGTGCAGTGCCAGAATAAGGAAATCTGGTGCGATGTCCGACACCGGTACCGCCTGAGACCATAGGCCCTGGACAACAGCAGCTGAGCGACGACACAGTAATAAAACGGCGAACTCTACCCAATAGCGGACAAGCAGCAGCGAACAGGATCATCAGATAAGATATAAATTAAAATAGTTATACTTAAGTACTTACTTACATCAACCTACATATTTTATTATTATCATTATATAATTGTTTCGATATCCAAATATACGCATAAGTTAAAATGTTCACTAATAAGGCTGCATAAGTGTTAGAGAAGCAGGCAGGGTTACATACCAGATTAAGGCAGTTGGAAGCACTAGATCCTAGAAGCATAACTAGCAAATTTGTAGAGGAAGTAAAAGAGATAAGGAATCAATGGATACCTAATAACAAAAAATTTATTGAGACTGCTCCAAATTTCGATCATGATTATTTCAGAAATAAAATACATGAAGAAGCGTTAACGATAGTTGCCAAAATTATAGCCACAGGAGAGTCAGAAAAACCAGGCACTAGTAAGTCGGTGTGCGTTGAAGCGGAGGCAAACATGTCAGAGATAGTTGATGATAGCATAGGAGAGTCGCGCGGGAATGCGACCTCCAGTAATGAAAACGCTAAGGTTAACCAGGAGATATTTATGGATAGAGTCCGACAGCTCCAGGAATATTTGGAGGTAGTAGAGTTGAAGTCAACAGGCAATGGGACATGGACATTATATATTAATAAAATTAACTATTTGTGGGAGAAAGTACAGGCATGTCAAGTATTAACAAGTGATGCAAAATTAAAGAATATTATGGATGATTTACAATTTGATGTCCGAAATTCATTGTCAATGCTAGAAATGAAATTGAACAATAAAGAAAATTGTAAGAGTGAGAATGTTACCGTGAGGGGCGAATTACCGGTGTTGCCAAAGATTCAGGTACCCACATTTGCTGGAGAGGCTAGAGAATGGGACTTGTTTGTGGAGTTATTTAAGGAATTAATTGAAAAAAGAGAAGATTTAAGTCTTACTCTTAAATTTAATTACTTAAAATCCTCGTTAAAGGGAGAAGCAAGGAGCATGGTAGCTCATCTATTGTCAGGTTCAGCTGACAATTATGGTGCCACTTGGGAACTGTTAACCAAGCGGTATGAAAATAATCGGAGGGTATTTTCCGAGCAGTTAAATCGGATCGTTGATTTACCGATGATCAACAATGAATCCGCAAAGAGTGTAAAAGGAGTAATTGACATAATTAATGAGTCAATACACTTAATTAAAATTAAAGCAAATTTGTCCGATGAAGTTGACGTAATACTCGCTCAACACATACTTCGGAAATTTGACAGAAAAAAACAAGGCAGATACAATTGCTATCGGATGTCATGGAATTCTTGGAGCAAAGATATTGCTCGCTAAGTGCCGTGAGAAAGGAAGAGAAAAAACCTTTACAAAAAACTTCGGTTGCAGGTTTCAATGATAGTTGTCCGATATGCAAAGGCCCCTGGCATAACGCACTTCAGTGCTATAAGTTTAAAGCGCTAACACCTATAGAAAGGCTGGAAATAGCAAAAAAAGTAGAATTGTGCACACGATGCTTGAAGCATTTAAGCAACAAGAGATGCAATAATGAAATGGTCTGCTCATTTTGGAGCAGAGGACACCATACGTTACTCCATTATGAAGAAAATCAGGAGAGCGTTAATACCTGTGTAACGGCACAACGAAAATTGTTGGCCACAGCCCTAATACAAATTAAGAAAATAAATGGAGGGTTTCAAACATTAAAAGCTTTGATTGATAGTGGTTGTCAGAGTACTATATTATCTGAAGAAGCCGCTCAAATATTAAAGTTACGTAAAATTAAACAATATACAGAAATAAGTGGCGTGTCCTTAATAAAGGCCAAAAAATCAAAATATAAAGTAAAAATAGATGTGAAGACGCGAAATCCACGGAATAAACTTCTTAAGGTTGAGGCAATTGTTTTGCCAAAGTTAATAAAAGCTCTTCCGTTAAAAATAGCATATGTGGATATGTCAAAATGGCAATCCTACGTACTTGCTGACCCCACTTTTAATAAACCCGGTATGGGTAGACGTATGTACCCAAATCTTAAAAGGGGGAGTTAGAAAGATAAATCGCCTACTAGGTCAAAATACTAAATTTGGTTGGATCGTTTTGGGATGCACCAAATCAAAAATAAATAAATCTGTAGTTTCACCCACTATACATAGATGTTACAGATTTTAAAAAGCGTTGGGAGAAGAAAAAAGGTAAATGTGAAAATAAATACAACACAAGTCCAAACAAACTCAAAACAAAACAAGAAATAACCTTTCGGGCCCCGGCAGGACCTCACCTTAGAGGTGGACCTCAGTTCGGAGGTAAAGTAAAATCTGGGGAGAAAAAGTATATATCCCAGAGCCAGTACAAAATGAGAACACTCAGATGGCAATGGTTAAATTAAATAATGATTATCTAAGATAGTGTCAAAATAAAATCAGGTAACAATCAATTTTTATTTTTTTCTCGCGATTAAATACTTTTACAAATTTCTTAAATTCATTATCGGTTTAATTAATAATAATTTCAACATCCGAATTTTATTTTCATTTCGCGAATTCTTGCTGTCGCTTTTGTTTAAATTTAAATAAAATCAAAACTTACAACAATACTTGCATTAGCGGTGTTGTTGTTTTGCTTATCTCTTTTGCGTTTGTGTCTTTACCGTTTTAACTAACTCTCGCGCTCTTGCGTACAAATTGTTGTTGCATGTGTTCAATTTGACGCGCTCTCCCGCTCTTTCCTATTCTTGATTGATTTGCGCTCTCGTCTTTTGCCTACCCGCGACTTTGTGATACGTGTTTTTGTTTTTGTGCTTTCATCTCTTTTTATTCTCTAGTTGTGAAGGCTTACTCTGCACATTAACCCTTGTGTCAGAACTGGTCAGTATATTCTTATACACAGAATTTTAACCCTTAGAATTTTTATTTTTTATTTTTTGTATTTCCTTTTTTTAATTAAATTAAACTTTTTGATAAAATGGTTGTCTGCTCAAAAAATAATTGCATAGTTGCCACTAATGCGGTTGACTCCCATGATTATATTCTGTGTTGGTTGTGTGACAATGCGGTTCACGTTAAGTGTGCAGGTTACACAGGCGGAATCAAGGAGTCTATTGCTAAAGGTGGTGGCTTAAAATATGGATGTGATGCTTGCCGAGAGGTCGAGAATGAGATGCGCTCTTTCATGAGGCGGACTAGAGATAGTTTTGACACTTTAAGGGCAGGTTTTAATAAACTCCAAGCGGAGTTTACTGCGGTTGAGACTCAGTTCAGAAGTTTATCGCTTATGAATGAGTCTCCGAAACGTAAAAGGACCAGTCCTTGGGGTGTTTCTGCATCTGTAGACCCGCCAGCGTCTCTTATCGTCCCCGACCGGTCTCATGCACCGTCCACTCCTAATGTACAGCAATTGATTTCGTTTAAGAGCCCGGTTGTGAATGCTATTAGTAAGGAATTACCGGTATCACCTGGGAATGATCTCTTAAAAACGATGCCTATTGTAGTGTCCGATGTGTCTGGGCAATTACCCATTCCAATGGAAATTGCCGTTAGTTCTAAAAGTATCGAGTTCCCCGTAAACAAGTTGACTGCTGCAGTGGGTGACTTGTCCAACGTTACTGCTGCGGCTGACGCTTCGGGACCGCGGCCTCTCGTTGGCATACCACCAAAGAAACATATATTTGTTTCTAGGCTAGACCCTGTTGTCACATCTGATGATGTAATAGCCTATATTCGGAAGAAAGTTAACGTCTCGAATATTGCGGTGGAGAAGTTTAAATTTTCTTACTCTCGGGACATTTCGTCCTTTAAAATTAGTGTTTCTGCCAATATCTTCGACACTATATGTCGAGAAGATTTTTGGCCAAAACATATACTAGTTAAGGAATATACTGTGAAAAAGAAAAATCGGAAACCGATTCGCTTGCCAACAACAACAACTAATACCATTCCTGCCACATCAGCATCTGCTGGTGTGTCAAAAAACTAGCTTCGTCCCTTAACCTGGGTTACCAGAACGTTAGAGGGCTGAAATCTAAACTTTCTAATCTCTATGTAGATAGTCTTTCTTTTGAACATAACATTCTAGCTTTTACAGAGACGTGGCTAAAACCTGATATTGCTGTTGCATCGGTTTTTTCCACAAACTTTTCTATATTCAGACGTGACCGGATTTCTCGTATAGGTGGTGGCGTTCTGATAGCTGTTGATGCTGCTTTATCATCTGAAATGATTCAATTTTCTAGTACCCAGGAGATTGAGTTTGTCGGTGTTAAAGTAAATTTTAAATCTTTTAATGCTTTCATTACTTGTTCCTATATTCCACCATTGTCAGACATGGTGGTATATTTAAATCATTTAGAGGCAATTCAGTTTGTCTCCTCTTTAGTTTCCAGTCAAGACTTGCTCATAGTTGTAGGTGATTTTAATTTACCCGCTTTAGCATGGTCACTAACAGATGAATCTACCACGTTGCTGCCCTCTTTGTCACATGACTTTATTGATGGCCTTCTAGGCTTATCTTTATCCCAAGTCAATCCCGTCTTAAATTCTAATGCAAAATTGTTAGATCTTATTTTTGTATTGGATTCTTCTTATTGTGAGGTTTCTAGGATCGAACCATTTGTTCTTCCAGAAGACAAATTTCATCCTACATTAAATTTAAAAATTGATTTGCCCTTGCTTTCACCATTACTTGGTTCAAATGAGTTACCTCTAACTAGGTGCTTTCGTAAGACTGACTTTGCCTGCCTTAATGAAAACATTGCTACTACCGATTGGTCTTATCTGTACAATTGTAGAGATATGAACTCAGCTGTTCGTTTTTTCTATGATACTCTGAATTCACTCTTTGATATTTGTGTGCCTCTTGGTAGGCTGGAGCGGCTTAACAAACCTCCCTGGTTCTCTCGTGAGTTATCCAATTTGAAAAATGTGAAGACACGATATTATAAGAAGTTTCAAAAAACACGTCGTTCATCAGATTATGCTCTGTATACAGTCGCTCGTTCAAAATTCATGATGCTTAATACACAATGCTATAAGAATTATCCTCAGCGGTGTAAGCTTCAGTTTTCTTCTGACCCTAAACAATTTTATAACTTTGTTAATTCTAAACGTAAGACCTCTGTGCACCCATCTTTTTTGTCTTTTCAAAATAAAAAAGCAAGCACTGATCAGGCAATTGCCGATATGTTTGCGAGTTTTTTCGAAACAACTTATTCCTCAACGGAATATCGAGCAAGTCCGTATCCTTATCATTTAAAAAAGGCTAATTGCATTTTCAATCCAGTGATTGATGAAAGTTCTATTCTTAGCGAACTTAAATTAGTTAAACCTGTTTATTCTCCGGGGCCAGATGGTCTTCCTGGATGCGTACTCAGGTTCTGTGCAAACGCATTATGTAAACCCATTTTAAAATTGTTTCTATTGTCTGTCGAATCTTCCTCTTTTCCATCTATTTGGAAGGAGTCGTATATCATTCCTCTGCATAAAAATGGCAAAAAGTCCGAAGCCTCTAACTATAGGGGTATCTCAAAATTGTCCGCTATTCCGAAAGCTTTTGAGAAAATTATAACTTCTCAATTGCAACATTTTTGCAGCTCTATTATTTCGCCATCCCAACATGGGTTTGTGAAACGTAGATCTACAACCACTAACCTTTTAGAATTTACATCAGTAATTATCAAGGGGTTTAAAAATGGTAAACAAACTGATGTAATATATTCTGACTTTAGCAAAGCCTTTGATTCCGTTAATCATACCCTATTACTTTCTAAGCTGAGCGACATTGGGTTTCCACCCCTTTTCCTTTCTTGGGTTCGTGAATATTTAACAAATAGAAAACAGAAGGTACTTTTTAAGTCTTCTTTTTCCGCTTCCATTCCTGTGACTTCTGGTGTACCTCAAGGTAGTCATCTTGGCCCTCTGCTCTTCACACTATTCATTAACGATCTTCCATCAGTCATTGTTCATTCGCGTGTGCTTATGTATGCTGACGATGTCAAGATTTGTCTTACTCATAAAGATACAGATTCATTTAGTCGGCTACAAGCTGATCTTAAAAACTTTCAATCCTGGTGCCAGTTTAATCTACTAAATCTTAACACTACCAAATGTAAGGTAATGACATTTTTCCGTAACTCTCCCCAACTGGTCACTTATTTTCTAAACAATAGCCCTTTAGAACGTTTAAATAATATAAATGATTTGGGCGTACTTATGGACCATAAGTTAAATTTTAACACCCACATTTCCACCACGGTCGCAAAGGCCATGAGTGTCCTGGGTTTCATTAAAAGATGGTCAAAAGAATTTGATGACCCCTATACAACTAAAGTTCTTTTTACTTCGCTTGTCCGTCCTATTTTAGAGTATGGATCTTGCATTTGGTCACCTCAATATGAGTCGCACCAGATTAGACTTGAATCCGTTCAAAAGCAGTTTTTGCTATTTGCTCTTCGTGGCTTAAGCTGGGATCGCAATGTCAATTTGCCTTCATATTCTAGTAGACTTCTCTTGATTAACCTTCCGTCCCTAACTAACCGTAGAATTATGCTTGGTGTCATTTTTATGCACAAGCTCCTAATTGGTGATATCGACTCGCCTGAGTTATTAGCTCAGGTGAATCTGTCGGTACCATGTAGACGGAGTAGACATCCTTTGATACCTTTATCCCTTAGTCGTTGTTCTTCTAACTATGCTATGCATGAACCTTTTAGGGTCCTCTGCTCTGATTACAACCTTCTATTCCCTGTAATCAGCTCAGAGTTTTCTATTAATATGCTTAAAACATCTATCCTATCCCATTTAGTTAATAGATAGCTATAGTATTATTTGTTTGTCTGTTTTTTCTATTGTGTATTTGTCCACGCGATTCGTGCCGTGCGTTATACGGCTGCACCCCTCGGTCGGTCGGGTGGGAGGTGGGCAGTTATCTGCTTGGGCTCGCGCGTAACAGGCTATGTCCTGGTGTCGTAGGGGCCACTTGAACGTACTGCGCATAGTATCGTCAACGTCCGCTATTAAAATTGTCCGAGGCTCTATTACAAAAAGGGACAACATTTAATCCGAATAACCACTTAAAATTCAAATACCAGCAAAGGCCACATTGGTTTAAGCCGAGAGGTAAAAGTAGTTGGTCTTTAAAGTCTCCACCATATAAAAAGGCTAGAAGTCAGCACAGTAATACATATCAGGAGTGGGTAGATATCCCGAAACAAAAATTGTTAGGCATCGGGCGATATTAGTAAACCAATTTGGAAAATCATACAAAATAATAGGAAGTCAGTTTATATGAAGGATAACATTGATTTGACAGGGTTAACTTCTCTAATGTAGCTCGTCATGCTTCTTTAACAACAGTTATCTTACTAATAATAATATTAATAATAATAATTTGTTTAAGACAACTCAATAAAAATAAAATCCAAAACGTCACATTTGGCGGCCCTTTGCAGAATGTTTAAGAATAAACATCGTGTTCATCTGAAGCGGCTTCACCAAATCAGATGCACTAAAGAAAACATAATACAACTGTACTTTTGTCACAAACAAGTAATCTAGCATATGACTAGAATTACAATCAGCCACGCACATTGTAGAAAAACACTTGTAATTCTAAACTAACCCAAAATATCACAACGGAAGGAGGTCATGTGGCCGAAGCCGTGCCCAAGATAATAATAATTTTCAACCCCCGATAACGTGGGATTTGAGTCTCATTAGAATAAGATATTTTAAGAACAATTGTTATCTCATAGGGCCTAAGATTCCCTATACAAACTCCATACTTTTGTTAATAAAATCAGTTCATATTTTGAATTCAACGAATGAAGATTTGGTTATTCTTCTCCTCCGGGATCCCTATTCACATGCCTTTAATACAATTTCAACTGGATATTGCAAATGAACTTCTTCAATCTAGTATGCAAATTCAATCTCGAAAAAGGGGTCGTCCAGCACAACTTGTGCTCAATATTGACTCGCGCGATTCATCTCCAGCACCATCTTCCCCCGCTTTATCAATTTTACCCACTCCAACATCTAAAACAACATAACTTTGTAGAAAAACCTAAGGACATAAGATATAACAAAATCGAAAAAGGTGCAGACTGTGCAAAACAGGACAGGAAACGGCCCCAGAGGGTCGGGGCTAACTTCGACCGCGTCAAAGTTTGTATACCCTTGCAACTTTTTTGGTAACTCTTTTCTTACCCATTAGAAATCAATGTGGAAGAACGTTTTATCTAAAAAGGCTTATGTTTGCGAAAGAATGGCCTACAATCATAGGAAATAACGAAGATATTGATCAAAGTCACTGTTTTCCACCGATCGTTTCTATGGGAGCTATATGATATAGTCACCCGATCTTTATCAAATTCGACAGTCATTAACAGATATATTAAATTAAGAAATGTTTAATTTAAAAGCAATCGCGGTAAAAGTAACGAAGTTATTTACAAAAGTCACTGTTTTTGCCCGATCGTTCCTATGGGAGCTATATGATATAGTCACCCGATCTTGATCAAACTTGGCACAGTCATTAACCGATATACTAAACTAACAAATGTTTAATTTAAAAGCAATCGTGTTAAAAGTAACGAAGTTATTTACAAAAGTCACTGTTTTTGACCGATCGTTCCTATGGGAGCTATATTATATAGTCATCCGATCTTGATCAAATTTGGCACAGTAGTTTATAGGCGTAATAAACTCTCTAATATTATCGTGACTTTGGGGTTTGTATGGGAGCTATATGATATAGTGGTCCGATCCGAGATATATGTACAACCCCTGCAGTATATACAAGCCTACGTGCTCTCAGCTCTTACGGTCTAGGAGGAGTTTTCGTTGATCCAGACGGACGGACGGACGGACATGGCTATTTGAACTCGTCTCGTCGTGCTGATCAAGAATATATATACTTTGTATGGTCGGAGATGCTTCGTTCTATGCGTTGCACACTTCTGACCAAAATTAATATACCCTTTTTGCAAGGGTATAAAAACAGAAGGAATAATGAGGTATTCTTTTGCTCATAAGCTAGTAGTTACTGAGGTCAAAGATGTAAATGGACCTTGTCAGTTTCTTACCCTCACAACCATGAATCTTAGTAAAGATTTGTAAAGATTCCCATTTAAAACCGAACGCAATTCAATTCACGTACCCATTTCCCTAGGAAAATAAATTATAATGCTTATGCAATCATATTCAAATTCATTATAATTTTAGATGGAAGCATTTTTTTCTTTGCATATTAAAATTTTAACAAAATATATATAAACCCATTTTAATTACATCAACAAATAAGAGTATCAATTGACTTCCATCACCCCGTAGTTTTCAAAAACTGTGTTTGAAAGTCGCCGAATTGATATTGCTTAATACCAGAGTTGTGCCTTTATGCATTATTATTATTTTTTCATTAGCATTGAAAAAAAATCAATGCTAATGAAAGTTTTTTTAGTGGCATGAAAAAAAGTAATTCTTATGAAATTGATTTCTATTGGCATTGAAAAAAAACTATTTTAATGAAAATTTTTTCATTGGCATTGAAAAAAATCAATGCTAATGATAATCAATTTCATTGTCATTGAAAAAAAAAATGTTTAGTTCAAATTTTTTTTAAGCATTGAAAATGAAAAGTAATGAAAAATTTTCGATTGGCATTGACAAATTTTAAAAAAATTGTTAAAAAAATAAAAACAAATTAAGAACAATTGTGCAAAAATTAACAAAAATTACGGATTTTTAGAAGCAGTAAAAGAGATAAGTAATCGATGGATCATAACAAATTGCTCCAGAAAGAGACATTCCATCATCACAATTACAGAGATAAAATACATGAAGAGGTGTTAAAGACGGTTGCCATGATTATAGCCATAAGAGAGGCAGGAAACCCAGGCACTAGTAAGTCGGTGTGATATTTATGGATTGAGTCTAACAGCTCCAGGTGTTTACGCCACCGGGTGAACAGCAGAGAGTGAGGGGTAGGGTTTTTCCCAAAACCGAATTCGGTCATACTGAGGAGGGTGACGAAGGGTTCTCCTGTAAATCGCCATAATTTTTCTGAATCGAGCTTTTCACCCGAACACCCGTTCTTTTGCATTTACGATTTGTCAATTTTTTCAACCCGAACCATTTTCGTGTGTGTCGGGCTCTCTGTGAATATTTAATAAAGCATAAGTTTATTTAACCGAAGTTTTCGCGCGTTTTTAATTCACCACTCGCTCACCATACCCAGAAGAAATTGGCACCCGCCAACTACTTGTATTTATTTGGATCCTTCCGCCCCTCCACGAACATTGGTCCTTCGGGCCGGATATCCTTCCGCTATTCCAGCTTGCATCGGCGGAATTCCTGATAAGTACAACATTTCTTATTAAAAATCTCATTCACATTATATTCCATTACAAACTTGTAAAAGTGTGAGGTTTCCCGCTCTTCCATAGCGACCTACACACTTTTGTATACTTGTATGTACATACCTGACCTGTTCCAAGGGTTACATGGTATTTCCCGATCATTTTTGTGTTTATGAAGTGCATTTTTTTTTTCCATTCTGGCACTGTGGTATAAGGACGACCGATCAGCATGTGAGCGGGCGAAAGATATCCAACGTCTGTATCGGAAGTGGCACAAAGAGGCCTTGAGTTGATCACAGCTTTCACCTGTGTTAACAACGTATGCATTTGTTCGAATGTAAGAACGTCGTGGCCGATTACTCGGTGTAAATGAAGCTTCACAGAGCGCACACCCGATTCCCATTTGCCTCCCCAGTGAGGCGCATGTGGCGGAAGTAACATTCAGTTGATGCCTTCGATCGATAACGTCTCTGCTATCCTGTTATTGTGCAGCTGGGATTGAACTAATTATTTCATTTCGTTAAGAGTTCTTTTGGCGCCCACGAAATTTCGTCCATTGTCGCCGAACATCGTCACACATTTGCCTCGCCTTGAAATAAAAACGTCTAAGAGCAGCCTAAAAGGTATCAGTGCTAAGGTTGTTGCCAGCTCCAAGTGTAAAGCTGAGGTTGCCATGCATACGAAGAGACATATGTATCCTTTTTTCTTTTGAGCGTTCCTTCCTTTATATGTCTTCATCATGATTGGGCCAGCATAATCACAGCCTGTATTTTCGAACGAAATTGCTTGCCGAACTCTCACTGACGGGGGTCGGCCATTAGTTGGTTGCTGGTATGTGCTCGCTGTCTGAAGCACTTTAGACAGTTGTGAGTAACTTTACGAATCAGATTTCTGGCTCCCATTATCCAGAAACGTTGACGAATGAAGACAAAGAAGGCTGAAACTCTTGGGTGTAGATTATGTTAATGCTCGTGTTCCAAAATCAGGTGAGATATGCGATGCTTCCTCGGCAAGATGAGCGGATGCTTGGCTGAATATGATAACTCTGAATTATTGAGGCGACCTCCTACACGTAGAAGCCCAATGTCATCTAATATCGGCGTCAGGGTACACAGCTTCGAGCCTTTTGGTATCCTCCTTCATTTCGTAGCGATTTTCGTTATTTATGCCATTCGCTGCAAACATAGGTTCCTGGTCGCCTTTTCGCCTCTTTTCGATACTCGTCATCTGAAATTAAGTTAGAGATTTGTCTATCATTTTCGTTACCTAAATTAAGATGTGTCTTAGCCAGCCAGTCGGGACCCTTCCATCAGAGAGTAAACGGGAGTATGTCGTCAGCCAGCATTCCTCTAGAAGCGCAGTCTGTGGGGTTTTGCTTGGTATTAACATGGCGCCTCGAGTTCCTTGGTATTACTTCCAATATTTCGGCAGTACGATTGCCAATAAACGTCTTCAAACTAGCTGGCAAATGGTTCAGCCATGCCAACACAATTGTCGAATCACACCAAGCATATACGGTGCTTTCTAGATCCTTCCAAGCTAACTTGATTGATGCAATCTGCCGACTTAGCAGAAGTGCGTCACATAATTCCAAACGAGGGAGCGATTGCTGCTTAAGTAGAGTGTTGGTGTTTAGATTATATAAAATAAGCTAACATTAAGACAATTATAATATAGAACAAATGGAAATGTATGTCAATTAAGTATGTAACCCCATTATAGATATCGATGGCTCATCAGTCATAAGTAGATCAGTAAACAATAAAGACCTAGTTAATTAAGCTGCTATGGTTTGCGATTATCAATAAAAACGTATTTTGCTGACCTAACACTATGTCGAACTATGCACTGGTGAGCTCGTTTTTTTGTACTATAAAAGAAATGCATTATTCTTAGTATGATCAGATACCAATTGTAGCTACATCGGGTGTGCATCGCTGTGTCTTTGGCCCCCATCTCTACCTTTGTAATCTCACTCCGAGGTCCACCCAATTTATGTGTTGGTTGCGACAACCTTTAGTCACTGGTTTATGTGCTAGTGCCTATATATATATATAAATAAATAAACATTTAATACCTTCAAGAAATACTAACGTCTTTCATTGAACATTTTGGTGACCCCGACATTGGCGGCTCCAAGTTATAAAAGGAAAAAGACTTGGTGAAACCGTCATCAAGCGAGAATAATTGGTCAACCCAGGCGACCAATCTCTCAACAACAAGGAAACTGGTCAACTAGGCGACTACTTTCTTTGCACGCGTTGGACACAGAACAATCCTAAGCGGGGGCACAAATTGATAAACATTTCACATCAATCTGGGGTCCCGACGAAAAACATCGCAATTGATTAACTTGGCAATCATTGCGTAGCCACCTTGGCGAATAAAACAATTTATTGGAAAACTAGGAGTTGATTTTCCGCAACGGGGTAGCAGTGCATACCCATTGAATAAAAGATGATCAACTAGGCGATCACTTTGTCAAAAAACATTTAACAACGATTTGAGTCAACGAGGCGACCAAGTCATAAAAAGTTATTTTTATATAAAATAAAGTTTGATCAACTCATAAACTCTGTTGCATTCCCTGGCGTCAGCAATAACTGACCTAGTTAACTCGGTCAGTAACACAGATAGTACACACAAGTACATAGTTAGCATTGGTCAGCAATTTTTGAAATAAAGAAAAGAAACTCAAAAATTGGTCACTGTCGTGGCATTTATGAGCGTAAAAGAATAGGTATATTGAAAATAAAAATAAACTATTGTTAAAACACTAATCAAAAGGCTACTTCGATTTATTTCTTATTCTTATTTGTGTTACACTTGACCAATTTTAGGAACGAGTCGGAGCGTTCCCTGTCTTTGACAAAATAAATAAACTCCCATCGGGTCAAGTACTAGTACAGATAAGCAATTACATAAGAATAAAAAAAAAAAAAAAAAAAAAAAAAACAAAACAACATGGAGGAGTTTTATAAACAGCAGACAGAACGAAGAGAGGCAATCCAGGCCTTCATTCGGAATACCAAAAATGATTCTTTCGCCAGGAAAACGAAGCCATCTTATTTCGAGGAGAAACTTGAGCTCCTGGAATACATGTGGGAGAACTTCGAGAAAAGTCATCAGGAGTTGATGGACAAATTAAATAACGTGCCAACTGAAGATGACTACTTTGTAACGGACTATTTCAGCAAAATGAAGGCGGTTGTATCTAATATAGTGGAAGATTGGAAGGACCATTTGGCAAAAATAAAACTAGAGAGACAAGCTCGCCAACGAGAGGAAGAGCGAGCCGTGATTAAACCACTGGTTCGCAAGCAAAGTGCTCTGTTGGATTCATTGTCCAGGACATTAAGCCAAATTGTGCCCGAAGAAAAAATGACTTACAAATCGGTAGTCGACAAATTATGGATGCATATTGAAGAAATCCAGTATGAGTTGCATCGGCTAGCTGAAAATCCAGCCGAAGCCGGATATAATATAAATAAGTTTGTGGCCGCAGAAAATACAATGCTGAAATTCTGTGTGGCACCAGCAGATAATGTATTGATACAATAACCGCCTGTATTGCAATCGATACAATCATTGCAACTACCCAAAATTCCCATTACAAAATTTGATGGTAATTATTAGAAATGGCAACAATTTATGACATCTATAAAAAGGTGGTTCATGAGTCAAATGTATCCACGATAGAGAAAATGTGGTCAAACCTGTCTGGAGAAGCAGAGAGGTTGATACGGCACCTGGAATTCACAGAAGCCAATTACAACACTGCTTGGTCAGTGTTGCAGGAACGTTTTAATAACAAACGAGTTCTAGTAACAGCCATACTGGCAAAGCTGCTTGATCACCCAAATGTGGGAAATGACGCAGCTTCGATAAAGAATTTGCATGATAACATTTTTGAATCATTGCAAGCCTTAAAAAATGTAGGCGTCAATATGGAATCGTCAGATGCTGTCATAATGTTTCATATGACAAGAAAATTGGATAGATTCAACCACGCACTATATGAGCAATCTCTTTCCAACACAAGGGATCTGCAGGAAGTAAAGGACTTCCTATCCTTCTTGGAACAGCGTTTCCTAACATTAGAGGCGATTGGGAAACCAAGAAACGAAAATCGCAGCATTGAAAAACCAAATCCAAGAAAGACATGCGCAACAGCATCTGGGACAAACAGTACCTTGTGTGCTTTCTGCGAAAGAGCAAAGCACAAACTCTTCCAATGTGAAAAGTTCAAAGTCAAATCCGCAGCAGAGCGGCTTAATTGGGTGCAGAGACACAAATTGTGTGTCAATTGCTTCAAGCCGGACCATATGGCAAAAAATTGCTCCTGGAGGGGATGGTTTAAGTGCGATAAAAAACATAACACAATGTTACATTTATAAACAGACAATCAAAGTGCTACATCTGCGTCTGCAGCTTCTGCATATGGAATTGGCCGAAAATACACCCTGTTGGCAACGGCCAAGGTATTGGTAAAAGGGATCAATGAAAGGAAAGGTGAATTTCGAGCACTCCTGGATAGCGGCTCACAAGTAAATCTCGTTTCAGAGAAACTGGTAAAGAAGTTTTCGTTAAAAATTAGCGAGACTCATGTGCACATAAATGGAGTGGGTGGTCAACCACAGATAAGCAAGGCGCGTGTAAGCTTGGTTGTAAGGTCAAGATACAACAAGTTCGCGATGCTAGTTGAGGCATTTGTATTGCCACACATAATAGGTGACCAACCCACAGAACAAATAACGTAGAAAGTCACATTACCAGAGAACATTCAATTAGCGGACCCAACATTTGATAAACCAGGAAAAATTGATATGCTGTTGGGAGCTGATGATCACTATGCTGTACTGCTACCAGAAAGAAGACGGGGCAATCGAAACCGCCCAACGTTACAAAACTCAGAGTTTGGATGGATTATTGCTGGCAGAATTAATATGTCGACGTCAGCCTCAATCACATGTATGGTAGGCATGACGAATCCAGAGGAATCACTAGAACGATTCTGGCAGCTAGACACACTAGAGCCAATAAAAAGGTACAGGAGTCCGGAGGAAGAGTATTGTGAAAAATTCTTCCTTGATAACCTACACACGGCGGCGGACAATCGACTAATTGTAAAGCTTCCATTTGCTGAAGAGGCGTCATCTCTTGGAGAATCTCGGGAAGTAGCCATAAGAAGATTCATGTCGTTAGAGAGGCGAATGAACCCAGACATAAAAAAAGAGTATGTAAAATTTATGTCAATATGAACAGCTTGGACATATGAAGCAGATAATGGTAGAACAAATTCTCAAGAACCATTACTTTATACCGCATCGTTGTGTACTAAAACCAGAAAGTACCACCTTCAAGCTAAGGGTTGTATTTGATGCATCATGCAAAACGTCATCAGGAAAATCACTGAACGACATTTTGTATCCTGGACCAGTTGTACAGAGTCAACTCTTCTCAATTCTTCTGCGGTTCAGGACACACAAATATGTGTTCACGGCAGATATTGAAAAAATGTATCGTCAAGTTTGGAAACCCTGCCGATCAATTCTATCAGATGATTGTGTGGAGAGAGGATCCAAGTGAAAAACTGAAGTTTTATCGTTTAAAAACGGTGACTTATGGAACCACATCAGCACCATATTTAGCGACAAAGACTCTGGAATATTTGGCTCTGAAAAACATGGAAAAATTGTTTTCTGGAGCATTGGCATTAAAAAATGACTTTTATGTTGATGATTGTCTCTAGAAGTCTTAAGACATAAGGGTTTCAATTTACGAAAATGGTGTTCAAATAGCAGTCAAATTCTAATCTCGGTGACACACTGGAACAAACAAGTGTCAAAACATTGGGAATCATATGGGCACCCAAAGAAGATCAATTAAGTGGAAAGGCTCCAATGCATACAAATGGAATAACAAGACGATCCTCTAGGCCTGTTCGCACTGGTAGTGCTAAGATAGAAAATGCTTCTTCAACATGTTGCCAACGAACGAATTGAGATGGATTGTGGACCTGCCGCCGTATTTGGAGAAGCAATTGGAAGCCTACAGAGAGGATGTACAGGTATTAAACCACATGAAAATTCCAAGGCATATTTTTGATGGCAAGGTCCCCACTAAAAAGGAACTACCGACATTCGTTAATGCATCAGAAAAGGCGTATGGTGCGGCAGTTTATGTCCGATCAACCTATAAAAATGGCCAAATTTCGGTCAGATTGTTGTGCGCAAAGTCGAGAGTATCTCCCCTTGAAAAGCAGACACTACCCCGGCTGGAACTCTGTGCAGCTGTGCTTGGAGCTGAACTCACGGATAGAGTTCGACAGTTTGTGGTTGACCGGTTGATCCATTGATCAAAATACATGCAGTATCACATCCAAGGCAATGGCGTCATGTGTCATCAGCGCTCAATGCAGCTGATGTTCTGTCTCGAGGCATATCAACAGCCCAGCCTAGCACACATACATTACGGTTGTATGGACCACCATTTTTGCATAGACCACAACGACACCGCTGAGAAGAAAACCAAGGTATTCAGCATGGTGGCTGACACTACAAACAACAAGAGTGAACGGATATATACGGGAAATCACAGAAATTCATTTTACCAGCTACTGCGAATAGTGGCGTATGTGCTACGCTTTTGTCACAAGCAGAATAGGAATCCAACAACTCAGTTAGAGTTGGAAGAGTTGGACCAAGCACGAAGAATAATCATCAAGCAAATTCAAGAAACAGGATTTGCATATGAATTACGACACTTAAAGAAACGACCTGATCAACCGCTGGATCACAAAAGCACGGTGGCAACATTGCTACTAATTCTGGACGAACATTCAATCAAACGAGTAGCAACTCGGCTACAACAAGCACCAGTATAAACGGAAACATGAGGCACTACGCGGGATAGCTCGGCAACAGTACCACTATATTAAGGTTAAGGATCCAGGGCTGCGTAGCATGCACCAAGTACCGGCCTCAGTTCTTTAAACAAGTCATGGGTGACTTACCTGAGCACCTGGTATCTCAGAATAGACCCTTTCTCAACGCAGGAGTAGAATATTGTGGACCATTCCATTCCCATTATGGGAAGCTGCGGTAAAGTCCGCTAAACATTTACTGTTGAAAAACGTATCGACAGCAAACTTAACGTTTGAACAACTGTCTACCATCTTTGTCAATGTTGAAGCAGTGCTGAACTCGTCCGTTAACCTCAAACTCAGACGACCCCAACGATTTGACAGCTTTAACCCCAGGCCATCTATTAATCGTAAAAGCATTAGTAGCCAAACCAGATGCAGAGCCAGTAACGCAACGATTCCAGAGCAAGGAGAGCGAGTGCAACGACTTAAGCATACATTCTGGACACAATGGTCTCTACCTACAGTAATTGCAAAATACATCCAAATGGAAGAAACCATATAACAACGTCAAAAAAGGCATGATGGTAATTCTAAAGGAGGATAATGTGCGAATCTTGCAGTGGACGATTGGACGAATTGTTAAATTATATTCATACGTTATACGTTAAAACAGCCAGGGCACCTACAAACGGGCTATCGACGCTATAACGATAGCTATAACGATCTGCCTAGTGACGTTGTCACTTCCTAAAGCATTACTCAAAGGACTAACGTAACTCAATTCAACCCCAAACCAGGCATATACTATGAAAGTATTGGCACAGGAAGGATGGCAATGTCTGACAAGACTATTGTGGCATATTACGATCTCGAAACATATTGGGCCGACCTGAAAACATTTTCAGACGGAGTAGTAAAGGTTGGAGATATATGCGTGTTAATGAAGGTTCCAGAGGCTTGCACCGCAATGCAGAGACACTTCGAGCATGTCAACTCAGAGCTACGGACAGGAAACGATCTCCTTAACATAGAACGCCAACGACGATCACCATTAGATATAATTGGGAACATTGCGAACGGCTTATTTGGTGTGCAAGTATCCAATAGAGATGTCAGGCACGATGCGAAAGGTTTAATCAAATGAAGACTACTTATTGCATTTGCTGCAAAACCAGACATCTGTCAATTGACTCAATGATAAATATCATTAAGCGAGACGAAGCCACAATTGAAAATCAGATGAAACTAATGGAACAATAAGTAAACGACATAACCAAGGTCCAGGACAATGCGGTAAAAGCATTGCAATGGGATATCACGCTAACTACTCAGATGACAGTGACTGCAGGGAATTTGCATCGAATTCAAACCGAAATTTCATAGCAAAATAAGCCCGTTACTACTATCACCAGGCCAGCTTCGGGAACATCTGAACCAACTTAAGAGACATCTTCCGTTTGGTTTGGATTTGCCAGTTGTAGATAGCGACGTCTTGGAACTATACGGCTTAATGAAGGCACAATCGCAAACAACCATGTGATATTTAAAGTCACGTTTCCATTAGTGGCAACGCAGGCAGTCCAACTGTATAACCTGACACCTATTCCAGCAATTGGAACTCATGGGATTGTAACATGGGAACATTAAAATTCCCATTATTGTTGTCAACAAAGAAGAGAATCAATACATTGGGCTCTCAAGAGCAGATTTGAAACAATGCCATCAGCTCAACAATGAGCAATATATATGTTTTGATAAACAAACGACGTTTACGACTAATAGCAACTGTGAGCTCCAGCTATCCGAAAATTCAAAATCATCAACTTGTCAGATACAATACACAAACAGGTGATTCGTGTGGTACGACATGTATCACAAAAATCAGATTTTTGTCACCACCAGACCAATTGAACTCGCAGTGACCTATGAAGATAATATACAAGGTGTCACTATCAAGAAGTTTGGATTGTTAACTCTAGACCCGACGTGTACAGCAAGGAGTCCGAATAACAGGTCAGACACAATGAAATTGTCATATGTCCGATTTGGC
Organism: Drosophila tropicalis; assembly: GCF_018151085.1. NCBI lineage: Eukaryota > Metazoa > Arthropoda > Insecta > Diptera > Drosophilidae > Drosophila > Drosophila tropicalis. Next base: position 480,132 of record NW_027173482.1, read on the forward strand.
AACTTCAGCATTGGCCCAACAAAAGCAGCGCCAACAACAAGAGAATTCAGGACGAGGCAGCTAAGCTACGACAAGCTAAGCATTGAATGTTGCTGAAAACAGGAAGCTAAGCAAAACTGGAAGTTACCAGAAGACCCCAGCCAGCCGACACATCATGTTATCGTCTTCTACGTAGCGCTAACAATACCATTGGATGGTATACGGAATAAGGTGATGCTCCCAACCCCCAAGGCACAATGGTCCAGAGTAGACAACCGTGAGGATCGTCAGTCCTATGCCGACTCCTGCTGCAGCAACCCCAGCCCCCTGTAATTCTGCGGTCAACGTTGGATATCGTTGAACAGGTGTTCAACGGCCGGGAGTATGTTGGTGTTTAGATTATATAAAATATTAAAACATTAAGACATTTATTATATAGAACAAATGAAAATGTATGTCAAACTAATTATGTAACCCGATTATAGATATCGATGGCTCATAAGCAGATCTGATATGGTCAGCAGTTAAAAATAAAGAGCTTAAAGTTAAATAAGCTGCTATGGTTAGCGATTATCAATAAAGACGTATTTTGCTGACCTTACTCCGAAGTCCACCCAATTTATGTGTTGGTTGCGACAACCTTAAGTCACTGGTTTATGTGCTAGTGCCTATTCAAAAAATGAATTTAAGCATTAACAGGATTCCAGGATTCAAATCGCGCTTAAGGGCGCTTTGTTTCGTGAGAATTCCTTTCATGCTTTCATGCCCTTGGCTATGAGAGGCAATGTGGCATCAGCGGTGCTGTGGCAAATATTTCCATACCCGTTCCCGATACTGTTACAGCGCTTCCTCGCACATCTGGCAATACTTAAACTATCCAAGTCCACTTAAAACGCATGCTCGTGCATAACGACAATTTTGTGACAGAAATCATCCATAAAGAAAACATGCCATTGCCGTGTCGGAAGATTGTCTTCCTCAATTTAACGATACCGAGGAAGTTTCTTATATTCGACTCAAGAATATTTATGGGATAGGAAAAGCTTTCCTCTGCCACCCTTTCACCCTATAGGTGCATGGTATAAAAATATGTCTCTAGTTCAAACGTACTGCCCCAAATAGGGGCACCCCAGCAGAAAACATACACAAAATTTGTTACTTTGTTTTGAACAACACATAAGCATTTAACTCCACGCCCTGTAAGCACATTTTCCATATATCTTGTTTGGAAGTCCTGCTAGATAAGCAACAGCCTTACCCAAATTGTGAGAGCGAAATAGATGTGTCTAGTCTGAAGTTAGTTGAAGGCGATTGTTCACCGAAGATAAAGCAAACGAATTTGTCATTGGCACCCACTACGTCTCCAGTAATGACTCGCAATTTAGCAAAAACGCTAAATCCCTGTTAGTGACGCATCAGTATCATGTTTGGATGCCAGTCGCAGTAGTCACCAACCTGAGGCTCTATTACCCAGAACAATGCGTAATCAACGTAGAGTAATGCCAGTCAAGGTTTAGATCTTACGGTCATAGACACGCTTATCAAATTTAATTTTTTCTCGCGTTAAAAAACTAAAACTTATAAGCTCATTATCGGTTTAAATGAAATTTAATCAAAAGCACTCGCTTTTGTGCTTTTGCAAAACAAAATCTTGAATAATTTCAATATTATTGAAAACTTACAACAAAAGTTGCATTAGCGGTTTTGCTCATATCTTTTCATTTTGGGTCTTACGTTTCACCGTTGTAACTAACTCTCGCGCTCTTCTGTACAAATAAATGTTAAATGTGTTCAATTTTATGCGCTCGCTCTATCCTATTTCTGATTAATTGCGCTCTCCCTTTTTCCCTTACCCACGACACAGTAATACGTGTTTTTGTTTTTGTGTTTATCATTAATATATTCTTGTACTTTTTACTCTTTAGTTGTGAAGACTTAATCTGCACAAACATATATATATAAAAATGTTGTGTGAGTACCTCAAGGGTAATCAAATTACCTTATTCCTCAACGGAATATCGAGAAAGTCCGTATCCTTATCATTTAAAAAACGCTAATTGCATTTTCAATCCAGTGATTGATGAAAGTTTTCTTCTTAGCGAACTTAAACTAGTTAAACCTGTTTATTCTCCGGGGACAGATGGTCTACCTGGATGTGTACTCAGGTTCTGTGCAAACGCATTATGTAACCCCATTTTAAAATTGTTTTTATTGTCTGTTGAATCTTCCTCTTTTCCATCTATTTGTAAAGAGTCGTATATCATTCCTCTGGATAAAAATGACAAAAAGCCTCTAACTACACGAGTATCTCAAAATTGTCCGCTATTCCGAAAGCTTTTAAGAAAATTATAACTTCTCAATTGCACCATTTTTGCAGCTCTATTATTTCGCCATAACAACACGGGTTTGTGAAACGTAGATCTGCAACCATTAACCTTTTAGAATTTACCTTTATAATTATCAACGGGTTAAAAAATGCTAAACAAATTGATGTCATATACTCAGACTTCAGCAAAGCCGTTGATTCTGTTAATCATACTCTACCTATTATTTTTTAAGCTGTACGACATTGGGTTTCCACCCCTTTTCCTTTCTTGGGTTCGAGAATATTTAACAAATAGAAAACAAAAGCTACTTTTTAAGTCTTCCTCTTCCAATTCCATTTCTATGACTTATGGTGTACCTCAAGGTAGGTTGGCCCTCTGCTTTTCACATTATTCATTAACGATCTTTCATCAGTCATCCTTCATTCGCGCGTGCTTATATATTCTGACGATGTCAAGCTTTGTCTTACTTATAAAGATACAGATTTATTTAGTCTGCTACAAGCTGATCTTAAAAACTTTCAATCCTGGTGCCAGTTTAATCTACTAAATCTTAACACTACCAAATGTAATTTAATGAAATTTTCGTAAGTCTCCTCAACTGGTCACTTATTTTCTGAACAATAGCCCTTTAGAACGTCTAAATAATATGAATGATTTGGGCGTACTTATTAACCATAAGTTAAATTTTAACACCCATATTTCCACCACGGTCGTAAAGGCCATGAGTGTTTTGGGTTTCATTAAAAGATGGTCAGAAGAATTTAACGACCCCTAAACAACTAAAGTTCATTTAACTTCGCTTGTCCGTCCTATTTTAGAGTATGGATCTTGCATTTGGTCACCTCAATATGGGTCGCACCAGATTAGACTTGAATCCGTTCAATGTCAATTTGCCTTCGTACTCTATTAGACTACTCTTGATTAACCTTCCCTCACAAGCTCCTAATTGGTGATATCGACTTGTCTGAATCATTAGACGGAGTAGACATCCTATTATACCTTTAACCCTTAGTCGTTGTTCTTCTAACTATGCCATGCACGAACCTTTTACGGTCCTCTGCTCTGATTACAACCTTCTATTCCGAGAGTTTTCTATTAATATACTTAAAACATCTATCCTATCCCATTTAGTTAAGACATAGCTATATTTGTCCACGCGATTCGTGCCTTGCGTTGTGGCTTAAAATATGGATGTATTGCTTGCCGAGAGGTCGAGAATGAGATGCGGTCATTATGAGGCGGACGTGAGATGGTTTTGACACCTTGCGGGTAGGTTTTAACAAACTCCAAGCGGAGTTTCCTGCTGTGGAAAATGAAATCAGTTCAGAAACTTATCGCTTATGAATGAGTCACCAAAACGTACCAGTCCTTAGGGAGTGTCTCTTTCTGTAGATCCGCCAGCGTCTCTTATAGGCTCAGACCGGTCTCATGCAATTTAGAGCAATTGATATATCTCAAAAACGGTGCTGATTATAGTGTCCGATTTGTCCGAGCAGTTATCCATTCCAATGGAAAAGTTCAAATTTACTTCTTCTCGGGACATTTCGTCCATTAAAATTAGTGTTTCTGCTTATATTTGGCCGATGCATATAATAGTTAAGGAATATACTGAAAAATCGGTAACCGATTCGCTTGTCAATAACAACAACTAACACAATTACTGCCACATCAGCAATTGCTGCTGTGTCAAAAAACTAGTTTCGTTCCTTAACCTGCGTTCCCAGAATGTTAGAGGACTGAAATCTAAACATCTATATTGAGAATGTTAATAATATAGACAGTTGGCATGTGCCGATGGTTTCGGATATGGTGAGTTGATAAATAATTAAAACTCGCGAGACTTCGTTTAAAAATTATGGTTTATTCACAGAGTACTTTTCACACACAAAAACTTCAATGTAGGACAAAAGAACTGCTGGTTACAAAAACAGGAAAAGTGCTGGCCAGTAACGCAACGATTCCAGAGCAAGGAGAGCGAGTGCAACGACTTAAGCATACATTCTGGACACAATGGTCTCTACCTACAGGAATTGCAAAATACATCCAAATGGAAGAAACCATATAACAACGTCAAAAAAGGCATGATGGTAATTCTAAAGGAGGATAATGTGCGAATCTTGCAGTGGACGATTGGACGAATTGTTAAATTATATTCATACGTTATACGTTAAAACAGCCAGGGCACCTACAAACGGGCTATCGACGCTATAACGATAGCTATAACGATCTGCCTAGTGACGTTGTTACTTCCTAAAGCATTACTCAAAGGACTAACGTAACTCAATTCAACCCCAAACCAGGCATATACTATGAAAGTATTGGCACAGGAAGGATGGCAATGTCTGACTAGACTATTGTGGCATATTACGATCTCGAAACATATTGGGCCGACCTGAAAACATTTTCAGACGGAGTAGTAAAGGTTGGAGATATATGCGTGTTAATGAAGGTTCCAGAGGCTTGCACCGCAATGCAGAGACACTTCGAGCATGTCAACTCAGAGCTACGGACAGGAAACGATCTCCTTAACATAGAACGCCAACGACGATCACCATTAGATATAATTGGGAACATTGCGAACGGCTTATTTGGTGTGCTGGACTGCAAGTATGCAATAGAGATGTCAGGCACGATGCAAAAAGGTTTAATCAAATGAAGACTACTTATTGCATTTGCTGCAAAACCAGACATCTGTCAATTGACTCAATGATAAATATCATTAAGCGAGACGAAGCCACAATTGAAAATCAGATGAAACTAATGGAACAATAAGTAAACGACATAACCAAGGTCCAGGACAATGCGGTAAAAGCATTGCAATGGGATATCACGCTAACTACTCAGATGACAGTGACTGCAGGGAATTTGCATCGAATTCAAACCGAAATTTCATAGCAAAATAAGCCCGTTACTACTATCACCAGGCCAGCTTCGGGAACATCTGAACCAACTTAAGAGACATCTTCCGTTTGGTTTGGATTTGCCAGTTCTAGATAGCGACGTCTTGGAACTATACGGGTTAATGAAGGCACAAGGCACAATCGCAAACAACCATGTGATATTTAAAGTCACGTTTCCATTAGTGGCAACGCAGGCAGTCCAACTGTATAACCTGACACCTATTCCAGCAATTGGAACTCATGGGATTGTAAGATGGGAACATTAAAATTCCCATTATTGTTGTCAACAAAGAAGAGAATCATTACATTGGGCTCTCAAGAGCAGATTTGAAACAATGTCATCAGCTCAACAATGAGCAATATATATGTTTTGATAAACAAACGACGTTTACGACTAATAGCAACTGTGAGCTCCAGCTATCCGAAAATTCAAAATCATCAACTTGTCAGATACAACACACAAACAGGTGATTTGTGTGGTACGACATGTATCACAAAAATCAGATTTTTGTCACCACCAGACCAATTGAACTCGCAGTGACTTATGAAGATAATATACAAGGTGTCACTATCAAGAAGTTTGGATTGTTAACTCTAGACCCGACGTGTACAGCAAGGAGTCCGAATAACAGGTCAGACACAATGAAATTGTCATATGTCCGATTTGGCAACTTCAGCATTGGCCCAACAAAAGCAGCGCCAACAACAAGAGAATTCAGGACGAGGCAGCTAAGCTACGACAAGCTAAGCATTGAATGTTGCTGAAAACAGGAAGCTAAGCAAAACTGGAAGTTACCAGAAGACCCCAGCCAGCCGACACATCATGTTATCGTCTTCTACGTAGCGCTAACAATACCATTGGATGGTATACGGAATAAAGTGATGCTCCCAACCCCCAAGGCACAATGGTCCAGAGTAGACAACCGTGAGGATCGTCAGTCCTATACCGACTCCTGCTGCAGCAACCCCAGCCCCCTGTAATTCTGCGGTCAACGTTGGATATCGTTGAACAGGTGTTCAACGGCCGGGAGTATGTTGGTGTTTAGATTATATAAAATATTAAAACATTAAGACATTTATTATATAGAACAAATGAAAATGTATGTCAAACTAATTATGTAACCCGATTATAGATATCGATGGCTCATAAGCAGATCTGATATGGTCAGCAGTTAAAAATAAAGAGCTTAAAGTTAAATAAGCTGCTATGGTTAGCGATTATCAATAAAGACGTATTTTGCTGACCTTACTCCGAAGTCCACCCAATTTATGTGTTGGTTGCGACAACCTTAAGTCACTGGTTTATGTGCTAGTGCCTATTCAAAAAATGAATTTAAGCATTAACAGGATTCCAGGATTCAAATCGCGCTTAAGGGCGCTTTGTTTCGTGAGAATTCCTTTCATGCTTTCATGCCCTTGGCTATGAGAGGCAATGTGGCATCAGCGGTGCTGTGGCAAATATTTCCATACCCGTTCCCGATACTGTTACAGCGCTTCCTCGCACATCTGGCAATACTTAAACTATCCAAGTCCACTTAAAACGCATGCTCGTGCATAACGACAATTTTGTGACAGAAATCATCCGTAAAGAAAACATGCCATTGCCGTGTCGGAAGATTGTCTTCCTCAATTTAACGATACCGAGGAAGTTTCTTATATTCGACTCAAGAATATTTATGGGATAGGAAAAGCTTTCCTCTGCCACCCTTTCACCCTATAGGTGCATGGTATAAAAATATGTCTCTAGTTCAAACGTACTGCCCCAAATAGGGGCACCCCAGCAGAAAACATACACAAAATTTGTTACTTTGTTTTGAACAACACATAAGCATTTAACTCCACGCCCTGTAAGCACATTTTCCATATATCTTGTTTGGAAGTCCTGCTAGATAAGCAACAGCCTTACCCAAATTGTGAGAGCGAAATAGATGTGTCTAGTCTGAAGTTAGTTGAAGGCGATTGTTCACCGAAGATAAAGCAAACGAATTTGTCATTGGCACCCACTACGTCTCCAGTAATGACTCGCAATTTAGCAAAAACGCTAAATCCCTGTTAGTGACGCATCAGTATCATGTTTGGATGCCAGTCGCAGTAGTCACCAACCTGAGGCTCTATTACCCAGAACAATGCGTAATCAACGTAGAGTAATGCCAGTCAAGGTTTAGATCTTACGGTCATAGACACGCTTATCAAATTTAATTTTTTCTCGCGTTAAAAAACTAAAACTTATAAGCTCATTATCGGTTTAAATGAAATTTAATCAAAAGCACTCGCTTTTGTGCTTTTGCAAAACAAAATCTTGAATAATTTCAATATTATTGAAAACTTACAACAAAAGTTGCATTAGCGGTTTTGCTCATATCTTTTCATTTTGGGTCTTACGTTTCACCGTTGTAACTAACTCTCGCGCTCTTCTGTACAAATAAATGTTAAATGTGTTCAATTTTATGCGCTCGCTCTATCCTATTTCTGATTAATTGCGCTCTCCCTTTTTCCCTTACCCACGACACAGTAATACGTGTTTTTGTTTTTGTGTTTATCATTAATATATTCTTGTACTTTTTACTCTTTAGTTGTGAAGACTTAATCTGCACATATATATATAAAAATGTTGTGTGAGTACCTCAAGGGTAATCAAATTACCTTATTTCTCAACGGAATATCGAGAAAGTCCGTATCCTTATCATTTAAAAAACGCTAATTGCATTTTCAATCCAGTGATTGATGAAAGTTTTCTTCTTAGCGAACTTAAACTAGTTAAACCTGTTTATTCTCCGGGGACAGATGGTCTACCTGGATGTGTACTCAGGTTCTGTGCAAACGCATTATGTAACCCCATTTTAAAATTGTTTTTATTGTCTGTTGAATCTTCCTCTTTTCCATCTATTTGTAAAGAGTCGTATATCATTCCTCTGGATAAAAATGGCAAAAAGCCTCTAACTACACGAGTATCTCAAAATTGTCCGCTATTCCGAAAGCTTTTAAGAAAATTATAACTTCTCAATTGCACCATTTTTGCAGCTCTATTATTTCGCCATAACAACACGGGTTTGTGAAACGTAGATCTGCAACCATTAACCTTTTAGAATTTACCTTTATAATTATCAACGGGTTAAAAAATGCTAAACAAATTGATGTCATATACTCTGACTTCAGCAAAGCCGTTGATTCTGTTAATCATACTCTACCTATTATTTTTTAAGCTGTACGACATTGGGTTTCCACCCCTTTTCCTTTCTTGGGTTCGAGAATATTTAACAAATAGAAAATATCAAAGAAGTTAAATTCGACTATGCCGAAGTTTATATACCCTTGCAGTCCTTGACAATAATAATTTCACATGTTCAAAATTTGTTTTCTGCAACTCAATTCATTAATATACAAACAAAACAATTTTACTCTTCATACTATGTACAATTTGTTCTTCTTCTTCCCTCATTCCCTAAGCAAAGCAACGCACGCATACACATACAGTTTATGTAGCGTTGCGTCTGTGTGTGTATGCATGTGCTCTGTTGATTTGATGATGACGTAGTAGGCAGCAAGCAGAGCTGCCGGCAGCGATTGAACCGATTTATATAGACTGTAACTTGTGTTCTATTTATCCGATCAGGGTCAAATTTTGGGATCTGAGATTTTATATCAAATTCTATTATATTGGTTCATGGGGATACTCCAATTTTTGCAAAAATTTTTGTTCCAGAGTTATATGATATAGTAGTCCGATCCCAAAGATTTTCATACTTTATCTCACCCGGGTAAAAAAAAGCTCCCAAAAAAAATTTCATCCCGATAGCTCTTAAGATGGCTGAGTAAAACGCGTACGCACCGACGGACAGACGGACAGACGGACATGGCTATATCGACTTAGCTTCTCATGCTGATCAAGAATATATATACTTTATGGGGTCGGAAACGTCTCCTTCTGTGCGTTACAAACATCTGACCAATTTTATAATACCCTCTGCAAGGGTATAAAAACAGAAGCTACTTTTTAAGTCTTCCTCTTCCAATTCCATTTCTATGACTTATGGTGTACCTCAAGGTAGGTTGGCCCTCTGCTTTTCACATTATTCATTAACGATCTTTCATCAGTCATCCTTCATTCGCGCGTGCTTATATATTCTGACGATGTCAAGCTTTGTCTTACTTATAAAGATACAGATTTATTTAGTCTGCTACAAGCTGATCTTAAAAACTTTCAATCCTGGTGCCAGTTTAATCTACTAAATCTTAACACTACCAAATGTAATTTAATGAAATTTTCGTAAGTCTCCTCAACTGGTCACTTATTTTCTGAACAATAGCCCTTTAGAACGTCTAAATAATATGAATGATTTGGGCGTACTTATTGACCATAAGTTAAATTTTAACACCCATATTTCCACCACGGTCGTAAAGGCCATGAGTGTTTTGGGTTTCATTAAAAGATGGTCAGAAGAATTTAACGACCCCTAAACAACTAAAGTTCATTTAACTTCGCTTGTCCGTCCTATTTTAGAGTATGGATCTTGCATTTGGTCACCTCAATATGGGTCGCACCAGATTAGACTTGAATCCGTTCAATGTCAATTTGCCTTCGTACTCTAGTAGACTACTCTTGATTAACCTTCCCTCACAAGCTCCTAATTGGTGATATCGACTTGTCTGAATCATTAGACGGAGTAGACATCCTATTATACCTTTAACCCTTAGTCGTTGTTCTTCTAACTATGCCATGCACGAACCTTTTACGGTCCTCTGCTCTGATTACAACCTTCTATTCCGAGAGTTTTCTATTAATATACTTAAAACATCTATCCTATCCCATTTAGTTAAGACATAGCTATATTTGTCCACGCGATTCGTGCCTTGCGTTGTGGCTTAAAATATGGATGTATTGCTTGCCGAGAGGTCGAGAATGAGATGCGGTCATTATGAGGCGGACGTGAGATGGTTTTGACACCTTGCGGTTAGGTTTTAACAAACTCCAAGCGGAGTTTCCTGCTGTGGAAAATGAAATCAGTTCAGAAACTTATCGCTTATGAATGAGTCACCAAAACGTACCAGTCCTTAGGGAGTGTCTCTTTCTGTAGATCCGCCAGCGTCTCTTATAGGCTCAGACCGGTCTCATGCAATTTAGAGCAATTGATATATCTCAAAAACGGTGCTGATTATAGTGTCCGATTTGTCCGAGCAGTTATCCATTCCAATGGAAAAGTTCAAATTTACTTCTTCTCGGGACATTTCGTCCATTAAAATTAGTGTTTCTGCTTATATTTGGCCGATGCATATAATAGTTAAGGAATATACTGAAAAATCGGCAACCGATTCGCTTGTCAATAACAACAACTAACACAATTACTGCCACATCAGCAATTGCTGCTGTGTCAAAAAACTAGTTTCGTTCCTTAACCTGCGTTCCCAGAATGTTAGAGGACTGAAATCTAAACATCTATATTGAGAATGTTAATAATATAGACAGTTGGCATGTGCCGATGGTTTCGGATATGGTGAGTTGATAAATAATTAAAACTCGCGAGACTTCGTTTAAAAATTATGGTTTATTCACAGAGTACTTTTCACACACAAAAACTTCAATGTAGGACAAAAGAACTGCTGGTTACAAAAACAGGAAAAGTGCTGGCAAATTCTCGAACTGTATTAATGATGGCGATTTCCTGGGTGTGACCGTATCCGCCGAGGATCAAAAGACCCTCCTCACTCCTCTTCGCCGTTCAGTGCTGTTCACCTGGTGGAGTGAACATACCGCCCTCCTTGCAACATGTTGCTAATGTCACCCTCGAGGATGGGGGACTGCAAGCTGCAGCTGGAGATGACCCATCCCATCACCTTTGGGCTGCGAGAGTACCGCTATGACCGGGCACACAGCCTGGTTGGATGACCTCAGGATAGAGGTCCGCACCAAACACAACGGACACCATCGCCGGCCGATATAAATTGGGATCGGCCGAGATCTGATTGGAGAGCTATCCACGGACCGACTCCGACACTTCCCGGATGTGAGTGCGGATTAGCAAATCAACCTCTACTCGGAAAATGATGTTCCACCGGAATGCAGGATCGGACCTCGATTCGCCGACGGCCGCACAAGCTTGGTCGACACCGACATTGGTCACTGTCAGCCCCAGGGACCGGAGGTGTTGATACGGCTCTTAGCCGCACATGCATCTAGGAGGACGCGGGTCTCGAAGGACTTCGAACCATTCCCCAACCAGATGACTGCCGTTGGTAAGACAGTCGTCGTCCTGGCTTGGAACAGTGACAACAATGTGAGCAAAGGGGCGCCTTCTGGCGAAGCGGTCGGAGGGTGATCGGTACCGTGGTTGTGGGGTTGGGACATCACGACCTGGGGAGGATGCTTGGCTGCGACGAGTGCTCGTATGCCAAGCGATTAGCAGGAAAGTGGAAAGTTCCTCGATAGGGTCTTAAAACTTTTGACCCCTGCCTCCCACAATCCTCCCATAAGAGGGGCGCTCGGCAGAATGAAATGCCAGGATAAAATATGCTGGGGCAATGCCTTTATTATGTTAAGCTTGGTGGCGTCCAGGAAGTCCTTTTCAAGCGCCTTCGAGGCCCCTACGAAGGTTTTGCCATTGTCGTAGTAAATGCGCTGTGGGCATTGTCTCCGTGCGACAAAATATGAAAAGGCTGCGGGAAATCCTTCAGTGAGGTTGGAGGTAGCCTCCAGATGGATTTCCTTCGTGCTGAAACACACAAAGACGCAGACATAACCCTTCGTAATAAGACACGAATGCCCGGTATATTTTTTGATCTCGAAGGGCCCTGCGAAGTCAATGCCCGTGTGGGTGAAAGGTCTGGAGTAAGTGATCCGCTATCGAGGGAAATCACCCATCTTTTAAGTCTGTAGTCGGCGACTATGAACGATGCAAACTTTACACCCCTTGATGTGTGACTGAAGTCCCGTCTGGTGAACCAGATTCTAAATCCGTGGAATGGGCGTCCACATGAGCGGAGTATCCCATGTTGGTCGAGAAATGTGTTCAAATTGAAAAGAGTGCTGGATGGTGGGAGGGATCGCCCTTCGCCAAGGGCCCGTATCTCAGCGGCGTAGTTTCGACGCTGGGAGATCCGAATCAAAGCCCGGTCAGCGGATAGCAATTCGTCATTGGAGAGGTGGACCGTGGAAGGCTTCGAAATTCTTTTGGCAGCAAAGCGTAGGATGTATGCGGTGACTCGCAGAGCCCTACCATAGTCCGAGAACCGTTCGCTAACGTCATCGAGTAGAGTGGTCGCGGTGGTGTGGCCCTGGACTCGTTGCTCTAGCTGAGTGTCCGGAAGTTCTCTACTGAAAGTTGGACAGCACTCGAGATCCCGCCGGAGCCAGTCCGGCCCATGCCACCAGAGACTACTGGCCGATAGCTCGGCCACGGGGATTCGGTTGTCCACAAAGGTACCAACTGCACGGGGGATTATTAAGCCAAGCCAACACAAAGTAAAAGTCGATCCAAAACTGGGTGAAGGTGGGATTGGAAGTTGACTTGATCGCGATAACTAACCCGCACATATAGGGCTGCTCCGTACGCTTTCTGTGACGCGTCACAGAAGCCATGAAGCTCCCACGAGAGGGTGTCGCTGGTGTTTAGCTAATGAGGGAAACGAAGTAGACTGAGGCCTGGATAATCTTGCAGGAATTCGTGCCATTGCTGCAGCAGGAGAGGCGACAGAGCGTCATCCCAGCCAAATTCGGGTAACCAGGTTTGCTGCATGAATATCTTCGCTCGAATAACAAATGGGGCTAGCCAGCAAGCGGGGTCGAAAAGTTTAGCGTTATGGGACAGAACCTGCCTCTTGGAGATCGACTCCTTCAATGGTGGGTCCGCAACGGTGAAGAAAAAAAAGGCCCCGCGGCTTGCCAGCAAATTCCCAAGGTTCTCGCAGTGCTCGCGTCTTCCAACTCGAGAAAGTCCTCTCGCAGTAGGTGATCTCTTGGAATAGCTTGAAGTACTTCCTTCTTTTTGGAAGTCCACTTTTGGAGTTCTTGGATGGAGAAACAGGCGGCGTCTTCAGTGAGGATTCCACCTCCTGTGCCAATTGTAACAGGACTTGGATGATCAGAAAAAGCGCACAGTTTGGAGCTCATAGTCCTGAATACCACCGTGACGATCTCGGTATAGGCTCCGCTGAAAAGGGGTGTGCCCAGGATCGACTAGGATTTGCCGATACACATGCGTGATGTCGGCGTTAAAGACGAACTGAAACAACCGCCATTTTAGTACCTGAAGAGTAAGATCGGTCTGGTGAGTGTGCCCAATGTGCAAGGCATTGTTAAGACTGACCCCTGGGTGTATGGACTCGACGCGTTAAATACCACGTGTACCTTAGTGACGGTGCTGTCGGGCTTAAGCACAGCGTGAAGGGGGATAAAGATGTTTTTTCCATCCTGTGGTGGCGTCACCCGAATCATGTGATTTTAATCTTCGTATTCCTGTATTATGGCATTGTAGAAAGACCCAAGTCGGCACTATTCGGACTTTTAAACTGCTAGGACACAACATTTCGATCGCAGAATGGGTCATCCTCCTTTTCCTCCTTTGCGGGAAGGTCTTGAACATAACAATCCTTGATGAGGGGTACATCTAGCTTCCGGGACGAATCGCGTCTGGGCAGCGAAGCCGAATCGAGGCGCTGAAGGGTCATGCATAATGGCTCCAAATAGAACCCACGCAAACATATTTTCTAAGCCGACGAAATCATCAATGACCTTTTTGAATAAGGTCTACACCGATAATGTCGTTCCCCTCGTGTCTTGGCGTTTAATTGGTAGAGCTTGCCAAAGATACGGATTGGCACTGTAAATGCCAGCGAACAAGTCGCGGAGGGTTGGTCATGCCAGGCTATCGGCATCGAACGATTCAAACTCACAATGGGATATTCTATGGCCCTGAGGCCCCGACGGAGCTGTTGGCTGCCACACAAGACTCGCAGTCTGTGCCAACAGTTGTTTGATGCTTTCTCCGAACAACTCTTCAGTTCATCACGTTTGGCAAAAATGATATTAACAATCGATAGGGAATACATGAGAGATTATGAATCCAAAAAAAATTTTTAAATCGGCTGAGACTTATGGGTACTAGATGCGCTCAAAGTTGAGACATTTTTAGTAAATGGGAATGTTTAAGAATAAACATCGTGTTCATCTGAAATGGCTTCACCAAATCAGATTGAACAAAGAAATACACAAAACACACAAGAAAAATAAGTCATAAAGATTCCTATGACAATTATTGCTTAATTCCAAAAACAAAAACATGCATCCACACTCTGTGGAAAACACTTAAGATTGTAACAGCAGCGGAGTATCAAGTAACCGACGCTGAGCATGAAATATAAACAATTTTCAACCCCCGAAAAACGTGGGTCATTAGAATAAGATATTTTAAGAACAATTGTTACCTCCTAGAGCCTAAGATTCCCTATATAAACTCCATACTTATGTTAATAAAATCAGTTCATATTTTGAATTCAACGAATGAAGATTGGGTTATTCTTCTCCTCCGGAATCCCTATTCAGGGAATATATGATAATTTTTACAAAAAATCGTAACTTTAAAACTGTTGGGCGATTTCAACAATCGATCTTGGATTTTTTGGTTTTATCTGAAAAGTATGTTCTTTATTAATAACATGTTTTATAAATCGTTATTTAACTAAAAGCGTTTAAAATAATGTACTAAATATTGGCATTTTTTGAACTTTGGTGGAATACAACTAACAAGGATCATCTAGTATACATACACTAGGTAGGTGAAATATTTACCTATCAGATGTATGTGGTCCCAATATGCGGAGACCTGCCTGAACCTGAACCTCGCCTAAAAAATGCGCTGCAGGTATAAGGAAGAAGAAGAGCGCATTCATATTTGCCTGTGTCTTGTTTGTTATCAACTGATAACATTGCGCAATGCTGTTTTGCAAATACTACCTGTTTATATATATGCCTTTCTACAATGTTAGATTGCTAAGTACCTGTTTTGGAAAAACTGACAAGGCAGGCTAATGTTAATTAAGTTGATGAAAAATTGGTCCTACTTGCAGGTTGGTTTTTTTTAATCTAATTGCAGGTAAATTTTAATTTATTTAACTAATTAATACAAAAAGGGAAATACCGATTTGGCCTATGCTGGGAGCCTCTTCGGACTCACTTTTTGCATCACTGAGACACGTGCGATCACGAAAGGATTTGGAAAATAGCAACTATAGTCCCGAAATGTTGAGTTTATTAACCTAAAAATATGTAAAAATTTTTCTTTTTTCTTTTTGTAATTATGTTAGAAAATCAAAATAAAACATTAAAAACTGTTACATAGTCGTTTGAAATAATGATGAATTCCGTTTGTGATTGTGTTTCGCTCCATTTTTAAAGAAAAAACATGCTTGGAAAAATTTCTGACTTTGACCTTGAATATTACAGCACCACAAACACCCAGCACTTTTGGCAAACATTCATTTTGAAGCTTAAGGTATTCTTTATCATAAACTTTTTAAATTTTTTCGCTTCATCGGTTTAGAAACTAAAAACTGATTTTTGCAATGTAAAATGCCAAAAGACCCCACTGTGCAACGTCCCGCATCGCACTGCGTAAGAGTACTCGTGCTTCGCCTTAATAATGTTTATGTTTGCTAGACTTTCCTTTATTTTTTGGGCCGTCACTGCCTTGGCACAACGAGAATATTGCATGTCGACGGTTGCCCAAAGTGATTTGAGCTGTTCCAAGTCCATTTTGATGGAAAATAAGGGCACTTCGAAAGTTAGAGCTTCACTCTCACGACATTCAATCATAGTTAACGCGTCGCACGCCAGAACGAAATCGGAGTGGGGCATGATGGATTGTTCTCTACGCTGTTGGGATACGGATCTGGTGACGGAAACGTCAGAACAGTGCGTCAGAATAACGTGATTGGAGACTGGATTAAAAGTTTGGAATGACCTCTGTGTTCACCTGAACCTCTAACCGAGAATCTGCGACCCTTACGTAGGCTGGACG
The DNA here is from genome assembly GCF_018151085.1 of Drosophila tropicalis. Classification (NCBI taxonomy): domain Eukaryota; kingdom Metazoa; phylum Arthropoda; class Insecta; order Diptera; family Drosophilidae; genus Drosophila; species Drosophila tropicalis. The sequence goes on from NW_027173482.1 coordinate 496,347, forward strand.
AGGACGGACGGGATTCGTTGAGGCTGCGAGCAGACGGGGACTTGCGCGGAACGTCCGTACGCTTTGCGGTCACCGGAGTCTTCGGAGGCCGAACCTTCTCCGGAATTACAGAGGAAGACGTGAGACTGTTAGACTTCGGCGCAGTATTGGACGGCTCCGTGGACATACTCAGGTTAGGACCTTACCGACGAAGTCCGAGTTTGCGCGCCCTTTTGTTTTGGAGAAACAACAAGAAAAAGAAGTAGATTTTTTGAATACGAGAGAATTCTCTCTCTGTGAACCGCAGGACGAGGAGAATGACCTCGCGTGTGGCTCGGAAAAGGAGCTCTTTTAGTGAAGGTAAGCGGAACAATATACGAACGCACGAATGCGGATCGAAAGATACACGTAGGCAAAACGGAGTGATTACAAAACTTTAGATAAATTTATAAGTATCGATGGGAGTACGTAAGCAACAAACCATGAATAAAATATGTTAATAAAAACGAATATCAATTTTTATATAAATATTGCTGGAAATATGTTTGTATGGGCAACTAATATTAAAATACTATATATATATAATTTATAAGTATGGTGTATATATATGGGCACATTAATGGCTGGAAGAAAATAAATATATATATATGTGGACAAAATAATGGCCGCCAAAAAATTATTGATATATTTATTTATAAATATGGAGGGATATATTTATATATGGGCACAATAATGGCTGGAAAAAATTATATATATAAATGTATTATTATGGATGCATATAAGCTAAGACCAGGCGTACTCTATCACTATATTCACACTCATTCCAATGGTGTCGAATTGGGTACATCAGACGGCAAGTCACCCAATTATATGGGCAAATAATGGCCGGGAATGAGATTCCGTCACTCCACCATCTACAGAATCCGCAGCCTAGCGCACCAGAACTTGGCCAGCCAACTCCAAGTGGCTTAAATGCCCTATTGATCTCACTGAATCAAAACATGACCGCTTTTATGGCGTTCATGAAAAACTGTATGCAGGAACTGATGCGGAATCAAAACCTGCTTATCCAGAAGCTTATCGAGAATAAATAATGGCTTCCCTACGTCTATGTCTTTGGAATGCTAACGGCATCTCCAAGCACAAAAACGAACTGCAACTATTCCTAGACTCAAGTGAAATCGACGTTTTGCTGATATCGGAAACACATTTAACATCAAAAAATAATTTTCAAATAACAAAATATACCTTCTACCCAACAAACCATCCAGACGGAAAAGCTCATGGCGGGACGGGTATCTGATAACTGATGCGGAATCAAAACCTGCTTATCCAGAAGCTTATCGAGAATAAATAATGGCTTCCCTACGTCTATGTCTTTGGAATGCTAACGGCATCTCCAAGCACAAAAACGAACTGCAACTATTCCTAGACTCAAGTGAAATCGACGTTTTGCTGATATCGGAAACACATTTAACATCAAAAAATAATTTTCAAATAACAAAATATACCTTCTACCCAACAAACCATCCAGACGGAAAAGCTCATGGCGGGACGGGTATCCTAATCAAAAACCGTATAAAACACTCAACAGATTCGAAACACAGCACCTACAAGCAACTGCTATAACCGTCCAAACCAGCTGCGGCAACTCTACATTGGTTGCCCTGTACTGCCCACCACGCATCTCAATCTCTGAAAAGGAATTTTCCGATTTCTTTAACACACTCGGAGATCGCTTCATTGCAGCAGGGGACTATAACGCCAAACATACACACTGGGGGTCTCGCCGGGTAAATCCCAAAGGCAAGCAGTTGTACAACACAATAGTCAACCCTCTCAATAAGATGGATTGCGTCTCACCGGGTATACCTATTTATTGGCCCACAGATCCACAGAATGTGGCTTACAAACAACAAAACCAATTGGCTTAAATTTAAAATGTACATGAGTGCCCATATTGACTGTTCGCCGAAACTGGATGCTGCAGAGGACATTGATATGTGCGTCTCTGCACTTGAGTCTATGATGGCAGCTGCAGCAAGAGTGTCTACTCCACATGCCCCTACTTACACTAAACCTGTTGACAGGCCTACAAACCGGCGGATAGAACAATTAGTAACGGAAAAACGACGTCTAAGAAGAGAATGGCAGATTTCTCGATCACCAGCAAAACTTCGCCTAAGGCATGCCAATCGCAACCTCTCCAAGGAGTTAACACAAGAGGAAAGCTCCAAGGAAATACATACAAAAGCTCAGTCCAACCAGCACTAAACATCATCTGTGTAAAGCCCACCCAACTTTAAGCGCTCCTACACAGACAGTTTGACCGATAAGGGGTCCAACGGGTGGATGGGCCCGCAGTGACGAAGAGAGGGCATCCGTATTTGCGACACATCTTAAAATCCAAAATCCAATATCAAACTCATTTGTACTTCCCCCTTCGAGCACATTAACGGATAGTGAGTAATCGGAACTCCAATCGGATGAGGTCACTGCAGTTATTAAAAACCACATAAAGCCGAACACACCGAAAATGATCATAGAACTCCCTATCATCGCCATACAATACATCTGCAAACTGTTCAACGCTATAATAAGAATTGGCTACTTCCCAAGAGGATGGAAAAGGTCCACTATCACCATGATTCCTAAAGAGGGAAAGGACAAAACCTAGCCATCATCCTATAGGCCAATTAGTTTACTGTCATGTCTTTCGAAGCTTTTTGAAAAGGCACTGCAGATCCGACTAAACTCATTTCTGGCATCGGAGAACACAATCCCTTCACACCAGTTTGGCTTTTACGAAAAACATGGTACAATTGAACAAGTCAATCGCATAACATCCGAAATACGAACAGCATTCGAACTAAAAGAATACTGTGCGGCTGTATTTCTTGACGTTGCCCAGGCTTTTAAAACAGTTTGGCTGGAGGGTCTGATGTTAAAAATCCGTTAAAAACTGCCTCAGTACACCCACAATTTCATGGAATCTTAACTTTACATTAGGAAATTCGCTGTAAGATGTAACGGCTCCGTCTCGGCTGATTTTGAAATCAAAGCTGGTGTACCGCAAGGCAGTGTACTCGTCCCATTGCTCTACCTGCTGTACACTGCAGACTTACCAACGAGTTTAGGACTTACAAAGTCCACTTTTGCCAATGACACGGCAATCCTCAGCAGATCTAAATGCCCAATCCAAGCCTCTGCAAAATTAGAGGAACACCAACCGACCTAGCAACCTAGCGTATCCGGGTCAACGAGCAGAAATGCAAACATGTCACATTTACGCTTAACAGAAGAAACTGTCCAGCTCTAATGCTAAAAAACGTACCAATTCCTCAAGTCGTGGATGTCACTTACCTTGGCATCCACCTAGACAGAAGACTAACTTCGCGCAAGCACATCGAAGCAAAAAAAGTCACAGCTTAATCTGAAAACGAGTAGCTTACATTGGATCATCAATGCTCGGTCCCCTCTACGTCTGGAGTATAAAGTCCTCCTATACAACTCCGTACTGAAACCCATCTGGACTTACGGTGCCGTACTATGGGGATATGCAAGTACCAGCAATGTCGACATTATACAAAGGGCGCGGTCGAAGATTTTAAACTCAATTACGGGGGCTCCGTGGTACAAACGGAACGACAACATACAAAATGATCTAAATATACCTAGCGTAAAATCTGAAATAGGTAGTCAACAACTGAAGTGTTCTACGAAACTGGATGCACACCCTAATGTTCTTGCCAATTCCCTTACGCGAACTTATAAGAGAACTCGTCTTAAAAGAAACGACAGACCAACCCAATAATAAGTGATAAGGGCCGCCTGCAATATCCCCAGGGTTTATCTTAAGTACTAGATTAAGAAAAACATCTCAAATTTGTTGTTAGGTTCTAATTTAAGAGTAGATTCAACAAATATATATTAAGCGCTAAAAAAATCAAAAAAAAAAATCAAAGAAGCTAACATCGGCTATGCCGAAGTTTGTATACGCTTGCAGTCCTTGGTAATAATAATTTTACATGTTCAAAATTTGTTTTCTGCAACTCAATTCATCAATATACAAACAAAACAATTTTACTCTCATATTATCGCATATGTAAATTTCATAGCATACTCGATTTTTATGAAAATGTTTCTTCTAGTTCTTCTAAAGCTATATGATATAGTTGTCCGATCCTTATGGTTTTCATACTTTATTTTTGCCGGGTAATAAAAACCCCCGAAAAAAAATTTCAGCCCGATAGCTCTTAAGACGGCTGAGTAAAACGCGTACGCACAGACGGACGGACAGACGGACGTGGCTAAATCAACTCAGCTTCTCATGCTGATCAAGAATATATGTACTTTATGGGGTCGGAAACGTCTCCTTCTGTGCGTTACAAACATCTGATTAATTTTATAATACTCTCTGCAAGGGTATAAAAAATTAGTATATTTACTTTAAGGAGTTTTCTTTTTATACCGGGAGGCCAATAACAATGATATCCCGAATATTAAGGCAAAGTTAATCACTTTACGCTACTAATGAAAGGGTATTGTTGGCAATCGTGTGGGCTCTTGGAAAACTACAGAACTACCTGTATGGAACCAGAGAGTTGCACATTTTTACAGATCACCAACCGCTCAAATTTTCCGTGTCACAAAAAAACACAAATGCGAGAATTAAAAAATGGATGGCTTTTATTGAAGAACGTAACGCTCAAATTCATTACAAGCCATTCTATTCGGCAGCAAAACTCGCCATGTGATACAATTCACAGACAAGAACGATCTCCTTGAGTTCTTAAAGCTTGTAGTGAACCGTTATGTTGTAAATGCATTCCATTGCAATCTTCCTACATTAGCCGCCTTTCAACATGAATTAGTGCGACTTTTCCCCACAACAATGTTTTGGCATTGCATTGTTACTGATATAACCAACAAAGATGATCAGCTGCAGATAGTTAATACCGAACATAATCGCGCACATAGAGCAGCACAAGAAAATATCAAACAAATACTCCGGGAGTATTACTTCCCAAAAATGGCAAAATTAACCAATGAAATCATCTTAAATTGCAAAGTCTGCACCACAGCTAGGTACGACCGTCACCCAAAAAAACAAGAACTTGGGCAAACACCTATTCCGTCTTATCCCGGCGAAATGCTGCATATCGATATATTCTCCACTGACCACAAGCTATTCCTGACCTGCGTGGACAAATTTTCCAAATTTGCTGTTGTACAACCCTTATTATCCCGAACAATAACGGATATTACTATCCCCATATTGCAATTACTCAATATTTTTCCAAAAATAAAGACAAATTATTGTGACAACGAAGCATCGTTTAGTTAAGAGACGATTACTTCGATGTTAAAAAATCAATTCGAAATAGACGTAGTAAACGCACCACCATTGCATAGCTGCTCGATTGGACAAGTGGAACGATTCCACAGTACATTGCTAGAGGTAGCCGGATGCATGAAAATTGATAAACAACTTAATGATACGACACAGATCATGGTAAGAGCAGCAATAGAATATAATAAAACAATTCATTCGGTTACGGAAGAAAAGCCAATAGACGTTATCCATGCAGAACACACTGTTTTGCGGGAAAATATTAAAGACAGAATAAACAAAGCACAACAAGATCAACTCAACAGATGCAACCCAGATAGGCAAAATAGGGTATTTAACGTAGGCGACAAAGTATTTATTAAGAACAATAAAAGGTTGGGAAACAAATTATCCCCGTTGTGTTCTGAGGGACGCGTACAAGCAGACCTGGGAACTTCTGTACTTATTAAGGGTGGTCCACAGGGAAAATTTAAAGTAATTTTGATCAAGTTCCTTATTTGCTATATCAAACCACAAAGTCACTATAGTCATTGTTTACATTCCCCACAGGTTAATCACCATAATACTGTCAGTCCTAGCCGCAGCAGGGGCACGCATTACCGACTACTCCAATGCAAATTACATTCCAATGCTAGACGGCAATGTTTTAATATGGGAGCAACGCAGCTACCTAAGACATTCGACGAACCTGACTGAATTCACGAAAATCATATTCGTGAAAATTATTTCCCTTGACGAACATGCGAAAATTTATAGAAGTAGACATAAAACATGTTAAAAATCTTTTGTCCGCGTTAATGATACACCACAGGATAGCAAGAAGTCTAGATTTTTTGGACACAGCGCTAAAGGTTGTGGCAGGAACGCCTGATGCGGCAGATTTGGAAAGAATTAAAATAACAGAAGCACAGTTAATTCAATCTAACAATAGACAAATAATAATTAACACAGAAACTCAAAGGCAGATTAATTTACTTACAAATTCTGTTAATAAAATAATACAGTCCAGAATTGGTGAAATTACCGATATCCCACACTTATACGAAACTTTACTTTACAGAAATTCAAGACCTTATGCTTACTGTCACATTTGCCAAATCTAATATAATAAACCCAGCCATTTTTGATCAAGAAGATTTAAAATCTATTTTTACCAAGCAGTTCACAACAGTCTACATAGCTAATTTAATGGCTGTGTCCAACATTAAAATATTTCAGCCCGATAGTACGTTAAAAGGTCATTATCTTCCCTGTGATACATGGGGACACCATACTACAGATACACGACAACATAGTGGCAGAATGCGACGACGGAGTGAAGGCAGTCACAGAATGCGTTACCAACAATTACGCAACATTTTGCAAACTGGCTAAGCATGACACATGCGCTCGCGGACTACATTCAGGGCAATCTGCTATATGTCGCACGCAGCCCAGGCACCTGGAGCCCATTACAAGGGTTGACGAGGGAATAATTATTGTCAACACGCGTGCGAGTTGATGGCCCTACGTTACACGTCAACGGAACCCATCTTATAACGTTTGAGGAAAGCGCTACGATACGAACCACAACCACAACAAGGTCGAAAGCAAGGTTCCTAGCATCCCAGCTTCCCCTTTGCTACATATTAAGGGACATGATCATGTGTTAAGTCTACCTCTGCTACAGCGAATGAACTCAACCTAAACGCCATCTAGGAGTTGAATGATGATATGATATCCAACGGATCGCCCAAGGTTTGGTTCGCGATCGGAGTACTTGTAAGATTCTTGCTCTGTAGCCTCGTCGTAGCTGGTCACTGCAGGTACCAGAGGAAGTCAGCTGCTCAACTGCAAAAATTCGTCCAAGAGTCATGCATCACCGAGGACGGCAATGAATTTAGAAGGGGAGAAGTTAAAAAACAATTCAACGAGCTCCCTTCGCACTAAGTCTAAGAAGAATCTGTGCAGCTGCAACGTCGATGTGACGAATTCCACATAAGCATAAATACGCTGACACAGCGTCTGACCAAGAGCTCATAGCATGACCATACGCCTTACATATTTACTTCTTATGTATTTAGCTTTAGATTCATATTCCAATTTATTTCCTTTTATTTCCTTCAATATATTCAGTTTTGATATAACCCTTTAACAATAAAGAAGCATAACTCCGGCACTTAGCCGTAACACAAATTGTAATCTCTAATATATTGCTGATCCAGAAGGACGGTGATTCAGATACCTAATCCTATCTCATCCTAATCAACATAAATCAATCCATAAGCTGGATCCCACCAACGGCAACCCCTAACAGGAAAAAGTGGAGATATTCAACACCATAACCTATACGTTTACCCCCATTATTATATCAACCATACCAGGTTTATTAAAGGTAGGATCAGCAAGTACGTAGGTATGCCATTTTGACATATCCACGCTTACTCTTTTTAATGAAAGAGCTTTTATTAACTTTGGCAACACAATAGCCTCAACCTTAAGAAGTTCTTTCCATGGATTTCGCGACTTCACATCTGTTTTTACCTTATATTTTGCCTTTTATTGACGACACGCCACTTATTTCTGTATTTTGTTTAATATTAGGTAAATTTAGTATTTGAGCCGCCTCTTCAGACAAAATGGTACTCTGTGAACCACTATCAATAAGGGCTCTTAGAGTCTTATATCCTCCATTTACATTTTTTACTTGTACTAGAGCTGTAGCCAACAGTGTTGATCGTGCCGTTACACAAGTATTAACTCTCTCCTGTTTTTCTTCAAAATGGAGTTATTTATGGTGTCCTTTACTACACAATGAACAAACGATTTCATTTGTGCATACTTTATTGCTTGAATGGTTCAAGCATTATGTGCAAATGTGTACATTTTTTGCCATTTCATACCTTTCCATAGGTGTCAAACCTTTAAATTTATAGCACTTATATGCCTTATGCCCTGCAACTTTGCAAATCGGACAGTTATCTTTTCTCTTCTTTGCTCATGGCACTTAGCGAACTATATCTTTGCTCCAAGTATTACATGACATCAGATAGCAATTGCATCTGCCTTGCTTTTCTAATTTGACTCTCATATAATTGTAGAGTATCGCTGTCAAATTTTCGATGTATGTGTTGAGCCATCATTACGTCAACTTCATCGGACAAATTTGCTTTAAATTTAATTAAGTGTATTGACTCATTAATTATGTCAATCACTCCTTTTACGCTCATCATTGATCCGATTTAATTGCTCGGAAAATACCCTGAACCTTCAGCTGAACCTTACAATAGATGAGCTACCATGCTCCCTGCTAAGTCTTTTAACGCGGATTTCAAATAATTGAACTTAAGAGCAAGACTTAAATCTTCTCTTTTTTCAATTAACTCCGTAAATAATTCTACAAACAGGTCCCACTCTCTAGGTTCTCCAGAAAATGTGGGTACCCGAATCTTTGGCAACACCGGTAGTTCGCCTCTCACGGTAACATTCTCAACTTTCAAATTTTTCTGATCGTTTATTTTTTTTTCTAACGCTACCAAGGTATTCTGAAGGTCGAACTCTAATTCTTCTATTACCTCTTTAAACGTATCATTACCTATAACCTGAACTGTATAAGCCTGGCACATATGTACCTTCCTGAACAAGAATTTTATTTGTTTAGCATACATTTCGCCTGTTCTATTGTCTATCGTACGTAAATCTTTGCTCACCATGTCCAAATATTCCTGCAGATGACGAACCTTTGCAATTTCTCCTGGCTAACCTTAGCATTCTCATTACTGGAGGTCGCGTTTCCTCGCGACTCTCCGTTGCTGTCTTCAGACTTGTCGAACATCGTTGCATCTGCTTCAATGTTTTCCGAATCAACAGTGCCCTGACTGATTGCCTCTCCTTTGGCTATTAATCTGGCTATCATATCTAAACCTTCCTCATATTTTCCATCTGTAAAATAGAGATGTTCGGTTACTCCACTCTGTAGCATTTGGGTATTGTAACTAATCCATTCATTCTGTATGTCCCTTACTTCATTAAGAATTTTCTTAGTGAACTTACTAGCATCAATCTCTTCTATTTTCTTCAACCTGTTATGCAACTCGTACTGCTTCGCTAACAATTTTTCAGTTTTGGTAGGGAACATTTTATATTGTGGATGTATGTATGTGACAATAAATTTATTTATTTTTTTATACCCTTGCAGAGGGTATTATAAAATTGATCAGATGTTTGTAACGCACAGAAGGAGACGTTTCCGACCCCATTGAGTATATATATTCTTGATCAGCATGAGAAGCTGAGTTGATATAGGCATGTCCGTCTGTCCGTCCGTCTGTGCGTACGCGTTTTACTCAGCCGTCTTAAGAGCTATCGTGCTGAAATTTTTTTTCGGGGGGTTTTTATTACCCGGCAAAAATAAATAATTATTGCCAAGGACTGCAAGGGTATACAAACTTCGGCATAGCCGATGTTAGCTTCTTTGATTTTTGAATTTCGATTTATAAAGTGTTGGTTGTCTACCTCGGTTTGTTTCAATATAATGTTTGTCGTCAACTTGCGTAATTTCACTTATTTTCTTACGGGGTGTTGTCGTTTTCGATCTAACTAAAGGGGCTTGTTTATACTGTGTATTTATTTCAAAATCGTTCCTGTTTTCATTTAATTTATCTATTTGTTTTGCTTTGTTAGCTTGTGTATTATAAAGAGGTGTGCCTGCGTAATATTTAGTTTTATGGTTATATGTGTAAAGGAAAGGATAGTTTCAAATTTAGTTTGTTTGTCCTCTATACTAGATTCTGCATTAATAACTTATAGCTTTTCGTTTACAGTCCTGTGGAATCTTTCCACGTCTGAAACACCATTTTTGCTCGCTGTTATACTTATATTTACGTTTTCCGATTGTTACCAATTTTGAAGTGCTATGCAAATGAAAGCTGAGTCCTTATCTGCTTGGATTTCTAAGGGTTTACCCATATCGTTAAAGATTTTTGTGATCGACTTTTAACTTCAGCTGAAGTCGCGTACTTTGAATAAATATATATACAAGATAGAAATTGTTGATTGTCGATTAAATAGAAATCCATCACGTATTTTTCTCTAGCGTAAGCGTAGCGTGGTTTCAAAAGTTAATTTAGTATTTGAATTTTTTTGATTTTGATAAATTGCATATATGGCATTCATTAATGAAGTTTTGAATTAATTTTTGATAGTCTGGGTAATAGTATTTTTCTTTAAACCAGTTTTGAGTTTTAGTGATACCTGGATGAAGTGGTGATTTATGGTTTTTAGGAATAATTTCTTTGAATTTCGCATAAGTAGGAATGTCTTTTAATTAATAAGTGGTTCTTAGTTTCTTAATTTCTTTAGCAAACTGATTGGTTATTTCTACATATGATATTTCTATCTTCGTTTTGCGAAAATAGTGAGTAACGTTGACTTTATTTTAGTTGTACTTATTGAATTCTATTTGACGATTGCAGAAATTCAGGGGTTTTTCTGAAATTGCTATTAGGTTTTCATTATTTTCTTGAGCACTATGTACTGTAGCTCTAGAACTACTTATTTCTTCACCTAAAAGATTTTCATCTATTTTTATTCTGGAAAGGGCGTCTGCCACATAATTCTCATTTCCTGGTATTTTATTTTGTAATCAAATTCGTTCAATTTCATCTGTGTAATTTCATGTTAGGTTCTTTGATATTGTCCAACCAGACAAGGGGGTTATGATCACTTTGTATTTCAAAATGTCTACCGAAGAGGTACGGCCTAAAATATTTGGTTGCCCATACGATAGATAATAGTTTCTTTTCTATGGCCGAATAATTAAGTTCATGTTCGTTATGTTTTCTACTAGCATATGAAATAGGTCTAAGTTCCTGTGAGATGATCGCACCTAAAGTTATTTTGCTATCATGAGTGGCTAGAAAAAATGGTCTTTTAAAATCGGGATATGCAAATATGGGATCTGTTAAAATAATTGTCGCTCAACTCAATGCATGCATGATCACACACATATGTATACTCTTTCGATCGAGATGCGTAAAAGAGAGCAACGACTCGATGAGAGACATACAGAAGTTAGTCGCGAATAAACTGCACAACCAACCACAGGCATTCTGTTATTACTTATAACAATAGGTTATGGGCCCAGGCAACGTGCCTATGTGGTTGTTGTGGTAATTTCTGGAAGAAATTTGTTTTCGCGATGTGTTGTAGACTTTTTTTTGCACAAAGTATATATAAAACGAGTATAATGTCGGCGTTATATCAGATCGATAAACTCGAGGACAGTAATTATGACTCGTGCATGCGGATTTGTGGAATGTGGCGTCAGGCGAATTGGCTAGGCCAACTACGGAGGAGAACACCGAATGGACAACGCTGGATCAGAAGGCATTGGCAATGATCACCTTGAGCGTCAAGACTTCACAGTTGGGACATGTGAAGCACTGTAAAAGTGCACATTAGGCTTGGAAGAAGCTTCAGGAAGCTCATCAACCCAGAGGACCCGTAAGGAAAGTAGCTCTTTTTAAGAGATTGCTAAGTAAACCTATATAGGAGGGTCAAAGCATATCGAGTTATTTGTCGGATTTCAAGAAAATCTTGGACTAACTTGCTGGCATTAGAATTGAAATATTGGACGAGCTCACAACTATTATTTTGCTTTCCAGTCTTCCAGACAAATTCGACCATTTCGTTGTCGCCATAGAGAAGCGCGACAGTTTACCTTGCTTCGACATGTTATACATAAAGCTGAGAGAGGAAGGAGAACGCAAAAGAGAGAGCGAAAAACCGAGCGAGAGTGCAAAAGCATTTACAAGGGTGGAAAGGCAATCGATGCAGAGAGACAATTGGAAGAAAAAGCAAAAGGCTTGGAAATGTTTTGCATGTGGTGGCAAAGGCCATTTTAAAGCAAATTGTCCCAGTGTAAGCGGTCGGAAAGTTGCATCGAACCCGAATAAGACAGTACAGTCATCGTTAAGTTTGCTGAACGCGTTGGACGCAACATGTTTTGAACTATCGAACTGGTGTCTGGACAGTAGCGCCACCAGCCATATGTGTTGCGACAGAGATTTGTTTTCAAAATTTGAGAAACATTCGGAGAAAATTGTTTTGGCTGATAATACCTTTCTTCAGGCTGAAAGAAAGGGCGAGGTAAAGCTGAATTCCGATTTACGTATACTTACACAAAAGAATGTATTTTATGTACCCAAAATGAGAGGTAATTTCTTTTCTGTGAACAAAGCAGTTGAACATGGATGCATCGTTGAATTTGGACAAAAGTATGCACGAGTGATCCAATAGGGTGAATGCATTGTGAAAGCGGACAAAGTTGGCCGTTTGTATTTTTTTAAACCACACCGAGCGAATGCTATGCCATTAAACAGTCTTACGATGATTTGTGGCATAAAAGGTACTGACATCTTAACTATGGCAGTTTGGGTGAAATTTCACGGAAGGACTTGGCTCGTGGCATGGGGATGTTTGACTCCACGTCGTTGGAACCCTGCAAGATCTGCATGGGAAGAAAGATCACAGTACAGCCATTTCCTGATTCGAACAAGAATAGAGCTAAGGAAATCTTGGAGATGGTGCATTCAGATGTTTGCGGTCCGTTTGATACAAAAAGCCTTGGAGGCAGCAGATACTTTCTGACATTTATCGATGACAGGTCACGTCGTATATTTGTATATTTCCTGAAGGGAAAGCATGAAGTATTTGGAAAGTTTGTGGAGTTTAAAAACATGGCAGAGCGGCAAACTGGAAAGAAGAAAAGTGCCTTTGGAGCGACAAAGGTCGCGAGTATGTCAATAAGACGAGATTTTCTAGGGCAATGGAATATTGCGGCAGCTCACGGTACCATACACACCTCAGCAGAACGGTGTAGCAGAGAGAGTTAACAGAACTCTAGTGGAGATGTTAAGATGCTTCCTCATCCAGTCGGGTCTACATCAATCTCTTTGAGCTGAGGCAGTTTATAAAGCTGCATATCTGCGGGATAGGTCACCAACTCGAGCCCTGGTTAACATGACTCCAATGGAAGCATGGAATGGTAAGAAACCATCAATAAGTCATTTAAATGTTTTTTGGGTCCATTGCAGTGGCACTGGACAAAGGACATCATAAGGGCAAGTTTGAACCAAAGGGCAAAGGATACCGAATAGTTGGTTATTCTTGAAATTCGAAAGGGTATCTTTTGTATGACGCCGAAACCAGGTGTTCGTGGAGGGGCGGAAGAATCCAAATAAGCCGCAAGTGGTTGGCGGGTGCCAATGTCTTCACACACGAGATGGATGCGGGTTGGAAAATTTTACGACCGAAAAGAAGCAAAAGCAAATCACAAGAAAAGAACGGGTGTTCGGGTTAAAATCTCGTATTAGATTAAATGACGATGCCCATCGGAAAAATCAAGTCACCCCTCCTGGTGTGACCGTAGATGCCGAGGATCAAAAAACCCTCCTCACTCCTCACTGCTCTTCGCCGGGCACTGCTGTTCACCCGGTGGCGTGAACATACCGCCCCCCTTGCAACATGTTGCAATTGCCACCCTGGATGGGGGACGGCAGCGTCCTGGAGCGCCTAGATCCCACAGGAGCCGGAGACGACCCATCCAAACACGGTGCACTGGGCTGCGGGCGTACCGCTATGAATGGGCACACAGCCTGGTTGGATCACCTCAGGATAGAGGTCTGCCCCGAGCACCACGGACACCGACGCCGGCCGATAGAAATTGGGGTCGGCTAGGATCAGGGTGGCGAATTTCTCCCGGGCCGGCGCCGACACTTCCCGGATGGGAGTGCGGATGAGCAGGTCCTCTTCGACCCGGAATATAACATTCCGTCGGAACGTCTTGTCAGACAGGGCCATGTCGCTATGAAGGGGCGAGCTGAACGAACTGCAACGAAAGAAATTACGTAGGGGGGAGTGGATTAGTCGATGCACGGGAACGAACAACATGTACGGAGACGAGGACATTTGGACGGAACATAGAGGGATTGGGAGTCACGATAGGGTTTTAGGCTCAGGACTCCTGCTGTCTTGCAACAGGATGAGCTCAGCTACGGGTCTTCGGATAGACCCACGCGCTGTGGTGACATCAGCCACTCGGTCTAGACCGTCAGCCCCGGGCAGAGTGCGCTCAATTCGCCCTAAGCGCCATTCGTTGGAGGGGAGATTATCTTCGGACACGATCACGAAGTCGCCGGTCTGGAGGCTGCGAGTCGGTGATTTCCACTTATTCCGTTTGTGAAGCTCCTTGAGGTACTCACTCTTCCAGCGGCGGCAGAAAGCCTGCTGGATTGCCTTCAGTCGCTGCCATCGGTTGATCAGCGACATAGGCTCAACCAGAATTTCCGGTTCCGCAATGGATAAGAGCGGTCCTCCAATCAGGAAATGTCCCGGGGTTAGGGCCAGCAGATCCTCTGGATCCTCGCTCATGGGAGAAATTGGCCTGGAGTTTAGGCACGCTTCTATCCTACACAGGAGAGTGGACATTTCCTCGAACGTGTACTTGACAGTGGAAGATGACTTGTAAAACAAGGTATTAAAACTGTTGACCCCTGCTTCCCACAGTCCTCCCATATGGGGCGCGCTTGGCGGAATGAACTGCCAAGATAAAGTGTGCTGGGGAAATGCCTTCATTATATCATGCTTGGGGCGTTCAGGAAATCTTTTTCGAGCGCCTTTGAGGCCCCTACGAAGGTTTTGCCATTGTCGGAGTAAATGCGCTGTGGGCATTGTCTCCGTGCGACAAACCGAGAGAAGGCTGCAAGAAATCGTTTAGTGGTGAGGTCGGAGGTAGCCTCAAGATGGATCGCCTTCGTGCTGAAACACACAAAGACGCAGACATAACCCTTAGTTATGAGACACGCATGCCCGGTGTACTTCTTGATCTCGAACGGCCCTGCGAAGTCAATGCCCGTGTAAGTGAAGGGCCTGGAGTACGTGATGCGCTCTCGAGGGAGATCACCCATCATCTGAGTCTGTAGTCGTCGACGATGATCGATGCAGACTTTACACCCCTTGATGTGGGACTTCACCAGGTTCTTAATCCGTGGGATCCAGAATTTGGTGCGCAGATACCGCACCATCAGTTGGTTGCCGCCATGCAACGTGATGCGGTGGGCGAATTCGACAAGCAGGCGTGTGAAATGAGTGCTATAGGGGAGGAGAATAGGATGACGTTCATCATACCGGAGGGACTCAGCGGCCCGGAGTCGTCCGCAGTAGCGGAGTACCCCATGCTGGTCGAGAAAGGGATTCAAATTGAGTAGCGTGCTGGGTGATGGCAGGGGTCGCCCTTCGCCAAGGGCCCGTATCTCCGCGAGGTATTCCCGGAGCTGAGAGGTCCGAATCAAGGCGCGCTCGGCGGAGAGAAGTTCGTCATTGGTGAGGCGGACCGTGGAAGGCGTCGAAATCCTTTTGGTGGCGAAGCGTAGGATGTACGCGATGACTCGTAATGGCCTACCGTAGTCCGAGAAACGTTCGCTGACGTCATCGAGTAGGGTGGTCGCGGTGGTGTGGCACTGGACTCGTTGCTCCAGCTGGGTGCCCGGGAGCTCATGATGGAGAGTTGGCCAATACTCGGGGGCTCGCTGGAGCCAGTCCGGCCCATGCCACCAGAGGCTGCTGGCCGATAACTCGGCCGCGGAGACTCCACGGCTCGCCAGATCAACGGGGTTGTCCTCGGAGCGCACATGTGACCAGCTTTGGCCACTGGTGCTTTTGGAAATGCTGTATACCCGATTGGCCACGAAGGTGGACCAACTGCACGGGGGTTTATTGAGCCAAGCCAACACGATGGTGGAGTCGGTCCAAAACTGGGAGGTTGCAGGTGGGATTGAGAGTTCAGGAACGATCGACGACCAGAGATCGGCTAGCAAAACCGCTCCGCACAACTCCAACCGAGGCAGCTAGACGGTTTTGACTGGAGCTACACGGGTCTTAGCCGTTAATAAATGGACTCTTACTTGATCGTCGTACCGAATCAGCACATATAGGGCTGCTCCATACGCTTTCTGTGACGCGTCACAGAAGCCATGAATATCGCTGGTGTTTAGCCAACGGGTGATGCGGAGTTGACTGGGGCCTGGGTAATCCTGCAGAAATTCGTGCCATTGCTGCAGCAGGAGAGGCGGTAGAGCATCATCCCAGCCCAGTTCGGTTAACCAGATTTGCTGCATGAATATCTTCGCTCGGATAACAAATGGGGCCAGCCAGCCAGCGGGGTCGAAAAGTTTAGCGATATGGGACAGAACCTGCCTCTTGGAGATCGACTCCTTCAAGATCGACTCGTTCAAGTGATAGAGCTTCTCCACTTGTGACAAATACGGATTGGCGATATAAATGGCGGCGAACAAATCGCGGAATGTGGGCCATGCTAGGCTGTCGCCATCAAATGTCTCCACCTCACACGGAGGAACTCTATGACCCGGTGGCCCCGACGGAGCGGTTGGCTGACGCCTGAGAATCGTCATCTGTGCCGAGAGCTGTTCGATGCGTTCTCCGAACAACGTCCCGCATCGCACATACGCCGCGTAAGCGGATTCGTGCTTCGCCTTGATGTGGCTTATGTTTCCCAAGCTTTCCTCGTCGGTTTGGATTGTCAAGGCCTTGTGACAACGGGAGTATGCCATCTCGACAGGGACAGGGAAAGGGATGTGAGCTGCTCTAAGTGCATTTTAATGGAAAACAAGGGTACTTCAGAAGTTAGAGCTTCACTCTCACGAGCTTCAAACAGAGTCAATGCGTCGCACGCTAGAACGAAATCGGAGAGGGACATTCTGGAGTGTTCTCTACGCTGTTCTGATACGGATCGGGTGACGAGAGCGTCAGAACAGTGCGTCACAACAACGTGCGGAATCTGGGTCTGGGTTGAAAGCTTGGAACGACCTTTGTGTTCACTCGAGTCTTTAACCGAGAATCTGCGACCCTTAGGTAGGCTGGACGAAGACGTACGAGACCTCGGGGATTCGCTGCGGCTGCGAACAGTCAAGAACTTGCGCGAAATATCGGTACGCTTCACGGTCACCGGAGTTGTCGGAGGCCGAACCTTCTCCGGAGTTGCAGAGGGAGACGAAAGACTGTTGGACTTCAGCGCAGTCTTGGACGGCTCCGTGGACATACTCAGGGGACGACCTTACCGACGAACACCGCGTTTGTGCGCGTTCCCTTTTTTTTTTTTGGTTTTGGAAGTGAGAAGTGGACTGTATGGGGACGCAAGAACTTTCTCACTGTGCACCGCAGGATTGCGGGAGAATTTTCTCGCGTGTGGCTCGGAAACGAAGCCCCTTTAATGGGGATAGATGCGGAATAATATACGAACGCACGAATGCGGATTGAAAATTACACGTAGACGAAGCGAAATGATTACAAAACAAGTTTATATGGATTCGTGAGTAACGATGGGAGTACGTATAAAACAAAACACGGATGAAATATATAAATAAAGATGTATAGGATAAAAAGAAAATACGTTTTTATATAAATCTGGATCTGGATATATATATGTGCGCAAAATAATGGCCGGAAAAAATTTTATATGTTATATAATATAATATGGACGGATATATATATGGGCACGATAATGCTGGAACAAAAATATATATGTATTTATTTAGAAATATGGGCGGATATATATATGTGCGCAAAATACTGGCCGGAAAAAATATATGTATAATTTATAAATATGGCCGGTTATATAAATATGGGTCCGATAGTGCTGGAAAAAATATATGTATGTATTTATTTAGAAATATGGGCGGATACAAATATATATGTCCGCACAATAATGGCCGAAAAAAATTATAAATAATTTATAGATATGGACGGATGTATAGGGGCACGAAGATGCTGGAAAAAAATATATATATGTATGGATTTATATATATATGTGCGCGAAATACTGGCCGTAAAAAATTATATATATAATTTATAAATGTGGACAGATATATAAGTGGGCAAAATAATGGCCGGAGGAAATTATATGTATCTTAATTAATAAATATGGACGGGTATATAATTAGACGAAAGAAGGAAATCGGAAATAATGTGATTTGAATTTGGCGCGCTTGAGCCGCCTATCGATATCACGACTCGACTCACGTGTCACCACTACTCCGAAAACAGCTGTCGGCCGCTGCTTATATATTTGGTTTTGGTTTTGTTGTTTAATTATGTTAATAAAAAAATTTTTTTTTTTTTTGTGGTTGTGCGGAGGAAAAAGAACAAAACGAACGTTTTTTACACACCGCAAGTGTTGTGAAACAAAACAATATACCCGATCAGTGAATGCTTTGATATATGTACATAAATGCGTAAGTACACAGGTAGGTATGTAGATATGTATGCACACGCGTTGTTCACACAAAACGTAAGTAATTTGTCAATTAGTTGGATGTTGGGTTCCTTTCCCCTTCCTTTTTTGTTAAATCAATGCGCGACACCGAAATGGATTGTGTGTTGTGGATATGTACATACATATGTGCGTGCATCAATGTATGACTATGTAAGTATGTATGTATATACATACATATGTAAGCAAGTGCACCGGTTTTCAAATACGCGCGTGGGGAAATTAATTTCGCAACCAATTCGAACGCACAAGAAATCGCGGTGCATACGTTAATTGATATTAACAAATTTTTTTGTTTTTTGTGTTGTGGTAAATGTGCGAATGAATTATGTGTATGTATATGGATATGTACATATGCGCGAACATCAACAGATGGCGATGTATGTATGTAAGTGGATATGCGCGTGAGGAGATTAATTTTTGCAATTGAACCAATTCGGACACACAAGAATTCGCGATGCATACGTGAATTGCAATTTAAATTTTTGTTTGTGTGTGGTAAATGTGCGAACGAATTATATGTATGTATATGGATATATACATATGCGCGTACATCAACAGATGAAGATGTATGTATGTAAGTAGATACGCGCGTGAAGAAACTAGTTTGGCATGGAAATAATTCGAACACATATGAAATCGCGGTGAACACTTTGATTGCTAATTTTTTTTTTTTTTTTATAACACTTTAATAATTTTTGTTTTTTAAACCTTTACGCGGACTTGGCAAACAGCTATGGAAACTACATGTACATGTGAATGCATATGTACAAAAGTGGCATTGTACCAGTGCAAGGAAAAGAACATAAATAAAAATGGGTAATAGTGGAATGGAAAACGAAAACGTTGGACAAACACGCCAAGGATTAGGAACTACCATGTAACCTTGGAACAGGTCAGGTATGTACATACAATATATAAAAGTGTGTAGGTCGCTATGGAAAAGCGGGAAAACCTCACACTTTTATTAGTATGTAGGGGCAAAAGAGATGAATAATGAAATTTTGTACTTATCAGGAATTCCGCCGATGCAAGCTGGAGGAGCGGAAGGAGATCCGGCTCGAAGGACCAATGTTCGTGGAGCGCGGAAGAATCCAAATAAGCCGCAAGTGGTTGGCGGGTGCCAATGTCTTCAAGGGTCTGGTGTAGTAAGTAATTAAAACGCGCGAGAACTTCGTTTTAAACTAATCTATATTTATTGATATTACTTTACAATATGTCCCGACACACACGAGATGGATGCGGGTTGACAAATTTTACGATCGAAAAGAAGCAAAAGCAAATCACAAGAAAAGAACGGGTGTTCGGGTTAAAAACTCGTATTAGATTAAATGGCGATGCCCATCGGAAAAATCAAGTCACCCCTCCAGGTGTGACCGTAGATGCCGAGGATCAAAAAACCCTCCTCACTCCTTACTGCTCTTCGCCGCTCACTGCTGTTCACCCGGTGGCGTGAACACCAGGCAAGTCGTTGAGAAGCGAGACGTTTTGTTCCACGAGTGTTTTCGCAATGATGATTCGAATTGTAATATTGTGAAATTTGTACATCAAGGATCTACTGGACCAGATATACTCATACATACATAATGAACACCATGCAGCCATAAAGCATGTTTTACGATATCTGGCTTCGACAGTTGGTTTCAGGATTCATTACAAGCAACCAGAAGCGGCATTCACCGGTTTCATGGACGCAGACTGGGGAGGCGATAAGATTGATCGCAAGTCTTATACAGGATATGTATATGTTTTTTTCTGGCTGTCGGACCGATATCATGGAAATCGGAGAAGCAGCGGAGTGTTTCTCTTAGCAGTACCGAGGTAGAGTACATGGCATTATCTACAGCGTGTAAAGAAGTCATTATATTGCGTCGAATTATTATCGAGATTGGTTGCGGAGAAGATACATCTACCGTTTTGAATGGCGATAACCTAAGCGCGCAACAATTGGCTAAGAACCCGGTTCACCATTCAAGGACGAAGCACGTGGACATTAGATATCATTTTGTTAGACAAGTAGTTAATGATGGCCAGATTATTTTAAAGTATAAGTCTACCAATGAGATGATAGGTGATATCCTGACCAAGAATCTTCCGAAGAAGAAGCATGTAGAGTTAACGAATTTGTTAAGTATAAGATAAATTTGTGGATTTACTTGCATTGAGGAAGGGTGTTGAAATAATTGTCGCTCAACTCAATGCATGCATGATCACACACATATGTATACTCTCTCAATCGAGAGAGCAACGACTCGATGAGAGACATACAAAAGTTAGTCGCGAATAAACTGCACAACCAACCACACGTATTCTGTTATTAAACCCTTGCAAAAAGGGTATATTAATTTTGGTCAGAAGTGTGCAACGCATAGAACGAAGCATCTCCGACCATACAAAGTATATATATTCTTGATCAGCATGACGAGACGAGTTCAACTAGCCATGTCCGTCCGTCCGTCCGTCCGTCCGTCCGTCCGTGGATCAACGCAAACTCCTCCTAGACCGTAAGAGCTACAGAGCTGAAATTTTGCACGTAGGCTTGTATATACTGCAGGGGTTGTACATCTCGGATTCAGCCGGATCGGACAACTATATCATATAGCTCCCATTCAAACCCCAAAGTCACGAACAGTGACTTTTCTCAATAACTTTGTTATTTTCTATGTTATTATCGTGAAACTTATAATATTTAATATTAGAGAGTTTATTACGCTTTATAAACGACTGTGCCAAGTTTGATCAAGATCGGGTGAGTATATCATTTAGCTCCCATAGGAACGATCGGTGGAAAACAGTGACTTTGATCAGTATCTTCGTTATCTCCTATGATTGTAGGCCATTCTTTCGCAAACATAAGCCTTTTTATATAAAACGTTCTTCCACATTGATGGCTAATAGGTAAGGAAAGAGTTACGAAAAAAATTGCAAGGGTATACAAATTTTGACGCGGTCGAAGTTAGCTCCGGCCCTCTGGTTTCTTATTTCTTATAACAATAGGATCGTTCATAATTTTAATTTTTCAAAGGATGAAATATAATGTGGGTCGTTTATGTTAATCTTAGCTCCTTTCTTTAATCCAAAAGTTAAAGGCATTTCAATATATGCAAAATTTGGAATGAATTTACGGAAGAATCCGCATAAGCCTAAGAATGATTTTATTTCTTTCGGAGTGTTCAAGATTGGACATTTTAGAATAGCTTTGACTTTGTCTGGGTTTGGTTTGATTCCTTCTGTGGTTATGACGTGACTAAAAATTCTGTTTCCTTTTTCAAGAACTCTCATTTATCTACTTGTAGTTTTATCTAAAATCTGCTAATCTAGCATTGCGCAATTTAGCAAAGACTGTTTTTAGTGATGCCAAATGTTCTTATGAGGTGAAATACACAATGTTATCGTCTTAGTAGACTAAACAATGTTTATAAATTAAATCTTCTAAAAAATTCTTCATACATCTTTGAAATGTTGCTGGTGCATTTTTTAGCCCAAATGGCATTCGTGTGTACTCGTAATGACCATGTTTAGTTGAAAAGGCGGTTTTTTCGATTGATTTAGGGTCCATTTGGATTTGATGGAATCCCTTGGCGAGGTCAATGGTTGTAAAATATTGACATTTTCCAAGATTGTCTAATATTACATTCATTACTGGTATTGGGAACTTGTCATCGACAGTAATCTCATTTAGACTACGATAGTCGATTACTAGGCGGAACTTTTGTTCCTTGGATGCGTCCTCTTTTTTAGGTACGATCCAGATTGGTGAACAATAGGGCAATTTCGATTTCCGAATGATTCCCTGTTCCGTCATTTCGTTAATTGGTTTATTGACTTCTTCGTCAAAGATTTGTGGGTATTTAATGGGTGTTTGTAAATTAGGTCTTTGTGCTTAGTTCTGATGTAATGTTTTATTGTACTGGTAAAGGTCAAATTTTCACCTTTCCTATACTGGATATCGCTAAATTCGTGCAATATTTTCTTTAACTTTTATATTTCTTCTGAATTTAAATGATCAAGTCTAAATTGGTTTCTTTCCTCAATATCGTTATTTAGTTCACGTGCGAATACTTCATATTCGAACTCTGGGGGGAGGATAAAGTATTGATTCTTCTTTTTCTTCTTTATTGGTGTATTTGAAATAGAATTTGTGATTTGAAAATGTTACACTATTTTCTTCGTAGTTAATAACAGCCTGTTGTCGTTTGTTGACGAAAATTAATGGCAATTTTTGATGGTTGGGGCAAAGTTTGCTTGGTGCAAAAGATTCGCTTTTATTAAGCTCAATTATTCCTTTTATTGTTTGCACATTCAACTTTTCTGATGTTTCTGGAAAATTGAAATAATTTTCGTTGATAATATTTATTGAACAGCCTGTATCTATAACGCACTTTAAAGTATTGTTATTGATTTTTAGTTGGACATAAGGATTTGATTGGAGGTATTCGGTTGATCTATTTGATCCAACTGTTCTGTCTGAGCTATCTGATCCGAGGCTGATTGATGAAAATTTTCGGACCATTCCATTTTACTCTGATCACTGGTACATTATCTTTGCCTTTTAGTGGGTTGATTTATCACAGGGTTTTGCTTTTGAGGTTAATTCTGAAAATTTAGGGGATTTTCTTGCCTGCCATGATTAAGATTTTGTTGAAATTCTTCTCCTTTGAGAAGAATTTGTTAATTATTTTGGGAATTGGTATGATTTGAATTATTGTATTGGTGGTTTTGCTTATAGTAGTGCTGGTATAGCCGTCGTAGTAACTCCTTATAACGAGTTTGCACCTTATGTTCGCCGATGAGGGCGGCCCGCAACTCACTCCAATTGTTGGCGTGCGCTAGTTGTGATGTCCGCTGTGCTTCTCCAGTGAGCTGCATCTCTATAGTGCCGAACATCAAACTAAGTTGGCGGACGTTCCTCGTCGGGTAGAGTTGTAGAATATAGTCAATAGTATAAACGTGCTCAGGGTCAAAGCGTTACTATCGAAATTGGGCAACTGTCTAAGCATGGTAAGTGCCTGGTTCAGATGTGTTTCTGATAGTTCCAGTGTCATGTTGGATTAGAATATATTTAGAACTTCAATAATCGATGTCGCGCTTTTGATTGCAAGGTTATTTTGCGGATAAAATGAAAAAAAGTATTTTCGGGGGCTTTGGTCCTTAGTTACTTACAGCTCCTTATATATATTTTTTTTTTCGTGGGCTTTGGGCTTTAGTTGCTTACAGCTCCTTTACTTGTTTTTAGCACAAAAAGTCTTGATCACGGGCCAACCTTAGATTTGATATCTGTAGCGGTGGCTTGACACAAGTTTCGCACATTTATTTATTTATTGATACAAAGAAAAGTTTTGCTTATTACGCAACCTTAGATTCGATATCCGTAACGGTCGCTTATACACAAAGTTTTGCACGCAATAAATTATTTCGTTTTATCCTACCGACTGCGCCAGTTAAAAATCCACTTCTTTTATTAATTAAAAAAATTATGGATTGGTGAGACTCGAAAACGATCTTTATTGAAACAAATCGTCTTAAGAACTAACTTATGATTATTCATACAGATATGATTAAAGTTTGGTTACAAAGCTTTTGATGTTAGTATTGGGAGCTTTTGATCTGGTGACAAGGGATCTGGACTTTGATTGGTTTATTGATTTTTGCCTACTAAGCGTTCTTATAGGATATTTGTTTAGTCTCGGTTGCAGTAAACATCCGCTGTTTTCTAGACTAAAGGGGGGTCAAGTTATGTGGGTGAATGGAGTGAGAAATTGAGTGGTGTGAGTGAGTGAGTGAGTATAGAAAATAGCCTGTGCTCAGGCAGGAAATACAGGGTACAGAGTTGGAAGTGCTTGCTGTGTTGCAAGTGAAATTTCTTGGGATGGGGACAATTCATGTAAAACTGGATTGTCAAAAGCTGAGTCACTTGATTGTACAAAAGTTTCGTTCTTAATTTGAGTAATAATTATTTTTATTGATATTGACTTAAATTTATAGATAAGATATAGGGTTAAACTTATTAAAGTAATTATAAATGTTGTGGTAGTTATGATGTTAAATATTTTGTTATACGAAGTTTTTTCGCAAATGATTTGTTTAGCTTGGATATAAGTTTTGTTACATTGTTGGTTACATAAATATTTTGGGTATAATCTTGTAATGTAATAACTATTGTTATTTCATTTAACTGCATAGCACAGTCGTATATTTTTATGATATTATTTCCTTCTATGAATATTTTTTTCTGGTTACAATTTTGTTTTAAATTTGTCTTGCGCAAGTTCCAAGTTACGATAATATTGGGTTCTACATAACTATTTGAATTTGTTTTGAACATCTTTGTGTATTTGCATTCTGCTGGTTTTTGTGTAATAATGCCAACTATACACTCATTTATTTCTTGTTTTTTTGGTTGATTTTGCATAAATTTTATTATTTTGAATATGGTAAGTTTCTTGAATATTTTCTGTTAAAGTGTTATTATTTTCATCTGGATAGGATATAATTTTGAATAGCGATGTTTTAGATATTTGTCTAGGTATATGCGAAACTATTAATATTTCATTTGTGTCTGATTTTAACTAAGTAGATGTTTTTATGTTTAAAAGTTTTTCTGTATTTATGTTAAATTTTTCTTGATGGTTTATAAGTTTTGGATAACATATTCCTAGTCTTGCCAACTGCATTAGTAATTCCATGTCTTCTATGTATTCTGTAAAATGCTCTAAACTAAACATTAGTATATTTAATTTTTGTCTGCATCCTGTTGAATAGTAAGGTTATTTAGGAGTTCTATATTTTTGTTGACTGCTTCAATGATATGATTAAGTTCATTATTTTGGGCGCTATTTGCTGATAGATTTTCAATTTTTTGTTCAAGTTCTTCTTTATCTTATTGGTCTAAGGTACCAAAAAGATATTTATGTGCTGTGCCTATTATGTTAATAAGTCCTCGCTTATTTCTCTTTATTATTTTTGTGCCGTTCATTTCATGTTCTTATGTGGTTCTGACTGCTCAACCAAATTTACAGTTAAATATTGATATTCGAAATCTGAGGGTAAATCCATGGTTCCTGTTTTAAATACAAGATATCCATTAGGTGTCATTATGGAATTAATTTCAATGGTTTGATTATGCGTCGAGTGCACCATTGATAAGAGTAGAAATAGTAAGGTTGGTATCTCTAAAATTAATTAGTATATTTACTTTGATGAGTTTTCTTTTTGAATTTCGATTTATAGTGTGTTGTTTGTCTACCTCGGTTTGTTTCAATATAATGTTTGTCGTCAACTTGGGTAATTTCACCTGTTTTCTTAAAGGGTGTTGTCGTTTTTGATCTAACTAAAGGGGCTTGTTTATACTGGTGTTAATTTCAAAATCGTTCCTATTTTCATTTAATTTATCAATTTGTTTTGCTTTGTTAGCGTGTGTATTATACTAGATTCTGCATTAATAACTTATAGCTTTTCGTTTACAGTCCTGTGGAATCTTTCCACGTCTAAAACATCATTTTTGCTCGCTGTTATACTTATATTTACGTTTTCCGATTGTTACCAATTTTGAAGTGCTATGCAAATGAAAGCTGAGTCCTTATCTGCTTGGATTTCTAAGGATTTACCATATCGTTAAAGATTTTTGTGATTGCCCTTTTTGTTTCAAGCCAATCTCGACTTTTAACTTCAGCTGAAGTCGCGTACTTTGAATAAATATATATACAAGATAGAAATTGTTGATTGTCGATTAAATAGAAATCCATCACGTATTTTTCTCTAGCGTAAGCGTAGCGTGGTTTCAAAAGTTAATTTAGTATTTGAATTTTTTGATTTTGATAAATTGCATATATGGCATTCATTAATGAAGTTTTGAATTAATTCTTGATAGTCTGGATAATAGTATTTTTCTTTAGACCAGTTTTGAGTTTTAGTGATACCTGGATGAAGTAGTGATTAATGGTTTTTTAAGAATAATATCTTTGAATTCGTCATAAGTTGGAATGTCTTTTAATTTATAAGTGGTTCTTAATTTTTTTGTTTGGCTGTTTGGACTAATTATTTCAAGATAGGCTTCTTGGAGTATTTGAAAATCTGTGTCGTTTTGAATGTAAAGTGCGTTATTTTTTGAGCATAAATATTCCTAAATAATTTCTTTAGCAAACTGATTGGTTATTTCTACATATGATATTTCTATCTTCGTTTTGCGAAAATAGTGAGTAACGTTGACTTTATTTTAGTTGTACTTATTGAATTCTATTTGACGATTGCAGAAATTCAGGGGTTTTTCTGAAATTGCTATTAGGTTTTCATTATTTTCTTGAGCACTATGTACTGTAGCTCTAGAACTACTTATTTCTTCACCTAAAAGATTTTCATCGATTTTTATTCTGGAAAGGGCGTCTGCTACATAATTCTCATTTCCTGGTATTTTATTTTGTAATCAAATTCGTTCAATTTCATCTCTGTAATTTCATGTTAAGTTCTTTGATATTGTCCAACCAGACAAGGGGGTTATGATCACTTTGTATTTCAAATATCTACCAAAGAGGTACTGCCTAAAATATTTGGTTGCCCATACGATAGATAATAGTTTCTTTTCTATGGCCGAATAATTAAGTTCATGTTCGTTATGTTTTCTACTAGCATATGAAATAGGTCTATGTTCCTGTGAGATGATCGCACCTAAAGTTATTTTGCTATCATGAGTGGCTAGAAAAAATGGTCTTTTAAAATCGGGATATGCAAATATGGGATCTGTTAAAATAATTGTCGCTCAACTCAATGCATGCATGATCACACACATATGTATACTCTTTCGATCGAGATGCGTAAAAGAGAGCAACGACTCGATGAGAGACATACAGAAGTTAGTCGCGAATAAACTGCACAACCAACCACAGGCATTCTGTTATTACTTATAACAATAGGTTATGGGCCCAGGCAACGTGCCTATGTGGTTGTTGTGGTAATTTCTGGAAGAAATTAGTTTTCGCGCTGTGTTCTAGACTTTTTTTCAACAAAGTATATATAAAACGAGTATAATGTCGGCGTTATATCAGATTGATAAACTCGAGGACAGTAATTATGACTCGTGCATGTGGATTTGTGGAATGTGGCGTCAGGCGTATTGGCAAGGCCAACTACGGAGGAGAACACCGAATGGACAACGCTGGATCAGAAGGCATTGGCAATGATCACCTTGAGCGTCAAGACTTCACAGTTGGGACATGTGAAGCACTGTACAAGTGCACATTAGGCTTGGAAGAAGCTTCAGGAAGCTCATCAACACAGAGGACCCGTAAGGAAAGTAGCTCTTTTTAAGAGATTGCTAAGTAAACGTATACAGGAGGGTCAAAGCATATCGAGTTATTTGTCGGATTTCAAGAAAATCTTGGACTAACTTGCTGGCATTAGAATTGAAATATTGGACGAGCTCACAATTATTATTTTGCTTTCCAGTCTTCCAGACAAATTCGACCATTTCGTTGTCGCCATAGAGAAGCGCGACAGTTTACCTTGCTTCGACATGTTATGCATAAAGCTGAGAGAGGAAGGAGAACGCAAAAGAGAGAGCGAAAAACCGAGCGAGAGTGCAAAAGCATTTACAAGGGTGGAAAGGCAATCGATGCAGAGAGACAATTGGAAGAAAAAGCAAAAGGCTTAGAATTGTTTTGCATGTGGTGGCAAAGGCCATTTTAAAGCAAATTGTCCCAGTGTAAGCGGTCGGAAAGTTGCATCGAACCCGAATAAGACAGTACAGTCATCGTTAAGTTTGCTGAACGCGTTGGACGCAACATGTTTTGAACTATCGAACTGGTGTCTGGACAGTAGCGCCACCAGCCATATGTGTTGCGACAGAGATTTGTTTTCAAAATTTGAGAAACATTTGGAGAAAATTGTTTTGGCTGATAATACCTTTCTTCAGGCTGAAAGAAAGGGCGAGGTAAAGCTGAATTCCGATTAACGTATACTTACATAAAAGAATGTATTTTATGTACCCAAAATGAGAGGTAATTTCTTTTCTGTGAACAAAGCAGTTGAACATGGATGCATCGTTGAATTTCGACAAAAGTATGCACGAGTGATCCAATAGGGTGAATGCATTGTGAAAGCGGACAAAGTTGGCCGTTTGTATATTTTTAAACCACACCGAGCGAATGCTATGCCATTAAACAGTCTTACGATGATTTGTGGCATAAAAGGTACGGACATCTTAACTATGGCAGTTTGGGTGAAATTTCACGGAAGGACTTGGCTCGTGGCATGGGAATGTTTGACTCCACGTCGTTGGAACCCTGCAAGATCTGCATGGGAAGAAAGATCACAGTACAGCCATTTCCTGATTCGACCAAAAATAGAGCTAAGGAAATCTTGGAGCTGGTGCATTCAGATGTTTGCGGTCCGTTTGATAAAAAAAAAGCCTTGGAGGCAGCAGATACTTTCTGACATTTATCAATGACAGGTCACGTCGTATATTTTTATATTTCCTGAAGGGAAAGCATGAAGTATTTGGAAAGTTTGTGGAGTTTAAAAACATGGCAGAGCGGCAAACTGGAAAGAAGAAAAGTGCCTTTGGAGCGACAAAGGTCGCGAGTATGTCAATAAGACGAGATTTTCAAGGGCAATGGAATATTGCGGCAGCTCACGGTACCATACACACCTCAGCAGAACGGTGTAGCAGAGAGAGTTAACAGAACTCTAGTGGAGATGTTAAGATGCTTCCTCATCCAGTCGGGTCTACATCAATCTCTTTGAGCTGAGGCAGTTTATAAAGCTGCTTATCTGCGGGATAGGTCACCAACTCGAGCCCTGGTTAACATGACTCCAATGGAAGCATGGAATGGTAAGAAACCATCAATAAGTCATTTAAATGTTTTTTGGGTCCATTGCAGTGGCACTGGACAAAGGACATCATAAGGGCAAGTTTGAACCAAAGGGCAAAGAATACCGAATAGTTGGTTATTCTTGAAATTCGAAAGGGTATCGTTTGTATGACGCCGAAACCAGGCAAGTCGTTGAGAAGCGAGACGTTTTGTTAGACGAGCGTTTTCGCAATGATGATTCGAATTGTAATATTGTGAAATTTGTACATCAAGGATCTACTGGACCAGATATACTCATACATACATAATGAACACCATGCAGCCATAAAGCATGTTTTACGATATCTGGCTTCGACAGTTGGTTTCAGGATTCATTACAAGCAACCAGAAGCGGCATTCACCGGTTTCATGGACGCAGACTGGGGAGGCGATAAGATTGATCGCAAGTCTTATACAGGATATGTATATGTTTTTTTCTGGCTGTCGGACCGATATCATGGAAATCGGAGAAACAGCGGAGTGTTTCTCTTAGCAGTACCGAGGTAGAGTACATGGCATTATCTACAGCGTGTAAAGAAGCCATTATATTGCGTCGAATTATTATCGAGATTGGTTGCGGAGAAGATACATCTACCGTTTTGAATGGCGATAACCTAAGCGCGCAACAATTGGCTAAGAACCCGGTTCACCATTCAAGGACGAAGCACGTGGACATTAGATATCATTTTGTTAGACAAGTAGTTAATGATGGCCAGATTATTTTAAAGTATAAGTCTACCAATGAGATGATAGGTGATATCCTGACCAAGAATCTTCCGAAGAAGAAGCATGTAGAGTTAACGAATTTGTTAAGTATAAGATAAATTTGTGGATTTACTTGCATTGAGGAAGGGTGTTGAAATAATTGTCGCTCAACTCAATGCATGCATGATCACACACATATGTATACTCTCTCAATCGAGAGAGCAACGACTCGATGAGAGACATACAAAAGTTAGTCGCGAATAAACTGCACAACCAACCACACGTATTCTGTTATTAAACCCTTGCAAAAAGGGTATATTAATTTTGGTCAGAAGTGTGCAACGCATAGAACGAAGCATGAAACGAAGCTGAAATTTTGCACGTAGGCTTGTATATACTGCAGGGGTTGTACATCTCGGATTCAGCCGGATCGGAAAACTATATCATATAGCTCCCATTCAAACCCCAAAGTCACGAACAGTGACTTTTCTCAATAACTTTGTTATTTTCTATGTTATTATCGTGAAACTTATAATATTTAATATTAGAGAGTTTATTACGCTTATAAACGACTGTGCCAAGTTTGATCAAGATCGGGTGAGTATATCATTTAGCTCCCATAGGAACGATCGGTGGAAAACAGTGACTTTGATCAGTATCTTCGTTATCTCCTATGATTGTAGGCCATTCTTTCGCAAACATAAGCCTTTTTATATAAAACGTTCTTCCACATTGATGGCTAATAGGTAAGGAAAGAGTTACGAAAAAAATTGCAAGGGTATACAAATTTTGACGCGGTCGAAGTTAGCTCCGGCCCTCTGGTTTCTTATTTCTTATAACAATAGGATCGTTCATAATTTTAATTTTTCAAAGGATGAAATATAATGTGGGTCGTTTATGTTAATCTTAGCTCCTTTCTTTAATCCAAAAGTTAAAGGCATTTCAATATATGCAAAATTTGGAATGAATTTACGGAAGAATCCGCATAAGCCTAAGAATGATTTTATTTCTTTCGGAGTGTTCAAGATTGGACATTTTAGAATAGCTTTGACTTTGTCTGGGTTTGGTTTGATTCCTTCTGTGGTTATGACGTGACTAAAAATTCTGTTTCCTTTTTCAAGAACTCTCATTTATCTACTTGTAGTTTTATCTAAAATCTGCTAATCTAGCATTGCGCAATTTAGCAAAGACTGTTTTTAGTGATGCCAAATGTTCTTATGAGGTGAAATACACAATGTTATCGTCTTAGTAGACTAAACAATGTTTATAAATTAAATCTTCTAAAAAATTCTTCATACATCTTTGAAATGTTGCTGGTGCATTTTTTAGCCCAAATGGCATTCGTGTGTACTCGTAATGACCATGTTTAGTTGAAAAGGCGGTTTTTTCGATTGATTTAGGGTCCATTTGGATTTGATGGAATCCCTTGGCGAGGTCAATGGTTGTAAAATATTGACATTTTCCAAGATTGTCTAATATTACATCCATTACTGGTATTGGGAACTTGTCATCGACAGTAATCTCATTTAGACTACGATAGTCGATTACTAGGCGGAACTTTTGTTCCTTGGATGCATCCTCTTTTTTAGGTACGATCCAGATTGGTGAACAATAGGGCGATTTCGATTTCCGAATGATTCCCTGTTCCATCATTTCATTAATTTGTTTATTGACTTCTTCGTCAAAAATTTGTGGGTATTTGTATGGGTGTTTGTAAATTAGGTCTTCGTGCTTAGTTCTGATGTTATGTTTTATTCTACTGGTGAAGGTCAAATTTTCACCTTTCCTATACTGGATATCGCTAAACTCGTGCAATATTTTCTTTAACTTTTATATTTCTTCTGAATTTAAATGATCACGTCTAAATTCATTTTTTTCGTCGATACCGTTTTTTATTTCATGTGCGAATGCTTCATATTCGAACTCTGGGGAGTATTGATTCTTCTTTTTCTTCTTTATTGGTGTATTTGAAATAGAATTTGTGATTTGATAATGTTACACTATTTTCTTCGTAATTAATAACGGCCTGACATGCTTTGAGATATTCTTTTTTCTTCTTTATTGGTGTATTTGAAATAGAATTTGTGATTTGATAATGTTACACTATTTTCTTCGTAATTAATAACGGCCTGACATGCTTTGAGATATTTTCTACCTAATAGTATGTCATATGTTGATGAAAATTTATGGCTATAAAGTTTTTGATGGTTGGGGCAAAGTTTGCTTGTGCAAAAGATACGCTTTTGTAAATCTCAATTATTCCTTTTATTGTTTGAACATTCAACTTTTCTGATGTTTCTGGAAAATTGAAATAATTTTTTTTTTGATAATATTTATTGAAGAGCCTGTATCTATAACGCACTTTAAAGTATTGTTATTGATTTTTAGTTGGACATAAGGATTTGATTGGAGGTATTCGGTTGATCTATTTGATCCAACTGTTCTGTCTGAGCTATCTGATCCGAGGCTGATTGATGAAAATTTTCGGACCATTCCATTTTACTCTGATCACTGGTACATTATCTTTGCCTTTTAGTGGGTTGATTTATCACAGGGTTTTGCTTCTGAGGTTAATTCTGAAAATTTAGGGGATTTTCTTGCCTGCCATGATTAAGATTTTGTTGAAATTCTTCTCAAAGCTGTTGGTTATTTTGGGAGAGCTTTAAGGTTTAGTTACTTACAGCGCCTTTACTTGTTTTTAGCACAAAAAGTCGTGATCACGGGCCAACCTCAGATTTGATATCTGTAGCGGTGGCTTGACACAAGTTTCGCACATTTATTTATTTATTGATACAAAAAAAGTTTTGCTTATTACGCAACCTTAGATTCGATATCCGTAACGGTCGCTTATATAAGCAATTACACGATTCAAAACTAACCTTTCCCAAATAACGAAGGCCATTGGGCCACCGGGAAACATTGCATTCCATTGCACTGAAATTCCAACTCATCCGGTGGGTTGTTTGACAAAATTTGCTGAATCCGCAGAAATGACCAAACTGTGGTTTTCGCAAGCGCTAGCACTTATTAGTCAGCAATAACGGGCAAGGGTGAGGCCGAGGAAAAGACACATAATATCTTTTTCCCTCGGTTGCAAATTTTTGGCGCCACCCCGACGACCGCATGAATAAAGTGCTTCCCTATTAGCCGAGTTGGCTGTTATTAGAACCCGGCCACATATGATGACCTTCAAGATTCGACTATAAGCTTCATCGGCCACCATTTGAAGGCTCCTCTCCAGGGATTTGCCGAGAATATACACTGGCAATGGTTAAAAGTCCAAGCCCTTCTTCTGTGATAGGAGCTGCTAAAAAACCTTATTGTGATTTTTTTGAAAACCCAAGACGTTCTTCTGAAAAAAGAGTCGCAAAAGAATGGCAGAATACTAAATCCCAGGGACCGCATTCCTATCTCAGAGCAGGGTGAGTCCTAATGGGGAAAAAGAAAGCCCTCAGTCTGTGAAAAGAGCCGCTGTAGAATTCATGGCACCACTGATGATAATGAAGAGATACTCTTTTGACCCTTTGCCTTTATGATTTAATTTTATTTTTAGAAATTCACGAGTTAACGAGGGCTGGAGTAGGATGTCTGCACTTGAGTATGCCTCTCAAACGGAGGTATCCAGATCGTCTCTGATTTTTCGCATAACGAAAAATCGAATCCAAAGATCGCCCTTGGAGACCCTCTAGGGTCAATAGGGACCCCTCCTGTGGCGGTGGTTGCTCTAAGTACTCCTGTATGGGCTCTGCTGGAACGTTAACCGGACTTGGGAACGGATAGGGAATCGTGACTTCGTCCTCATCAGGGTTGGGCATAACAATCCCTAAGCTATCGAAACCACTTTCTAACTCATTTCCATATTGCCCCCAGCGGCACAGCGTATAGCTCTGCTAAGAATCCGAAGAGCCACCATTAGTGACTCGGCCGAATAACGCAGAAGCCGAACTGGAATCCCAATCGGACTCTAACCGAGAGTCCACTACAGTAATCTCTTCATCGTCTTCCTCCGTGGGCACACCATCAGATGAACTGTCACAGTAAAAAGCTGCCGTGTTTGAGGTGAAATTTTCGTCCGATCGGTTCTTTTTGCCAATTGATACTAAGAAGGCAACACCCATCATTTAACCAGCTAGGGTTTATGAGAGTCATAAAGACAGGGATTTGCCTAGTCAGCCGCTACAGGTATAGAACGAAGTCAGCATATGGAGGGGAAAAGAAGAGTGGGAAACACATGAATTCAAGTGTGCATCCGATTATGCAGACGCAACAAAATTTCAGTTTAACAAATAAAATGCTACCCTTTCATTCAGCAAGACTTTATGATGCGCTAACAACGCGAAGCAACAGTTAACATATGGGGTGCTAATATATGACTTTCAATTTTTCAGATAACCTTGTGAGTATCACGCGTTGCAGAATTTTTTCGTTATACCAAAACGGGGGAGAACCGAATACACTAAACACGCTCACACTAGCAGACACCCAACTATACAAAATTAAAAACGCGTCTAAGGGTGGCAAGCCCAGGAGTAGTAAATTTGAACGTTAGGCTACAGGAGGCCATCAGTGCATTGGCCGAGAGGGATGCTCTAATCGAGCAATTTAAGTCCCGAAATGCTGTCTTGGCAGCTTCAAGGGACGATGCCTCGTCTATGTTAGACGATAATATCAACTCAAATGCGACCCAGGAATTTTCACCTATATATGAATCCAGATCGCGGCCAACGCCGACCCTAGGCGGGCTCACCTCAGCCGAAACCATGTATGTTCAGAATCTGGCTGATGACTTACCCGACTATTCTGAAGGTCACGAGGAGATGGATTAATAGATGGATTACTAGATGCATTCGCGAAGTCGAAAGCGCGCTCGTGGACATCGCCGAGAGCGGAAGTGCGCCTGCATATAAAATACTAATGAGGCGCATCGGAAAGAATGTGACCTGGGAAACCATCAAACGCATACTCCGCAGGCACTTTGACGATAAACGATCCGCCGAGGACGTTTTATTCTATCTCCGAAATATACAACAGGAGCGTGACACAATAGACTCCTATTACATTAAACTCCGTGCTCTACACAAGGTATTTGTGCAAAAGGTAGAAGAGCTAAAGGAAATGGTAATCAAACAGCAGGAAATATATAGCTCGAATAATTTCGTCCGAAAATAAAAGGGGGATAAGGATCGGCACCCGCTCTCCGACAAGAACCACTGGAGCAGCGAGAATCCCTTCACGGGGAATCACAAGTCCGGGAACAATGACTACAAGCACTACAAAAGTAACAAAGGAAAGAGCTCCTATCGGAAAGGTAATTGGAACCTACGGGTCCCAAAATAACCGCAGTTACCGGGAAGGAAATCGGGCTGGGCAGCTCTGAACCACCTGGCTATACAAGGGCCTGACACTACAGGTGACTCCACAAGTGAGACGAGCCAGCCGGAAGTTTTATGAGCCCAGCCGAACCGGAGTACCGTACCTGAGGTACATCACTGAGGATGGGGAATAGCTTACCTTCCTCATCGACACAAGGGCCGGCACGTCCCAATCAGTCAGGCTCTCCCGCAACCCGTATATACCGCTTCAGTCGGGGAAGCACGAAGATAACACACTACAGAAAGGGGTAGTTTTTCAAACCTTTCGGAATTGATACCATTGTAACTTTCTATATCCTGCCTAACCTGATCGACTTTGACAAAATCATTGAAGACGATACCTTGCAAGGTGTTCAAGCCGTACTGGATCGCTCCTCAAATCACTTAACCTTGGGGCAAGGCATAAAAATCCCACTAACCTTGATGGACTCGAACGCCCAAGAAACCGAAACCAAATGGTGGAAAGTAGTATAGGCATGTAATCGACTTATAAAATTAAATACGGTCACGATTGCTGATAGGTACCCTATCCCTGAAATCAACTCAACACTGGCCAGTCTGGGAAAAGCAAGGTTCTTCACCACTCTCGACCTAACATCCGAATTCCATCAAGTTCGGAATACCGAATACCGCATTCTTCATGTCAAACGGGAAATACGAATAGAGAAGGTACTTGAAATACAAACAGTGACTTTTCTCAATAACTTCGTTATTTTCTGAGCTATTGTC
Source organism: Drosophila tropicalis (assembly GCF_018151085.1). Taxonomy (NCBI): domain Eukaryota; kingdom Metazoa; phylum Arthropoda; class Insecta; order Diptera; family Drosophilidae; genus Drosophila; species Drosophila tropicalis. The sequence continues at coordinate 532,656 of NW_027173482.1, forward strand.
GAGAAACTTAATATTAGAAAGTTAATTACGCCTGTTAACGACTGTGCCAAATTTGATCAAGATCGGGTGACTATATCATAGAACTCCCATAGCAACGACTTGTGGAAAACAGTGACTTTGATCAATATCTTAGCATATTTCCTATGCTAAGATTCGCAAACTTTAGCCTTTTTAGAAAAAATGTTTTTCCACTTTGATAGCCATAGGTAAGAAAAGAGTTACAAAAAAAGTTGCAAGGGTATACAAACTTTGTCGCGGTCGAAGTTAGCCCCGGCCCTTTGGTTTTAAATTCGTTGTTAAGCCAGAATAATGAAAAAAAAGTGGAAGTAAAACCACTCACGAACCTCACCAGAGGAGATTTAGGTCAGGTCAGAGCTAACCAATCAAGAAAGGTGCAAATCACACTAGACGACAATGAGCTGCAGGCTTTTGAAGACTTCAAGGCGCTGCTAGTATCGTCAGAAGTACTTGCCTTCCCAGATTTTAACAAACCATTCAACTTCACTAGTGACGCTTTAAATGAAGCACTCGGAGGAGTCCTCTCGCAAATACAGAATAAAAATGACCGACCAATCTCCTTTATTTCTCGTAGACTTTCGCGTACCGAAGAAAACTACGGCACTAATGAAAAGGAAATGCTAGCCATTCTATGGGGATTGGACACTCTACGCTCGTACCTATACGTAGCCGAGGAAATCCAAGTATATACGGATCATCAGCCACTGACCTTTGCTTTGGAGAATCGCTACTCCAATGCCAATCTAAAAGAATGGAAGGCCCGGATTGAGGTGTACAACTGCAAGCTGATCTACAAGACAGGTAAAGCCAACCCTGTAGCAGATGCTTTGTAACGCATCACCTCCCACCTAAACCCGCTTAGATTAGAGCAATCCGCTGACCAAAACCTCCGGCTCCCATTGCATCGAGTCGCTCCATTGAATACTTTCCGGAACCAGGTAATAATCGTCATCGGAACTGGAATTGACGCTTCCACCGAACCATACCCTGGATTCCGTCGGCATGTGATCCATGTCAATATAAGTAGGAACACCGCCTCAGCCAGACAGGCACTGGAAGGGGTATTATCCAAAACATCCTTGAATGGAATAAAAATCTCAGAAATTGCCAGGCAAGGTACAACCAGACAATTCACTCCGTGACAAAAAGGAAACCAGTGGACATCTTTTTTAACCGAATCCCATCACGAACCGGAACCGGAGTTATCAACCCTAAGGAGACTCTTCTAGAAAATGGGTCTAGAATTTCGTGAGAAGCCAATAAAGAAATTTTTGTGGTAAACAAACATATTAAAGGTAAACATGCGAAGAGATTTTTTCGAGAAAAGTTTGCCCTTGATAATAAAGTTAAGGTGGTAACACAAACAGGGAAGAAACTCCTTAAATCACACATCAAGTAAAACGAAACACACACGGTTCACTTATGTCACCCGTACACCCTAGTAGTTAACATTAACAACCAACAATTTACAATCGACAAAATGAACGACTTAACGGGTGCCTTAAATGCACTCAGCAAAAATAACGACTCCGAATTGACCACCCTGCTAAATAATATCCTACTACTGGAGCGTAAACTAGACGGGATTATCTGTGATTGCCAACTCGCAAAGGTCGGGGTAGTAAATTGCAACCTACTGGACATGGAAGAGCTACAGGACATCATCAGAACCACTCCACCACCTGCCCCACAATAACATCATAAAGGCCATCGAAATCACTCAACCAACCATCTACGGCACCTTGCTTATACCACATTTACATCTTGCTTCTTTATAGTATTTATACCATAGCAATGCCGTGGGTGCTGCACCAAGAATATTCGGTCCAGCTTGTCAGACCGACTATAGTGAACAATCAGCAACTCGATATCCCCTCAGGGAAAATCTTGGTGGGACCTTGAGATCATGACAAGAAATTGTCAAACCATGGGAAATATTACCATCTGCAAAGAAACTGATTTCACCAGCTTGGAGGAAGAATCTTGATTGCCGAAATTTGAGTTAATTTAACTGCCGCCGTGTACAGACGTGTTTCTTAATGCACTCCGCAAAAATTGAGTGTAAAAAAAGACCGCGTTTGCAAAAATTTGTGTAGGGCTCTCAGTCGCCCCAGAGACGCCTATTTACAATCATATTGCTATTAGATTGCTAAAATAGCAATTGCTAATAGCAATAAATACTAAGTTGCAACAACAAAGTGCGTAATCTTTACAAAAGACATGTCCACCAATTCGGGCCCAAGCTCTCTCGATCCCCAACAGCAACAGCTACAAGAACTAATTCTACAACAACAACGTGAGCGTCGACTCTCGGTCCAACGCAACAACGCGTACTTTTCGGTGGTGTCGCCGACCCCACTGAATGCTAGCGTAAGCAATAACACCGAAAGTGCCAGCCACTCAGCAATCAAAAGCAACTTACCGTGGAGAGAGCAGTGTGCTTCTCCATCAATAACGATAACTGGGTCACCGATTGCACCGACCAGCACCGTCAGCTCGTTGACAGCAACTACTGCAGCGTCTGCCGAAGTATTGACCTGCCTCAAGCCGTCAACGACAAGTCGCCCTGAGTCAGCCACAATAGTAAACCCAACGACTTCTGTCCAAACTGGAATGGATAGATATATTAAAATAACTAAGCGGAAGCTAAGCCCGCAAAAGAAAAAAAGTGGCAACACGCCGAAAATAACCAAACCAAATGAACGAGTAGCACCCCTTAGCGGGAATCGTTTTAAAATTCTTGCCGATCAGCAAGATGATCAAGCCGGCGCTGTAGATAAAGTTAAATCGGCTACATCCGTGGAGCCAACTGCAGCGCCCTGATTTCGAAGCTAGTAGAAATAGTAGGGGCAAATAACTTTGTTGTAACCCCTCTCAATAGGGGTAACATTAAAGAAATTAAATGCCAAACCCAAACTGAGGACAATTTCCGCATCATCGAAAAGTACCTCCGTAATGCTAACATCAACTTCTATACCTACCAACTAAAAAGCAGTAAAGGGCTCCAGGTTGTGTTGAAGGGGATTGAGCCATCGGTCCCTACTCAAGAAATAGCAGACGCGTTGGTCGAAAAAGGGTTTGCGGTCAAATCCGTTGTCAACATCATCAACAGGAACAAAGTCGCACAGCCGCTTTTTAAAATCGAGCTCCAACCAGATGCAAAGCGGTCGAAGCCAAATGAAGTGCACCCAATCTACAACCTACAGCTCCTATTGCACAGAAGAATCACCGTAGAGGAGCCCCATAAGAGACACCAACCACCGCAGTGTAAAAACTGCCAGGAATACAACCACACCTCTAACAACTGCAATCTCAGGTCAGTGTGTGTTGGCTGTGGCGAACATCATAAAGATGGCATTTGCACCAAGGACAGAAACAATGTCGCACTAAGATTATGCAGTAACTGTGGAGGGAACCATACGGCCAACTACAGAGGATGTCCTGTCTTCAAGGATCTTAAATCTCACCTAAACGGGCGCAAACCCCCAGCTGGACCAAAAATCACCGTCAACGCCTCTAAAACTACACCGGAGGTATTCTTTGCCAAGGCTGTTAGATCATCTAACTTGCCTGCTACATACAGTCCTAGTGTATCCTTCGCTAGTGTGCTCCGAACTGGACAGACGGAGCCCGCAAAAGCGACCCCGTCACTCCACCATCTACAGAATCCGCAACCTAGCGCACCAGAGCTTGGCCAGCAAATTCCAAGTGGCTTAGAAGCCCTATTGATCTCACTCAATCAAAACATGACCACTTTTATGACGTTCATGCAAAACTGTATGCAAGAACTGATGCGGAATCAAAACCTGCTTATCCAGAAGCTTATCGAGAATAAATAATGGCTTCCCTACGTCTATGTCTTTGGAATGCTAACGGCATCTCCAAGCACAAAAATGAACTGCAACTATTCCTAGACTCAAGTGAAATCGACGTTTTGCTGATTTCGGAAACACATTTAACATCAAAAAATAATTTTCAAATACCAAAATATACCTTCTATGCAACAAACCATCCAGACGGAAAAGCTCATGGCGGGGCTGGTATCCTAATCAAAAACCGTATAAAACACTCGTTCCTCAACAGATTTGAAACACAGCACCTACAAGCAACTGCTATAACCGTCCAAACCAGCTGCGGCAACACTACATTGGTTGCCCTGTACTGCCCACCACGCTTCTCAATCTCTGAAAAGGAATTTACCGATTTCTTTAACACACTCGGAGATCGCTTCATTGCAGCAGGGGACTATAACGCCAAACATACGCACTGGGGATCTCGCCTGGTAAATCCTAAAGGCAAGCAGTTGTACAACACAATAGTCAACCCTCTCAATAAGATGGATTGCGTCTCACCGGGTAGGCCTACTTATTGGCCCACAGATCCACAGAAAGTGCCTGACTTGATTGATTTCGCAGTAACCAAGAGGATTCCACGTAATCGGATCACTGCGGATACACTGCTAGATCTAACTTCCGATCACTCTCCAGTACTATTCACACTATTAACAAGACCTCAAGTACTTGATCGCCCATATAGGCTTACAAACAACAAAACAAATTGGCTTAAATTTAAAATGTACATGAGTGCCCACATTGACTGTTCGCCGAAACTGAATGCTGCAGAGGACATTGATATGTGCGTCTCTGCACTTGAGTCTATGATGGCAGCTGCAGCAAAAGTATCTACTCCACCTGCCTCTTCTTACACTAAACCTGTTGACAGGCCTACGAACCGGCGGATAGAACAATTAGTAACGGAAAAACGACGTCTAAGAAGAGAATGGCAGATTACTCGCTCACCAGCAGCAAAACTTCGCCTAAGGCATGCTAATCGCAACCTCTCCAAGGCGTTAAGACAAGAGGAAAGCTGGGCTCAAAGAAAATACATAGAAAAGCTCAGCCCAACCAGCACTAAACATCCTCTGTGGAAAGCCCACCCAACTTTAAGCGCTCCTGCAGAGACAATTTCACCGATAAGGAGTCCAACCGGTGGATGGGCCCGCAGCGACGAAGAGAGGGCATCCGTATTTGCCACACATCTTAAAATGGTTTTCCAGCCAAATCCAACATCAAACTCATCTGTACTTCCCCCTTCGAGCACACTAACGGATAGTGAGAACTCGGAACTCCAATCGGACGAGATCACTGCAGTTATTAAAAACCACATAAAGCCAAAAAAAGCCCCTGGCCATGACCTAATCACACCGAAAATGATCCTGGAACTCCCTATCATTGCCATACAATACATCTGCAAACTGTTCAACGCTATAATAAGAATTGGCTACTTCCCAAGAACATGGAAAAGGTCCACTATCATCATGATTCCTAAAGTGGGAAAGGACAAAACCCAGCCATCATCCTATAGGCCAATTAGTTTGCTGCCATGTCTTTCGAAGCTTTTTGAAAAGGTCCTGCAGATCCGACTAAACTCATTTCTGGCATCGGAGAACACAATCCCTTCACACCAGTTCGGCTTCCGCGAAAAACATGGTACAATTGAACAAGTCAATCGCATAACATCCGAAATGCGAACAGCATTCGAACTAAAAGAATACTGTGCGGCTGTCTTTCTCGACGTTGCCCAGGCTTTCGATAGAGTTTGGCTGGAGGGTCTGATGTTCAAAATCCGGCAAAAACTGCCACAGTACACCCACAAACTCATGGAATCTTACCTTTACAATAGGCAATTCGCTGTAAGATGTAATGGCTCCGTCTCGGCTGATTTTGAAATCAAAGCTGGTGTACCGCAAGGCAGTGTACTCGGCCCATTGCTCTACCTACTGTACACTGCAGACTTACCAACGAGTTTAGGACTTACAACGTCCACTTTTGCCGATGACACGGCAATCCTCAGCAGATCCAAATGCCCAATACAAGCCTCTGCAAAATTAGAGGAACACCTCAAGGTGGTAGAGGAATGGCTAGCAACCTGGCGTATCCGGGTCAACGAGCAGAAATGCAAACATGTTACATTTACGCTTAACAAAAGAATCTGTCCAGCTCTAATGCTAAACAACGTACCAGTTCCTCAAGCCGAGGATGTCACTTACCTTGGCATCCACCTAGACAGAAGACTAACTTGGCGCAAGCACATCGAAGCAAAAAAGTCACAGCTTAAACTGACAGCAAGTAGCCTACATTGGATCATCAATGCTCGGTCCCCTCTACGTCTGGAATATAAAGTCCTCCTATACAACACCGTACTGAAACCCATCTGGACTTACGGACCCGTACTATGGGGGAAAGCAAGTACCAGCAATGTCGATATTATACAAAGAGCGCAGTCAAAAATTTTAAGATCAATCACGGGGGCCCCGTGGTACATACGGAACGACAACATTCAAAATGATTTAAATATACCTAGCGTAAAATCTGAAATAGGTAGTCAACAACTAAAGTATTCTGCGAAACTGCATGCACACCCAAATGTTCTTGCCAATTCCCTTACGCGAACTAATAATAGAACTCGTCTTAAAAGAAATGACAGACCAACCCAATAACAAGTGATTCGGGCCGCCTGCAATATCCCCAGGATTTATCTTAAGTACTAGATTAAGAAAAATATCTCAAACTTGTTGTTAGGCTCTAATTTAAGAGTAGATTAAACAAATATATATGAAACGTTAAAAAAAAAAAAAAAAAATTAATTAAGGGAGATACAGCGGGATGTCGATTTTTGAAGGGGGAGGAGTTAGCACATTCATCCTCACAGAAAACCTCATTCTCGACTCCTCCACCATTCTCGCTACGAACGGGACAATGTCCTGCACTCCGACCACTGACATTACAAAAGGACACAATTGATGCTTTACCAGAAACGTCTGGACGAATATCGATATAAAGCGACACCGCTCCGCAGACCACACACTCACAACTGCATTTACCATGCACCTAGTTAAATGGCCTATATCATTTAACACTGTTTAGCCAACTAAGCAACCCATATCTTTCACTTCCTACTAGACACACAACACTTAGTCAAATAAGCAACCTATATCTTTCACTTCCTTATAATCATACGACCCACGCAGATATGTGACCCACAAGTGACCCATTGCGGCTCACACTAGACACTTCACTTCCACTCGTAACATAAGCACTTTTGTATTTCTCTTTAAGTAACTCTTTGCATATTGCCGCTATGCAGAATTCACCGGAAGGCTGACGTACTCTAGGCGCGATCCTTTGTGCCCTAGCCGACGTCATGGCGCCGCGGCCGACGTTCACGAAGCGTCTCGGGGTATATTTAAAGGACCACTCTTTAAAGAGGGGCAGTCTTAGTTTTGACACAGAACAAGTGACATAGTGCAAATCCCAATTAACTACTCTTATAACGTTTAAAACCCTAATGTGTTTTCTATCAATACAAGTCAAAACCCTTGAGTCCCCGGAAGAATAGAATAAACATGGGAACTCGTAACTTATACTACATAGAAAAAAAAAATATAAATAAAAAAAATATATAATAAAAAAATTTTTTTATAAATATATATATACGAATGTGAAAAAATTTGGTTGGAACAAATTATATATATAGTTTATAAATATAGACGGATATATGTATATATATGGGCACAATAATGGCTGGAAGAAAATAAATATATATATGTGGGCAAAATAATGGCCGCCAAAAAATTATGAATATATTTATTTATAAATATGGAGGGATATAATTACATATATGTATATGAAAAATGGTTGGAAACCAAAATATATATATATACGCTGAATATATATTCATATGAGAGACTCATAGCTGGCTTCCGAGTAGGAAAAAATGGATGCAAAAATATATATGTATTTTTATTTGTAAGTACGGACGGATATTGTGGGAAAACCACAAGAATATTTTCGATAAGTGGTGATTCGAAGTTTTTTATTTAGAAAAAAAAATAAGAGCCAAACCACATCGGATGACTTCTTTTCCGCCGGATGACTTCTTTTGCGCATATGTATGTACATATGTATGCACACGTGTGGTTAATTATACCCTTGCAAAAAGGGTATATTAATTTTGGTCAGAAGTGTGCAACGCATAGAACGAAGCATCTCCGACCATACAAAGTATATATATTCTTGATCAGCACGACGAGACGAGTTCAAACAGCCATGTCCGTTCGTCCTCCTCCTAGACCGTCGAAAACAGTGACTTTTGTAAATAACTTCGTTACTTTTAACGCGATTGCTTTCAAATTAAACATTTGTTAGTTTAATATATCTGTTAATGACTGTGCCAAATTTGATCAACATCGGGCGACTATATCATATAGCTCTCATATTAACGAGCGGTCGAAAACAGTGACTATGATCAATATCTTCGTTATTTCCTATGATTGTAGGTCATTCTTTCGCAAACATAAGCCTTTTTAGATAAAACTTTCTTCCGCATTGATGGCTAAGGGTATGCAAACTTTGAAGCGGTCGAAGTTAGCCCCGGCCCTCTGGTTTTCAGTTAATTTCGTTTTTTGTATAATACCTTAACTTTTACATGGACTCGGCAAACAACTGTGGAAAATATATGTACGTGTGTGTGTAATAAATTTTACATATGTATGGATGCATATAATATACCTATGTATGTGGATGGAGAAAAAAATTCGATTTGGAAAATTGCAAAAAGCGAGTTTGAATGGAATGGAAAAACAAAACGCTGGAAAACACGAAAAGGATCGGAAAATACCAGATAACCCTTGGGACAGGTCAGGTATGTAAGTTAACACATCCGGCCTGACATACATGTGAGTCATCGGCCTAAATTCAGCATGGACAGCAAACCTGCATCTATATTTCTGCTTCCCATGCAATCGCATTTCCGCTAACAACGCTACACGCGCTGACGTCGTGACGTCTAAACTTGATAGGTCAGGGCTAGCTTAGCATAAGAACATTTTGTACTTTTAGTTTGAGTCTTTTACGAACAATAAACAGAATCGGTCGATCCAAATTAATTATCTTATACTTAGTGACATCGCACAAGTAAAGAACAATATTAACTGGCGCCCAACTAGTTGTAAAAAAAAGTACTCAAACACCCTGAGCAAGAAATCAACATCGTCATTACGGCATTTGAGTTTGCAAGGAAAAAAAAATCAACAAGTTATAAAAAATAGCTAATACAAAAAATCAGCAACAAAAAATCAACAAGTTATAAAAATAACTAACAAACAAAAACACAAAAAATCATCAACAAAAAACCAACGAGTTATAAAAAATAACTAAAACAAAAGCAGCAACAAAAATCTGCAACAAAAAATCAACAAGTTATATAAAATAACTAAAACAAAAATTCAAAAAAATCATCAGAAAAAAAATCAAGAAGGTATAAAGAACAACTAAGATAGAAGAGACTAGCAGAAGAAACCAACAATAATTCCAAAGAGACGTACCCCCTTTGAAAGCGAAACCGTCAGACCGACGTAGAGGGCGAGACGAAGAGAAGACAATACACAACAGCGAATTATTCTTTGTAAAATATTTTTACACATATTTAAAAGAAGACATGTAAGTAGAGTGCTTGTTTAAAAATAAAAATTAAAAATACGAATTCAAAGAAGTGAAAATTTTGAGAGTGCCTTATATCTTTGTAACAAAAACACAAAAAATCATCAACAAAAAACCAACGAGTTATAAAAAATAACTAAAACAAAAGCAGCAACAAAAATCTGCAACAAAAAATCAACAAGTTATATAAAATAACTAAAACAAAAATTCAAAAAAATCATCAGAAAAAAAATCAAGAAGTTATAAAGAACAACTAAGATAGAAGAGACTAGCAGAAGAAACCAACAATAATTCCAAAGAGACGTACCCCCTTTGAAAGCGAAACCGTCAGACCGACGTAGAGGGCGAGACGAAGAGAAGACAATACACAACAGCGAATTATTCTTTGTAAAATATAACACATATTTATAAGAAGACATGTAAGTAGAGTGCTTGTTTAAAAATAAAAATTAAAAATACGAATTCAAAGAAGTGAAAATTTTGAGAGTGCCTTATATCTTTGTAACACGAAATAAAAAACTAGAGGGCCGGGGCTAACTTCGACCGCGACCTTGCAACTTTTTTGGTAACTCTTTCCTTACCTATTAGCCATCAATATGGAAGAACGTTTTATATAAAAAGGCTTATGTTTACGAAAGAATGGCCTACAATCATAGGAAATAACGTAGATACTGATCAAAGTCACTGTTTTCCACCGATCGTTCCTATGGGAGATATATTATATAGTCACCAGACCTTGATCAAATTTGGCACAGTAGTTTATAGGCAAAATAAACTGTATAATATAAATAGTTTCACGACAAAAGCACAGAAAATAACGAAGTTATTGAGAAAAGTCACTGTTCGTGACTTTGTGGTTTGTATGGAAGCTATATGATATGGTGGTCCGATCCGGCTGAATCCGAGATATACAACCCCTGCAGTATATACAAGCCTACGTGCAAAATTTCAGCTCTGTAGCTCTTACGGTCTAGGAGGAGTTTGCGTTGATCCACTGACGGACGGACGGACAGGGCTAGTTGAACTCGTCTCGTCGTGCTGATCAAGAATATATATACTTTGTATGGTCGGAGATGCTTCGTTCTATGCGTTGCACACTTCTGACCAAAATTAATATACCCTTTTTGCAAGGGTATAATTAACCACACGTGTGCATACATATGTACATACATATGCGCAAAAGAAGTCATCCGGCGGAAAAGAAGTCATCCGATGTGGTTTGGCTCTTATTTTTTTTCTAAATAAAAAACTTCGAATCACCACTTATCGAAAATATTCTTGTGGTTTTCCCACAATATCCGTCCGTACTTACAAATAAAAATACATATATATTTTTGCATCCATTTTTTCCTACTCGGAAGCCAGCTATGAGTCTCTCATATGAATATATATTCAGCGTATATATATATATTTTGGTTTCCAACCATTTTTCATATACATATATGTAATTATATCCCTCCATATTTATAAATAAATATATTCATAATTTTTTGGCGGCCATTATTTTGCCCACATATATATATTTATTTTCTTCCAGCCATTATTGTGCCCATATATATACATATATCCGTCTATATTTATAAACTATATATATAATTTGTTCAAACCAAATTTTTTCACATTCGTATATATATATTTATAAACAAATTTTTTTATTATATATTTTTTTTATTTCTATTTTTTTTTTCTATGTAGTATAAGTTACGAGTTCCCATGTTTAGCTGGGCCAAACTAAAAATGTCCTTCCTTTGGTATTGAGGATATTCTTCCGGGGACTCAAGGGTTTTGACTTGTATTGATAGAAAACACACTAGGGTTTTAAACGTTATAAGAGTAGTTAATTGGGATTTGCACTATGTCACTTGTTCTGTGTCAAAACTAAGACTGCCCCTCTTTAAAGAGTGGTCCTTTAAATATACCCCGAGACGCTTCGTGAACGTCGGCCGCGGCGCCATGACGTCGGCTAGGGCACAAAGGATCGCGCCTAGAGTACGTCAGCCTTCCGGTGAATTCTGCATAGCGGCAATATGCAAAGAGTTACTTAAAGAGAAATACAAAAGTGCTTATGTTACGAGTGGAAGTGAAGTGTCTAGTGTGAGCCGCAATGGGTCACTTGTGGGTCACATATCTGCGTGGGTCGTATGATTATAAGGAAGTGAAAGATATAGGTTGCTTATTTGACTAAGTGTTGTGTGTCTAGTAGGAAGTGAAAGATATGGGTTGCTTAGTTGGCTAAACAGTGTTAAATGATATAGGCCATTTAACTAGGTGCATGGTAAATGCAGTTGTGAGTGTGTGGTCTGCGGAGCGGTGTCGCTTTATATCGATATTCGTCCAGACGTTTCTGGTAAAGCATCAATTGTGTCCTTTTGTAATGTCAGTGGTCGGAGTGCAGGACATTGTCCCGTTCGTAGCGAGAATGGTGGAGGAGTCGAGAATGAGGTTTTCTGTGAGGATGAATGTGCTAACTCCTCCCCCTTCAAAAATCGACATCCCGCTGTATCTCCCTTAATTAATTTCGGCAATCAAGATTCTTCCTCCAGGCTGGTGAAATCAGTTTCTTTGCAGATGGTAATATTTCCCATGGTTTGACAATTTCTTGTCATGATCCCGAGGTCCCACCAAGATTTTCCCTGAGGGGATATCGAGTTGTTGATTGTTCACTATAGTCGGTCTGACAAGCTGGACCGAATATTCTTGGTGCAGCACCCACGGCATTGCTATGGTATAAATACTATAAAGAAGCAAGATGTAAATGTGGTATAAGCAAGGTGCCGTAAATGGTTGGTTGAGCGATTTCGATGGCCTTTATGATGTTATTGTGGGGCAGGTGGTGGAGTGGTTCTGATGATGTCCTGTAGCTCGTCCATGTCCAGTAGGTTGCAATTTACTACCCCGACCTTTGCGAGTTGGCAAGCACAGATAATCCCGTCTAGTTTACGCTCCAGTAGTAGGATATTATTTAGCAGGGTGGTCAATTCGGAGTCGTTATTTTTGCTGAGTGCATTTAAGGCACCCGTTAAGTCGTTCATTTTGTCGATTGTAAATTGTTGGTTGTTAATGTTAACTACTAGGGTTGAAAAATTGAAACATATGTCTAGTGGCGGAAAGCTGCGCATACAGCGTATAAGATTTTCGAGAGTCATGATGGAAGTTTAAAACATTATCAGGCACTGGTCATTCTGAGAAATAAAATTAAAGGCTCGGCTGATATGGTACTGTCTTCCTATGACCCACCTTTGAATTTTAAAGCTATTATAAACAGACTTGACTTTGCTCACTCTGACAAAAGGCCGATTTATATAGTAGAAAAAGAGTTGTCTGTACTAAGACAAGGAAATTTATCAACTATTCAATACTATGACAAAAGCGAAAAAAATGGACACTAAACAAAACGATCATGGCATATGATTCCACCATAGCTGCTTCCCTTAATGAAAAATTTTTTTTGGCACAAAAAATCGCTTAGCGATATTTTGTTTTCGGCAAGCCCTAAAGATTTGCCATCAGCTCTGGCTCTAGCACAGGAAATTGAGTCAAACCATGAGCGCTTCCAATTTGCAAATAGCTTTGCAAAAAAATCTGAGGAAAGAACTCAACGATACGAGCAGAGAAACGCTATGAAGAACAATTCTCCGAATCCCATGAAAACTCCATTTTTCAAACAGAAACGTCAATTTGGTGAGAGCCCAAATATAAAGCAGGAGCCACCACAGCCTATTGATATTGATACTTCTTCGCGGTTTAAACAACCGACTCAATATCCAAACCAAAACAATGATCCATACCAAAACCAGATTTCAAAAAGACCAAATAGTAGAACGGCCAGATACACCGGGCCCAAACAACAAAGAATTAATCACATATCAGTAGAAGAAGCTCCCACATGCCAGTTAGTCGAAGAATATCGAACACTGGCAGAGTCTGGGGTATCAGATACCGATGACCAAGAACAGCTCTAGGAAAATAAATTTTTTTTGGTTAAGACACTTTATGGCTCTAACCCAGTTCAGGAAAAATGCCTTATGCATCTTTTTGGCACCAATGCCACATTCTTTCTATTGCCAAATCTAACAAGCTTTGACGGAATAATAGGGCTTGACCTATTAAACGATGTTTGTGCCACTTTAGACTTTAAAAGCAGCACGTTAAAAACCCAGTCCGGATCCGAAAAATTCAATTCCAAAAAGTTTAAATGTCAATTTTACAGAGGTAAAAGACATAGAAGTACCCCCAGGAATCAGAGAAAAATTTACAAAAAGGTTAGAAGAAAGAATAAGCGTTTTCGTTGACCCAAACGAAGCTTAACCTTAGGAAATGGGAAGTACGAATTCTGTAGACTTCCCTTCGTCTTAAAAAACGCTCCTGGAATCTTTCAGCGGGCAATTGATGACGTCCTTCGTGAACAGATTGGCAAATCATGCTATGTTTATGTAGATGACGTGATTATATTCTCTGAGAATATGGAAAACCACGTCTACCATATTGCTTGGGCATTAGACAAACTGTATAACGCTAACATGAGGGTATCACGAGAAAAGTCCCACTTCTTTAAGGAAAAAGTCGAGTATCTTGGATTCGTGGTTTCACGGAGCGATATTACAACCAGTCCAAGTAAAGTAGAAGCAATTGGTAAATTCGAACAGCCTACCAACCAGTTCCAAATAAGATCATTCCTCGGCTTAGCAGGCTACTATAGGTGTTTTATAAAAGATTTTGCATCTATAGCTAAACTATTAACTGACATACTTAAGGGTGATAATGGTAAAGCAAGTGCTGGACAGTCAAAGAAAATTCCAGTAAGTCTCAATAAGAAGCAAAGATTGTCTTTCGAAAAATTGAAAAATATCTTAGCCTCAGAGGACGTAATCCTTCTATACCCTGATTACCAAAAACCATTCGACTTGATTACAGATGCTTTGTCTTCTGGTTTAGGTGCTGTTTTGTCACAAGAAAAAAAAACAATTACGATGATATCAAGAATCTTAAAAGACAACGAATTGAATTTCACGACAAATGAACGTAAGCTACTTGCGAAATATATTTACTGACCATCTGCCACTTACATTTGCCGTTTCCGATAAGAACACAAACGCGAAAATCAAAAGGTGGAAAGCGTACATTGATGAGCATAATGCCCAAATTTTTTTTAAAACCGGGAAAAGAACACAATAGAGCTCACAGAGCGGCCCAAGAAAATATAAAGCAGATACTTCAAGATTATTTTTTCCCTAAAATGAGCATGCCAGCATGTAAAGAACATTTACATATAATACAACTACAACTATATTTAGTTGTACATACAAGTGTATAAAAGTGCGTATGTTGCAAAAGCAGCTCTTGATATTTGCTCTTCATGGGTTAGGCTGGGATTCTAGAATTGCGCTTGGTGATATTTTTATGTACAAGCTGTTAATTGGTGATATTGATTTGCCTTAGTGAAAAGCTCAGGTTAATCTGTGGGTACCATGTAAAGGGAGTAGACATCCTATTATACCTTTAACCCCGCGATCGTGCCGTGCGTTATACAGCTGTCCACCACGTTCGATGTTGTAGGGGCCACTTAAAGCAAAGTCATGAACAGTGACATTTCAAAATAACTCCGTTATTTTCTGAGCTAATGTGAAATAATATTGTTAATTTTATTACACCTTAAAACAACTGTCCCAAATTTGCTCCCATAGGAACGATCGGTCGAAAACAGTGACTTATCAATAACTTCGTTACTTTTTACGCGATTGCTTTCAAATTAAATATTTCTCAGATTTATATATAGCGGTCAATGACTGTGCCAAATTTGACATCATATATCATAGAGCTCCAATAGGTAGAAACCAACGGATCAATGACTTTGATCAAGGACTTCGTTGTTTTCTAGGCTATTGTTATTATTATCTGGTTTTACCTTTTAACCCAAAAGTATAAATACATAATGGGCAATAGTGCACAATATTTTCGGAATAGGGGATGAGGATGATTAATGGATTCACGTAACGATCCACTTAGGTATGTACATAAATGACCCGTTGCGTAAAAGTGTCCGAGTCAACTCCCTGTGTTATTTAAGATTACAGTTGGTATGTTTCACTTTAAGATAGTTTCAAATAAAGTGCGATTTCTAGAAAGCTGAGGACGCGTTTAATATTGTTCAATATCTTAACTTTAGTTACTTACAAAAATCAGTTCTGGTGCGACTATTTTTCCGACTGCTGCTTTCGTCGACTTTCGACTTAACTTAATATTTACCTCCAATTAGGTAAACGGAGAATTTTTTCATCAACTTAAATAACATTTACCTGCCTTGTCAGTTTTTCCAAATCAGGTAATTAGCAATCTAACATTGTAGAAAGGCATATATAAACAGGTAGTATTTGCAAAACAGCATTGCGCAATGTTATCAATTAATAACAAACATGTTATCAATTAATACGCATGCGCTCTTCTTCTTCCTTATACCTGCAGCGGATTTTTTAGGCGAGGTTGCCTTAGTTTATGGCTTACGCATCACTGCCTCAGGACTCCGTATATTGGGACCATATACATCTGATAAGTAAATATTTCACCTACCTAGTGTATGTAGTCCAGTAGTGATACTAGAGGATCCTTGTTAGTTGTATTCCACCAAAGTTCAAAAAATGCCAATATTTAGTACATTTTTTAAACGCTTTTAGTTAAATAATAATAATCCAAGATCGATTGTTGAAATCGCCCAATATTCAATTTGAAAGTTGCGATTTTTTTTTAAATTATCATTTTTTCCTATTTACTAAAAATGTCTCAACTTTGGGCGCCTCTAGAACCCACGAATCTCAACCGATTTCCAAAATTTTTAGGATTCATAATCTGAAGTATTCCCTATCGATTGCATATATCATTTTTGCCAAACGCGATTATGAAAAAACTGTCCTCAGTATGACCGAATTCGGTTTTGGGAAAAACCCTACCCCTCACTCTCTGTTGTTTACCCGGTGGCGTGAACACCTAGAGTTTTTGCTAAATTTCGAGTCATTACTCGGTGCCAATGACAAATTCGTTTGCTTTATATTCGGTGAACAATTGCTTTCAACTAACTTCAGACTAGACACATCTATTTCGCTCTCACAATTTGGGTAATGCTGTTGCTTTTCTAGCAGGACTTCTAAACAAGATTTATGGAAAATGTGTTTACAGGGCGTAGAGTAACTTGCTTACGTGTTGGCTGAAACCAAGTGACAAATTTTGCAAACGTTTTCTGCTGGTGTGTCCATATTTGGGGTAGTACGTTTGAACTAGAGACATATTTTTATACCATGCACCTATAGGGTGAAGTGGTATTTTAAAGTCGCCAAAATGTATGTAACAGGCAAAAGGAAGCTTTCCCGATCCCATAAAAATTCTTGAGTCGAATATAAGGAACTTCCTTGGTATCGTTAAATTGAGAAAGACAATCTTCAGACACGGCAATACCATGTTTTCTTTACGGATGATTTCTGTCATAAAATTATGGTTATACACTTGGATAGTATGAGCATTGTTAGATGTGCGGCGAAGCACCGTAACAAAAACGGGAACGGATATGAAATTATTTACCATAGCACCTCTGATGCCACATTGCCTTTCCTAGCGGAGGGAATGAAAGTATGAAACGAATTCTCGTTAAACAGAGAGCTCTTCAGCGCATTTTGAATCTTGGAGGCATTCAAGAATATCGAAATATTCAAAACCAGTGCGGAGTTGAGCTGTAGTTTGAACCCAAGCTATCTCGACGACGCACAGTTGGGCCTCTGCTCGGATAGCGTTAGAAAAAACAGTTTTTTCATAATCGCGTTTGGCAAAAATGATATATGCAATCGATAGGGAATACTTCAGATTATGAATCCTAAAAATTTTGGAAATCGGTTGAGATTCGTGGGTTCTAGAGGCGCCCAAAGTTAAGACATTACTGAGGAGGGTGACGAAGGGTTCTCCTGTAAATCGCCATATGCATTCTGAATCGAGTTTTTCATCCGAACACCCGTTCTTTTTCCTGATTATTTTACTTTACGATTTGTCACTTTTTCAAACCGAACCATTTCGTGTGTGTGTCGGTATACCTTGTGAATTCAATAAATCATCATTAATTAAAACGAAGTTTTTCGCGCGTTTTAATCATTCTACGTACGAGACCCTGAAGATATTGGCACCCGCAAACCATTTGAGACTTAGTCGGGTCCTTCTGCCCCTCCACAATCATTGGTCCTTCGAGCCGGATATCCTATCGCTATTCCAGCTTGCATCGGCGGAATTCCTGATAAGTACAACATTTCTTATTAAAAATCTCATTCACATTATATTCCATTACAAACTTATAAAAGTGTGAGGTTTCCCGCTCTTCCATAGCGACTTACATACTTTTGTATACTTGTACATATATACACACATATACATTCCTACATCATTTTTATACCCTTGCAAGGGTATAAAAGGGTATATTAATTTGCAAAAAGGGTATATTAATTTTGGTCAGAAGTGTGCAACGCATAGAACGAAGCATCTCCGACCATACAAAGTAGATATATTCTTGATCAGCACGACGAGACGAGTTCAAATAGCCATGTCCGTCCGTCCGTCCGTCCGTCCGTCTGGATCAACGCAAACTCCTCCTAGACCGTAAGAGCTACAGAGCTGACATTCTTCGAAATTCTGATTGTCCAAAAGTCCAACTGCATAGCAATACATACATATGTATGTACATATATACACACATATACATTCCTACATGTAAAAACATGAAATTATGTGAAAAGTGAAAAGTGGTGCGGTCCTATACTCGCGGGCGCCCCCTTTCAAGATCGTTTTTTCTGCGCATCCAGAGGGCCTGAAATTTAAACTTCGACGTCAAGAAGGGTCTCTTTTGGACTGTCTACGTACCTCGTGCGGGGACTCCTCTGCCGCCTGTGGGCTGGCCCCGAAACTTGTTTGCTAAAACTCCACTTGGCTGGACCATTGGAGCCGGTAGGGGCGAGGGGGAGGCTGCAGATCGCCTCTCTTTTTGTTTTTTTCCCGCCTCTCTCATCGCTTGCTCCTGTCTTTGCTGGTGTGGGTGAGAAATATCTTTTTTATCCACCTTTCTCCAAACTTTCCTTGTTGTTGCACGACGTGTTCTTAGCAGTCACACCGCCACGCACCAGCTGATTGCACCAGTGTTGGAAAACGAGGAAAGACATAGGGGAGCCCCTAGCCATAAATCGGCAGGTGGCGCCTCTGGGCCAACCGTTTCGAAGCTTCTTCTTCCTTCGGATTCAAATTCAAATTTAAAAAATTTAAATTCACAAACTGCAACCGATACTCTCCAGCCAGCCATATGAACAAATCTGTGTAATCCATCGACCATCAAGCCCGATGCGCAATGGCAGACGTGCAGAATACCCAATGGGAAGAGTCTGCTTTCGGCAGTCGTCCACGGCTCTTGCGGTCACCGCCCCTGAGCACAGACACGTTGATAAATGTAAATGTTGCAAAGAACACAGATGCACGAGCTATACAGGTGCAAGCATTAAATAACTTTGATGCTCCAGTAGTAACTTCACAAATAGAAGAGCTAAACGAACTGGGAAATCTGATCTGGCAGCTAGACAGTATGTTCAACAGAGCGGACGATGGGAGAAAGCCACTTCGTCACGTAAATCTGAGTACTAAGAACTCAATAGTGCGCATGATGGAACTGCATGAAACACTGTGCCGAAAAATGACCGATAGCCACCCCGCAAAAATGGTCCAAAAGGGCGTCATCGCCACGCAAACGACACCGGTGATGAATAACCATCTGGGTTATCCCATAAGTCTGAGCCAGCCAGATAAATCAGCTACGCCCAAACGCCAGAGAGAGGATGCCGCCACTCAGCGGAAAACTCCACCAAAACGTGGGAAAACGACTCAGTGTTCTCGACCAGAACAACTGGAAACCAACTTGGCGAATACAAACACATCGTGTGCCAATTTAGTCAATGCAGCCGAAGCGGATGCGGAATGGCAAACGGTGTCTCGAAAGCGGCCTAACAAGCAACCAGCTCGAAGGGACAAGCCTGCGGCCATCGTGAT
This sequence comes from Drosophila tropicalis, assembly GCF_018151085.1. NCBI lineage: Eukaryota > Metazoa > Arthropoda > Insecta > Diptera > Drosophilidae > Drosophila > Drosophila tropicalis. The sequence continues at coordinate 552,233 of NW_027173482.1, forward strand.
CCAGGCCCAAGAGGGTTTCTCTTACGCCCAAATTCTTGGTATGGTTACAAGGCGAACCGATGGCAAACTCGATGGAGTCAAAAACAACGTAAAGCGCACAAGAAAGACCGCCAAGGGCGAGCTGCTTCTAGAACTCAAGCAAGACGGCGATTCGGACTGCCAAAAACTGAGGAACGAGCTTAGCCAAGTTCTAGGCCAGCAAGCGTCAGTAAGAGCATTAGGAGCCGAAGCTTGGATGGAGATACGCAAACTCGATGCCCTGGTATCTCCAGACCATATTATAGAAGCATTAACGAAAATTATTGGCGATGCCACCGCAAATGTGCGAGTCCGAAGTTTGCGACATACTTTTGGTGATACACAGTTGCCGCGCTCAACTGCTGACTCCTTGCTTAAGACGGGATCAATTGCAATAGGATGGTCGCACTGCCCGATTCGGGGACGGCAATCAAAGCAAAGATGATACAAATGCTTAAACTTCGGCCACACGGCGGCAAAATGCAGTAGCTCAATCGATCGCACAAATTGGTGTCTCAAATGTGGGGCGACAGACCACAAGGCAGCCTCATGCAGCAACTTTCCTGTCTGCTTCAACTGCATAGACGCCAAACGACAACAGGTGGGGCATTACACTGGCAGCCGACGTTGCCCAATGGCGAGTGCAGGAGCGAATCAGCAACAAAATCTATGAAGCTACTACAATTAAATTTAAATCATTGTGCGGCGGCGCATGATTTACTAGCGCAATCAGTAAGGGAAATGAATATAGACGTGGCGATTCTGAGCGAGCCATACAAAACCCGGCCTGGCAGCTCATGGGGAACAGACTCTTCGGGGAAAGCTGCAATCTGGTTGTGCGGCAATCGTACTCCGCCTAAGCAGCATATCTACGCACATAGAGGTTTTGTCAGAGCATACATAGGTGACATATGGGTGTACAGCTGCTACCTGGCACCAAGTCTTACCCTCCAAGAATTCGAGTCGGTAATGGATCAACTTGCTCTGGATGCCAGAGGAAAGGGCAAAACAATAGTAGCAGGTGATTTTAACTCGTGGTCCAAAGAATTGGGCAGCGCCCGAACAAACTCCAGGGGCCGCACAATTCTTGAGAGCCTCGCCTCACTCGAACTTGTCGTGCTAAACACGGGCAACAGGCACACATTCTGCAGAGCTGGCTACGGATCAGTGATCGACGTCACATTTGCAAGCCGACAACTAGCAGCACAGACCAACTGGCAATTGTGTAGCCATTACACGGCTAGCGACCATTTAGCCATTTTATGCACAATCGGTAACCGACCCGCTGAAAACGCAACCACTGACCAAAACGTAAAAATGTTTAGAGTGGATACTTTAAATAGCACAACATTCGAGGAATCCCTCAGAATCCCACCCCTCACTGGCAACGCAAACAAGTTTGCTAAAACGCTCGTAGATGCCGCACTAGCAGCCTGCGATGCCAGCATGGTAGCCCGTAGATGCCACAACAAACAAAAGGCACCTGTATATTGGTGGAATGCATCTATAAATGAGGCGAGAAGGAGGTGCCTCCAATGCAGACGTCAATACCTGAGGGCGCGAGGAATGCCAGAGTTCTTTATCCTGCAGGCCCAATACAAGCTTAGGCGAAGAGAACTAAAATTGGCCATTAAGGAGAGCAAACGCAAATGCTTCTTCGAAATGTGCAACGCCGCCGAGAACGATATTTGGGGTGCTGCTTACAAAGCGGCCATGAAGAAGCTCAACGCAAACAAGCCCGCGACTCCTAACGAATCGCAAATGAAACTCATTGTAGAGACTCTGTTCCCGAACACCTCAGTCATATCGCCAAGACCCACTCGGATCGCTAATACACCAGACGTACACGATATTAGCCCCGAAGAAATTCTTGCAGTCGCCGCAAGGTTGCAGGACCAAAAGGCCCCAGGCCCAGATGCAATACCAAACAAGGCGCTAAAACTGGCGGCACGCCTCCAGCCTGAAAAATTTGCAGAAGTGTTCAATAAATGCATGCACGATGGCGTTTTCCCAGACAGCTGGAAATTGCAAAATCTAGTGCTTCTGCCCAAGCCGAACAAGCCAGCCGAGGACCCATCAACATACAGGCCAATCTGCCTTCTAGATTCGGTCTCGAAATTGTTCGAAAAACTGCTGGCGCAGAGAGTTGAGTCCGCCATCAAGAACTCTGGCGACCTCTAACCGATGCAGTTTGGATTTAGACGCGCAAAGTCCACAATCGACGCGCTACAAACGGTAGTTGACATAGCTAGCAATGCCATCGAGGGCCAGCGATGGAAGGGTGGCAAGAAAGAATACTGCTTGGTGACCACTCTAGATGTGAGAAACGCCTTCAACACCGCAAACTGGAGTCGGATCCTAAACTCTCTTCGGGAATTTCGGGTACCAGAGTACCTAGTCCTCATGGTGGAAGACTATTTCCGAAATCGCATCCTACGCTACAACACCCAAAGTGGCTGGCGCACACATGTCGTCAAAGGAGGCGTCCCGCAAGGCTCCGTTCTGGGCCCAATCCTATGGAACGTGATGTACGATGGCGTGCTTAGGCTTTCTCTCCCACCTGGAACCCAGATTGTCGGCTTTGCAGATGACGTGGCGATAGTAGTGGTAGCGAAGCATCTACATGAGACGGAGAGCAAAACGGCCGTGGCAGTCGACATAGTCAAAGGATGGTTAAGCAATGTAGGCTTGCAACTTGCAGTCCAAAAAACTGAAGCTGTCTTGATCAGCAGCCGCAAAGTCGTGGAGGTAGCTGAAATTTCTCTAGACACATGCAAAATAACGTCATCCAGGGCAATACGCTATTTAGGCGTTTTATTAGACACCCGCCTCAGCTTCAAGGAACACCTAGAGCACGCAAACACAAAAGCTGCAGAAATAGGCCGCTGCATTACACGGTTTTTGCTCAACTCCAGAGGCACAAGCCAACGGCAACGGGTACTATTGATAAATGTCGTGAGATCGGTAATGCTCTACGGAGCCCCTATTTGGGCAACGGCTATGCGGCAGAAATCATATCGCCAAGGGCTCGAATCGACGTACAGAGTGGGAGCCATACGAGTGTGTCGAGGCTTCCGAACAATATCCGACGAGGCTGCGTTGGTCATAGCTGGACTGACACCCATCGATCTCCTGGCGAAGGAGTCCCAGTACATCTACAATAGAAGGCAAACTAACGAATGGACGCCACTGGCAAAACAAGAGGCCAAAAGAGCAGCCAGAAGAGCGAGCTTAGAAGACTGGCAAGCAAGATGGACATCCTCAACCAAAGGCAGATGGACGTTTAGGTTGATCCCGAACCTGGAGCCCGGGCTCTCGAGAAGTCACGGCGAAGTAACGTTCGAGTTAACCCAGTTGTTAAGTGGCCATGGGTGCTTCAATTCATACCTACACCGATTTGGGCACGAAAGCAGTCCAGAATGCATGCTATGCCAAAACGGCGTAGTAGAGGATGCCGAGCATGTGTTTTTCTGCTGCCCGAGATTCCAGAGTGAACGCAATGAGCTCGAGGAAGCGTTTGGGGAACTACCTACGGTTGAGAACACTGCCAACATAATGTGTGCTAGCCAAGGAAAATGGTCCGCGGCCTGCACATTTTCAAAAAAAGTCATGGACGCTCTTCGCCGCCTGGAGAGGCAGCGAAACGCCTGAGGGGCTTTCTAGCCTGCGAAGCAATACCCCCGGCAGTCCCGCAGGTTAAATTGGCACCCAAAACATCCCTTTCTTCAATGTCCTTTCGCACTTCTACTTTTTCCTCACTATACTCTTCTATCTTTCTACACATGTAATACTTTTGCCGCGGTAAGCACACATTTACACACATACATATGTCCACATACAATTTGAATTCACCCACACAAAATTAATTGCAGCCACTCCGATTGGCTTTCCACAATTTAATAATTCGAAACCTACATAATTAAAGTAGGAAATCGTAATCCTCGTTAAACAATTTACAATTAATCAAACTCACAAAACATAAACAACGGCAGAACAGCTGACACTCGATCAGTGCTGACACTCAAGTCTCATCAGTGCTGACACTTCAGGCAAGCCGTGACTCGGTCACGACATCCATTTTTTCCTTCGTGATTTTCTTATTGTGCAAACATATTTCAATCGACTGATTGAATTTAATTCGCAAAATATTTTCGAAAGAAAAATAAGTACAACTTTATTTATATGGAATTAATATTTTGGCTTGTCTTGGTGCATTTTGATCTTTTCCTCACAGATCCATGAAATTGATCTTGTCCGTTTAATGAAAACTAATTCCGAGTTTTTTTCTTCATTGAAAAGTTATCGGCACTCCCAATCCTACTGGTCTCAATTTTTCCATATTTTTAAATACTCTTATAAATTTAAACATTTTTTCCACATTGTATACATTTTATTATGGATTATATATCCTTATAATTATTCACACGACTGCAAGGAAAATTATAAATCCTTCTAATTTTATTGATGCTATCTATGCTTATTCATTGTGTTCATTAGAAAGAGGAGTCATTTCTTTTTCTCACTCCTCCTCTATACTTCAATTATATAGTCCACTTACGGCTTCGTTTCGATCTCCTCGCTTGAGAGCTCTAATTCCACGAAGTTTTTTGTTTCCATTCGATTCGTAATAGCTCAGAGAACACTCTACGATGTCTCTTTCCGACTTTGTTGCCGTGTGCGAGGCATTAACGGCGTTCGAGACTCGCGAGTCCCAGGCTTTAGCTGACGATGTGCCACTCGTCTCCCTTAAAATACACTTAGACCAGCTTAAGTCACTTTGGACAAAAGTCGAGGCAGAGTTTTCACGATGCTATAAAGCCTTGACGGCTCAAAAGAACGAAGAAAGTCCGAAGCACATAGCTACAATTAAAGCTAAACATGAATATTGTTATATGGTATATGTGCGAGGCGGGACTTTGTTTGGAGAGCGAATCGAGAAGTTGTCCCCGAAAATGGCTTCCCCACCAGTCAGGCTCTCCGTCGATTCCACCCACCAAAGCAACACAGTTCCCCCGTGCGAAGTCGAAATCTTCAATGGAGACAGCCTGGCTTGGCCTACATTCCGTGATTTGTTTACCGCGATTTTTATCCATAATCCAAGCCTAACACAAGTGGAGAAACTTTACCACTTAAGTTGCAAAACTCGCGGTGAAGCCAGAGCCATTGTTTCTAGGTCACCCTTGACCAATGAAGGGTTCCAGTCCACGAAAATAATCGATTATTGACTATGAGCCAAGCCAAGCAGCTTCTACAGATCCCAGCTGTAACACAAGAGTCTGGCAAAGCGTTGAGAGAACTGCAGACGTCAATTCAAGGTTGCTTAACCGGTCTTGAGCTTTCCGGGGCTTGTACAGACAATTGGGATATCCTTCTCATAGCAATCTGTACGATCAAAATGCCCAAATCCACCCTTCTGTTGTGGGAACAGTCCGTTCCAAATAAGACCGCCGTCTCATCCTGGGACGACCTGAATCGATTCCTAGCTGATCGCCACCGTGTACTAGAGGCCACAGATGTCCTTCAACCAAACTCTAGCGGTCAGACCATTCCATCCGTAAGCCGAAAACCTACGGCACGAGCTCAGGCCTTTTCCGCTCAAGTGCAAGAGAGCTCAGCACCTGATGCTTGTATAATTCCGAATCTTGCGTCCTCCGATTCTTCCAGCAGCCCTCATGTAAACGTGGGAAGTTACTTCGTCTCCACTCGCAACACTGGCCTCCTGGGTACTGCAAGGGTAACTATTCATCATCGTGGCAAGTAGTTTCAAATCCGCGCTTTGATTGATATGGGATCCAAAGCGTCCTTTATTTCCCAAAGAATGTTTGAATTGATTAATCCTCCAAGCTGCAAAGTATCAACTAGCATTCGCGGCATTGGGCAATGCGATGCTGGTAGCGGCGACAAAGTGTGCCGCCTACAGATTTCTCCTCCTGACGAACCGCTGCGACAGTTCCAAGCAGTCGCCGTGGTGCTGCCTAGTGTAGCTGAAGCACTTCCGTCCCGCGCCGTCCCGAATAAGGTGAAGCAGGATTCGCTTGACCTTCCGCTCGCTGATCCGCAATTTCACCAAAGAGCTCCTGTGGATTTGGTGCTTGGAGCCGAGCTCCTTCCCACTATCCTTGGGGAACGAATCATCAAGAATGTTGGTGATTCTTTCGTGGGGATCGAGACGATGTTCGGATGGGTTCTCTGTGGATCCGTTACTGGAAAATCCAGAAGGTCTCGGTCCACCTCCTCCAGCAGCCCGAAAATGTCTCTAAGGACAGCAGCACCATCCGATTTAGAACGCAGTTCCAATTGCTTCAGGTGCCGCGTTTGTCAAGGGCACACGCGCTCCGTCAGTGCCGACAGTTTCGAGGACTACGAGCTGACGACAGGCTACGGGTAGTCTTGAGCAACGGATACTGCCCGAACTGTTTGGCTCATGAGCATTCCAATGGTTCCTGCAGGAGCACAGCAGGATGCCATCGATGTGGCAAGCAACACCACACGCTCTTGCACATCGACAGCTCTGTCGCGTACATCCAACCCAAAGAGCAAAGACCCGAAAAGCACCCGCCTTTCATTCGGGCTTCTATCCAGAGGTCTTCAGCCATCGTGCCGCCTACTCCATCTGCATCCAAAGTTCCCCCTCCATCTCCACCCGTGTCTTGGCGATCCAGAACGCTGCCATCCCCCATCCTTAGACATGTCTAGCGAGGCAATTGCAACTTGTTGCAAGGGGGGCGGTATGTTCACGCCACCGGGTAAACAGCAGAGAGTGAGGGGTAGGGTTTTTCCCAAAACCGAATTCGGTCATACTGAGGAGGGTGACGAAGGGTTCTCCTGTAAACCGCCATATGCATTCTGAATCGAGTTTTTCATCCGAACACCCGTTCTTTTTCCTGATTATTTTACTTTACGATTTGTCACTTTTTCAAACCGAACCATTTCGTGTGTGTGTCGGTATACCTTGTGAATTCAATAAATCATCATTAATTAAAACGAAGTTTTTCGCGCGTTTTAATCATTCTACGTACGAGACCCTGAAGATATTGGCACCCGCCAACCATTTGAGACTTAGTCGGGTCCTTCCGCCCCTCCACAAACACTAGGTCAAGTCCCTTTAGGCAGATTTAGAAGCTCTAAAGGGAGTTGCTAAGGAAAATGTTTCTTTGCTATTGAACTATGATATAGACAATTTCGAAGAATTCAATAGTACTGTTCAAAACATAAGTTTTGCTTGAGGGTGACGCACACCCATTCTGCTTTACTTGGACAGGCGGTGTCTACAGATATGAGGCAGATGTGGAATCGCCATTAAAATTAATGGAAAAAAAGGTCCGAAACATCAACTAAATGGAGTTAGGTTTGTTAAAGACATGAAAATACCAACACAACAACTTGACTATAAGAAGCTTACAGAACTTGTACCAAAAAATATGGTACCATGGTATTGATAGGACAACGCCATGCTGAATTAATTACCGCACGAGCCTTTATAGATGGTAATGAGTATCGGCCAATGTTATCTAAAACTAAATTAGGCTGGGTAGTACATGGACCAGCAGCAACCAATCTAAAAATTTTACTTGCTATCAAATAGAAGATGTTTGTCTACAACTGATGATTACGCAACAATTCAGTATTAAAAACTTCGGTACCTGCTCAGTTAAGATCATCAGCAAAGGCCGAAAGTTCAATTAAACAAAAGTTTAACTTCTACGAAATTGGATTACCATGGAAATCGGATGACACAAAACTACCAATAAGCAAGTCAACGGCCTTTTAACGACTCAAATGTCTTGAGCGAAAGCTTACGCACTCCAAAAAACCGACATTAATATTTCTAGCTCAATTTGTGATAAATTGCAATGCTAGCAAATTTAAAAATGAACAACCCGATACAGTAAAGGCTATATTGGAAAATTATTAGGTTAATGATTATCTCGATTCCAATTCTATTGCGTAAGAAGTCATGAACATTATTAAAGCCATCACGAAATTTATATCAAACATCGACGAAGTGATGCAATCCATTCCCAAAACTCTCAGAGCGAACAAGTCAACAGCAATGATAGGGGATAAAACGGACATACAACAAAATGTACTAGAAGTATTGTGGGAGGCACGTACTCCACGTACGGTAATGCAGAAAATTACAGAAGATCTGCTTTCTGACAAAGTTATACCATTAGGACTCACGACACCAGTCATAATCAAAGGACGAATCCTTATGCGAGATGTATGGGAGTCTAGAATCGGCTGGGATGACTAAATCAAGGGAGATCTAATAAACAAATGGCGAAATTAGATAAATGGATTAAAATCAATCGAAGCACCAAAATTCCAAGGTGTTATAGCTTTAGTCTGAACAACGCCAACCGCGCTTAAATGCATCTAAAGCGAGGGTTTATCCAATCAAATAACTATCCTAAGCTGGAAGCGATGGCCGCCGTATAAGGATGCCGATTGGCTGAAATGATAAGCCATGAATTACAAATCAAAATAGATCAATGGAGCTTTTGGACTGATTCAGGTATCGTTTCTTCCTGGATTACCAGCGATATTTATGTTTTTGTCGCAGTTCGAATAGGTGACATTTGTGAAAAATCGGTAAGATCAAAGTGGCGCCGGCTATTAACAAATGAAAACATCGCTGACGTCATAACGCGTGACAACATATCAGAACATAAACTTCATTGGTGGTTGACAGGTAATCAGCCTAAGAACCGGAAAGCCTTTTCAAAATTGGGGTTGTCCAAGTATTCTGTGTACCTGGCAAAGGCATAATCCGATTGAATAGCAGAATAGAACGTGCAAAAGACGTATCTACATATACCAAAAGCCCAGTTGTTCTCCATGGCAAGCGTACCTTTACTCGGATGGTGATCAATAAAATTCATGTCGACGCACAACATGTCGGAACACAAGTAGTAGCACATCAGTGGAATAAGGCATATTCGATGCCAAAATTAAATAGGATCATCAGAACTTAAAAACGAAATAGAAGCTAAGTCACACAAAAAAACTTCAAAGATGGTTACATGGTTTTATTTTTCAATGAAAATTGCTATGATCTCTTTACTTTAATGGATGCCAGTTCTTATATATAAGTTAACTCCCACATAATTATCGGGAGTCACCTTAAGAAAGGATTTGATTGAAGAGTTGTTTACCCAAATAAGAATCCGTCAGACTTCGGAATCATTACAAGTTCCTTATTTTATGAGTGCTCAAGCATAATCAGAATAAATTTAAAGTCGTTGCTCTCTCGCTCGCTGCAACCAGAATGCTAGCTCGCCCTCCAACCAAAAAGCGCCAAAGCTCTCTAGCTGGCCCTGCATCTTTTTTTAATTGTATTTTTGTTTTGATTATCTTTGCGGGTAAACGGGTTGATGAGAAGGGGCGATTTTCTGTCCATTTATTCTTCGTCTTAGATTTTAGGTCGGCCTTATGGAACTCTTTTCCCGATTTTGTTTTTATTGTGGCCCTTCTGGATAGGTGGATCTGTATTTCTTTAACATTGAATACCTCTTTTCCTTGAATTTGTTTGTTCCTAACAAAAACATCTTTCCCTGGTTCAAACTTAATCTGCTTCTTTTTTCTCTTGTTGTGTATGCAGATAACTGCCTCCTGTTTAGATTGTATCAGGCCGCTTATGTCTTCTAGAGTATTGCGCCTCAAATCTGGCAGGCCTTGTTAATTTATCCTAAACGTCCTGTCTAGGAAAATATCAACTGGCTTTTTTCCCATAACGGAGTGAATTGAGCTATTGTATTTATCAACGGCCATGGGTACGAGTTCGGATACTCTAAGGGTTGAGAGCTCGGACTTAACGTATCTATAGATTTCGAGGAATGTCGAATGAAATCGTTCCACTTGCCCATTGACCTCGCTCCCTTAGGTAGAGGTATTGTACACGACTATATCCAGCAATTTCAGGTAATTGAGAACTGTGCGGCAAAGAAGCCCTCGTTCGTTGTCTGTTACCAATATTTTGGGTGCCGTGAAATAGTGCAGCACCTCCGCTAACCTTTCGCGCAAATGGAGGGCTGAATTTTTGGCAAACTTTGAAAATTTGTCAATGCAGCTGAGAAATGTTTCCTTTTCTAACGCGAAGATGTCTATATGCAGAATTTCGCACGGATATGTTGAAATTGGGGTAGGTTCCAGTAATGGCTGATTAGGGTGTCGGTCGTATTTATGAAGCTTGCATATCTTGCAAGCTTCCACAATGTTTTTGATTCTGCCCGCCATTTTTGGGAAATAGACCCGCTCTAGTAGCTGAAGTCTTATTTCATTGGAATTTCTAAGAGCCATTTGGTCGGTCACCAATCTTTGCGTGACGCGAAGTTTGTAGCTTGTGAACGAGGGGAGGTAAAACGTTTGCAAAAGTTGCAGATGCGTATCCGGGATTTTTATTCCGTTTATTAGAGATGACATAAGGTCTTTCAGGACCGTGCGGTAAAGGTTTTAATGGGCAGTAAGTGAAGCCGGCATGCGGTGAGACGCATTCATAGTCTGACCGAGCGGGGCAAAGACAATCTGAATTGATGGGGACCTCGACGTGTGGAGACGATCCCCATGGCATAGATCAGTGGCTGATGGTCAGTGTATATTTTCAAAAATAGGGTCCCATATAAATAGGATCTGAGGCTGTCCAGTGCCCAAATTATAGCTAACATTTCCCTTTCGATTGTAGCGTAGTTCTTGTCTGTCCGGCTAAGTGCCCTCGAGAGGTAGAATGGCCCCGACGACGACGTTTGACGCATCTGTGGTGAGTTGGAAAGGTTTCGAAAAGTCCGGGAAGGCTAAGGAGAGAAGCTTTTTTAAAGGCGGAAGGCCTGAATTGCCTCCTCTAGTGCAATTAGTCCTTTTTTGACTGCGAGGATTTAACTTGTACACATATCACACGCGTCAGGTTTTTAAGTGGTTTTGCAATTCTAGCGTAATCTTTTAAGAATTTCCTGTAGTAAAAGGTCATACCCAGGAAAGACTTAAGTTCGTTTAGGTTTTTTGGAGGCTGTATCTTTGCGTTGATTTTTTTGTTGTCGACTTTAATGCCATCCCCCGTTAAGATGTAGCCTAGAAATTCGACTTGTTTTTGCAGCAAATTCGTTTTTTCTAAGTTCACTTGTAAGCCTAAATCACGAAGTCACAGTAGTTAAGTTCGACCAGTGGGCTTCGTAGGATGAGCTGAGCTGACATGAGCTGATGTACACGTAGCAGATTTCTCCGATGTATTTCCTCAGTACGTCGTCTATCATTCTTTAAAAAATGGCGGAGGCATTTTAAGTCCAAAAGGTAATCTTAGGAACTCGTATTTTCCATTTATGGTTGAAAAGGTGGTTTTGGGGATGTCCGCCGGATTCATATAAATCTGGTGAAAACCTGAAGTCAAATCGATAGTAGTAAAAAATGTTGCCTTTTTTAAACTAGCTAAGGTGGAGGTAATGTCTGGGAATGGGTATTTGTCGGGAATGGTTACAGCATTTAATATTTTATAATCAATTACCATGCGCTATTGCTTGTTCCCGTTGGGTTTTGGTTTTCTTGCAACCACCCAAACTGGAGAGTTATAAAGGCTTTCCGATGGCCGGATCATGCACTCGTGGAGGAGTTTAGTGACCTGGCTTTCAACTTCTTTTCTCAGGTGGACCAGGTATGGGTAAAATTTTTGTGTAAATGGCATCATCGGTTCGTGTGCGGATGTATGCTTTAATTTGGGTTTCTACGGCCCCACCAGGGGCCACATAGTTGAAGACGGATGAAAATTATTTGATTATAGCTTCCGACCTCTTTCGGGTGGCCTTCCTCTAGAAGGAAATAAAGTTGATCTTCAGTTTAGGAGGGATATCGCCACTCCGGGCTGTATGGTTAGGGTGTCAAGTTCCCTGTCAATTTTTGCTTTCAGATGCCTTAACGTATCATCGCCAATGATACCGTTAAAGCTGTTCAGTTTTGGTAACGTGCAAAATTCTACATAGATACTGGGCCTTTTTGAATGGTTAGTTGACTCGCTGGGGCTTCTCTTGACGCCCCCTTGGTTTGTTGGTCATCTTGGCTTCAAATGTATTAACCTTTCGGGTGACTGGAAGTAGGTTTTGCGGAGGTTTGGATGTGGGAACCGAAATAGCCATTGCAGTTATATTTTCAACCGCTTAGAGAGTACCAAACCGCTCGGTGAGGAAATCGTCCATCGTTTGCCACTCTGGAACGGCAGTCTTATCTCCAAGAGATTGTTCCCACAGTATGGTGTTTTTCGGCATTTGATGGAACAGAAAACTACGAACATGCCACCCCACATGGTGACTGGCAGGCCACAAAGCTCAAAAGCACGAATGGATGCCTGCAGAGCATTCTGGTGATTTTGCAATGCCTTTCCGGACTCAAGCGAAATTTTATACAGGTCCAGAAGTGCTCTGAATTGGCTGTTCACGATAAGTCACTTATTTTCGAAACGCAGTTTGAGTGCGTTCTATGCCGTTTCAAAACCATCATTTGTAAGCGTGAATTCTGCTACAATGAGGTTGGCTTCACCCCTCGTTTTCGCTAGGACTGACGTGGATAGAAATGGTCTCGAGCGCTCTGGAAGGAGGAGTAGTAGAGCTGGTACTCCTCTGATGGGGACTTGGAGCAAAAATCGAAGATTTGTGCGCGACAGCAGTGGTCCTAGCCTCTTTATCGTCTTTTGGATGTTCGTGCTCATAACCCCAAAGAACTGGCAAGGCTTAGAAATTAGTAAGAACACAACCTGGAACGTTTGGTAAACCTGAAACGCTACCAAACACCCAAGCAACGGCCTGGAACGCCTTGAAATTGAATAAAGACCAAAAACGCAACTTTGAACGTTTGGGATAATTTAAAACGGTGCCAAAAAAAGACCAATGGCCTGGAATGCTTTGGAATTCAAAACTAAAACCAAAGATACGACTTGGAATGCTTGGAACACTTCGGAATCCAAATATAAAACCCACGAATACGACTTGGAACGCTTGGAAAACTCTGGAATTCAAATATAAAACCAAAGTTACGACTTGGAACGTTTTGGAATCAGAATAAAATCCCCAGTGACGACTTGGAACGATTGGAACAATATGGAATTAAAAAAACCAAAGGTACGACTTGGAACGCTGTGGAATTGGAACATCTAAATTGGAATTTCTTTCCCTACCTCCACGCCAGGAACGGAACACAGATAAGAAATGCGCGATTTTTGGAACAGTGGAAATGATACGGAAATTTCGCGAAGTTTCTGGTCTGAAAAGCGAAACGATTGGGAAGAATTCAGCAAAATAATGAAAAATTAATTTTCCAAGCTTATTTTCCAAAATAAGCTTTGCTTTATTTTTTTGTCGCGTTTATGGAAAAAATAGTTATATAGATTTGTGTGCGAATATAAAAATTATGGAATATATATATGTATATGAATATGTAAATTTTGGAATATGTGAATATGAATGAATGATATATTCATGATAATGAATGAATATTTGTGTATGGATATGTATTAAGTGTCTCCGCTTATTCGGAGACTAATAATGTTTAAAATATGTATGTGAAATGGAAATATGCAGAGGTGTGAATGGATTGGATGAATATAAATTTCTATATTAAAAATTTTGATTTAGACCATTTGCCCCCGGAGAATAAACAGATTTACCTAGTTTAAATTCGCTAAGAAGAGATATTTTATCAATCAAAATACAATTACCCTTTTTTTAAATGATAAGGATACGGATTTGCTTGATACTCAGTTTATTAATAAGTTGTTTTGTAAAAAGTTGCAAACATATTGGCAATTGTCTGATAAGATAGGATTGACTTGCAATAAAGATAAGCCTAGAAGGCCATCAATAAAGTCATGTGACATAGAGGGCAGAAACATGGTAGATTCATCTGTTAGTGACCATGCTAAAGCATGTAAATTAAAATCACATAAAACTATAAGAATGTCTTGACTGGAAACTAAAGAGGAGACACACTGAATTGCCTCTAAATGATTTATTTAAATCATATATTTATATCACAATGTCTGACGATGGTGCAATACACGTTATAAAAGCATTAAAAGATTTAAAATTACTTTAACCCCGACAAACTCGATCTTATGGGTATAAGAAAATTGAATTATTTCAAATGATAAAGCAACTTCAACAGCTATCAGAATGCCAACGCCTATGCGAAAAATCCGGTCAAGTCTCAATATAGAAATGTTTGGGGAAAAAACAGATGCATCAGCAATTTCAGGTTTTAGCCACGTCTCCGTAAAAGCTAGAATGTTATGTTCAAATGAAATACTATTGTTTAAGAATAAACATCGTGTTCATCTGAAATGGTTTCACCAAATCAGATTGAACAAAGAAATATACAAAACATAAAACAAGCATAGATGATACAGATTCATATATCAAGTATGGCTCAAAAACCAAACACAACATGCGTCCACACTCTGTGGAAAAGCCCTTAAGATTTTAATAACGGCGCAATATCAAGTCGCCAACGCTGTGCATGAAATATAAGCAATAGAATAACATTATTAAGAACAATTGTCGCCCCATAGAGTCTAAGAATTCATTTACATACACTAGACGTTAATTAATTAATTAATCAGTTCACATTTTTAATTCAACAGATGAAGATGGTGCTGAAATCCTCATCAACTATCTACATAGAGATTATAAAGTTTAGATTTCTGTCCTTAAACTTTCTGTTAACCCAGGTTAATGGATGAAGCAAGTTTTTTGACACACAAGCAGATGCTGATGTGGCAGGAATAGTATTAGATGTTGTTGTTGGCAAGCAAATGGGTTTGCCGATTTTTCTTTTTATTGCCAATTTTTCAATTTATAAAGACGAAATGTCCCGAGAAAAAGAAAACTTGAACTTTTCCACCGCAATATTCGAGACGTTAACTTTCTTCCATATATACTCTATTATATCATCAGATGTGACAACAGAGTCTAGCCTAGAAACAAATATATGTTTCTATTTGAACTATCGGCAATTTCCACTACAATTAACATCGTTTTTGAGAGATTATTTTCAGGTGATACCGGTAATACCACACTAACCGCATTCACCACCGGGCTCTTAAACGATATCAATTGCTGTAAATTGGGAGTAGACGGTGCATGAGACCGGTCGGTGACCGATAAGCTTCTGAACTGATTCTCCACAGCAGGAAACTCCGCTTGTAGTTTGTTAAAACCCACCCTCAAGGTGTCAAAACCATCTCAGGTCCGCCTCATATGTAAATGACCGCATCTTATTTTCGACCTCCATATTTTAAGCCACCACCTTAAGGAAAAGACTCCGTGTAAACTGCACACTTTACGTGAACCGCATTGTCACACATCAACAAAGAATATAATCATGGGAGTCAACCGGATTAGTGGCAACTATGCAATTATTTTTATAGCAGACAACAATTTTACAAAAAACTAGCTGTACCCTGCCACGTTTCGATGTGCCCCCGCCTGCAGCACATGGCGCTTCTTCGTAGGGCAGCAGGGCGCCAGCTTTGTGATAGATTTGCCCTTTAACTTTGAAACTTGGCATGAATTTGGCAGCCACAATTGTCGCCCCAAATGACGTCATTTGGAAGCAGGATAATTTATAATGTTTAATAGGAAATGCTCCGACTCAGTAGTGGATCCGGAAAGTAGAGTTCTCAGTAGCTCTGGTGGTGCTTTAAGTTGAGGTAATTTGACAACACATTCCTTTCGTTTCATTATTGAACTTTAGAGCCTGACAGTAAGTGCAGGGTCATCTGGCCAATGACGACAGCGTTTGGAGCCATAATCACCAGCTGGCTCATATCGAAATGCAATACGATGGTTTCGCTCATGTCGATCTAGTCTTATCTGTGCGCGGGATTCAGCTACCCTTCCCTTATGCAAATCACTTCTTTGCGAGCGCAGCAATAGTATTGCAGCAGACCGCGACTCTCGGACTAGCAAACAATCATGCTCAAGTTTGGCTGCATGCTTTTCGGCTGGTTCCATAAGAATCCTCTGCCTTTGCCTTAGCCGCTCCGTCTCCTGTACCAATTCGTACTCTTCTTCAACATTGAAACTGATTCTTTCTGCGTTGCGAGTAGGACGACCTAAATTCGCTTTTTTATGAGACATTATTTCGTTAGTAACTTTTGGCTTGTAGCTAAAACAGGAATGAATGAATTTCCTACCACGTGGTTGAAATGTAACTGCCCCCGCCTACTGCGGTCGATACTCGGAAAGCCGTTATAAAACCCATTTTAAAAAGTAGACAAAACCCATGCTTGAACCCGACTTCACAGTGTGTCTAAACTTAAACACAATCGGTTCAGTAGATTCTAAATGCATATCGGTTGTAGGTACAACATTTTTATAATCTGGTCGGAGAGCTGGTAAATAATTAAAAACGCGCGGGAACTTCGTTTAAAACTATGATTTTTATTTACAGTGTGACGAGTCACATTTCCATTGCGGCTTAAACTACGCCCATGTGTGGCCCCTCTGTATTGTAACTTTTATTTTTCATACGCCCATGGAGGCCACATTAAATACCTCAACATGAAAACTAACTGTAATTCTTTTTCTGATAGGCAATATTTACGATCGCCGCCTCTCTCTCTCTTTCTAACTACCGTCTTGATGCGGCTGCAGCGTCGACGCGTCGCGGAGAGAACAACCTCCCGACTGCGGACGCTGCGCTGCATGGCGACGCTAAAGAGACCATGAGAAAACTAAAAGTGAAAGAGAGAGACGACGATCGTGACGCGTGCCAAAGCACAAGACGCATCGAATGTTTTCACCGTTAGGACATAAGTAGGCAGAGCAAGGGTGGGTTTGAACAGAGAGCTGGAATTAGGAGAAAATCACTTCGCCAGTAACCACGGGAGTAATCAGTCGCATTGTGAAACAGTGAGAGTAAATCAACAAGTGCAACCAAGAAAAACCAAGACTAGAGACCGAGTACCAGAGAGAGATCCTTCAGGAATAGCAGGTGAGCCCGTGACCAAAGTTCCCCTTTATTTCTACTTGAGTGCGGTAGGGACCCAGATTTCCAAATATGTTTAGGATTAATTAATTATTAATAAATATTACAACATGATCACTTAATCTAACCTGGCATTATTTCTTTATTCGGCACTGAACTTTCGTATACCCTTTCCCTTCCCTTTTCCTTGCCCACTTAACTATTTGAGTGGAGCCAAAGGATCAGCAGACTTCGGCAGGATGAGTTATTCTCCTGCAGTCGAACTCAGTCGCTGGTCCCTAGGCTCAGTCACTCAAGGTGAGGAGGCAACGGTTCTCGGCCAAGCGTGCTTCGCTTGGCAGACGAGATCAGTCGTTGCAGTTCCTCTTCACCATCCCTGTCTAATAACCCCACTAACATTTCCTTTCACGCTTCCTTTTCCCAGTCCAAGAGGCAACGGATCTTGGCCAAGCGGGCTTCGCCCTATCCTAATACTCGTCAAGGTCTCCAGATCAAATAAATGTTCTGTAGACTGGACTCTGGGACTGAGAATTGTACCCCAGCCAGAGCTTCCTTACAGATGGCGCCCGAGCAGGGACCTTGACGAGTATTATGTGGGAAATGTTAAATTATATATATATGTATGCACATTCATAGATATATATATATATATATCTATATATATATATATATATATATATATATATATATATACATATATGAGTCCACACAAGGGTAAAAATTTTATATGTATGTCTATTCATTAATATATATCGGAGTCAATACAGATGGCAAAATACACAGAGGCAAAAAATTATTTTTTTATATGTATATATATGTGTATATTTGTGGTTGGGGTATTTAAAAGTCGCATATACGTTGTCGATGTGCCGCGTGCTTTTAGTTTTCTTTGCAAGCAACAGTTACATGCGAGAAAGAGACAGGGACACGCGAGTGGCCAGTAAGAATGAGAGCAGACAATTCACCGTTTGATTCGGGGCGTGTGTGTGAGCTACGAGCATTCTCTCGCCATTTCTCTCTCACTCTTACACATAGCTTTGATTCAACC
The DNA here is from genome assembly GCF_018151085.1 of Drosophila tropicalis. Classification (NCBI taxonomy): domain Eukaryota; kingdom Metazoa; phylum Arthropoda; class Insecta; order Diptera; family Drosophilidae; genus Drosophila; species Drosophila tropicalis. The sequence goes on from NW_027173482.1 coordinate 570,264, forward strand.
GTTTTTTTTGTCTTTCCTTCATTCACACTGATTTGCAAGTACAGTCGCGCGTAGAGTTTCGTGTTAGTTTTTTTTATTGTGCGAAAAAAAAAGAGTTTTTAAAGTGCGTATGTGGGGAAAAAAAACAGTTATGTTCGTGTGCATTGGCTCTCACATGTGTGATGCTACATTCGATCGTGTGAGTTTGTATGAGTGTCGCTGAGTCTCGTGCATGTGTGCGCTCACGACACGAATCGCGGAGATTGGCCTGAAAGTGTCGGGGTGTGACAATTACGTCACACATTTCTTCCAAGGCATAAGAATTACTGGTTCACTCGTTACGTACATATGCGTGAAGAGGCGACTCATAGACATTGACACAATCGTATGGGTATTCGTATGGAAGGGTATGCACAGGTATATCGCCTAAGCTTAACACACACATGAGCAAAAGAAAACCATTTGTTTTATGCAGACTTGCATGATTGTTTTTTTTTGTTGTTTTGTTGAGAACAGTAGAACAAAAGCAGCATTTAAAAAAAAAAAAAAAAAAAATCTATATTTACATACGACACGCACACATTCATACCCTGCTATGGGAGAAAAACGGCAGAGTCTCGGGCAGGGTTTCGACAGAATTATCAGCAGAGTCATCAACAGAGTTCTCGACAGGATTAATAGCATCTTCAACAGCATAGTTCGGAGGGAATTATTAATGAAGTCAACTACTGAGCTACCGACAGAGCTAACGATAGAGTCATCAACCGAGCCATCGACAGAGTCACACATGGAAATCAGTTTCAAAAAAAAAAAAAAAATTATAATAATATATATATATTTATAACACGCTCAAAGCCAGGTCATGCTAAGGAAGAATATAGAATATATATAGAATATATAATAGAATATACCAGAAGCACATAGAACGAGTCTAGGAGTCTCTCTCAGAGAGCCATTAGTGAGGTTGTAACCTACCGCATTACGAGTCGAACGGGACCTGGGCATGGGTAACCTAAAAATCCACCAGTCTCACCCAAAGCAGCAGCAGAAGTCACAGCAGCAGAGGAAAAGAGACAGAAGAGTGACGCACATTTAAAACCAAGCCTATGCACTGGCAAAGTCAGTCAGTGTTTGGAACTCAACAAGGAAACGTCGAAAAAAATTGCTTCAATCCGGAAGGATAGCAACTGGACAAGGATCATAACAGGACTACTCACCAATACAAGGATTAACAACTGGACAAGGATCAGCACCCGGACAAGGCTCAACAAGGACATATGACAAGGACATTCTTCGCCAAGCTGAACTAAGCTTCAAGGACCCAACGGAGATTAATGCAAAGGACATCAGAAAATTCGGCAGCAAGGACCATTATTTTCTCAAGGATATTCTAAACAGTAATCGGAGTAAACTTTTATTTTCTTTGGACAACATCGAGGGAGAATCAATCACGTCCCCAATAACTATATTCTACATTCTACCAACAGGCAAGATCTTTCTTATATACATTTGAGCCATTGCAAAGATTTTGTTCAGAATATTTAAACCAAAAACCACCTCGAAAGTTCCCCGGCGGCGATAATTCTCCTTTACGCGTCACCGTTTCTTACTCTTCTTTGAACAAACATATATACATTTTTATATTTTCTGACCCCTCCCTTGCAGAATTTATTAAAAATTAAATAAAATATATATGTGGGACTGTTAGTGCAATCCCACTTCTGACACCAATTTGTGGGAATGTTAGTGCAATCCCACTTTTTCCTCCCGAATTTTTAGGCCGTTTTTACTCACAATCAATCAGTTTTATTCAACATTATTTCTTTATACATTTATCACTTAATTACCACATAACTACACTCTCCTTATTCGAGCAGCCACGAGGAACACAACCGGTCGACACAACTTGACGCCATAAAACTCTTTTCTCAATTGATATCGATGGTTTGTCATCGATATCGTTGATAAACTTTAAATTATGCACCTCTGAACTGGTTCAGTACAATCGACCGCTTCTCGTTTCTCGACCCATTCCCACATTCGGCCGGACTGACTTATCATTCGCCTCGAATGTTGAATCGTCTGATGAATTCACTTGACCATTCCACGACTTCATATACTCTGCCACAGTTGAGGTTTTCCCAGGACCTTCGTGATCTCCTACCTTTTCTACGTCATAGCGTCCATGAGACTTAACTTTCACCACCCTATATGGTCCAAAATATTTAGCATTAAGTTTTAATCCTGAACCATATTGCGTTCGCTTAATTGCTATCAAATCATCGATTTTATACTCAACTACCTTTTTGCGTTTTTTGTTATAACTTTTACGATTCTCCTCTTGGATTCTCTCAATATTATGCTGAGCTTCCTGACGAACGTTAGTGCGTTCAATTTCTAGCTCTTCTATGGCTTCCTCTTCCAAAAGTTATTGTAACTCAGGGAAACTATTAGTCCTCATCTCAACCCCGGCTAATAATTTAAATGGCGACACTTTTGTGCTTCTAGGAGGGGTACTATTGATTGCTTGCTGCACTCTTTCAACGTACTTATACCACACAGTCAGTTTTTCATAACAAAGTTTTGTTAGCATAGGAATAATTATCTTATGGATACGTTCAACTTGACCATTTCCCCTAGGTACTCCGGTAGCTATAATTAAATGCTGAATGTTTTGCTCTTTACAATAATCTCCGAACTGGTGAGAAACAAATGCTGCACCTTTTAATAATTGCTTCGCATAGATAAATTTCTGTAAAGAGTTCCATTGAACTGCTTCTGCATTATCTTCAAAGTCCCGTAACCAATTTTCTATAGACGGTTGACCTGACCCATTGAACGAAGAAAGAGAATCCTCAATGTCGCGCAAAGTAAAATTATTTCTAACTACAGTTGGTGCCGTAGACTGAAATGATCCCGCATCATCACTTTCGGATTCAACCTCGACTTCGTCAGCCACCAAACCGAAATGTTCGAGAAGACGATCTTGCAACGATTGCTTTCTACCAGTTATTGTTCAATTCAAACTGGCTAACTTTGCTTTGAGCTCATTTACATTTAAACTTAATACTTCGTCTCTATTCATTTTGTATTCGTCGTAGCTCACTCGTTACAGCTGAAATTTCAATATATTTTACAAAAGTATAATCTTACTCTATTGTTAGTAATTTAATTTTCTCTTCTTTTAGCAATTACAAAATATAATTATTTCTCTTTTAACATTTACTTTTCTTTTAATTCCAAATTTATTTACTTCACTTTTGAATTCCAAATTTATTTACTTTACTTTTGAATCAACATTAATTTACTTTACTTTTATTCAAGCCAATCTTTAAATTATAAGTTATAAGTTTGACATAAATTTATTTTGACTTAATTTAATGATTGCATCAACTCAATTTAAATTATAACATTTTTCGTTCTGTAAACATAATGTTAATTAACATAAACATCTGGCTCACCACTATGTTGCCTTCTCGCTTGCTCGTGTTGACTCACCAAGGACGTTTATTCGCGCCAATTCTGCTGATATGCCGATCTTTCACGAATGCTCTCACTAACGCTGTCTCGCTCGTGACGCCAATGCAGATGTCTCGCTCGTGACGCCAATGCCGATGCCCCGCTCTTGTACAAATTTTCCACTGACGCCGCCAAACTTGTGCGTCTAATGCTTTCTCGCTCTTGCCGCCAATTGTTGTAGCTTCTCTTGCCGCCAATTCTCAAGAATTTCCCACTCTAGGTACAGCTGCTCACCACATAGATTCTATGTTCCAGGCCATTTGCCACATAAATCTACCTCATTGCCACGTAAATTTGTGCAAAATTCCAACGATCGTCAATCTCTTAGCGTTTTCAGCCTCTTTGCCACGCAAACTTCAGGGTTCTATACTGTTCGCACCTCCACACTTTTCACTCTCACTTGAACTTGGACGCTGTCTCTCTCTAACATACAAGCATTCATCAATTGGGGTGGTTTTTTTTTACCGCTCTTTGTACATTAAGGTTAAATCAAACACACATTTTTTTTCGAACTTTCTGTCTTTGGCGACTCAATTTTAATGAATTTTTCGCTTCGAACGATTTGTTTTAATTATTAGTGTTCTTTATTTAACAACATCTTTTAACTGCACGTAAGTTCGATGCACTATGTAAATGTACATATCTCACTTCTGACACCAATTTGTGGGACTGTTAGTGCAATCCCACTTCTGACACCAATTTGTGGGAATGTTAGTGCAATCCCACTTTTTCCTCCCGAATTTTTAGGCCGTTTTTACTCACAATCAATCAGTTTTATTCAACATTATTTCTTTATACATTTATCACTTAATTACCACATAACTACACTCTCCTTATTCGAGCAGCCACGAGGAACACAACCGGTCGACACAACTTGACGCCATAAAACTCTTTTTCTCAATTGATATCGATGGTTTGTCATCGATATCGTTGATAAACTTTAAATTATGCACCTCTGAACTGGTTCAGTACAATCGACCGCTTCTCGTCTCTCGACCCATTCCCACATATATGTATATACGCATTGGTCAAATTGCATGTCCACATCATAGTCTATCGGTTTACCGTAGCCATCCTCAATCAGTATCGCGTAACCTACTGGGCAAACTCCGAGATCCTTTAGCTGGTTATCACTTATACTACGAATCCGAGTCTTTACTAACATACTAGCAATGGGCGTTCATTGGATAAATCATCGTCGCAAAGCCGAATTGGAAGTCCTTTGTGACGAATTCGGATTAGATACCGGTGGAATAGTGGAAGAACTAAGAAATCGGTTCCGTGAGTTCGCCTCAAGGGAGGATCATCATCCTGAGGTATTGAGTCGACTCGCAGAAATCGAAGCCCAATTTAGTGCCGGGGACAAGAAATTAGATGTAAAGCCACAGTCCAGAGCACCGTCGCCTACTCCCGAAGGAACTATTTCTCAACTACCGGTGCCACAAGACACCAACTATCGTTCGGAATCGCATTCTGGTTCTCGTTCCGGTTCTCCGACACCTTTCGGCATGCCTGGCTCAAAGATTAACATCGAGCCCAGTGAGTGGAGTCGAGTCCATGAATCTATGGTAGGCCGTACTACTGGGAGCTATGCCTCGATCGTGGAACGTATAACTAAATGGGGAATTGCCTTTAGCGGAGCTACCGACCCTATCTATTTCATAGAGCAAATAGAGACTCGAGCCGCGACGTACCGTTTGAGCTTGAAGACACTGCCTCCGATGATAGCCATCTTATTGACCGGAAGGGCCGAAAGCTGGTGGCAAACCAGCGGGTATCCGGAGATGACATGGGTCGATTTCAAGTCCGAATTTCTAGAGTTCTTTCTACCCCCACTCTATTTTGAGAAACTAGAGGATAGCAGACGTGGTCGAAAACAACGCCATCAGGAACCATACAAGGAGTATCTAGTAGACCTTCGATTAATGATGAAGAGAGCTCATTACTCGACGTTACAGGAACTCGACAGGATCTACGAAAATCTATTACTACAAGCTGTATACCCGACAAAATGATTTCCAAACGTTACCCGGCTTAACCAAGTTGAGTTATGAGTTATGAGACGATTCGTGGAAAAGGAGCAACGCCGTTCAAAATAAGCCCTTTGATCATATAACTTCCAGCGTAAACGGGACTGCTATATGTCAACTCTTCGAAGCACCCGTGGATATCGGCACAGCTTGCCGCAAATGTGCGGAAGCTGGTCACATCGCACGAGAATGTACGAAGCCCCGTGTGTTGTTCTGTTGGCAATGCGGGTTACGTACCATCGAATGTTGCCGTCGTTCGGGAAACGGACCAAACCTCCATCTCAATCTGGGCCAGACGGAGGGACCAGACCAGGACCCCAGCCCAGTAACCGCCTCCTCCTAAGGAAAGGCCCCATCCAACTGCATGTCTTCGTCAATAGAAAACCAATGGTAGCTACCTTGAAGTGGCTCTTCAGCACTTCGCCTCCTGCGAGACATTCATACTAATATTAACCTTGCCGATAATACTCGGACCTCGATCAAAAGTTCTCTCAGGGCAAGCATCAGTCTCGGGGCACAAACCGTACATATGACATTGTTAGCGATGCCATCGATGATGGACCCTCTTATTCTGGGAGTGGATTTCCTTCGGAACATAGGAACTTCCATATGTTGTGGAGGTTATCTGTTACAGTTGCCTACTTTCGATAAGCCACACAGTCCCGTCGTGGCGAAGGAACACACGCAGCCTAATGCTCTTATAAATCGGTTAGATCCTGCAGAAACGCCCGCTAAGCCCCAGGATAGCTCGGACTCTCAACATAGCGACAAAACAGTATCTCAGTCGGGCTCAGTCTTGCCGCCTCCAACACCTGATGCCGTCCTTAAAAACCCATTCCGCCAGCCCGGCAGCGAAAAGGAACCGGTAACCGAGATGGACGCCCGATTAGCCTCAGTAGAAGCTGAGATCCGCGACGAGGACTGAAAGCCGGAACAATCATCCAGTATGGAACAGGAGACACTAGAGCCGGAACTTAAACCATTCTTGACGCGGAAATCACTAAGTTCGATGGACTCAACGGCATTACCCCAATAGCACAACATGTCATTGTTTTGAAACACGATCGACCCATGAAGCAGAGGTACTATCCCCGTAATCCGGCCCAACAACAAATTATCAACGAAACAGTAGACGCATTGCTGAAGGAAGACCGTATTGAACCATCCAAAAGCCCTCACAGCGCACCAATCGTGTTGGTAGGTAAGAAAACTGGCAATACTTGCATGTGCATAGACTTTCGGCAGCTGAACGCTCAGTCAGTGCGCGACGCATACCCCTTACCTCATATACACCATATTCTAGAGAAATTGAGGAACGCAAAATACATCTCTACTCTAGATTTAATGAGTGGGTATAGGCAAATACCCTTATAGGTCAAAAGTAGAGAGTGTACAGCTTTCACAGTGCCCGGACGCAGGTTATTCCATTGGAAAGTCATGCCTTTCGGCTTACACTCCGCATCCGCCACGTTCCAGAGGGCTTTGGATAGCATGATTGGACCCGAAATGGAACCACATGCCTTCGCTTATCTAGACCATATTATCGTAATCGGAAAGACGCTCGAGCAACACCTCTCACACCTGCTTAAAGTTTTTCGACGTCTACGTAAAGCCAATTTAAGAATCAACCGAGACAAATGTCGTTTCTTCAAAAAACGGATCCAATTTCTAGGTCACGTTGTCAGAGAAAATAATATCCATACTGACCCTGAAAAGGTAGCAGCTATCCGCAATCTTTAGCCTCCAACCAATGGCAAGGAGTTACATCGATGTCTCGGTGTCGCCTCTTGGTATCGTCGGTTCGTACCCAACTTCTCTGACACGGTGCAACCTCTCACGAGTTTGTTAAAGAAAGGTTTGAGTTGGTTTTGGAACTTAGAACAACAACAGGCGTTCGATGTACTCAAGACCCGTCTCATCACTGCCCCGGTAAAGTTCTGCTTACAGACTGATGCCAGCGACGTTGGCCTCGGCGCAATGCTCACTCAGAGTATCAACGGTGCGAAAAGAGTCATTGCTTACGCTAGTCGACGTCCCTTGAAGGCGGAGGAAAATTACTCGACTACTGAGAAAGAATGCCTAGCGATAGTCTGGGCCATCAGGAAATATCGTTGCTATTTGGAAGGCTATTGCTTCGACGTGATCACGAACCATTTAGCTCTCAAATGGCTAAACTCGATAGAAAATCCCACGGGCGGGTGGCCAGATGGACGCTGGAGTTGCAACAATACGAGTTCGAGGTACATTATAGACGAGGTAAGCTGAACGTGATTGCCGATGCCTTATCGCGTCAACCTTTGGATGTACTTCACTGGGCACAACTAGTAGAACCGGAGAGCAAATGGTGGCTAAAGATGCGGCAGCACGTCACGGAGCACCCTGTGGATTTCTCAGACTATATATTCGAAAACGGCCAGATTTATCGCAGACGAGACTCCCACCCCGATGACCACGGTTCTACACCTTGGAAACTATGCGTCCCCTTAGAATTTCGACACCAAGTACTAAAGGAATGTCATGATATGGTGACGGCTGGCCACTTGGGAATCAGGAAAACCACTTTGCGAGTGACCCAAAGATACTTTTGGCCTGGCCTCTTCCGAGATGTTGCGCGTTACGTTAGATGCTGCCTCGTCTGCTCGCATTTTAAGCCGGCGCAAATGAAACCAGCGGGCAAAATGCTCACCCGTCAAGTCGCGGAGTCGTTCGATACCGTGTGTACTGACTTTATCGGGCCTTTGCCGCGTTCTAAGCAAGGTAATACAATGTTACTAGTTTCTTGGATTTATATAGTAAATGGGTCGAGATGGTACCACTTCGTAAGGCCACTGCAGTTGCTTTGGAGAAGGCATTTCGGGAAAGGATCTGGGCCCGATTCAGCAATCCTCGTACCCTCGTGAGCGATAACGGTACCCAGTTGACTAGCAAGCTTTTTAAAAACTTCTGCAAAACGTCCGGAATTATACTCCAGCATACCGCCCCCTATTCTCCACAGCAGAATCCTACCGAGCGCGCAAATCGAACAATCAAAACCATGATTGCACAATACCTGGAGAATGGGCAAAACACTTGGGATCAATGGCTTCCAGAAATAACACTAGCGATCAACTCAAGCGTCAACGACACCACCGGATTCAGTCCAGCCTACATCATATTAGGGCGGGAACCCCGTATGCCCGGCGCCCTTTATGACCAAGTAACGGATGTCGCCGGTAACGAACCTCCTAGCCCTGAAGAGCGCACCCGACGAATGGAAGATATTTTCAAGCTCGTACATGAGAATCAACTGAACGCAACCCAGAATCAAAACAAATACTACGACCTGAGGCGACGCAACTGGCGTCCAAACATCGGGAGCATGGTCATGCTCAAGCAACATGTGCTGTCTAATGCCATCGAAGGGTTCAATGCCAAACTGGAGCCTAAGTATAAAGGCCCGTATAAAATAATCAAGTTTCTTTCCAGCATCGTCGTTAGACGACAAGAAACCCAGGGGCGTAAACGACGTACCGCGGGTCTGGCTGACTTAAAGGCCTTCAATAGTGACGACAGCGAACCACCAGAACTTGGTCCTTCTGACGACATCGGCCTCGGGACACCGCGTTCCCACGGCCCGCACGAGGCCACTGATTAAAGATCTTTCAAGGGGGATCACTTGTTGGTGGGTGCGCCTGCCCAACGTCCCCCTCCCTTCTAAAGAGGGGTTCGTCGCGCCGATGCCAGGCAAGAATTGTCTAAAACCATTGTATCTTAGTTTTAATCATAGCATTTTTGTAAACCGCACTCATAGGGCCCCGTTAGTACACTCAGAATGCAGGGTAGTTTTAACGCACTTTATATTTCACAGTATGTCACAGCAAGGAGAAGACGACGGCGATCGCGCGGCAGATATAGCCCGGATCGTCGAAGAAATTATAGCCGTATGGGAAAGGGAACATGGCCCTGTCATGCCCGTTCCCCCACAGGCGATAGTGCACCGGAAGAACCTGTCCGGCTTTGCCGCGTAGAGTTGGCCCCGACAGACATCCCTATGGAGCGACCATCAGGGAGCAAGGGTCACCAGGGCGACCGAAAACCACCCGACGAGGCTCAACGAGCTGCAGATTCTGCCCGACCAGAGCGCGCCGTGATCCTGTCGGTGGTCAATCTCCCCTCCTTGGCACAAAATATTGGACCCTCGGAGTCTGCCGGCCCCATTCATACAGAGGAAGAGACGATCGTCTCGGCCGCAGCTACGTTCTTTGGATCAGTCCCGGTGCCCGTGTGCCCCCGATATATGGCGCTCGGACAATATCGACAAAACATGGTCACACCCCCGCTACCCCAAACGGAGCCCCTCGTCTGGCCGGCAGAGCGCGTTTTCTTGGAGGAGATGTTCGTCCTGCCGTACCCAGGGCCGGACCCTGATGAAGTACTCGCCGTCCCAATAGAGGACTACAGAGTCCCAACCGCCGATGACCAGGGATCCAAGTCCCACTCTCCGTCCCACCGTGTATCGGACACCCCTCCGCGGCCCGTACATGAGTCTTCCAAAGCCCGAGCAGACCCAGTTCCACTCACAACGGACACCCCTCCGCGGCCCGTTTGTGAGTGTCTGGAGACACGTCCATCTCTGGCAGCCGTAGAAGTACGTAAAAGTACAGTACCGGACACCCCTCCGCGGACAGCGTATGAGCCGATAAGTCCCCCAACCGTCAGGGTCCGTGAGTGTCCACCTGTCAACGAGGAGATGCCTCTGGATCTCTCTGGGCCCCGCCCCCGACCAGCGCTCGCCCCAGCAAACGAGATCGCTACCACACCAACTCACGCCAGCATTGAGCTAACGTCGCGAGGTCCTTTGCGCCGATCCACGGCAATTTATGTGCCGGAGGCCACCCCCGCGGCTTCCAATTGGGTCATCACACCGAAAGAATGGATCGTCAACAACCCGGATAGGCGAGTGCCCGTTGAGATACGAGACCAGGTGGCGGTAATCTATCAAGAAGGACCCCGCCGAAACCACCGATTCCTCATGTGGGCGGAAGAGCATCTGTTCCGCATCGAAATCAAGCTACATGGGCGAGTCACGATCCGTTTCGTCCGGTCGAAGTAGGGACACCGTGTCACGAGTCACATTTCCATTGCGGCTTAAACTACGCCCATGTGGGGCCCCTCTGTATTGTTACTTTTATTTTTCATACGCCCATGGAGGGCACATTAAATACCTCAACATGAAAAGCCTCTCTCTCTTTCTAACTACCGTCTTGATGCGGCTGCAGCGTCGACGCGTCGCGGAGAGAACAACCTCCCGACTGCGGACGCTGCGCTGCATGGCGACGCTAAAGAGACCATGAGAAAACTAAAAGTGAAAGAGAGAGACGACGATCGTGACGCGTGCCAAAGCACAAGACGCATCGAATGTTTTCACCGTTAGGACATAAGTAGGCAGAGCAAGGGTGGGTTTGAACAGAGAGCTGGAATTAGGAGAAAATCACTTCGCCAGTAACCACGGGAGTAATCAGTCGCATTGTGAAACAGTGAGAGTAAATCAACAAGTGCAACCAAGAAAAACCAAGACTAGAGACCGAGTACCAGAGAGAGATCCTTCAGGAATAGCAGGTGAGCCCGTGACCAAAGTTCCCCTTTATTTCTACTTGAGTGCGGTAGGGACCCAGATTTCCAAATATGTTTAGGATTAATTAATTATTAATAAATATTACAACATGATCACTTAATCTAACCCGGCATTATTTCTTTATTCGGCACTGAACTTTCGTATACCCTTTCCCTTCCCTTTTCCTTGCCCACTTAACTATTTGAGTGGAGCCAAAGGATCAGCGGACTTCGGCAGGATGAGTTATTCTCCTGCAGTCGAAGTCAGTCGCTGGTCCCTATGCTCAGTCACTCAAGGTGAGGAGGCAACGGTTCTCGGCCAAGCGTGCTTCGCTTGGCAGACGAGATCAGTCGTTGCAGTTCCTCTTCACCATTCCTGTCTAATAACCCCACTAACATTTCCTTTCACGCTTCCTTTTCCCAGTCCAAGAGGCAACGGATCTTGGCCAAGCGGGCTTCGCTTGGCAGACGAGATCAATCGTTGCTACTCCTCTTGGACTCTCCTTCTACTCCTTTCCCTTCCCTTTTCTGCCCTTTAGGTGGTCTCAGTCCCCTATCCTAATACTCGTCAAGGTCTCCCGATCAAATAAATGTTCTGTAGACTGGATTCTGGGACTGAGAATTGTACCCCAGCCAGAGCTTCCTTACAACAGTATAATCACACACACGTAAAAGTTCGGTTAAAGGTAAACTGGATATTTTAGCAAGTGGAAAAAAGTGCGGGTATTCGGGGAAAAATCTCGTACTGGAAAGAATATGGCGATTTACAGGAGAACCCTTCGTCACTCTCCTCAGTATGACCGAATTCGGTTTTGGGAAAAATCCTACCCCTCACTCTCTGCTGTTCACCCGGTGGCGTGAACATACCGCCCCCATTGCAACAAGTTCCAATTGCCTTGCTAGACATGTCTAAGAATGGGGGGATGGCAGCGTTCTGGATCGCCAAGTCACGGGTGGAGATGGAGGGGGAACTTTGATGACCTCTGGATAAAAGACCGAATGAAAGGCGGGTGCCTTTCGGGCCTTTGCTCTTTGGGTTGGATGTACGCGACTGAGCTCTCGATGTTCAAGAGAGTGTGGTGTTGCATGCCACATCGGTGGCATCCTGCTGTGCTCCTGCAGGAACCATTGGAATACTCATGAGCCAAACAGTTCGGGCAGTATACGTTGCTCAAGACTATCCGTAGCCTGTCGTCATCTCGTAGTCCTCGAAACTGTGCCCCTTGACAAACGCGGCACCTGAAGTAATTGGAACTGCGTTCTAAATCGGATGGTGCTGCTGTCCTAAGAGACATCTTCGGACTGCTGGAGGAGGTGGACCGAAACCTTCTGGATTTTCCAGTAACAGATAACAGATCCAGAGATAACATCGTCTTGATCTCCACGAAAGAATCACCAACATTCTTTATGATTCGTTCCCCAAGGATAGTGGGAAGGAGCTCGGCTCCAAGCACCAAATCCACAGGAGCTCTTTGGTGAAATTGCGGATCAGCGAGCGGAAGGTCAAGCGAATCCTGCTTCACCTTATTCGGGACGGCGCGGGACGGAAGTGCTTCAGCTACACTAGGCAGCACCACGGCGACTGCTTGGAACTGTCGCAGCGGTTCGTCAGGAGGAGAAATCTGTAGGCGGCACACTTTGTCGCCGCTACCAGCATCGCATTGCCCAATGCCGCGAATGCTAGTTGATACTTTGCAGCTTGGAGGATTAATCAATTAAAACATTCTTTGGGAAATAAAGGACGCTTCGGATCCCATATCAATCAAAGCGCGGACTTAAAGCTGCTTGCCACGATGATGAATAGTTACCCTCGCAGTACCTAGAAGGCCAGTGTTGCGAGTGGAGGCGAAGTAACTTCCCACGTTTACATGAGGGCTGCTGGAAAAATCGGACGACGCAGAATTTGGAATTATACACGCATCAGGTGCTGAGCTCTCTTGCACTTGAGCGGAAAAGGCCTGAGCTCTTGCTGTAGGTTTTCGGCTTACGGATGGAAAGGTCTGACCGCTAGAGCTTGGTTGAAGGACATCTGTGGCCTCTAGTACACGGTGGCGATCAGTTGGGAATCGATTCAGGTCGTCCCAGGATGAGACGGCGGTCTTATTTGGAACGGACTGTTCCCACAACAGAAGGGTGCCCAAATCATTTTGCTCGTACAGATTGCTATGAGAAGGATATCCCAATTGTCTGTACGAGCCCCGGAAAGCTCAAGACCGGTTAAGCAACCTCGAATTGACGTCTGCAGTTCTCTCAACGCTTTGCCAGACTCTTGGGTTCCAGCTGGGATCTGTAGAAGCTGCTTGGCTTGGCTCATAGTCAATAATCGATTATTTTCGTATCGCGCAGTGAGGTTATCCCACGCGGACTGGAACCCTTCATTGGTCAAGAGTGATCTAGAAACAATGGCTCTGGCTTCACCGCGAGTTTTGCAACTTAAGTGGTAAAGTTTCTCCACTTGTGTTCGGCTTGGGTTATGGATAAAAATCGCAGCAACAAATCACGGAATGTAGGCCAAGCCAGGCTGTCTCCGTTGAAGATTTCGACTTCGCACGGGGGAACTGTGTGGCTTTGATGGGTGGAATTGACGGAGAGCCTGACTGGTGGGGGAGCCATTTTCGCGGACAACTACTCGATTCGCTCTCCAAACAAAGTCCCGCCTCGCACATATACCAAATAACAATATTCATGTTTAGCTTTAATTGTAGCTATGTGCTTCGGACTATCTTCGTTCTTTTGAGCCGTCAAGGCCTTATAGCATCGTGAAAACTCTGCCTCGACTTTTGTCCAAAGTGACTTAAGCTGGTCTAAGTGTATTTTAATGGAGACGAGTGGCACATCGTCAGCTAAAGCCTGGGACTCGCGAGTCTCGAACGCCGTTAATGCCTCGCACACGGCAACAAAGTCGGAAAGAGACATCGTAGAGTGTTCTCTGAGCTATTACGAATCGAATGGAAACAAATAACTTCGTGGAATGAGAGCTCTCAAGCGAGGAGATCGAAACGAAGCCGTAAGTGGACTGTATAATTTAAGGATAGAGGAGTGAGAAGGAAAAATGTCTCCTCTTTTTAATGAACACAATGAATAAGCATAGATAGCATAAATAAAATTAGAAGGATTTTTAGTTTTCCTCGCAGTTGTGTGAATAATTATAATTATAATCACTTGGATATTAAAATTTTTGCAATGTGGAAATATGTTGAAATTTATAAGAGTATTTAAAAAATATGGAAAAATTGAGATCAGTAGGATTGTGAGTGCCGATAACTTTACAATGAAGAAAAAAACTCGGAATTAATTTTCATTAAACGGACTAGATCAATTCCATGGATCTGTGAGGAAAAAGTCAAAATGCACCAAGACAAGACAAAATATTAATTCCATATGAACAAAATTGTACTTAGTTTTTTATAGAAAATATTTTGCGAATTAAATTCAATCAGTCGATTGAAATATGTCTTTTTTACACAATACGAAAATCACGATGGAAAAAATGGATGTCGTGACCGAGTCACGGCTTGGCTCAAGTGTCAGCACTGATGAAGCTTGAGTGTCAGCACTGATCGGGAGTCAGCTGTTCTGCCGTTGTTTATGTTTTGTGAATTTAATTAATTTTAAATTGTTTAACGAAGATCACGATTTCCTGCTTTAATTATGTAGGTTTCGAATTATTAAATTGCGGAAAGCCAATCGGAATGGCTGCAATTAATTTTGTGTGGGTGAAATCAAATTGTATGTGGACATATGTATGTGTGTAAATGTGTGCTTACCGCGGCAAAAGTATTACAAATTAAAGTATTAAAATTAAAAGTATTAAAAATTATTTGACATAAATAATTTATGCCGATGGACTAATGATCAGCCCGTGGAGTGTGCTGTACACTTTAAGTAAAGGTAAGTGGTACTTTATAAATTCTCGATTATTAAGCACATCTACTTGCAGGTTAGAAAACAGCTGTTTTTACATGTACGTTTATGTATGTATATATGTACATACATATGTATTGCTATGCAATTGGACTTTTAGGCAATCAGAATTTCAAAGAATGGAAAAAAAAGCACTTCATAAACACAAAAAATGATCGGGAAATACCATGTAATCTTTGGAACAGGGCACTTTTATAAGTTTGCAATGGGATATAATGTGAGTGAGATTTTTAATAAGAAATGTTGTACTTATCAGGAATTATGCCGATGCAAGCTGGAAGAGCGGAAGGAGATCCGGCTCGAAGGACCAATGTTCGTGGAGGGATCCAAATAAAAATACAAATAGTTGGCGGGTGCCAATTTCTTCTGGTCGGTGGGCTGGTAAATAATTAAAAACGCGCGGGAGCTTCATTTAAAACTATGATTTTTATTTATAATATATAATCTCACACACGAAAAAGTTCGGTTAATGGTAAACTGGATATTTTAGCAAGTGGAAAAAATGCGGGTATTCAGGGAAAAATCTCGTACTGGAAAGAATATGGCGATTTACAGGAGAACCCTTCGTCACCCTCCTCAGTATGACCGAATTCGGTTTTGGGAAAAACCCTACCCCTCACTCTCTGCTGTTCACCCGGTGGCGTGAACAACCCGGCAAACGTTGTTTTGCCATATAATTAATTAACTAGTAATTTCTAGTATCATTAATGAAACAGTACCAATCTCTTTAGCTAATACAAACAAACTGGATGGTTTACCCACGTATAATTGTCCGTGTGAAAAACATGGTGTTCTCAAATCTAATCCACAGACATCGTTTAACCTTGGGATTTGCTGATAGTCCTTGCAAATGCCAATCTAATCGAAAACTGAATACGTTTGAATTGAATTGGCACATCTGGATGTATAAAAGGTATGAGTGGTATGAGTATATTTTCACATCTGAACTTGCAATTTAAAATTCTGGCTTCGATCACATTTTTCATGAATTTTTGAATGACTAATCGCGTACCGTCGCGTACAGCCGGGACGGGTTCAGATTACAAAAAAGATGATTGGAGATCCAACCTTTAATTGTAAATTATGCGGTGGCATGCCTGGAAAATCCAATGAGTTCAAAAACTCTGTGGGAAAATTAACTGCTTCGCTGTCGTCGCAAACTGTATCAATAGATTTATATCATACCAAAGTCCCTGGCAACAACATTTGTATCTTCACATTTAAATTGTCACTCATGATTTATGTACTATGTGTGTACATCGGGCAATATTTGTTCTATGAGAGTACCTTGCGAATCAGCGATTGTGCAGAAATCGATCGGTAATTTTACGTATCCAGTTTCATCTATAGCAACTTTTCCATCACCGATATTAAGGAGTTGTTTTGAAAATGTTTCAGCGGATTGATATTGAAATATTTGAACGCGCATATTTATTTTTAGGTGTAATTTTTTAACATTCCGCCACAATGGAGATGATTTTAAGCAAGCGTTGATCTCATCAGCGTATGTTGAACGTGGAATGACTAGAAGTGTTTGTCTGAAATCACCTGATAGGACCAACAGAGTTCCGCCAAATAGTTTGTCACTGTTTTTAATATCTTTCAATGTCCTGTTCAACGCCTCAAGTAAATGTTTGCGTGCCATAGTAACTTTATCCTAAATAATAATTTTAGCACAGCACGTTTTAGCACAGTGGCCATGGACGATTGTTTCTTAATGTTGCATACTGCGTCAATGTTATTCTGTCGTTGTTGGACATTTGTTCTTCTTCTATTGACTGTGAAACGGCGTGGTTGTCGTTGTTCTAATCTTCTGACTTCACTGCGTTCAGCTCGTGTGTCTTCTGCTCTTCTTGATTAAATTGCACCATTCTGACATGTGCATCAGTATTTTGTTGCTGTATTTGTACTTCTGTTCTTTCGGATCTGCTATTTCGCAAGTACCGAGCATTACTTGTAGTGCGGCTAAAACCAGGCCCTTTGCGTTTTCTTGGCATTGCTCACTGTACAAAACGTACATAAAGAGAATTAATGAAATTATTTAATGATGAAAAATGTGACAACTAATTCAATGACGATTGATCAGTTATCGACCGGAGAGGAAAAATGATTAAATAACTAAAATGGCTATTAAAAAACATCTGATCAATTTTACAATACCCTCTGCAAGGGTATAAAAATAAGGGTTGATCGTGGAAGGGATGCTTCGTTCTATGCGCTGCACACTTCTGACCAAAATAAATATACCCTTTTTGCAAGGGTATAAAAAGGAATAATTAATATTTTAAGGGTAACAAAATTTGTTAATGTGCAGATTAAGCCTTCACAACTAAAGAGTAAAAAGTAGGTACAAGAATACATTAATGATAAACACAAAAATAAAAACACGTATCACTGAGTCGCGGGTAGGCAAAAAAAGAGAGCGCAATTAAACAGAAATAGGATAGAGAGAGCGCGTAAAATTGAACGAATGCAACGTTAATTTGTACACATTAGCGCGAGTGTTAGTTACAACAGTAAAATGTAATACACAAAACCAAAAGAAATAAGCAAAACCGCTAATGCAAATTTCGTTGTAAGTTTAAAATAATTTTGAAATCCTTCAAGATTTTTTTTTGCCCCTTTTGCAGGGATATAACAAACAAAAGACTCATCAGCTTTTTTCTTTCGGGAACGAGGAAATGTCCTTGCTTATAAAATATGACCGATAGTCTTTATATTGCTGCCGAACAGCTGAACTAACTCTCCATGCGAATCGCGGGATCTATGAGCTTATGACATTCCAATACCACTCGCGAGCCTTTCCTCCAAATAATATTTAATTGTGCTTGCACAATCCGATAAAATCACTTTCTAGAGTTTTTCGGTTAGAGCTCTTAATTTATTAATAAACTTTTCACTCCTAGACTTTCAGCGGATCCGTCAAAACGTAGATTCCACGTCTGCATTACATTTGCAATTTTTTTGTATTTGTAGAAACTGTTTGTTCGATCATATTTTGTATGACCGTATAATCTAACCCTTGATTGGCTTCACTCTTCGCTGATTAGACATTATTCTGGATAATAAAGTCTCATGTTGGTGACTACTGTGACTGGCATCCAAACATGATACTGATGTGTCACTATCTGATATAGCAGGTTCAGACTATGTAGACACATCTACTTCGCTCTCACAATTTGGGTAAAGCTGTTGCTTATATAGCAGGACTTCCAAACAAGATTTATGGAAAATGTGTTTACAGGACGTAGAGTAACATGCTTACGTGTAGTCTAAAACCAAGTAACAAATTTGAACTAGAGACATATTTTTATATGTGAAGATAGCTTTTCCGACCCCATAAATATTCTTGAGTCGAATATAAAAAACTTTCTCGGCATCGTTAAATTGAGTAAGACCATCTTTAGACACGGCAATGCCATGTTTTCTTTACGGATGACTTCTGTCATAAAATTGTGGTTATACACTTGGATAGTATGAGCATTGTTAGATGAAGCGACGTAACTATATCGGGAACGGATATGGAATTATTTAACATAGCACCTCTGATGCCACATTGCCTCTCTTAGCCGAGGGCATGAAAGTATGAAACGAATTCTCGTTAAACAGAGAGCTCTTCAGCGCATTTTGAATCTTGGAGGCATTCAAGAATATCGAAAAATTCAAAACCAGTGCTGAGTTGAGCTGAAGATTGAATACAAGCTAGCTCGACGACGTTCAGCTGTGTTTCTGACTGTTACTGACTCTGTTATTGACTCACGGCCTTCAAACGCTGCCACCGGTAGATGGAACCTGGTCCTTGATAGGTAATGATAGATGAAACCTGGTCCTTGATCTCAGGTTCTGTGACGTATAGCAATGGGACGGATAGGAAATGGCCAGGGGTCAAAGCCAAAGAATCGGTGGGGTCTTCAGACATAGGAAAAATCTGTCGCGAGCTCAGGCAAGCCATAATTTTAGTCAACAGAGTTGAGATCTCCTCGAAGGTATACCTTTGGTTGGAAGTGACCTTATAGAACAGAGTTTTGAAACTTCTAACTCTGACCTCCCACAATCCTCCCATATGTGGCGCCCCGGGCGGGATGAAATGCCTGGACATATTCTGATGGCTATAATGGGATAGAATTTTCTGCTGGGTCGACCTTAGTAAATCTTTTTCGAAAACTCTGGACGCGCCTACGAAGCTATTATTTTAACTTTTGCATTTTTTAATTTTGTTCTTTAAAATTTCTTGAATTTATTTTAATTTTTGCATTTGTTAATCTTGTTCTTTTTTTTATCGGCATTGCGAATTTATTGTTGCATTTATTGTCGTAAGGAGACTCCCGCATAACTATGTGAAAGTTAACTGATGCCCGAGCAGGGATCGCCTCGAAACCAATCGCGAGTGTCAAATCGAGTTCCAGTGAAATTAAAAAGATATCAAAGAAAAAAAGCAAAAAAAGGAAAAGAACAAATTATGAAAAAAAATTATTAAGAGACAAAAGCCTCCAGCAGGCGCCTGACAAACGAAACAGACAAACGACAAACGAAACAAGAAACAAAGGAAAATGTAAACAAATTACTTTTATGAAAATGTTTTATCGCAGTGCGTGGGTATTAAAAGAAACAAGAGAAAAATCGAAATGAAAATTAAATAAACTTTAATTTAATTGAATTAATTTTGATTAATTTGGTTTAATCAGAATAAATTTACAGTCGTTGCTCTCTCGCTCCATGCTACCAAAATGCTTGCTCGCCCTGCAGCCAAGAAGCGCCAAAGCTCCCTAGCTGGCCCTAAGTTGCTGCCGCAGCGCGAATGACCGTCCGAAGGTCGCCGCGCATCCGGTGTCACCCCCTTGGTTCTTGGGCAAGCGGTTAAAATGTTAGCTTCTCCATCCTTTCTGCTGAGCCAGCAATCCACGCTGAGCCAGCAGTTTGTGCGAGGGGAAGAATGGCCTAATGTTTGTGGGCACTCGCAGAGTTCATGGTTTTAATTTGTATATATTCAACTTACTATAGTAGCTTAAAAGAATTTTAGAGTTATTTTTTATACCATACACCCATAGGGTGAAATGGTATATTAAAGTCGCCAAAATGTATGTAACAGGCAGAAGGAAGCTTCTCCGACCCTATAAAGTATATATATTCTTGATCAGGATGAATAGCCGAGTCGATCTAGCCATGTCCGTCTGTCCGTCCGTCCGTCCGTCCGTCCGTCCGTCCGTCCGTCCGTATGAACACGCAGATCTCGGAGACTATAAGAGCTAGAGCCACCAAATTTGGTATGTATACTCGTGTAGTATGCACATGTTCAGAGTTAATTGGAATTTCGGCTACGCCCCCTTACGCCCCCAGGAATCACATAAAACTGTTTTTCTTAAAAAGTATAACAGCTAGACACATCAAATTTGGTTTATATACTCGTTTAGTTGGCGCGCAGAAACTAATTGTTTAAACTTTTTGCCACGCCCCCTTCCGCCCCCGGAATTTACATAGAACTGATATTCTTAAAAACTATGACAGCTACCGACATCAAATTTGCTATGCAGATTAGTTTAATAGACGCGCAGAATCTGGCTATTTAAAAATTTTGCCACGCCCACTTCCGCCCCCGCAAATCAAACAAAACTGATTTTATCAAAAACAAACAAAGCTAAAGTCACCAAATTTAGTATGTATACTGGCTTAGTATTCGCGCAGAGTATATATATTTTCATATTTTGCCACGCCCACTTCCGCCTCCATAATTAAGAAAAAACCGATTTTCTCCTGTAGTTTTTTGACTATCGCATTCAAATTCGGCAGACTAATTAATCTTATCTATTTCTACAAAACTACCAAATTTTATTGAAAACGGACTAGAAACATGCAAAATATGCGTATGAACGTATTTTACTACGCGGTCCACAAGGCCAGAATTGGACGTTGGCTAGTAGCGGCGCTAGAGTGCTCGTGTGTTCGTAGAGTGAGCGAGATAGCACATACTATGAAACATGTAAAAACAATTTAATAGACATATGTACATATGTACATTTGGTTTTCGAAATTTAAAAAAATTTGTTTCACCTGGTGTATGGTATACCCGAGTCGACGAGTCGACTTACTTGCTTCATTTTAATTTAGTTGTGTGCTCGGTTCTGCTTTCCAGACTAATTCCGATTTCTGCTGACTGGTCTTACTGCTTTTAAGCTCTGCTATTATGATGGGAACTATCCATCATACTTTAAACATAGGAGCAGGATGATAGACAAAGAGCATTATGGAGGGGCGACTTAAATTTCGTATGCAGATGGCATCACTGATTTTTCAAGGTTAATTTCAAACTGTGTAGCTTAAACGGCTACATGAACTGGTCTCATTGAGTTGATCAAGATTATAAATAATACAAAGCGTAAGATGAAGGTTTAATTTTATTTTAAAAAGTCAATATCAAGTTAATCTTTTACATATACTAGTTACAAAAAGGAAAAAGCAAATTAGGATTAAATTTTAAGTATATGTATATACATATGTATATATAGGGTTCGTCTTTTTATGGTGTGTAATATTTTGAGTCGATTTTCCACAATTTAAGTTTTTCATTTATCCATGGTCGTAAGTAAGCAACGTTTGCATATACTCCAGGTATATTTTCCTCTCCACAACCAATGCCCCAGGCAACAATACCAGCTGATTTAAAACGATTTGTTTCCCCTTTTATTGGACAAACCAATGGAGAACCACCATCGCCTTTGCAAGTGTCCTTTCCCTTTTCTCCACCAGCACAAATGAAACTATCATGTAAATTAAAATGTTGACCCAGCCGAGTTTCACGTAAATTTGATTGACATATATTCTTTTCTACAACGGGCAAGTCAATTTTTTTTAATATAACTTGGTATTCACCGTCTTTTCCAAATTTGTTTTTTCCCCATCCTGTAGCATAACAACGGTTATAGTTGAATACTTCACCAACGTCTGGCAAACATACCGGCTGGATGTTACTTTGGGAGGTAAAGGGACTTTCTACCAGAAGCAGTGCAATATCGTTATAAAGTGATCCTTTATTATAACGTTCATGATAAACTATTTCTTTGACATATCGATCTTCATGTGGGATTATTTCATCTTTTGTTTGAGTATCCCATTCGCCGGCTCTGACTGAAATAAATCAACATTTAATGGTTCAAATTATTACAGTGTCTCTAAATTTCTTTATTACCAATAAGAGTGTTTGCATCTTTATTATGAACACAGTGAGCCGCTGTTAGTATTATATCAGGAGCTATAAGCGCACCACCACATTCATACAAATTTAATTTATTTTCCTCTCGTAAAATTGCAACCATCCATGGAAATTCTCCGAATTCTGCTTCTTGATTAACCGCTCCAGTAATTTTAAATCCAACACCGTTTGGATTTTGGTATCCACATCCATCAGGAGTTTCGGAAGGTGGTAAACCGGAGGTTTTTTGCTATGTGCAATGTATTCGGATTCAACAAAATATTTTTTCTTATTGCATTTTACTAAATTACCTTATTTGGAAGATCACAACAGAGTTCCAAATACTTGCAAGGCGATCCAGCATCGATTCGGATGTCGATTATATTTTCACCGCTAGAGTTAATTGTGTCATTAGCACACAACCATCGAGGTACGCATTCTTTTTGATTGCCACAGGACTGATATTTTGGTGACAATTTGGGATGGTTATTTTTTTCTAAAATACTACTGGATTGCGTAGTGCTGATCGAGTTCTCACTCGTTTTAAATATATCTGCAATAAGGTTATCCAATGATGTGTCTTGCGCAATACAAATTTGGCTCATCAGCCCTAGGAAAATAAACCCCTGAAGTATTATCATTTTATCTGTAAAGTAAAAATTTAAATATTTATACATAAATAAACATATAGCATAAAGTTAAAGAACATTGTACCCTTGCACACGATATAATAAAAATGGACAAATGAGTTTAAAGAAAATCTTCTCGACAGAATAATGTGTATAAATGTTTATAAAGTATATTCTTGATCAGCAATTTGAAGTCTAAAATTTGGAGTCTCTATGGACTGTCAATAACAGTAACCCAAAGCCCGGGACTGAAAACTGGGGGCGAACGAGCTTGGCATGTTAAATTTTTCTTAACAAAAAATATTTGGGTTTGAAGTTATTTAGTTTCCCATTCTTTCTAGTCTTATCACATTTCAATTAAAATGTGTACATTTCTTTTTCTTTAGGTTCCATGTAGAATTTTTTCCAAACATTCTGATGGTTTATAAGCCTGATAAATAGAAAGTTACACAAAAAGCAATATAGAGTAACGTTAACAGCTAGTAATCGTATGTTCTCAGTGAAGTCTTTAACATCTTCTTGCATTTGCTACCGTTGAGTCATCGTGTTTTTTTTTTATTGTTTTTGTTTTGTTACAATATTTTAATGGTACACTATCTTTTATAACGAGTCCAAATTTAAAATTTATTTTTTTTATAAAATATTTTTCATTACCAATTATTGTTTTATGTGGTGCTTGGAGATAGGCTAAAAACGTTAGGGTGTAAACCTTATACAACAATTGTATTATTAATCACAATTATCAGTCTAACGTCGATGAATACCGTGGATGCTACCAACAACAAGAGCAATGTATTTTGGCAAAATACACAATTTGACAAAAATTGTCTCGTAAATAAGAAAAGTTTGTGCGCGCAGTTTGCTTTTTTGAAATCAGAGTTGAAATTTAAAGTGCTCAAACATCAGTTTAAATGTTCACATCCTTAGCTTAAAGGGCGAAAACTACTGGAAATAAATGACATAGACGTGGAATGAACATCCATTAAT
The DNA here is from genome assembly GCF_018151085.1 of Drosophila tropicalis. Classification (NCBI taxonomy): domain Eukaryota; kingdom Metazoa; phylum Arthropoda; class Insecta; order Diptera; family Drosophilidae; genus Drosophila; species Drosophila tropicalis. The sequence goes on from NW_027173482.1 coordinate 594,110, forward strand.
GGCAATACAGCAAGAAAATTTTAGAGGAATACTCATCTAGCTGACAAAATTACAGTACTCAATGAGGCATTTATTAAATGATGCTTAACAATTCTTCATGCTATATCTTCCAAAAACAAAATAAATAATAAAAGTTCGGAGACTATGTCTTTGAAACCGCTAAGCTGCTTTTCACTGGATTTCCTTGGTACTAACTGTCCACAATTAATGCCTATTCACGGTTTTGGAGTAATAAAACATTCCTCGGTATAGGAGAGCTTTGAAAAAAAGACTAAGAGGAGTACAAAAAAGATATTGAAATATTCAGTATAACCAATAATAAATTATTGATAGTTACTTTTAAGCTCCGATCTATTAGGTTCGAGGACAAGAAAAGTTTTCAATAAACAAACGTAAACGCAATTAACTTGATTGAAGATACAATTTAAAAAGTTAAGTTTTCAATCCCTTTTGCGTTTCAACAGCAGTCGGAGTAGGCCAGCGAATCATTTGCATTATCCCTGGAAACGCAGGATGCGACGGCGAAGTATTGGGCGATAAACCTATATCACACCCAGACCCGGGGGAACTCAACTCCTCTCGTAAGTTCAAGGTCGAGGGAGGGATTAAATCCTAATTGCGAATTCAAGGCGGTCCTTAAGATCCGCTCCCGTCTGTCTGAGCTATTCCCGTATACTTACGTCTAAAAAAGTGACATCCCAAGAACGCGAATACGAATATTTTAGAGTCCTGTGAGCTAGATCAAGACTTTGTTCCCCATCCCATTACAGATGCGGCTTACGGACTCTCGTTCAGTATGAAGGCCGTCTCTGTTCTCAATACACATGCAAACCCCAGGAAGACAAACTAGTACCGTTTGAAAGCAGTGGTGTTGGAAAAGATCGCACTCCCTAATAGAAGTCCAACCAACGAAAAGGTGGAGACAGCTCTCGCAACGTTGACTCAGTGCCTGACAGATACCTATAAGGCTTACGGACCGACGACACACAAGAGGCGAAACAAGCCACCCTGCCGGTATCCGGACGTTCAAATAACTCAACAAACAAACTCCAAGCTTGTTTGATTAGCTGACCACGAAATTCCCTGGCAGGATTACAATGAAGCAAAACGGAGATCCTGCCGAGAAACGGCCAGACTTCGCAATCTGATAGTCAGCTAAGAATGGTGTGCGGCGAGCAACGAAGCCCTTAAGAGCTTAAGAAAAACCTATCGATTCTTCCAAGTTTGTAGCCATGGATCACATGTTAGAACGGAAGAGATCCAAAAACGAGGCAGCCGTTTTTCAAAGTCACAATGTTCGGTAGACGGGTCAAGAAACCCACAATGCAGGGATGGGGGCAGCGGTGTACTGCGATACAAGCTACCTGTTCATTGCAGCATATTCCAAGCAGAGGTATTGGCTTATCTAACCAAGAATAGCGGTAATGACGCTATCTCCAACCCGTGAATTTAAAGCCATCTAGTAGTAAACCTGTCGGGCTGTATGTCGTGTATGCTCTAAACATCATTAAAAAGATGTGCATCTACTGGATACCACTGCACCGCACGAATTCCACAATAATAACAAACAGAGTCACAGGGTCTTGACTTACAGCAACTCGTGCGAACAAACTAAACCTACTAACTGCAGGATATGTGAAGTTCCGGATGTTCGAGGATTGCTTGAAAACATCCTATGCGAATGCCTAATCCTGGCAGCAATGAGAAGTGGCCTTTCTATCGAACTCCCTTTGGCTTTCGACAGACACACGCATAGCCTATCAGATAGAAGCCCCGCTGGGTACTCTGGAAATATAGCAACCCTAAGGACCACAATCTTCTATGTGAGACTCCGAATGGATGTCCACTAGCTAAAATTAACCTAATTGTAGTTATTCAGTATTGTAAAATTGTCTGAAATTAAAACTTCAATACAGAGAGAAACGATCAAAAATAAAGAAGAAACAAATAGATCATTAGTTTTGGAATAGCACCGCCCTGTATTTGGCAGAGTATTAACGAATTGCAAATTCTCTTTTAGTCTTTGTACAATATTCAAAAATGTAGGTGAAAGTTAGTAAACGTAAAACATGTTTTGGTGGTTATACACCAGATAGAACACAAATTGTTATGTATCAGTTAAAATCTAAAATAAGCATTTCCCAACATTCTTAAACCTTGTATTCCTTAGATCTGGTAACATTGTTACTCCAAACCAATAAACGGTCAGTCTAGCATAAGCTCTCAACAAGAACACGCTTACCTCTCTACTGTGGACACAACATTAATGGCGACGAGGCAAAAAAGAAATTAAAACGTTTAGCTACAATAATTGTGTAAAATCTAGTTGGTCAGTCATTGATTCTCATCAAGATGCAAATAGAAAGCGAGGAATTTCAAGAATTGCTTTCCCAGCAACAACAATTCACAACGAACATTCTAGAACAACAACGTCCATGGATGAGAGAAATTCTTGAGAATAATTCTTCATCTAGTGCTAGTAATTCAAGCCAAGCGGGTGAATTATCTATGTGTCCTCCATTTCACAAATTTGACAAAGACAATCAAAATGGAGAGTCTTATCTTGAACAGTTATCGTAACATTTTAATGCATATTCGGTCAGTGCAGATGAAAACGAAAAGCATATTTTATTCTTGGTGTGGCGTCAGTTTGTTCGAGCTTCTTCAAAAACTCTTCGGGAGTAACAACTTAAACACTTGTACATATAATGAGAGACTCAAGTTCCACTCAACGCGAACCATACATTCAAAAAGTACCAGAATAAACCGAACAAAGAGAAACATTGCAAAAACTCGTAAAACGTCTCACACCAGAGAGAGAAGCAAGAATCGTGACGCCGTATGTTACAAATGTGGTAGAAAAGGCCATATTTATATATCCTGTGTATGTCAAAGCAAGACAAAAATAACTCGCAAACACAAAAAAGTTAAGAAGCAAATTTAATGGAAAAAGTGAACACTATAACAGGTCAAGTCAAAAACGAAAATCGTAAAAAGCTAATTAATGTCAAAATATTGAATCAAGTTATAACTTTTCAAATGGACTCAGGGTTAATAGCTGATAAATTTTGAAACATATTTATTACTGAATAAACTGAAATTGCAAGAATGTTCCAGAGAATTTTTCGGATATACACACATTCCAATACCAATACTAAACGAATTGCACACTGTCGCAAAGTGTTGAGAAAAAGTCGAAAATATTGTAATCATTGTTACTAGTAAAAGAGATCTTTTCGGAACAGATTTATTTAAAAAATTTGGACTCGTCATTGTCCAAATATGTAAAATTTATGAGCAAGAAAATATTCGAATTAACGTTCTTTGCTGCAAATATAAGTCAGTGTTCGAGCCTGCCATGGGTACCATAAATGATTTCAAAGCCAGCGTATTTTTAAAATCAGTACAGTAACACACAAATTTTGTAAAAGTCGTCAAATTTCATTTGCTCAATTAGAAAAGTTCAAGGCCAAAGCAAATCGTCTCACAGAAGCCAATATCTGAACACCGATTAAACTTAGCAACTGGGCATCCTCAATTGTGTTAGCACCTAAGCCAGGTGGAGCCATTCGGATTTGTGGTGATTTTAAGCAAGCAGTTAACGCATAAATCGACATGGAGCAGTATCCATTACCAACAAAAGAGTCCCTATTTCACAAGATTCGTCATGGTAAGCAATTCAGCAAAATAGACCTAAAAGACACCTATCTTTAGATGGAACTCGATGAGGCAACCAAGCAATTCATGGTCGTCAACACGACATTGGGTCTACTCTAATATCAGCGCCGTCCTTATGGAGTTCCTTATTTTTTTTTTTTAATTTTAGCTTATTCTAGCTAATTTTTTTCCTCAATCTAGCTCTCAAAAAACTGGCAACACTGGTCTCTTATTCAATTTACATTACAAAAATCATAGCTTCTGAATCAATAGAGCGTCCGTGTCCGTTGTGCTGTAATATTCACAGTCAAAGACAGAGTATATGCAGGTTACACAAGAAGAATTAAGGATTCTATTGCTGAAGGTAGCGGCTTAAAGTAAGGATGTGATGCCGGTAGGTCGAGAATGAGATGACTCAGTTCTGAAGCTTATCGCTTATGAAGTAGTCTCCAAAAAGTATCTCTAGATCCACCACTCCCAATTTACAGCAATTGATATAGTTTAAGAGCCCGGTGGTGTATGCGCTTAGTGAGCTATTACCGGTATCACCTGGGAATAATCTCTCAAAAACAGTGCCAATTGCAGTGTCCGATTTGTTAAAGTTAACGTCTCGAAAATTGCGGTGGAAAAGTTTAAATTTTCTTATTCTCGGGACTTTTCGTCTAATAAAATTAGTGTTTCTGCAAATATCTTCGACAATGTATTTTATACTGCTATTTGCTCTTCGTGGCTAAAGCTGGGATCGAAATGTCAATTTGTCTTCGTACTCTAGTAGACTTCTTTTGATTAACCTTCCTTCCTTAATTAACCGTAGAATTATGCTTGGTGTTAATTTTATGCTCAAGCTCCTAAATATTGACACTCCTGAGTTATTAGCTCAGGTTAATCTGTTGGTACCATGTAGAATGAAAAGACATCCCATTATACTTTAAACCCTTAGTCGTTGTTCTTCTAAATATGCCTTGCATGAACCTTTTAGGGTCCTCTGCTCTGATTACAACCTTCTATTCCCTGTAATCAGCTCAGAGTTTTCTATTAATATGCTTAAAACATCTATCCTATCCCATTTAGTTAATAGATAGCTATAGTATTATTTGTTTGTCATCTATCTGATTTGGTAGGGGCACCTGAACCTACTGCGCATAAAATCGTCAACATGGAATTGTTTGTGTATCTAAGTATGACATGTTCACAAATTGTTAGGCATTATATTTATTATTTATTTAGAGCACATTTATAAATGAAGCAAGTAAGTCGACTCGTCGACTTGGCTATACACCAGGTGAAACAAATATTTCAAATTTAGAAAACCAAATGTATATGTATGTCTATTAAATTGTTTTTACATGCTTCATACTATGTGCTATCTCCTTCACTCTACAAACACACGAGCACTCTAGCGCCGCCACTAGCCAACGTCCAATTCTGGCCTTGTGGACCGCTTTGTAAAATACGTTCATACGCATATTTTGCATGTTTCTAGTCCGATTTCAATAAAATTTGGTAGTTTGGGATAAATAGATAAGATTAATTAGTCTGCCGAATTTAAATGCGATAGTCAAAACACTACAGGAGGAAATCGGTTTTTTCTTAATTATGGAGGCGGAAGTGGGCGTGGCAAAAAGTTTGAACATTTAATTTCTGAGCGCTAACTAAACGGGTATACAAACTAAATTTGATGTCTCTAGCTGTCATACTTTTTAAGAAAAATAGTTTTATATGATTCCAGGGGCCGTAAGGGGGCGTGGCCGAAATTCCATGTCCGGCTGTCTGTCCGTCCGTCCGTCCGTCCGTCCGTCCGTCCGTCCGTCCGTCCGTCCGTCCGTCTGTATGAACACGCAGATCTCGGAGGCTATAAGAGCTAGAGCCACCAAATTTGGTATGTATACTCGTGTAGTATTTAACTGTAGTAACACATAAAACTATTTTTCTTTAAAAGTAAAACAGCTACAGACATCAAATTTGGTTTATATTTTCGTTTAGTTAGCGCGCAGAAATTAATTGTTCAAACTTTTTGCCAAGCCCCCTTCCGCCCAAGGAATTTCTATAAAACTAGTTTTCTTAAATTATTTCTGATTTCCTCATACATTTGGTTTTCGAAATTTGAAATATTTGTTTCACCAGGTGTATGGGATACACAAGTCGGCGATTCGACTTACTTACTTCATTCATTTTAGACCTCCTTGATACTTTTGATGCCATAATAGGCTTCGATCTGCTAACGCAGGCAGGGATAACCCTAAACTTACACAGCGGTAGTATTACATATGCCAATACGACAGAAGCATTTCAACACCATACTTGCGATAGTGTTAATTTCACACGCATTGATAACAGTTCCTGATAGCGTAAGAGAGGAAGGTAATAAAAAGGTAATACTGAACAGGATCGGCGCATTTTCGACCCCTAACAAGGCATTGCCATATAACACTTCAGTCATTGCCACAATTCACACGATAGACAACCGAGAAGTGTACTCCAAGCTTTACCCATATCCTATGGGTGTAGCCGATTTCGTGAGCAACGAAATCTCTCAGCTGTTGAAAGACTGCAGTATAAGACGATCTCGGTCTGCCTACAACAGTCCTGCATGGGTTGTTGACAAAAAAGGGTTTGACTCAAATGGTAACAAAAACCAACAACGCGTCATTCACTTTCGAAAGTTAAGCCAGCGGGCCATTGCCGACCGGATGTTCAATGGTTGTTCCAACCGACCGGATGTTCCAATGATTCTAGCGAATCTTGGAAAGGCAAAATTTTTCACGACATTGAACTTAAAATCCGGGTACCACCAGATATATCTAGCTGAAAAGGAACGCGCGAAAACAGCGTTCTCAATAAACAGCGGGAAATACGAATTCTGTCGCTTACCCTTTGGGTTCAAAAATGAAAGAAGCATATTTCAGAGAGCAATCAATGATGTTCTAAGGGAACAAATCGGAGAAAATATGCTACTTCTACGTAGATGACATGTTAATATTTTCCGAGCATGTCAAACACATGACATTGTGCTCCAGCTGCTTTGCAACGCCAACATGAGAGTGTCGAAAGAAATAACAAAATTTTTTAAAGAAAGCGTCGAATATTTGGGTTTCATCGTTTTTAGTGACGGAACAAAAACTGACCCCGAAAAGGTCAAGGCAATTCAGGAGTATCCCGAGCCAAAGAGCCTCTATGCAATAAGTTTTTGGGCCTTGCTAGTTGCTACAGGGCGTTTATTAAGGATTTTGCATCAATAGCAAAACCTTTAACCGACATACTGAAAGGCGAAAATGCAAAAGTAAGCGCTTGCTTATATGTCCAAAGAGGTCCCAATCGACTTTAATGAATCGCAACGTCACACCTTTGACCGCTTAAGAAACATTCTGGCATCTGAGGATGTCGTACTCATGTATCCGAATTTTCAAAAACCTTTCGACCTCACAACCGACGCTTCTGCCGACGGGATTGGAGCAGTGTTGTCCCAGGGCGGGAGACCAATAACAATGATATCCCGAATATTAAAGCAAAGTGAAACACTTTACGCCACTAATGAAAGGGAGTTGTTGGCAATCCTGTGGGTTCTTCGAAAACTACAGAACTACCTGTATGGAACCAGAGAGTTGCACAGTTTCACAGATCACCAACCGCTCACATTTTCCGTGTCACAAAAAACACAAATGAGAGAATTAAAAAGTGGATGGCATTTATTGAAGAACGTAACGCTCAAATTCACTACAAGCCAGGGAAAGAAAACCTAGTCGCAGATGCCTTATCACGGCAAAATGTGAATGCCCTACACCATGAAATTCAGTCATGTGCTGACCTACACAATCGAGACAACGGACAAGCCTGTTAATCCTTTTAGAAACCATTATGGGTATAACAAATCTTGACGTCATCCGCAAACATGAGCACACGTGAATGAGCCAAGGCCAAGGGCAAATCATTAATAAATAGTGGGCCCAGATGACTGCCTTAGAGGACACCTGAGGTAACTCGAACAGTTTTAGATATTGGGGAATAAAAAGACACCTTTTGGGTTCTGCCAATACGATACGATTTTAACCAAGTCAACAGTTTCGGGGAAAAGCCCATAATGTTAAGTTTCGTAAGAAGCATGGAATTATCAACCGTATCAAAAGCCTAACTAAAGTCGGTATGAATAACATCAGTTTGACACTTTTTACGGAAGCCGTGGTGTACAAGGGTAGTCAATTCTAAAAGGTTGCTAAGCGACGAACGACCTTTCATGAAGCCATGCTGACAAGTAGAAATTGTGATTCTGGATAGGTGTTGAAGGGAAGACATAGTAATTTTTCCAAACAGCATAGGTATTACGGAAAGTTTGGTAGTTAAAAATATCTGATTTGTCGCCCTTTTTAAAAGGCGGAATAATAAAAGACTCCTTCCAAATATCAGGAAAGCTACAAGTCTGACTGGATATGAAAAATGAAGTAAGTAAGTCGACTCGCCGCCTTGGGTATACCATACACCAGGTAAAACAAATATTAAAAATTTCGAAAACCAAATTTATGTCTATTAAATAGTTTTCACATGCTTCATACTATGTGCTTTCTCGCTACAAACACACGAGCACTCTAGCGCCGACACTAGCCAACGGCCAATTCTGGCCTTGTGGACTGGTTAGTAAAATTCGTTCATACGCATATTTTGCATGTTTCTAGTAAGATTTCAATCAAATTTGGTATGTTTTTAGAAATAGATAAGTTTAATTAGTCTGCCGAATTTAAATGCGTTAGTCAAAAATTCCGGGGGCGGAAGTGGGCGTGACAAATTGTTTGAACAATTAGATTCTGCGCGCTAACTAAACGAGTATATAAACCAAATTTGATGTCTCTAGCTGTTATACTTTTTAAGAAAAATATTTTTATGAGATTCCTGGGGCGTAAGGTGGCGTGGCCAAAATTCCAATTAACTCTATACATTTACATACTACACGAGTATACATACCAAATTTGGTGGCTCTAGTTCTTATAGCCTCCGAGATCTGCGTGTTCATACAGACGGACGGACGGACAAACAGGCGGACATGGCTACGTCTATGTCTTTGGAATGCTAACGGCATCTCCAAGCACAAAAACGAACTGCAACTATTCCTAGACTCAAGTGAAATCGACGTTTTGCTGATATCGGAAACACATTTAATGTCAAAAAATAATTTTCAAATACCAAAATATACCTTCTACGCAACAAACCATCCAGACGGAAAAGCTCATGGCGGGACTAGTATCCTAATCAAAAACCGTATAAAACACACGTTCCTCAACAGATTTGAAACACAGCACCTACAAGCAACTGCTATAACCGTCCAAACCAGCTGCGGCGACACTACATTGTCTGCCCTGTACTGCCCACTACGCTTCTCAATCTCTGAAAAGGAATTTACCGATTTCTTTAACACACTCGGAGATCGCTTCATTGCAGCAGGGGATTATAACGCCAAACATACGAACTTGCGTCTCACCGGGTAGGCCTACTTATTGGCCCACAGATCCACAGAAAGTGCCTGACTTGATTGATTTCGCAATAACCAAGAGAATTCCGCGTAATCGGATCACTGCGGATACACTGCTAGATTTAACCTCCGATCACTCTCCAGTGCTATTCACACTATTAACAAGACCTTAAGTACTTGATCGCCCATATAAGCATACAAACAACAAAATAAATTGGCTTAAATTTACATGTAAAATTTATGCTTAAATTTATGTGCACATGAGTGCCCACATTGACTGTTCGCCGAAACTGGATGCTCCAGAGGACATTGACATGTGCGTCTCTGCACTTGAGTCGTTGATGGAAGCTGCAGCAAGAGTATCTACTCCACATGCCCCTACTTACACTAAACCTGTTGACAGGCCTACGAACCGGCGGATAGAACAATTAGTAATGGAAAAATTACGTCTAAGAAGAGAATGGCAGATTACTCGATCACCAGCAGCAAAACTTCGCCTAAGGCATGCCAATCGCAACCTCTCCAAGGAGTTAAGACAAGAGGAAAGCTGGGCTCAAAGGAAATACATACAAAAGCTCAGTCCAACCAGGACTAAACATCCTCTGTGGAAAGCCCACCCAACTTGAGGCGCTCCTACAGAGACAGTTTCACCGATAAGGGGTCCAACCGGTGGATGGGCCCGCAGTGACGAAGAGAGGGCATCCGTATTTGCCACACATCTTAAAATGGTTTTCCATCCAAATCCAATATCAAACTCATTTGTACTTCCCCCTTTGAGCATATTAACGGATAGTGAGTACTCAGAACTCCAATCGGATAAGGTCACTGCAGTTATTAAAAATCACATAACACCGAACAAAGCCCCTGGCCATGACCTAATCACATCGAAAATGATCCTACAACTCCCTATCATCGCCATACAATACATCTGCAAACTGTTCAACGCTATAATAAGAATTGGATACTTCCCAAGAGCATGGAAAAGGTCCACTATCATCATAATTCCTAAACTTGTAAAGGACAAAACCTAGCCATCATCCTATAGGCCAATTAGTTTGCTGTCATGTCTTTCGAAGCTTTTTGAAAAGTTCCTGCAGATCCGACTAAACTCATTTCTGGCATCGGAGAACACAATCCCTTCACACAAGTTCATCTCTCGCGAAAAACATGGGACAATTAAACAACATCCGAAATACGAATAGCATTCCGATGTTCAAAATCCGTCAGAAACTGCCACAGTACGCCGATGACACGGAAATCCTCAGCAGATCAAAATGACCAATACAAGCCTCTGCAAAATTTGAGGAACACCTCAAGGTAGTAGAGGAATGGCTAGCAACCTGGCGTATCCGGGTCAACGAGCAGAAATGCAAACATGTCACATTTACGCTTAACAGAAGAAACTGTCCAGCTCTAATGCTAAACAACGTACCAATACCTCAAGCCGTGGATGTCACTTACCTTGGCATCCACCTAGACAAAAGAACAACTTGGCGCAAGCACATCGAAGCAAAAAAGTCACAGCTTAAACTGAAAACGAGCAGCTTACATTGGATCATCAATGCTGGGTCCCCTCTACGTCTGGAGTATAAAGTCCTCCTTTACAACTCCGTACTGAAACCCATCTGGACTTACGGTGCCGTACTATGGGGAAATGCAAGTACCAGCAATGTCGACATTATACAAAGGGCGCAGTCGAATATTTTAAGATCAATCACGGGGGCTTCGTGGTACATACGGAACTACAACATTCAAAATGATCTAAATATACCTAGCGTAAAATCTGAAATATGTAGTCGACAACTGAACACACCCTAATGTTCTTGCCAATTCCCTTTCGCAAACTAATAATAGAACTCGTCTTAAAAGAAATGATAGACCCACCCAATAATAGGTGATTAGGGCCGCCTGCAATATCCCCAGGATTTTTCTTAAGTACTAGATTAAGAAAAATATCTCAAACTTGTTGTTAGGCTCTAATTTAAGAGTAGATTCAAAAAAGATATATTCAACATTAAAAATAAAAACATGTGCAAAATTAGTTTTCTGCAACTGAAGTCATCAATACACAAACAAAACATTATTACTCTTTTTACTAAAATTGTTTCTTTTTCTTCCATCATTCCCTAAGCAAAGCACGGCTCGCATACACATACAGTTAGTGTAGCGTTGCGTCTGTGTGTGTATGCATGTGCTCTGTTGATTTGATGATGACGTAGTAGGCAGCAAGCAGCACTGCCGGCAGCGATTGAAGCGATTTATATTGACTGTAACTTGTTTTCTATTTATCCGATCGGAAATTTGGAATCTGAGTTTTTATATCCATTACTATCACCGTAGTAAATTTCATGGGTATACTCCAATTTTGATAAAAATGTTTCTTCTAGTGCCATATGATATAGTGGTCCGATCCTGACAATTTTGATACTTTATCTCACCAGGGTAATAAAAAGACCCCAACGAAAATTTCATTGCGATAGCTCTTAAGATGGCTGAGTAAATAGCATACGCGCCGACGGACGGACGGACAGACGGATATGGCTATATCATCTCAGCTTCTTATGCTGATCAAGAATATGTATACTCTATGGGGTCGGAAACGTCTCCTTCTGTGCGTTACAAACATCTGACCAATTTTATAATACTTTCTGCTTTTTTATTTTGAAAAAAAAAAATAGATGGGTGCACGGAGATCTTACATTTAGAATTAACAAAATTATAAAATTGTTTAGGGTCAGAAGAAAACTGAAGCTTACACCGCTGAAGATAATTCTTATAGCATTGTGTATTAATGCTATAATGAGGTTGGCTTCACCCCTCGTTTTCGCTAGGAGATGGTACAGCTTTCAACGGGGGAAATTCGATATTCGCTTATTTAGATGGCCGTAAAGAAGTCACGGAAGGTAGGCCATTTTAGGTAATCTCCCGTAAATACATCTGTGTCAATGGGCGGTAGTCGACAGCCTCGTTCTGCTGGTGCAGAGGTAGACCCATGACGGTTCTGAGGAGTAGGCGAAGACGCTCCATGGATAAGCTAGCTTAATCGAGCCGTGCATCGCGCGTAAGTTTGGTAGCATTTGTTATATTTAACTTGGATGGCTAAATTTTCAGAGCTACCGTCTTTTTTATCTGGGAGTGCCTGGCATTTCTCATATTCCTGCTCGACCCTCTCTTACAACGCTCAAACTCGATCACGATGGATTTGGAGCTTAAATACGCTGACCTCGGACAAAAAAGTGACGTGGGTGTCGACTTCAAACTGAATTATCACCAATCGAGATTAACTTCTGCAACGCCATGGTGGAAGCAACTAAGGTCCTTTTGGACTCGGACCGAGTGACTCTTGGGGCAGTTACCAAAATCTGTGGAAGTGGTACCAGTGGCTTGACCCTTTTTTGGCTTGCTCGACGTGGCTCTGACGTGGCTTGCTGAGAAGTCGTGTTTAATGGTGCGGAAGTGAGAGCTAATAGACTAAAAAGGGTCTGAAGCGCTCTGGAAGGATAAGTAGTAGGGCTGGTACTCCTCTGATGGGGACTTGGAGCCAAAATCGAAGATTTGCGCGCGACAGCGGTGGTCCTGCCCTCTTTATCGTCTTTTGGAGGTTCGTGCTCATAGCCCCACAGAATTGGCAAGGCTTAGGAATTAGTAAAAACACAACCTGGAACGTTTGGGAAAACCTGAAACGCTACCAAACACCCAAGTAACGGCCTGGAACGCCTTGAAATTGAATAAAAAGCAAAAACGCAAGTTGGAACGTTTGGGATAGAATGCTTTTCTAAGTCTTATCTTTGGTTTGATTTTTGAATTCCAAAGCATTAAAGGCCATTCATTGGTCTTTTTTCGGCACCGCTTTAGGTTCTTCAAGCGAAAAACTTTGGAATTCAAATATAAAACCCAAGAATACGACTTGGAATGCTTGGAAAACTCTGGAATTCAAGTATAAAAACAAAGTTACGATTTGGAACGTTTTGGAATCAGAGAAAAATCCCCAGTCACGACTTGGAACGATTGGAACAATTTGAAATTAAAAAAAAAAACGAAAGATACTACTTGGAACGCTTGGAACACTTTGGAGCTGAGGACCCTAAAAGGTTCATGCATGGCATAGTTAGAATTACAAAGACTAAGGGATAAAGGTATCAAAGGATGTCTACTCCGTCTTCATGGTCTCCGACAGATTTACCTGAGCTAATAGCTCAGGCGAGTCGATATCACCAATTAGGAGCTTGTGCATAAAAATAACACCAAACATAAATTTACGGCTAGTTAGGGAAGGAAGGTTAATCAAGAGAATTCTACTAGAATACGAAGATAAATTGACATTGCGATCCCAGCTTAACCTACGAAGAGCAACTAGCAAGAACTGCATTTGAACGGATTCAAGTCTAATCTGGCGCGACTCATATTGAGGTGACTAAATGCAAGATCCATACTCTAAAATAGGACGGACAAGCGAAGTTAAAAGAACTTCAGTTATATAGGGGTCGTCAAATTCTTTTGACCATCTTCTAATGAAACACAGAACACTTATGACCTATGCGACCGTGGTGGAAATATGGGTGTTAAAATTTAAGTGTTGGTCCATAAGTACGCCCAAATCATTCATATTGTTTAGATGTTATAAAGGACTATTGTTTAGAAAATAAGTGACCAGTTGAGGAGAGTTACGCAAAAAAAGTCAATACCTTACATTTGGTAGTGTTAAGATTTAGTAGATTAAAATGGCACCAGGACTAAAAATGTTTAAGATCAGCTTGTAGCCGATTAAATGAATCTGTATCTTTATAAATAAGACAAAGCTTGACATCGTCAGCATACATAAGCACACGCGAATGAACGATGACTGATGGAAGATCGTTAATGAATAATGTGAAAGGCAGAGGGCCAAGAAGACTACCTTGAGGTACACCAAAAGTCACAGGAATGGAATCGGAAAAAGAAGACTTAAAAAGTACCTTCTGTTTTCTATTTGTTAAATATTCTCGAACCCAAGAAAGGAAAAGAGGTGGAAACCCAATGTCGTTCAGTTTAGAAAGTAATAAAGTATGATTAACAGAATCAAAGGCTTTGCTGAAGTCAGTGTATATGACATCAGTTTGTTTAGCATTTTTGAACCCCTTGATAATTATAGATGTAAATTCTAAAAGGTTAGTGGTTGTAGATCTACGTTTCACAAACCCATGTTGGGATGGCGGAATAATAGAGCTGCAAAAATCTTGCAATTAAGAAGTTATAATTTTCTCAAAAGCTATAGTTAGAGGCTTAATATATATGCAGAGGAATGATATTCGACTCCTTCCAAATAGATGGAAAAGAGGAAGATTCGACAGACAATAGAAACAATTTTAAAATGGGTTTACATAATGTGTTTGCACAGAACCTGAGTACACATCCAGGAAGACCATCTGGCCCCGGAGAATAAACAGGTTTAACTAGTTTAAGTTCGCTGAGAAGACAACTTTCATCAATCACTGGATTGAAAATGCAATTAGCCTTTTTTAAATGATAAAGATTTGGATCTTGACAATAATAATTTTACATGTTCAAAATTATTTTTCTGCAACTCAAGTCATCAATACACAAACAAAACATTATTACTCTTTTTACTAAAATTTTTTCTTTTTCTTCCATCATTCCCTAAGCAAAGCACGGCTCGCATACACATACAGTTAATGTAGCGTTGCGTCTGTGTGTGTATGCAGGTGCTCTGTTGATTTGATGATGACGTAGTGGGCAGCAAGCAGCACTGCCGGCAGCGATTGAACTGAGTTATATTGACTGTAACTTGTGTTCTATTTATCCGATCGGATTTGGAAATTTTGGAATCTGAGTTTTTACATCCATTACTATCACCGTAGTAAATTTCATAGAGATACTACAATTTTTATCTAAATGTTTCTTCTAGTACCATATGATATAGTGGTCCGATCCTGACAATTTTGATACTTTATCTCACACGGGTAATAAAAAGACCCCAACGAAAATTTCATTGCGATAGCTCTTAAGATGGCTGAGTAAATAGCATACGCGCCGACGGACGGACGGACAGACGGACATGGCTATACCAACTCAGCTTCTCATGCTGTTTAAAAATACGTATATATACTTTATGGGGTCGGAAACGTCTCCTTTTGTGCGTTACAAACATCTGACCAATTTTATAATACCCTCTGCAAGGGTATAAGAAGTCGCAAACATATCGGCAATAGCCTGATCAGTGTTCGCTTTTTTTATTCAGAAAAAAAAAAAAATTGATGGATGCACGGGAGTCTTACGTTTAGAAGTAACAAAATTATAAAATTGTTCAGGATCAGAAGAAAACTGAAGCTTACACCGCTGAAGATAATTCTTATTGCATTGTGTATTAAGCATCATGCATTTTGAACGAGCGACTGTATACAGAGAGTAATCTAATGAACTACGTGTCTTTTGAAACTTCTTATAATATCGAGTCTTAACAGGGAGAATCAGGGAGGTTTGTTAAGCCGCTCCAGCCTACCAAGAGGCACACAAATATCAAAGAGTGAGCTGAGTTCATATCTCTACAATTTTACAGATAAGACCAATCGGTGGTAGTAATGTTTTCATTAAGGCTGGCAAAGTCATTTGAACCAAGTAATGGTGAAAGCAAGGGCAGATCAATTTTTAAATTAAATGTAGGATGAAATTTGTCTCGGGTAGAACAAATGGTTCGATCCTAGAAACATCACAATAAGAAGAATCCAATACAAAAAAAAAGATCTTACTATTTTCCATTAAAATTTAAGACAGGATTGACTTGGTATAAATATAAGCCTAGAAGGCCATCAATAAAGTCATGTGACATAGAGGGCAGCAACATGGTAGATTCATCTGTTGGTGACCATGTTGAAGCGGGTAAATTAAAATCACCTACAACTATGACCATGTCTTGACTGGAAACTAAAGAGGAGACAAACTGAATTGCTTCTAAATGATTTAAATATACCGCCATGTCTGACATTGATGGAATATAGGAACAAGTAATAAAAGCATTAAAAGATTTAAAATTTACTTTAACACCGACAAACTCAATTTCCTGGGTACTAGAAAATTGAATCGTTTCAGATGATAAAGCAGCATCCACAGTACGTTCCATGCCGTTTCAAAACCATCATTTGTAAGCGAAAATTCTGCTCTAATGAGGTTGGCTTCACCCCTCGTTTTCGCTAGGAGATGGTGCAGCTTTTTCCTCTCTTACAACGCTCGAACTCGATTACGATGGACTTGGAGCGTAAATACGCTGACCTCGGACAAAAAAGTGACGTGGGTGTCGACTTCAAACTGAATTAGTTTATCGCCAATCGAGATTAACTTCTGCAACGCCATGGTGGAAGCAACTAAAGTCCTTTTGGACTCTGACCGAGTGAGTCTTGGGGCAGTTACCAAAATCTGTGGAGATGGTACCAGTGGCTTGACCCTTTTTTGGCTTGCTCGACGTGGCTCTGACGTGGCTTGCTGAGAAGTCGTATTTAATGGTGCGGAAGTGAGAGCTAATAGACTAGAAAGGGTCTGAAGCGCTCTGGAAGGAGAAGTAGTAGGGCTGCTACTACTCTGATGGGGACTTGGAGCCAAAATCGAAGATTTGCGCGCGACAGCAGTGGTCCTGCCCTCTTTATCGTCTATGGAGGTTCGTGCTCATAACCCCACAGAATTGGCAAGGCTTAGGAATTAGTAAAAACACAACCTGGAACGTTTGGGAAAACCTGAAACGCTACCAAACACCCAAGTAACTGCCTGGAACGCCTTGAAATTGAATAAAAAGCAAAAACGCAAGTTGGAACGTTTGGGATAACCTAAAGCGGTGCCGAAAAAGACTCATGAATGGCCTGGAATGCTTTGGAATTCAAAAATCAAACCAAAGATACGACTTGGAATGCTTGAAACACTTTGGAATTCAAATATAAAACCCAAGAATACGACTTGGAACGCTTGGAAAACGCTGGAATTCAAATATAAAACCAAAGTTACGATTTGGAACGTTTTGGAATCAGAGAAAAATCCCCAGTCACGACTTGGAACGATTGGAACAATTTGAAATAAAAAAAAAAACCAAAGATACTACTTGGAACGCTTGGAACACTTGGAACACTTTGGAGCTGAGGACCCTAAAAGGTTCATACATGGCATAGTTAGAACTACAACGACTAAGGGATAAAGGTATCAAAGGATGTCTACTCCGTCTTCATGGTCTCCGACAGATTTACCTGAGCTAATAGCTCAGGCGAGTCGATATCACCAATTAGGAGCTTGTGCATAAAAATAACACCAAACATAAATTTACGGCTAGTTAGGGAAGGAAGGTTAATCAAGAGAATTCTACTAGAATACGAAGATAAATTGACATTGCGATCCCAGCTTAAGCTACGAAAAGCAACTAGCAAGAACTGCATTTGAACGGATTCAAGTCTAATCTGGTGCGACTCATATTGAGGTGACCAAATGCAAGATCCATACTCTAAAATAGGACGGACAAGCAAAGTTAAAAGAACTTCAGTTATATAGGGGTCGTCAAATTCTTTTGACCATCTTTTAATGAAACCCAGAACACTCATGACCTTTGGTCCATAAGTACGTTCAAATCATTCATATTGTTTATACGTTCTAAAGGGCTATTGTTTAGAAAATAAGTGATCAGTTGAGGAGAGTTACGCAAAAAAGTCAATACCTTACATTTGGTAGTGTTAAGATTTAGTAGATTAAAATGGCACCAGGACTAAAAATGTTTAAGATCAGCTTGTAGCCGATTAAATGAATCTGTATCTTTATAAGTAAGTACCTTCTGTTTTCTATTTGTTAAATATTCTCGAACCCAAGAAAGGCAAAGAGGTGGAAAGCCAATGTCGTTCAGTTTAGAAAGAAATAAAGTATGATTAACAGAATCAAAGGCTTTGCTAAAGTCAATGTATATGACATCAGTTTGTTTAGCATTTTTGAACCCCTTGCTAATTATAGATGTAAATTCTAAAAGGTTAGTGGTTGTAGATCTACGTTTCACAAACCTATGTTGGGATGGCGGAATAATAGAGCTGCAAAAATCTTGCAATTAAGAAGTTATAATTTTCTCAAAAGCTATAGTTAGAGGCTTAATATATATGCAGAGGAATGATATACGACTCCTTCCAAATAGATGGAAAAGAGGAAGATTCGACAGACAATAGAAACAATTTTAAAATGGGTT
The DNA here is from genome assembly GCF_018151085.1 of Drosophila tropicalis. Taxonomy (NCBI): domain Eukaryota; kingdom Metazoa; phylum Arthropoda; class Insecta; order Diptera; family Drosophilidae; genus Drosophila; species Drosophila tropicalis. Next base: position 612,424 of record NW_027173482.1, read on the forward strand.
TACATAATGTGTTTGCACAGAACCTGAGTACACATCCAGGAAGACCATCTGGCCCCGGAGAATAAACAGGTTTAACTAGTTTAAGTTCGCTGAGAAGAGAACTTTCATCAATCACTGGATTGAAAATGCAATTAGCCATTTTTTAAACGATAAGGATATGGACGTTGAGCAATAAGTTGTTCTGAAAATATCAAAGAAGCTAACATCGGCTATGTCGAAGTTTGTATACCCTTGCAGTCCTTGACAAAATTAATTTTACATGTTCAATTCAATTCAAGCGCCGCCGTGTGCAGTCGTGTTTTTTAATGCACTCCTCAAAATTTAGTGTAAAAATAAAAAAGATCACGTTTGCAAAAATTGTGTAGGGCTCTCAGCCGCCTCGGAAACGCATATTTACAATCATATTGCTATTGGTTTGTTCTAATGGCAATAAATACTAAGTTGCAACAACGACTCTCGGTCCAACGCATACTTTTCGGTGGTGTCGGCGACCCCACCGTATGCTACCGTAAGCAATAACACCGAATGTGCAAGCCACTCGGCAATCAACTGCAATTTACCGTGGAGAGAGCAGTGTGCTTCTCCATCAATATCGATAACGGAGTCACCGATTGCACCGACCAAAACCGTGCAATCGGTGACAGCAACTACTGCAAAATCTGCCGAAGTATTGACCTGCCTCAAGCCGTCAACGACAAGTTGCGCAGAGTCAGCCACAAGAATAAACCCAACGCCTTCTGTCTAAACTGGAATGGATATACATATATTAAAATAACTAAGCGGAAGCTAAGCCCGCAAAAGTAAAATTGGCAATACGCCGAAAATAACCAAACCAAATGAACGAGTAGCACTCCTAAGCGGGAATCGTTTTAAAATTCTTTCCGATCAGCAAGATGATCAAGCCGGCGCTGTAGACAAAGTCAAATCGGCTAAACCACCCCCCTTTATACATCCGTGGAGCCAACTGCAGCGCCCTGATTTCGAAGCTAGTAGAAACAGTAGGGGCAAATAACTTTTTTGTAACCCCTCTCAATAGGGGTAACATAAAAGAAATTAAATGTCAACCCAAACAGAGGACAAATTCCGCATCATGGAAAAGTAAAGGGCTCCAGGTTGTGTTAAAGGGGATTGAGCCATCGGTCTTTACTCAAGAAATAGCAGACGCATTGGCCGAAAACAACTTTGCGGTTAAGTCCGTTGTCAACATCATCAACAGGAACAAAGTCACACAGCCGCTCTTTAAAATCGAGCTCCAACCAGATGCAAAGCGGTCGAAGCCAAATGAAGTGCACCCAATCTACAACCTTCAGCTCCTATTGCAAAAAAGAATGACCGTAGAGGAGCCCCATAAGAGACACCAACCACAGCAGTGTAAAATTTGCCAGGAATGCAATCACACCTCTAACAATTGCAACTTTAGGTCAGTGTGTGTTGGCTGCGGCGAACATCATAAAGATGGCATTTGCACCAAGGACAAAAACAAAGTCGCACTAAGACTATGCATCAACTGTGGAGGGAACCACAAGGTCAACTACAGAGGATGTTCTGGATCTTAAATCACACCTAAACGGGCGCAAACCCTCAGCTCAACCAAAAATCACCTTCAACGCCTCTAAAACTACACCGGAGGTATTCTTCGCCAAGGCTGTTAGATCATCTAACATGCCTGCTACATACAGTCCTAGTGTATCCTTCGCTAGTGTGCTCCGAACTGGACAGACGGAGCCCGCGAAAGAGACCCCGTCACTCCACCATCTACAGAATGCACAACCTAGCGCACCAGATCTTGGCCAGCAAACTCCAAGTGATTTAGAGTCCCTATTGATCTCACTTAACAAAACATGACCTCTTTTATGACGTTGCGGAAACAAAACCTGCATATCCAGAAGCTTATCGATAACAAATAATGGCTTCCCTACGTCTATGTCTTTGGAATGCTATGGGCAACTCCAAGCACAAAAACGAACTGCAACTATTCCTAGACTTAAGTGAAATCGACGTTTTGCTGATATCGGAAACACATTTAACATCAAAAAATTATTTTCAAATACCAAAATATACCTTCTACGCAACAAACCATCCAGACGGAAAAGCTCATGGCGGGATTGGTATCCTAATCAAAAACCGTATAAAACACTCGTTCCTCAACAGATTTGAAACACAGCACCTACAAGCAACTGCTATAACCGTCCAAATCAGCTGCGGCAACAATTTATTGGCTGCCCTGTACTGCCCACCACGCTTCTCAATCTCTGAAAAGGAATTTCCAGATTTCTTTAACACACTCGGATATCGCTTCATTGCAGCAGGGGACTATAACGCCAAACATACGCACTGGGGGTCTCGCCTGGTGAATCCTAAAGGCAAGCAGTTGTACAACACAATAGTCAACCCACTCAATAAGATGAATTGCGTCTCTGCACTTGAGTCGTTGATGGAAGCTGTAGCAAGAGTGTCTACTCCACATGTCCCTGCTTACACTAAACCTGTTGACAGGCCTACGAACCGGCAGATAGAACAATTAGTAACGGAAAAATGACGTCTAAGAAGAGAATGGCAGATTACTCGATCACCAGCAGCAAAACTTCGCCTGAGGCATGCCAATCGCAACCTCTCCAAGGAGTTAAGACAAGAGGAAAGCTGGGCTCAAAGGAAATACATACAAAAGCTCAGTCCAACCAGGACTAAACATCCTCTGTGGAAAGCCCACCCAACTTTAAGCGCTCCTACAGAGACAGTTTCACCGATAAGGGGTCCAACCGGTGGATGGGCCCGCAGTGACGAAGAGAGGGCATCCGTATTTGCCACACATCTTAAAATGGTTTTCTAGCCAAATCCAATATCAAATTCATTTGTACTTCCCCCTTCGAGCACATTAACGTATGGTGAGTACTCAGAACTCCAATCGGATAAGGTCACTGCAGTTATTAAAAATCACATAAAGCCGAACAAAGCCCTTGGCCATGACCTAATCACACCGAAAATGATCCTACAACTCCCTATCATCGCCATACAAGACATCTGCAAACTGTTCAACGCTATAATAAGAATTGGCTACTTCCCAAGAGCATGGAAAAGGTCCACTATGATCATGATTCCTAAAGTGGGAAAGGACAAAACCTAGCCATCATCCTATAGGACAATTAGTTTGCTGTCATGTCTTTCGAAGCTTTTTGAAAAGGCACTGCAGGTCCGACTAAACTCATTTCTGGCATCGGAGAACACAATCCCTTCACACCAGTTCGGCTTCCGCGAAAAACATGGGACAATCGAACAACATCTGAAATACGAACAGCATTCGAACTAAAAGAAGACTGTGCGGCTGTGTTTCTCGGAGTTGCCCAGGCTTTCGATAGAGTTTGGCGGTTTTGCAGGGTCTGATGTTCAAAATCCGGCAAAAACTCCCACAGTACACCCACAAACTCATGGAATTTTACCTTTAAAATAGGATATTCGCTGTAAGATGTAATGGCTCCGTCTCGGCTGACTTTGAAATCAAAGCTGGGGTACAGCAAGGCAGTGTACTCAGCCCATTGCTCTACCTGCTGTACACTGCATACTTATCAACGAGTTTAAGACTTACAACGTCCACTTTTGCCGATGACACGGCAATCCTCAGCAAATCAAAATGCCCAATACAAGCCTCTGCAAAATTTGAGGAACACCTCAAGGTAGTAGAAAAATGGCTAGCAACCTGGCGTATCCGGGTCAACGAGCAGAAATGCAAACATGTCACATTTACGCTTAACAGAAGAAACTGTCCAGCTCTAATGCTAAACAACGTACCAATACCTCAAGCCGTGGATGTCACTTACCTTGGCATCCACCTAGACAAAAGACCAACTTGGCGCAAGCACATCGAAGCAAAAAAAGTCACAGCTTAAACTGAAAACGAGCAGCTTACATTGGATCATCAATGCTCGGTCCCCTCTACGTCTGGAGTATAAAGTCCTCCTTTACAACTCCGTACTGAAACCCATCTGGACTTACGGTGCCGTACTATGGGGAAATGCAAGTACTAGCAATGTCGACATTATACAAAGGGCGCAGTCGAATATTTTAAGATCAATCACGGGGGCTTCGTAGTACATACGAAACTACAACATTCAAAATGATCTAAATATACCTAGCGTAAAATCTGAAATATGTAGTCGACAACTGAACACACCCTAATGTTCTTGACAATTCCCTTACGCAAACTAATAATAGAACTCGTCTTAAAAGAAATGATAGACCCACCCAATAATAAGTGATTAGGGCCGCCTGCAATATCCCCAGGATTTTTCTTAAGTACTAGATTAAGAAAAATATCTCAAACTTGTTGTTAGGCTCTAATTTAAGAGTAGATTCAACAAAGATATATTCAACATTAAAAATAAAAACATGTGCAAAATTAGTTTTCTGCAACTGTAGTCATCAATACACAAACAAAACATTATTACTCTTTTTACTAAAATTGTTTCTTTTTCTTCCATCATTCCCTAAGCAAAGCACGGCTCGCATACACATACAGTTAGTGTAGCGTTGCGTCTGTGTGTGTATGCATGTGCTCTGTTGATTTGATGATGACGTAGTAGGCAGCAAGCAGCACTGCCGGCAGCGATTGAACCGATTTATATTGACTGTAACTTGTTTTCTATTTATCCGATCGGAAATTTGCAATCTGAGTTTTTATATCCATAGTAAATTTCATGGGGACACTCCAATTTTGATAAAAATGTTTCCTCTAGTGCCATATGATATAGTGGTCCGATCCTGACAATTTTGATACTTTATCTCACCAGGGTAATAAAAAGACCCCAACGAAAATTTCATCGCGATAGCTCTTAAGATGGCTGAGTAAATAGACGGACAGACGGACATGGCTATATCAACTCAGCTTCTTATGCTGATCAAGAATATGAATACTTTATGGGGTCGGAAACGTCTCCTTCTGTGCGTTACAAACATCTGACCAATTTTATAATACTTTCTGCAAGTGTATTAAAACTCGCAAACATTTCGGCAATACCCTGATCAGTGCTCGTTTTTTTATTTTGAAAAAAAAAAAATAGATGGGTGCACGGAGATCTTACGTTTAGAATTAACAAAATTATAAAATTGTTTAGGGTCAGAAGAAAACTGAAGCTTACACCGCTGAAGATAATTTTTATAGCATTTGTTTATTAATGCTATAATGAGGTTGGCTTCACCCCTCGTTTTCGCTAGGAGATGGTACAGCTTTCAACGGGGGAAATTCGATATTCGCGTAGGCCATTTTAGGTAATCTCCCGTAAATACATCTGTGTCAATACGCGGAAGTCGACAGCCTCGTTCTGCTGGTACAGAGGTAGACCCATGACGGTTCTGAGGAGTAGGCGGAGACGCACCATGGATAAGCTTTAGTTCATATCTCTACAATTTTACAGATAAGACCAATCGGTCGTAGTAATGTTTTCATTAAGGCTGGCAAAGTCATTTGAACCAAGTAATGGTGAAAGCAAGGGCAGATCAATTTTTAAATTAAATGTAGGATGAAATTTGTCTCGGGTAGAACAAATGGTTCGATCCTAGAAACATCACAATAAGAAGAATCCAATACAAAAAAAGATATTACGATTTTCCATTAGAATTTAAGACAGCATTGACTTGGTATAAATATAAGCCTAGGAGGCCATCAATAAAGTCATGTGACATAGAGGGCAGCAACATGGTAGATTCATCTGTTGGTGACCATGTTGAAGCGGATAAATTAAAATTACATACAACTATGACCATGTCTTGACTGGAAACTAAAGAGAAGACAAACTGAATTGCTTCTAAATGATTTAAATATACCGCCATGTCTGACATTGATGGAATATAGGAACAAGTAATAAAAGCATTAAAAGATTTAAAATTTACTTTAACACCGACAAACTCAATTTCCTGGGTACTAGAAAATTGAATCGTTTCAGATGATAAAGCAGCATCCACAGTACGTTCCATGCCGTTTCAAAACCATCATTTGTAAGCGAAAATTCTGCTCTAATGAGGTTGGCTTCACCCCTCGTTTTCGCTAGGAGATGGTGCAGCTTTTTCCTCTCTTACAACGCTCGAACTCGATTACGATGGACTTGGAGCGTAAATACGCTGACCTCGGACAAAAAAGTGACGTGGGTGTCGACTTCAAACTGAATTAGTTTATCGCCAATCGAGATTAACTTCTGCAACGCCATGGTGGAAGCAACTAAAGTCCTTTTGGACTCGGACCGAGTGAGTCTTGGGGCAGTTACCAAAATCTGTGGAGATGGTACCAGTGGCTTGACCCTTTTTTGGCTTGCTCGACGTGGCTCTGACGTGGCTTGCTGAGAAGTCGTATTTAATGGTGCGGAAGTGAGAGCTAATAGACTAGAAAGGGTCTGAAGCGCTCTGGAAGGAGAAGTAGTAGGGCTGCAACTACTCTGATGGGGACTTGGAGCCAAAATCGAAGATTTGCGCGCGACAGCAGTGGTCCTGCCCTCTTTATCGTCTATGGAGGTTCGTGCTCATAACCCCACAGAATTGGCAAGGCTTAGGAATTAGTAAAAACACAACCTGGAACGTTTGGGAAAACCTGAAACGCTACCAAACACCCAAGTAACTGCCTGGAACGCCTTGAAATTGAATAAAAAGCAAAAACGCAAGTTGGAACGTTTGGGATAACCTAAAGCGGTGCCGAAAAAGACTCATGAATGGCCTGGAATGCTTTGGAATTCAAAAATCAAACCAAAGATACGACTTGGAATGCTTGAAACACTTTGGAATTCAAATATAAAACCCAAGAATACGACTTGGAACGCTTGGAAAACTCTGGAATTCAAATATAAAACCAAAGTTACGATTTGGAACGTTTTGGAATCAGAGAAAAATCCCCAGTCACGACTTGGAACGATTGGAACAATTTGAAATAAAAAAAAAAAACCAAAGATACTACTTGGAACGCTTGGAACACTTGGAACACTTTGGAGCTGAGGACCCTAAAAGGTTCATACATGGCATAGTTAGAACTACAACGACTAAGGGATAAAGGTATCAAAGGATGTCTACTCCGTCTTCATGGTCTCCGACAGATTTACCTGAGCTAATAGCTCAGGCGAGTCGTTATCACCAATTAGGAGCTTGTGCATAAAAATAACACCAAACATAAATTTACGGCTAGTTAGGGAAGAAAGGTTAATCAAGAGAATTCTACTAGAATACGAAGATAAATTGACATTGCGATCCCAGCTTAAGCTACGAAGAGCAACTAGCAAGAACTGCATTTGAACGGATTCAAGTCTAATCTGGCGCGACTCATATTGAGGTGACCAAATGCAAGATCCATACTCTAAAATAGGACGGACAAGCGAAGTTAAAAGAACTTCAGTTATATAGGGGTCGTCAAATTCTTTTGACCATCTTCTAATGAAACACAGAACACTTATGACCTATGCGACCGTGGTGGAAATATGGGTGTTAAAATTTAAGTTGTGGTCCATAAATACGCCCAAATCATTCATATTGTTTAGACGTTATAAAGGACTATTGTTTAGAAAATAAGTGACCAGTTGAGGAGAGTTACGCAAAAGAGTAGTGGTAGTGGTAGTGTTGTTGGTAGTGTTAAGATTTAGTAGATTAAAATGGCACCAGGACTAAAAGTGTTTAAGATCAGCTTGTAGCCGATTAAATGAATCTGTATCTTTATAAGTAAGACAAAGCTTGACATCGTCAGCATACATAAGCACACGCGAATGAACGATGACTGATGGAAGATCGTTAATGAATAATGTGAAAAGCAGAGGGCCAAGAAGACTACCTTGAGGTACACCAAAAGTCACAGGAATGGAATCGAAAAAAGAAGACTTAAAAAGTACCTTCTGTTTTCTATTTGTTAAATATTCTCGAACCCAAGAAAGGAAAAGAGGTGGAAACCCAATGTCGTTCAGTTTAGAAAGAAATAAAGTATGATTAACAGAATCAAAGGCTTTGCTGAAGTCAATGTATATAACATCAGTTTGTTTAGCATTTTTGAACCCCTTGCTAATTAAAGATGAAAATTTTAAAAGGTTAGTGGTTGTAGATCTACGTTTCACAAACCCATGTTGGGATGGCGGAATAATAGAGCTTCAAAAATGTTGCAATTAAGAAGTCATAATTTTCTCAAAAGCTATAGTTAGAGGCTTAATATATATGTAGAGGAATGATATACGACTCCTTCCAAGTAGATGGAAAAGAGGAAGATTCGACAGACAATAGAAACAATTTTAAAATGGGTTTACATAATGTGTTTGCACAGAACCTGAGTACACATCCAGGAAGACCATCTGGCCCCGGAGAATAAACAGGTTTAACTAGTTTAAGTTCGCTGAGAAGAGAACTTTCATCAATCACTGGATTGAAAATGCAATTAGCCTTTTTTAAATGATAAGGATATGGACGTTGAGCAATAAGTTGTTTTGAAAATATCAAAGAAGCTAACATCGGCTATGCCGAAGTTTGCAGTCCTTGACAAAATTAATTTTACATGTTCAATTCAATTCAAGCGACGCCGTGTGCAGACGTGTTGTTTAATGCACTCCTCAAAATTTAGTGTAAAAATAAAAAAGATCACGTTTGCAAAAATTGTGTAGGGCTCTCAGCCGCCTCAGAGACGCATATTTACAATCATATTGCTATTGGTTTGTTCTAATGGCAATAATTACTAAGTTGCTACAACGACTCTCAGTCCAACGCAACAACGCATACTTTTCGGTGGTGTCGCCGACCACACTGTATGCTACCGTAAGCAATAACACCGAATGTGCAAGCCACTCAGCAATCAACAGCAATTTACCGTGGAGAGAGCAGTGTGCTTCTCCATCAATATCGATAACGGAGTCACCGATTGCACCGACCAGCACCGTGCAAGCGGTGAAAACAACTACTGCAACGTCTGCCGAAGTATTGACCTTCCTCAAGCCGTCACCGACAAGTCGCGCAGAGTCAGCCACAAGAATAAACCCAACGCCTTCTGTCTAAACTGGTATGGATATAGATATATTAAAATAACTAAGCGGAAGCTGAGCCCGCAAAAAGAAAAAAGTGGCAATACGCCGAAAATAACCAAACCAAATGAACGAGTAGCACTCCTAAGCGGGAATCGTTTTAAAATTCTTGCCGATCAGCAAGACGATCAAGCTGGCGCTGTAGATAAAGTTAAATCGGCTAAACCACCCCCTTTATACATCCGTGGAGCCAACTGCAGCGCCCTGATTTCGAAGCTAGTAGAAACAGTAGGGGCAAATAACTTTTTTGTAACCCCTCTAAATAGGGGTACCATAAAAAAAATTAAATGTCAAACCCAAACTGAGGACAATTTCCGCATCATGGAAAAGTAAAGGGCTCCAGGTTGTGTTAAAGGGGATTGAGCCATCGGTCCCAACTCAAGAAATAGCAGACGCATTGGCCGAAAAAAACTTTGCGGTTAAATCTGTTGTCAGCATCATCAACAGGAACAAAGTCGCACAGCCGCTCTTTAAAATCGAGCTCCAACCAGATGCAAAGGGGTCGAAGCCAAATGAAGTGCACCCAATCTACAACCTTCAGCTCCTATTGCAAAAAAGAATCACCCTAGAGGAGCCCCATAAGAGATACCAACCACCGCAGTGTAAAAATGCCAGGAATACAATCACACCTCTAACAATTGCAACCCCCAGCTGGACCAAAAATCACCTTCAACGCCTCTAAAACTACACCGGAGGTGTTCTCCGCCAAGGTTGTAAGATCTTCTAACATGCCTGCTACAAACAGTCCTAGTGTATTTTTCGCTAGTGTGCTCCGAACTGGACAGACGGAGCCCGCGAAAGAGACCCCATCACACCACCATCTACAGAATCCGCATCCTAGCGCACCAGAACTTGGCCAGCCAACTCCAAGTGGCTTAGAGGCCCTATTGATATCACTGAATCAAAACGTTTTTTTTTTTTTCATATTGTTTATTGATTTGCGATCTATCCTAAGGGGACAATAAGCAAATGTAAGGCCAGAATCAAAACTTGACCGCTTTTATGGCGTTCATGAAAAACTGTATGCAGAAACTGATGCGGAATCAAAACCTGCTTATCCAGAAGCTTATCGAGAATAAATAATGGCTTCCCTACGTCTATGTCTTTGGAATGCTAACGGCATCTCCAAGCACAAAAACGAACTGCAACTATTCCTAGACTCAAGTGAAATCGACGTTTTGCTGATATCGGAAACACATTTAACATCAAAAAATAATTTTCAAATACCAAAATATACCTTCTACGTAACAAACCATCCAGACGGAAAAGCTCATGGCGGGACTGGTATCCTAATCAAAAACCGTATAAAACACTCGATCCTCAACAGATTTGAAACACAGCACCTACAAGCAACTGCTATAACCGTCCAAACCAGCTGCGGCAACCCTACATTGCAATGTATGGGATTGTTAGTCGACAAGCCCAAAGTTGGAGGGTCTGGATCATCGAATGATGGAAACACTGCCAGACACTTTTTTAATAATGCGTGCCTTTCGGCTGAAATAACTGGCCTGGATGTAGACCTTATTGAAAGATGTGGGACAATATTACAAGCCCTCTCTTCTGGTTACCAAATTAATGTAGAAAAATTTAAGGCATAAGGTCGATATCACCAATTAGGAGCTTGTGCATAAAAATAACACCAAACATAAATTTACGGCTAGTTAGGGAAGGAAGGTTAATCAAGAGAATTCTACTAGAATACGAAGATAAATTGACATTGCGATCCCAGCTTAAGCTACGAAGAGCAACTAGCAAGAACTGCATTTGAACGGATTCAAGTCTAATCTGGCGCGACTCATATTGAGGTGACCAAATGCAAGATCCATACTCTAAAAATAGGACGGACAAGCGAAGTTAAAAGAACTTCAGTTATATAGGGGTCGTCAAATTCTTTTGACCATCTTCTAATGAAACACAGAACACTTATGACCTATGCGACCGTGGTGGAAATATGGGTGTTAAAATTTAAGTTGTGGTCCATAATTACGCCCAAATCATTCATACTGTTTAGACGTTATAAAGGACTATTGTTTAGAAAATAAGTGACCAGTTGAGGAGAGTTACGCAAAAAAGTCAATACCTTACATTTGGTAGTGTTAAGATTTAGTAGATTAAAATGGCACCAGGACTAAAAGTGTTTAAGATCAGCTTGTAGCCGATTAAATGAATCTGTCTCTTTATAAGTAAGACAAAGCTTGACATCGTCAGCATACATAAGCACACGCGAATGAACGATGACTGATGGAAGATCGTTAATGAATAATGTGAAAAGCAGAGGGCCAAGAAGACTACCTTGAGGTACACCAAAAGTCACAGGAATGGAATCGGAAAAAGAAGACTTAAAAAGTACCTTCTGTTTTCTATTTGTTAAATATTCTCGAACCCAAGAAAGGAAAAGAGGTGGAAACCCAATGTCGTTCAGTTTAGAAAGAAATAAAGTATGATTAACAGAATCAAAGGCTTTGCTGAAGTCAATGTATATAACATCAGTTTGTTTAGCATTTTTGAACCCCTTGCTAATTATAGATGTAAATTCTAAAAGTTTAGTGGTTGTAGATCTACGTTTCACAAACCCATGTTGGGATGGCGGAATAATAGAGCTTCAAAAATGTTGCAATTAAGAAGTCATAATTTTCTCAAAAGCTATAGTTAGAGGCTTAATATATATGTAGAGGAATGATATACGACTCCTTCCAAGTAGATGGAAAAGAGGAAGATTCGACAGACAATAGAAACAATTTTAAAATGGGTTTAAATAATGTGTTTGCACAGAACCTGAGTACACATCCAGGAAGACCATCTGGCCCCGGAGAATAAACAGGTTTAACTAGTTTAAGTTCGCTGAGAAGGGAACTTTCATCAATCACTGGATTGAAAATGCAATTAGCCTTTTTTAAATGATAAGGATATGGACGTTGAGCAATAAGTTGTTTTGAAAATATCAAAGAAGCTAACATCGGCTATGCCGAAGTTTGCAGTCCTTGACAAAATTAATTTTACATGTTCAATTCAATTCAAGCGACCCCGTGTGCAGACGTGTTGTTTAATGCACTCCTCAAAATTTAGTGTAAAAATAAAAAAGATCACGTTTGCAAAAATTGTGTAGGGCTCTCAGCCGCCTCAGAGACGCATATTTACAATCATATTGCTATTGGTTTGTTCTAATGGCAATAAATACTAAGTTGCAACAACGACTCTCAGTCCAACGCAACAACGCATACTTTTCGGTGGTGTCGCCGACCACACTGTATGCTACCGTAAGCAATAACACCGAATGTGCAAGCCACTCAGCAATCAACAGCAATTTACTGTGGAGAGAGCAGTGTGCTTCTCCATCAATATCGATAACGGAGTCACCGATTGCACCGACCAGCACCGTGCAATCGGTGAAAACAACTACTGCAACGTCTGCCGAAGTATTGACCTTCCTCAAGCCGTCACCGACAAGTCGCGCAGAGTCAGCCACAAGAATAAACCCAACGCCTTCTGTCTAAACTGGAATGGATATAGATATATTAAAATAACTAAGCGGAAGCTGAGCCCGCAAAAGAAAAAAAGTGGCAATACGCCGAAAATAACCAAACCAAATGAACGAGTAGCACTCCTAAGCGGGAATCGTTTTAAAATTCTTGCCGATCAGCAAGACGATCAAGCTGGCGCTGTAGATAAAGTTAAATCGGCTAAACCACCCCCTTTATACATCCGTGGAGCCAACTGCAGCGCCCTGATTTCGAAGCTAGTAGAAACAGTAGGGGCAAATAACTTTTTTGTAACCCCTCTAAATAGGGGTACCATAAAAAAAATTAAATGTCAAACCCAAACTGAGGACAATTTCCGCATCATGGAAAAGTAAAGGGCTCCAGGTTGTGTTAAAGGGGATTGAGCCATCGGTCCCAACTCAAGAAATAGCAGACGCATTGGCCGAAAAAAACTTTGCGGTTAAATCTGTTGTCAGCATCATCAACAGGAACAAAGTCGCACAGCCGCTCTTTAAAATCGAGCTCCAACCAGATGCAAAGGGGTCGAAGCCAAATGAAGTGCTCCCAATCTACAACCTTCAGCTCCTATTGCAAAAAAGAATCACCCTAGAGGAGCCCCATAAGAGATACCAACCACCGCAGTGTAAAAATGCCAGGAAACACACCTCTAACAATTGCGACCCCCAGCTGGACCAAAAATCACCTTCAACGCCTCTAAAACTACACCGGAGGTGTTCTCCGCCAAATCTGTAAGATCTTCTAACATGCCTGCTACAAACAGTCCTAGTGTATTTTTCGCTAATGTGCTCCGAACTGGAAAGACGGAGCCCGCGAAAGAGACCCCATCACACCACCATCTACAGAATCCGCAGCCTAGCGCACCAGAACTTGGCCAGCCAACTCCAAGTGGCTTAGAGGCCCTATTGATATCACTGAATCAAAACTTTTTTTTTTTTTTTCATATTGTTTATTTATTTGCGATCTATCCTAAGGGGACAATAAGCAAATGTAAGGCCAGAATCAAAACATGACCGCTTTTATGGCGTTCATGAAAAACTGTATGCAGAAACTGATGCGGAATCAAAACCTGCTTATCCAGAAGCTTATCGAGAATAAATAATGGCTTCCCTACGTCTATGTCTTTGGAATGCTAACGGCATCTCCAAGCACAAAAACGAACTGCAACTATTCCTAGACTCAAGTGAAATCGACGTTTTGCTGATATCGGAAACACATTTAACATCAAAAAATAATTTTCAAATACCAAAATATACCTTCTACGTAACAAACCATCCAGACGGAAAAGCTCATGGCGGGACTGGTATCCTAATCAAAAACCGTATAAAACACTCGATCCTCAACAGATTTGAAACACAGCACCTACAAGCAACTGCTATAACCGTCCAAACCAGCTGCGGCAACCCTACATTGCAATGTATGGGATTGTTAGTCGACAAGCCCAAAGTTGGAGGGTCTGGATCGTCGAATGATGGAAACACTGCCAGACACTTTTTTAATAATGCGTGCCTTTCGGCTGAAATAACTGGCCTGGATGTAGACCTTATTGAAAGATGTGGGACAATATTACAAGCCCTCTCTTCCGGTTACCAAATTAATGTAGAAAAATTTAAGGCATTCGCACTTAATATAGTGAATGATCTTACAAGGACATATTCTTGGTACTATCTGCCACCTACCGTTCATAAAATTTTAATTCACGGTACTATCTGCCACCTACCGTTCATAAAATTTTAATTCACGGCCCATACATAATAGAAAATGCTTTACTTTCTATTGGAGAGTTGTCAGAAGAAGCTGCTGAGTCAAGGAATAAGGACATTAAAAAATATCGTCTGCAACATACCCGCAAGATTTCTCGTCAGGCAACAAATGAAGATTCATTTAATCGACTATTGCTGACGTCAGATCCTTTTATTACAGAACAGCGAAAGTTACCCAAAAAAAAGAATAGAATAGAATAGTATTTTATATTTAATCATACTTAGCATAATATATTACAACAAATTTGAAATATATTCAACTTTTTTAAAAATGGGGATTTGGGGCCATGGCCATGGGTGGCATATCGAAAAGGGCTTACTTACGGAAGATTTATATATATTTTAACAATTACTGTATTTTTATAGAATTTCGGAAAAAATTTCAGAATTTTATCTCCACTAGAAGTATTTTTGGCCGCTCGCTCCATACAAGCCCAACCACTGTGCATTGGCTGCCCTGTATTGCCCACTACGCTTCTCAATCTCTGAAAAGGAATTTCCAGATTTCTTTAACACACTCGGATATCGCTTCATTGCAGCAGGAGACTATAACGCCAAACATACGCACTGGGGGTCTCGCCTGGTGAATCCTAAAGGCAAGCAGTTGTACAACACAATAGTCAACCCACTCAATAAGATGAATTGCGTCTCTGCACTTGAGTCGTTGATGGAAGCTGTAGCAAGAGTGTCTACTCCACATGTCCCTGCTTACACTAAACCTGTTGACAGGCCTACGAACCGGCAGATAGAACAATTAGTAACGGAAAAATGACGTCTAAGAAGAGAATGGCAGATTACTCGATCACCAGCAGCAAAACTTCGCCTGAGGCATGCCAATCGCAACCTCTCCAAGGAGTTAAGACAAGAGGAAAGCTGGGTTCAAAGGGAATACATACAAAAGCTCAGTCCAACCAGGACTAAACATCCTCTGTGGAAAGCCCACCCAACTTTAAGCGCTCCTACAGAGACAGTTTCAGTTTCGATAAGGGGTCCAACCGGTGGATGGGCCCGCAGTGACGAAGAGAGGGCATCCGTATTTGCCACACATCTTAAAATGGTTTTCTAGCCAAATCCAATATCAAATTCATTTGTACTTCCCCCTTCGAGCACATTAACGTATAGTGAGTACTCAGAACTCCAATCGGATAAGGTCACTGCAGTTATTAAAAATCACATAAAGCCGAACAAAGCCCCTGGCCATGACCTAATCACATCGAAAATGATCCTACAACTCCCTATCATCGCCATACAATACATCTGCAAACTGTTCAACGCTATAATAAGAATTGGCTACTTCCCAAGAGCATGGAAAAGGTCCACTATCATCATGATTCCTAAAGTGGGAAAGGACAAAACCTATCCATCATCCTATAGGACAATTAGTTTGCTGTCATGTCTTTCGAAGCTTTTTGAAAAGGCACTGCAGGTCCGACTAAACTCATTTCTGGCATCGGAGAACACAATCCCTTCACACCAGTTCGGCTTCCGCGAAAAACATGGGACAATCGAACAACATCTGAAATACGAACAGCATTCGAACTAAAAGAAGACTGTGCGGCTGTATTTCTCGGAGTTGCCCAGGCTTTCGATAGAGTTTGGCGGTTTTGCAGGGTCTGATGTTCAAAATCCGGCAAAAACTCCCACAGTACACCCACAAACTCATGGAATTTTACCTTTACAATAGTATATTCGCTGTAAGATGTAATGGCTCCGTCTCTGCTGACTTTGAAATCAAAGCTGGGGTACAGCAAGGCAGTGTACTCAGCCCATTGCTCTACCTGCTGTACACTGCATACTTATCAACGAGTTTAAGACTTACAACGTCCACTTTTGCCGATGACACGGCAATCCTCAGCAAATCAAAATGCCCAATACAAGCCTCTGCAAAATTTGAGGAACACCTCAAGGTAGTAGAAAAATGGCTAGCAACCTGGCGTATCCGGGTCAACGAGCAGAAATGCAAACATGTCACATTTACGCTTAACAGAAGAAACTGTCCAGCTCTAATGCTAAAAAACGTACCAATACCTCAAGCCGTGGATGTCACTTACCTTGGCATCCACCTAGACAAAATACCAACTTGGCGCAGCTTAAACTGAAAACGAGCAGCTTACATTGGATCATCAATGCTCGGTCCCCTCTACGTCTGGAGTATAAAGTCCTCCTTCACAACTCCGTACTGAAACGGTGCCGTACTATGGGGAAATGCAAGTACCAGCAATGTCGACATTATACAAAGGGCGCAGTCGAATATTTTAAGATCAATCACGGGGGCTTCGTGGTACATACGAAACTACAACATTCAAAATGATCTAAATATACCTAGCGTAAAATCTGAAATATGTAGTCGAAAACTGAACACACCCTAATGTTCTTGCCAATTCCCTTACGCAAACTAATAATAGAACTCGTCTTAAAAGAAATGATAGACCCACCCAATAATAGGTGATTAGGGCCGCCTGCAATATCCCCAGGATTTTTCTTAAGTACTAGATTAAGAAAAATATCTCAAACTTGTTGTTAGGCTCTAATTTAAGAGTAGATTCAACAAAGATATATTCAACATTAAAAAAAAAAAACATGTGCAAAATTAGTTTTCTGCAACTGTAGTCATCAATACACAAACAAAACATTATTACTCTTTTTACTAAAATTTTTTCTTTTTCTTCCATCATTCCCTAAGCAAAGCACGGCTCGCATACACATACAGTTAGTGTAGCGTTGCGTCTATGTGTGTATGCATGTGCTCTGTTGATTTGATGATGACGTAGTAGGCAGCAATCAGCACTGCCGGCATCGATTGAACCGATTTATATTGACTGTAACTTGTTTTCTATTTATCCGATCGGAAATTTGCAATCTGAGTTTTTATATCCATAGTAAATTTCATGGGGATACTCCAATTTTGATAAAAATGTTTCTTCTAGTGCCATATGATATAGTGGTCCGATCCTGACAATTTTGATACTTTATCTCACCAGGGTAATAAAAAGACCCCAACGAAAATTTCTTCGCGATAGCTCTTAAGATGGCTGAGTAAATAGACGGACAGACGGACATGGCTATATCAACTCAGCTTCTTATGCTGATCAAGAATATGTATACTTTATGGGGTCGGAAACGTCTCCTTCTGTGCGTTACAAACATCTGACCAATTTTATAATACTTTTGCAAGGGTATAAAAACTCGCAAACATTTCGGCAATAGCCTGATCAGTGCTCGTTTTTTTATTTTGAAAAAAAAAAAAAAAAGATGGGTGCACGGAGATCTTACGTTTAGAATTAACAAAATTATAAAATTGTTTAGGGTCAGAAGAAAACTGAAGCTTACACCGCTGAAGATAATTTTTATAGCATTGTGTATTAATGCTGTAATAAGGTTGGCTTCACCCCTCGTTTTCGCTAGGAGATGGTACAGCTTTCAACGGGGGAAATTCGATATTCGCGTAGGCCATTTTAGGTAATCTCCCGTAAATACATCTGTGTCAATACGCGGAAGTCGACAGCCTCGTTCTGCTGGTGCAGAGGTAGACCCATGACGGTTCTGAGGAGTAGGCGGAGACGCTCCATGGATAAGCTTTAGTTCATATCTCTACAATTTTACAGATAAGACCAATCGGTGGTAGTAATGTTTTCATTAAGGCTGGCAAACTCATTTGAACCAAGTAATGGTGAAAGCAAGGGCAGATCAATTTTTAAATTAAATGTAGGATGAAATTTGTCTCGGGTAGAACAAATGGTTCGATCCTAGAAACATCACAATAAGAAGAATCCAATACAAAAAAAGATATTACGATTTTCCATTAGAATTTAAGACAGGATTGACTTGGTATAAAGATAAGCCTAGGAGGCCATCAATAAAGTCATGTGACATAGAGGGCAGCAATATGGTAGATTCATTTGTTGGTGACCATATTGAAGCGGATAAATTAAAATCACATACAACTATGACCATGTCTTGACTGGAAACTAAAGAGAAGACAAACTGAAATGCTTCTAAATGATTTAAATATACCGCCATTTCTGACATTGATGGAATATAGGAACAAGTAATAAAAGCATTAAAAGATTTAAAATTTACTTTAACACCGACAAACTCAATTTCCTGGGTATTAGAAAATTGAATCGTTTCAGATGATAAAGCAGCATCCACAGTTCGTTCCATGCCGTTTCAAAACCTTCATTTGTAAGCGGGAATTCTGCTACAATGAGGTTGGCTTCACCCCTCGTTTTCGCTAGGAGATGGTACAGCTTTCAACGGGGAAAATTTGATATTCGCTTATTTAGATGGCCGTAAAGTAGTCACGGAACGTAGGCCATTTTAGGTAATCTCCCGTAAATACATCTGTGTCAATGGGCGGTAGTCGACAGCCTCGTTCTGCTGGTGCAGAGGTAGACCCATGACGGTTCTGAGGAGTAGGCGAAGACTCTCCATGGATAAGCTAGCTTAATCGAGCCGTGCATCGCGCGTAAGTTTGGTAGCATTTGTTATATTTAACTTGGATGGCTAAATTTTCAGAGCTACCGTCTTTTTTATCTGGGAGTGCCTGGCATTTCTCATATTCCTGCTCGACCCTCTCTTACAACGCTCGAACTCGATCACGATGGACTTTTAGCTTAAATACGCTGACCTCGGACAAAAAAGTGACGTGGGTGTCGACTTCAAACTGAATTATCACCAATCGAGATTAACTTCTGCAACGCCATGGTGGAAGCAACTAAGGTCCTTTTGGACTCGGACCGAGTGACTCTTGGGGCAGTTACCAAAATCTGTGGAAGTGGTACCAGTGGCTTGACCCTTTTTTGGCTTGCTCGACGTGGCTCTGACGTGGCTTGCTGAGAAGTCGTGTTTAATGGTGCGGAAGTGAGAGCTAATAGACTAAAAAGGGTCTGAAGCGCTCTGGAAGGATAAGTAGTAGGGCTGGTACTCCTCTGATGGGGACTTGGAGCCAAAATCGAAGATTTGCGCGCGACAGCGGTGGTCCTGCCCTCTTTATCGTCTTTTGGAGGTTCGTGCTCATAGCCCCACAGAATTGGCAAGGCTTAGGAATTAGTAAAAACACAACCTGGAACGTTTGGGAAAACCTGAAACGCTACCAAACACCCAAGTAACGGCCTGGAACGCCTTGAAATTGAATAAAAAGCAAAAACGCAAGTTGGAACGTTTGGGATAGAATGCTTTTCTAAGTCTTATCTTTGGTTTGATTTTTGAATTCCAAAGCATTAAAGGCCATTCATTGGTCTTTTTTCGGCACCGCTTTAGGTTCTTCAAGCGAAAAACTTTGGAATTCAAATATAAAACCCAAGAATACGACTTGGAATGCTTGGAAAACTCTGGAATTCAAGTATAAAAACAAAGTTACGATTTGGAACGTTTTGGAATCAGAGAAAAATCCCCAGTCACGACTTGGAACGATTGGAACAATTTGAAATTAAAAAAAAAAACGAAAGATACTACTTGGAACGCTTGGAACACTTTGGAGCTGAGGACCCTAAAAGGTTCATGCATGGCATAGTTAGAATTACAAAGACTAAGGGATAAAGGTATCAAAGGATGTCTACTCCGTCTTCATGGTCTCCGACAGATTTACCTGAGCTAATAGCTCAGGCGAGTCGATATCACCAATTAGGAGCTTGTGCATAAAAATAACACCAAACATAAATTTACGGCTAGTTAGGGAAGGAAGGTTAATCAAGAGAATTCTACTAGAATACGAAGATAAATTGACATTGCGATCCCAGCTTAAGCTACGAAGAGCAACTAGCAAGAACTGCATTTGAACGGATTCAAGTCTAATCTGGCGCGACTCATATTGAGGTGACTAAATGCAAGATCCATACTCTAAAATAGGACGGACAAGCGAAGTTAAAAGAACTTCAGTTATATAGGGGTCGTCAAATTCTTTTGACCATCTTCTAATGAAACACAGAACACTTATGACCTATGCGACCGTGGTGGAAATATGGGTGTTAAAATTTAAGTGTTGGTCCATAAGTACGCCCAAATCATTCATATTGTTTAGATGTTATAAAGGACTATTGTTTAGAAAATAAGTGACCAGTTGAGGAGAGTTACGCAAAAAAGTCAATACCTTACATTTGGTAGTGTTAAGATTCAGTAGATTAAAATGGCACCAGGACTAAAAATGTTTAAGATCAGCTTGTAGCCGATTAAATGAATCTGTATCTTTATAAATAAGACAAAGCTTGACATCGTCAGCATACATAAGCACACGCGAATGAACGATGACTGATGGAAGATCGTTAATGAATAATGTGAAAAGCAGAGGGCCAAGAAGACTACCTTGAGGTACACCAAAAGTCACAGGAATGGAATCGGAAAAAGAAGACTTAAAAAGTACCTTCTGTTTTCTATTTGTTAAATATTCTCGAACCCAAGAAAGGAAAAGAGGAGGTTAGAAAGAAATAAAGTATGATTAACAGAATCAAAGGCTTTGCTGAAGTCAATGTATATAACATCAGTTTGTTTAGCATTTTTGAACCCCTTGCTAATTATAGATGTAAATTCTAAAAGGTTAGTGGTTGTAGATCTACGTTTCACAAACCCATGTTGGGATGGCGGAATAATAGAGCTGCAAAAATGTTGCAATTAAGAAGTCATAATTTTCTCAAAAGCTATAGTTAGAGGCTTAATATATATGCAGAGGAATGATATACGACTCCTTACAAATAGATGGAAAAGAGGAAGATTCGACAGACAATAGAAACAATTTTAAAATGGGTTTACATAATGTGTTTGCACAGAACCTGAGTACACATCCAGGAAGACCATCTGGCCCCGGAGAATAAAAAGGTTTAACTAGTTTAAGTTCGCTGAGAAGAGAACTTTGATCAATCACTGGATTGAAAATGCAATTAGCCTTTTTTAAATGATAAGGATATGGACGTTGAGCAATAAGTTGTTTTGAAAATATCAAAGAAGCTAACATCGGCTATGCCGAAGTTTGTATACCCTTGGAGTCCTTGACAAAATTAATTTTACATGTTCAATTCAATTCAAGCGCCGCCGTGTGCAGACGTGTTGTTTAATGCACTCCTCAAAATTTAGTGTAAAAATAAAAAAGATCACGTTTGCAAAAATTGTGTAGGGCTCTCAGCCGCCTCAGAGACGCATATTTACAATCATATTGCTATTGGTTTGTTCTAATGGCAATAAATACTAAGTTGCAACAACGACTCTCAGTCCAACGCAACAACGCATACTTTTCGGTGGTGTCGCCGACCACACTGTATGCTACCGTAAGCAATAACACCGAATGTGCAAGCCACTCAGCAATCAACAGCAATTTACCATGGAGAGAGCAGTGTGCTTCTCCATTAATATCGATAACGGAGTCACCGATTGCACCGACCAGCACCGGTGAAAACAACTACTGCAACGTCTGCCGAAGTATTGACCTGCCTCAAGCCGTCACCGACAAGTCGCGCAGGGTCAGCCACAAGAATAAACCCAACGCCTTCTGTCTAAACTGGAATGGATTTAGATATATTAAAATAACTAAGCGGAAGCTGAGCCCGCAAAAAGAAAAAAGTGGCAATACGCCGAAAATAACCAAACCAAATGAACGAGTAGCACTCCTAAGCGGGAATCGTTTTAAAATTCTTGCCGATCAGCAAGACGATCAAGCTGGCGCTGTAGATAAAGTTAAATCGGCTAAACCACTCCCTTTATACATCCGTGGAGCCAACTGCAGCGCCCTGATTTCGAAGCTAGTAGAAACAGTAGGGGCAAATAACTTTTTTGTAACCCCTCTAAATAGGGGTAACATAAAAAAAATTAAATGTCAAACCCAAACTGAGGACAATTTCCGCATCATGGTTAAGTCTGTTGTCAACATCATCAACAGGAACAAAGTCGCACAGCCGCTCTTTAAAATCGAGCTCCAACCAGATGCAAAGGGGTCGAAGCCAAATGAAGTGCTCCCAATCTACAACCTTCAGCTCCTATTGCAAAAAAGAATCACCCTAGAGGAGCCCCATAAGAGATACCAACCACCGCAGTGTAAAAATGCCAGGAAACACACCTCTAACAATTGCGACCCCCAGCTGGACCAAAAATCACCTTCAACGCCTCTAAAACTACACCGGAGGTGTTCTCCGCCAAGGCTGTAAGATCTTCTAACATGCCTGCTACAAACAGTCCTAGTGTATTTTTCGCTAATGTGCTCCGAACTGGAAAGACGGAGCCCGCGAAAGAGACCCCATCACACCACCATCTACAGAATCCGCAGCCTAGCGCACCAGAACTTGGCCAGCCAACTCCAAGTGGCTTAGAGGCCCTATTGATATCACTGAATCAAAACGTTTTTTTTTTTTTTTTCATATTGTTTATTTATTTGCGATCTATCCTAAGGGGACAATAAGCAAATGTAAGGCCAGAATCAAAATATGACCGCTTTTATGGCGTTCATGAAAAACTGTATGCAGAAACTGATGCGGAATCAAAACCTGCTTATCCAGAAGCTTATCGAGAATAAATAATGGCTTCCCTACGTCTATGTCTTTGGAATGCTAACGGCATCTCCAAGCACAAAAACGAACTGCAACTATTCCTAGACTCAAGTGAAATCGACGTTTTGCTGATATCGGAAACACATTTAACATCAAAAAATAATTTTCAAATACCAAAATATACCTTCTACGTAACAAACCATCCAGACGGAAAAGCTCATGGCGGGACTGGTATCCTAATCAAAAACCGTATAAAACACTCGATCCTCAACAGATTTGAAACACAGCACCTACAAGCAACTGCTATAACCGTCCAAACCAGCTGCGGCAACCCTACATTGCAATGTATGGGATTGTTAGTCGACAAGCCCAAAGTTGGAGGGTCTGGATCGTCGAATGATGGAAACACTGCCAGACACTTTTTTAATAATGCGTGCCTTTCGGCTGAAATAACTGGCCTGGATGTAGACCTTATTGAAAGATGTGGGACAATATTACAAGCCCTCTTTTCTGGTTACCAAATTAATGTAGAAAAATTTAAGGCATTCGCACTTAATATAGTGAATGATCTTACAAGGACATATTCTTGGTACTATCTGCCACCTACCGTTCATAAAATTTTAATTCACGGTACTATCTGCCACCTACCGTTCATAAAATTTTAATTCACGGCCCATACATAATAGAAAATGCTTTACTTTCTATTGGAGAGTTGTCAGAAGAAGCTGCTGAGTCAAGAAAAAGGGAAATTAAAAAATATCGTCTGCAACATACCCGCAAGATTTCTCGTCAGGCAACAAATGAAGATTCATTTAATCGACTATTGCTGACGTCAGATCCTTTTATTACAGAACAGCGAAAGTTACCCAAAAAAAAAAAAAAAATCAATTTTAAATAAATCTGTTTTTGATTTGTTAGAATAGTATTTTATATTTAATCATACTTAGCATAATATATTACAACAAATTTGAAATATATTCAACTTTTTTAAAAATGGGGATTTGGGGCCATGGCCATGGGTGGCATATCGGAAGGGGCTTACTTACGGAAGATTTATATATATTTTAACAATTACTGTATTTTTATAGAATTTCGGAAAAAATTTCAGAATTTTATCTCCACTAGAAGTATTTTTGGCCGCTCGCTCCATACAAGCCCAACCACTGTGCATTGGCTGCCCTGTATTGCCCACTACGCTTCTCAATCTCTGAAAAGGAATTTCCAGATTTCTTTAACACACTCGGATATCGCTTCATTGCAGCAGGGGACTATAACGCCAAACATACGCACTGGGGGTCTCGCCTGGTGAATCCTAAAGGCAAGCAGTTGTACAACACAATAGTCAACCCACTCAATAAGATGAATTGCGTCTCTGCACTTGAGTCGTTGATGGAAGCTGTAGCAAGAGTGTCTACTCCACATGTCCCTGCTTACACTAAACCTGTTGACAGGCCTACGAACCGGCAGATAGAACAATTAGTAACGGAAAAATGACGTCTAAGAAGAGAATGGCAGATTACTCGATCACCAGCAGCAAAACTTCGCCTGAGGCATGCCAATCGCAACCTCTCCAAGGAGTTAAGACAAGAGGAAAGCTGGGTTCAAAGGGAATACATACAAAAGCTCAGTCCAACCAGGACTAAACATCCTCTGTGGAAAGCCCACCCAACCTATCCATCATCCTATCGGACAATTAGTTTGCTGTCATGTCTTTCGAAGCTTTTTGAAAAGGCACTGCAGGTCCGACTAAACTCATTTCTGGCATCGGAGAACACAATCCCTTCACACCAGTTCGGCTTCCGCGAAAAACATGGGACAATCGAACAACATCTGAAATACGAACAGCATTCGAACTAAAAGAAGACTGTGCGGCTGTATTTCTCGGAGTTGCCCAGGCTTTCGATAGAGTTTGGCGGTTTTGCAGGGTCTGATGTTCAAAATCCGGCAAAAACTCCCACAGTACACCCACAAACTCATGGAATTTTACCTTTACAATAGTATATTCGCTGTAAGATGCAATGGCTCCGTCTCTGCTGACTTTGAAATCAAAGCTGGGGTACAGCAAGGCAGTGTACTCAGCCCATTGCTCTACCTGCTGTACACTGCATACTTATCAACGAGTTTAAGACTTACAACGTCCACTTTTGCCGATGACATGGCAATCCTCAGCAAATCAAAATGCCCAATACAAGCCTCTGCAAAATTTGAGGAACACCTCAAGGTAGTAGAAAAATGGCTAGCAACCTGGCGTATCCGGGTCAACGAGCAGAAATGCAAACATGTCACATTTACGCTTAACAGAAGAAACTGTCCAGCTCTAATGCTAAACAACGTACCAATACCTCAAGCCGTGGATGACACTTACCTTGGCATCCACCTAGACAAAATACCAACTTGGCGCAGCTTAAACTGAAAACGAGCAGCTTACATTGGATCATCAATGCTCGGTCCCCTCTACGTCTGGAGTATAAAGTCCTCCTTTACAACTCCGTACTGAAACGGTGCCGTACTATGGGGAAATGCAAGTACCAGCAATGTCGACATTATACAAAGGGCGCAGTCGAATATTTTAAGATCAATCACTGGGCTTCGTGGTACATACGAAACTACAACATTCAAAATGATCTAAATATACCTAGCGTAAAATCTGAAATATGTAGTCGAAAACTGAACACACCCTAATGTTCTTGCCAATTCCCTTACGCAAACTAATAATAGAACTCGTCTTAAAAGAAATGATAGACCCACCCAATAATAGGTGATTAGGGCCGCCTGCAATATCCCCAGGATTTTTCTTAAGTACTAGATTAAGAAAAATATCTCAAACTTGTTGTTAGGCTCTAATTTAAGAGTAGATTCAACAAAGATATATTCAACATAAAAAAAAAAAAACATGTGCAAAATTAGTTTTCTGCAACTGTAGTCATCAATACACAAACAAAACATTATTACTCTTTTTACTAAAATTTTTTCTTTTTCTTCCATCATTCCCTAAGCAAAGCACGGCTCGCATACACATACAGTTAGTGTAGCGTTGCGTCTATGTGTGTATGCATGTGCTCTGTTGATTTGATGATGACGTAGTAGGCAGCAATCAGCACTGCCGGCATCGATTGAACCGATTTATATTGACTGTAACTTGTTTTCTATTTATCCGATCGGAAATTTGCAATCTGAGTTTTTATGTCCATAGTAAATTTCATGGGGATACTCCAATTTTGATAAAAATGTTTCTTCTAGTGACATATGATATAGTGGTCCGATCCTGACAATTTTGATACTTTATCTCACCAGGGTAATAAAAAGACCCCAACGAAAATTTCTTCGCGATAGCTCTTAAGATGGCTGAGTAAATAGACGGACAGACGGACATGGCTATATCAACTCAGCTTCTTATGCTGATCAAGAATATGTATACTTTATGGGGTCGGAAACGTCTCCTTCTGTGCGTTACAAACATCTGACCAATTTTATAATACTTTCTGCAAGGGTATAAAAACTCGCAAACATTTCGGCAATAGCCAACGGGGGGAAATTCGATATTCGCGTAGGCCATTTTAGGTAATCTCCCGTAAATACATCTGTGTCAATACGCGGAAGTCGACAGCCTCGTTCTGCTGGTGCAGAGGTAGACCCATGACGGTTCTGAGGAGTAGGCGGAGACGCTCCATGGATAAGCTTTAGTTCATATCTCTACAATTTTACAGATAAGACCAATCGGTGGTAGTAATGTTTTCATTAAGGCTGGCAAACTCATTTGAACCAAGTAATGGTGAAAGCAAGGGCAGATCAATTTTTAAATTAAATGTAGGATGAAATTTGTCTCGGGTAGAACAAATGGTTCGATCTTAGAAACATCACAATAAGAAGAATCCAATACAAAAAAAGATATTACGATTTTCCATTAGAATTTAAGACAGGATTGATTTGGTATAAAGATAAGCCTAGGAGGCCATCAATAAAGTCATGTGACATAGAGGGCAGCAATATGGTAGATTCATCTGTTAGTGACCATATTGAAGCGGATAAATTAAAATCACATACAACTATGACCATGTCTTGACTGGAAACTAAAGAGAAGACAAACTGAAATGCTTCTAAATGATTTAAATATACCGCCATTTCTGACATTGAAGGAATATAGGAACAAGTAATAAAAGCATTAAAAGATTTAAAATTTACTTTAACACCGACAAACTCAATTTCCTGGGTATTAGAAAATTGAATCGTTTCAGATGATAAAGCAGCATCCACAGTTCGTTCCATGCCGTTTCAAAACCTTCATTTGTAAGCGGGAATTCTGCTACAATGAGGTTGGTTTCACCCCTCGTTTTCGCTAGGAGATGGTACAGCTTTCAACGGGGAAAATTTGATATTCGCTTATTTAGATGGCCGTAAAGTAGTCACGGAACGTAGGCCATTTTAGGTAATCTCCCGTAAATACATCTGTGTCAATGGGCGGTAGTCGACAGCCTCGTTCTGCTGGTGCAGAGGTAGACCCATGACGGTTCTGAGGAGTAGGCGAAGACTCTCCATGGATAAGCTAGCTTAATCGAGCCGTGCATCGCGCGTAAGTTTGGTAGCATTTGTTATATTTAACTTGGATGGCTAAATTTTCAGAGCTACCGTCTTTTTTATCTGGGAGTGCCTGGCATTTCTCATATTCCTGCTCGACCCTCTCTTACAACGCTCGAACTCGATCACGATGGACTTTTAGCTTAAATACGCTGACCTCGGACAAAAAAGTGACGTGGGTGTCGACTTCAAACTGAATTATCACCAATCGAGATTACCTTCTGCAACGCCATGGTGGAAGCAACTAAGGTCCTTTTGGACTCGGACCGAGTGACTCTTGGGGCAGTTACCAAAATCTGTGGAAGTGGTACCAGTGGCTTGGCCCTTTTTTGGCTTGCTCGACGTGGCTCTGACGTGGCTTGCTGAGAAGTCGTGTTTAATGGTGCGGAAGTGAGAGCTAATAGACTAAAAAGGGTCTGAAGCGCTCTGGAAGGATAAGTAGTAGGGCTGGTACTCCTCTGATGGGGACTTGGAGCCAAAATCGAAGATTTGCGCGCGACAGCGGTGGTCCTGCCCTCTTTATCGTCTTTTGGAGGTTCGTGCTCATAGCCCCACAGAATTGGCAAGGCTTAGGAATTAGTAAAAACACAACCTGGAACGTTTGGGAAAACCTGAAACGCTACCAAACACCCAAGTAACGGCCTGGAACGCCTTGAAATTGAATAAAAAGCAAAAACGCAAGTTGGAACGTTTGGGATAGAATGCTTTTCTAAGTCTTATCTTTGGTTTGATTTTTGAATTCCAAAGCATTAAAGGCCATTCATTGGTCTTTTTTCGGCACCGCTTTAGGTTCTTCAAGCGAAAAACTTTGGAATTCAAATATAAAACCCAAGAATACGACTTGGAATGCTTGGAAAACTCTGGAATTCAAGTATAAAAACAAAGTTACGATTTGGAACGTTTTGGAATCAGAGAAAAATCCCCAGTCACGACTTGGAACGATTGGAACAATTTGAAATTAAAAAAAAAAACGAAAGATACTACTTGGAACGCTTGGAACACTTTGGAGCTGAGGACCCTAAAAGGTTCATGCATGGCATAGTTAGAATTACAAAGACTAAGGGATAAAGGTATCAAAGGATGTCTACTCCGTCTTCATGGTCTCCGACAGATTTACCTGAGCTAATAGCTCAGGCGAGTCGATATCACCAATTAGGAGCTTGTGCATAAAAATAACACCAAACATAAATTTACGGCTAGTTAGGGAAGGAAGGTTAATCAAGAGAATTCTACTAGAATACGAAGATAAATTGACATTGCGATCCCAGCTTAAGCTACGAAGAGCAACTAGCAAGAACTGCATTTGAACGGATTCAAGTCTAATCTGGTGCGACTCATATTGAGGTGACTAAATGCAAGATCCATACTCTAAAATAGGACGGACAAGCGAAGTTAAAAGAACTTCAGTTATATAGGGGTCGTCAAATTCTTTTGACCATCTTCTAATGAAACACAGAACACTTATGACCTATGCGACCGTGGTGGAAATATGGGTGTTAAAATTTAAGTGTTGGTCCATAAGTACGCCCAAATCATTCATATTGTTTAGATGTTATAAAGGACTATTGTTTAGAAAATAAGTGACCAGTTGAGGAGAGTTACGCAAAAAAGTCAATACCTTACATTTGGTAGTGTTAAGATTTAGTAGATTAAAATGGCACCAGGACTAAAAATGTTTAAGATCAGCTTGTAGCCGATTAAATGAATCTGTATCTTTATAAATAAGACAAAGCTTGACATCGTCAGCATACATAAGCACACGCGAATGAACGATGACTGATGGAAGATCGTTAATGAATAATGTGAAAAGCAGAGGGCCAAGAAGACTACCTTGAGGTACACCAAAAGTCACAGGAATGGAATCGGAAAAAGAAGACTTAAAAAGTACCTTCTGTTTTCTATTTGTTAAATATTCTCGAACCCAAGAAAGGAAAAGAGGTGGAAACCCAATGTCGTTCAGTTTAGAAAGAAATAAAGTATGATTAACAGAATCAAAGGCTTTGCTGAAGTCAATGTATATAACATCAGTTTGTTTAGCATTTTTGAACCCCTTGCTAATTATAGATGTAAATTCTAAAAGGTTAGTGGTTGTAGATCTACGTTTCACAAACCCATGTTGGGATGGCGGAATAATAGAGCTGCAAAAATGTTGCAATTAAGAAGTCATAATTTTCTCAAAAGCTATAGTTAGAGGCTTAATATATATGCAGAGGAATGATATACGACTCCTTCCAAATAGATGGAAAAGAGGAAGATTCGACAGACAATAGAAACAATTTTAAAATGGGTTTACATAATGTGTTTGCACAGAACCTGAGTACACATCCAGGAAGACCATCTGGCCCCGGAGAATAAAAAGGTTTAACTAGTTTAAGTTCGCTGAGAAGAGAACTTTGATCAATCACTGGATTGAAAATGCAATTAGCCTTTTTTAAATGATATATCCTTATCAATAAGGATATATAAGTTGTTTTGAAAATATCAAAGAAGCTAACATCGGCTATGCCGAAGTTTGTATACCCTTGGAGTCCTTGACAAAATTAATTTTACATGTTCAATTCAATTCAAGCGCCGCCGTGTGCAGACGTGTTGTTTAATGCACTCCTCAAAATTTAGTGTAAAAATAAAAACGATCACGTTTGCAAAAATTGTGTAGGGCTCTCAGCCGCCTCAGAGACGCATATTTACAATCATATTGCTATTGGTTTGTTCTAATGGCAATAAATACTAAGTTGCAACAACGACTCTCAGTCCAACGCAACAACGCATACTTTTCGGTGGTGTCGCCGACCACACTGTATGCTACCGTAAGCAATAACACCGAATGTGCAAGCCACTCAGCAATCAACAGCAATTTACCGTGGAGAGAGCAGTGTGCTTCTCCATCAATATCGATAACGGAGTCACCGATTGCACCGACCAGCACCGGTGAAAACAACTACTGCAACGTCTGCCGAAGTATTGACCTGCCTCAAGCCGTCACCGACAAGTCGCGCAGAGTCAGCCACAAGAATAAACCCAACGCCTTCTGTCTAAACTGGAATGGATTTAGATATATTAAAATAACTAAGCGGAAGCTGAGCCCGCAAAAGAAAAAAGTGGCAATACGCCGAAAATAACCAAACCAAATGAACGAGTAGCACTCCTAAGCGGGAATCGTTTTAAAATTCTTGCCGATCAGCAAGACGATCAAGCTGGCGCTGTAGATAAAGTTAAATCGGCTAAACCACCCCCTTTATACATCCGTGGAGCCAACTGCAGCGCCCTGATTTCGAAGCTAGTAGAAATAGTAGGGGCAAATAACTTTTTTGTAACCCCTCTAAATAGGGGTAACATAAAAAAAATTAAATGTCAAACCCAAACTGAGGACAATTTCCGCATCATGGTTAAGTCTGTTGTCAACATCATCAACAGGAACAAAGTCGCACAGCCGCTCTTTAAAATCGAGCTCCAACCAGATGCAAAGGGGTCGAAGCCAAATGAAGTGCTCCCAATCTACAACCTTCAGCTCCTATTGCAAAAAAGAATCACCCTAGAGGAGCCCCATAAGAGATACCAACCACCGCAGTGTAAAAATGCCAGGAAACACACCTCTAACAATTGCGACCCCCAGCTGGACCAAAAATCACCTTCAACGCCTCTAAAACTACACCGGAGGTGTTCTCCGCCAAGGCTGTAAGATCTTCTAACATGCCTGCTACAAACAGTCCTAGTGTATTTTTCGCTAATGTGCTCCGAACTGGAAAGACGGAGCCCGCGAAAGAGACCCCATCACACCACCATCTACAGAATCCGCAGCCTAGCGCACCAGAACTTGGCCAGCCAACTCCAAGTGGCTTAGAGGCCCTATTGATATCACTGAATCAAAACGTTTTTTTTTTTTTTTTCATATTGTTTATTTATTTGCGATCTATCCTAAGGGGACAATAAGCAAATGTAAGGCCAGAATCAAAACATGACCGCTTTTATGGCGTTCATGAAAAACTGTATGCAGAAACTGATGCGGAATCAAAACCTGCTTATCCAGAAGCTTATCGAGAATAAATAATGGCTTCCCTACGTCTATGTCTTTGGAATGCTAACGGCATCTCCAAGCACAAAAACGAACTGCAACTATTCCTAGACTCAAGTGAAATCGACGTTTTGCTGATATCGGAAACACATTTAACATCAAAAAATAATTTTCAAATACCAAAATATACCTTCTACGTAACAAACCATCCAGACGGAAAAGCTCATTGCGGGACTGGTATCCTAATCAAAAACCGTATAAAACACTCGATCCTCAACAGATTTGAAACACAGCACCTACAAGCAACTGCTATAACCGTCCAAACCAGCTGCGGCAACCCTACATTGCAATGTATGGGATTGTTAGTCGACAAGCCCAAAGTTGGAGGGTCTGGATCATCGAATGATGGAAACACTGCCAGACACTTTTTTAATAATGCGTGCCTTTCGGCTGAAATAACTGGCCTGGATGTAGACCTTATTGAAAGATATGGGACAATATTACAAGCCCTCTCTTCTGGTTACCAAATTAATGTAGAAAAATTTAAGGCATTCGCACTTAATATAGTGAATGATCTTACAAGGACATATTCTTGGTACTATCTGCCACCTACCGTTCATAAAATTTTAATTCACGGCCCATACATAATAGAAAATGCTTTACTTTCTATTGGAGAGTTGTCAGAAGAAGCTGCTGAGTCAAGGAAAAGGGAAATTAAAAAATATCGTCTGCAACATACCCGCAAGATTTCTCGTCAGGCAACAAATGAAGATTCATTTAATCGACTATTGCTGACGTCAGATCCTTTTATTACAGAACAGCTAAAGTTACCCAAAAAAAAAAAAAATCAATTTTAAATAAATCTGTTTTTGATTTGTTAGAATAGTATTTTATATTTAATCATACTTAGCATAATATATTACAACAAATTTGAAATATATTCAACTTTTTTAAAAATGGGGATTTGGGGCCATGGCCATGGGTGGCATATCGGAAGGGGCTTACTTACGGAAGATTTATATATATTTTAACAATTACTGTATTTTTATAGAATTTCGGAAAAAATTTCAGAATTTTATCTCCACTAGAAGTATTTTTGGCCGCTCGATCCATACAAGCCCAACCACTGTGCATTGGCTGCCCTGTATTGCCCACTACGCTTCTCAATCTCTGAAAAGGAATTTCCAGATTTCTTTAACACACTCGGATATCGCTTCATTGCAGCAGGGGACTATAACGCCAAACATACGCACTGGGGGTCTCGCCTGGTGAATCCTAAAGGCAAGCAGTTGTACAACCCACTCAATAAGATGGATTGCGTCTCACCGGGTAGGCCTACTTATTGGCCCACAGATCCACGGAAAGTGTCTGACTTGATTGATTTCGCAATAAACAAGAGGATTCCGCGTAATCGGATCACTGCGGATACACTGCTAGATTTAACCTCCGATCACTCTCCAGTGCTATTCACACTATTAACAAGACCTCAAGTACTTGATCGCCCATATAAGCTTACAAAGAACAAAATGAATTGGCTTAAATTTAAAATGTACATGAGTGCCCACATTGACTGTTCGCCGAAACTGGATGCTGCAGAGGACATTGACATGTGCGTCTCTGCACTTGAGTCGTTGATGGAAGCTGCAGCAAGAGTGTCTACTCCACATGCCCCTACTTACACTAAACCTGTTGACAGGCCTACGAACCGGCGGATGGAACAATTAGTAACGGATAAATGACATCTAAGAAGAGAATGGCAGATAACTCGATCACCAGCAGCAAAACTTCGCCTAAGGCATGCCAATCGCAACCTCTCCAAGGAGTTAAGACAAGAGGAAAGCTGAGCTCAAAGGAAATACATACAAAAGCTAAGTCCAACCAGCACTAAACATCATCTGTGTAAAGCCCACCCAACTTTAAGCGCTCCTACAGAGACAGTTTCACCGATAAGGGGTCCAACGGGTGGATGGGCCCGCAGTGACGAAGAGAGGGCATCCGTATTTGCCACACATCTTAAAATGGTTTTCCAGTCAAATCCAATATCAAACTCATTTGTACTTCCCCCTTTGAGCACATTAACGTATAGTGAGTACTCAGAACTCCAATCGGATAAGGTCACTGCAGTTATTAAAAATCACATAAAGCCGAACAAAGCCCCTGGCCATGACCTAATCACATCGAAAATGATCCTACAACTCCCTATCATCGCCATACAATACATCTGCAAACTGTTCAACGCTATAATAAGAATTGGCTACTTCCCAAGAGCATGGAAAAGGTCCACTATCATCATGATTCCTAAAGTGGGAAAGGACAAAACCTATCCATCATCCTATAGGACAATTAGTTTGCTGTCATGTCTTTCGAAGCTTTTTGAAAAGGCACTGCAGGTCCGACTAAACTCATTTCTGGCATCGGAGAACACAATCCCTTCACACCAGTTCGGCTTCCGCGAAAAACATGGGACAATCGAACAACATCTGAAATACGAACAGCATTCGAACTAAAAGAAGACTGTGCGGCTGTATTTCTCGGAGTTGCCCAGGCTTTCGATAGAGTTTGGCGGTTTTGCAGGGTCTGATGTTCAAAATCCGGCAAAAATTCCCACAGGGCGCAGTCGAATATTTTAAGATCAATCACGGGGGCTTCGTGGTACATACGAAACTACAACATTCAAAATGATCTAAATATACCTAGCGTAAAATCTGAAATATGTAGTCGACAACTGAACACACCCTAATGTTCTTGACAATTCCCTTACGCAAACTAATAATAGAACTCGTCTTAAAAGAAATGATAGACCCACCCAATAATAAGTGATTAGGGCCGCCTGCAATATCCCCAGGATTTTTCTTAAGTACTAGATTAAGAAAAATATCTCAAACTTGTTGTTAGGCTCTAATTTAAGAGTAGATTCAACAAAGATATATTCAACATTAAAAAAAAAAACATGTGCAAAATTAGTTTTCTGCAACTGTAGTCATCAATACACAAACAAAACATTATTACTCTTTTTACTAAAATTTTTTCTTTTTCTTCCATCATTCCCTAAGCAAAGCACGGCTCGCATACACATACAGTTAGTGTAGCGTTGCGTCTATGTGTGTATGCATGTGCTCTGTTGATTTGATGATGACGTAGTAGGCAGCAATCAGCACTGCCGGCATCGATTGAACCGATTTATATTGACTGTAACTTGTGTTCTATTTATCCGATCGGACTTGGAAATTTTGGAATATGAGTTTTTATATCCATTACTATCACCGTAGTAAATTTCATAAAAAAGACCCCAAACAAAATTTCATCGCACCGACGGACGGACGGACAGACGGATAGACGGACATGGCTATACCAACTCAGCTTCTCATGCTGATCAAAAATATATCTACTTTATGGGGTCGGAAACGTCTCCTTCTGTGCGTTACAAACATCTGACCAATTTTATAATACCCTCTGCAAGGGTATAAAAATTCGCAAACATATTCGCAACAGCCTGATCAGTGCTCGCTTTTTTATTTTGAAAAAAAAAATAGATGGGTGCACCCAGAGGTCTTACGTTTAGAATTAACAAAATTATAAAATTGTTTAGGGTCAGAAGAAAAATGAAGCTTACACCGCTGAAGATAATTCTTATAGCATTGTGTATTAAGCATCTTGAATTTCGAACGAGCGACTGTATACAGAGAGTAATCTGATGAACGACGTGTTTTTTGTAACTTCTTATAATATCGAGTCTTCACATTTTTCAAATTGGATAAATCTCGAGAGAACCAGGAAGGTTTGTTATGCCACTCCAGCCTACCAGGAGGCACACAAATATCAAAAAGTGAATTCAGAGTATCATAAAAAAAAACTAACAGCTGAATTCATATCTCTACAATTTTACAGATAAGACCAATCGGTGGTGGTAATGTTTTCATTAAGGCTGGCAAAGTCAGTCTTACGAAAGCACCTAGTTTGAGTCAACTCATTTGAAGCAAGTTATGGTGAAAGCAAGGACAGATCAATTTTTAAATTAAATGTAGGATGAAATTTGTCTCGGGTAGAACAAATGGTTCGATCCTAGAAACATTACAATAAGAAGAATCCAATACAAAAAAAGATATTACGATTTTCCATTAGAATTTAAGACAGGATTGACTTGGTATAAAGATAAGCCTAGGAGGCCATCAATAAAGTCATGTGACATAGAGGGCAGCAATATGGTAGATTCATCTGTTGGTGACCATGTTGAAGCGGGTAAATTAAAATCACCTACAACTATGAGCATGTCTTGACTGGAAACTAAAGAGGAGACAAACTGAATTGCTTCTAAATGATTTTAATATACCACCATGTCTGACAATGGTGGAATATAGGAACAAGTAATAAAAGCATTAAAAGATTTAAAATTTACTTTAACACCGACAAACTCAATTTCCTGGGTACTAGAAAATTGAATCGTTTCAGACGATAAAGCAGCATCCACAGTACGTTCCATGCCGTTTCGAGACCATCATTTGTAAGCGGGTATTCTGCTACAATGAGGTTGGCTTCACCCCTCGCTTTCGCTAGGAGATGGTGCAGTTTTTTCCTCTCTTACAACGCTCGAACTCGATCACGATAGACTTGGAGCGTATATACGCTGACCTCGGACAATAAAGTGACGTGGGTGTCGACTTCAAACTGAATTACCGCCAATCAAGATTAACTTCTGCAACGCCACGCTGGAAGCAACTAAAGTCCTTTTGGACCGAGTGACTCTTGGGGCAGTTACCAAAATCTGTGGAGGTGGTACCAGTGGCTTGACCCTTTTTTGGCTTGCTCGACGTGGCTCTGACGTGGCTTGCTGAGAAATCGTGTTTAATGGTGCGGAAGTGGGAGCTAATGGACTAGAAAGGGTCTGAAGCGCTCTGGAAGGAGGAGTAGTAGGGCTGGTACTCTTTTGACGGGGACTTGGATCAAAAATCGAAGATTTGCGCGCGACAGCAGTGGTCTTAGCCTCTTTTTCGTGCTTATAACCCCACAGAATTGGCAAGGCTAAGGAATTAGTAAGAACACAACCTGGAACGTTTGGAAAAACCTCAGACTCTACCAAACACCCTGGAACGCCTTAAAATTGAATAAAAACAAAAAACGCAAGTTGGAACGTTTGGAATAACATAAAACGGTGCCGAAAAAAGACCAATGAATGGCCTGGAATGCTTTGGAATTTAAAAATAAAACCAAAGATACGACTTGTAATGCTTGGAACACCTTGGAATTCAAATATAAAACCCAAGAATACGACTTGGAATGCTTGGAATTCTGGAATTCAAATATAAAACCAAAGTTACTACTTGGAACGTTTTGGAATCAGAATAAAATCCCCAGTCACGACTTGGAACGATTGAAACAATTTGGAATTTAAAAGAAACCAAAGATACGACTTGGAACGCTTGGAACACTTTGGAATTTAGATATAAAACCAAAGATGCATCTTGAAACGCTGTGGAATTGGAACAACCAAATTGAAATTTCGTTGCCAACCGCCACGCGAGCAACGGATCGCAAGGTAAGAAATGCACGATTTTTGGAATTGTGGAGTTGGGACGGAAATTTCACCAAGTTTCTGGGCTAAAAAGCGAAACGATTGGGAAAAGAATTCAGCAAAATAATGAAAAATTAATTTTCCAAGCTTATTTTCCAAAATAAGCTATGCTTTATTTTTTTGTCGCGTTTATGGAAAAAATAGTTATATTTATAGATTTGTGTGCGAATATAAAAATTATGGAATATATATATATATATGAATATGTAAATTTTGGAATATGTGAATATGAATGAATGATATATATTTATGATAATGAATGAATATTTGTGTATGGATGTATTAATTGTCTCCGCTTATTCGGAGACTAATAATGTTTAAAATATGTATGTGAAATGGAAATATGCAGAGGTGTGAATGGATTGGATGAATATAAATTTCTATATTAAAAATTTATTATTTTGGGTTGAAAACTTTTCTCTTTGTGGTTCCACGTTTTACGTAGCGCACACAATTTTCACTGGAGTGGACGCATGGATGGATAAATATGGCGCCTTATATACTGGGCATATAAATATGTATAAAAATTTGAGACCAAATTATCTTTCTTTTCAAGAGGAAAGAAACGAATTGAGTGCAGGAATTTTGCGCCAAAGTAATTTTTTGAGTAGCAAAATCAGGGGAAGCAATTATATGTATGTGAGTTTGCGTACGGATGCTGAAGGCATGTACATGTACTCATATTATTTATTTATGTAAATCAACTAACACAGCAGTCTACGAAACAGTTTAAGCTAAAGACAGATAGTAATTAAATGAAGAAGGCAACTTAGCTTTATTCACAACTAAACATCCCCGACCCGGTGGAGGTTTTTTATTTGCACAAGGTGCCAGCTATGCCTTGGTTCACAGCCAATGTGGTCAGGGATGAGTTGCAGCCAATCCGAGTCCAGAACATTTTTATTGGTTTCGCTGTAGATGATTAAAAAATATAGCGCGAAGAGAAGTGACAGAAAGATGAGGAGAGATAAGGTGGGAAAGGTTGTTAAAAGATTGGCAAAGAACACGAAAAGGTTCGTGAAGAGAGAAGTTAGTCAGACATCTACTAAGGTGAATAGGAAAATTGTTTCTGGTCTGACGTGAGGGAACACCAAAATATAGCGTATCTAGTAAATTGGTAGAAATGACTTCGCCGTTGACTAGTTTATGGAGAAAGAGAATGCCAAAAACAAGCCTACGGTTATAAAGTGAAGGAAGATTAATAAGAAGAAGTCTGTCAGAATAAGAAGGTAGGCGAAGACCCGGGTCCCAATTTAGACCGCGTAGCGCAAACTTAAGGAATTGCTTCTGTACCGATTCAATTCTACACTGGTGAACATCATATTGCGGGTTCCACACTGGCGAGCAATATTCTATAGTAGGGCGAACTAACGAAGTATATAAAACCTTTGTTACATAGGGTTCATCAAATTCTTTGGCCCAACGTTTAATGAAGCCAAGAAGGCTGCATGCTCTATTGACAATTGAAGAAATATGAACATTAAATAAAAGTTTAGGGTCAAACATAACGCCTATGTCTTTGAATGATGGTACAAAATCTAACAGAACAGACTTAATAGAGTAATGAGCTAGGAGCGGAGACAAACGACTGAAAGTCATAAAAGAACACTTAGGGGCATTAAGGTGTAATTTATTAACGTGGCACCAATCACAGAACGCATCGAGATCTGATTGCAAGTACTGTTGGAAAGAAGGATCATTACAGGAATAACAAATAAAGACGTCATCCGCAAACATGAGCACGCGTGAATGAGCCAAGGCCAAAGGCAAATCATTTATAAACAATGTAAATAATAGTGGGCCCGGATAACTGGGGAAAAACCTATGATGTTAAGTTTTGCGAGAAGCGTAGAATGATCAACCGTACCAAAGCCTTACTATATCAATTAGTATAAATAACATCAGTTTGACACTTTTTACGGACGCCATGGTGTACAAGGGTAGTCAATTCTAAAAGGTTGGTAAGCGACGAACGACCTTTCATGAAGCCATGCTGGATAGATGTTGAAGGGAAGACGTAATAATTTTCTCAAACAGTTTAGGTATTGCCGAAATTTTGGCAATGCTACGGTAGTTAGAAACATCCGATTTGCTACCCATTTTAAAAAGCGGAATAATAAAAGACTCCTTCCAAATATCAGGAAAATTACAAGTCTCACTCGATATATAGAATAACCGAGATAAAGGCTTAAATAGGGAAATCGAACACATTTTAAGGATGTAACTAGGTATATTATCAGGCCAGGTACGAAGGAAGACGTCATAGATGACAAGCTAGAGATAATACAGTCTTCAGTAATACTAGGAAAAAACATACAATTTAAATGTGGGATTGAGAAGGGATAGGGTGTTGGATCCGAAACAGTAGTAGAATAAGTCGACTGAAAGAATTTAGCAAACAGATCTGCAATATCTGAATCATTATTAGCAGTCTTGTCGTTAAGTCTGAAGGTAGTACATTAGAGCGTCTTTTGGAATTGACAAATTTGTAAAATCTTTTGGGGTTCTTATAAAATTCAACCTTACAGCGAACGAGATAATTGTTGTAGCATTGAGTATTTTAAAGACAAAATTGAGATTTGTATAGTCAAGTCGCGAACCAGTTTTTTTAAATCTTTTAAAATATTTCGATTTAATGTTACGGAGATTAGAGAGCCTGAGAGAGAGCCGTGTGATCCAGACTGGCGAGCTGGAGACGGTAGAGACATTCACATAAGGAACGCATGTATCAATTAGAGAATTAAGAGCAGAGTAGAAAAACTTCACTGCACAATCTATATCGCAGCACTCAAATAGAAATGACCAATCAAAAGAGAAAATAAGGCTGTCAAGAATATTGAAATTTGTTTTACGAAAACATCTACGAAGAGAATTTAAGATGTTATTAAATGAATTAGTAACGGAATTGTAAGAAATAGTAACTTCAATGGTAGGGTGATAAGGGTCTTCAGGTTTCACTAGTGGCTGTTTTTGTGATACAGCACTAACAGTGGGATCAGAGACAAAAACAGAAAGAGCGGAATAGCACATAGTATGAAGCATGTAAAAACCATTTAATAGACATACATTTGGTTTTCGAAATTTGAAATATTCGTTTCACCTGGTGTATGGTATACCCAAGTCGGCGAGTCGACTTACTTACTTCATTTCACTTCTTTTCTAATTGAACTAAAAACTAACTGAGCTAAGACCGGTGGACATGTTCGGAAGAGCGGTGCTAGGAGAAAGCTCGCCTCCCTCAGCCCTTGTGTTGCCCGTTGGGCATAAACACCCCTATAGTTAAAGGCTTCGGACTTTTCGCCATTTATATGCAGAGGAATGATATCCGACTCCTTCCAAATAGATGAAAAAGAAGAAGATTCGACAGACAATAAAAACAGTTTTAAAATGGTTTTACATAATTCGTTGGAATAGAACCTGAGTTCAGGATTGACTTGGAATAAAGATAAGCGTAGAAGGCCATCAATAAAGTCATGTGACAAAGAGGGCAGCAACATGGTAGATTCATCTGTTGGTGACCATGTTGAAGCGGGTAAATTAAAATCAGCTAAAACTATAAGCATGACTGGAAACTAAAGAGGAGACAAACTGAATTGCCTCTAAATGATTTAAATAGATTACAATGTCTGATGATGGTGCAATATAGGAACAAATTATAAAAGCATTTAAAGATTTAAAATTTACTTTAACACCGACAAACTCAATCTCCTGAGTACTAAAAAATTGAATCATTTCAGATGACAAAGCAGCATCAACAGCTATCAGAACGCCACCGAGAGTTTAGGAAGTTTAGGTTTCGGTCCTCTAACATTCTGGTAACCCAGGTTAAGGGACGAAGCTAGTTTTTTGACACACCAGCAGATGCTGATGTGGCAGGAATGGTGTTAGTTGTTGTTGTTGGCAGGCGAATCGGTTGCCGATTTTCCTTTCTTACAATATATTCCTTAAGTATTATAAGTATCGGCCAAAAGTCTTCTCGACAAGCTTCTGAACTGAGTCTCCACCGCAGTAAACTCCGCTTGGAGTTTGTAAAAACCTGCCCTTAGTCCGCCTCATCTCATTCTCGACCTCCCAGCAAGCATCACATCCATATTTTACGCCACCACCTTTAGCAATAGACTCTGTTGGTGTTTAGATTATATAAAATAACATTAAGACATTTATAATATAGAACAAATGAAAATGCATGTCAAAATAAGTATGTAACCCGATTATAGATATCGATGGCTCATCAGTCATAAGTAGATCTGATATGATCAGCAGTAACAATAACGACCTAGTTAATTAAGCTGCTGTGGTTATCGATTATCAATAAAGACGTATTTTGCTGACCTAACACTATGTGGAACTATGCACTGGTGAGCTCTGTTTTTTAACTATAAAAGAAATGCATTAGTAAGATCAGATACCAATTGTAGTTACATCGGGTGTGCTTCGTTGTGTCTTTGGCCTCCATCTCTACCTTTGTAATCTCACTCCGAAGTCCACCCGATTTATTTGTTTGTTACGAAAACCTTGAGTCACTGGTTTATGTGCTAGTGCCTATTTATATATAAATAAATAAACATTTAATTAATTCAAGAATTACTAACGTCTTCCATTGAACATTTTGGTGATCCCGACATTGGCGGCTTGGTAACAGACTTCATCAAGGAGAATATTTGGTCAACTCAGACGACCAAACTTTCAACAACAAGGAAACTGGTCAACTAGGCGGCTACTTTCTTTGCACGCTTTGGACACAGAGCAATCCTAAGCGAGGGAACAAATTGATTAACAGTTCACATCAATCTGGGGTCCCGACGAAAAACATCGCATTTGATTAACTTGGCAATCATTGCGTAGCCAACTTGGCGACTAAAAAAATTTATTGGAAAACTAGGAGTTGGTTTTCCGCAACGTGGTAGCAGTGCATACCCATTGGAGAATCCCGGGAAGTAGCCATATTCATGTCGTTAGAGCGGCGAATGCGCCCTGACATAAAAAAGGAGTATGTGAAATTTATGTCAGAATATGAAAGCTGTTCATATTCTGACATAAATTTCACATACTCACATATGAACAGCTTTCATATTCTGACATAAATTTCACATACTCCTTTTTTATGTCAGGGCGCATTCGCCGCTCTAACGACATGAATATGGCTACTTCCCGGGATTCTCCAATGGGTATGCACTGCTACATATGAAGCAGGTAATGGCAGAACAAATTCCTAACAACCATTACTTTATACCGCATCATTGTGTACTAAAGCCAGAAAGTACCACCACCAAGCTAAGAGTGGTATTTGATGCATCATGCAAAACGTCATCTGTAAAATCACTGAATGACATTTTATATCCTGGACCAGTTGTACAGAGTCAACTCTTCTCAATTCTTCTGCGGTTCAGGACACACAAATATGTGTTCACTGCGAATATTGAAAAAATGTATCGACAAGTTTAGATAATCCCTTCCAATCAATTCAATCAGATGATTGTGTGGAGAGAGGATCCAAGTCAAGAACTAAAGTTTCATAGTTTAAAAACGGTGACTTATGGAACCACATCATATTTTCGACGAAGTGTCTGGAATATTTGGCACTAAAAACATGGAAAAATTGTCCTCTGGAGCATTAGCATTAAAAAATGACTTTTATGTTGATGATTGTCTCACAGAAGCAGACAGTTTACCGGAAGCCCTGCAAATAAGACAAGAGCTTCTAGAAATCCTGAGGCCAAAGGGTTTCAACTTACGAAAATGGTGTTCAAATAGCAGTCAACTTCTAAAGGAAATTCCAAAGGAAGATACGATTGCTGACATCAATCTCGGTGACACACTGGAACAAAGTGTGAAAACATTGGGAATCATATGGGCACCTAAAGACGATCAATTATGTGGAAAGTCTCGAAAGCATACAAAAGGAATAACCAGACGAATAGTGCTATCTGAAGTCGGTCAAATCTTCGATCCTTTAGGGCTGTTCGCACCTGTGGCGGTAAGAGTGAAAATGTTTCTTCAACATGTTGCTACCGAATGAATCGAGATGGATGATGACCTGCCGACGTATTTAAAGAAGCAATGGGAAGCCTACAGAGAGGATGTACAGGATGTAAACCACATGAAAATTCCAAGGCATATTTTGGCAAGGTCTCCAATACAAAGGAACTGCACACATTTGTTGATGCATCAGAAATGCATGGAGCGGCAGTTTATGTCCGATCAACCTATAAAAATGGCCAAATTTCAGTAAGATTATTGTGCGCCAAGTCGAGAGTGTCTCCCCTTGAAAAGCAGACACTACCCCGGCTGGAACAATGTGCAGCTGTGCTTGGGGCTGAACTCACGGATAAAGTTCGACAGGATCTCCAATTAGGATCAGAAAGTGTAAAATTATTTCTCTGGTCAGACTCAACAGTAGTACTCTCTTGGATTAATTCACGGGCATCACATTTCCACACGTTTGTGGTTGACCGATTGATCGATTGACCAAAATACATGCAGTATCACATCCAAGGCAATGGCGTCATGTGTTATAAGCGCTCAACGCAGCTGATGTTCTGTCTCGAGGCATATCAGCAGCCCAGCCTAGCACACATACATTATGGTTGTATGGACCACTATTTTTGCATAGACCACAACGACACCGCTGAGAAGAAAACCAAGGTATTCAGCATGGTGGCTGCCACTACAAACAACAAGAGTGAACGGATGTATACGGGAAATCACAGAAATTCATGTTACCAGCTACTGCGAATAGTGGCGTATGTGCTACGCTTTTGTCACAAGCAGAATAGGAAACCAACAACTCAGTTAGAGTTGGAAGAGTTGGACCAAGCACGAAGAATAATCATCAAGCAAATTCAA
The DNA here is from genome assembly GCF_018151085.1 of Drosophila tropicalis. Lineage (NCBI taxonomy): Eukaryota > Metazoa > Arthropoda > Insecta > Diptera > Drosophilidae > Drosophila > Drosophila tropicalis. The sequence goes on from NW_027173482.1 coordinate 656,183, forward strand.
GAAACAGGATTTGCATATGAATTACGACACTTAAAGAAACGACCTGATCAACCGCTGGATCACAAAAGCACGGTGGCAACATTGCCACTAATTCTGGACGAACATTCAATCATACGAGTAGCAACTCGGCTACAACAAGCTCCAGTATAAACGGAAACAAGGAATCAATATCTCTTGCCGTTTAATTATCCGGTGGTAAAAATGATACTACAGAAACTTCACGAAGAGAATCTTCATTGTGGACATGAGGCACTACGCGGGATAGCTCGGCAACAGTACCACTTTATTAATGTTAAGGATCCAGGGCTGCGTAGCATGCACCAAGTACCGGCCTCAGTTCTTTAAACAAGTCATGGGCGACTTACCTGAGCACCGGGTATCTCAGAATAGACCCTTTCTCAACGCATGAGTGGACTATTGTGGACCATTCTGGATCCATCTTAAAGTTCGAGGAAAACGTCCCGACAAAGCTTACATTCCAGTATTTGTATGCTTTGCAACCAAGGCAGTACACTTGGAGTTGGTCGGAGACCTGTTCACCTCCTCATTTGTGGGTGCGCTTTAGCGCTTCAGAGAAAGATGCCAGACATTATACTGCAATAATGCAACAAACTTTGTTGGAGCAAACAATCAACTGAGAAAAGGCAGCAGGTACTATCAAGGAATTTTGCAACCAAAAAGGAGTGCAATTTAAGTTCATACCACCACGGTCTCCACATTTCGGAGGATTATGGAAAGCTGCGGTAAAGTCCGCTAAGCATTTACTGTTGAAAAACGTATCGACAGCAAACTTAACGTTTGAACAATTGTCTACCATCATTGTCAATGTTGAAGCAGTGCTGAACTCTTGTCCGTTAACCCCAAACTCAGACGATCCCAAGGACTTGACAGCTTAACCCCAGGCCATCTATTAATCGGAGAACCATTGGTAGCCCAACCAGATGCAGAGCCAGTAACACAACGATCGATTCCAGAGCAAGTGCAACGACTTAAGCATACATACTGGACACAGTGGTCTCAGGAGTACCTACAGGAATTGCAGGGTACATCCAAATTGAAGAAACCAAAAAACAATGTCAAAGAAGGCATGATGGTAATTCTAAAGGAGGATAATGAGCCAATCTTGCAGTGGCCGATGGATACGTCCGTGTGGTGGACGTTAAAACAGCCAGAGGCACCTACAAGCGGGCTATCCATAAATTGGCTCCCTTGCTTAGAGAGACGGCGATAAATCGGAAAATCGAGACAGACGACACAGAATCGAAGTCCCAAGAAAACCCTGGTATCGAGGACACAGTAGAACCAGAGACAAAAAGACGTTTGTCTTTCGGTCTGCCACCGTTGGCAATGACGATCTGCCTAATGATGTTGTTACTTCCTATAGCATTTGCTCAAAGAACTAACATAACTCGATTCAACCCCAGACGAGGCATATACTATGAAAGTATTGGCACAGGAAGGATGGCAATGTCTGACTGGACTATTGTGGCATATTACGATCTCGAAACATATTGGGCCGACCTGAAGACATTTTCAGACGGAGTAGTAAAGGTTGGATAAATATGCGTGGTAATGAAGGTTCCAGAGGCTTGCACCGCAATGCAGAGATATAATTGGGAACATTGCGAACGGCCTTCTTGGTGTGCTGGACTTAAAGAATGCAACAGAGATGTCATGCACCTTATGAAAAGTTAAATCAAATGAAGAATACTTATTGAACTTGCTACAAAACCAGACATCTGTAATTGACTCAACGATAAATATCATTAAGCAAAACGAAGCCTCTGTGTTTACAGATGCTCATCATAGCAAAATAAGCCCGTTACTACTATCACCACGCCAGCTTCGGGAACATCTGAACCAACTTAAGAGACATCTTTGGGTTGGATTTGCCAGTTCCAGATAACGACGTCATGCAACTATACGGCTTAATGAAGGCACAAGGCACAATCATGTGATATTTAAAGTCACGTTTCCATTAGTGGCAACGCAGGCAGTCCAACTGTATACCTGACACTCTTTTTTGACTCTTTTTTTACTATAAAAGATATGCATTATTCTTAGAAAGATCAGATACCAATTGTAGCTACATCGGATGTGCATCGCTGTGTCTTTGGCACCCATCTCTACCTTTGTAATCTCACTCCGAAGTCCACCCAATTCATGTGTTGGTTGCGACAACCTTGAGTCTCTGGTTTATGTGCTAGTGCCTATTTATATATAAATAAATAAACGTTTTATTAATTCAAGAATTACTCACGTCTTTCATTGAACAGACTCCTTTATTCTGAATGTGTAACCTGCACACTTAACGTGAACGGCATTGTCACACAACCAACAAAGAATATAATCATGGGAGTCAACCGCATTAGTGACAACTATGCAATTATTTTTTGAGCAGACAACCATTTTATCAAAAAGTTAAATTATTTTAAAAAAGGAATAAAAAAATAAAAATTGTAAAGGTAAAAAATCTATGCATAAGTATACTGACCAGTTCTGACACAAGGGTTAATGTGCAGAGTAAGCCTTCACAACTAAAGAAATTAACAATCAAGAATACACAAAAACAAAAACACGTATCACACAGTCGCGGGTAGATAAAAGACGAGAGCGCAAATCAAACGAGAATAGGAAAGAGCGGGAGAGCGCGTCAAATTGAACACATGCAACAACAATTTGTACGCAAGAGCGCGAGAGTTACGAGAGACACAAAAGCAAAATAGAAAAGCAAAACAACAACACCGCTAACGCAAGTATTGTTGTAAGTTTTGATTTATGTATATTTTAACAAAAACAAATAAGTTTAAAGTTATAGAAAAGTATATAATCGCGAGAAAAAAATAAAATTTGATAAGCGCAAAAACAACATGTCCGTCCTCTGCAACGGGTGAAAGTTAAAATATTATGGCCAAGGACTGCAAGGGTATATAAACTTCGGCCCAGCCGGAGTTAGCTTCTTTGATATTTTTTATAATGCTAACAGCTTCTACACAAATGTGTCTATTCGTTTAGATATCAGTTCAAAAAATTTGTACTGTCCATCATTAGAATGTCATTGCTGTCAAAGGTTCCCTCCAGTACCAAATGTCCCCGGTCGACAATGTCGCCGCATCGTCGACTATACCGAAGTCGGCAGAATTAAATTCTGCCGGCGTCGACATGCAAAGACCAGCCGACGGTGCCCGAACTATCCAATGTCGTCATCGAAACACTTCGGCTACCGAAAAGAGTTGAGCAAACACAATTTCTTGAAAAAAATTGCCACAAAAAAAAAGGCAAGAATAGGAAAAATGCAGCATCATATAATATTTATTTTCATGACGGCTTTTCCATACCCTTGTTACTTATGGATGAGGGAAAAATTTGAACATTATTACCATATACATATTATTTTTATATATACATAATTTGTCAATAACTTGTTACTTATACATAAATTGATCATTAAATAAGCATGTTTTTTTGATGTGAAACATATGTAAATTTCACATAATTTTACATGCATCGTCGGTTATGGCCAAGCATACTCTGTGTTTTCGGCACGCCACAAAAAGGAAGACAAAAAGAACAAAGTTCAAACGGGACATTGCATTGTTGTTTTCATTTACCATTTCGGCACGCGTCGCTTTGTAATTTTCGTTTCTCTTTGCATTTGATTTAAATTTGCGTACAAGACAGTTGTCAAAGATTTCAGTGTGAAAGATTACAGTGAAAATATTTAAATTATTAAAAATTTATAAAGGTAAGTTTGCATGCATTTCAAAATAATTCAAATAAAGTTTCTAAATTTTAAAAATAGAAGTGACAAATTTTAATTTTTTATGTTGCAGATGTCTCAAGGAGTACAGCCGGCGGCATTAGAAGATACATAATTTATTGTTTATGTTTATTGTTATACCCTTGCTGTTAAATAAAAATTTAATAAATGAATAAATTAATAAAAAGAAAATTTTGTATTTTGTATTTTATTTTTGTATGGACAACACTATCGACATTTAATGTAATTGTCGATGGAACGTCCTCTGAAGCGCATGAAAAAAAGTCCCACCGACCAACGGTCGACATTCAACGCAATTGTCGATGGAACGTCCTCTGACGCGCATGCAAAGAAGATCCGTCGATCAACAGTCGACATTCAAAGCAAATGTCGATGAAACGTCCTCTGACACGAACGCAAAGAAGACCTGCCGACGTACCGTCGACGTTCAGAGGAAATTTCTTTGCAAATGTCCCTCAATACATTTTCGAAAAACCATCCGCGGACATACCGTCGACTATGTCGCTCAGTTGTCCCGATTGTCCTTATTGCTAGGCCATCTAATGTTAAATGTCGCCGCAACTTAAATGAGCGTGTCGCCGCTATGTCCCCCAAGACAGCGGACATGTCCCCGGAAACTCGACGGAAAGTCTCCGCAGACACGTACTGCAGGGTTACATTGTGATACCCACAGCCAGAGCGGTGTACTTCCCCTACACGAAGATACATATGTACATACATATCTAAGTATGTATGTATGTATACATATGTATGTATATGTCCTTACATAAGTGGAATAAGTACATACATACATACATATGTTTATGAAAGCTCATTTTATTCGTTCACAGCGTACTTTTCAAGCATCAAATGTACATACATACGTACACACATACATACATACAAATATACATGAATAGATACATTTGTGTATGTACATACATACAAACATATGCAAATTTGTGTGTAGATATGTACATATGTATTTAGGCACACATGTACATACATACATTATATACATACATACATACTTTTGTATCACAAATTCTTTATCATGCAAATTTATTTTTTAGTTTTGTATACCATGTGTATGTTACATATGCATATATGTACATACATATGTACGTACATACACATACATACATATGTATGTATTCATAGATATGCGCATATGCATGTATGTACGTATAATATGCTGTATCTTTTACTACATAAATTCTTATATAAAATTTAGAACTAGTTTGCAATAAAATGGTATTTAGACATTAAAACTTATATTTTTATACCGCCACGTTTAAAGAACTGCACTGAACTGTATTTAAATTTCAGCATTCATTTGTGAAATTTTCTTTTTGTTATCTCAAAGTGGCTTGAAACCGGTTTAGCTTTTAAGATTCTTGAAAAAGCTTGGGACGCATGCAATTGATTCGAGTCGAATCATTCGACAAACAATACATTTAAGTGATCGTGTTACATACATACATACATATGTATGTACATATACATGTATACATACATGTATGTACAGTAGTGTCAAAGTTTTTCGGGCATACAGTTTTTTTTCTCAATTTGGTGTAAAAATACATATGTACATATGTATGTACATAGATCAAATTCATCATCAACTTTATCTTAGATTTACTAGACCTAGCGTATTGCACTATAATGCTCCAGAAAAAATTACGGTTCACAAAACTTACGATACACTATTTTAATACAATGACATCTGATTAAAATTATTTGAAAATCGGAAAAAGTGAAAATTTAGATTAAAAAAAAAAAAAAAAGTAACAGTATGTCCTAAAAACTTTGCCGCCACTGTGCATCCAAATATAAATATACATATGTACATATGTATATGTACATACATATGCATTCATGGACACACATAAATAAACATGCTTATGTACATGAAAATGTAAAAGTACATGCACATGTTCACACATCACACATTTGTACAAAATTTGCGCATGAACTATCCGAATATACATATGTACATACATACATACATACATACATAGGACATACGGACGTTCCATATGTTTTGGCGACTTTAATATACATATGTATGTATGTACATACATATGTACCTTTTCACGCCATGGGTGCGTGGTATAAAAATACATATACATATGTAAGTTAATAAATTAATTTTTTTCATTTTGCACAGAATTACTTGACAAATTGTAGCACGTAGTACTTACATACATATGTATGTGTATTGATTTTGCCACGCCCCCTTACGTTGGAAAAACTCGATTATCTCCCGTATTTTTCAACCTAATGCAATCAAATTTGGCACACTTAAATTTGATACTAATATCCAGCAAAATATTTGATCAAAACCGGACAAGAAATAGTCGAGTTATTCACATAAACGTTTTTCCATAAGACCGGAGATAGCCGTTGGATGGTGGCGGCGCATAGTTGGGCCTCTGCCCGGATAGCGTTGCAAAAATGTCGTTTGGCAGAAATTATATATGCACTCGATAGGAAATACTTTACAGATTATGAATTAAAAAATTTTTGTAATTGGTTGAGATTCAATGGTGCTAGAGGCGCTGTTAGTTGAGATATTTTTAGTCAATGCGAATAAAATAAATAAATCATTGGTTAAGGGATTCGGATGAACTTCGAGGCGGTCTCTATAGCGCGTTCTGTGGGAAGGCCCAGGTCGTGGTGGAGAATTGAATTTCACATGTACCATTCTACTCCTGTAATGCGACGAAGCGCTGTGTTCTGCATGGTTTGGACCCCTTTTTACAGTAGATGCATGGTGCCCATGTGCGAAAATGTGCGAATTCAAATCGTTAGCCATTAAACTAGGGAAACCTATCCCTAAAACGTGTCGCATGTGTTAGGAAGAAGAAGAGCGCTTGCATACTTCGCTATAAATTGGGCGTTGTTAATTGTTAACATTGCACAATAATATTTGTAAAATACTACTTAACTATATATACATATGCATCCTAGAAATATTGGATTTTCATTTAAGGTGATTTTAGGTAATAAATAATTGGGTTTTTTCAAGTTTAATAAGTATTAAACTGGTTTTGGTTACTGCTACGAACATGGAATTTTTCACATGCATTGCAAAATCAAGTGGATGGAATTTACGTTGAAGCTGACCTTGAATCATTAATGACAGTTGTTGGTAAGATCATTGAAAAGTTGGCTGCACCACCTTTTATTTGACTTTTTAAAATAATGTTCGAAAATCTCATTTAAACATTTAAAAACGTCATATAGTCGTTTTAAACAATAAAAAATTTGTGATGAAAAAATAAACGGTTTTCATTCCATTATTAAAGGAAAAACATGCTTGAAAATAGTTTTTGACTTTGACTTTAAATATTACACCAACACTGACACGCAACACTCTTGGCAAACACTCAGTTTGAAGCTTGATGTATTTTTATACCCTTGCAAAAAGGGTATATTAATTTTGGTGCAACGCATAGAACGAAGCATCTCCGACCATACAAAGTATATATATTTTTGATCAGCACGACGAGTCGAGTTCAATTAGCCATGTTCGTCCGTCTGGATCAACGCAAACTCCTCCTAGACCGTAAGAGCAACAGAGCTGAAATTTTGATTGTAAGCTTGTATATACTGCAGGGGTTGTATATCTCGGATTCAGCCGGATCAGGCCACTATATCAAATAGCTCTCATACAAACCCCAAAATCACAAACAGTGACTTTTCTCAATAACTTTGTTCTTTTCTCACACAGGCAGGTTCATCGTTGCATCTGTGTGCATGCTAAATGAATCTTTTGAAGCAGTGATCATTGGTGCAAAGGAAACAACTCTATCCTCTTGCGTGCTCTTTTTATGACAGCGTGAATTTTGAGCAGTGCAAAATTACTTAGCATGCATATGTATGGTGCAAGTGAGATGGAACGACAGATTGTCGAATTTTTTCGTTAGTCAAAGGTAGAGCATACAGATAAGAAGGTTACTTAAATGTAATGGATGTCACGTTTACGCAGAGAGAGCGCGAACGGTACGTAGATCACTCTTCGTTGTTCGCCAAGATCCTGTTTATGGTTCAATGCAGCGGCAGGTAAACAATGCCAAACATGCAGATCGCAGAGAGAACCAGGACTACAGAGAAGAAGAGCGGAACCGTGATGCAAATAACCGTCAAATTGCAAGACGGAGTTCTAGCACAAAAAGGTAAATTTCTCTTAAGTTTCCCTGATTAGACATCTCAAAAGCCTTCTATTTCGTCAATAAAAGTTAATTTTAAAAATGACATTTTTTTATTTTGCTCAACATGCCATAGAGCAATAAATATAGAAAAATTCCAAAATTATGCCTTTCAAAAAATTTTTGCATTCGTTGAAACTATAGAATGCAAGCAGGATAAAACATGTGTAGAAGAAAGCCTTTTTTACGCGTTATCCCTAGGCTATGCAAGGCAGTGTGCAGTAAGAGGATCAGTTGTTAATGTACCTATTTCCTTTAATAATACTGTAACAGCTCTGCCCCGTACCTTTGACAATACCCATGTGGTGCAAATACTCCTGAAGTAGAAACTAGAGTACATAGACAGTTTCATGACTATTACCTAATAGGCTTGAAGGCTTCATTAGTCAATGTAATTATTCAAAAGCAAAGATATTTTTGGCGATTTTGAACTAGCTAATTATTATTAGAGAATAGAATTTCTACAACGTGGCTCACCACACTCTCATGGGATATATTGGTTAAACGGAGCTTTAAACATGGAGAATACTAATGGAGGTTAAACACAGAAGATTTTCTTAGATTCAATAATATGTTCATTACTACTAACGAAGATAATGAGGATTTTCAATATGTTCTGAGGTATCAATACCATAAACACAGTGGCACATGCAAAAGCGAAATTCGTAGCGAAAGAAAATGTCGGTTTAACAATCCCCACCCGCTAATGAGAGAATTTATAATTCTAAATCCCTTTGGTGGGGAGGAAACTGTCCAAGAACAGTATAAAATTTAGACGTAGTCGTGCAACGCTCAGTACAAACAAGTAGCCCATATGACACCAGGCCCGGGCTTGTTACGAATGACCCTTAGTGAAGTTAATGTTACTGCTCTACCCATTCCGACCTAAGGGCAAAGGTAAGGACAAGAGTGCAGTTTTTATACCCGGAAGCGATCTCTGTTGAAGTCACGACATAGTATAAGAAAAGGTTGATGCAGAGCAAAGTTAGTTGTGCAAGTAGAAAGCATAAGCGGTGTGAAATTCCGGATCCTTGTAGATATGACAGAACTGTTAATTTGGCTAAACAGCTCGGAAGAGTCGATCTCATCATTCAAAAGTTTGTAAAGTAAAGTTACACAAAGCATAATTCTACGATTAGTAAAAGAAGGAAGGTTAATTAACTGAAGTCGGCTAAAAAAAGATGGAAGTTGTACGGTTGGATCCCAGCGCAAATCACGAAATTCAAAAAGTAAAAATTGTTTTTGTGCAGACTCTAATTTGTTTTGATAAAACTCATATTGAGGAGACCAAACACAAGATCCATACTTTAATATGGGGCGGACTAAACAAGTATAAAGTATTTTGGTAGTATATGGATCCTTGAACTCCATCGACCAGTAGTGGATATATGCTGATTAAAACTTATTTTGTGGTCTATTAAGATCCCTAAATCTTTTACAACCAAAGAAGTATTATTAATTCTTTCTAACGCGAAATTATTTAATAAGTAACTTGGTAATTGGGGAGAACCTATATAAAAAGACATAATTTTGCCCTGAGAATATTTTAGCGATAACAATTTAGCTCTACACCACCCATGAAAAGCGTTCAGGTCAGCTTGCAGGGTATGCCATTTAAGAGAGATAGAGTCTACGATGCGATTAGCGATTTTTACATCATCGGCATACATAAGAACTTTGGAATTTAAAAGAACTGGGGCGAGATCATCAATAAAAATGGTGAATAGTAATGAGCCAAGGTGACTGCCTGTGGCACTCCCGATTCAACACAAACGATCTTAGAAAGAGAGGACCTAAAAAGAACCCTCTGTCTCCTATTGCTTAGATATTGTAAAATCCAAGCAAGCAGAGCATCCGGAAGCCAACTAAATTCAGCTTATGTAATAGTAAGGCATGGTTTACTGAATATAACATCAGTTTGCTTTTGTTTCTTAAAACCTTGGATTACAAACGATGTAAAATGTTAGTTGTGGTAGACCTTTTTTTGACCAGCCCATACTGGTATGGCGAAATAATAGATTTACATAAATGCTGTATTTGAGACGTCATAATTTTCTAAAACAGTTTAGCAGCTGACAATTTAGATTTTCCTCTGTAATTAATGACGTCGGATTTATTGTCATATTTGTGAAGAGGTAAAAAAAACTTATCCTTCCATATATTTAGAAGCTCGGACAGCGTAACGGACAACTCAAAAAGCTTAAGTAAAGGCGAGCACAATGTCTCCACACAGAACCTTAGGACACAAGCGGGAATACCGTCTGGGCCCGGTGAGTTTATCGCTTAATCGTCATTAGTTCCTTAGCTACCGAACTTTACGTTATAAAAGGATGAAGAATAAAGTAGCATTTCGTTATAGGATATGGATATATATGTCTGAAAAAGTCAGCAAATAAATTACAAATAGATTGATCAGAAGAGGCCAAAGCATTATTCAAAACTGCAAACTATGGATGGGTAGTAGAATTTCCCTTTGAGTTAACGAAACTATACAACTTTTTGGGACTATACAACTCCTGGGAGTTTCAGCTTACAACGTTGTAAGTAATTATTATAGCATTCAGACTAAGAAACAATAAAATTCGATTTACCAACCATGTAACAAGAAAGATCCGATGATAGACCCGTGACTTTATACTTTTTGTAGTACCAAGACTTAAGATACTTCAGTTTTGAAAGCCCCCGCGTAAACCATGGTAAGACACCAAAGGAGACACTGTGGGTACACAGTCATAAAAGATTGAGTCAACAGTGGTATAAAATAAAGAAATGACGGAATTTATATTCGTACAAGTGTATAAATTAGTTCAATCGGTGTTAAGAAAGGCATTGTTTAGTGCGACAAAGTCAGTCTTCCGAAAACATCGGGTGCGTATCGTAGGCTCACACTCGGAAATGGGCTCGCGGTCGGGAAACTCAATAGATAACTCTAAAGTTGAATGAAAACCATCCTATGGTAACACCAGTGGGCTAGTTCTAGATACTTCACAAAAACTAGGATCATAAGTAAAAATCAGATCCAGAAATCTGCCAGACGTATTTGAAATCCAATTCAGCTGGGTCAAGCGGACCATCAATAAAAAAGTGACACGTAGAGGGCAGCAACGTTTTGCTACCATGAAGTGTTGACCAAGTTATAGTGGGCAGGATAAAGTCCCCAAGGACAATTAAAGAGTCTCTATGTAGTGTCGGTTGGCCATTCCGATTGGAGCGGAATGTAAGAAAAATGTCAGGTTTTAACCAAGTCTCAGTAAAGACAATTAGCTCAAAATCAAAAGACAGACTATCCACAAAGATTTTAGAAAGTTTATTATTAAGGCCTCTGACATTCTGATAGCCGACAGAGAAGGAAGTTGTTAATTTTTTTGATAGAGTAGAAGAAGGAATAGATGGATAAGATAGATGGTGAAGGAATCCTTGTTAAGCCCCGTGTCTTTCTTTTTCTGGATATAAACTCCTCCACAATTAAGCTTTTCGGCCAGAAGCTAGAACTGCAGATACTGTCAAAAAACTCAATTGGAACACTGATTTTAAAAGATGAAATTTCTCTATAATATGAAAATTTTAACTTTTCTATGGATATATTGGAGACATCTAGAGTAGTCCGAATGTGAGCCATGACATCATATGATGCGATGTAGCATCAGGGAGAAGTCTCGAAACAAAAATGTGTTTTTTAGGTGGCACTCCCACCAATGGTTTTGGCATTTCGGGTAATGTATCAGCTACCCCATTAATTGTAGCGTCAGTTACACCAGTAATGCCATAGTAATATTACTAGAATCACTGTCGGCAATATTCATGGGTGTAGATTCTTGCCCTGACAAAGCAGACATTTCAGACATTGTCTGCGGAATTGCAAACTTGGTTGAGAAGGGGTCGGGACCGATACAGATGTGGCGACCGGCAAAAGCAAGGACAAATCAGAAGTCTGTTCTCCCGCCTTCTCAAGCTTTCGAGACTCAGTCAGTAGCGTAAAACTTCAAAACTTAGACTCGACAGGTCTAAACTCTTGCGAGAGTTTAAGTAAACTGTTGGACAGACTCATTAGGTTATCCTTTGTTTTCCGCATGAAAAGTTCCCCATTTGAAACCATTTTTTGAATTAAAAGATCCTTTACCCTGCATGTAAAGTCGGCGCAATTAACATGTACTGTAGTTTTACACAACCAACAGTAAATAAAACTATAAAGGGGTGGGGCGGGCTGCAAACAAGTTTTAACCGAACAGCCAGGCATTAGGAGGTAATAAGAAGAATAAGTAACCCAACAAATAAAAATGAGAAATGTTTTGCTATAAAAATATATAACTCACTCTGCGGTCCAGAAATAATAAGAAAGTGAGATATTAAGATCTTGATGGCCAAGATACTGTTTATGGTCCAATGCAGCGGCAGGTAAACACTGCCGCACATGCCGATCGCAGAGAGAACCAGGACTACAGAGAAGAAGAGCGGAACCGTCAAATCGCAAGACGGAGTTCAAGCACAAAAAGGCGGGAACAAAGAAGGACGACTCGAAGGTAAATTTCTCTTAAGTTTTCCTGATTAGACATCTCAAAAGCCTTCTATTTCGTCAATAAAAGTTAATTCTAAAAATGACACTTTTTTATTTTGCTCAACATGCCATAGAGCAATAAATAATGGAAAAATTCGAAACTTATGCCTTACAGAAAATTTTCTTCATTCACACTGAGCTATACCAAAAGCATAGAATTTCTGTCTTGCCTAATAGGCTAGAAGGCTTAGTCAGTCAATGAAATTATTCAAAAGCAAAGATATTTTTGGCGATTCTGAACTGGCTAATTATTATTAGATAATAGAATTTCTACAACGTGGACCACCACACTCTCATGGGATATATTGGTTAAACGGAGCTCTAAAAATGGAGAACACTAATGGATGGTTAAACACAGAAGATTTTCTTAGATTCAATAATATGTTCATTACTACTAACGAAGATAATGAGGATTTTCAAGATGTTCTGAGGTATCAATACTATAGCGAGTAAAACACGTCTATCTTTGGTGAGCTCTCCATAAAAACTGAGCCACTCTCATTCTTTTTATTTGAATCTCTCTGTTCTTTTCTAAAAAGTGAGACAGCACGCTTCTCGTACTGTACCACTGCATAAAACTTAAAACTAATTTGTAACAAAGAAAAGAGTAAGATATACTTAATTCTAAACATATTGCACTGGGGAAAAGAGTAAGATATACTTAATATTAATACATATTGCTACAATTCGGCCATTCTGACAGTAAGGATCACCTGATCCTAGTCTTCTTTATGACGACCTTTGCTTCTCTTATTATAGTTGTGTGTACTGTTGTCATTCTTAGCGCTTTCCAATTTACTTATTTCTTTGCTTAACATACTGACTTTTTCTTTAATAGAATTTTCATTTACATTTAGGTTTGTATTTATTTTTATCTGTTCATTCGTATTTTCATCTTTCTCTATATTTACATTATCTTTATTAGTTTCATCTGACCAATTGAACCATGGCTTCATATTTGCTATAGACCAAATTCCAGTAAAAGGAATCTTCGACTGCTGAAATCCGTCGACGTCACTTACAACGTATCGATCATTTTCGAGGCACTTAACGATTTTAAAAGGCCCTTTGAATCTCGGCACTAATTTTTTGGATACCCCTTTGTGAGTGTCAAAATTTTTAACTACCTGTTAAAAACTTTTAGCCCTCGTCTTTTTCGATTCGCTAGACATTCATTATACTCTTGAAGTTTCTTTTCTTTTTCTTTAGCTTTTGCTCGTACCGACTCCAAATTTCTTTCCACAGACCTGTCTTCTAACAAGTAGTCTTTTAATTCATCTACTTGTCGTCCTTTTTGGCCGGCGCCAAATAGTACGACACTTGGATGCTGTCCCAATGACCTATGAATAGTGTTATTCATGGTATACTCTACTATCTCTATGGCCTGACCCAAACTAACATTTTCTTCTGAGGCTAATAATTTTGCCAACATAGGGCCTAGACTTCTATTTATTCTTTCAACCTGGCCATTAGCTTGCGGCGAACCAGTTGCAATTTTGACATGTTGTATATTACAAGACTCTAAAAAGCTTGAAAATTCGTTAGACGTAAAACACGTTCCCCGATCCGACACTATGCACTTTGGCCTACTATAGGATCTTTAGATTTAGTGGTTTTCGCTAAGTAAAGTCTGACAAATTTCGTACAAGCGTCAACCACCACTAATACGTGTTTCTTTGTGCTTCCTTTGACATCGATTGGTCCGAAGTGATCGATATGAACCACTTCGAATGGCACATCAGGTTTAGGTATATTGTGGATATGACCCTCTTGTTTTCCATTTTTTGACGAAAAGACTATACACCTTAGGCAATTATTTACATGTTGTTCTACTTTTTTCCGTAACTTTGGAAACCAATACGACTTTGTGATAACTTCTACAACTTTGTCTATGCCTGTGTGGCCTAACTCATTATGATATTTAAACAGGACATGTGATTCCATATTTTTCGGGACGTAAAAAGCAAGGAAACCATTTTGTAGTTTTTTATAAATTAAACCGTTTCGCATTTCATACGAACTGTGTTCAGACCTTTCTAACATTGACTTTAATCTTAAAATTTCATCATCTTGGTTCTGACATATTACTAAGTTATCTTCAAATGAGTTAGTTTCCACAACCATAATGTTAGTATTTCTACTTAAAGCATCTACATGTTGCATTCTCGTTGCCGGCCTATGCTCTAGCACATAATCGTAGTTTTCTAACTCTAGAGCCCAACGGGCTATTCTGTTGTTAACTTCTCTTTTGCTAAGTGTCAATGTAAGCGAGTTATAATCTGTCGCGATCTTGAAATGCTTTCCCTGCAAATATACACGAAATCGTTTTAACGAATAAATTATCGCCAATGTTTCTAACTCAAAGCTATGATATCTAGATTCCACATCGGTAGTTCTTTTAGAAAAATAGAAAACTGGATGCCATTTACCATCGCTTTTCCTTTGTAGCAAAATCGATCCGAAACCAATAGAACTTGCGTTACAATGCAGTTCGGTTTTATCATTTGGGCTATAAAGCGTAAGTATTGGGGCCTCTGTTAACTTAGACTTTAGATTTTCAAACGTACTAAGTTCGATGTTCCCAAACATGAACTTTTTGTCTTTTCTAACTAGGTCATATAATGGCTTGGCAATAGTAGCAAAATCTTTAATAAACCTACGAAAATAGGAACATAGTCCTAAAAAACTTTGAACCTCGCTGACTTTAGTCGGAACTGAAAAATCCTTTACTGCTTGTATACCCTTATCGCCAGCTTTGATGCCTTTGCCTGTAATCGAATACCCTAGGTACTTAACACTCGTCTGAAGAAATTCGCACTTATCTAATCTCAACTCCAATTTGTTGTCAACCAATCGGTCAAATACTTCTTTTAAAATTTCTAGATGCGTATCAAAATCTTTTGTTGCTACCATAATATCGTCTAAATATATAATAACTTTTTCATCCCTAATCATATCGGCAAATATCCTGTTTATAAACCTTTGAAATGTAGACGGCGCATCTCTGAGGCCAAATGGCATACGAAAAAAATCAAACTGACCAAGCGGTGTCGTAAATGACGTAAACTTCACTGAATCCTCATGCATGTATACATGGAAAAACCCATTCTTTAAGTCGAGTTTCGAAAATAAGGTTTTTCCTGCAAGTCTATGTAACAGATCATCAATAAATGGAATAGGAAAACTATCTTTTGAAGTCGCCTTGTTTAATTTTCTAAAATCAACGCACATTCTAAGTTCACCTGTAGTCTTTTTTACGAGCACGATTGGGGAAGCATATTCTGACTCACTCGGCCTAATATATTCTTTGCTTAAGTGTTCGTCAATTATTTTTTGCAATTCAGCCTTTTCGCTATAAGAAAGTCGTCTTGGATTACAGCTAAACGGACTTATGTCATTGATTGTGAGTTTCATTTCGCATTTAACCTTTGGTTCATTTGGTCGATTTCTTTCCAGATAGAATTTAGAAAAAATATTTTCAAACATTGTCGTTTCATTAAAACTTAAACTTTTGCCAACAGAATATTTTGAATTTACCACGTCACAATCAATATTTAGCATTTGGTTTTCAAAATTATCTTCTTTGCTCAAGTCATGGCTTAACTTAATACTTTCGGCCATTGACTCTTTACACAGATCATTGTCAAGCTGCAGTACAATTTTAGCTTTACATATTTTCATAAAATCTATTGGACTTCCCATAGACTCGTTGGAAACAATCAGTAGTCGAACGCAAACATTTTTATTTAATATTTCAACGTAACATAAAATACTTCCAAAGACTTCAAGTTTACTTTTATTTAAACCAAAATATGCATACTCCTTTTTAATTAAGCTAACTGCGCTTCCCGAGTCTATGAGGCATCCTAGGGAAAATACATCATTACCTATGTGAACTTTTACAATTCTTATATTATCCAAACTACTGATATTGCTGCGGGCTTCTTCTTATTTTGACTGCAATCTGCCACTCGGTGACCCATTTCACCACATCCAAAGCAAGCACTAGTTGCTCTTATTGGTTTGTTACAGTCGGCTGCTAGGTGACCCAGGCAGTTACAGTTGAAGCACCTGAATGTGGGCTTCTTCTTTGCGGAAACATTTGGCAGAGATACAGGTTTTTCCCGCTGCAGCACTGTGTTGACAAATGCTGCCAACACGTCATCCTTAGACCCTAAACGCTGCATACAAGCCATCTCTCGCAAGTGACGGTCTGGTATCCCGTCAACAATATACTCGACCATCTCGTCCTCCGGCAAACGCAAGCCGCCAGCCAAGCCAACTTTGTCGTTAAAGTAATTCAGGAACGGTTCGCCGACGCACCACTTGCGTGCCTCAAACTCTCGTCGAATTATTACATTGGTCTTCTTTGATACGAAGACTTTTCCCATGGCATCGAATATGGTTTTCACAGGCTGACACAAACACTCAGGGTTTGAGTGTATCCAATCCAAAGCTTTGCCCTTTAGTTTACCGAAGACAAGCAAACGTAAATTATTTTCGTTCAAGTTGAATGATCTTTCCAAATGAAGCACGGAAGATATCCAACTATAAACATTTCCATTACCTTCAAAATCGAGTACAAAATCTTTCACATCTTTGGCCAAGACCTGGTCACCTGTCTTCGTCGCCAGCCAGCTGCTTGGTGGCCAGACTCAGGGTTGCCAGCAAGGCGCAAAAACTCGTTCTCTCTACGAACCAGTTCGATTTCTTTGCAAAGCAGTTCCACCTTTTTTTTCCAAAGTGTACTTTACTATGTTTTCTTCTTTTTGGTTCTCTTCATTCGACTTCTCATTTGTTCTGTTGCGCTCTCCGTTGTTACTCTTTTCATTTGACTTCTCATTTGTTGCGTTGCGCTCTCCGTTGTTGCTCTTTTCATTTGACTTCTCATTTGTTGCTTTGGATATTTCTTGCGGTTCATTCAGAATGCTCTCGTTTTCTGTCTGCGTCTCGTTTTCTGCATCGTTTTGTTCATTTTCTGCTTCGTTCTGGTCGTTTGCCGTTACTTCTTGCTGCTGTTGACCTTGGAACAAGTCTGCCTCGAAATTTTGCGTCTGACCGGCGCCATCGTACGCTTCTCGTACTGTACCACTGCATAAAACTTAAAACTAATTTGTAACAAAGAAAAGAGTAAGATATACTTAATTCTAAACATATTGCACTGGGGGAAAGAGTAAGATATACTTAATATTAATACATATTGCTAGAAAGAGAAAGCAAATGTCGGTTTAACAATCCCCACCCGCTAATAAGAGAATTTATAATTCTAAATCCCTTTGGTGGGGAGGAAACTGTCCAAGAACAGTATAAAATTTAGACGTAGTCGTACAACGCTCAGTACGAACAAGTGGCCGAGCTTGTTACGAATGACCCTTAGTGAAGTTAATGTTACTGCTCTACCCACTCCGACCAAAGGCGTATTACAGTTATAAACATAAATTGAACTAAAGAAATAGAAAATATTAAAGGTAATAAGATAATAGGTTACACATAAAAAGAAAACAGGATAGATTAATTTAAAGATTATTACAATTAATTACAAGGATCCCAGCGCAAATCACAAAAGGCAAAAAGTAAAAACTGTTTTTGTACAGATTCTAATTTGTTTTGATAAAACTCATATTGAGGAGACCAAACACAAGATCCATACTCCAATATGGGGCGGACTAAAGAAGTATAAAGTATTTTGCTAGTATATGGATCCTTGAACTCCATCGACCAGCGTTTTATGAAGCGAAGAACACTCTTAGCCCTACTAACAGTAGTGGATATATGCTGAGCAAAACTTATTTTGTGGTCTATTAAGATCCCTAAATCTTTTACAACCAAAGAAGTATTATTAATTCTTCTAACGCGAAAGTAGTTAATAAGTTACTTGCTAATTGGGGAGAATCTCTATAAAACAACATCATTTTGCACTGAGAATATTTTAGCGATAACAAGTTAGCTCTACAGCACCCCTGAAAAGCGTTCAGGTCAGCTTGCAGGGTATGCCATTAAAGAGAGAAAGAGAGAGTTCACGATGCGATTAGCGATTTTTACATCATCGGCAAAAGAACGGTGGCAAGATCATCAATAAAAATGGTGAATAGTAATGAGCCAAGGTGACTGCCTGTGGCACCCCCGATTCAACACAAATGATCTTAGAATAGAGCCCGGCACTCATATTCCCCGGGGGACGAACACGTTCGGCACCTCATTTGCGTGTAACCGAACGGCTGTCGAAGTCCTCACACAAAAAAATCAAGAGCATGAGGGTGGATTTAGTTTCCCTCAGCATTTCGACGCAAGCAGATCTATGTCGCTTTGTTGAGAGAACACACAAGAAAAAATTGATCGCTGCTTTTTTTTTTCTATCTTTCTCTTGCATCAGAATATCTGCTGTACTCGTTTTCTTGATTTGAGGAAAATTTCATTTTGCGCAGTGTAAAGCAACACACGCACACAAGCAAGTGCACACATACAACTACTTTTTTCTAGCGCTCTCTTTGTGCTGGGCCCTGTCTTAGAAAGAGAGGACCTTAAAAGGACCCTCTGTCTCCTATTGCTTAGAAATTGTATAATCCAAGCAAGTAGAGCATTCGGAAAGCCAACTTAATTCAGCTTATGTAATAGTAAGGCATGTGAAGATGATTTCAGTACCGCAAACTTAAACACGATCTTCATTTCTTGAATTCAAAATATGAACTGATGTTATTAATAAAGGTCTTGTGTATATAAATGAAACCTTAAAATCCATGAGACGACAATTGTTCTTAAAAGTACTTATTCTAATGACCCACGTTTTTAGAGGGTTGAAAACTATTTATATTTCATGCTCAGCGTCGTTTTCTTGTTACCGCGCCGCTGTTACAATCTTAAGTATTTTCCACAGAGTGTGGATGCATGTTCTGTTTGGTTTTTGAGCCATACTTGATATATGAATCTGTATCAGCTATTTTTGTTTTATGTTTTGTATATTTTTTTTGTTCAATCTGATTTGGTGAAGCCATTTTAGATGAAAACGATGTTTATTCTTAAACATTCTGCCAAAGAGCCGCCAAATGTGACGTTTTGGTTTTTATTTTTATAGTAGTTAGTTGTCTTATATAAATTAATATTAATATTGTCATAAGTAAGATAACTGTTGTTAAAGAAGCATGTCGCGCTACATGAGAAAAGTTAACCCTAGCAAATCAATGTTATCCTTCTTATAAACTGACTTCCTATTAATTTGTATGATTTACCAAATTGGTTTACTAATATCGCCCGATGCTTAGCAAATTTTGTTTCTGGATATCTACCCACTCCTGATGTGTATTACTATGTTGACTTCTAGCCTTTTTATATGGTGGAGACTTTGAAGACCAACTTCTTCTACCTCTCGGCTTTTGCTCCACTGTTTTGACATTTCGCTGATAGCTGAACTTTGAACGTTTATTCTGTTTAAATGTTGCCCCTTTATGAACATCTTGCATTCACTTCCCTTTTTGTAATACAGTCTCGGACAATTTGTTACCGGAATCTATTTTGACACTATTTTTTAGATGATCATTATTTAATTTAACGTTTGCCATCTGAACATTCTCATTTTGTACTGGCTCTGTGATATATACTTTTTCTTCCCCAGATTTTACTTTACCTCCAAACTGTGGTACTGCCGGGGGACATAAACTTATTTCTTTTTTTACTTTGAAAAACTACTTCTTTTACCTCAGCTTTTATCTTACCTCTAAGGTGAGGTTCTGCCGGGGGAGTCTGATGCGAATCTTGAGTTTTGTGGTTGAGTTTGTGTTGAATTGTGTTGTATTTATTCTCACTATTACCTTTCTTCTTCTTTCCCCAACGCTTTTTAAACCTGTGACATCTATTGTTGTTGCCACTACAGATTTATTACTTTTTGAATTTTTGCATCCCGAGACGATCAAACCAAATTGAGTATTTTGACCTAGGAGGCCATCAATCTTTGTAACACCTTCTTTTATGATTTGGGTACATAAGTTAACAATCAATCTAGCGAACTGCCCCTGCACTAAGTCTTAGAAGAATCTTTGCAGCTGCAACGTCGATGTAACGAATTCCACATAAGCATAAATACGCTGACACAGCGTCTGACCAAGAGCTCATAGCATGACCATACGCCTTACATATTTACTTCTTATGTATTTAGCTTTAGATACATATTCCCACTTATATATTTAGCTTTAGGTTCATATTCCAATTTATGTACTTAGGTTTAGTTCTCTTTTATTTCATTTAATACAGTCAGTTTTGATATAACCCTTTAACAATAAAGAAACATAACTCCGGCACTTAGCCGTAACACAAATTGTAATCTCTAATATATTGCTGATCCACAAGGACGGCGATTCAGATACCTAATCGTATCTCATCCTAATCAACATAAATCAATCCATAAACTGGATCCCACCAACGGCAACCCCTAACAGGAACCAATGGACATATTCAACATCATAACTGGCGCCCAACCGGAATTGGATTACCCTCTAAGAATCCACACCCTACCAACATGTAAGTGACTGTTCGGAAAAAATAAAGACAAATTATAAAATATAAATTTGAAGCCAAACAAATATAAAAACAATAATAAAAAAATAATAATAAAAGTGGCAGCATTAAGTGATCTTGTAACTAATTTGCATTGAATGTATTTGCATTGAATTTAATTGTGAGTTTAAATGTGTGCGATTATATTGTTAGATTGAATTCGCTAAGACACTGTGTTAAACAACTGCCAATGAGTTGGTCCTATAGGGACATTAAAAAAGAATCTGATAGCGACAAAGATATTATAGTACAATCTAGGCCTCAGGCACTCGATCAAACAGAAATGGATCCACAAACGTTAAAAGTTATAATAGAGAGCGCAGTCAGCACCGCGGTTAACGCACAAGAACAACGCATAAGAGGCGAGATACACGCCGAACTCGAACATCTAAGAAACCAAGTGAACTCATTTAGAATTGAAGCGCCTCAAGTACAGGTGTACGAAAGCATAACAATTGGCCCCAGCATTAGATGTGAGGTTAGACTCGACGGTGCGAAATCGGTGCCGAATTTTAATGGTGACCATGAAGAATATGTGTCTTGGAGACAATCAGCCATAGAGGCATATCTAGCCTACAAGGGATAATATGGGAGTGAAACACATTACCAAGTAGTGATTATTTTAAAAAATAAAGTTTGTGGTGCCGCTTGCGCACTGCTTACCTCACATAACACTGCGCTAAATTTCGATGCAATCATTGCTAAACTTGATTGCACAAAGCAATTCAAGATAGGAGCCACCCAGGAGAAAATAACAAGCAAGGGAATCAATGACCATACAGGGAAAACATTTTGAGAAAAACCCCCATTTTACAGGAAAACAAGTCCAAAACAGACCCCAACAGGGTGAGCAGGGACCAACATCGAACAGTAAACAAATTGGAGCCCAAGACCAAGCACAACCGATGGATGTTGATCCATCAGTTTCCAAACTGAGACAGCAGACTGCTTGGGGTAAAACCCGCGGTAGCGCCACTTACGGCGAATCTCAAAAGAGACAGAACGCATCAGAGCGTATGACTGGACAGAGTCGCCAGAATGTTAACAACATTTCTCAAAAAGACTCGGCCCAAGACCAACAATACGCGCGTATAGCAGAGTCCCCCGTCGCAGAGGCTGGCGATGAGAACGACACTTCAGCCAAGAAGTGTACTCCAAGTCTTACCCATATCATATGCGTGTAGCCGATTTTGTTAATAACTAAATCGCTCAATTGTTAAAAGACGGCATTATAAGATCATCTCGGTCTGCCTACAACAGTCCTGCATGGGTTGTTGACAAAAAAGGCTTGGACTCAAACGGTAACAAAAACAAACGACTCGTTATTGACTTTGGAAAGTTAAGCGAGCGAACCATTGCCGACCGGTACCCAATGCCAAGCATTCCAATGATTCTAGCGAATCTTGGAAAGGCAAAATTTTTCACGACTTTGGACTTAAAATCTGGGTACCATCAAATTTACCTAGCTGAAAAGGATCGCGCGAAAACGGCGTTCTCAGTAAACGGAGGGAAATGCGAATTCTGTCGCTCACCCTTTGGAGCATATTTCAGAGAGCAATCGATGATGTTCTAAGGGATCAAATCGGGAAAATATGCTACGTCTACGTAGATGACGTGTTAATATTTTCTGAAACTGAAGCCGAGCATGTCAAACACATTGACTCTGTGCTCCAGCTTCTTTGCAACGCTAACATGAGAGTGTCGAAAGAAATAACAAAATTTTTTAAAGAAAGCGACGAATATTTGGTTTTCATCGTCTCTAGTGACGGAACAAAAACTGACCCCGAAAAGGTCAAGGCAATTCAGGAGTACCCCGAGCCAAAGAGCCTCTATACACTAAGATCGTTTTTGGGCCTTGCTAGTTATTACAGGTCGTTTATTAAGGATTTTGCATCAATCGCAAGACCTTTAACCGACATACTGAAAGGCGAAAATGGAAAAGTAGGCAAGCACATGTCCAAAAAGGTCCCAATCGACTTTGATGAATCGCAACGTCACACCTTTGACCGCTTAAGAAACATTCTGGCATCCGAAGATGTCATACTCATGTACCCGAACTTTCAAAAACCTTTCGACCTCACAACCGACGCTTCTGCCGACGGGATTGGAGCAGTGTTGTCCCAGGGCGGGAGGCCAATAACAATGATGTCCCGAATATTAAAGCAAAGTGAAGCACTTTACGCCACTAATGAAAGGGAATTGTTGGCAATCGTGTGGGCTCTTGGAAAACTACAGAACTACCTGTATGGAACCAGAGAGTTGCACATTTTTACAGATCACCAACCGCTCACATTTTCCGTGTCACAAAAAAACACAAATGCGAGAATTAAAAAGTGGATGGCTTGTATTGAACAACGTAACGCTCAAATTCATTACAAGCCAAGCAAAGAACACCTAGTGGCAGATGCCTTATCAAGGCAAAATGTGAATGCCCTACAAGATGAAATTCAATCATGTGCTGCCACCGTCCACAGTGAGCTTTCCTTGACCTATACAATCGAGACAACGGACAAGCCTGTTAATATTTTTAGAAACCAATTAATCCTAGATGAGGCGCGCTACAACTTGCATGGGAGACTAATTCTATTCGGCAGCAAAAACGACAATTCTATTTTGGCATTGCAAGAACATGGTTACTGATATAACCAACAAAGTAATCAGATTCAGATAGTTAATACCGAACATAATCGCGCACATAGAGCAGCGCAAGAAAATATCAAACAAATACTTCGGGAGTATTACTTTCCAAAAATGGCCAAATTAACCAATGAAATCGTCTTAAATTGCAATGTCTGCACCACAGCTAAGTACGACCGTCACCCAAAAAAACAAGAACTTGGGCAAACACCTATTCCGTCTTATCCCGGCGAAATGCTGCATATCGATATATTCTCCACTGACCACAAGCTATTCTTGACCTGCGTGGACAAGTTTTCCAAATTTGCTGTTGTACAACCCTTATTATCCCGAACAATAACGGATATGACTATCCCCATATTGCAATTACTCAATATTTTTCCAAAAATAAAGACAATTTATTGTGACAACGAAGCATCGTTTAATTCAGAGACGATTACTTCGATGTTAAAATTCGATGTTACATTCCCCACAGGTTAATCACCATAATACTGTCAGTCCTAGCCGCAGCAGGGGCACGCATTATCGACTACTCCAATGCAAATTACATTCCCGTGCTAGACGGCAATGTTTTAATATGGGAGCAACGCGGCTACCTAAGACATTCAACGAACCTGACTGATACACCACAGGATGGCAAGAAGTCTAGATTTTTTGGGCACAGCGCTAAAGGTTGTGGCAGGAACGCCTGATGCGGCAGATTTGGAAAGAATTAAAATAACAGAAGCACAGTTAATTCAATCTAACAATAGACAAATAATAATTAACACAGAAACTCAAAGGCAAAATAATTTACTTACAAATAATTACTTACAAAATAATTTACTTATAAAATAATACAGTCCAGAAGTGGTGAACTTACTGATATACCACACTTATACGAAACTTTACTAGCAAGAAATAGAATGCTAATTACAGAAATTCAAGACCTTATGCTTACTGTCCCACTTGTCAAATATAATATATATAATAAACCCAGCCATTTTTGATCAAGAAGATTTAAAATCTATTTTTACCGAACAGTTCACAACAGTCTCCATAGTTAATTTAATGGCTGTGTCCAACATTAAAATATTTCAGTCCGATCGTACCATACATATAATTATAGATTACCCTAGAATTAAACTTTTATGTAAGAAGGTCATTATTTTCCCTGTGATAAATGGGGACACCATACCACAGATACACGAAAACATAGTGGCAGAATGCGACGACGGAGTAAAGGCGGTCACAGAATGAGTTACCAACAATCACGTAACATTTTGCAAACTGCCTTAACCACAGCAAGGTCGTAAGTAAGGTTCCTGGCATCCCAGCTTTCCCTTTGCTGCATATAACGGGACACGATCATGTGTTAAGTCTACCTCTGCTACAGCGAATGAACGAACTCAACCTAAACGCCATCTAGGAGTTGAATGATGATATGATATCCAACGGATCGCCCAAGGTTTGGTTCGCGATCGGAGTACTTGTAAGCTTCTTGCTCTGTAGCCTCGTCGTAGCTGGTCACTGCAGGTACCAGAGGAAGTCAGCTGCTCAACTGCAAAAATTCGTCCAAGAGTCATGCATCACCGAGGACGGCAATGAATTTAGAAGGGGAGAAGTTAAAAAACAATTCAACGAGCTCCCTTCGCACTAAGTCTTAGAACAATCTGTGCAGCTGCAACGTCGATGTGACGAATTCACAGCGTCTGAACAAGAGCCCATAGGATGACCATACGCCTTACATATTTACTTCTTATGTATTTAGCTTTAGATTCATATTCGCATTTATGTACTTAGGTTTAGTTCTCTTTTATTTTCTTCAACATATTCAGTTTTTGTATAACCCTTTAACAATAAAGAAGCATAACTCCGGCACTTGGCCGTAACACAATTTATAATCTCTTATATACTGCTGATCCACAATTACGGTGATTCAGATACCTAATCGTATCTCATCCTAATCAACATAAATCAATCTATAAGCTGGATCCCACCAACGGCAACCCCTAACAGGAACCAGTGGACATATCCAACATCTTAACTTGTACAGGGTTCTTCGTTTAAAGTTTATTTCTTTAAACAAACTGGCCAAACAGCTGTCCAATGAGTGTTTATTGTCGCAATTCAAGTTCGTTCCACCTTCTGATAAGTTGCCCAAGAAGTATGCCCTTGAGTTACCTCATAAGCCGTCTCCAGCCCTCTCTATTACATTTTCTCCCATTTTACTTGTCACTTGTCACTCTTTACCTGGTGTTACTCAATCTTTTCCTCACGGGAACTCTGATCAATAACAGGATCATGCTGGCTCCCAATCACTTGTTGATTCCAATGCTCCTCCGCCTTCAGTAACTGTAATGCCTCATCGCAAACAATTATTTATCTCTAGGCTTGCTTTGATGCTTCTGAGACGTCTGCGGCAGCAGACAACGGTAATATATATCCTGCTAAGGTCTTAATTCAAATAGAGAAATATCCTCTTTTAAAATTACTGTACCAAATGAGTATTTCTCAGTTACTTTACACACTTCGGACTTAAAATCTGGGTACCATCAAATTTATCTAGCTGAAAAAGATCGCGCGAAAACGGCGTTCTCAGTAAACGGAGGGAAATACGAATTCTGTCGCTTACCCTTTGGTTTGAAAAATGCCGGAAGCATATTTCAGAGAGCAATCGATGATGTTCTAAGGGAACAAATCGGGAAAATATGCTACGTCTACGTAGATGACGTGTTAATATTTTCTGAAAATGAAGCCGAGCATGTCAAACACATTGACACTGTGCTCCAGCTGCTCTGCAACGCTAACATGAGAGTGTCGAAAGAAAAGACAAAATTTTTTAAAGAAAGCGTCGAATATTTGGGTTTCATCGTCTCTAGTAGCGGAACAAAAACTGATCCCGAAAAGGTCAAGGCAATTCAGGAGTACCCCGAGCCAAAGAGCCTCTATGCACTAAGATCGTTTTTGGGCCTTGCTAGTTATTACAGGGTGTTTATTAAGGATTTTGCATCAATCGCAAGACCTTTAACCGACATCCTGAAAGGCGAAAATGGAAAAGTAGGCAAGCACATGTCCAAAAAGGTCCCAATCGACTTTGATAAATTGCAACGTCACACCTTTGACCGCTTAAGAAACATTCTGTCATCCGAGGATGTCATACTCATGTACCCGAACTTTCAAAAACCTTTCGACCTCACAACCGACGCTTCTGCCGACGGGATTGGAGCAGTGTTGTCCCAGGGCGGGAGGCCAATAACAATGATATACCGAATATTAAGGCAAAGTGAATCACTTTACGCCACTAATGAAAGGGAATTGTTGGCAATCGTGTGGGCTCTTGGAAAACTACAGAACTACCTGTATGGAACCAGAGAGTTGCACATTTTTACAGATCACCGACCGCTCACATTTTCCGTGTCACAAAAAAAACACAAATGCGAGAGTTAAAAAGTGGATGGCTTTTATTGAAGAACGTAACGCTTAAATTAATTACAAGCCATTCTATTCGGCAGCAAAACTTGCCATGTGATACAATTCACAGACAAGAACGATCTCGTTGAGTTGTTAAAGCTTGTAGTGAACCGTGATGTTGTAAATGCATTCCATTGCAATCTTCCTACATTAGCCGCCTTTCAACATGAATTAGTGCGACTTTTCCCCACAACAATGTTTTGGCATTGCATTGTTACTGATATAACCAACAAAGATGATCAGCTGCAGATAGTTAATACCGAACATAATCGCGCACATAGAGCAGCACAAGAAAATGTCAAACAAATACTCCGGGAGTATTACTTCCCAAAAATGGCCAAATTAACCAATGAAATCGTCTTAAATTGCAAAGTCTGCACCACAGCTAGGTACGACCGTCACCCAAAAAAACAAGAACTTGGGCAAACACCTATTCCGTCTTATCCCGGCGAAATGCTGCATATCGATATATTCTCCACTGACCACAAGCTATTCCTGACCTGCGTGGACAAATTTTCCAAATTTGCTGTTGTACAACCCTTATTATCCCGAACAATAACGGATATTACTATCCCCATATTGCAATTACTCAATATTTTTCCAAAAATAAAGACAAATTATTGTGACAACGAAGCATAGTTTAGTTCAGAGACGATTACTTCGATGTTAAAAAATCAATTCGAAATAGACGTAGTAAACGCACCTCCATTGCATAGCTGCTCGAATGGACAAGTGGAACGATTCCACAGTACATTGCTAGAGATAGCCAGATGCATGAAAATTGATAAACAACTTAATGATACGACACAGATCATGGTAAGAGCAGCAATAGAATATAATAAAACAATTCATTCGGTTACGGAAGAAAAGCCAATAGACGTTATCCATGCAGAACACACTGTTTTGCGGGAAAATATTAAAGACAGAATAAACAAAGCACAACAAGATCAACTCAACAGATGCAACCCAGATAGGCAAAATAGGGTATTTGACGTTGGCGACAAAGTATTTATTAAGAACAATAAAAGGTTGGAAAACAAATTATCCCCGTTGAGTTCTGAGGGACGCGTACAAGCAGACCTGGGAACTTCTGTACTTATTAAGGGGAGGGTGGTCCATAAGGACAATTTGAAGTAATTTTTCCCCACAGGTTAATCACCATAATACTGTCAGTCCTAGCCGCAGCAGGGGCACGCATTACCGACTATTCCAATGCAAATTACATTCCCGTGCTAGACGGCAATTTTTTAATATGGGAGAAACACAGCTACCTAAGACATTCGACGAACCTGACTGAATTCACGAAAATTATAGACGATACGATAAAACTGGCTGAATTATTTCCCTTGACGAACATGCGAAAATTTATAGAAGTAGACATAAAACATGTTAAAAATCTTTTGTCCGCGTTAATGATACACCACAGGATAGCAAGAAGTCTAGATTTTTTGGGCACAGCGCTAAAGGTTGTGGCAGGAACGCCTGATGCGGCAGATTTGGAAAGAGTTAAAATAACAGAAGCACAGTTAATTCAATCTGACAATAGACAAATAATAATTAACACAGAAACTCAAAGGCAGATTAATTTACTTACAAATACTGTTAATAAAATAATACAGTCCAGAATTGGTGAAATTACCGATATACCACACTTATACGAAACTTTACTAGCAAGAAATAGAATGCTAATTACAGAAATTCAAGACCTTATGCTTACTGTCACATTTGCCAAATCTAATACAATAAACCCAGCCATTTTTGATCAAGAAGATTTAAAATCTATTTTTACCAAACAGTTCACAACAGTCTCCATAGTTAATTTAATGGCTGTGTCCAACATTAAAATATTTCAGCCCGATAGTACGTTAGAAGGTCATTATCTTCCCTGTGATAAATGGGGACACCATACTTCAGATACACGACAACATAGTGGCAGAATGCGACGACGGAGTGAAGGCAGTCACAGAATGCGTTACCAACAATCACGCAACATTTTGCAAACTGGCTAAGCATGACACATTCGCTCGCGGACTACATTCAGGGCAATCTGCTATATGTCGCACGCAGCCCAGGCACCTGGAGCCCATTACAAGGGTTGACGAGGGGATAATTATTGTCAACACGCGTGCGAGTTGATGGCCCTACGTTACACGTCAACGGAACCCATCTTATAACGTTTGAGGAAAGCGCTACGATACGAACCACAACCACAACCACAACAAGGTCGAAAGCAAGGTTCCTGGCATCCCAGCTTCCCCTTTGCTACATATTACGGGACATGATCATGTGTTAAGTCTACCTCTGCTACAGCGAATGAACTCAACCTAAACGCCATCTAGGAGTTGAATGATGATATGATATCCAACGGATCGCCCAAGGTTTGGTTCGCGATCGGAGTACTTGTAAGCTTCTTGCTCTGTAGCCTCGTCGTAGCTGGTTACTGCAGGTACCAGAGGAAGTCAGCTGCTAAACTGCAAAAATTCGTCCAAGAGTCATGCATCACCAAGGACGGCAATGAACTTAGAAGGGGAGAAGTTAACAAACAATCTAGCGAACTGCCCCTGCACTAAGTCTTAGAAGAATCTGTGCATCTGCAACGTCGATGTGACGAATTCCACATAAGCATAAATACGCTGACACAGCGTCTGACCAAGAGCTCATAGCATGACCATACGCCTTACATATTTACTTCTTATGTATTTAGCTTTAGATTCATATTCCAATTTATTTCCTTTTATTTCCTTCAATATATTCAGTTTTGATGTAACCCTTTAACAATAAAGAAGCATAACTCCGGCACTTAGCCGTAACACAAATTGTAATCTCTAATATATTGCTGATCCACAAGGACGGTGATTCAGATACCTAATCCTATCTCATCCTAATCAACATAAATCAATCCATAAGCCGGATCCCACCAACGCAACCCCTAACAGGAACCAGTGGAGATATTCAACACCATAACTTAACATAACGTTTACCCCCATTATTATATCAACCATACCAGGTTTATTAAAAGTAGGATCAGCAAGTACGAAGGTATGCCATTTTGACATATCCACGCTTACTCTTTTTAATGAAAGAGCTTTTATTAACTTTGGCAACACAATCGCCTCAACCTTAAGAAGTTCTTTCCATGGATTTCGCGACTTCACATCTGTTTTTACCTTATATTTTGCCTTTTATTGACGACACGCCACTTATTTCTGTATTTTGTTTAATATTAGGTAAATTTAGTATTTGAGCCGCCTCTTCAGACAAAATGGTACTCTGTGAACCACTATCAATAAGGGCTCTTAGAGTCTTATATCCTCCATTTACATTTTTTACTTGTACTAGAGCTGTAGCCAACAGTGTTGATCGTGCCGTTACACAAGCATTAACTCTCTCCTGTTTTTCTTCAAAATAGAGTAATGTATGGTGTCCTTTACTACACAATGAACAAATGACTTCATTTGTGCATACTTACTTATTGCTTGAATGTTTCAAGCATCTTGTGCAAATCTGTACTTTTTTTGCCATTTCATACCTTTCCATAGGTGTCAAACCTTTAAATTTATAGCACTTATCCGCCTTATGCCCTGCAACTTTGCAAAACGGACAGTTATCTTCGAACACCGACCCGACGTTTTTTGTAACGGTTTTTTCTCTTCTTTGCTTATGGCACTTAGCGAACAATATCTTTGCTCCAAGTATTACATGACATCAGATAGCAATTGCATCTGCCTTGCTTTTCTAATTTGACTCTCATATAATTGTAGAGTATCGCTGTCAAATTTTCGATGTATGTGTTGAGCCAGCATTACGTCAACTTCATCGGACAAATTTGCTTTAAATTTAATTAAGTGTATTGACTCATCATGTCAATCACTCCTTTTACGCTCATCAACGATCCGATTTAATTGCTCGAAAAATACCCTGAACCTTTAGCTGAACCTTACAATAGATGAGCTACCATGCTCCCTTCTCTTTTTTCAATTAACTCCGTAAATAATTCTACAAACAGGTCCCACTCTCTAGGTTCTCCAGAAAATGTGGGTACCCGAATCTTTGGCAACACCGGTAGTTCGCCTCTCACGGTAACATTCTCAACTTTCAAATTTTTCTGATCGTTTATTTTTTCTTCTAATGCTACCAAGGTATTCTGAAGGTCGAACTCTAATTCTTCTATGACCTCTTTAAACGTATCGTTACCTATAAACTCAACTGAATAAGCTTGGCACATCTGTACCTTCCTGAACAAGAATTTTATTTTTTTAACATACGTTTCGCCTGTTCTATTGTCTATCGTACGTAAATCTTTGCTCACCATGTCCAAATATTCCTGCAGCTGACGAACCTTTTGTTGCAATTTCTCCTGGCTAACCTTAGCATTCTCATTACTGGAGGTCGCGTTTCCTCGCGACTCTCCGTTGCTGTCTTCAGACTTGTCGAACATCGTTGCATCTGCTTCAATGTTTTCCGAATCAACAGTGCCCTGACTGATTGCCTCTCCTTTGGCTATTAATCTGGCTATCATATCTAAAGCTTCCTCATATTTTCCATCTGTAAAATAGAAATGTTCGGTTACTCCACTCTGTAGCATTTGGGTATTGTAACTAATCCATTCATTCTGTATGTCCCTTACTTCATTAAGAATTTTCTTAGTGAACTTACTAGCATCAATCTCTTCTATTTTCTTCAACCTGTTATGCAACTCGTACTGCTTCGCTAACAATTTTTCAGTTTTGTTAGGGAACATTTTATATTGTGGATGTATGTATGTGACAATAAATTTATTTATTTTTTTATACCCTTGCAGAGGGTATTATAAAATTGATCAGATGTTTGTAACGCACAGAAGGAGACGTTTCCGACCCCATTGAGTATATATATTCTTGATCAGCATGAGAAGCTGAGTTGATATAGGCATGTCCGTCTGTCCGTCCGTCTGTGCGTACGCGTTTTACTCAGCCGTCTTAAGAGCTATCGGGCTGAAATTTTTCTTCGGGGGTTTTTATTACCCGGCAAAAATAAAGTATGAAAACCATAAGGATCGGACCACTATATCATATAGCTCTAGAAGAACTAGAAGAAACATTTTCATAAAAATCGAGTATGCTATGAAATTTACATATGTGATAATATGAGAGTAAAATTGTTTTGTTTGTATATTGATGAATTGAGTTGCAGAAAACAAAATTTGAACATGTAAAATTATTATTACCAAGGACTGCAAGGGTATACAAACTTCGGCATAGCCGATGTTAGCTTCCTTGATTTTTTGAATATGTATTTACTTATATGGAAAATTTTTACTTTTTCGTATATTTTTATTTTTAGTTCTTGACTTCAGCGGGCAACTTTCTTAAAAATTTTGTTATATTTTTTTTTTATTATCAATTTTGGTTATTATTTTTTTTTTTAACTTTCCCTACTCGATCATCTCAGGGATCTTCCTACCTAATGTTTTGCATAGCTTTACAGGCTATGCTGCTATCGGGCAGATAAGGTTCCGCTCAATTTTACAATATTTGTATCTTAGAATATATGTGTGTATATTATTTCTTATTTATAATCTGCAACTGCTTTTTTTTTTTGTTTTGTCGCATCAGCTGGTCGTCGCCGTTTGGCTCGCTGATGCTCCCTCGAAGGCGTAAAAGACGGCCTGCCTTTCACGCTCGTTGTCAGCTGCTGATGTCAGGGCTATGGGCTCAGGTGGTACCGTTGTTGTTCTCCAGTCGCCTCTTCCTTGCAACTATCTTGTTGCCTTGCAAATGCGTCGTTGATCTGCTTCTTGTTGCCGACTTGCAACTGCCTCGTTGATCTCCTTCTTGTTGCCGACTTGCAACTGCCTCGTTGATCTGCTTCTTGTTGCCGACTTGCAACCGCCTATAGTGTATATATAGGCGAGGATATATTATTTTTTTATACTTTCAGGGCTTCGAATACGCCACACACAAAACCACTCCGCCGCCGAAATTACTACAGTTGCTCCGCTAGCCAAACTGCCTTTAAATTCGAACGCACGCACTTTTTATTTATTTAAGCAATATTTTGCTTTTATTTTATACTCTGCCTCTTACCACTGGTGGGGAAAACAAGAGTTATTTTATTTTGCAACCTTTAGCTGATCTTAGCATTAATACTTGCATAAGAATTCAGACTTCAAGGAGCTGATTCACTCTCTGAGTCTCTTACCACTGGTGGGGGAAAACTACAGAGTTCCTTTTTCTCGAAGGACCAAAATGAAGAGGATTTCAGCACCGCAAGCTAAAACACCATCTTCATCTGTTGAATTCAAAATATGAACTGATTTTATTAACAAAGGTCTTGTTTATATAAATGAAATTTAAAATCTATGAGACGACAATTGTTCTTAAAAATACTTATTCTAATGACCCACGTTTTTCGGGGGTTGAAAATTGTTTATATTTTATGCTCAGCGTCGGTTACTTGATACCGCGCCGCTGTTACAATCTTAAGTGTTTTCCACAGAGTGTGGATGCATATTTTGTTTGGTTTTTGAGCCATACTCGATATATGAATCTGTATCAGCTATTTTTGTTTTATGTTTTGTATATTTCTTTGTTCAATCTGATTTGGTGAAGCCATTTCAGATGAACACGATGCTTATTCTTAAACAGCATGGTTTACCGAATCGAAAGCCTTACTGAAATCCGTATTTATAACATCAGTTTGCTTTTGTTTCCTAAAACCTTGGATTACAAAGGATGTAAAAGGTTAGTTGTGGTAGACCTATTTTGACCAGCCCATGCTGGTATGGCGAAAAAATAGATTTACATAAATGCTGTATTTGAGACGTCAAAATTTTCTAAAACAGTTTAGCAGCTGACAATTTAGACATTCCTCTGTAATTAATGAATTAATTTGTGAAGAGGTAAAAAGAACTTATCCTTCCATATAGTTGGAAGCTCGGACAGCGTAACGGACAACTCAAAAAGCTTAAGTAAAAGGGAGCACAAAGACTCCACACAGAACCTTAGGACAGAAGCGGGAATACAGTCTGGGCCTGGTGAGTATACCGGCTTAATCGTCATTAGTTCCTTAGCTACCGAACTTTCCGTTATAAAAGGATTAAAAATAAAGTTGCATTTCGTTATAGGATATGGATAAGTATGTCTGAAAAGTAACAAGAAGGATCCGATGATAGACCCGTGACTTTATACTATTTGTAGTACCAAGACTTGAGATTCTTCAGTTCTGACAGCACCCGCGTAAACCATGGTAATTCTTGCGCCACCACAGAAGACACTGGGGGTACACAGTCATAAAAGATTGAGTCAACAGTGGTATAAAATAAAGAAATGACGGAATTTATATCCGTACAAGTGTATAAATTAGTTCAATCGGTGTTAAGAAAGGCATTGTTTAGTGCGACAAAGTCAGTCTTCCGAAAACATCGGGTGCGTATCGTACGCTCACACTCAAAGATGGGCTCGCGGCTAGGAAACTCAATAGATAACCCTAAAGTTGGATGAAAACTATCCTCTGGCAACACCATTGGATTAGTTCTAGATACTTCACAAAAACTAGGATCAGAAGTAAAAATCAGATCCTGAAATCTGCCAGACGTATTTGCAATCCAATTCAGCTGGGCCAACGAAACGCCCAGAGGGCAGCAACGTTTTGCTACCATGAAGTGTTGACCAAGTTATAGCGGGCAGGTTAAAGTCCCCAAGGACAAATAAAGAGTCTCTGTCAGAAAGTAGTTCAAGTATAAATTTAATAGATTCTAAGATTGTAAATGGGTTGGCCATTCCGATTGGGGTGGACTGTAGAAACAGGTAACCAAAATGGAAAAACATATAAAAGATACTTTAACGCATATAAATTCGTTACTATTTTCGACAGGTATCGTTATCAGACCCGATGATATGTTTCAACTAAGTCTCAGTAAAGACAATTAGGTCAAAAACAAAAGCCAGACTATCTACAAAGAGATTAGTAAGTTTAGTAGAGAAAAAGGTTGTTAGTTTTTTGAGAGTAGAAGAAGGAATATATAGATAAGATAGATGGTGAAGGAATCCTTGTTTGGCCCCGTGTCTTTCTTTTTCTGGATATAAACTCCTCCACAATTAAGCTTTTCGGACAGAAGCTAGAACTGCAGATACTGTCAAAAAAGTCAATTGGAACACTGATTTTAAAAGATGAAATTTTTCTAGAACATGAAATTTTAAACTTTTCTATTGACATTCCAGGTATTGTATCAGATAGCGCATTAATTGTAGCTTTAGTTACAACAAGTGGCACTCTGGCAGTAATGCCATAGTAATATTACTAGAATCACTGGGTGATTATAATAAAGATATTTTAAAACTACACCGAGCAAATAAGAATATCCAATTCCTATTGGATGCATATGGATGCATAATATAAATAAATCGAAGCCATGAACACTACAGGTGGTCGTCGAGATCGGTCGATTAAGGAAAAACTGCTGCATCTTGGTAGCAACTTCTTAAACGGATTATACATTTCAGCTTAAGAGGCCGTTTATAATATTCTTAAGGTTCACATTTCAGAGACGAGCCACTTAAATACATATATTCATAAATACCTCTCATCGTAATCAAAGAGTTCGGATGATAAAGTCTAAAAAGGAGTTGGAAAGATTGCGTCCTGACTTAGAAGCAAATGAAAGAAAGATCCTCTTCGAACAAATGGCAACTTTGATGAAAAACTTCAGCAAACAATTTTGTATGAAACCATCGTGATAACTTAAAAAACTAATGATGCAGTTCCATTCGCATGTCCCGAAATAGGGTGAA
Source organism: Drosophila tropicalis (assembly GCF_018151085.1). Lineage (NCBI taxonomy): Eukaryota > Metazoa > Arthropoda > Insecta > Diptera > Drosophilidae > Drosophila > Drosophila tropicalis. The sequence continues at coordinate 692,120 of NW_027173482.1, forward strand.
ACCATCGAATTCTGCCATGTCTTTTTTTTTTTTTTTGATTAAAAATATCACAGTGTAATTCATCAAATATCAATGAAACAATTTTTTGGAACAGAATATTCATTTTGGCTGAGAGACCTGAGGTGGAGAACCATCGATGGGACCATCGATAGTATCGATGGAAATTTAGCTTTTCGATAAATCGATGGAAGATGTCGATATATAGATAGTTTAATGTGAGTCGAAAATTCCCACGAGGCACGATTAAGTTGTCTAATTCTACTTTTATTGAACCTTTTGCAAAATAACTTTTTATATTGATTTTTAGGAAACAAAACAAAGTGATCTTTCTTAATATTGGCAACTCCTCATTCAAAATGGACAAATTTGTCGCTACGTCAAGTAAGTCTCTTAATTCAAAAGTAACTATAGTCCGATTTTAATATATGTACTATTTTTTATAGAAAAAGATTCTCTTTTCTCTACGCCTGCAAAAAATGTGTGTCGGAAGTTTGGTCTCATTTTGACCGGTTAAAAAATGAAATGTTTGCAAAGTGTCGACATTGCGGAAGAGAATACCGTACCAGTGGCAATACATCTAATTTGATGGAACACCTAAAACTTGTCCACACATTGAAATCTTGTTGTACAAGATGTTTTGATTGATAACAATGTTAAGCAAATATTGAATATCATTAAACGGATTGTCACATTTATCAAAAGCAGCTCCATTGCCAATGCCAAGTTTTTAAAAGCTCAGGCCACGGATAATCCCCTTAAATTGTTGCAAGAGGGGCCAACAAGGTGGAACAGCTCTTTTTACATGCTGCAACAGGTCTTACGCACCAGGAAAGCTCTCTTTGCGACTCTTTTAAAATTGCAAAATGCTCCGATTCCGAATCGAGGACTTTGTTCTGTATTTGGCCCTTTTGAGATAGCTACAAAACACTTATCGGCGTCAAATACAGTAATGATTTCGCTCATCATTCCAGCAGTATTGTCCTTGACGAAAACCTTACAAGAGTTATTGCCTATAATGAAAACAACTTTTGGCAGAGAAACCTGCTCAATTTTGATATTTCGAGTAAAAAAAGGCTATACCTTTATGAAAATCGTTCTGGCCCAAGACCTCGTTTGATGCTCGATTCAAAAAGGAGGGATTCCAAAATGCAGGAAAAACGCATCAAACAGCCTTAGCACTAGAGGATGAGCTATGCACAATTAAGGACTATGCGACAAATCCCGCAATTGATGAGGAATTGCCAAAAGAGAATATATCACCATTTCTGTTTAAATTTGTGGGGAAAAAAAAATTGTGACAAACGTTCTAATTGCCGAGCGGATGCCATAATGATGAGACAATATTTAGAGCAGCAGAACGCATTCCAAGACACCGATCCGCTTCAGTACTGGAATGTAACCCATAAAACATTTTTATTTGGCTCAATTTGTAAATTTCTTTTCTTTAAAATAATTGAAGTTAAATACCCTTAGTCGCTGTGCCTTAAAGTTTTTGGCAATCCCGGCAAGCTCCGTAGAATCGGAACGGATATTTAGTAAGGCTGGGGCGATTATCACAGACCGCAGGATTTCCTTGAAAGAGAAGCATGTTAACCGAATCATTTTTTTAAGTATAAGCCAATGGTTGGACACCGTTAATGAAAATGAAGCTTTAATACCGTAAGAACATTGATATTATGTTTAAGAGTTGAAACCAAATATGGATCTCATATATTTTTGTTATTTTTTATAATTTTGTTAAAAAGCAACTGAAAGGATCTCATTGTTGTTAATATTAAATAAATTTGTTTTGCTTTTCTATGACTTCTAGCGTTCATAGCTTGGGAAAGATTTGTATATCATTTTCCAAAAATTTAAATTTTAATAGAACAAATTTTCGATAGAACTACCGATAATATCGATGGTTGAAACCATCGAAAGAAAAACTATCGAGTAACGCCACTATCGATGGTTCTCCACCTCTCCAAGAGACAACTACGGCTTTATTGCAGGGACTAGAGCTGCAAAAACATCGATGTTTGGGACCATCGATGTTTTTGATGTTTTCAACGTCAAACATCGATGAAATATCGATGTTTCAATGTTTGCGCGGTATTTTTAAAATCATTCATTTATTTCGCGAATATCAATGGAATAAAGAGACATAGCACCAATAGTTAAAGCGATACTAAATAAAAACGATCCGACTAAGCAAGATTTGGTGTTATATTTTAATTATAAGCTAAAATTTAGTAATAACAATTCATTCATTTGGTAGCTTTTTTTATAACTAACTAATTTTAAAAGAAATACGTTCTTTTAAAGCTTTTACTTTTGTTTTAAATTATTGCCATTCAAAAAAAAAAAAAAAAAAACAAGGTTAAGGGATAATTTTTGAGATTTTTGTTTAAAAACAAAAGTTTCTTTAAGACACAAGATTTCCAAGAGCAACGTCTATCCGATATTATTTGGTCTGCCGTGCTAGATAGTAATTCCGACTCGCAGGACGATGCAGACACACATAGAAATTTGTTATCCATTTTTTTAAAACTTTTGTAAAGAAGATAATATTAACTGTAAAGAAGTAAAATCGTACTTATATGCTTTTCCCTCGAAGAATTGTAAAAGAAAGAAAACATCAATAGTGCTGGCCAAACATCGATGTTTTATAAAAATACAAAACCATCGATGTATCGATAGTACCATCGATGTTTTTTCCAGCTCTAGCAGGGACTGCAATTTAGGATTTGTTTTTTTAGATTTTAAAAACTATTCTATTGTTATAAATTTGGAACAATAGAACGAAGTCATCCGATATTTGACGAATACATTCGTTCATCTTTTTTCAGACAAAACTGATTGTTTTACATATTGTTTTAACACGACACCATCAGCAACGCATAAGTTTTGTTTACATGAACTCGTATTGGGCAAATTACCAAAGCAGTTTATTCATTTTAACAAAATTGATAAAGTATATCCTATTTACAATTAAGATGACTTTTCTAAGGAAATAAAGTTATGTTAGATAAAGCCAAGGCTTATACGAAATTATTATATAACCAAAAAATACCAAGATCCTCTCGAACCTTTTGCACATGGGAGTTTCATACATATTTCAAGCTGAGTAATTTTTTCAAATTTGTATATGAGTACATGTACATACATACATGCCTCCAGCATCCGTCCCCATACTCACATACATATAATTGTTTCCCTTGATTTTTCCTAATCAATGTAAAATTATTACCTCCTCAAAGGGGAGAAAATTTTGGTACCCAATTTTTTTCATACATATATATGTGTCCAGTACATAAGGCGCCATATTTGTTCGCCCACTTCAAGATTTTTTTCTCGCACTTTTTCATATATAGGCCAAGTATATAAGGCGCCATATTTATTTACCTATTTTTTTCACAATTTCCAAAAAATATTAACACATATGTATGTATGCATTGAAACAAACCTAAGAAAATCAAAGTGATCTCCTACATACATATATATATATATATATGCAAGCAGAGTGTGTGAATGTGACAAAAAATTACAAAATTTATCCAAAGCTACATTAAATCCAAAAATAAAGGTTTTTTTTTTTTTTGTACAAATACAGTCCACTCCTGGGAAAAGTGTGCGCGAAGTGAAAGGTGGTTACAACGAAGAGAAGAAAAATTTTCAATACCAATTAATAAAGATTTTTAAAACAAAAAAAAAAGGAAAGTGAACCACCCTCTCAACTATAAAGGCCACATTTAGGCATTTCTTGTGTCCCGCGACAGCCTATAAAGTTGGGGCATATCAGTTAGACATAAAAAAAAAAAAAAAAAACCAAAGAATTATTAATTTGTGTAAAGAAATCCGATCCATTCACACCTCTGCATATTGTCATTACATATTTTCATATTTAAAAAAAAAAAAAAATTTAAATACATATATACATATACTCCAACATATTACATATCCATACACATATGTATATATATATACATATTTTTCCATACATAAAATTTTAGATATTGATATTCATATCCATATACATATACATACATACATACATATATTCCACAAAAATTCTTAATTTTTTCGCACACAAATATATATTTTTCCATCACCGCGAACAAAATCCCGATACTCCTTGCAGCCTATATACATACATACGTGCATACATATACATACATACATATATTCCACAAAAATTCTTAATTTTTTCGCACACAAATATATATTTTTCCATCACCGCGAACAAAATCCCGATACTCCTTGCAGCCTATATACATACATAAGTCCCGCTTAACTGCAGTATACCAGCACAGCTGCAAGCTCATATGCCAAAGACCGGCACAAAGCAGTGTCAGTGTTTCAAGTCATCCCAAACGTACCAGCACGTTTTCAGGATTTTTCAATCTATTTCAAGGCGTTTCAAAACCGTTCTTTGAGTGGTTTGGTAGTGTTCCAGTTTTTCCCAAACGTTCCATTTTGTCTTTTTCGCTAATTTTCAAGCCGCGCCAAACCAGCTCACTACTTTATAACCGAAATTCTCTGGGGTTATGAGCACGAGCCCGTCAAAAGACGAGAAAGAAGCTGAGAACAATGCGGCCACAAGCAAATCCTCAATTGCTGCTACAGGTCAGCGCATTTCAGCATTTCAAACCCTCTCTGTCCGAAACCAAAAGGGTTTTAGTTGCTTCCACCATGGCTTTGAAGAAGTTTGTCTCCAAAGAGTCACTCGGTCCGAAACCAAAAGGGTTTTAGTTGCTTCCACCATTGCTTTGAAGAAGTTTGTCTCCATTAGCGATAAACTAATTCAGTTTGAAGTCGACACCCACGTCACTTCACTGTCCGAGGTCAGCGTATTTACGCTCCAAGTCCGTCGTGATCGAGTTCAAGCGTTGTGGGAGAAGGTCGAGCAGGAATATGAGAAATGCGAGGCACTCCCAGATGGCAAAGGCGATAACTCTGAAGATTTAGCCGTCCAAGCTAAATATGACAAATGCTATCAAGTTTACGAGAGATGCACGGCTCGATTAAACGAGCTTATCCACGAAGCGTCTGCTCCTACTCCTCCGATCCGTCAAGTGGCTACCTCTGCACCAGCATAACGAGGCTGTCGATTGCCACCCATTGACACAGAAGTCTTTACGGAAGATTACATAAAACGGCCTACGTTCCGTGAGTTGTTTACAGCCATCTACATAAGCGATTCGCGAATTTCCCCCGTTGAAAAGCTGTACCATCTCCTAGCGAAACCGAGGGTTGAAGCCAACCTCATTGTAGCAAAATTCCCGCTTACAAATGATGGTTTTAAAACGGCATGGAATGCACTCAAACAGCGTTTCGAAAATAAGCGACTTATCGTGAACAGCCAATTCCGAGCACTTCTTGACCTGCCTCAAATTTCCCATGAGTCCGGAAAAGCATTACAGGATCATCAGAATGCTCTGCAGGCATCCATTCGCGCTTTTGAGCACTGTGGCCTGCCAGTAACCACTTGGGAAGGCATGTTCGTATTTTTCTGTTCCATCAAATTACCAAAGAACACCCTTTTACTGCGGGAACCATCTCTGGGAGACAAGACTGCCATTCCAGAGTGGTAAATGATGGACGATTTCCTCACTGAGCGGTTCCGTACGCTCGAAGCAGTTGAAAATACAACTGCAATGGCTATTTCGGTTCCCACATCGAAACCTCCGCGAAATCCGCTTCCAGCCACCCGAAAGGCTAATACATTTGAAGCCAAGGTGACCACCAGACCAAAATCCTGTGATCTCTGTAAGAAGGAGAATCACCCGGTGCGTCGATGTCCCCGCTTCCTTCAGATGCCGGTGCCAGAGAGGGTGGCATACATAAAGAAAAAGTCCCTTAGTCTGAACTGTTTCGCAAGAGGACATCAAGTAAAAGATTGTCCGAGTCAGCACAATTGTTTCACGTGCAAGGGGCGTCACAATACGCTCTTGCACAAGGATGCCCGACCGGAGAATAGTCCAACGCCGGTCCCAGCGCAGCCCAGTTCTCACAATATTGTCCGGACTTACTTTACCTCTGAGGCAAGGTCCTCACGAGATAAGTTGTTAGGTACAGCCATCGTGGACTTTTGGCACAAGGGCACTACTTATGCTTCAAGGGCGCTATTAGACCCGGCTTCGGAAGCCAATTTCATATCCGAAGGAATGTTCCGGCTCATGAAGTTACCATTCCAAACTGTCAGGGCCGAAGTGACAGGCATTAACGGAAAGGTCAATAGAACCTTGAAGGTCTGTCACATAAGCATTTGGACATCGCATGGACCTCCAGTCCAGATAGAGATAGAAGCTTTTGTCTTGTCCCAAGTTGCTGTTGATTTGCTGTCATGTACGATAGCCCACTCCACACTGGAAGGAATGCCCAATATTCCTCTAGCCGACTCTCCTTCAGATTAAAGGCAAAGATCGATCTACTTCTTGGCATTGATGTCATACCAGCGGTAACCCTTTCCGGCATCCAGTCCGAAGTGTGCGGATCTTTAATGGCTCAACTGACGAGATTCGGTTGGGTCATTTCAAGCCCGTTGCAAGGGGTTTTTTTTTTTTTATATTCATTTATTTATTTATTAATTAAGCAACAAAATAGAACAGAGATGAAAGGGCTAATAACAAAAAGATAGGGTAAAGAAATAAATACATATAAGGAAAAGAAGGTGGGTAACAGAGAAAGGAAGAAAAAATGGGGGAGACGCTGCTTTGGCAACAGTGGCGGCCGGGATCCTGCGGTACTTCCTCGAGGGAATTGCTTCGCAGGATAGCTGATACCTCCTATGCCGCTCCAGGTCCAGCCCTGCCATCCGCGCAGCTCGCGGATTGTTGACGCTGCGAAACTGTTCACCGCCTCCCACATGCTTTTTCTCGCCACCATCAGATCCACAAGATTTTCGGCGCATATTTCAACGTTTGCCTCCCGTTCAAGCGCCCTCCTGCCGTTGTCAAAGCGACTGCACGCGAACAGGATGTGTTGCGCGTCTTCCACTATTTCGCCGGGGCAGATTGGACAGCATTGAGAGCTAGCGTGCCCAAAACGATGAAGGTACTGTCGGAAACACCCATGGCCGCTCAGGAACTGGGTCAGGTAGAAATTTACCGTACTATGAGTCCTCTCTGTCCACTTCCTTATGATCGGGATAAATCTGTGGGTCCACCTGCCTTTGTCCGACGCATCCCATCTAGCCTGCCATAGGTCGATGCTTGCGTCTCTAGCGTTCGATCGCGCGCGGCGCCTGGCCAAAGATCCACGCTCTGTAGCAGATATAAATTCCGCCTCCTTTGCCTGTAGGTCGATAGGCACCACTCCGGCGATCACAAGTGCCGCTTAGATATTGTGCGAAAACCCGGCAGATTCGCAGCGCGCTTAGCCTGTGCGACGATCTGATCCCTCTTGTGTAGCTATCTACGCTCATGGCGAGTGCCCAGATTGGGGCCTCGTATAAGATGATCGACCTGCAGACTGCCATTAGCAGCTTCCTGGACTCCTGCTTGGGTCCCCTCGTGTTCGGCATGATCCTTGAGAGGGCACGAACGCTCGCGGCTGCCTTTTCGCTTACATACGCCAAGTGCTCCCTAAAGGTCCATACTCCGAGGTAGCGAATCGCACGCTTTGATTGCACCGTGTTTCCGTCGATTAGGATTGTGGCGGTCTCTACGATCTTTCGGGTACTAATCAGCACCGCTTCGGTTTTTTGTGCTGCCAGGCTCAGGCCCACGGAGCTCATCCAAAGCATGATGGTCGCTATTGCAGAGTTCGCCCCATCTTCGGCCTGTCTGATGGTCTTACTCACCACTATGAGGGCCACATCGTCTGCGTATCCTATGAGTTGGCAACCAGCAGGCTCAGCCAGCCTCAAGACGCCGTCGTACATGGCATTCCATAATGTTGGGCCTAGGACAAGGGGTCCCGGTTAGTTCGTGTGCCGCGTTCACCACGAGGGTCGCTGTTAGCAGAGAGGAGGCACTTGAAACTCTTCTCACAAGGTTTTGGGAGGTGGAGGATCTACCGGGCAAACCGGTAGAAGATTCTGATTCCGTTTGCGAGGTTATTTTCCAGAAGACCACAAGAAGAGATGTTTCGGGGAGATATACGGTCTCACTTCCGTTTCGAGATCCAACTGAAATTAACCTTGGTCATTCCAGAGCAGGGGCATTCTCAGTTCCTAAGAAATGAAGGCCGGCTCCTAAAAAATATTCCGGCGAAAACTGAGTATGACGCCGTCATCCCAGAATATTTGGACTTGGGCCATATGCGTCAGGTGCCATTTGACGGCAGTAATAACAATTTTTATTTGCCACACCATGCAGTTTTCAAGCCCGACAGCACCACAACAAAAGTACTTAGTTTTCAATGCCGACATCACAAAAATGTACCGCCAAATTATGGTCGATCCAATCCATACGCCATTTCAGAGGATCCTGTTCCGAAATAAAGAGGGGCAACTTGGTGATTACGAGCTGAATACAGTCACGTTTGGCATTAACTGTGCTCCGTTCTTAGCCATCCGAGTACTTCAGCAACTCGCAAGTGATGTACAATCCAAATTTCCTTTGGCTAGCGATATTATCAAGTCTTATATGTATGTCGATGATGTCCTGGCAGGGGCTCACAATGAAGCAACGGCAATCGCAATGGTCAATGAACATCAAGACGCTCTTGGTTCAGCTGGCTTTCCTTTGCGCAAGTGGACATCGAATGTGAAGAGCGTGCTCAGTTGCAGTCCAAAGTGTCATTTGCTGAATGCTGATTTCCTCGATATCGAAGAGGCTAGCACAGCAAAAACACTGGGAATCCGATGGAAAGCGACTACGGATGAGTTTTATTTTGTCATCTCACCCCAAGATATCAAGTCAGCTTATACTAAGCGAGAATTCCTCGGGCAGATCGCCAAGTTATTCGATCCCGCTGGCTGGCTGGCTCCCTTTGTAATTCAAGCCAAGGTGTTTATGCAAGAGCTTTGGCTACAAGAGCTAGGGTGGGATGATCCATTGCCCAGTGAACTCCATCATAGGTGGCAGGATTTTACAAAGAGCTACTACTTCCTTGACCAGATCCGAATTCCACGGTGGGTTCTCCATGATCCAAATTCCGACATTCCATTGTTTTTGCGATGCGTCACAGCGGGCTTATGGTGCCGCAATTTACGTGTGCGTTAGCAATGACCACGGCATATCGTGCTGCCATCTTGCAGCGAAATCTAGAGTAGCCCCGGTTAAAACGGTTTCATTGCCCCGCCTTGAATTATGCGGAGCCACGCTTTTAGCTGAACTGGCAGCTGCAGCTCTTCCGCAACTTCCAGTTGATAATGAGGCGGCATTTTATTGGTCAGATTCCACCGTCGGACTGTCGTGGTTAAATAAGCCACCCTGCACATGGACAACGCAAATCGGGTAGCCAAAATTATGACGGCAACAAATAGCTCCCCATGAAATTCCGTCCGTTCAGAAGACAATCCAGCAGATCTCCCTAGCCGCGGCCTGAGTGCGCAGGAACTTGTGCACAAGGATTTGTGGTGGCACGGCCCATCATGGCTACGGGAACCACAAGAGTCCTGGCGGCGAGCGACACCACTCCCACTAGACACTACCTTGGAGAAGCGGGTAGTGAAGGTCCACGTCGCGATCGCTAAGCCAGCCAACGAGATACCGTTTCGTTTTTCCAATCTGGCACGTGCCTTACGAGTGGTAGCATATGTGGTCCGTTTCAGCAGAAAGTGTCGTAAACTTCCAAACAATTCCTCCGGGAAGGTGACCTCTAACGAGATAGATCAAGTACTCCAGGCGTTGATCCGAGTCACTCAGCGTGACTACTTTCCGACGGAACATCGGTGTCTACAGCAGAAGAAATCTCTGCCCACGTCCAGCACCATTCTTAATTTGAATCCTTTCATTGACGCATTAGGTGTGATCCGAGCATGTGGGCATGCAACAAGCACCGGCCGTCAGTTACGATGAGCGTAACCTCATTCTGTTGCTAGTAGTAAGTCCATTGTCCCGGCTGTTGGTGCTTTTCACGCAGCAGATCTCTCTCGATGGGGGCAGTCAACTGGTAGTCCGTCTAATCCGACAAAGATACTGGATCCCAAGACTGCGGAATCTAGTCAAATTGGTGGTCAATTCATGCAAGGTCTGTGTGATTTACAAAAGGCTGCAATCACAGCTAATGGGCACCCTTTCGTCCGAACGAACTACTTTCGCACGTCCTTTCACGACCACCGGGGTAGATTTCGCAGGTCCTTTCGACCTCAAGAGTTTCGCCGGCCGCGCTTCTCGCATATCAAAGGGATATGAGTGTGTCTTTGTTTGCTTTTCCACCAAAGCCAACTCTGTTTTACAAGGCCACCTCCAACCAAAAGTATACTTTTGAAGAGTTCTCTACGCTGCTGGCTAAGGTAGAGGCTTGTTTGAACTCGCGGGATATTTCTCCTATTTCTGAAGACCCCACCGATTCCTTAGCTTTGACCCCAGGCCATTTCCTAGTGGGCGGTCCATTGCTATCCGTGACGGAACCTGAAATCAAGAATCAGTTTCCGTCTATCATTAACCGGTGGCAGCGTCTGAAGGCTGTGAGTCAGCATTTCTGCACCCGATGGAAAGACGAGTATCTGAAGGAGCTACATAAGCGCAATAAGTGGCGATTCCCTTCTAAAAATCTTGAAGTGGGCGATCTGGTGGTACTCAAAGACGACAATCTTCCATTTAATGAGTGGCGTCTCGGGCGAATCCACCAAACATGCCCTGGCAGTGACGGCAATGTCCGCGTCGTCGAACTGCGTACCGCTCGTGGTATTGTGAAGCGTCCAGTCGCAAAGCTGATCTTTCTTCCTCCAGAAGAAAGAATTCAAACACATTACGTAAAGCTACAGTAGCATCCAGTCCTTTCTCCCAATTAAGAAGGGCCGAGATGCCAGTAGTAACATGTGTATTCTATAGTCCTACATTAATCATTAAGCAGCTTTCTGATATCCGTCAATCTACATCCCGTTTCTATGGCTCCGAGACCACATTCAGTACAGGCATCGAAGGAGGAGCGCAGATCTTTGCGAGGAACTGAGTCCTTCCGTTGCCGAGTCTGTCGCGGAATCCATCCTCTGAAGCGATGCCGTCGCTTCCTGCGGCTAAACGTGGAGAAGAGGATGAGGGCAGTGCTCGCCAACAAGTACTGTGCCAACTGCCTGTCCCACCAACACTCCAAAGCAAGCTGCTTGAGCGGTGATATGTGCCGAATATGCAAGGAGGACCACCACCCACTACTCTACTTCCACGAGGAGCCACGTCGACGCACTCCATGCTCCGTTTTACGCCGAGTCACCCCCGAGTCCTCCAGACGAAGGGTCGCACCAACGCCAGCCTCCGATCCTAAGCTGACACTGGCCACACTGCTGCAGCACCGCAACCCACATCTGATGCCAACGTTGATGGTACGTCTTGAGACGGGAGGGAGAACCTTCGACGTGAAGGCCCTCGTGGACCCATGTTCGGCGGTATCGTCGATGGCGACGTCACTGGCCATGGCCTTTAAATTGACAGCCGTCAATATTGGGGCGGAGCAAGCGGTGACAGCAGTGATCCGGTCCCCGATCAGTGAAGGATGGCGGTTGGAGGCGATAATTAAGGTGGTCGAGCAACAGAGCTATATTTATCCGATCACATTCAAATTTTGTGATCTGGGGTTTTATATCAAATATTTTCACATATGTAAATTTCATAGCATACTCGATTTTTATGAAAATGTTTCTTCTAGTTCTTCTAGAGCTACATGATATAGTGGTCCGATCCTGATGGTTTTCATACTTTATTTTTGCCGCGTAATAACAACACCCGAAAAAAATTTCAGCCCGATGGCTCTTAAGACGGCTGAGTAAAACGCGTACGCACAGACGGACGGACAGACGGACATGGTTATATTAACTCAGCTTCTCATGCTGATCAAGAATATATATACTTTATGGGGTAGGAAACGTCTTCTTCTGTGCGTTACAAACATCTGATCAATTTTATAATACCCTCTGCAAGGGTATAAAAAATGATTTATAAATATTCTTTATTTATATATATATGTGTGAAAATTTTGGTATAAGGTAAAAGACTTTTTATAATCACATCTAGAACACAGAATTATTTGGATTTTTCTTTATATCTTTTGAAAGTACTCGGCTTAGACAAAATAAAAAAAAAAACTATTTTTGATATTTGCCTAATAAACAGCCAGTCTAAGAAAATTCTGGATAAAAGCAGCGAGTAAGATAAAAAAAAAAAAAATTTCAAATAACTATGGTACAAGTTGGAATATTTGAAAACTGTTAAAAATGAATTTTTTCTTTATTCATATGAATCGAAATAAGTACTTTTGAGTAAAAATACGCAAAAGTTTTTTTAATGGCTCACTTGGGAGATTTTCACACATATATTAACACCTGCTCCAAATGACTACATATGATATATGTATTTTACTTCATTTCTTGAAAAAGGGAGGTGTAGCATAACTACTCATCATCATATTTAAAATATTCCAGGACAAGATCGCAGAGCGTGGAAAACGCTGAGCATGAACTTTACAGCTCAAGTGGTCAGACAATATATTACTTATGCAGGATTTCTGCATTGTAAGAATGCATACAATTTACAATTTATATATGTATACATATGTAGATGTAAGAATTAACTAAAGATGTATAAATTAAAACCAGAGGGCCGGGGCTAACTTCGACCGCGTCAAAGTTTGTATACCCTTGCAACTGTTTTGGTAACTCTTTCCTTACCTATTAGCCATCAATATGGAAGAACGTTTTATCTAAAACGGCTTATGTTTGCGAAAGAATGGCCTACAATCATAGGAAATAACGAAGATATTGATCAAAGTCACTGTTTTCCACCGATCGTTCCTATGGGAGCTATATGATATAGTCATCCGATCTTGATCAAATTTGGCACAGTCGTTTATAAGCGTAATAATAACATAGAAAATAACGAAGTTATTGAGAAAAGTCACTGTTCGTGACTTTGGGGTTTGTATGGGAACTATATGATATAGTGGTCCGATCCGGCTGAATCCGAGATATACAACCCCTGCAGTATATACAAGCCTACGTTCAGCTCTGTAGCTCTTACGGTCTAGGAGGAGTTTGCGTTGATCCAGACGGACGGACGGACGGACATGGCTATTTGAACTCGTCTCGTCATGCTGATCAAGAATATATATACTTTGTATGGTCGGAGATGCTTCGTTCTATGCGTTGCACACTTCTGACCAAAATTAATATACCCTCTTTGCAAGGGTATAAAAAGGACAAATCTACCGAATTATGCGTATAATTGGATATTGTATCGTAGACGCCCTGGGTGGCATCTCGGGTGGTAAGCAAACTCTCTCCATTAGATAGCGTTCCCGATTCCTCCGTCTGGGCACATTAAAAAAGTCGCCATAGGGAAGGATTCTGTTTTGAGCTAGCGAGATAGAGATAGAAAGAAGAAAATGAAGCAAGTAAGCGGTCTCGCCGACCATACACCAGTAAAACAAATATTTCAAATGTATAATAAGAAACGCATTTACGTATTTTAAAAAAATTCTGTTCAAATGCTTTTAACAAGCATATTTTAGTACATCGCTCAACCAAGCATAAGAGCTCCTACATAACAAATTTGGCTGTATGTTTTATAATCTCCGAGAGATATTGGTTCATACGGACGGACGAACAGACGGACGGACGGACACGGTTAGGTCTTTGCTGTTGATGCTCGAATCGTAGCAGTTCTGATTCTCACTTAGTAAAGGTAAATGGGGAAATATAAAAAAATTTAACTTGAAGAAACCCAATTATCCATTATCTAAAATTAAATATACCTATTTCCGTAGGCAACTAGGAAACTATCACGAAAATAAAAATCCTATATTTCTAATAATGATAAATGTATATATTGTAACAGCAAGGTTTATTCTTTATTTATTATATTTTATATCACAGGCTTATTATTTATAATTTGATCGTAGCCTATCGAATGACTCTCTCTCTCTCCGCTCGTCTTTCTGTCTCTCTTTTCATTCTCAACAGTGTTGGCCTTTTCAGCATACTTATCAGTGTTCGTTATAGTTTAAACTAGTTATCCTACTACTTCTCGGCCATCCTGACAGTTGGATATCTGATCCAAATATGCAACTTACATTATAACATTTGTAAAACGTAGACTATATATATACAATTGATATGATGCATTTGAATTTTATACATTAAAGAAGATTTTGTGTAATACAATAGTTCTTATTTTCTACTATTTGGCCTCTTTTTCCCCAACCAGAGTCTCATGTTCTGCGCATTCCAAACACCTTGATAGGGATTGCGTGAAACCTGGAAACCGTCGACGTCTTAAATCAAAAATCTGTCATTTCTTAATAGTTTTTCAACTACGTAAGGTCCTTTATGTTTAGGTATTTCCTCGACACATCACGAAATCTCCTTTCTGATAGTGTGTTGGCATTATCTTAGACTTGTTGTAGTATGTTTCATTGTACGACTGCGCTTTTTTCTGGTTTTCTATTGCTTCTTTACGAATATTTTTTAAACTTTCCGGTTTCTCAGAACATTGGATTTCTTTTAATTTTTTTCTTAACTGATCAATAACCTCACCTTTCTGTTCTATTCCAAACAGCATCTTATTTGGCTGTTGCTTTATACTTCTATGCAATGTCTTGTTAAAAGAAAATTTTACTGTTTCAATTACAGAGTCCCAATGCAAATTTTTCTGGTTTTACAAGTTTAGCTATCATTGGAACAATCTATGCTTCTATTCAATCGTTCAACTTGAACATTTCCTTCAGTCATAAATTGTTCAAACTCACTAGACGTAAAACAGCTCCCTCTATCGGACACAATACACTTAGGTCGGCTATACGCCCTAAAATAATCTCTTAACGCTTTCACTACTTCTTTCGTGCTTGTGGACTTTGTTGTATACAATATAATGAACTTAGTAAATCCGTCCACAACAACGAATATGTGTTCGTTTGCTCTCCCTGCTGCTACTGGTCCGTAATGATCTATATATGTATATTAGTTCAAATGACTTATCTCCTTTTGGTATGCTATGCAATAGTCCTTTTATTTTTCCTGATTTTGGGGAAGAAGCAACACATTTTAAACAATTTTCGATGTGTCTAATGCACTTATTCTTAATGTTTTTGAACCAATAACTTTTTGAAATCGTATCTATCATCTTATCTCTGCCGATATGACTGATTATCCATATCTTCAGGAACATAAAACAATAACCTGCCAGGTGGAACTTTGAATATCCAACTACTACTGATATCTAATTCTACCCAATAAGATCTTGTTTCCACAATCGTTGTGTATAAGCAATTCGATTTGGTATTCTGTTTAAAAGGTGACATTTCACAGGTATCGTCATTGGCAATACTCCATGGCCAACTTCCTTCACAAGTTCTCCTGTTCGACTGCCAGTTCCGACATTTTTGAATAGCTTATTCAGACATTAAGTGATACGAGTCTATCTCAAAATTATATATTATGTACTTACTATCTATATGGATCATTACCATTTGATTAGAGCTTAATCGTCCCGGCACCGGAATAACTTTGTAAAGAGAGGATGGATGTCTACCAAAAAGTGGTATTTTTGCATTTATAATTAGTTTTCTGTCTATAAAAATACCCTTGGCCGTCAACAAAGTGTACATATCTTTTAACTCAGTACCTGACCTTTTACCAGGTAATACTAATGTTTCGGACAACTTGTCCTTTATTTTTGTTATTTCCGACTTCATCTGGCTTGGTTTTAATATGTTAGGGTTTAACCTACCATGGTTAATGTCTATTAAAAGATTTATAACTCCTGTCTGAATTTTTTCACATTCATCAATCACGGAACTCAGTTGCCTTACAATCATGAAGAATTGGATGTATTCTCTATATACGTAATAGCTTTCTTTTAGTACTTCTGTCATATTTTCAATCCGGTTGTTCATGTTGCGAAAGTTAACATTTATTTCATCTATAGTTGTCTTAAGAATGTTTGCCGTGGAGTCTAGCTCCCATAGGAACGATCGGTCAAAAACAGTGACTTTTGTAAATAACTTCGTTACTTTTAACGCGATTGCTTTTAAATTAAACATTTCTTAATTTAATATATCTGTTAATGACAGTGCCGAATTTGACAAAGATTATTTATAGTTGTCTTGCCGTGGTGTCTACTTTCGATGTCTGCCTTTCTTCTAGGTGTTTCAAATTTTGCTGATTTGTCAGCAAACTTCTCATGTTATCTTCCATCTGTACTCTAACATCTGCATCCATGATGCCAAACAATATATGGTACAGTGAACCCATGAATTCAAACGGTGCTCGCTTGCTTCTTGGCTTATTTAAACAATCTATTATTTACTTCGATTCCCGTAATTCGTTTTATCGTGTTGTCTAACAAGAAATGACACTGGTCTTTAAAATTATATAATTTTTGACATAAATCCCTCATTTTAGGAATCAACCTGTCGCCTTTATTAAGCATTTCAAAATACGCCGACATGTCATAGTACACTACTAGATCCCATGAGGAAGCTACTACTTCAACTTCACCCATTGGATCTAAGTACAATGCGGCTGTTGCGTTTAGTTCTCTTATTATAATTTTTGGTCGATTATCTTTAATGCTTGCTGTTTTCGAAAGTTGACAAAACAAAACAATAAAAAAATTGCTAATATCATTACGGTTCCTGCTTTGGACAGTTGACCGAATCTGGTACTTTTCCGATATCGGTTCTCCTCAATTTCTTCGGGTGATTTTACGCCAACAAGTGGACAGATTTTATTTATGGGTCTTGTAATTCACCCTTTTTGCAATTTGACTTTGACCACTCTTACTTTATCGTCCCTACCTTTGTGAATTTCCTCAATCTTGACCAGAGGCCACCTGGCTGGGTGACAATTTTCATCTTTGGTACGACCTGTCCATTCTCTAAGTTTTCTGTGGTACGTCTCCACTTATTTCTTTGCTGGAGAGTATATATGTAGATATTCGTCTTTCCATTTCGCTCAAAAATTTTTTTTCATTTTTCGAAATAATTTCCATTTGTCTAAATTTCCAATTTTTTCTTTTGACATGGACTCGCCTGCTTTTAATGTACGTCTTCCAATTAAGAAATGACCGGGAGCTAACACCTCGTTGTTGTCCATATCTTCACCCGTCGTATAAAACGAACGTGAATTTAGCACGGCTTCTATTTGGCACAACAATGTTGCCAGATCCTCATATATCAGGTTACTGTCTCCTATGACTCTTTTCAGATGATACTTAACGGATTTGACCCCAGCTTCCCATATACCTCCGAAATGAGGTCCTGCCGGGGGGCTAAAATGCCAGCTAATCTGTTCTCGCTCTAGAACAGGGGCAACATGGACGTTATCTTGAACTGCTTTTTTGAATTCTTCATCCAGCTTCCTAGCCGCACCCACAAAATTTGTACCGTTATCAGAATATATGTTCGCGCATTTACCCCGTCTTGCCACAAATCTTCGAAATCATCAGGCATCAGTTGTCAAGTCACTAACAACTTCCAAATGAATTGCCTTAGTTTACAAACACACAAATACTGCTATGTACCCTACAATACTACAATACTATTGTGCTCGAGTTCGAACCCCGACATAGGTGGAGTTTCCCCCGATGAAGCAATACTGCAAGGTAGTTCCGTCGGCGAAAATGGAAACGATTGTGGATAACGAATAATTTTTTTGCTGTGTACCCTTTGAATGTTTTTTGTCCCCGATTTTTTGAGCATCTTATATGATATGGGCCGGCAAAATCAATCCCAGTGTTATGAAATGGGGGTGACACCGTTACCCTACTTTTGGGTAGGTTACCCATAATTTGCTCCGCAGTTACTTGGCGATATCTGGCACAAGTGACGCATTCCCTTAGGTATTTTTTAAGAGCGTTTCTTAAACCGAAAATCCAAAATTTCCTTTGAATTTGGCTTCTCATAAGGTTAATTCCTCCGTGTAAGGTTTCCTTATGAGCATCTTTAATCAACAACATTATTAGATTTGATTTATCTAAAATAATTGGATGTTTAGTATCAAAACATATGTTGGCATTTTGCAATCTTCCCCAAAAATGGATTTAAGCTCAAAATTTTGCTTTTTATGTCAATTTGCTTGTTCTGCGTAAGATATGAAATCTCTTTGCTAAATTGACATGCTTGTTGGTGTTTAATTATAAAATTTTTAGCATTCTTAAGCTCATTGACGGTTAGATATGATGGGTACGCCTTATCTCTTTTTTTAATGCCAATAAATCTAAATACATATGGCGTAATTCTGACCAGCTTATTTATACAGGAATACTTTTCAATTAGCTCCTGCATAATACTACTTTCTGTATTTAATAGTACGGAATTTACCATAACCTTGTCATCATCTGTTTTTTGTTTAGGCCATTTGTCTTTTGCCTCAACGAGCCACTTTGGCCCATTCCACCACAATTCGCAATCTTTTAACTTATTTGGATAAATACCCCTTGAAGCTACGTCTGCAGGGTTATCTTCAGATCTTACATGGTTCCATGTTATTTCTTTGATTTTTAGGATATCCTCTATGCGCCGCCTTACGAACTTTTCTTTACTAGCACCGTTTTTAATCCAGCATAGTGTGATAGTAGAATCGCTTCAAGCATACATTTCAGCTGGAGCAGCAATAGCCTACTGGACTCTTTGTAGCAATTGCGATAGCAAGTGTGCTGCACATAATTCCAATTTAGGAATAGTTTTCCTATTTTTGATAGGGTTAACTTTGTTCTTACTGGCTATTAAGGTAACTGCCCCACCAATTTTGGCATATTCTGATGCGTCAGCAAAACCATCAATCTGTAACAACATATCAGGCTGTGTCTTGATCCATCGGGGTAATCTGACTTCTTCCAGATACACCAAATTGTCCCTGAAAAACTTCCAGTCTGTTGCGTCGATATCGGACAACTCTTGATCCCAATTTTGGTCAGCTAGCCACAACTTTTGCAAGAATAACTTCCCTATTACTGTTACTGGTGCTAGCCAACCTAGTGGATCATAAATCTTGGCTAGTGTAGATAGCACTATTCTTTTATTTACTTTTCTGTTCTCGTCACAGTGTACCTTAAACTTAAATTCGTCTTTAAACGGCTCCCACTGCAAACCCAAGGTTTTAATTGCTTCGTTGTCATCAATTTTACTTTATTACCGCCTGTATAAATAACTTCTTCAACAATTTCGGAACATTTTCGAAATCCATTTTCTCAAATTCATTCCTGCCTTTTCCAGCTCTCTGGAAACCTTCTGAACTTTGTGTTTTGATTCTTGTATAGTATTACCTCCTGTTATTAAATCATCCATGTAGAATTCATCTCGGATAATTTCACTAACCACTTCATCCTGACACCTGTTTGCTATCTCTGCAAGTACCCTTGTATCTAAATAAGGTGCTGATGCAGTACCGTACGTTACCGTTGTCAATTTATATTTTCTTAATTTTTTCTGCGGTGAATTTCTCCACAAAATATGCAAATATTTTTGATCATCTTGATCAATGTCTATCTGCCGATACATTTTTTCAATATCTGCAGATGCTATGAACTGCCATTTTCTCCATTTTAAAATAATGTCGAATATTGTCCTTTTGAAGTCGTGGCCCGATCCACATTACGTCATTTAGACTTCTGTTGTTTGTTGTCTTCGCGGAGGCGTCAAATACAACTCTTAGTTTAGTAGTCAGACTTGTTTCTTTGACTACTGCTTGATGGGGCAGATAATAGACCCCTTCATCCTTAGTTTCGATCGTAGGACCCAAATCCAAATATTCCTTAATAAACTTTTCGTACTCTTTTTTTAAGTTTTGGATTTCTGTGAATTTTTTTTTCTGTCACCTAATTATTTTTCTTGCTTAAATTGGATCGTTACTACATATCTTCCTGAGGCATCAATCCAACTGTATCTACTTTTTCATCTGCCTCCATCTCCCAAAAACGCTCCATATCTGTGACATCTATTGCTGTAGCTACTATAGATTCATCTCCTTTTGATTTGGTACATCCCAACACGATCCAGCCAAACTGAGTATTCTGACCTAGCAAGCCATTCATCTTGGCAACTCCACCTTTTAAGATATGGGTATATACGTCTACCCCTATTATCATATCAACCCTACCAGTACCAGAGTATTTCGTCAACTTCATCGGACAAATTTGCTTTAATTTTAATTAAGTGTATTGACTCATTAATTATGTCAATCACTCCTTTTACACTCTTTGCGGATTCATTGTTGATCATCGGTAAATCAACGAATCGATTTAATTGCTCGGAAAATACCCTCCGATTATTTTCATACCGCTTGGGTAACAGTTCCCAAACGACACTATAATTGTCAGCTGAACCTGACAATAGATGAGCTACCATGCTCCTTGCTTCGCCCTTTAACGCGGATTTTAAATAATTAAATTTAAGATCAAGACTTAAATCTTCTCTTTTTTCAATTAATTCGGTAAATAACTCCACAAACAGGTTCCATTCTCTAGCCTCTTCCTGAATCTTTGGCAACACCGGTAGTTCAACCCTCACGGTAACATTCTCACTCTTACAATTTTCCTTATTGTTCACTTTCAATTCTAACACTGATAGCGAATTCCGGATATCGAATTCTAAATCATCCATAGTATTCTTTAATCTTCTTTAAGCTTCACCTGGCACGCCTGAACTTTCTCCCATAAATAATTAGGTATCCATTGATTCCTTATCTCGTTTACTTTCTCTACAACTCTGCGAGTTATGCTTCTAGGATCTAGTGCTTTTAACTGACTTAACCTGGTATGTAACCCTGCCTGCTTCTCTATTACTTTTGCAGCCTTATTTGTGAACATTTTAACTTATGCGTATATTTGGATATCGAAATAATTATATAATGATAATAATGAAATAAGTGGGTTGATGTAAGTACTTATGACTATTTTAATTTATTTTTTATCTGATGATCCTGTTCGCTGCTGCTTGTCTGTCAATGTGTAGAGTTTGCCGATAGCTTGGTGATGATTCGCCTGCCTCTTAACTCCGTCTGGTCTCCGGGCGCTTTTTCGTTTTCGAACTTTCGTGTTGCCTTGCTGCTTCTTTGCAACTGCGTCGTTGCTTGTTGAAGTTTTGTGTTGCCTACTTGCAACTATTTATGTGTGTACATATATATAGACTGATTTGCATATTATATATTTTTTTATTTTTTGGTTTTCACTTTCGATATCTGGGCTTCGAAATTATTGCAGTTGCTCGAATAGCCAAACTGCCTTTATTTAACTCGGTCGCACGTACTTTTTTTTTGCCGTCGCCGAAATTATTGCAGTTGCTCGATTAGCCAAACTGCTCTTTTAATCAGACGCACGCACTTTTTTTATTTATCAAGCAATATTTTGCTTAAATATTATACTCTGTCTCTTGCCACTGGTGGGGGAAAATAAGAGTTATTTTATTTTGCTACCTTAGCTGATCTTAGCATTTACACTTGCATAAGAATTCAGACTTCAAGGAGCTGATTCAATCTCTGAGTCTCCTACCACTGGTGGGGGAAAACTACAGAGCTCCTTTTTCCCGAAGGACCAAAATGAATAGGGATTCCGAAAAAGAAGAAAAACAAAATCTTCATTCGTTGAATTCAAAATATGAACTGATTTTATTAACAAAAGTATGGAGCTTATATAGGGAATCTTAGGCTCTAGGAGGTAATAATTGTTCTTATCTTATTGGAATGTAATCTTTTGGGTTAGTTTAGAATTACAAGTGTTTTTTCTACAATGTCTGAGGCTGAGAGAGCAAATGCTAGATTAGTTGTTTGTGACAAAAGTACTGTAGTATATTCATGCAAATAATCATTCAGTACAATGAGCTCAACTTGTAACACTCTGTTGCAAGTATAAACAATTAAACATATACGCACTAAAATATAATTGTGCACTTGAATATGTTTATATATATACATTGATGTATGTACATAAACATATTCACATAAATCTACAGCTAAGCATGATCATATATGTATGTACATTTGTATATGCACATACATATATTCACATAAGCAATGTATGCACAAGCGTAACATGAGCTAGAGCCAGGCCAGCGTGTGAACGCTGACCAAGCACTTTGATGCAAGCGCTCCAACAATATGTATATATGTACTGACACTCTCCCTCTCTTTTGTAGCTGTCGCATAAGTCGCAGCATAAGAATATGTATGTAAACTTAGCTTAAGCAAAATAATAATTTGGAATAAAGAATAATTCTAAAAACGACTATGCATGGACACTGACGTGTTCATCTTGGATATACTATTTTTTTATCAAAGGAACCCGGTCTTGGTATATATATAACATGGCGACCGTGACAGGACAAGGACCCGCTATCTGCTAACAAAAACAACAACTGCAATCTGCAAACCAAATGCAAAAATCAAACCAATCAATCAACGTTAATGTCAGAAGAACAACAACTGCAAGTATTAACCACAACACAAAACATGAACATTTTATTTATTTAAATGAAAATTTTATTTTAAATCAATTGGAATAAATGCCCAGAAGAAAGCAGAAGCAGCGGTTGGAACCATTTATAAATCAAGCGAACCAAAAGAAAATCAACCAATCAATCAACAAGGAACACCAATGAACAGTGAAGATATTCCCTTTGCGGAATCTGCTCCTATCGAGCAAAGGGATGCGCCGACGCTAGAAGAAGCGCTAGAGTTGTATCCCAACGATGGACCGCGCCCACTCACAATAGCTGAGTACCGGGCCCGCAACACCAAATCAACAGAGTCAAAGAAGACAAAAAGAGGAGGCCAAGTAAGAAAGCTACTCCAGCAGAAGAGGCTGGAAGTAGACCTACTGGCCACTCTGAAGACGGAGGAAGACCGACAACGCTGCATAGAGCGTATTGACATACTGAAAGCTGAACTTCGCCAAAGAGCGAAGAAACGCAAGGGGGCCGCAGAAATGCGCAAGCCTTAACTTGCCTTTAATTTAATAATAGTAATAATAACCTTAATAGCAAGTTGAAGCACGAAAGTGCAACTTGCGACTTACTAACTGTCCGATAGGCTTTTACTAACAATGTGGTTGGAGATTTTTTTTTAACAATAAATGAAAATGAAATGTATACCTGAATTGTGAGCCAACCACATTTTCTATAATTTTTCCACGTCTCTGGCTCGCTGTGCAAGACACAGTTGAGATAAATTTTATTTCTCTCTTACTTTTTTTTTTCTCTTCACAAATAATTAAAATAAAAAAAAATACGCATGAATCCATAACAATCTTATTTTAATATTTCAAATAGAAATCAAATTCAGACATTTTATGAAAAAAAAATTAAAGTAATTGCTAAAAAACAAGTTTTTAACCTGTCTTTATGAACTTTATTTCATATTTTTGAATACTTATAAAAAATAAAAACAAAAATCCCATACGTATGTTCGATAATAGTATAAGTAAATTTGATGATATATCCGTTATACCCACAATGGGGTTAATCGAAACAAAATCAGTGGACTCCACTGCAAATGTCATAAATAAAATTGAATCATCAAATGCTGATATGAGATTAACGAACATACTACTTTTAATAATTGTCATAATATTGTGCGCATATGTATTATATAAGGCTTACCTATTACACAATAAATGTGTAACAAAAAGAGCTCTAAGCCAAGCTAACGATCTAGATAAGATCTAAAAATACATATGCACACAAGCAATTATAAATCAAAACCTTTTTAACAAAAGATAAAATATATATATATATAAAAAAAAAAAAAAAAAAAAAATGACCCATTGTGACAGGTACTTTGAAAAAATAAACAACAGGCACCCTAGCATAGTCCAAGACTTAATTGAGGTTTTTAGGAGCGAGGGAAGTACCTCACCTCAACGCTCCATAAACTTAGTACAAATTAGGTTAGCTTACCTTGACATAACGGGCGAAGATTTCCCAGTCAAAGGAGGCACTAGGGTACAGATGAGTTTCATTCTCACGGTACCATATGTATGCTGTTTTTCAAACGCAGCGGGCACACTGCGTTTCTACCTAATGGAGGAACAACAGCAGTAAAGAACTAAATACATCCATAATCAGTTTAATAGGTTTAGGCAGTTAGTGTAGAATATGGATAAAGCAGAAACAAAACAGCTCCAAAAATATTTACCTTTCCTTGATTTCCTGATACAATCAGGTGAAACAAATCACAAATACAAGGAAATAAGGTATTGGATAGCCCACAACTACAAATTTCAAAAAAATATTGTAGATCTTATGGAAAAATCCATAAAAGTAGATTGTTAGCTAAGACTCCTTTAAGAAAAGACGTGCCCGGATGGGTCCACGAACTTTTCAAGGACTCAATTGCGCTGATAAACATATCAGAATCGAGTGCAGAACCAATAGATTTAACAGACTCAGATGTAGAAATAATAGACATAGAATAGTAAAACCTTACACATTTTCAATTTTTTTTTTCTTTAATTAACAAAAGGTCTAAACGACAAATTTCTTTTTTTTTTTAGTAAAATGGGTTCTCAAGAATCCAAAATAGAAATAGAAATTAATCTTAGAAATTAATCTTAACAAACTATGGTTACTTGGGATGATATAATAGGAAAAGCTAGAATACATGCACAAGAATTAACTAAATCTTGTAAGTGCCTCTCGCAGAATAGAGAAACATCCCAAGACACAGTAACCAAACACACGAAGATAATAACCGAGAATCTTCAAGCTATTAGAGCAGTATTAACTGAACACTATAGCAAACTAAAGATATGGCAAAAAGCAGCCGCAAGTGCGTTCTACAGTGATTACAAACAAAAAGCAATAACTGTGTTTAACAGACACAATATTGAATTTAAACAAACATCAGATTTGGAAACTTCAATAGTACTGGAAGAAAAAACGCAACTAATGGCTAATGAAGAAATAAGTCAAGAAGAACCATCAGCAATAAGTCTTAACAAGCCAATAATTCCCAAAGAAAACAACAAAATGACACAAACAGTGGTAGAATTCATAAACACAGCCACCAGGCTGCTACCATACTTCGATGGTGATATTAAAAATCTACCTGGTTTCCTTGGAGCGCTTCGCGTACTTAACAGCATAAAAGAAACGCACGAAGCAGTAGCTATCGAAATCATAAAATCAAAATTAAAGGGTCAAGCGGGTAATACCCTAAGTTCTGAAACAACGATTGATGAAGTAATACGAAAACTATCAACAATCTTCAAGGGGGAATCAGTGGATCTTTTAACAGCAAAAATTAAAAATCTGCAAAGAAACCCCAATAACTGTGTTTCATACACAAAGGAGATTACTGAGTTGACCGACGCCCTTAAAGGCGCATATATTTCGGATGGTCTTCCAACTGAACAAGCAATAAAATACACCACCAAAGTGGCAGTAAATGCTATGGTAAGCCATACCAAAAGTCAAAGAGTCCAGCTATTAATGGAATCAGGAAACTTTGATTCGGCTAAAGAAGCCATTGCTAGATTCACTACTCTTTCAGTAGAGACGGGCTCCACAGAAGGTTTCCAAAATAATACCATTTTTTATGCCCAGCATAATGACCGCGGCAGACGCCGCTATAACAATAATGGTAACTGGAGAAACAACTCGAATTGGAACAATAACAACTCGAATTGGAGCAATAACGATGCCCACAGAGCCCAACGAGGCCGAAATTATTCACGCTACCGAAGAGGCGGCCGTGGAGGTGGACACAATAATAATAGACAAAATACAAATAACCAACAGAATGGTTACAACAACACAAATGTCCGAATTACCCAAAGCGACCAGGGAAACGGACAAGATCCTCCAAATGCTCAAAATTAAAAAATAAAGTCTATTCCATTAACCTAAGTCTTAATAATTTCGTATCATTTAAGAATGTTAAAACAAATAAGAAAATAACATTTTTAATTGATACCGGTGCAGACATTTCAATAATAAAAGAAAATTCGGATGTATTTCACGACATCCAAGTAAACAAAACTGTAGACATTCGAGGCATAGGAGAAGGAGTAATAAACTCCAAAGGCCTAGTCTCAATAGAATTGCAGACAGATAAATATATTATTCCATACGAATTTCACATGCTTCATTCAGATTTCGCAATCCCATGCGATGGAATAATAGGATTAGATTTCATAAAAACTTTTAATTGCAAATTAGATTACAGCAATTCAGAAGATTGGCTTATACTTAGACCACAAAAATTAACGTACCCAATTTAGGTTCCAATAACATTCAATTCTGGTAACAACTCAACACTTCTACCAGCAAGATCCCAAGTGGTACGCAA
This sequence comes from Drosophila tropicalis, assembly GCF_018151085.1. Taxonomy (NCBI): domain Eukaryota; kingdom Metazoa; phylum Arthropoda; class Insecta; order Diptera; family Drosophilidae; genus Drosophila; species Drosophila tropicalis. The sequence goes on from NW_027173482.1 coordinate 718,482, forward strand.
AATAGAACTATCTTCAGCAGAAGATAACATTTTGATTCCGAATCAGGAAATTAAACCGGGCGTTTATGTCGCAAACACTATTGCAACAGCCCAAAGTACTTTTGTCCGATTCTTAAATACCACAGATAAATGCCAAATAGTAGGCGTTAACAATATAAAATTTGAATCACCTTTGAACTACGATATAGTTCAAAATACCAGAGATATAAGAAAAGAATCTGTAATTCATAAATTGAAGAAAAATTTCCCAATACTATTCAAAGACAAACTCGAAAAGTTATGCACTGAGTATAGTGATGTGTTCGGACTTGACACCGAACCGATCACAACAAATAATTTTTATAAACAAAAATTAAGACTTAAGGATGATGAACCGGTATATGTGAAAAATTACCGGAGTCCGCATAGCCAAATAAACGAGATCCAGCGACAAGTTGGAAAGTTAATCGAACAGGGTATTGTTGAACCATCTGTTTCGCCTTATAATAGCCCACTCTTGCTAGTCCCAAAGAAAACACTTTCGGGATCTAAAGAAAAAAACTGGCGATTAGTAATTGACTATCGTCAAATAAACAAAAAATTGCTGTCAGATAAGTTTCCGCTCCCCAGAATTGATGATATTCTTGATCAATTGGGAAGAGCAAAATATTTTTCTTGCCTTGACTTAATGTCAGGTTTTCATCAAATTGAACTAGAAGAAAAATCAAGAGATATAACGTCTTTTTCAACAAGCAATGGCTCATATCGTTTTACACGATTACCTTTCGGTCTAAAAATAGCACCTAATTCATTTCAGAGAATGATGACAATAGCATTCTCGGGGCTTGAGCCAAGTCAAGCTTTCCTCTATATGGATGATTTAATCGTTATTGGTTGTACTGAACAACATATGATTAAAAATTTAGTAGATGTTTTTAAACTCTGCAGAAAAAATAATCTAAAACTGCATCCAGAAAAATGTTCATTCTTTATGCATGAGGTGACATTCCTAGGTCACAAATGCACAGATAAAGGAATCTTGCCAGACGACACAAAATTTGACGTCATCAAGAATTATCCAGTCCCACATGATGCAGATAGTGCTAGACGTTTCGTTACATTTTGCAATTACTATAGACGTTTCATAAAAAATTTCGCCGAATATTCCCGGCACATAACAAGATTATGTAAAAAGAATGTTCCATTCGAATGGACAGCAGAATGCGAAAATGCATTCCAATACTTAAAAGAAAAGCTCGTTCAACCTAATCTATTGCAGTACCCGGATTTTAGCAAAGAATTTTGCATAATCACAGATGCAAGCAAACAAGCATGTGGAGCAGTTTTAACACAAAACTATAATGGACTCCAGCTTCCAGTTTCATATGCATCAAGAGCATTCACTAAAGGTGAAAGCAACAAGAGTACTACAGAACAAGAGCTAGCAGCAATACACTGGGCAATAACATATTTTCGACCATATATATATGGAAAACATTTCACAGTGCGAACAGACCATAGACCATTAACATATTTGTTCTCCATGGTCAACCCGAGTTCAAAACTGACACGCATGCGGCTAGAATTGGAAGAGTACGACTTTACAGTAGAGTATTTGAGAGGTAAAGATAACTTTGTGGCAGACGCCCTATCAAGGATAACAATATCCGATCTAATTGACATGAACAAAAAAATCCTGAAAGTCACTACCAGGTACCAAAGTAGACAAAACAATTTCTGCGCAGAAAATAAACAAGAACTATTGCCAAGGCAAAATCTTGAAAAAGCTTCCGAGCCCAACGTATATGACGTTATTGTAAATGACGAAGTACGAAAAGTAGTGACCTTGCGATTCCTGATTCCTGATTCCTCGACCACATTCAAACATGGCAAGAAAGTTATAGCAAGAATTGACATTTGCGATATGTATACCAATGGAATTCTCGACTTAGGTCAGTTTTTTCAAAGGCTCGAAAAAGAAGCCGGTATACTTAGTATCACCAAAGTCAAAGTGGCACCGAGCGAAAAGATCTTTGAAACTATTTCAATAGAATCTTTCAAAAATATGGGCAATAGAATTTTACAATTTTTAAGAGTAGCGCTACTCAAGCCGGTGACCCAAGTAAATAATAAGAAAGAAAAAGAAGCTATATTGTCTACATTCCATGACGATCCCATTCAAGGAGGTCATACAGGCATAAATAAAACAATTACAAAAATAAAGAGACGATATTATTGGAAAAACATGACTAAATGTGTAAAAAAGTACATTAATAAATGTCAAAAATGCCTGACGTCGAAAACGACAAAACATACAAGATCACCTATGATTATAACCGAAACACCACTACCACATTCGGAAAATGGGAATGAATACGCAATCACATTAATATGTGACCTGACAAAGTATTTAGTAGCAGTTCCTGTTGCAAACAAAAGTGCAACAACTGTAGCAAAAGCCATATTCGAATCTTTTATTCTGAAGTACGGTCCAATGAAGACGTTCATTACGGACATGGGAACAGAATATAAAAATTCCATTATTACTGAGCTGTGCAAATATTCGGCATAGCCGAAGTTAGCTTCTTTTTTATTAACGAGCTTATCTAGCAAATCATCGATTAAGGGCAACGGGAAATATAGTTATATTTCAATGTAATTTTATTCAGTTTCCTAAAGTCGATGCATAATCTCAAACCTCCCGTTTTTTTCTTTACTAAAACAATTGGAGAGGCATATTCTGACTCACTAGCACGAATTATTCCTTCTTTCAAGCACTCGTCTAACATTTTCTAAATATTCTTTTTCCTCGTATGATTGTCTTCGAGGAGGACAACCGAACGGTTTGGACTTCTCTAGACAAATCTTCAATTCACTCCTAACCATTGGGACTTGTGGACTCTTAGCATTAACATAATTCTCTCAAAATACTTTCAATAACCGACTTTTCGTAATAAAATCTATTTCTTTCCACACGTACATTTTTCTATATTCATCATGTCACTCTCAAAGTTATTATCGTGAATTTCTAACTAAACTGACTTCTTTACATTTTCTTTACTATCAGACAACATAATAATCTCCTCACATAAGTCACGACTCCCAGCTATCAACACTTGATCATCAACTAACTCTTGCTCTTCGTCTGGATAAGTACATAAGTACAATTGATTCGTAACACTTTCTTCACATAATTTCTGGTGTTTAACAATCTCTTCATCAGTACTTAACTATCGATTCATAACAATTTCTTTATATAACTTTCGCTCCTTAGCACTATCTTCAACATTACATAACGATCGACTTCTATCTACTTTACAATTATAGTTTGACATTTCTTCGTTTACCAGGCTCAATTTCACAATCCCGTCCAACGCACTTAAATCTATACGCAAACGACAGGCTTTAAAAAAATTTTGCACCCAATATTGCACCTTGACGCATAGACTCTTCAACAACCACAATTAACTCAAAATCAATTTTTTCTTTATACTTAATTATGTAACAGGAAATTTTGCAGTGTATTTTCAATGGACTTTTATCAATTAACTTTATAACAAACAACGATCTTGACGGTCAGTCGACGGTTAGTGAATACTTAATTGTGTGAAAGAAAAGCTTTTCTTGCTTTAGAAGAGGCGAAAACATCGTTAACAGATTCAAGTTCATTTTTCTTGCCAATTCTGATTCTAAACAAAGAGTTGCCAATCCAGACACTCTTGCTTGAGTTGAAAAAGAACGGTGGAAATTTTATATCCTCGCAAGTACGCTAATGAGCGTTCAGCACTGGCTACTGAAACTGGCAAGGTACAAAATATTTGCAGAGCGACACAAATGTTTGGGAAGAGATTTTGCAAGTTTTTTGCTGTGATGTCATTTAGCAACTGGAATGGACGAAGACACGCAGTGAAGTTCGCTTCATAAACGTGCTTTAAATGAATGACTTCAGTTGACAGTTCTTGAGCAACGCCAGAAGCGTACATTTCCACAAAATTGTCTGCCGCCTTTTGTATCTCTTCATCTTCCATCTCTTGAAACCTCCATGAAAATGAAAAAACGTTAACGATATCTCTAATTGCAGCGAATCTGTGATGAATTCCGGGGTTACTGAATCTATTAACACGAAGAAAGTATTTCTTTTGAATTCGATTTCTTCTTCAGTGCTGTATTCATCTTCAGGCAACGGCAAATGGTCAGCGAGTATTTTCTTCCGAGGAACAGGCAATGTTGAAGAAGTGTCTTCCATTTTATTCGCAACCACTTTGCATTCCCGCAAAATAATATTCCATTGATTACGCAGGAGCTGCAAATCGTCCACAAGACTCTCGAGATTCTTTTCTTCAATGTCGATAGTTCCTCCCCTGGCTTGAATTTTAAACCAAATGGATGACATCAAAACACATTCGAATTTGCTCTTGTATTTTATGACTCCTTGCACATCTCTGCTAGTTTCAGCGGACAAGTTCAGTTTTTTTAAATCCTCCAACGTATGTTTCAAACCAGAAAGATTTTTTGCAAATGGTTTTACGGCGTCAATCCCAGCAGACCATCTTGTGTCGGACAGAGTATGAAGTAAAGTCGGTATTCTAGACTTTAAAATCTCCCAATGTTGTGGACTTCCACTGAAGATGTTGACTTCTGGACAACGGCGAAGAAAGTGATTGCTGAGGTGCAGCATTCCGCGGAATCAACTCCAACTAGGTTCAAGCTGTGAGCTGCGCACGGTGAATAAATTGCATTTGGATTATCGCGTCGAATCCATGCTTGTGCTCCTTTGTACGCTCCTTTCATATTTGCGTCATTATCATATCCTTGTCCTCGACGAATCTTTTCCAAATGTTCACGAAGAACTGCATCGTAGTGGCTGATCAATTCCACAACCCCTAAGAAATTTCCGTCATTTCGCTCTCCAACAAGATTATTTTTTCTCTGAAAGCCAACCCTCTCTAGCCAAAAAAAAGAATTTTATCAATAATACGAGTGAAAATTTCTTTCCTTTTTCGGTTAAGGCCGAATCAATAGTAAACTCCTTGTCAATTCGCAACTGCAACTGAAGCCATTTTACATAACACTGCATATGATCTTTATTTATTCTTCATTTATTCATGCGATGGTAACCTCTCATGCAATTTTTTCCACGCTTTATTTTTCAAATTTCCATCGGCAGTACAAAGGTGTGATCTACTCTGTGTATTATTATTAAGTAAACGACATGGTAAGCAGAAAAGAGCATTTTTACTTGCACTCCAGATCAATAAATCACGTGGTACCGTCTTTCCATTTGGCAAAACTCTTTGTAGAAGTGATATAGAAAATGGTTCATTTAATTAATCTCGTGGAAAAGTCGAAGGCATTTTTTGACATCCTCACCGAATAATGTCGTGAATCACATTATGTTACGGAAATTCCATTTCAAGGTTTTCAATATCAAAATCATTAAGACACTCATACCCCGCTTTTACTTTGGCTGGTTCTGCTGTTTTGTTTTGGGTCGATGTATAACCAATATTAAAAGTGTCAGTACGGGTAAGAATCTTTTTAAAGGAGCAATGTAGTCTGAAGAATTCACGGATCCTTTTCCAGAAGTATCCGAAAGCTGCTGATTCTCTGATATGACTAGGTATGACTTCACTCGTACTTTGGGGGATATCTTTCTTCGAAAAAAAATCAAAAGCTGCAAGAGTTTTTTGTGATTTTTGTGCTTTCCAGACGTTTTGTTCTCGCTCCGCTCGCTCTTTTCTCTTCTGGCTTCCAGATTTGTGTTGATACATTTTGGCTAACCATTAAATTTTTGGTTTTCATGATATTTCTTAAAAAATAAAATAAAATAAATAAAATTGCATATATACTTTGCATATAATATATGTACGTTTTTGAAATGTAAAGCCGTTACTTTAAAAACTCTAATAATTTTCACATGAAATTTTTTGAAAATAACTTTACCAAATGATCCTCAAACGTATTTTTTTGTTTTACATATTTTGGGTACATACTTAAAATCACCGTTATCATTGCAAAAGAGCAGACAAAAAAAAAGAAAAGCAAACCGTACGCTCTTAAAAAGCTGATGTTGCTTACAGGCAACGCTGGGGTCGAACTTGACTCGGAATGCCAAAAAAATATTGTTTGAAATTTGGATACATTCACGCAGATTTATTTTGACATCACAATACTTACGTTTGTTTCGTTTAAATACACTTGAAAACGTCAGCCAAGCCTTGGCTTTACGCAAATGTCGGAAAACGTGTTCGGACGTGCACGATTTTATTTCGGCGGTTCAGATTCTCGACATCTCTGAGCACTGTACGTTGAAACGCATTCGTGCTGCGCTAAGCAAGAAAGATTGCGAACGAAATATACTGACGATGATTGCTGAAAGCGCGCGCAGCTCCACAAACCAATAGCGCGTTCTTATTGGTCAATGCTCTTCGGGCACGAAAATTTGAAAGGATGGATTCTATGCAAATATCAAAATCACAATCGCAGTGAAGCTTTTTCGGAAATCGAGGGTCCTTCTGAAAACTGAAAACTGCGTGACCGGGGGAAACCCACACGTCACCCCCCCGCGGTTATATATAAATTAGTATAACCCTTTAAGTAAATCTTAACATATCTTACATAGTCATCGCCATCATGAAATGATGAACCGGGTGGTCTCTTCGGTTTACCTCAATCCGCATTAAACGCCCTTAGAAACTCCATCGGATCCGTGAATTGAATGGATGAACAGCTCCTCTGTATCCAAATTTCTATTCTTGCCAAAGTCATCTTCGCTTCGAAATAAATGACAAACTTTTCTTGGCGTTGCCACATGTTGTTCAAAATTTGGTCGCAAGATTGCCTTCGAATACAAGTTTGACCGAACGCCAATATTAAATGTTCGTACAGCTGCTCGAACGGTTCGATCGTGTTAGGTTCGCTTAAATCCAACGTATTGCGGCACCCTTTAGTTTTGCCGCAAGCAACATGCGCACACAAATCTCGTTCAACTCGAAAACTTGCCCAATGCTCTTTAACTGTCCAATCCATCTGATTGCACAGTCTTGTCCATAGAAGTCTACACCGATACGCCTTGACTTCTGCTTCCAATTTTCTTATGCTCAATATTCCGTTAAAATTCTCCGAATTTGTCGCTGCGGCGTCATTTCGATCTGGCAGAACTTTTTGCTGCAAATCTTGATGCCAGCTAGATCTGCGTTTTGGCCACTCATCATCATTGGATTGACTTGCCCTTCTTCAGATTCTGGGCCACTATAATCCGTTAACTCCAGTGCACAGCCTCTGCCCAATAAAGGGACCAGGTTAAGTCGCGCCACTAAATCAGCTTTGCTGATAGTAGCAATAGTCAAGTAGCATTTTAAATACATTCAGTACCACTTCAACCTTTCTGGTGTCAAGACGTGCCATAATTGTGTTGATACGCAAACACCACTAACGGACATCACTTCTTTTGGCGTTCAGGGTAATCTACTGCATTTAGTGGACAGCTACTTCATGAATAGGCGCCTCCGATACTCGACTATAGACGGCTCGGAGGAATATAACATTTCTGCTGGAGTACCACAGGGATCAGTCCTGGGCCCTCTCTTGTAGAACTCCATGTAAGACGATGTCCCCAAATTAAATATTCATCCGTATAATCGGCTCGGCCGATGTTTTCCCAGTGGTAACGGAAAAGAAGCTTGCAGCAGCGGGACAAAAATGCAACAACGCCATTGCAACTATTGGCCGCTATATGGATGTTGCAGGTCTTGAATGGGCAGCCCACAAAACTGAAGCCGTTTTAATTAGCAGCAGGAAAAAAGTCGAGACTGCCTCTATAGAAGTTGGTGGCAAAACCATCACATCTAAGAGGGCCATTAAATAGTGCTGGATACACGACTCTGCTTCCGTGTAGTATACTCATAACAAAAATCATTCAACACAAAGAGCTCAATTTGTGACACTTTGTTGCAAGTATAAACAATATACCAGAGGGCCGGGGCTAACTTCGACCGCGTCAAAGTTTGAATACCCTTGCAACTTTTTTTGTTACTCTGTCCTTACCTATGGCTATCAAAGTGGAAAAACGTTTTATCTAAAAATGCTTATGTTTGCCAAAGAATGGCCTACAATCATTGGAAATAACGAAGATAGTGATCAAAGTCACTGTTTTCGACCGATCGTTTCTATGGGAGCTATATGATATAGTCACCCGATCTTTATCAAATTTGGCACAGTAGTTTATAGGCGTAAAAAACCTCTCTCTCACGACAATAGCACAGAAAATAACGAAGTTATTGAGAAAAGTCACTGTTCGTGCCTTGTCGTTTGTATGGGAGCTATATGATATAGTAGTCCGATCCGGCTGAATCCGAGATATACTGCAGTATTAACAAGCTTGAACTCGTCTTGTTGTGCTGATCAAGAATATATATACTTTGTATGGTCGGAGATGTGTATACATTGATATATTCACATAAACATATTCACATAAATATACAGCTAAGCATGTTCATATATGTATGTATGTACATTTATATATGCATTTACATGTACATTTATATATGCACATACATACATATATTCACATAAGCAACAATGCACAGGAGTAACATGAGCTAGAGCCAGGCCAGCGTGTGAACGCTGACCAAGCACTTTGATGCAAACGCTCCAAATAATATGTATGTATGTACTAACACTCTCCTTCTCTTTTGTAGCTGTCGCCTAAGTCGCAGCATATAAATATATATGTAACAATAGGTTAAGCAAAAGAATATTTTTGGATTAAAAATCAATCTAAATATTACCACCAAACGGAACTGACGTGTTTGTATCTAAACCTCCAAGCGAAGTGGAACCCGGTCATTACATGGCGACCGTGACAATAGGTCAAAGTTAGACCTAAGGACGTCGCAAGGACCAAGGGTAAAAATTTTTGTGAACGTATGAGAAATGGCAACGATGGATAGTTATCCATCTGGTAAGTAGTTACTTTTAAAGAGTTACCAGACGAAGCCCGGGCATTAGAAACAACATAGTAGAGGTGTTTAGAAGTGAGCAAAGCCACTCCCCTCAAAGCTCGCATTCTGTAGTGCGGATGAGAACAACAATCTTAGATCTAGCTGGAGAAAAATTCCCAGTGGAAGAAGACACATGAATAGAAATGTGCTTTTTATTAAATGTACCAAACATTTGCAGTATCAGTCGAAACAGCTTAAGCGACATTTTTGCACCTTCGTCTGAAGTGTCAAGATCCCTAATTCTTGGATTGCTGGCCAACAATCGCAAAAATATTGTAACCTAAGGTCTGGTGGTGGTGTGCAGTAGACGTAAAGTTGTCTATTTTTAAATATTTGCACAAGTCTTTTATTGTTGAATTTTTGTATTCCGTTGCCATGTCCGTAACGATCGTCTTTATTGGACCGTGCTTCAGAATAAAGGATTCGAATATTGCTTTTGCAACTGTTGAAGCGTTTTTTTTTGGAACTGGTACTGCTACTAAGTATTCATTACCATCTTCAAATTTTGGTAGTGGACCAATGGTGTCTACTATTACCCTATCAAAAGCAAGCATGGGGGTTTTGGTAATGTCGTTTTTTACTTTAGACATTTTTCACATTTATTAATGTAGTCTTTTACATGACGTGTCATGTTTTTATAACATACACCCATAGGGTGAAATGGTATATTAAAGTCGCCAAAATGTATGTAACAGGCAGAAGGAAGCTTCTCCGACCCTATAAAGTATATATATTCTTGATCAGGATCAACAGCCGAGTCGTTCTAGCCATGTCCGTCTGTCCGTCCGTCTGTCCGTCCGTCTGTCCGTCTGTATGAACACGCAGATCTCGGAGGCTATAAGAGCTAGAGCCACCAAATTTGGTATGTATACTCGTGTAGTATGTAACTGTAGAGTTAATTGGAATTTTGGCCACGCCCCCTTACGCCCCCAGGAATCTCATAAAAATATTTTTCTTAAAAAGTATAACAGCTAGAGACATCAAATTTGGTTTATATACCCGTTTAGTTAGCGCGCAGAAACTAAACTAAACTCCCAGTCCCTGCCCAAGAAGGTTGATCATAATGCGTTAGTGCCATGGACTGCCAAAATCTGGAACATCAAGAATACACAGACAGTATTAAGTTATATTCGCAGCACCTGCAACAGATATGGAACAATGTTCAGCATCCTGGAGTCGCTGTCAAAGGCCTTTTAAAAGATGTTCCCAACCATCAGTTTTGTGCTTCGAAACCAATATTTCTGGAAGATACTAATGAGATGAAATGGCTTATTGAAAAGTCCCATGGAGCAGTTTTGGAAATTCAGATTGACCATAAAGAGTCGGTCGTTGTGCCATTTCGTATACCTTACACTTCCTTTAAAAAAAAGAAGAATAACACAAAAATTTCGACTTGTTTAAGATAAAGTAACCTCTGGGAAATCAGTTAACTGGCCTTATTATTTTATTTAGTACCTACATAAGTATAACTAACATAAAACTATTGCTTTGAAAATTTATATCCAAAAGAAGTATATCAATATGTCTTTTGATTTAAATCATAAGAACTGGATATCTACTAGAAAAGATATTGGACAACTTATTTCTTCCTTATGAGTGTGTGGTATTCTGAAATTTTTTATGTATACTGGCTGTTTATCATTCAATCTTAGTTCTTGTTTGTATAAGTTATTTGTTGTAATTGGTTCGTTTTCTAGACCGAATATATCTGTATACTTGGTGCAGAGGTGGAAAGTTTGGCATCAGTTTTTGCATAACTAATTGACTTTGGTCATCAGTTATCTGTACTATTTCATAATTATTTATTATTAGAAATGTTTACTCTTTTGGTTGTGTTTAATATTCCTTTTTGACTACTTAATTTAAGATGATGTTTGTATTTTCGTTTGGAATATTTGTCGGATAACTTCAGATCTTGCTGCGAGGATTGTGGTATTGCTCTTACAGGTGTGTAATACTGTGTAATAATGAGTTCAATGAAAGACGTAAGTATTTCTTGAATTAATTTAATGTTTACTTATTTATATGTCCAGATCCACTATTTCACCTTGTCAGCATGGCTTTATGAAAGGTCGTTCATCGCTTACCGAACTTTTAGACTTGACTACCCTTGTACACCATGGCTTCCGTAAAAAGCGTCAAACTGATGTTATTTGTACTGACTTTAGTAAGGCTTTCGATACGGTTGATCATTCTATGCTTCTCGCGAAACTTAACATCAGATTTGTTATTACTATAATGATCCTTCTTTCCAACAGTACTTGCAATCAGATCTCGATGCGTTCTGTGATTGGTGCCACGTTAATAAATTACACCTTAATGCCTCTAAGTGTTCTTTTATGACTTTCAGTCGTTTGTCTCCGCTCCTAGCTCATTACTCTATTAAGTCTGTTCTGTTAGATTGTATACCATCATTCAAAGACTTAGGCGTTATTTTTGACCCTAAACTTTCATTTAAAATTCATATTTCTTCAATTGTCAATAGAGCATGCAGCCTTCTTGGCTTCATAAAACGTTGGGCCAAAGAATTTGATGACCCCTAGTTGGAACTACTCTAGAATATTGGTCGGTTCAGAAACAATTCCTTAAGTTCGCGTTACACGGTCTTGATTGGGACCCGTGTCTTTTCCTACCGTCTTATTCTGACAGACTTCTTCTTATTAATCTTCCTTCACTTTACAATCGTAGGCTCGTATTTGGCATTCTCTTTCTCCATAAACTAGTCAACGGCGAAGTCATTTTTACTAATTTACTAGATACGCTATATTTTTGTGTTCCCTCACGTATACCTGTACTTTATACTTCTACTTTTTTTTGTTCTTTTGTGTACTTAATTTATAACATTCACATTAAATTAAATTATCTCAACCAATTTTTATCATCGCAATATTCATCGCGAAGTTTAAAGTTAAATTTACAATTTGATTATCATCAAAATATTAACAAACAAACTTATTATTTTGTTGTTGCGCTGCTTAGTTTTGATTTGTGTCTATTCTTTGCTCCCACCCTTTTGCTTGTGTGGCGTTGGTGCTCTCTATTCTTTTGTTTTCTCTTTTGATCGCGCTCGCGTCCGTTAACTTCGCGCTTGTGACATGTTTTTGTTGTTGTGTGTTTTAATACAAAAAATATTCTCTTTTTTTTGTCTCTTTTTCATTTGCATATTGCAGTCAGCTTTTGCTTTGGTTTGTATACGCCTCTCTTAACATTTCCATCTTTCCCTTTTTATTTACATACTGATTTATAATTTGTTTTTGATAACTAAATTTTTTTAATAATGTCGGTCTGTTGCCAATATAATTGCAATAATCCCAGCAAGACCAGTGAAGACTTTATTAACTGTTGGCTGTGTGACAACGTAATGCACTTTAAATGTGGTTATACAGTCAAGATGCGGGATAGTATTGCACACGGTGGCGGCCTTAAATGGGACTGTCATTCGTGTCGTGGCTTGGAGCTCGAGATGCGAGGTTTTATGAAACGAACTGGGGATGCATTTAAAACCCTGTCAGCTGGCGTTCATAAGCTCCAAGAGGAGCTTTTGGGGATGGAGGTTAAATTCAGAAGTTCTAAGCTTTTGATTGAATATCCGACGCGTAAGAGGGCAAGGTTTCAGTGCGCGTCCCTCAGTGCGTCGGCACATCGATCTCTACCAGTTCCGGCTTCGGACAATGACCCTATGTCAGCAGCTGATATCGTCTAGGAGTCCGGCTTTGGCAGGTGTGGAGTCTCTTCGCATTTCCCCTGGAGACAGTATCCAGTAGAAACATGCAAAATATGCGTATGAACGTATTTTACAAAGCAGTCCACAAGGCCAGAATTGGCCGTTGGCTAGTGGCGGCGCTAGAGTGCTCGTGTGTTTGTAGAGTGAGCGAGATAGCACATACTATGAATTATGTAAAAACAATTTAATAGACATAGGTACATTTAGTTTTCGAAATTTGAAATATTTGTTTCACCTGGTGTATGGTATACCCAAGTCGGCGAGACGACTCACTTACTTCATTCCAATAATAGTGTCTTCTTACTCTGGGCAATGTTTTTGTAATGCCTGTATGGCCACCCTGTGTAGGATCATCATGATATGCAGGCAATATCGCTGTTTTATTTTTATCTTTTTCTATAATGGTCACCGGTCGGAGTATCGCTACTCTTAATGATTTTATTGCCCATTTGTTTAAAAGATTCTATTAAAAAGGTTTCAAAGATTTTTTCACTCGGTGCCAATTTGAGTTTTTTGATATCTAGTATACTGACTTGTTTTTCAAGCCTTGGAAAAAACAAACCTATGTCGGGGTTTCCATTGGTGTACAGATCTCCAATCTCAATTCTTGCTATAACTTTCTTTTCATGTTTGAGGAAACATAAATTATGTGTTATGCGCAAGGTCACTACTTTTCGTACTTCATCATTGCAGAGTACTTGATGTATTTTGGGGTTAGAAGCATCATAAGGGGCACGTACCTTATTGTATTTTGTATTTTTTTGTATTTTGTATTTTCATTTTTATTCTGTGGCCAGATATTTTTTTGTCTACTTTGCTGCCTGGTAGTGACTTTCAGGACATTCGCTTTTAAATTTTTTAGATCCTGTATTGTAATGCGGGATAATGACTAGTCAAAGCTGCTCCACATGCTTATTTGCTAGCATCTCTTATTATAAAAAATCTGGATACTGCAACAGTGTGGAACTGTTTGGACTAAACAAAATCTCTGTTCTTCTTACACAGCAGTTTTGAATAAAACGTCTGTAGTAGTTACAAAAAACTACAAATCTTCTAGCACTATCAGAACTTTTTGGTACTGGGTATTTTTGACATCGTATTTGGTGTGATCTGGCAATAAGCCTTCGTCACTACATTTGTGAACTGGGAATGTTACTTCGTGCATGAACAATGAACACTTTTTAGGATGCAGTTTGAGGTTGTGTTTTCTGCATATGGAAAATAAATCCTTTAGGTTTTTGAGCATGTTTTCTCAGAACAATCGATGACTATAAAGTCATCCATGTAAAGGAATGAATTGTCATTTTTCTTTGAAAGCATCTTAAATTCAGACCATTGCTAGTCTGGTAAAGTGTTAAGATCCATTGCAAGTGGAAAATAACGTAATGCTTTACGAGTTTTCTTCTAAATCTATTTGCTGGAAACCGGACATTAAATCTAGGCATGAAAAATATTTGGCTCTGCCTAGTTGTTCGAGAATATCGTCAATTCTTGGTAATGGGAATTTATCGGACAATAGTTTTTTGTTTATTTCGCGATAGTCTGTTACTAATCTCTATCGTTTCTTTTCTGACCCTGGTAAGACCTTTTTCGACTATTATACTCAGACACTGAGGATTCAACTATTTTGTCTTTAATGAGTTTATCGACTTGTCTCGTTTTTCAAAGTTAGCGGACGTTGACGATACTATGCGCAGTACGTTCAAGTGGCCCTTACGACAGCAGGACATAGCCTGTTACGCGCGAGCCCAAGCAGATAACTGCCCACCTCCCACCCGACCGACCGAGGGGTGCAGCCGTATAACGCACGGCATGAATCGCGTGGACAAATACACAATAGAAAAAACAGACAAACAAATAATACTACAGCTATCTATTAACTAAATGGGATAGGATAGATGTTTTAAGCATATTAATAGAAAACTCTGAGCCGATTACAGGGAATAGAAGGTTGTAATCAGAGCAGAGGACCCTAAAAGGTTCATGCATAGCATAGTTAGAAGAACAACGACTAAGGGATAAAGGTATCATAGGGTGTCTACTCCGTCTACATGGTACCGACAGATTCACCCGAGCTAATAACTCAAGCGAGTCGATATCACCAATTAGGAACTTGTGCATAAAAATGATACCAAGCATAATTCTACGGTTAGTTAGAGATGGAAGGTTAATCAAGAGAAGTCTACTAGAATACGAAGGCAAATTGACATTGCGATCCCAGCTTAAGCCACGAAGAGCAAATAACAAGAACTGCTTTTGAACGGATTCAAGTCTAATCTGGTGCGACTCATATTGAGGTGACCAAATGCAAGATCCATACTCTAAAATAGGACGGACAAGCGAAGTAAAAAGAAATTTAGTTGTATAGGGGTCATCAAATTTTTTTGACCATCTTTTAATGAAACCCAGAACACTCACGGCCTTTACGGCCGTGGTGGAAATATGGGTGTTAAAATTTAACTTATGGTCCATAAGTACGCCCAAATCATTCATATAATTTAGACGTTCTAAAGGACTATTATTTAGAAAATAAGTGACCAGCTGAGGAGAGTTACGCAAAAAAGCCATTTCCTCACATTTGGTATTGTTAAGATTTAGTAGATTAAAATGGCACCAGGATTGAAAGTTTTTAAGATCAGCTTGTAGCCGATGGAAGATCGTTAATGAATAATGTGAAAAGCAGAGGGCCAAGATGACTACCTTGGTGTAAACCAGAAGTCACAGGAATGGAATTGGAAAAAGAAGACTTAAAAAGTACCTTCTGTTTTCTATTTGTTAAATATTCTCGAACCCAAGAAAGGAAAAGCGGTGGAAACCCAATGTCGCTCAGCTTAGAAAGTAATAGGGTATGATTAACGGAATCAAAGGCTTTGCTAAAGTCAGTATATATTACATCAGTTTGCTTACCATTTTTGAACCCCTTGATAATTATTGATGTAAATTCTAAAAGGTTAGTGGTTGTAGATCTACGTTTCACAAACCCATGTTGGGATGGCGAAATAATAGAGCTGCAAAAATGTTGCATTTGAGAAGTTACTATTTTCTCAAAAGCTTTCGGAATAGCGGACAATTTTGAGATACCCCTATAGTTAGAGGCTTCGGACTTTTTGCCATTTTTATGCAGAGGAATGATATACGACTCCTTCCAAATATGTGTAAAAGAGTAAGATTCGACAGACAATAGAAACAATTTTAAAATGGGTTTACATAATGCGTTTGCACAGAACCTGAGTACACATCCAGGAAGACCATCTGGCCCCGGAGAATAATTAGGTTTAACTAGTTTAAGTTCGCTAAGAAGAGAACTTTCATCAATCACTGGATTGAAAATGCAATTAGCTTTTTCTAAATGATAAGGATACGGACTTGCTCGATATTCCGTTGAGGAATAGGTTGTTTTGAAAAAATTCGCAAACATTTCGGCAATTGCCTGATCAGTGCTCGCTTTTTTATTTTGAAAAGACAAAAAAGATGGGTGCACAGAGGTCTTACGTTTAGAATTAACAAAGTTATAAAATTGTTTAGGGTCAGAAGAAAACTGAAGCTTACACCGCTGAAGATAATTCTTATAGCATTGTGTATTAAGCATCATGAACTTTGAACGAGCGACTGTATACAGAGCATAATCTGATGAACGACGTGTTTTTTGAAACTTCTTATAATATCGAGTCTTCACATTTTTCAAATTGGATAACTCACGAGAGAACCAGGGAGGTTTGTTAAGCCGCTCCAGCCTACCAAGAGGCACACAAATATCAAAGAGTGAATTCAGATTATCATAGAAAAAACGAACAGCTGAGTTCATATCTCTACAATTGTACAGATAAGACCAATCGGTAGTAGCAATGTTTTCATTAAGGCTGGCAAAGTCAGTCTTACGAAAGCACCTAGTTAGAGGTAACTCATTTGAACCAAGTAATGGTGAAAGCAAGGGCAAATCAACTTTTAAATTTAATGTAGGATGAAATTTGTCTTCTGGAAGAACAAATGGTTCGATCCTAGAAACCTCACAATAAGAAGAATCCAATACAAAAATAAGATCTAACGATTTTGCATTAGAATTTAAGACAGGATTGACTTGGGATAAAGATAAGCCTAGAAGGCCATCAATGAAGTCATGACAAAGAGGGCAGCAACGTGGTAGATTCATCTGTTAGTGACCATGCTAAAGCGGGTAAATTAAAATCACCTACAACTATGACCATGTCTTGACTGGAAACTAAGGAGGAGACAAACTGAATTGCCTCTAAATGATTTAAATATACCACCATGTCTGACAATGGTGGAATATAGGAACAAGTAATGAAAGCATTAAAAGATTTAAAATTTACTTTAACACCGACAAACTCAATCTCCTGGGTACTAGAAAATTGAATCATTTCAGATGATAAAGCAGCATCAACAGCTATCAGAACGCCACCACCTATGCGAGGAATCCGGTCACGTCTGAATATAGAAAAGTTTGAGGAAAAAACCGATGCATCAGCAATATCAGGTTTTAGCCACGTCTCTGTAAAAGCTAGAATGTTATGTTCAAAAGAAAGACTATCTACATAGAGATTAGAAAGTTTAGATTTCAGTCCTCTAACGTTCTGGTAACCCAGGTTAAGGGACGAAGCTAGTTTTTTGACACACCAGCAGATGCTGATGTGGCAGGAATAGTGTTAGTTGTTGTTGGCAAGCGAATCGGTTTCCGATTTTTCTTTTTTACAGTATATTCCTTAACTATTATATGTTTTGGCCAAAAATCTTCTCGACATATAGTGTCGAAGATATTGGCAGAAACACTAATTTTAAAGGACGAAATGTCCCGAGAATAAGACACATCAGACACTACAATAGGCATCGTTTTTAAGAGATCATTCCCAGGTGATACCGGTAATTCCTTACTAATCACATTCAAAACCGGGCTCTTAAACTATATCAATTGCTGTACATTAGGAGTGGACGGTGCATGAGACCGGTCGGGGACGATAAGAGACGCTGGCGGATCAACCGATACAGAAACACCCCAAGGACTGGTCCTTTTACGTTTCGGAGGCTCATTCATAAGCGGTAAACTTCTGAACTGAGTCTCCACCGCAGTAAACTCCGCTTGGAGTTTATTAAAACCTGCCCTTAAAGTGTCAAAACTATCTCTAGTCCGCCTCATGAAAGAGCGCATCTCATTCTCGACCTCTCGGCAAGCATCACATCCATATTTTAAGCCACCACCTTTAGCAATAGACTCCTTGATTCTGCTTCTGAACTGAGTCTCCATCGCAGTAAACTCCGCTTGGAGTTTGTTAAAACCTGCCCTTAAAGTGTCAAGACTATCTCTAGTCCGCCCCATGAATGAGCGCATCTCATTCTCGACCCCACGGCAAGCATCACATCCATATGTTAAGCCACCACCTTTAGCAATAGACTCCTTGATTCCGCCTGTGTAACCTGCACACTTAACGTGAACCGCATTGTCACACAACCAACAAAGAATATAATCATGGGAGTCAACCGCATTAGTGGCAACTATGCAATTATTTTTTGAGCAGACAACCATTTTATCAAAAAGTTTAATTTAATTAAAAAAGGAAATACAAAAAATAAAAAATAAAAATTCTAAGGGTAAAAATTCTGTGTATAAGAATATACTGACCAGTTCTGACACAAGGGTTAATGTGCAGAGTAAGCCTTCACAACTAAAGAATAAAAAGAGATGAAAGCACAAAAACAAAAACACGTATCACAGAGTCGCGGGTAGGCAAAAGACGAGAGCGCAAATCAATCAAGAATAGGAAAGAGCGGGAGAGCGCGTCAAATTGAACACATGCAACAACAATTTGTACGCAAGAGCGCGAGAGTTAGTTAAAACGGTAAAGACACAAACGCAAAAGAGATAAGCAAAACAACAACACCGCTAATGCAAGTATTGTTGTAAGTTTTGATTTTATTTAAATTTAAACAAAAGCGACAGAAAGAATTCGCGAAATGAAAATAAAATTCGGATGTTGAAATTATTATTAATTAAACCGATAATGAATTTAAGAAAGATTATACAGGCAATCCGTAATAAACAAAGCAATTGCGATAAATAAGTAAATAAATATTTCAACCCGCAATAGAATACGTGCGTTCTAATTGGACTTGCGTTGCTTCAATTTGCACTTGCTGGCAATGCAACGAAGACTTAGGCACACAGGGCATAGAACCAACTAAGAGGACACACCTTCTAGCCGACACCAAAAATCATAGTCCAGCTTTGCGTAGAAGTAATTCTGTTGACTTAAACAACGATTATTCCCAGTCCCTGCCCAAGAAGGTTGATCATAATGCGTTAGTGCCATGGACTGCGAAAATCTGGAACATCAAGAATACACAGACAGTATTAAGTTATATTCGCAGCGCCTGCAACAGATATGGAACAATGTTCAGCATCCTGGAGTCGCTGTCAAAGGTCTTTTAAAAGATGTTCCCAACCATCAGTTTTATGCTTCGAAACCAATATTTCTGGAAGATACTAATCAGATGAAATGGCTTATTGAAAAGTCCCATGGAGCAGTTTTGGAAATTCAGATTGACCATAAAGAGTCGGTCGTTGTGCCATTTCGTATACCTAAAACACCCTTAAAAAAAAAGAAGAAAAACACAAAAATTTCGACTTGTTTAAGATAAAGTAACCTCTGGGAAATCAGTTAACTGGCCTTATTATTTTATTTAGTACCTACATAAGTATAACTAACATAAAACTATTGCTTTGAAAATTTATATCCAAAAGAAGTATATCAATATGTCTTTTGATTTAAATCATAAGAACTGGATATCTACTAGAAAAGATATTGGACAACTTATTTTTTCCTTATGAGTGTGTGGTATTCTGAAATTTTTAATGTATACTGGCTGTTTATCATTCAATCTTAGTTCTTGTTTGTAAGTTATTTGTTGTAATTAGTTCGTTTTCTAGACCGAATATATCTGTATACTTGGTGCAGAGGTGGAAAGTTTGGCATCAGTTTTTGCATAACTAATTGACTTCTTTGGTCATCAGTTATCTGTACTATTTCATAATTATTTATTATTAAAAATGTTTACTCTTTTGGTTGTGTTTAATATTCCTTTTTGACTACTTAATTTAAGATGATGTTTGTATTTTCGTTTGGAATATTTATTTGTCGGATAACTTCAGATCTTGCTGCGAGGATTGTGGTATTGCTCTCACAGGTGTGTAATACTGGGTAATAATGAGTTCAATGAAAGACGTAAGTATTTCTTGAATTAATTTAATGTTTACTTATTTATATGTCCAGATCCACTATTTCACCTTGTCAGCATGGCTTCGTGAAAGGTCGTTCATCGCTTACCAAGCTTTTAGACTTGACTACCCTTGTACACCATGGCTTCCGTAAAAAGCGTCAAACTGATGTTATTTGTACTGACTTTAGTAAGGCTTTCGATACGTCAAACTGATGTTATTTGTACTGACTTTAGTAAGGCTTTCGATACGGTTGATCATTCTATGCTTCTCGCGAAACTTAACATCAGATTTGTTATTACTATAATGATCCTTCTTTCCAACAGTACTTGCAATCAGATCTCGATGCGTTCTGTGATTGGTGCCACGTTAATAAATTACACCTTAATGCCTCTAAGTGTTCTTTTATGACTTTCAGTCGTTTGTCTCCGCTCCTAGCTCATTACTCTATTAAGTCTGTTCTGTTAGATTGTGTACAATCATTCAAAGACTTAGGCGTTATTTTTGACCGTAAACTTTCATTTAATGTTCATATTTCTTCAATTGTCAATAGAGCATGCAGCCTTCTTGGCTTCATAAAACGTTGGGCCAAAGAATTTGATGACCCCTAGTTGGAACTACTCTAGAATATTGGTCGGTTCAGAAACAATTCCTTAAGTTCGCGTTACACGGTCTTGATTGGGACCCGTGTCTTTTCCTACCGTCTTATTCTGACAGACTTCTTCTTATTAATCTTCCTTCACTTTACAATCGTAGGCTCGTATTTGGCATTCTCTTTCTCCATAAACTAGTCAACGGCGAAGTCATTTTTACTAATTTACTAGATACGCTATATTTTTGTGTTCCCTCACGTATACCTGTACTTTATACTTATACTTTTTTTTGTTCTTTTGTGTACTTAATTTACAACATTCACATTAAACTAAATTATCTCAACCAATTTTTATCATCGCAATATTCATCGCGAAGCTTAAAGTTAAATTTACAATTCGATTATCATCAAAAGACTAACAAACAAACTTATTATTTTGTTGTTGCGCTGCTTAGTTTTTGATTTGTGTCTATTCTTTGCCCCCACCCGCGCTCTCTACTACAGTTCACATTTTGTTTTTGCTTGTGTGGTGTTGGTGCTCTCTATTCTTTTGTTTTCTCTTTTGATCGTGCTCGCGGCCGTTAACTTCGCGCTTGTGACATGTTTTTGTTGTTCTGTGTTTTAATACAAAAAATATTCTCTTTTTTTTGTCTCTTTTTCATTTGCATATTGCAGTCAGCTTTTGCTTTGGTTTGTATACGCCTCTCTTAACATTTCCATCTTTCCCTTTTTATTTACATACTGATTTATAATTTGTTTTTGATAACTAAATTTTTTTAATAATGTCGGTCTGTTGCCAATACATTTGCAATAATCCCAGCAAGACCAGTGAAGACTTTATTAACTGTTGGCTGTGTGACAACGTAATGCACTTTAAATGTGGTTATACAGTCAAGATGCGGGGTAGTATTGCACACGGTGGCGGCCTTAAATGGGACTGTCATTCGTGTCGTGGCTTGGAGCTCGAGATGCGAGGTTTTATGATACGAACTGGGGATGCATTTAAAACCCTGTCAGCTGGCGTTCATAAGCTCCAAGAGGAGCTTTTGGGGATGGAGGTTAAATTCAGAAGTTCTAAGCTTTTGATTGAATATCCGACGCGTAAGAGGGCAAGGTTTCAGTGCGCGTCCCTCAGTGCGTCGGCACATCGATCTCTACCAGTTCCGGCTTCGGACATTGACCCTATGTCAGCAGCTGATATCGTCTAGGAGTCCGGCTTTGGCAGGTGTGGAGTCTCTTCGCATTTCCCCTGGAGACAGTATCCAGTAGAAACATGCAAAATATGCGTATGAACGTATTTTACAAAGCAGTCCACAAGGCCAGAATTGGCCGTTGGCTAGTGGCGGCGCTAGAGTGCTCGTGTGTTTGTAGAGTGAGCGAGATAGCACATACTATGAATTATGTAAAAACAATTTAATAGACATAGGTACATTTAGTTTTGGAAATTTAAAATATTTGTTTCACCTGGTGTATGGTATACCCAAGTCGGCGAGACGACTCACTTACTTCATTCCAATAATAGTGTCTTCTTACTCTGGGCAATGTTTTTGTAATGCCTGTATGGCCACCCTGTGTAGGATCATCATGATATGCAGGCAATATCGCTGTTTTATTTTTATCTTTTTCTATAATGGTCACCGGTCGGAGTAGCGCTACTCTTAATGATTTTATTGCCCATTTGTTTAAAAGATTCTATTGAAAAGGTTTCAAAGATTTTTTCACTCGGTGCCAATTTGAGTTTTTTGATATCTAGTATACTGACTTGTTTTTCAAGCCTTGGAAAAAACAAACCTATGTCGTGGTTTCCATTGGTGTACAGATCTCCAATCTCAATTCTTGCTATAACTTTCTTTCCATGTTTGAGGAAACATAAATTATGTGTTATTCCCAAGGTCACTACTTTTCGTACTTCATCATTGCAGAGTACTTGATGTATTTTGGGCTTAGAAGCATCATAAGGTACGTGCCCAATTGTATTTTCATTTTTATTCTGTGGCCAGATATTTTTTTTGTCTACTTTGCTGCCTGGTAGTGACTTTCAGGACATTCGCTTTTAAATTTTTTAGATCCTGTATTGTAATGCGGGATAATGACGAGTCAAAGCTGCTCCACATGCTTATTTGCTAGCATCTGTTATTATAAAAAATCTGGATTTGTGTTCTGGGAATGTTACTTCGTGCATGAACAATGAACACTTTTCAGGACGCAGTTTGAGGTTGTCTTTCTCTGCATATGGCAAATAAATCCTTTAGGTTTTTGGGCATGTTTTTCTCAGAACAATCGATGACTATAAAGTCATCCATGTAAAGAAATGAATTGTCATTTTTCTTTGAAAGCATCTTAAATTCAGACCATTGCTAGTCTGGTAAAGTGTTAAGATCCATTGCAAGTGGAAAATAACGTAATGCTTTACGAGTTTTCTTCTAAATCTATTTGCTGGAAACCGGACATTAAATCAAGGCATGAAAAATATTTGGCTCTGCCTAGTTGTTCGAGAATATCGTCAATTCTTGGTAATGGGAATTTATCGGACAATAGTTTTTTGTTTATTTCGCGATAGTCTGTTACTAATCTCTATCGTTTCTTTTCTGACCCTGGTAAGACCTTTTTCGACTATTATACTCAGACACTGAGGATTCAACTATTTTGTCTTTAATGAGTTTATCGACTTGTCTCGTTTTTCAAAGTTAAAGATTATACAGGCAATCAATAATAAACAAAGCAATTGCGATAAATAAGTAAATAAATATTTCAACCCGCAATAGAATACGTACGTTCTAATTGGACTTGCGTTGCTTCAATTTGCACTTGCTGAACCAAGAACCAACTAAGAGAACCGAGAACCAACTAAGAGGACACACCTTCTAGCCGACACCAAAAATCATAGTCCAGCTTTGCGTAGAAGTAATTCTGTTGACTTAAACAACGATTATTCCCAGTCCCTGCCAAGAAGGTTGATCATAATGCGTTAGTGCCATGGACTGCGAAAATCTGGAACATCAAGAATACACAGACAGTATTAAGTTATATTCGCAGCGCCTGCAACAGATATGAAACAATGTTCAGCATCCGGGAGTCGCTGTCAAAGGTCTTTTAAAAGATGTTCCCAACCATCAGTTTTATGCTTCGAAACCAATATTTCTGGAAGATACTAATCAGATGAAATGGCTTATTGAAAAGTCCCATGGAGCAGTTTTGGAAATTCAGATTGACCATAAAGAGTCGGTCGTTGTGCCATTTCGTATACCTTAAACACCCTTAAAAAAAAAGAAGAAAAACACAAAAATTTCGACTTGTTTAAGATAAAGTAACCTCTGGGAAATCAGTTAACTGGCCTTATTATTTTATTTAGTACCTACATAAGTATAACTAACATAAAACTATTGCTTTGAAAATTTATATCCAAAAGAAGTATATCAATATGTCTTTTGATTTAAGTCATAAGAACTGGATATCTACTAGAAAAGATATTGGACAACTTATTTTTTCCTTATGAGTGTGTGGTATTCTGAAATTTTTAATGTATACAGGCTGTTTATCATTCAATCTTAGTTCTTGTTTGTATAAGTTATTTGTTGTAATCAGTTCGTTTTCTAGACCGAATATATCTGTATACTTGGTGCAGAGGTGGAAAGTTTGGCATCAGTTTTTGCATAACTAATTGACTTCTTTGGTCATCAGTTATCTGTACTATTTCATAATTATTTATTATTAAAAATGTTTACTCTTTTGGTTGTGTTTAATATTCCTTTTTGACTATTTAATTTAAGATGATGTTTGTGTTTTCGTTTGGAATATTTATTTGTCGGATAACTTCAGATCTTGCTGCGAGGATTGTGGTATTGCTCTCACAGGTGTGTAATACTGGGTAATAATGAGTTCAATGAAAGACGTAAGTATTTCTTGAATTAATTTAATGTTTACTTATTTATATGTCCAGATCCACTATTTCACCTTGTCAGCATGGCTTCATGAAAGGTCGTTCATCGCTTACCAAGCTTTTAGACTTGACTACCCTTGTACACCATGGCTTCCGTAAAAAGCGTCAAACTGATGTTATTTGTACTGACTTTAGTAAGGCTTTCGATACGTCAAACTGATGTTATTTGTACTGACTTTAGTAAGGCTTTCGATACGGTTGATCATTCTATGCTTCTCGCGAAACTTAACATCAGATTTGTTATTACTATAATGATCCTTCTTTCCAACAGTACTTGCAATCAGATCTCGATGCGTTCTGTGATTGGTGCCACGTTAATAAATTACACCTTAATGCCTCTAAGTGTTCTTTTATGACTTTCAGTCGTTTGTCTCCGCTCCTAGCTCATTACTCTATTAAGTCTGTTCTGTTAGATTGTGTACAATCATTCAAAGACTTAGGCGTTATTTTTGACCGTAAACTTTCATTTAATGTTCATATTTCTTCAATTGTCAATAGAGCATGCAGCCTTCTTGGCTTCATAAAACGTTGGGCCAAAGAATTTGATGACCCCTAGTTGGAACTACTCTAGAATATTGGTCGGTTCAGAAACAATTCCTTAAGTTCGCGTTACACGGTCTTGATTGGGACCCGTGTCTTTTCCTACCGTCTTATTCTGACAGACTTCTTCTTATTAATCTTCCTTCACTTTACAATCGTAGGCTCGTATTTGGCATTCTCTTTCTCCATAAACTAGTCAACGGCGAAGTCATTTTTACTAATTTACTAGATACGCTATATTTTTGTGTTCCCTCACGTATACCTGTACTTTATACTTATACTTTTTTTGTTCTTTTGTGTACTTAATTTACAACATTCACATTAAATTAAATTATCTCAACCAATTTTTATCATCGCAATATTCATCGCGAAGTTTAAAGTTAAATTTACAATTCGATTATCATCAAAAGATTAACAAACAAACTTATTATTTTGTTGTTGCGCTGCTTAGTTTTTAATTTGTGTCTATTCTTTGCCCCCACCCGCGCTCTCAATTTACAGTTCACATTTTGTTTTTGCTTGTGTGGTGTTGGTGCTCTCTATTCTTTTGTTTTCTCTTTTGATCGCGCTCGCGGCCGTTAACTTCGCGCTTGCGACATGTTTTTGTTGTTGTGTGTTTTAATACAAAAAATATTCTCTTTTTTTTGTCTCTTTTTCATTTGCATATTGCAGTCAGCTTTTGCTTTGGTTTGTATACGCCTCTCTTAACATTTCCATCTTTCCCTTTTTATTTACATACTGATTTATAATTTGTTTTTGATAACTAAATTTTTTTAATAATGTCGGTCTGTTGCGAATATAATTGCAATAATCCCAGCAAGACCAGTGAAGACTTTATTAACTGTTGGCTGTGTGACAACGTAATGCACTTTAAATGTGGTTATACAGTCAAGATGCGGGATAGTATTGCACACGGTGGCGGCCTTAAATGGGACTGTCATTCGTGTCGTGGCTTGGAGCTCGAGATGCGAGGTTTTATGAAACGAACTGGGGATGCATTTAAGACCCTGTCAGCTGGCGTTCATAAGCTCCTAGAGGAGCTTTTGGGGATGCACTACTTCTGAAGAAGTCATAGCCTACATACATGGCAAAGTTCAAGCCCCTAACATTGCTGTGGAAAAGTTCGAAAAGAAATTATCCAGTCTTCCAATCAGGAGATTGAATTTGTATGTGTTAAAATTTCTTTGAATTCTTTTTCTGCCTATATTACTTGATCATATATTCCACCACAGTCTGACTTGGCACTATACATTCACCATTTGGAATACTTGTTTCCTCATATCTCTCTGACAAAGACTTGCTCTTTATTTTGGGAGATTTTAATTCACCTGAGATTGCCTGGACCCTTTCATATGATTCTCTATTACTGTTGCCCTCCTCGTCACATTGTTTCATAGATGGTCTGCTTGAGTTGTCCCTAACTCAAATAAATCATGTCCGAAATAGTTGTGACAGATCACTAGATCTGGTATTTGTGTTGGATTCTTCCAACTGCGATGCTTCCAGGACAGATCCCTTAATTGAAGACAATTCTTGAAGACAACTTTCATCCAACTCTAGATGTAACGATTGATCTTCCTTTTGGGGTTACGTCTCAATTTAATAACTCGATGCCTGCAACCTTTACTAAATTTAAAAAACTTTCGTAAACTAATGATCGGTCATATCTGTATACTTGCACGGATATGGACTCTGCCATTTCTGTCTTCTATAAAACTCTTGAGTCGTTCTTGGCTGTTTGTGTCCCGCGTGTAACCTAAGGATTGTCTGATAGACCTTCTTGGTTCTCACGTGAGTTATGTAACTTGAAGAAAGTAAAATCAAGATGCTATAAAAGATTTTAAAAAAACCGGTAAAACATCGGATTTTTCCCTTTATGTAGTTGCTCGATCAAATTTCATGGTGCTAACTTCACAATGCTATAAGGATTATCTTCAGCGATGTAAACTTAAGTTTTCTCGAGATCATAAGCAATTTCATGACTTTGTCGATGTAAAACGTAAGACGTCAGTGCACCCGTCTTACTTGTCTTTCGAAAACAATAAAGCTGACACTGATCAGCCAATTGCATATATGTTTGCTGATTTCTTTAAAACAACTTATTCCTCTTCGACTTACCAACAAAATCCTCCTTATCCTCGGTACTTGCAATCGTCTAACTGCATTTTATGCCCTGTGTTTGATGAAAGTTCGGTTATTAGCGTGCTCAGTTCCGGAATACCAGGCTGCGTGTTAAGGTTTTGTGCAGAGGCCGTATGCAATATGTAGTTGTTTACACTGTTCGTCACATCTTCCGCCTTCTTGTCTATCTGGAAGGAATCATATATTATTCCTCTTCACAAAAAGGGGAAAAAGTCAGAAGCCTCCAATTATAGGGGCATTTCTAAATTGTCTGCCATACCTAAAGCATTTGAGAAAATAATAACATCTCAATTGCAGAGTTTTGTAGCGCAACTATTTCGTCATCGCAACATGGGTTTAAAAACGTAGATCGACAACTTCTACTACTACGACCTACTAGAGTTTACATCTCACTCGATCAAAGAATTTAAGGCTGCTGTGCAAACTGACGTCATTTATGCTGACTTCAGCAAGGCCTTTGACTCTGCTAATCATACTCTGCTTTTATATAAATTGAACGCACTTGGCATCCCCAGCCTTTTGCTAGATTGGATTTTTCAAAAAGTCTTCATTTTTTAAGACCATCCATTTGACCTCTGGAGTACCTCATGGTAGTCATTTGGGCCCATTGCTATTCACTCTTTTTATAAATGATCTTCCATTGGTAGTGACACATTCTCGTGTGCTTATGTACGCGGATGATGTTAAGCTTTACCTCAGTTTTAAAGACATATCGTCTTCTTGCCTGCTTCAATCCGATCTTAATTATCTTCGTAGTTGGTGTGAAACCAACCTATTAAACCTCAACGGCTCTAAATGTTGAGTTATGTCTTTTTATAGATGCACTCCTTACCTAGCAACTAATTATCTTAACGACACTCCTTTAGAGCGGTTAGACATTACCAATGACTTAGTTCTTGCATATGGTCACCTCAATATGAGACGCACCAAAGCAAAATTGAATCTGTTTAAAGGAAATGTCTGCTCTTTGCTCTTCGCGGTCTAAATTGGGATCCCAATGTTAATTTCCCATCATACTCCAGTAGGCTTCTTTTAATCAGTCTTCCTTCTTTAATTAATCGTAGAGTAATGCTTGGTGCTATTGAAACAGACTCTCCTGATCTATTAAACCAATTAAACCTATATGCACCCCTTAGACCTACTAGAAATTTTATTCCTCTATCCTTAAAACACTGTATTTCTAACTATTCCCTGCATGAACCTTTTCGAGTCCTATGTTCTGATTACAATCTTCTGTATTCCGTAATAAGATCAGAAGCGTCTCTTCCCCTTGTGAAAACCTCTATTTTAGCACACTTAGCTCTTAATTAGCTGTAGTTAATCATAGCTGCTGATTCTCTGATGTTCCAGGTATGACTTCACTCGTACTTTGGGGGGATATCTTTCTTCGAAAAAAAATCAAAAGCTGCAAGAATTTTTTGTGATTTTTGTGCTTTCCAGACGTTCTGTTCTCGCTCCGCTCGCTCTTTTCTCTTCTGGCTTCCAGATTTGTGTTGATACATTTTGGCTAACCATTAAATTTATAGTTTTCACGATATTTCTTAAAAAATAAAAATAAATAAATAAAATTGAACATATACTTTGTATATAATATACGTTTTTGAAATGTAAAGCCGTTACTTTAAAAAGTCTAAGAATTTTCAAATGAAATTTTTTGAATATAACTTTACCAAATGAGTACTTAAAAGCACCGTTATCATTGCAAAAGAGCAGACAAAAACAAAAGAAGAGCAAACCGTACGCTCTTAAACAGCTGATGTTGCTCACAGGCAACGCTGGGGTCGAATTTGACTCGGAATACCAAAAAAAATATTGTTTGAAATTTGGATACATTCACGCAGATTTATTTTGACATCACAATACTTACGTTTGTTTCGTTTAAATACACTTGAAAACGTCAGCCAAGCCTTGGCTTTACTTTATTTCGGCGGTTCAGATTCACGACATCTCTGAGCACTGTACGTTGAAACGCATTCTTGCTGCGCTAAGCAAGAAAGTTTGCGAACGAAATATACTGACGATGATTGCTAAAAGCGCGCGCAGCTCTACAAACCAATAGCGCGTTCTTATTGGTCAATGCTCTTCGGGCACGAAAATTTGAAAGGATGGATTCAATGCAAATATCAAAATCACAATCGCAGTGAAGCTTTTTCGGAAAATCGAGGGTCCTTCTGAAAACTGCGGGACCGGGGGAAACCCACACGTCACCCTTCCGCGGTTATATATAAATTAGTATAACCCTTTAAGTAAATCTTAACATATCTTACATAGTCATCGCCATCATGAAATAACGAACCGGGTGGTCTCTTCGGTTTACCTCAATCCGCATTAAACGCCCTTAGAAACTCCATCGGATCCGTGAATTGAATGGATGAACAGCTCCTCTGTATCCAAATTTCTATTCTTGCCAAAGTCATCTTCGCTTCGAAATAAATGACAAACTTTTCTTGGCGTTGCCACATGTTGTTCAAAATTTCGTCGCAAGATTGCAAGATTAAATGTTCGTACAGCTGCTCGAACGGTTCGATCAAACGTGTTAGGTTCGCTTAAATCCAACGTTTTGCGGCACCCTTTAGTTTTGCCACAAGCAATATGCGCACACAAATCTCGTTCAACTCGAAAACTTGCCCAATGCTCTTTAACTGTCCGATCCACTTGATTGCACAGCGTTGTCCATAGAAGTCTACATCGATTTCTTTCGCTCTCGCTATTGCGGCAGCGCCGTTTTGTCGCGCTTGTGCTTCAAGACGCTCTCGGTTGGCCTTGACTTCTGCTTCCAATTTTCTTATGCTCTACATTCTGTTAAAATTCTCCGAATTTGTCGCTGCGGCGTCATTTCGATCGTCTGGCAGAACTTTTTGCTGCAAATCTTGATGCGAGCTAGATCTGCGTTTTGGCCACTCAGCATCATTGGATTGACCTGCCCTTCTTCAGATTCTGGGCCACTATAATCCGTTACCTCCGGTGCACAGCCTCGGCCCAAAAACGGGACCTGGTTAAGTCGCGCCACTAAATCAGTTTTGCTGATAGTAGCAATAGTCAAGTAGCATTTTAAATACATTCAGTACCACTTCAACCTTTCTGGTGTCAAGACGTGCCATAATTGTGCTGATACGCAAACGCAGCACCACTAACAGACATCACTTCTTTTGGCGTTCAGGGTAATCTACTGCATTAAATGGACAGCTACTTCATGAATAGGCGCCTCCGATACTCGACTATAGACGGCTCGGAGGAATATAGCATTTCTGCTGGAGTACCACAGGGATCAGTCCTGGGCCCTCTCTTGTGGAACTCCATGTAAGACGGTGTCCCCAGATTAAATATTGATCCGGGCACACGTATAATCGGCTCTGCCGATGATATCCCAGTGGTGGTAACGGAAAAGGAGCTTGCAGCAGCGGGACAAAAATGCAACAACGCCATTGCAACTATTGGCCGCTATCTGACTGTTGCAGCCCACAAAACTGAAGCCGTTTTAATTAGCAGCAGGAAAAAAGTCGAGACCGCCTCTATAGAAGTTGGTGGCAAAACCATCACATCTAAGAGGGCCATTAAATAGTTCTGAATACACGACTCTGCTTCCGTGTAGTATACTCATAACAAAAATCATTCAACACAAAGAGCTCAATTTGTAACACTTTGTTGCAAGTATAAACAATGTACCAGAGGGCCAGGGCTAACTTCGACCGCGTCAAAGTTTGAATACCCTTGCAACATTTTTTTGTTACTCTGTCCTTACCTATGGCTATCAAAGTGGAAAAACGTTTTATCTAAAAATGCTTATGTTTGCCAAAGAATGGCCTACAATCATTGGAAATAACGAAGATAGTGATCAAAGTCACTGTTTTCGACCGATCGTTCCTATGGGAGCTATATGATATAGTCACCCGATCTTTATCAAATTTGGCACAGTAGTTTATAGGCGTAAAAAACTCTCTGTCTCACGACAATAGCACAGAAAATAACGAAGTTATTGAGAAAAGTCACTGTTCGTGCCTTGTCGTTTGTATGGGAGCTATATGATATAGTAGTCCGATCCGGCTGAATCCGAGATATACTGCAGTATTAACAAGCTTGAACTCGTCTTGTTGTGCTGATCAAGAATATATATACTTTGTATGGTCGGAGATGTGTATATATTGATATATTCACATAAATATACAGCTAAGCATGTTCATATATGTATGTATGTACATTTATATATGCATTTACATGTACATTTATATATGCATATACATACATATATTCACATAAGCAACAATGCACAGGAGTAACATGAGCTAGAGCCAGGCCAGCGTGTGAACGCTGACCAATCACTTTGATGCAAACGCTCCAAATAATATGTATGTATGTACTAACACTCTCCTTCTCTTTTGTAGCTGTCGCCTAAGTCGCAGCATATAAATATATATGTAACAATAGGTTAAGCTAAAGAATGTTTTTGGAATAAAAATCAATCTAAATTTTACTACCAGACGGAACTGACGTTTTTGTTTTTCCCAAACTCTAAACCAAGTGGAACCCGGTCATTACAACTACACAGAGTGCCTTTAAAAAAACAACACAACTCTATTTCGCAAGAGTGCGAAGTGTAATAGGCGAAGGCAAGGTTTGACTTTATTGGGGACGCAAGCCCGGTATTTATAGGGGAGCATTTACATTGGTCTTATGGCTAGTGTCCTTAACGGTACCTTAAGCTAAACATTATGCTTAAGTTCTTATTACTTATAATCTATCCCTAAAAGTATGTGGCCTAATGCTATCCCTAAAAGTATACTACACCTCCTTTTTTAAAAAAGAAAAATATTTATATTCAGTCTCAGATAAAAAGAAACAGTTTTAGGATATTTCGCAAAGACTAGTTCAAAAGATGAATAACCATGTTCGGTGGATGGAGTAGTGTTAAAGCAATATGTGAAGTATGCTAGATATTCATGCCAATCGTCTTTTTTAATGGATATATATGACCTGATGTACTCATTGAAAGTTCTATCTAGCTTCTTTCTACTGTTCCAAGAGTTTGATGATGGTGCGCCGTGGAGTTAATTTTAGTTATGTTTAAATTTTTGCAAAGTTCTATTAGTATTGAATTCATATATTCTGTTCCCATGTCTGTTAGAATTGTCTTCACTGAGCCGTAAATTAAAATAAATTTTTCAAATATTGCCTTTGCAACCGCTTTTGCACTTTTGTTTGGTATTGGTATTGATATGAGATATTTGGACAGATCGCAGATAATAGTAACTGCGTATTCATTACCATTCATTGTTTTTGGTAATGGTCCAATTGTATCTATTATTATTGTGTCAAAAGTGGTTGCAGGGGTTGGTGTTATTGTCAATGGGGAGTGGTTGTGTCTTGTTACTTTGGCTAGTTTGCACTTTTCGAAATTTTTGATGTATGTTGCAACATCTCGAGACATATTCTTCCAAAAAAATCTCTTTTTATTTTTCCTAGCGTTCTGTTTACCCCGCAGTGACCTCCCTCTATTGGGTCACTATGATATTTATTTAATGTATTTCTTATTTATCTTTATTTGTTATTACTTTTACTTGAGGTAGAACTGCTATTTCTAAATTTTTTAATGTGTCTTTTCCTTTTTGTTTTAGTTCATTAAGTGTAAGTGACCTCAATAGTTTTTCTGACATGTCTACCTTTAGTTTATAGATTGAGCACCGGCTTCTTTTTCAAGCCTTGGAAGGAATAGATCTAGATCTATTTTTCCATTAATGAAGAATAATAGTTTCTATGTTTTTTATATTTTTAAATTCAATTCAGTTCAGAAGTTTACCGCTTATGAATGAGCCTCCGAAACGTAAAAGGACCAGTCCTTGGGGTGTTTCTGTATCGGTTGATCCGCCAGCGTCTCTTATCGTCCCCGACCGGTCTCATGCACCGTCCACTCCTAATGTACAGCAATTGATATAGTTTAAGAGCCCGGTTTTGAATGTGATTAGTAAGGAATTACCGGTATCACCTGGGAATGATCTCTTAAAAACGATGCCTATTGTAGTGTCTGATGTGTCCGGGCAATTACTCATTCCAATGGAAATTGCCGATAGTTCTAAAAGTATCGAGGGCCCCGTAAACAAGTTAAATGCTGCAGTGGGTGACTTGTCCAACGTTACTGCTGTGGCTGACGCTTCGGGACCGCGGCCTCTCGTTGGCATACCACCAAAGAAACATATATTTGTTTCTAGGCTAGACCCTGTTGTCACATCTGATGATGTAATAGCCTATATTCGGAAGAAAGTTAACGTCTCGAATATTGCGGTGGAGAAGTTTAAATTTTCTTATTCTCGGGACATTTCGTCCTTTAAAATTAGTGTTTCTGCCAATATCTTCGACACTATATGTCGAGAAGATTTTTGGCCAAAACATATAATAGTTAAGGAATATACTGTAAAAAGAAAAATCGGAAACCGATTCGCTTGCCAACAACAACTAACACTATTCCTGCCACATCAGCATCTGCTGGTGTGTCAAAAAACTAGCTTCGTCCCTTAACCTGGGTTACCAGAACGTTAGAGGACTGAAATCTAAACTTTCTAATCTCTATGTAGATAGTCTTTCTTTTGAACATAACATTCTAGCTTTTACAGAGACGTGGCTAAAACCTGATATTGCTGATGCATCGGTTTTTTCCTCAAACTTTTCTATATTCAGACGTGACCGGATTCCTCGCATAGGTGGTGGCGTTCTGATAGCTGTTGATGCTGCTTTATCATCTGAAATGATTCAATTTTCTAGTACCCAGGAGATTGAGTTTGTCGGTGTTAAAGTAAATTTTAAATCTTTTAATGCTTTCATTACTTGTTCCTATATTCCACCATTGTCAGACATGGTGGTATATTTAAATCATTTAGAGGCAATTCAGTTTGTCTCCTCCTTAGTTTCCAGTCAAGACATGGTCATAGTTGTAGGTGATTTTAATTTACCCGCTTTAGCATGGTCACTAACAGATGAATCTACCACGTTGCTGCCCTCTTTGTCATGACTTCATTGATGGCCTTCTAGGCTTATCTTTATCCCAAGTCAATCCTGTCTTAAATTCTAATGCAAAATCGTTAGATCTTATTTTTGTATTGGATTCTTCTTATTGTGAGGTTTCTAGGATCGAACCATTTGTTCTTCCAGAAGACAAATTTCATCCTACATTAAATTTAAAAGTTGATTTGCCCTTGCTTTCACCATTACTTGGTTCAAATGAGTTACCTCTAACTAGGTGCTTTCGTAAGACTGACTTTGCCAGCCTTAATGAAAACATTGCTACTACCGATTGGTCTTATCTGTACAATTGTAGAGATATGAACTCAGCTGTTCGTTTTTTCTATGATAATCTGAATTCACTCTTTGATATTTGTGTGCCTCTTGGTAGGCTGGAGCGGCTTAACAAACCTCCCTGGTTCTCTCGTGAGTTATCCAATTTGAAAAATGTGAAGACTCGATATTATAAGAAGTTTCAAAAAACACGTCGTTCATCAGATTATGCTCTGTATACAGTCGCTCGTTCAAAGTTCATGATGCTTAATACACAATGCTATAAGAATTATCTTCAGCGGTGTAAGCTTCAGTTTTCTTCTGACCCTAAACAATTTTATAACTTTGTTAATTCTAAACGTAAGACCTCTGTGCACCCATCTTTTTTGTCTTTTCAAAATAAAAAAGCGAGCACTGATCAGGCAATTGCCGAAATGTTTGCGAATTTTTTCAAAACAACCTATTCCTCAACGGAATATCGAGCAAGTCCGTATCCTTATCATTTAGAAAAAGCTAATTGCATTTTCAATCCAGTGATTGATGAAAGTTCTCTTCTTAGCGAACTTAAACTAGTTAAACCTAATTATTCTCCGGGGCCAGATGGTCTTCCTGGATGTGTACTCAGGTTCTGTGCAAACGCATTATGTAAACCCATTTTAAAATTGTTTCTATTGTCTGTCGAATCTTACTCTTTTACACATATTTGGAAGGAGTCGTATATCATTCCTCTGCATAAAAATGGCAAAAAGTCCGAAGCCTCTAACTATAGGGGTATCTCAAAATTGTCCGCTATTCCGAAAGCTTTTGAGAAAATAGTAACTTCTCAAATGCAACATTTTTGCAGCTCTATTATTTCGCCATCCCAACATGGGTTTGTGAAACGTAGATCTACAACCACTAACCTTTTAGAATTTACATCAATAATTATCAAGGGGTTCAAAAATGGTAAGCAAACTGATGTAATATATACTGACTTTAGCAAAGCCTTTGATTCCGTTAATCATACCCTATTACTTTCTAAGCTGAGCGACATTGGGTTTCCACCGCTTTTCCTTTCTTGGGTTCGAGAATATTTAACAAATAGAAAACAGAAGGTACTTTTTAAGTCTTCTTTTTCCAATTCCATTCCTGTGACTTCTGGTTTACACCAAGGTAGTCATCTTGGCCCTCTGCTTTTCACATTATTCATTAACGATCTTCCATCGGCTACAAGCTGATCTTAAAAACTTTCAATCCTGGTGCCATTTTAATCTACTAAATCTTAACAATACCAAATGTGAGGAAATGGCTTTTTTGCGTAACTCTCCTCAGCTGGTCACTTATTTTCTAAATAATAGTCCTTTAGAACGTCTAAATTATATGAATGATTTGGGCGTACTTATGGACCATAAGTTAAATTTTAACACCCATATTTCCACCACGGCCGTAAAGGCCGTGAGTGTTCTGGGTTTCATTAAAAGATGGTCAAAAAAATTTGATGACCCCTATACAACTAAATTTCTTTTTACTTCGCTTGTCCGTCCTATTTTAGAGTATGGATCTTGCATTTGGTCACCTCAATATGAGTCGCACCAGATTAGACTTGAATCCGTTCAAAAGCAGTTCTTGTTATTTGCTCTTCGTGGCTTAAGCTGGGATCGCAATGTCAATTTGCCTTCGTATTCTAGTAGACTTCTCTTGATTAACCTTCCATCTCTAACTAACCGTAGAATTATGCTTGGTATCATTTTTATGCACAAGTTCCTAATTGGTGATATCGACTCGCTTGAGTTATTAGCTCGGGTGAATCTGTCGGTACCATGTAGACGGAGTAGACACCCTATGATACCTTTATCCCTTAGTCGTTGTTCTTCTAACTATGCTATGCATGAACCTTTTAGGGTCCTCTGCTCTGATTACAACCTTCTATTCCCTGTAATCGGCTCAGAGTTTTCTATTAATATGCTTAAAACATCTATCCTATCCCATTTAGTTAATAGATAGCTGTAGTATTATTTGTTTGTCTGTTTTTTCTATTGTGTATTTGTCCACGCGATTCATGCCGTGCGTTATACGGCTGCACCCCTCGGTCGGTCGGGTGGGAGGTGGGCAGTTATCTGCTTGGGCTCGCGCGTAACAGGCTATGTCCTGCTGTCGTAAGGGCCACTTGAACGTACTGCGCATAGTATCGTCAACGTCCGCTAACTTTGAAAAACGAGACAAGTCGATAAACTCATTAAAGACAAAATAGTTGAATCCTCAGTGTCTGAGTATAATTGTCGAAAAAGGTCTTACCAGGGTCAGAAAAGAAACGATAGAGATTAGTAACAGACTATCGCGAAATAAACAAAAAACTATTGTCCGATAAATTCCCATTACCAAGAATTGACGATATTCACGAACAACTAGGCAGAGCCAAATATTTTTCATGCCTAGATTTAATGTCCGGTTTCCAGCAAATAGATTTAGAAGAAAACTCGTAAAGCATTACGTTATTTTCCACTTGCAATGGATCTTAACACTTTACCAGACTAGCAATGGTCTGAATTTAAGATGCTTTCAAAGAAAAATGACAATTCATTCCTTTACATGGATGACTTTATAGTCATCGATTGTTCTGAGAAAACATGCTCAAAAACCTAAAGGATTTATTTTCCATATGCAGAAAACACAACCTCAAACTGCATCCTAAAAAGTGTTCATTGTTCATGCACGAAGTAACATTCCCAGTTCACAAATGTAGTGACGAAGGAATATTGCCAGATCACACCAAATACGATGTCAAAAATACCCAGTACCAAAAAGTTCTGATAGTGCTAGAAGATTCGTAGTTTTTTGTAACTACTACGGACGTTTTATTCAAAACTGCTGTGTAAGAAGAACAGAGATTTTGTTTAGTCCAAACAGTTCCACACTGTTGCAGCATCCAGATTTTTTATAATAACAGATGCTAGCAAATAAGCATGTGGAGCAGCTTTGACTAGTCATTATCCCGCATTACAATACAGGATCTAAAAAATTTAAAAGCGAATGTCCTGAAAGTCACTACCAGGCAGCAAAGTAGACAAAAAAATATCTGGCCACAGAATAAAAATGAAAATACAAAATACAAAAAAATACAAAATACAATAAGGTACGTGCCCCTTATGATGCTTCTAACCCCAAAATACATCAAGTACTCTGCAATGATGAAGTACGAAAAGTAGTGACCTTGCGCATAACACATAATTTATGTTTCCTCAAACATGAAAAGAAAGTTATAGCAAGAATTGAGATTGGAGATCTGTACACCAATGGAAACCCCGACATAGGTTTGTTTTTTCCAAGGCTTGAAAAACAAGTCAGTATACTAGATATCAAAAAACTCAAATTGGCACCGAGTGAAAAAATCTTTGAAACCTTTTTAATAGAATCTTTTAAACAAATGGGCAATAAAATCATTAAGAGTAGCGATACTCCGACCGGTGACCATTATAGAAAAAGATAAAAATAAAACAGCGATATTGCCTGCATATCATGATGATCCTACACAGGGTGGCCATACAGGCATTACAAAAACATTGCCCAGAGTAAGAAGACACTATTATTGGAATGAAGTAAGTGAGTCGTCTCGCCGACTTGGGTATACCATACACCAGGTGAAACAAATATTTCAAATTTCCAAAACTAAATGTACCTATGTCTATTAAATTGTTTTTACATAATTCATAGTATGTGCTATCTCGCTCACTCTACAAACACACGAGCACTCTAGCGCCGCCACTAGCCAACGGCCAATTCTGGCCTTGTGGACTGCTTTGTAAAATACGTTCATACGCATATTTTGCATGTTTCTACTGGATACTGTCTCCAGGGGGAAATGCGAAGAGACTCCACACCTGCCAAAGCCGGACTCCTAGACGATATCAGCTGCTGACATAGGGTCATTGTCCGAAGCCGGAACTGGTAGAGATCGATGTGCCGACGCACTGAGGGACGCGCACTGAAACCTTGCCGTCTTACGCGTCGGATATTCAATCAAAAGCTTAGAACTTCTGAATTTAACCTCCATCCCCAAAAGCTCCTCTTGGAGCTTATGAACGCCAGCTGACAGGGTTTTAAATGCATCCCCAGTTCGTATCATAAAACCTCGCATCTCGAGCTCCAAGCCACGACACGAATGACAGTCCCATTTAAGGCCGCCACCGTGTGCAATACTACCCCGCATCTTGACTGTATAACCACATTTAAAGTGCATTACGTTGTCACACAGCCAACAGTTAATAAAGTCTTCACTGGTCTTGCTGGGATTATTGCAAATGTATTGGCAACAGACCGACATTATTAAAAAAATTTAGTTATCAAAAACAAATTATAAATCAGTATGTAAATAAAAAGGGAAAGATGGAAATGTTAAGAGAGGCGTATACAAACCAAAGCAAAAGCTGACTGCAATATGCAAATGAAAAAGAGACAAAAAAAAGAGAATATTTTTTGTATTAAAACACACAACAACAAAAACATGTCACAAGCGCGAAGTTAACGGCCGCGAGCACGATCAAAAGAGAAAACAAAAGAATAGAGAGCACCAACACCACACAAGCAAAAACAAAATGTGAACTGTAGTAGAGAGCGCGGGTGGGGGCAAAGAATAGACACAAATCAAAAACTAAGCAGCGCAACAACAAAATAATAAGTTTGTTTGTTAGTCTTTTGATGATAATCGAATTGTAAATTTAACTTTAAGCTTCGCGATGAATATTGCGATGATAAAAATTGGTTGAGATAATTTAATTTAATGTGAATGTTGTAAATTAAGTACACAAAAGAACAAAAAAAAGTATAAGTATAAAGTACAGGTATACGTGAGGGAACACAAAAATATAGCGTATCTAGTAAATTAGTAAAAATGACTTCGCCGTTGACTAGTTTATGGAGAAAGAGAATGCCAAATACGAGCCTACGATTGTAAAGTGAAGGAAGATTAATAAGAAGAAGTCTGTCAGAATAAGACGGTAGGAAAAGACACGGGTCCCAATCAAGACAGTGTAACGCGAACTTAAGGAATTGTTTCTGAACCGAGCAATATTCTAGAGTAGTTCCAACTAGGGGTCATCAAATTCTTTGGCCCAACGTTTTATGAAGCCAAGAAGGCTGCATGCTCTATTGACAATTGAAAAAAAATGAATTTTAAATGAAAGTTTAGGGTCAGAAATAACGCCTAAGTCTTTGAATGATAGTATACAATCTAACAGAACAGACTTAATAGAGTAATGAGCTAGGAGCGGAGACAAACGACTGAAAGTCATAAAAGAACACTTAGAGGCATTAAGGTGTAATTTATTAACGTGGCACCAATCACAAAACGCATCGAGATCTGATTGCAAGTACTGTTGGAAAGAAGGATCATTATAGTAATAACAAATCTGATGTTAAGTTTCGCGAGAAGCATAGAATGATCAACCGTATCGAAAGCCTTACTAAAGTCAGTACAAATAACATTAGTTTGACGCTTTTTACGGAAGCCATGGTGTACAAGGGTAGTCAAGTCTAAAAGCTTGGTAAGCGATGAACGACCTTTCATGAAGCCATGCTGACAAGGTGAAATAGTGGATCTGGACATATAAATAAGTAAACATTAAATTAATTCAAAAAATACTTACGTCTTTCATTGAACTCATTATTACCCAGTATTACACACCTGTAAGAGCAATACCACAATCCTCGCAGCAAGATCTAAAGTTATCCGACAAACTCTATCCATTACCATCGAGGGTCTTGCAATTTGTTGAAAATTTTTTACCTAAAAAACAAAGTTATTAAACAAAATGTTGGGCCGCAGCAGTGTAATTGCACGCAATAGCGGACCATGGTGGTGTTCCCGGCGAGAATCTGCCCTTCAGTATACAAAACAAGTACCGGGTGACCGCTTTGTTCACCATCGGCTGCGTTCTTGGCTTTGGCTCGCCGTTCTTGATTGTCAGACATCAGCTGTTGAAGAAGTAAACTGAAGGAAGGTGCTCCGGCTCCGCCTACTACATGCAAAGTCAACAAATATGCTATTTTGTCTGTTGGACCCGCTTAAATTATAAGTGTAAAGTGGAAACCCTAAATAAAGTTACCATAAAACTGTAGATAAAAAAAAAAAATAAATATTCCAAACGAAAATACAAACATCATCTTAAATTAGGTAGTCAAAAAGGAATATTAAACACAACCAAAAGAGTAAACATTTTTAATAATAAATAATTATGAAATAGTACAGATAACTGATGACCAAAGAAGTCAATTAGTTATGCAAAAACTGATGCCAAACTTTCCACCTCTGCTCCAAGTATACAAATATATTCGGTCTAGAAAACGAACCAATTACAACAAATAACTTATACAAACAAGAACGAAGATTGAATGATAAACAGCCAGTATACATAAAAAATTTCAGAATACCACACACTCATAAGGAAGAAATAAGTTGTCCAATATCTTTTCTAGTAGATATCCAGTTCTTATGATTTAAATCAAAAGACATATTGATATACTTCTTTTGGATATAAATTTTCAAAGCAATAGTTTTATGTTAGTTATACTTATGTAGGTACTAAATAAAATAATAAGGCCAGTTAACTGATTTCCCAGAGGTTACTTTATCTTAAACAAGTCGAAATTTTTGTGTTTTTCTTTTTTTTTTTAAGGGTGTTTAAGGTATACGAAATGGCACAACGACCGACTCTTTATGGTCAATCTGAATTTCTAAAACTGCTCCATGGGACTTTTCAATAAGCCATTTCATCTGATTAGTATCTTCCAGAAATATTGGTTTCGAAGCATAAAACTGATGGTTGGGAACATCTTTTAAAAGGCCTTTGACAGCGACTCCAGGATGCTGAACATTGTTCCATATCAGTTGCAGGCGCTGCGAATATAACTTGATTCTGTCTGTGTATTCTTGATGTTCCAGATTTTCGCAGTCCATGGCACTAACGCATTCTGATCATCCTTCTTGGGCTGGGACTGGAAATAATCGTTGTTTAAGTCAACAGAATTACTTCTACTCAAAGCTGGACTATGATTATCGGTGTCGGGAGATGTGTCCTCTTAGTTGGTTCTATGCCCTGTATGCCTAAGTCTTCGTTGCATTGCCAGCAAGTGCAAATTAAAGCGAGAGACAAGTCTATAAACTCATTAAAGACAAAATAGTTGAATCCTCAGTGTCTGAGTATAATAGTCGAAAAAGGTCTTACCAGCATCAGAAAAGAAACGATAGAGATTAGTAACAGACTATCGCGAAATAAACAAAAAACTATTGTCCGATAAATTCCCATTACCAAGAATAGACGATATTCTCGAACAACTTGGCAGAGCCAAACAGCAATATTGTCTGCATATCATGATGATCCTACACAGGGTGGCCATACAGGCATTACAAAAGCATTGCCTAGATTAAGAAGACACTATTATTCTAATGAAGTAAGTAAGTCGTCTCGCCGACTTGGGTATACCATACACCAAGTGAAACAAATATTTCAAATTTCGAAAACCAAATGTATGTCTATTAAATTGTTTTTACATGCTTCATACTACGTGCTATATCGCTCACTCTACAAACACACGAGCACTCTACCGCCGCCACCAGCCAATTCTGGCCTTGTGGATCGCGTAGTAAAATACGTTCATACGCATATTTTGCATGTTTCAAGTCAGATTTCAATAAAATTTGGTAGTTTGGTAGAAATAGATAAGAATAATGAGTACATCAGGTCATATATGTATATCCATTAAAAAGGACGATTGGTATATTCATCTAGCATACTTCACATACATGGTTATTCACCTTTTGAACTAGTCTTTGAGAAACATGATAAAACTGTCCCTTTTTCATCTGACACAGTAGATCCCATCTACAACATGACATGATGACTTCAATAAAGAAATAATATTTTTAAACTACAAATAGCACAAAATAGAGCAAAACTGCTTATCGAAAAATTTTAAGCATTACAAAAAGAAACATATGAAAAAAACACAAAAAAAGTATCGCTAACTGAAAGAAATACTTTTAAAAAATGATACAGGACATAAATTAGAAAACAAATACACAGGCAAATATAAAATACAGAGCATAGGTCCTAACAATAATATAGTAATAACTGATGATAAAAATAAAAAGCAAACAGTTCATTTAGATAGAATAAAAGGAATATAATAACAAAATCTATATTGATATCTAAAATAGACTACGCAATATTTATCTACGGGCACGCACCAAAATCAACGCTCAACAAGCTTAAATCTTTGTTTAACGCAGCAATACGCACATCACTTGGCGCACTACGATCAACACCTATATCAAACTTACTTTTCGAATCAAATATACCCACAAATGAACAACAACAAATATACATATTGTCACTCATCGAAGTCGGTCGTGTTTTTTTTGCGCTCTCGCTTAATTTTTGTTTTTCATTCTTTCGTGAAGCTAATTTATAATATTCAATTTAAATTCATTGCCTTACTAATTCTTAATAAATCGCTATACTCATCGCGAAGTTTGCGTCAAATTTACAAACATTTATATAAATTTATAATCAAAACTTTAACAAACGCAAATATAATTTTGTTGTTGCGCTGCTTAGTTTTTGATTCCGTTCTATCTTTTGCTCCCACCCGCGCTCTCAATTTACAGTTCATAGTTTGCTTTTGTTTGTGTGGTGTTGGTGCTCTCTATTCTTTTGTTTTCTCTTTTGATCGCGCTCGCGGCCGTTAACTTCGCGCTTGTGACAAGTTTTTGTTGTTGTGTGTTTTAATACAGATAAGTACAAATATTCTCTCTTTTTGTTTTCTCTTTCTAATTTGCATATTGCAGTTAGCTTTTGCTTTGTTTTGTATACGTCTCTCTTTACATACATACATATACAGTTTTCTTTTTATTTACATATTGATTTATAATTTGTTTTTGTATAAATCAATTATTTAATAATGTCTGTCTGTTGCAAATATAATT
The DNA here is from genome assembly GCF_018151085.1 of Drosophila tropicalis. Taxonomy (NCBI): domain Eukaryota; kingdom Metazoa; phylum Arthropoda; class Insecta; order Diptera; family Drosophilidae; genus Drosophila; species Drosophila tropicalis. The sequence goes on from NW_027173482.1 coordinate 761,851, forward strand.
GCAATAATCCCAGCAAGACCAGTGAAGACTTTCTTTACTGTTGGCTGTGTGACAATGTAATGCACTTTAAATGTGCTGGTTACACAGTCAAGGTGCGGGACAGTATTGCACAGGGTGGCGGCCTTAAATGGGGCTGTGATTCGTGTCGTGGTTTGGAGCTCGAGATGCGAAGTTTTATGAAACGGACTGGGGAAGCGTTTAAAACCCTGTCAGCTGGCGTTCATAAGCTCGAAGAGGAGCTTTTGGCGATGGAGGTTCAATTCAGAAGTTCTAAACTTTTGATTGAATCTCCGACGCGCAAGAGGGCCAGGTTTCAGGGCGCGTCCCTCAGTCCGTCGGCACTTTCGTCTCTACCAGTTCCGGCTATCGACATTGACCCTATGTCACCAAATGTACAGCAGCTGATGTCGTTTAGGAGTCCGGCTTGTGTGGAGTCTCTTCCCATTTCCCCTGGAGACAGTATCCCACCTACTAACACGATATCGGTTGTAGTTTCCGAACCGTCCGGGCAAACATCCGTTTCCAGGAATATTGCCAATAAAGTAGTTACAAGAGGAGCTAGTAAAGTGCTGGCTGCTTCAGCTGCTGCCGCGTCTGCTGAAGCCGCTACAGCTGTGCCTAGTATTCCTAGTTCCCTTGTTGTAGTTCCACCCAAAAAGCAAATTTTTATTTCGAGGCTTGATCCCAATACTACTTCTGAAGAAGTCATAGCCTATATCCAGGGCAAAGTTCAATCACCAAACATTGCGGTGGAAAAGTTCCGTTTCTCATATACTCGGGACATTTCGTCCTTTAAAATAGTTGTCTCCCCAGATCTTTTTGGCCAAATATGTCATAAAGATTTTTGGCCGGAACACCTTGTTGTAAAAGAGTATACAATAAAAAAGAAGAATCGGCCTCCGATTAGTTTGCTACCTGCCTCTGTGAATAACGTTCCTTCCGGCTCGTCTGCACCTGTTGGCGAGTCAAAAAACTAATTTCGTCCCTAACTCTGGCCTATCAGAACGTATGGGGACTAAAGTCTAAACTGTCTAGACTCTATGTAGATAGTATAGCCTTTGACTTTCATATTCTTGCCTTTACTGAGACTTGGCTGAAGCCTGATATTGCTGATGCTTCAATTTTCCCCTCAAAATATTTATTATATAGACATGATCGGACTATCCGTAATGGTGGTGGCGTTTTGATCGCTGTTGACTCGGCGTTCTCGTCTCAAATTGTCCAGTCCTCCAATCAGGAGATTGAATTTGTTTGTGTTAAAATTTCGTTTAATTCATTTCTGCCTATATTACTTGTTCGTATATTCCACCACAGTCCGACTTGGCAGTATACACTCACCATTTGGAAGCTATTCAACTTATATCCTCATATCTCTCTGACAAAGACTTGCTCGTTGTTCTGGGAGATTTTAATTTACCTGAGATTGCCTGGACCCTCTCATTTGATTCTTTATTACTGTTGCCCTCCTTGTCACATTGTTTCATAGATGGTCTGCTTGAGTTGTCCCTAACTCAAATAAATCCTGTCCGGAATAGTCGTAACAGATCACTAGATCTGGTATTTGTGTTGGATTCTTCCAACTGCGATATTTCCAGGACTGATCCCTTAGTTATCCCCGAAGACAACTTTCATCCAACTCTGGATATAACCATTGACCTTCCTTTTAGTGTTATGTCTCGACATAATAACTCGATGCCTCCAACCCGATGTTTTCGAAAGACAAACTTTACTAAACTTAAAAAACTTTTGTTAACTAATGATTGGACATATCTGTATACTTGCACGGATATGGACTCGGCCATTTCTGTCTTCTATAAAACTCTTGAGTCGATCTTTGATGTTTGTGTCCCGCGTGTGACTCTATGATGGTCTGATAGACCTGCTTGGTTCTCACGTGAGTTATGTAACTTGAAGAACGTAAAATCGAGATGTTATAAAAGATTTAAAAAATCCGGTAAAGCATCGGATTTTTCCCTATATGTAGTTGCTCGATCAAATTTTATGGTGCTGAATTCACAGTGCTATAAGGATTATCTTCAGCGATGTAAACTTAGGTTTTCTCGCGATCCTAAGCAATTTTATAAATTTGTAAATGTTAAACGTAAGACATCGGTGCACCCGTCTTACTTGTCTTTCGAAAACAATAAAGCTGACAATGATCAGGCAATTGCCGACATGTTTGCTGATTTTTTCAAAACATTTTATTGCTCTTCGATTTATCAAGTAAATCAAGTAAATCCTCCTTATCCTCATCACTTGCAATCGTCTAATTGCATTTTAGACCCTGTGTTTGATGAAAGTTCGGTTCTTAGCGTGCTCAGTTCCGTCAAACCAATATATGCAACTGGCCCTGATGGAATACCAGGCTGCGTATTAAGGTTTTGCGCGGAGGCCCTATGTAAGCCAATACTTAAGTTGTTTACACTGTCCGTCTCATCTTCTGCCTTCCCGCCTATCTGGAAGGAATCATATATTATTCCTCTTCATAAAAAGGGGAAAAAGTCCGAAGCCTCCAATTATAGGGGTATTTCTAAATTGTCTGCCATACCCAAAGCATTTGAGAAAATAATAACATCTCAATTGCAGCATTTCTGTAGTTCAATCATTTCGTCATCCCAACATGGGTTTAAAAAACGTAGATCGACAACTACTAACCTATTAGAATTTACATCTCACTCAATCAAAGGGTTCAAGACTGCCGTGCAAACTGACGTCACTTATACTGACTTCAGCAAGGCCTTTGACTCCGTTAATCATACTCTGCTTCTATATAAATTAAACGCACTTGGCATCCCCAGCCTTTTGCTAGATTGGATTCTTCAATATCTTTCTAAGCGTACACAAAAGGTCCTCTTTAAGTCTTCATTTTCTAAGACCATCCAAGTGACCTCTGGAGTACCTCAGGGTAGTCATTTGGGTCCATTGCTATTCACTCTTTTTATAAATGATCTTCCATTGGTAGTGTCACATTCTCGGGTGCTTATGTACGCGGATGATGTCAAGCTTTACCTCAGTTTTAAAGACATATCATCTTCTAGCCTACTTCAATCGGATCTTAATAATCTTCAGAGTTGGTGTGAAACAAACCTATTAAACCTTAACGGCTCTAAATGTAAAGTTATGTCTTTTTATAGATGCACTCCATACTTAGCAACTTATTATCTTAACGACACTGCCTTAGAGCGGTTAGATATTATCAATGATTTAGGTGTTCTTATGGACCATAAATTAACTTTTAATCCTCATATTTCTGCTACAGTTAGTAAAGCTATGAATGTTCTTGGGTTTGTGAAACGATGGTCAAAAGAGTTTGACGATCCGTACACAACCAAAATTCTGTATACTTCTTTTATCCGTCCTATCTTAGAGTACGGATCTTGCATATGGTCACCTCAATATGAGATGCACCAAAGTAAAATTGAATCTGTTCAAAAGCAATTTCTGCTTTTTGCTCTTCGCGGTCTAAATTGGGATCGCAATGTCAATTTGCCATCATACTCCAGTAGGCTTCTTTTAATCAATCTTCCTTCTTTAATTAATCGTAGAGTAATGCTTGGTGCTATCTTTATTCATAAACTTTTAATAGGTGAAATAGACTCTCCTGAGCTATTGAACCAGTTAAACCTATCTGTACCCCGTAGACCTACTAGAAATTTTATTCCTCTATCCTTAAAACACTGTAGCTCTAACTATTCTTTGCATGAACCTTTTCGAGTCCTATGTTCTGATTACAATCTTCTGTATCCCGTAATTAGATCAGAAGCCTCTCTTTCCCTTGTGAAAACTTCTATTTTAGCACATTTAGCTCGTAATTAGCTGTAGTTAATCATATTTTTAATAGTTTGTCCGTTTTGTTTGTATTTTGACAGCGCTCTGCTTGGGCTCGCGCGAAACAGGCTATGTCCTGGTGTCGTATGGGCCACTTGAACGTACTTCGCATTGTACGCGTCAACGTCCAGACAATACAATATAACAGAGAGACCTTATTACAGCCAAGACATACAAAACATTACTTAACAGTTCAAATTCACCACTCTACAAACATATTAAGTAAAATAACAAAACTAAAATATATAAAATATCATCGACATAAGAAAAAAACCTACTGTTATGCAAAGAAAACTATATCCCTTACCTCCCGCTCCCAAACAGAGCAATAACCCCCCAATGGACTTTCCCTACTGTTATTAACACTACACTACAAAAATACAGCAAACCCAATACACCGACGAGTATTCATAGGCGGCACTTCCTTGATCTCAAGGCTAAATACAAGAATCACACATTTATATAAACAGACGTTGCAACACAACACTGCTACCTTTGCCATCACCACCGAAAAAGAAACCTTACAAAGAGGTTTACTACCGCACTTCACATCAATACTATCAGCCGAAACCATAGCCATTCTTGACGCAATTAAACTAATTCAAAGTAGAAAAGGTAACTTTGTAATTTTTTCGGATTCTCTATCATCTATAAAATCTATCGGGAACATTGACAACAACAACTTTTACCCAACATTAATTAGGAATCTGCTTACCAAATCTGCACCCAAAATAAAACTACTTTGGATCCCCAGCCATTGTGGCAATGAAGGGAACGAACTTGCCGATTCAGTAGCTAAGTCCACAATCTATAGTCCGTTACATTGCACCCCCCAACTTCAACACTAAAGACATCGACAAATTTCTTAGAAACAAAAATATTCAACAACTTAGGAATAACATTGAACACTGCAATAGATGGTACCAACGAGTCAACACTAGCCTAACAAACTCAAGACACTATCTAAAATCATTTAGCCAGAACATAATAACACGTAGAGACCAAATAAAAATAGTAAGGCTTAGACTAGGACACACACGGCTCACCCAACAAGTATATATCGACCCCAACAACATCACCCCATGCCCAAACTGTTCATGTACAAGTAACCTCACCATTACCCACATCCTTAAAGAATGCCCAGCAACCCAGCACCTTAGAAACCAAATTTTCAAAAATACCTGCCCCCTTTCCATCCTTTCAAATCCCACGCCAGAAAATACATCCCTAATAATACAATTCCTTAACCTTTCACAAATATACCATTTATTGTAATTATAAATATGTTAATATGTAAATAGCTAAATATGTAAATACGTAAATGTGTAGGTAAATATACAATTTTGTAGATATAAATGTATGTAAATACCAAGCCGAAGGCCTTAGCCGCCAGCGCTTTAGTTAATAAGCTTGTTCGTGGGGGGCGGAAGGATCCAAATGAAATACAAGGAGTTGGCGGGTGCCAATTTCTTCAGTTTGTGGTGAGCGAGTGGTGAATTAAAACGCACGAAAAACTTCGGTTAAATAAACGTAGGTTTTATTATTTATATAATATTCACAGGTAACCCGGCACACACGGAAATGGTTCGGGTTGAAAGTGATTAACAAATCGTAAAAAATGCAAGAGAACGGGTGTTCGGGTGAAAGGCTCGATTCTTAGTGATGGCGGTGCCCATTGGAAAAAATCAAGTCACTGCTCCTGGTGTGACCGTAGACGCCGAGGATCAAAAAACCCTCCTCACTCCTCACCGCTCACTGCTCTTCGCCGCTCACTGCTGTTCACCCGGTGGCGTGAACATACCGCCCCCCTTGCAACATGTTGCAATTGCCACCCTGGACATATAAAGGATGGGGGACGGCAACGTCCTGGAGCGACCCATCCGAACACGGTGCTCTGGGCTGCGGGAGTACCGCTATGACCGGGCACACAGCCTGGTTGGATGACCTCAGGATAGAGGTCTGCCCCGAGCACCACGGATACCGACGCCGGCCGATAGAAGTAGGGGTCGGCCAGGATCAGGGTGGCGAACTTCTCTCGGACCGGCGCCGCCACTTCCCGGATGGGAGTGCGGATGAGCAAGTCCTCTTCGACCCGGAATATAACGTTCCGTCGGAACGTCTTGTCGGACCTCGACTCGAGGACGGACGTACAGGCTTGGTCGACCCCGACCTTGGTCACAGCTAACCCCAGGGACCGGGCAAAGGAGAGATTGATGCGGCTCTCAGCCGCACACGCATCAAGAAGGACGCGGGTCTCGAAGGATTTCGAGCCATTGCCCAACCGGAGGACTGCGGTTGGCAGGACAGTCGTCGTCCTGGCGTGGAGCAGGGAGGATAACGAAATCTCGGGTGCGCCTTCTGGGGAAGCGGAGCGGTCGGACGATGATCGGGAACGGGGTTGTAGCGGGGGTGCAGCACGCCCGGAGGGGGGTGATCGGCTGCGACGCCGGGCGGAGGCACGTGGTCTCGGCGGTTGGTCGGCCATATGGAGCAGGGTATGGTGCCTTTGCCCGCATCGTCGGCAACCATGGCGAGTCCGACACGCGTCGGATGAATGCTCGTGTGCCAAGCAATTGGGACAATATTTATTGATGAGCACCGCCCGAAGCCGCTTTTCCCCTCGGAGGTTTAGGAAGCGCTGACACTGCCGGAGTGCATGAACCCCCCCGACAGACCCGGCATCGGTACACGTTCGTGCCCTGTGGAGCTCGTTTGCTGCGGTGGTGCGGCAGACGCGTGGGGGCCATGTCGCTATGAAAGGGCGAGCTGAATGAACTGTAACGAAAGAAATTACGTATGGGGGAGTGGATTAGTCTATGCACGGGAACGAGAAACATGCACGGAGACGAGGACATTCGGAGGAAACATAGAGGGATTAGGAGTCACGATAAGGTTCTAGACTCAGGACTCCTGCTGTCTTGCAACAGAATGAGCTTCGCTACGGGTCTTCGGATAGACCCACGCGCGGTGGTGACATCAGCCACTCGGACGAGGCCGTCAGCCCCGGGCAGAGTGCGCTCAATTCGCCCTAAGCGCCACTCGTTGGAGGGGAGATGATCTTCGGACACGATCACGAGGTCGCCGGTCTGGATGCTGCGAGTCGGTGATTTCCACTTGTTCCGTTTGTGAAGCTCCTTGAGGTACTCACTCTTCCAGCGGCGGCAGAAAGCCTGCTGGATTGCCTTTAGTCGCTGCCATCGGTTGATCAGCGACATAGGCTCGACCAGAATTTCCGGTTCCGCAATGGCTAAGAGTGGTCCTCCAATCAGGAAATGTCCCGGGCTTAGGGCCAGTAAATCCTCTGGGTCCTCACTCATGGGAGAGATTGGCCTGGAGTTTAGGCACGCTTCGATCCTACACAGGAGAGTGGAAAGTTCCTCGAAGGTGTATTTGACAGTGGACGAGGACTTGTAAAACAGGGTCTTAAAACTTTTGACCCCTGCTTCCCACAGTCCTCCCATATGGGGCGCGCTTGGCGGAATGAACTGCCAGGATAGGATGTGCTGGGGGAATGCCTTCATTATTTCAAGCTTGGTGGCGTTCAGGAACTCTTTTTCGAGCGCCTTTGAGGCCCCTACGAAGGTTTTGCCGTTGTCGGAGTAAATGCGCTGTGGGCATTGTCTCCGTGCGACAAACCGAGAGAAGGCTGCCAGAAATCTTTCAGTGGTGAGGTCGGAGGTAGCCTCGAGATGGATTGCCTTCGTGCTGAAACACACAAAGACGCAGACATAACCCTTAGTTATGAGACACGCACGCCCGGTGTAATTTTTGATCTCGAACGGCCCTGCGAAATCAATGCCCGTGTGGGTGAAGGGCCTGGAATACGTGATGCGTTCTCGAGGGAGATCACCCATCATCTGGGTCTGTAGTCGTCGACGATGAACGATGCAGACCTTGCACCCCTTGATGTGGGACTTTACCATGTTCTTTATCCGTGGGATCCAGAATTTGGTGCGCAAATACCGCACCATCAGTTGATTGCCGCCATGCAACGTGATGCGGTGGGCGAATGCGACAAGCAGGCGAGTGAAATGAGTACTATATGGGAGGAGAATAGGGTGACGTTCATCATATCGGAGGGACTCAGCGGCCCGGAGTCGTCCGCAGGAGCGGAGTAACCCATGCTGGTCGAGAAATGGGTTCAGATTGAGTAGAGTGCTGGATGATGGCAGGGGTCGCCCTTCGCCCAGGGCCCGTATCTCCGCGAGGTATTCCCGCCGCTGAGAGGTCCGAATCAAGGCGCGCTCGGCGGAAAGAAGTTCGTCATTGGTGAGGCGAACCGTGGAAGGCGTCGAAATCCTCTTGGTGGCGAAGCGTAGGATGTACGCGATGACTCGTAGAGCCCTACCATAATTCGAGAAACGTTCGCTGACGTCCTCGAGTAGGGTGGTCGCGGTGGTGTGGCACTGGACCCGTTGCTCCAGCTGGGTGTCTGGGAGTTCGTTATGGGGAGTTGGCCAATACTCGGGGGCTCTCTGGAGCCAGTCCGGCCCATGCCACCAGAGGCTGCTGGCCGATAGCTCGGCCGCGGAGACTCCACGGCTCGCCAGATCAGCGGGGTTGTCCTCGGAGCGCACATGTGACCAGCTTTGGCCACTAGTGCTTTCGGAGATCCTGGATACGCGATTGGCCACGAAGGTGGACCAACTGCACGGGGGTTTATTGAGCCAAGCCAACACGATGGTAGAGTCGGTCCAAAACTGGGAGGTTGCAGGTGGGATTGAGAGTTCAGGAACGATCGACGCCCAGAGATCGGCTAGCAGAACCGCTCCGCACAACTCTAGCCGAGGCAGCGAGACTGTTTTGACTGGAGCTACACGGGTCTTAGCCGTTAATAAATGGACGTCTACTTGATTGCCGTACCGAACCCGCACATATAGGGCCGCTCCATACGCTTTCTGTGACGCGTCACAGAAGCCATGAAGCTCCCACGAGGGCTTATCGCTGGTGTTTAGCCAACGGGGAATGCGGAGTCGACTGAGGCCTGGGTAATCCTGCAGGAATTCATGCCATTGCTGCAGCAGGAGAGGCGGCAGAACATCATCCCAGCCCAGTTCGGTAAGCCAGATTTGCTGCATGAATATCTTCGCTCGGATGACAAATGGGGCTAGCCACCCAGCGGGGTCGAAGAGCTTAGCGATATGGGACAGAACCTGCCTCTTGGAGATCGACTCCTTCAAGGGGGGGTCCGCTGCGGTGAAGAAGAAGACGTCCTCAGCAGCTTGCCATCGAATACCCAAGGTTTTTGCGGTGCTCGCGTCTTCCAGCTCGAGAAAGTCCTCTCGCAGCAGGTGCTCTCTCGGAATGGCTTGAAGTACTTCCTTCTTATTGGAAGTCCACTTCCGAAGCGGGAATCCCGCAGATTGGAGGACCGCTTGAAGCTCTCGTATGGCGAGACGAGCGTCGGCTTCAGTGTGAGCGCCGGCAAGGACATCATCAACATACATGTAGTTCCGAAGGATTTCGCTCGCCTGAGGATACATCGTTTGCACGTCTTGTGCCAGTTGTAAAAGGACTCGGATCGCCAAGAATGGCGCGCAGTTAACCCCAAACGTGACAGTTTGTAGCTCATAATCCTGAATATTGCCGCAGCGGTCTCGGTAGAGGATCCGCTGAAAGGGGGTATGCCTGGGATCGACTCGGATTTGTCGATACATCTGCGTTATGTCTGCATTGAAAACGAATTGAAAGAACCGCCATTTCAGTACCTGAAGCGTGAGGTCGGCCTGAAGAGTAGGACCGGTGTGCAAGACATCGTTGAGGCTGACGCCTTGTGTGGAGGGGCTCGACGCGTTAAATACCACGCGTACCTTAGTGGTGGTGCTATCGGGCTTAAACACCGCATGATGGGGGAGATAGAAGTTTTTCCCATCTTGAGGCGGCGTCACCCGAATCATATGACCCAATTCCTCGTACTCCTGAATAATGGCATCGTACTGCGTTTTTAGAACCGGATCCTTGAGAAGGCGTGCTTCATTCCGCAGGAATTGAGCCAGCGCGATCGGTCTTGAGTGGCCCAAGTCAACGCTATTCGGACCTTTGAACGGTAGGGACACAACATATCGGCCGTCCTTTCCCCTTTGGGTGGTCTCCTGGAAGTTCCGCTCGCAGAATGCGTCATCCTCCTTTTCCGGCTTTGCGGGAAGGTCTTCCACCTCCCAAAACTTGGTGAGGAGTACATCAAGCTTTGCTTCGGGACTAACTCGCGTCTGTGCCGCGAAAACGGATCTAGACACCGGAGGGTCAGGAGTGATAGCCCCACACAGAACCCATCCAAAGATGGTTTCTAGCCCGACAAAATCACCAATATCCTTTTTGATCCGTTCTCCGAGGATGTGGGGAAACAGGTCTACACCGATTATCATGTCAATAGGCGCGGGCTTGTTGTAGTACGGGTCAGCCAGGGGGCGATCGAGGCACTGCGTCGGAACCGTATTAAGGAATGGAGCTGTTGGAATGGCCCCTGACAATTTGGATACGACCAGGGCGGAGACCTCAATCTTGTTCAATCTGTCACACGGGGGAGACAGCATTAGCAGACACACCTTGTCGGCGCAGCCTCCATCACTCTGGCCCATGCCAGTAACCGCGGCGTCTACTGGGTAGAAGGGGGGCTGGACCATGCTGAAGACACGTTCGGAGAGAAAAGTTGAATCGGCTCCCGAGTCGATCAACGCCCGAATATGATGATCCACACCACGATGGTGCAGAGTGACAATCGCAGTGCCTAAAAGGCCTCTGCCTGGGGTAGATGCAAAATAACTTTGAGCATTTGTGAGCTGGTCGCTCGCGGACGGGCGCTCTGTGGCGCTGGATGGTGGGACTTGCGCAGCGGATGGCGAGGGCACGGACACATCACTAGGATGCAACAGCGTATGATGACGTTCCTTGCAGGTATGGCAATTATGCGCACTGGAGCAGCCCTTCACTTGATGACCGCGGGCAAAACAGTTCAGACAAAGTCCCTGCTGTCTAATGGTTTCCTGCCGCCTCTGAACAGGCATATCAAGGAACCTAGGGCAGAGCCGTATTGGGTGATTTTCCCGATGGCACAGCTTGCAAGACGCCGATTTGAGCTGAGCTTTCGCTGGAAACGCTTGGACTTTCATCGTTGCAGAGGATTTGCGGGGGCCAATGGGGATGGCTTGGACACTTGGGGCCGACTTATGTTCTTCGGTGGCATCCAGGACACGATACCGATCGGTAAGAAATTGGTTCAAATCGGACCACGTTGAGACGACAGTCTTATTGGGCACTGATTGCTCCCACAGGAGGATTGTGGCCTTCGGCAATTTACTAGTGCAGATGGCGATAAGTAGGACATCCCAATTCTCAGTACTAACACCCGAACGCTCAAGTGCGGTAAGACACCCTTGAAACGCGGTCTGCAGCTCTCGCAAGGATTTGCCCGACTCTTGTGCCACCGCGGGAATCTGAAGGAGTTGTCTGGCTTGAGTCATGACCAGCAGACGGCTGTTTTCGTACCGTGCGGTGAGGTTCTCCCACGCGGCCTGGAAACTCTCATTCGTCAGGGGGGACTTAGCCACGATGGTTCTCGCTTCCCCTCGCGTCTTGGCGTTCAAGTGATAGAGCTTCTCCACTTGTGACAAATACGGATTGGCGATATAAATGGCGGCGAACAAATCGCGGAATGTGGGCCATGCTAGGCTGTCGCCATCAAATGTCTCTACCTCACACGCAGGAACTCTATGCCCCGGTGGCCCCGACGGAGCGGTTGGCTGACGCCTAAGAGTCGTCATCTGTGCCGAGAGCTGTTCGATGCGTTCTCCGAACAACGTCCCGCATCGCACATATGCCGCGTAAGCGGATTCGTGCTTCGCCTTGATGTGGCTTATGTTTGCCAAGCTTTCCTCGTCGGCTTGGATTGTCAAGGCCTTGTGACAACGGGAGTATTCCATCTCGACAGTTGACCAAAGGGATTTGAGCTGCTCTAAGTGCATTTTAATGGAAAACAAGGGCACTTCAGAAGTTAGAGCTTCACTCTCGCGAGCTTCAAACAGAGTCAATGCGTCGCACGCTATAACGAAATCGGAAAGGGACATTCTGGAGTGTTCTCTACGCTGTTGTGATACGGATCGGGTGACGGGAGCGTCAGAACAGTGCGTCACAACAACGTGCGGAATCTGGGTCTGAGTTGAAAGCTTGGAACGACCTTTGTGTTCCCTCGAGTCTTTAACCGAGAATCTGCGACCCTCAGGTAAGCTGGACGAAGACGGACGGGACCTTGGGGATTCGCTGCGGCTGCGAACTGACGAGAACTTGCGCGAAATATCCGTACGCTTCACGGTCACCGGAGTTGTCGGAGGCCGAACCTTCTCCGGAGTTTCAGAGGGAGACGAAAGACTGTTGGACTTCGGCGCAGTCTTGGACGGCTCCGTGGACATACTCAGGGGACGACCTTACCGACGAACACCGCGTTTGTGCGCGTCCTTTTTTTTTTTGTTTTGGAAGTGAGAAGTGGACTGTATGGGGACGCAAGAACTTCCTCACTGTGCACCGCAGGATTGCGGGAGAATTTTCTCGCGTGTGGCTCGGAAACGAAGCCCCTTTAATGGGGATAGATGCGGAATAATATACGAACGCACGAATGCGGATTGAAAATTGCCGATGGGAGTACGTATAAAACAAAACACGGATGAAATATATAAATAAAGATGTATAGGATAAAAGGAAAATACGTTTTTATATAAATCTGGATCTGGATATATATGTGTGCGCAGAATGATGGCCGGAAAAAATTGTATATATAATTTATAAATATGGACGGAGATATAAATATGGGCCCGATAGTGCTGGAAAAAATATATATATATGTATTTATTTAGAAATATGGGCGGATATATATATGAGCGCAAAAGGCTGGCCGGAAAAAATATATATATAGTTTTTAAATATGAACGGATATATAAATATGGGCCCGATAGTGCTGGAAAAAATTTATATGTGTTTATTTATAAATATGGGCGGATATATATATGAGCGCAAAATACTGGCCGGAAAAACTATATATATAGTTTTTAAATATGAACGGATATATAAATATGGGCCCGATAGTGCTGGAAAAAATTTATATGTGTTTATTTATAAATATGGGCGGATATATATATGAGCGCAAAATACTGGCCGAAAAATTATATATATAATTTATAAATATGGACGGATATATAAATATGGGCCCGATAGTTCTGGAAAATATATATGTATTCATTTATAAATATGGGCGGATATAAATATGGACCCGATAGTACTGGAAAAAATATATATATTTTTTTTTATAAATATGGGCGGATGTATATGAGCGCAAAAAGTTGGCCGGAAAAATTATATAAATGATTTATAAATATGGACGGATATATAAATGTGGGCACGAAAGTGCTGGAAAAAATATATATGTATTATTTTATAAATATGGGCGGATATATAATTAGGCGAAAACGGAGAATCGAAAATAATGTGATTTGAATTTGGCGCGATTGAGCCGCCTATCGATATCACGACTCGACTCACGTGTCACCACTACTCCGAAAACAGCTGTCGGCCGCTGTTTATATATTTGGTTTTTGATTTTGTTGTTTAATTATGTTAATAATTTTTTTTTGTGGTTGTGCGGAAAAACCAAGAACAAAAGAACGCTTTTACGCACCGCGAGTGTTGTGCGCAAACCAAACAACCGATCAATGCATATGGACAGATGCTTTGATCTATGTATGTACGTACATGCATAAGTACACAGGTGAGTATATAGATGTATGCACACGCGTTGTTCACAACAACAAAAAAAAAAAACGTAAGTAATTGTAATTTAATTGGATGTGGAATTGTGTTAAATCAATGCGCGACACCGAAATGTATTATATGTTGTGGATATGTACATACAGTCTGTCAAGAAACACTTTACACAGTGGAAAAAAGCTCAATTTTTTGACTTTACGTAAAAAAATAAGGAGTTTTGTTTAATTTAACTAATTTTTTTCAATGGTTAACTGTTTAATAGGTATTTTTAAATCAAATTATAAAAAACAGAAACAAAAACAATAAGGGTGAAACTTAAAAAACAACAAAAACTTAGATTACACATATTTGACACTGTCAAGAAACTCTTTACACACTTCATATATCTTGTTCTAAATTTAAAATGTAAAACTAACTATAGCTAATTTTTAAAAACTTAGTATTTCGTATGGCCCCCCTTAGCATTATGTACATGTAGAAGTCTTCTTTTCATAGAGTTGACCAAGTTTTGAATATAATCTAGGGGTATCTTCTGCCACCCTTCCATGTATGTATGTGCAATGTATGACTATGTAAGCATATATGTATGTACGTATGTAAGCAAGTGCACCGGTATCCAAAGACGCGCGTGAGGAAATTAATTTCGCACCGAATTCGAACGCGCAAGAAATCGCGATGCATACGTTAAGTGCTATTTTAAAAAGAATATTTTTTTTTTTTTTTTGCCTTTTGTGTCGTGGTAAATGTGCGAAGGGATTATATACACTGCGCGACAACCGATTAGCACACCCTGTTACCTCTCAGAGAAAAAAAATAACCAGTAACTGTAAATCTCTATCATGCTCTTTATATTTTTCTATCATTCTTCTGCATTTGTACTTAGTATAAAAGCAAATAGCATGCTCTGGAAGTTTACCATTAGTTAGTCTTAATTTTTTTCTTAGAAATAGATGAAAAAGTCATGCCTTTTTTCTGCGACAGCCGATTAGCACACTTCCCTTTTAATGTGGATTTTTGTGTGAAAGCTGTCGGATTTCACTACTTAAAGAGATTTATTATTTAATTTGATCAATTTTGAATTGAATAAATCGAAATTACTTAATTATGGGAAAAGCAAAGCAGTTAGATGAGGCAGAAAAAGGTCGAATAAAGGCTTACATAGACTGTGGACTTTCAATCTCAAAAATATCGAAAAATATTAAGCGCAGCCGTAAAGTTATTACCTCATTTTTGAAAAACGGGCACTCTTATGGGAAAAACATGAAAGGTCGGCCTTCTTCAGTAATAACAGAGGCTGACAAGCGACTGATTCTGAGGAACGCGTCTAACTCACGAGACTCTGCGGCTAAAATCAAGCAAAAATCTGGTGTTAAGTCGAGTGTGCGGACTGTGCAACGCATTATTAAAAACGCGAAATACATAAAACGCCTTAAATTAAAAAAAAAAAACCACCTCTAAATGCAAATAGAAAGATTAAGCGGCTTGAATTTTGTCGATCGAATATGACCTGGACTAAGGAGTGGCGACTTGTTGTCTTTTCGAATGAGAAAAAATTTAATTTAGAGGGTCCGGATGGCTATTCTTACTACTTTCACGATCTTAGAAAGGAAGAGCTTGTTTTAGAACGATTGCACAGCTGTGCTGGTGGTGTCATGGTGTGGGGAGCAATTATCTATTATGGAACCATAGAACTTCAATTTTTGACAAGTCGAATGAATGCCACAGCATACAATGGGGTATTGCAAA
Source organism: Drosophila tropicalis (assembly GCF_018151085.1). NCBI lineage: Eukaryota > Metazoa > Arthropoda > Insecta > Diptera > Drosophilidae > Drosophila > Drosophila tropicalis. The sequence continues at coordinate 777,178 of NW_027173482.1, forward strand.
CGGCTTTTCCTGCTATAAAGGAAATTTTTGGACCCTTGATGTGGAAATTTCAGCAGGATAACGCACCTATTCATACGTCCAGAGTTGTAAAGTCGTGGATTGGGCGTCAAAACGTACCTTTGCTAAATTGGCCCCCATACTCGCCTGATCTGAACATTATTGAAAACGTTTGGGGATGGCTGGCACGAAAAGTATACGTATCAGGAAGGCAATATACAACTGAAATAAAGCTAATAGAAGGTATTAAAAATGCCTGGAGCACCATTTCATTAAACTACATTCAACAATTGTATGACTCTTTACCCAAAAGGATGTATGAGGTCATACTTAACCGTGGTGGCACAACACATTATTAATTTTGTTTATAAATAAGGTAAAACAGATTGAATTAACAATAAAAAATTTTGTGATGCGGTTCGAAGCCCATTTTTCTACATATTTCGACATTTGTGAGTGAGTGTGCTAATCGGTTGTCGCAAAAATTTAAGTCGGTTTTTTATATTAATTTAGATAATATTCTCTTAAAACGGTTTTAATAAAGTTAATAACCTAAATATTATTTTTCTTTGTTAAAAAATATGTGAAGTCTTAATGACACAAAAATCATTCCAAAAGGATCAAGCGATTGGCTGATATTAAGCTTCAAATGTAGGAAGAATTGGGTGTGCTAATCGGTTGTCGCGCAGTGTATATATGGATAGGTACATATGCGCGTACATCAACAGGTGACGATGTATGTATGTATGTATGTATGTATGTACGTAGATGCGCGCGTGCGGAAATAAGTTTGGCATTAAAAATAATTATTCCAACACATAAGAAAACGCGGTGAACACTTGATTATTATTCTTCCCTATTTTTTATAACACTTTAATAATTTTTTTTGTTTTTTAAACCTTTACGCGGATTTGGCAAACAGCTGTGGAAATTACATACATGTACATGTGAATGCATATGAAAAAAAAAGAGGTGGATTTGGACAAGTGCGAGGAAAAAAAAAAACATAAATAAAAAATGGATAATCGTGGAATGTAAAACGAGAACGTTGGACAATCACGCTAAGGATTAGGAACTACCATGTAACCTTGGAACAGGTCAGGTATGTACATACATACAATATGTAAAAGTGTGTAGGTCGCTATGGAGAAGCGGGAAAACCTCACACTTTTAGTAGTATGGAAATGAAATGAATAATGAAATTTTGTACTTATCAGGAATTCCGCCGATGCAAGCTGGAGGAGCGGAAGGATATCCGGCTCGAAGGACCAATGTTCGTGGGGGGGCGGAAGGATCCAAATGAAATACAAGGAGTTGGCGGGTGCCAATTTCTTCAGTTTGTGGTGAGCGAGTGGTGAATTAAAACGCACGAAAAACTTCGGTTAAATAAACGTAGGTTTTATTATTTATATAATATTCACAGGTAACCCGGCACACACGGAAATGGTTCGGGTTGAAAGTGATTAACAAATCGTAAAAAATGCAAGAGAACGGGTGTTCGGGTGAAAGGCTCGATTCTTAGTGATGGCGGTGCCCATTGGAAAAAATCAAGTCACTGCTCCTGGTGTGACCGTAGACGCCGAGGATCAAAAAACCCTCCTCACTCCTCACCGCTCACTGCTCTTCGCCGCTCACTGCTGTTCACCCGGTGGCGTGAACAAGCTAGTAATAATTTTAATTATTATTAACTTTATTATAAATAAATAAATATAAATATACTGCCGAATTTTTTTTTTTTTTTTTTTTTTTTTTTTTTAACTTTTAATATACATTTGTTGAATCTACTTTTAAATTAGAGCCTAACAACAAGTTTGAGATATTTTTCTTAATCTAGTACTTAAGATTAATCCTGGGGATATTGGAGGCGGCCCGAATCACTTGTTATTGGGTTGGTCTGTCATTTCTTTTAAGACGAGTTCTATTATTAGTACGCATAAGGGAATTGGCAAGAACATTTGGGTGTGCATCCAGTTTCGCAGAATACTTTAGTTGTTGACTACCTATTTCAGATTTTACGCTAGGTATATTTAGATCATTTTGAATGTTGTCGTTCCGTATATACCACGGGGCCTCCGTGATTGATCTTAAAATTTTCGACTGCGCTCTTTGTATAATATCGACATTGCTGGTACTTGCCTTCCCCCATAGTACGGCACCGTAAGTCCAGATGGGTTTCAGTAAGGAGTTGTATAGGAGGACTTTATACTCTAGACGTAGAGGGGACCGAGCATTGATGATCCAATGTAGGCTACTCGCTTTCAGTTTAAGCTGTGACTTTTTTGCTTCGATGTGCTTGCGCCAAGTTAGTCTTCTGTCTAGGTGGATGCCAAGGTGAGTGACATCCACGGCTTGAGGAACTGGTACGTTGTTTAGCATTAGAGCTGGACAGTTTCTTCTGTTAAGCGTAAATGTAACATGTTTGCATTTTTGTTCGTTGACCCGGATACGCCAGGTTGCTAGCCATTCCTCTACCACCTTGAGGTGTTCCTCTAATTTTGCAGAGGCTTGTATTGGGCATTTGGATCTGCTGAGGATTGCCGTGTCATCGGCAAAAGTAGACGTTGTAAGTCCTAAACTCGTTGGTAAGTCTGCAGTGTACAGTAGGTAGAGCAATGGGCCGAGTACACTGCCTTGCGGTACACCAGCTTTGATTTCAAAATCAGCCGAGACGGAGCCATTACATCTTACAGCGAATTGCCTATTGTAAAGGTAAGATTCCATGAGTTTGTGGGTGTACTGTGGCAGTTTTTGCCGGATTTTGAACATCAGACCCTCCAGCCAAACTCTATCGAAAGCCTGGGCAACGTCGAGAAAGACAGCCGCACAGTATTCTTTTAGTTCGAATGCTGTTCGTATTTCGGATGTAATGCGATTGACTTGTTCAATCGTACCATGTTTTTCGCGGAAGCCGAATTGGTGTGAAGGGATTGTGTTCTCCGATGCCAGAAATGAGTTTAGTCGGATCTGCAGGACCTTTTCAAAAAGCTTCGAAAGACATGGCAGCAAACTAATTGGCCTATAGGATGATGGCTGGGTTTTGTCCTTTCCCACTTTAGGAATCATGATGATAGTGGACCTTTTCCATGTTCTTGGGAAGTAGCCAATTCTTATTATAGCGTTGAACAGTTTGCAGATGTATTGTATGGCAATGATAGGGAGTTCCAGGATCATTTTCGGTGTGATTAGGTCATGGCCAGGGGCTTTTTTTGGCTTTATGTGGTTTTTAATAACTGCAGTGATCTCGTCCGATTGGAGTTCCGAGTACTTACTTAGTGTGCTCGAAGGGGGAAGTACAGATGAGTTTGATGTTGGATTTGGCTGGAAAACCATTTTAAGATGTGTGGCAAGTGCAGAGACGCACATATCAATGTCCTCTGCAGCATCCAGTTTCGGCGAACAGTCAATATGGGCACTCATGTACATTTTAAATTTAAGCCAATTTGTTTTGTTGTTTGTAAACCTATAGGGGCGATCAAGTACTTGAGGTCTTGTTAATAGTGTGAATAGCACTGGAGAGTCATCGGAAGTTAAATCTAGCAGTGTATCCACAGTGATCCGATTACGTGGAATCCTCTTGGTTACTGCGAAATCAATCAAGTCAGGGCACTTTCTGTGGATCTGTGGGCCAATAAGTAGGCCTAGAGACGCAATCCATCTTATTGAGAGGGTTGACTATTGTGTTGTACAACTGCTTGCCTTTAGGATTTACCAGGCGAGATCCCCAGTGCGTATGTTTGGCGTTATAGTCCCCTGCTGCAATAAAGCGATCTCCGAGTGTGTGAAAGAAATCGGTAAATTCCTTTTCAGCGATTGAGAAGCGTGGTGGGCAGTACAGGGCAAACAATGTAGTGTTGCCGCAGCTGGTTCGGACGGTTATAGCAGTTGCTTGTAGGTGCTGTGTTTCAAATCTGTTGAGGATCGAGTGTTTTATACGGTTTTTGATTAGGATACCAGTCCCGCCATGAGCTTTTCCGTCTGGATGGTTTGTTGCGTAGAAGGTATATTTTGGTATTTGAAAATTATTTTTTGATGTTAAATGTGTTTCCGAAATCAGCAAAACGTCGATTTCACTTGAGTCTAGGAATAGTTGCAGATCATTTTTGTGCTTGGATATGCCGTTAGCATTCCAAAGACATAGACGTAGGGAAGCCATTATTTATTCTCGATAAGCTTCTGGATAAGCAGGTTTTGATTCCGCATCAGTTCGTGCATACAGTTTTGCATGAACGTCATAAAAGTGGTCATGTTTTGATTGAGTGAGATCAATAGGGCCTCTAAGCCACTTGGAGTTTACTGGCCAAGCTCTGGTGCGCTAGGTTGCGGATTCTGTAGATGGTGGAGTGACGGGGTCTCTTTTGCGGGCTCCGTCTGTCCAGTTCGGAGCACACTAGCGAAGGATACACTAGGACTGTATGTAGCAGGCATGTTAGATGATCTAACAGCCTTGGCGAAGAATACCTCCGGTGTAGTTTTAGAGGCGTTGACGGTGACTTTTGGTCCAGCTGGGGGTTTGCGCCCGTTTAGGTGAGATTTAAGATCCTTAAAGACAGGACATCCTCTGTAGTTGGCCGTGTGGTTCCCTCCACAGTTACTGCATAGTCTTAGTGCGACATTGTTTCTGTCCTTGGTGCAAATGCCATCTTTATGATGTTCGCCACAGCCAACACACACTGACCTGAGATTGCAGTTGTTAGAGGTGTGATTGTATTCCTGGCAGTTTTTACACTGCGGTGGTTGGTGTCTCTTATGGGGCTCCTCTACGGTGATTCTTCTGTGCAATAGGAGCTGTAGGTTGTAGATTGGGTGCACTTCATTTGGCTTCGACCGCTTTGCATCTGGTTGGAGCTCGATTTTAAAGAGCGGCTGTGCGACTTTGTTTCTGTTGACAACGGATTTGACTGCAAACCCTTTTTCGACCAACGCGTCTGCTATTTCTTGAGTAGGGACCGATGGCTCAATCCCTTTCAACACAACCTGGAGCCCTTTACTGCTTTTTAGTTGGTAGGTATAGAAGTTGATGTTAGCATTACGGAGGTACTTTTCGATGTTGCGGAAATTGTCCTGAGTTTGGGTTTGACATTTAATTTCTTTAATGTTACCCCTATTGAGAGGGGTTACAACAAAGTTATTTGCCCCTACTGTTTCTACTAGCTTCGAAATCAGGGCGCTGCAGTTGGCTCCTCGGATGTATAAAGGGGGTGGTCTAGCCGATTTGACTTTGTCTACAGCGCCGGCTTGATCATCTTGCTGATCGGCAAGAATTTTAAAACGATTCCCGCTAAGGGGTGCTACTTGTTCATTTGGTTTGGTTATTTTCGGCGTTTTGCCACTTTTTTTCTTTTGCGGGCTTAGCTTCCGCTTAGTTATTTTAATATATCTATCCATCCCAGTTTGCACAGAAGACGTTGGGATTATTATTGTGGCTGACTCAGGGCGACTTGTCGTTGACGGCTTGAGGCAGGTCAATACTTCGGCAGACGTTGCAGTAGTTGCTGTCAACGAGCTAACGGTGCTGTTCGGTGCAATCGGTGACCCAGTTATCGTTATTGATGGAAAAGCACACTGCTCTCTCCACGGTAAGTTGCTTTTGGTTGCTGAGTGGCTGGCACTTTCGGTGTTATTGCTTACGTTAGCATTCAGTGGGGTCGGCGCCACCACCGAAAAGTACGCGTTGTTGCGTTGGACCGAGAGTCGACGCTCACGTTTTTGTACAATTAGTTCTTGTAGCTGTTGCTGATCGAGAGAGCTTGGGCCCGAATTGGTGGACATGGCTTTTGTAAAAAATACGCACTTTGTTGTTGCAACTTAGTATTTATTGCTATTAGAGCAATCTAATAGCAATATGATTGTAAATAGGCGTCTCTGAGGCGACTGAGAGCCCTACACAAATTTCTGCAAACGCGGTCTTTTTTTTTACACTCAATTTTTGCGGAGTGCATTAAAAAACACGTCTGTACACGGCGGCAGTTAAATTACGATACTGCCGAATTTGATTGCGATTGTAAAAAAACTACAGGAGGAAATCAATTTTTTTCTTAATTATGGAGGCGGAAGTGGGCGTGGCAAAATATAAAAATATATATACTCTGCGCCAAGGCAGTGTACATACTAAATTTGGTGACTTTAGCTGTTAGTTTTTGATAAAATCAGTTTTGTTTAATTTGTGGGGGCGGAAGTAGGCGTGGCAAAATTTTTTGAATAGTGTCTATTTCGCTAGTACACATACCAAATTTGATGTCTCTAGCTGTTATACTTTTTAAGAAAAATATTTTTATGAGATTCCTGGGGGCGTAAGGGGCGTGGGCAAAATTCCAATTAACTCTACAGTTACATACTACACGAGTATACATACCAAATTTGGTGGCTCTAGCTCTTATAGCCTCCGAGATCTGCGTGTTCATACAGACGGACGGACGGACGTACAGACGGACATGGCTAGATCGACTCGGCTGTTGATCCTGATCAAGAATATATATACTTTATAGGGTCGGAGAAGCTTCCTTCTGCCTGTTAATTAATAAATGTGAAAAATGTCTAAAGTAAAAAACGACATTACCAAAACCCCCATGCATGCTTCTGATAGGGTAATAGTCGTCACATTCTTCCACTGGGAATTTTTCTCCAGCTAGATCATGTAATGACCGGGTTCCACTTGACTTGGAGGTTTAGAATCAAACACGTCAGTTCCGTTTGGTGGTAATATTTAGATTGATTTTTATTCCAAAAATATTTTTTTGCTTAACCTATTGTTACATATATATTTATATGCTGCGACTTAGGCGACAGCTACAAAAGAGAAGGAGAGTGTTAGTACATACATACATATTATTTGGAGCGTTTGCATCAAAGTGATTGGTCAGCGTTCACACGCTGGCCTGGCTCTAGCTCATGTTACTCCTGTGCATTGTTGCTTATGTGAATATATGTATGTATGTGCATATATAAATGTACATGTAAATGCATATATAAATGTACATACATACATATATGAACATGCTTAGCTGTATATTTATGTGAATATGTTTATGTGAATATATCAATGTATACACACATATACATTGTATTAGCGGACGTTGACGATACTATGCGCAGTACGTTCAAGTGGCCCCTACGACACCAGGACATAGCCTGTTACGCGCGAGCCCAAGCAGATAACTGCCCACCTCCCACCCGACCGACCGAGGGGTGCAGCCGTATAACGCACGGCACGAATCGCGTGGACAAATACACAATAGAAAAAACAGACAAACAAATAATACTACAGCTATCTATTAACTAAATGGGATAGGATAGATGTTTTAAGCATATTAATAGAAAACTCTGAGCCGATTACAGGGAATAGAAGGTTGTAATCAGAGCAGAGGACCCTAAAAGGTTCATGCATGGCATAGTTAGAAGAACAACGACTAAGGGATAAAGGTATCAAAGGATGTCTACTCCGTCTACATGGTACCGACAGATTCACCTGAGCTAATAACTCAAGCGAGTCGATATCACCAATTAGGAGCTTGTGCATAAAAATGACACCAAGCATAATTCTACGGTTAGTTAGGGATGGAAGGTTAATCAAGAGAAGTCTACTAGAATACGAAGGCAAATTGACATTGCGATCCCAGCTTAAGCCACGAAGAGCAAATAGCAAGAACTGCTTTTGAACGGATTCAAGTCTAATCTGGTGCGACTCATATTGAGGTGACCAAATGCAAGATCCATACTCTAAAATAGGACGGACAAGCGAAGTAAAAAGAACTTTAGTTGTATAGGGGTCATCAAATTCTTTTGGCCATCTTTTAATGAAACCCAGGACACTCATGGCCTTTACGGCCGTGGCGGAAATGTGGGTGTTAAAATTTAACTTATGGTCCATAAGTACGCCCAAATCATTCATATTATTTAGACGTTCTAGAGGGCTATTGTTTAGAAAATAAGTGACCAGTTGAGGAGAGTTACGGAAAAAAGTCATTACCTTACATTTGGTAGTGTTAAGATTTAGTAGATTAAACTGCCACCAGGATTGAAAGTTTTTAAGATCAGCTTGTAGCCTACTAAATGAACCTGTATCTTTATGAGTAAGACAAAGTTTGACATCGTCAGCATACATAAGCACACGCGAATGAACAATGACTGATGGAAGATCGTTAATGAACAGTGTGAAGATCAGAGGGCCAAGATGACTACCTTGATGTACACCAGAAGTCACAGGAATGGAATTGGAAAAAGAAGACTTAAAAAGTACCTTCTGTTTTCTATTTGTTAAATATTCTCGAACCCAAGAAAGGAAAAGCGGTGGAAACCCAATGTCGCTCAGCTTAGAAAGTAATAGGGTATGATTAACGGAATCAAAGGCTTTGCTAAAGTCAGTATATATTACATCAGTTTGCTTAACATTTTTGAACCCCTTGATAATTATTGATGTAAATTCTAAAAGGTTAGTGGTTGTAGATCTACGTTTCACAAACCCATGTTGGGATGGCGAAATAATAGAGCTGCAAAAATGTTGCATTTGAGAAGTTATAATTTTCTCAAAAGCTTTCGGAATAGCGGACAATTTTGAGATACCCCTATAGTTAGAGGCTTCGGACTTTTTGCCATTTTTATGCAGAGGAATGATATACGACTCCTTCCAAATATGTGGAAAAGAGGAAGATTCGACAAACAATAGAAACAATTTTAAAATGGGTTTACATAATAACATAATTCAAAAGTTTAAGTTTTCTAGGCCTCATGAAATCTCCTCTTTTAAAATTACAGTACCAAATGAGTACTTCTCAGCTATGGTTGACCCTAATTTTTGGCCAGAGGGCCTAGTTGTACACGAGTTTGCGCCCAATAAGCGCTCTCGTCCGTTGCCTGTCCACCTTCCTACTTTATCTTCTGCTTCAAAAAACTAATAACGTCTAGTCTTTGCATTCATTATCAAAATGTAAGAGGACTTCTTACCAAGCTGTCGAACCTTTTCTGTGATAGCCAAACCTTTTCGGCTGACATATTAGCTTTCTCTGAAACTTGGCTTAACTCCTCTGTTTTAGATAATGAAATTCTTTCTAATAATTTTATTTCTTATAGGCTTGATCGTGTTGGTCGTCGTGGCGGTGGAGTACTCATTGCTGTAAACTCGAATCTGTCTTCAAGTGTGGTGCCGATTGATCTCCCCTTAGGTGTTGAGTTTATTTGCGTCGAAGTTACATGTTCTAACTTTAGCCTATATATCTCTTGTTCATATATTCCTCCAGCTTCTGATATCATGATCTACGTGCACCATGCTGATGCTTTACGAACTATTTTCGGTCGTCTTAAAGATCGTGATGTTCTTATAGTTTTTGGTGATTTTAACTTGCTTAATATTTCTTGGCTTGTTGATGATAATCTATCTTTCTTAATTCCTTCATCTCAACATGTTTTTCTTGATAGCCTACTTGAATGTCCACTATATCAGTTGAATTCTTTCCTTAACTGTTCTAAAAGAATCCTTGATCTTGTTTTTGTCTCTGATCCCACTGTTAGTGCTGTATCGCAAACACAGCCACTAGTGAAACCTGAAGATCCTTATCATCCTACCATTGAAGTTACTATTTCTTACAATTCCGTTACTAATTTATTTAAAAACATCTCAAATTCTCGTCGTAGATGTTTTCGTAAAACAAATTTCAATCTTCTTAACAGCCTTATTTTCTCTTTTGATTGGTCGTTTCTATTTGAGTGCTGCGATATAGATTGTGCAGTGAAGTTTTTCTATTCTGCTCTTAATTCTCTAATTGATAAATGCGTTCCTTATGTGAATGTCTCTACCGTCTCCAGCTCGCCAGTCTGGTTCACACGTAGGCTCTCTAATCTTCGTAACATTAAATCGAGATATTTTAAAAGATTTAAAAAAACTGGTTCGCGACTTGACTATGCAAATTATTGTATAGCCAAATCTCAATTTTGTCTTTTAAATACTCAATGCTACAACAATTATCTCGTTCGCTGTAAGGCTGAATTTTATAATAACCCCAAAAGATTTTACAACTTTGTCAATTCCAAAAGACGCTATAATGTCCTACCTTCCACCTTCAGACTTAACGATCAGTCTGCTAATAATGATTTAGATATTGCAGATCTGTTTGCTAAATTTTTTCAGTCGGCATATTCTACTACTGTTTCGGATCCCACACCCTATCCCTTTTCAATCCCACATTTTAATTGTATGTTTTTTCCCAGTATTACTGAAGACTGTATTCTCTCTAGCTTGTCATCTATGAAGTCTTCCTTCGTTCCCGGGCCTGATGATATTCCCAGTTGCATCCTTAAAATGTGTTCGATTTCCCTATCTAAGCCTTTAGCTCGGTTATTCTTTATATCGAGTGAGACTTGTAGATTTCCTGATATTTGGAAGGAGTCATTTATTATTCCGCTTTTTAAAAAGGGTAGCAAATCAGATGTTTCCAACTACCGTGGCATTGCCAAACTTTCGGCAATACCTAAACTGTTTGAGAAAATTATTACGTCTTCCCTTCAACATCTATCCAGATCCACTATTTCTCCTTGCCAGCATGGTTTCATGAAAGGTCGTTCGTCGCTTACCAACCTTTTAGAATTGACTACCCTAGTACACCATGGCTTCCGTAAAAAGTGTCAAACTGATGTTATTTATACTGACTTCAGTAAGGCTTTTGATACGGTTGATCATTCTTTGCTTCTCGCGAAACTTAACATCATGGGTTTTTCACCAAAATTATTGGGTTGGTTAAAGTCGTATCTTATTGGCAGAACCCAAAAGGTGTCTTTTCGTTCCTCGATATCTAAAACTGTTCGAGTTATGTCAGGTGTACCCCAAAGCAGTCATCTGGGCCCACTATTATTTACATTGTTTATAAATGATTTGCCTTTGGCCTTGGCTCATTCACGAGTGCTCATGTTTGCGGATGACGTCAAGATTTGTTATTCCTATAATGATCCTTCTTTCCAACAGTACTTGCAATCAGATTTCGATGCGTTCTGTGATTGGTGCCACGTTAATAAATTACACCTTAATGCCTCTAAGTGTTCTTTTATGACTTTCAGTCGTTTGTCTCCGCTCCTAGCTCATTACTCTATAAAGTCTGTTCTGTTAGATTGTGTTCCATCATTCAAAGACTTAGGCGTTATGTTTGACCCTAAACTTTCATTTAATGTTCATATTTCTTCAATTGTCAACAGAGCAAGCAGCCTTCTCGGCTTCATTAAACGTTGGGCCAAAGAATTTGATGATCCCTATGTAACAAAGGTTTTATACACTTCGTTAGTTCGCCCTACTCTAGAATATTGCTCGCCAGTGTGGAACCCGCAATATGATGTTCACCAGCGTAGTATTGAATCGGTACAGAAGCAATTCCTTAAGTTTGCGCTACGCGGTCTAAATTGGGACCCGGGTCTTCGCCTACCTTCTTATTCTGACAGACTTCTTCTTATTAATCTTCCTTCACTTTATAACCGTAGGCTTGTTTTTGGCATTCTCTTTCTCCATAAACTAGTCAACGGCGAAGTCATTTCTACGAATTTACTAGATACGCTGTATTTTTGTGTTCCCTCACGTCGGACCAGAAACTTTTTTCCTATTCACCTTAGTAGATGTCTGACTAACTACTCTCTTCACGAACCTCTTCGTGTTCTTTGCCAATCTTTTAACAACCTTTCTCACCTTATCTCTCCTCATCTTTCTGTCACTTCTCTTCGCGCTATACTTTTTAATCATCTACAGCGAAACCAATGAAAATATTCTGGACTCGGATTGGCTGCAACTCATCCCTGGCCACATTGGCTGTGAATCGGGGCATAGCTGGCACCTTGTGCAAATAAAACACCTCCACCGGGCTGGGGATGTTTAGTTGTGTATAAAGCTAAGCTACCTTCTTCATTTAATTACTATCTGTCTTTAGCTTAAGCTTTTTCGTCGACTGCTGTGTTAGTTGACGTAAATAAATAAATAAATAAAAAATAAATAAATAATGCGTTTGCACAGAACCTGAGTACACATCCAGGAAGACCATCTGGCCCCGGAGAATAATTAGGTTTAACTAGTTTAAGTTCGCTAAGAAGAGAACTTTCATCAATCACTGGATTGAAAATGCAATTAGCTTTTTCTAAATGATAAGGATACGGACTTGCTCGATATTCCGTTGAGGAAGAGGTTGTTTTGAAAAAATTCGCAAATATATCGGCAATTGCCTGATCAGTGCTCGCTTTTTTATTTTGAAAAGACAAAAAAGATGGGTGCACAGAGGTCTTACGTTTAGAATTAACAAAGTTATAAAACTGTTTAGGGTCAGAAGAAAACTGAAGCTTACACCGCTGAAGATAATTCTTATAGCATTGTGTATTAAGCATCATGAACTTTGAACTGATATATACATTAATATATTCACATAAACATATTCAAGTGCACACTTATATTTTATTGCGTACATATTTATACCCTTGCAAAATGGATATATTAATTTTGGTTCTGACACTTCTGAGTGTGCAACGCATAGAATAGCATCTCCGACCATACAAAGAATATATATTCTTGATCAGCACGACGAGACGAGTTCAAGCTTGTTAATACTGCAGTATATCTTGATTCAGCCGGATCGGACTACTATATCATATAGCTCCCTTACAAACACCAAAGTCACGAACAGTGAATTTTCTCAATAACTTCGTTATTTTCGGTGTTATTAACGTGAAACTTAATATTAGAGAGTTTATTACGCTTATAAACGACTGTGACAAATTTGATCAAGATCGGATGACTATATCATATAGCTCCCATAGGAACGATCGGTCGAAAACAGTGACTTTGATCACTATCTTCGTTATTTCCAATGATTGTAGGCCATTCTTTGGCAAACATAAGCATTTTTAGATAAAACGTTTTTTCACTTTGATAGCTATATGTAAGGACAGAGTAACAAAAAAAGTTGCAAGGGTATTCAAACTTTGACGCGGTCGAAGTTTGCCCCGGCCCTCTGGTTTATTGTTTATACTTGCAACAAAGTGTTACAAATTGAGCTCTTTGTGTTGAATGATTTTTGTTATGAGTATACTACACGGAAGAGTCGTGTATCCAGCACTATTTAATGGCCCTCTTAGATGTGAAGTTTTTGCCACCAACTTCTATAGAGGCGGTCTCGATTTTTTTCCTGCTGCTAATTAAAACGGCTTCAGTTTTGTGGGCTGCCAATTCAAGACCTGCAACAGCCAGATGGCGGCCAATAGTTGCAATGGCCTTGTTGCATTTCTTTTTCTTACAAAAAAGTAATGAAATAAAAGGAAACCCAACTACGGTTATGTTTACCCAAAAAAACCGTGGTAATTATAATAACAAATATAATTATCGTGGTATGGGCAATGGTCGTGGTTATTACAATAATTATAATAATCACAATAACGGCCAAAATTCCCAACAAAATAGAAACAATAACTACAGAGGAAATAACAGAGGTTACAACAGGAATAATAAGGTAACCGAGGAAATAACCGACAAAACGGTTATACTGGCAATAATGTTAGGGTAGCACAGAATGCTTCGGGAAACTTCCAAGCACCTCTAGATACTCAGCAGTAAAGAGTAATAAGATTCACGCCATCAGTTTTAGTCAAAATACGTTTGTTACCTTCACGAATGTGACAAAGGGAAAAAAAGTTACTATTCTTAATAGATACAGGAGCGGAAATATCTATCGTAAAAGAAAATTCCGACAATAAAATCATCAATATACAAGGAATTAGTCAAGAAGTAACTAAATCCATAGGGTTTACTTCTGTTGAAATACAATCTTCAAAATATATAATCCCACACGAATTTCACATCGTTAATACCCAATTCGCTATTCCATGTGATGGTACTAGGAATCGATTTCATAAGAAAATACAACTGTCAATTAGATTTCAATCCGTCCGAAGACTGGTTAATAATTAGACCAAACAACCTAAAATATCCAATATATGTACCAATATCGTACAGTTCATATTTATTTAGCAAATACCATAACTAACCCCCAAAACGCAGTCATACGATTGCTAAATACTACAAATATAGATCAAATAGTAAACATATCAAGTTTGAATTATGAACCACTTTCCTGCTACGAAATAATCGAAGCAAATAAAGAACAGCGTTAAATCGCAGTATTAACTACGTTATCAAAAATTTTATCAAATTTTCCCCCACAGTTTCACAGCCGACTTACGAAGTTGTGCAAGAAATATATTGATGTATTCGGACTAGAAACCGAATGAATAACAACAAATAATTTTTATAAACAAAAATTAAGACTGGTGGACGATGAACCAATTTAGATTAAAAATTATAGAAATCCTCATAGTCAGAAAGACGAAATACAAGGACAAGTCCAAAAGCTTATAAAAGATGAAATAGTCGAGCCCTCTGTATCTCCTTATAATACCCCACTTTTATTAGTACCGAAAAATCGTTACCAATCGAAGTCTAGGCAACACAACCTAAAGTTACATCCTGAAAAATGTTAATTTTTTATGCATGAAGTCTCTTTTTTAGGACATAAATGCACAGATAAAGGAATCTTGCCTGATGACACATAGTATAATGTCATTCAAAATTATCCAGTCCCACATGATGCGGACAGCGCTAGAAGATTTATACAAAACTTCGCTGAATATTCTCGTCACATAACAAGATTATGTAAGAAAAATGTTAAATTGTGATTGTCAAAATGCGTTTGAGCATTTAAAATCAGCATTAATGAACTCAACTCTGTTACAGTACCCAGATTTTAGCAAAGAATTTTGCATAATCACAGAAGCAAGTAAATATGCATGTGGAGCAGCCCTAACGCAAAATAAAAATGGACTACAGCTTCCAGAAGCATACGCGTCTAGAGCTTTCACAAAAGGTGAGAGTAATAAGAGTACAACTGAACAAAAGTTAGCTGCAATTCACTAGGCAATCACACACTTCAGACCATACATTTATGGTAGACATTTCACTGTCAAAACGGATCACAGAGCGTTAACTTATTTGTTTTCAATGACAAATCCAAGTTCCAAGCTAACCAGAATACGACTTGAATATAATTTTACGGTAGAATATCTAAAGGGAAAAGATAATGTCGTAGCCGACGCGCTATCGTGGATAACAATACAGGACTTACAAAATATACAAACCAGCAATAAAATTCTGAGAGTCACTACCAGAAATCAGAGTAAACAGTCAAATTCCTGCGCAGGAAAAGAAAAAGAAAATAATATAAAAGAGTTGCAAAAGCAATCTCTTAACTCATTAAGAGTAGCGCTACTCAAGCCGGTGACCCTATTATCAAATAAAGATAAAGAAAAAGAAGCAATACTGTTTTCGTTCCACGATGACCCCATACAAGGAGGTCATACTGGAATATTAAGAACTATGGCCAAAATAAAAAGGCATTACTATTGGAGGAATATGACACGAGATATATCTCAATATATAAAAAAATGTAATAAGTGTCAACAAGCAAAAATAACAAAGCACACAAAAACTCCATTAATCATAACTGAAACGCCGCAACTGGTTTTCGACAGGGTAATTGTGGATACGATCGGTCTACTCCCAAAATCAGAACTAGGAAATGAATACGCAGTAACCTTAATCTGCGATCTAACTAAATACCTTGTAATAATACCAATAAAAGACAAAAGTGCAAAAACAGAAGCGAAAGCTATCTTTGAAGATTTCATTCTGCAGTACGGTCCAATGAAGACGTTCATTTCGGACATGGGAACAGAATATAGAAACTCAATAATTGAAGATTTATACAAAAACTTACAAATTAAAAAGATAACTTCAACTGCACATCATCACCAGACTGTAGGCACTGTGGAGCGAAGCCACCGAACACTCAATGAATATTTACGATCATACATTTCAGTTGACAAAACTGACTGGGATGTATGGATACGGTACTTCGCATATTGTTTAAATACAACACCCTCTATGGCACATGATTATTGTCCATATGAGTTGGTATTTAGTAAAACTTCGAATTTACCCAAACATTTTAATAGTGTTGATATGATAAATCCACTATATAACATAGAAGATTATGCTAAGGAATCGAAATTTAGATTAGAACAGGCCTATAAAAGAGCCAGAATTATGTTAGAAAAGCATTTATGCTTCAGCAAAGAATAAGGAGATATATGATAGAAAAGTAAAAAATATCGAACTAGAAATAGGAGATAAAGCTTTATTACGTAATGATACGGGTCATAAGTTAGAACCTAAGTATTTCTAAGTATTTAGGCCCATACAGTATAGAAGAAATAAAGGATAGGGATACCATTTTAATTAAGGATACAAAGAATAAGAAACAATTAGTGCATAAGATAGGTTAAAAATTTTAATCAATTAATATATATAAAAAAAGTTTCAATAGGTCGCAATCTCTAACCAGATAACACTAACGGAAGGCACGCCGTTACTTTGGAATTTTATTCCAAAAAAACCCTTTTTCTATATGGTACAATATACCGTGGATAAAAAAACAGGTCGTGAATTTAGTTTGTTAAGGACGAAGCTCTTACACTAATATTTCATAGCGCATAAGGGTAATGCACAAAAGGTGGTCTTTGATATTGTAGGCTTCGCCAGCTTTTTTCGCTTCATTTAGTTGGCAATGTAATTCCCAACTAGTTTTAGCGTTGAAGACATGGTATGGCTATTGCAATTCTGGAGTTCTTTAGCAAAGTCTGCTGATGATAGAACTTGGTAGTTCTTGAAATAGCTATACAGACAACCTCCTCACCTTTTTGTGTGTTATCTTTGAAATAATCTTCTTTTGTAAGATTGACCTCGAGCCGGTTTAAATTCGATTTATAAAAAAAATAATAATAATAAAACAAAACAAATAAATTATCTACATTTAATGACACTATATACATATACAAAAATACTTTTACCACATATATTACTAAACGACAATCAAACATTCAAACAAAAAAAAAAATTTTTTTTTAACAATAATACATAAATAAATTTCCATATAATAAAAATAAAAAACAATAATACATAAATAAATTTCCATATAATAAAAATTAGAAAATAACTCCACATAATTACGTTATTTTTTTTAAAGAGGGGGGATGTAGCATGTTCTAAAATTACATAGTAATAACGTTACAAACATATTGTAGCAATTAGTTACAATATTTATGTGCGCAACATTAAAGTGCATTTGCCTCTTAAGTAACATGACCACCCATGAGTGCATGGTGCTGGACAATTGCTGTGTCGGCAAATATAACACGCACGGCCGCTCTGGCCCAATATGCAATATGACCTGTTAACTTTATTTGGATATTTATTGTCGGCGTGGTCTTTTTTAAGTGTGGTCATATCTTGCTAATCTGAGAATACATTAAAATAATCAAAACTTAAATTACTAGATATATTGATTTTTTTCTGGCATCTTACTACCATACTAATAAGCTTCAACACAGCGAAATCCCTTTTTTGAGCAAGATCCTTCTCATCGTAGCACTTGACTTCTATTTGGCATAGACGGTTGACCGGGCGGCGATACGTGTTTTTAGCCGACTTCAATTCGACTACGTGTACGACTTCACTTTCACCTGGAAAAACATTCATAACTCAAGAGCGGCCATTCGCCGCGCGGGGTGTTGTTGTTCATAGCAAATATGTCGTCGACCTCCAAGTTTGGCACATTTTTATGCCATTTCCAGAAAGAGTCGATCTGATACTGCGAGACTGTCCAAGCTTGTTTTTCCATCGTATTGGAAGTAAAGTTGCCTGGGCCATGGAGACTGCAGCTTTGCGGGATACAAATATCGTTTGGACATAGACCAAGTTCGTCGTCGAGGTCATCAGATATATGGTGTGCTGTGGACCAGATATTTAAAACAGCCTACTAGTGGCTATCAGCAACCTCCGAAATTTGGTGCTTTTGCTGGAATGAAATTTTAATATTTTAATATTTGCCAGATACTCTTTCACGGCACGAATGAGTGTCTAGGTCTTCTAGGGCCTTTTGTAACTTTCGTGCTACTCCGCGAAGGTCCACGTCGAGCCATCATTCTTCGAACTGCCATTATGCAGAAATCGGTGTCTAGGGAGTGGACTATCTCCACTATCTCTAAAACGCGTCTGGTGTGAGAGTCAGTCTGTTTCGAGAGTTGATGGAAGCAAGACAGATAAACAAAAATAATTACTCGGTGAATACATTGAAAATAACTATAAGTACAGTTAAACAAATAAAATAAAAGCTACTGTAACGATCCTTTTTCGTCCTTCGGGATATCTACGATATCTCTTGGGCTAGGTTCGGCACAACAAATTTATTTTGTTCCCCGGTGAAATTAAAACACACTCGATTTCAATTGCCGATGTTAATTGTACATTTATTCAAATCGTTAATGGAGTTGGTTGGATATGACGGTTTTTCGATGGCAGTGCTGGGCTCGGGTGGCGTTGGTGAGTTACTTGGAGTCCCTCGTTGTCCTGTTCGTGTCTTTCTGTAGCCGTTGCTGGCTATTGCCTTGATCTGTATCGTTTGTGATACACCTCTGTACCCTTTCCGCTAAATTTGTTGAAGATTGCTTTGCTTCTCTCAACTTTACTTTGGCTTGGGTTCGGTGCTTGGTATCCTTGTCTAAGGACTTGTTATAATAGAGTGAAGCTATGCAGGTTACTCGTAAGGCCTGTATAGTTCTCAATTTTGCTGTTGTTTCTTGTGTTTCCTTGATAAGTTTCTTAAGGTTACTCGTAAGGCCTTAATTACTTATTACTTGATCACGACTTGTCGACTTCATGATTTGATTGATAGCCGTTGCCTTTATATAGGCAGATCCCATGGCCTCAGGAACACATTGGTGTGGTACCGCTATACAGCTGGTACATTTCCATTGGCCCTCTGCTTTCACCCACGCATCCATTTGTTGCTATGCTTGGTGAAAGTCCCGTAAATCCTTGGCGCATATAACTACTTTCGTTGTGGCTGAGCGCCCATTTACGCCTTGTCCTTGTCTTTCTTGTTTGTACATCTTGACTTGCATCACTTTCTCGCATTGGCGTCGCCTTTCTGTTGGCCGCCCTCCGTATCCCGTTGACTCTCTCTGCTTTCTCTGCCAACGCTGCCGTCGCACGTCGCTCCCTTTGATCCACTCGTCATACCCAAATTCACCCACATTTACTCAATATTATCATCTACATACATATATGCTAATTGTATTAACTAAATTAATGTTTAAACATAATTAGCTTGATTACTTTAATATATAACATTGTTTAATTCCCCACGCAAAACACTTTCATACGCATCTCGTATCTATTAGATAGAGGGCTTCCCCATGGCTCATCCCTCCCCCTTCGGCTTGCATATTCCCCTCACAAATCCACAAACCATTTTCGTTTACAATTTCTTTGCTCTCCCCCCTACTCCCCGTTTCATAAGCATAGCCCTCACTTGGTTTCATTTCGGTACCAAGCATTCCCCGCACCCGTCTTTCGGGCTCGCTTGGCCCTCACTTTCGTTTTCACTCGCTCACGAACTTCTTTTGGCGCTTGCAATTTACCGCTTTCGCTCTCATGAGCGTGACGTATGCATAGCGCGGCCCATTGGCCACCGGTATTCTCTCTCGCCGTCTCACGCATAGTGTACGTGTGACCTATATGTATGCTAATGCATGCATTTATTTGCCTCTCCATGCTCTTAATTTGTCAAATGAGGCCAATGCCCCCTTTTCACATGCAATTGTGTCTTCAAGCCCGGCTTCATTTACTCTTATACAGCCACTCATATTTGTTATGCTTCCCACGCATCTTCCCGCTTGTACGAAATCGCCAAACGGTTGCATGGGGTTCGATTCGGTTCGATCGAGCCATGTTGGACTTGGCTGCCCGTCGCCTGTGCATGTATAATTGTTTTTCATTATGCCTCCCACGCATCTTCCCGCTTGTACGAAATCGCCAGCGGTTGCGTGGGGTTCGATCGGCCATGTTCGGCCGGCCTCGCTACGTTTGCTCATTCACAGGCGATTTCACTCTTATATGACCAATTCTGTGCTTGGTCTTATACTGTGTGTTTGGTTTGTGTCTTGGCTGTGTTTGTATTTTTGTAGATTGTTTGTTGTAGCTTGTTTGTTGTGGGGGACATTATTCTTGTCTATATAATGTTCCTCACACTCCCCCCTTCTTCGGGAGGAATTTGCCCTCCCCTGTCCCTTGTACCTTGTGCTTGTTTTCTGTATGTATATTTTCCATTCTCGTATTTGTGCATTTAATATGTTTGCCTTTGTAGCTTCGGCATGTGTTTTTACTTGTTTTGTGTTTTTTTTTTCTTATTTTTGTGTTCTTCTTTGTGTTTTGGCTTGTATTTTGCTTGTTTTGTGCTTTTTTTTTTTTTTGGGACTCAGCTCGCATCTTTTATTGGCCAATTGGCATCTTCTAATGTTGGCGATTACCGAGTATCTTTTCTTAACTGTTGTCGGATTAGGGCATCTTTTCATTGTTTTTGTTTTTTATTTTGGCCCGTTCCGCATCTTTTTTTTTCTACTTACATCTAATTATCCTACTTATTATACCCTCCTTTCCCTATCTACTGTTGCTGTTGCTGTTGTTGCTACTGCTGTTGTTGTTGCTGTTGTTATTGCTGTTGCTGTTGTTGCTGCTGCTGTTGTTGTTGCTGCTGCTGTTGTTGTTGCTGTTGTTATTGCTGTTGCTGTTGTTGCTGCTGCTGTTGTTGTTGCTCCCACGCCAGCAGATCCCTCTCCGCCTCTTGCTGCTGCAGGACCTGCTGGCGCCACCAACTCATCCATTGGTGGCACTCCCTCATGGCACGTTCGGACTCTTCATCTCTCATCGGCTCGCGTGGAGGTGGGCTGGCTACTCCATCAGCCGCACCTTCATCAGCCACGGCCATCTCAGCCGTTTCACTGGCCTCTGACCTTGAGTCCACCATGTGAAACGGCGTTGGTGGCCGCGCTGGCTCCCCACAATCTTGCCGGCGGCTCGTATGCCTCGTTCTGCTCCCACGGTGCATACTCAGCTGGGCTGCTTCGGCCGCTACCGGATTCGTCCGCCAACTCGTTTTCCGCCATGGCTATCACCTCGCCCAGCTCTCTCCACATTTCGATGTCTCCTTCCTCCTCCTGGTGGCCCGGGTCCATCGCTGACTCTGCCTCGCTCTCTCCTGACCCGTAGCCACTGTCATCTACGTCCTCATCGTTCTCCTCGTCCGATGAGGCGGCGATTACCGGATCCATCATATCCGGCTCATCGTCGTCGGACTCCTTATCGGACCAGTGCCAGTCACCGCGCTCCATATTGGCCCGCGGTGCCGCACCTCGTCGAGCTACGCCTTCATCCTGGCCAAAATTTGCATTGAATGCGTTCATAATTTCTTTGTTTTTTTTTTTTTTTTTTTTGGTTTACTTTACTCGCCGAGTGATAAACTTTGAGTGTTTCCTGATCCTGACACTTGCACGCATGAAACCTCGCCTTTCGGTCATTTCTTTGCTATTTACCGATATTTAGGATTTCTCCTCCTTGCCCTTGTTCTCTTGGCATATTTTAAACGCCGAGATGCTCCACCATTATATGCATAGTATCATGCGCATGTGTATGTGTATTGCGGTGACTCACCACTACATACGTCATATCGTGCGTTTGTGTGGGTGCGTAACATCATGCGCCTGTGTGGGTGCGTTTTCCCCTCTCTTTTCGCGGTGTGTGCGCATATGTATTGGTGCTGTCCCCAATCGTTCTATCTCTGGTTTTTTTTTTTTTTTATTACGCTTGCATATTGTTTGCATTGTTACGATATTTGCACATCTTCATTTTGCTCTGCGATGCGGTTTGCAACTTTGCTATAATTGTTTCTGATGCGATGCGTATTTAGATTTTCAGCTCTAAGTCATGTTTTGAGTTCTCTGTCCAGCCGGCCGGTCTGTGCAGATTTTCTCGCCGCCATGTCATTCGAGTCGTCCATCCTCATTGCTCATCACTTTTCGTGCCATCCGCTTCTTCGCATATTTGTTGCTTCAGTTGGCTGATGTGTGCTTGTCTGGTTTTTTTCGTTTCTTTGTGCCGTATTTTGCATATGACCGGAGATGCAAAGCCTATTACTTCATATGGGCCTCCAAACTTTGGTGCCAGCTTTGCTGCGAATCCTTCTGCAGCATTTGAAAGGTGGTGTTCTTTTGCCCATACCGTTGCTCCGATCACTGGTCTCCATTCTCTTCGTCTCAGATTGTAATGGCGGGCCTGATCCTGTGCAGCCGTTTCCAGATTTCGCCGTATTAGTTCGAACAGCTCTTGCATTTGTTTTACCTTCGCGTCTGGTGGTATCGTTTGCTTCCCTGTGCCTATGGTGACATTATCGTATAGTGCACCCGGCATTCTTGGTTCTCGCCCCTGTATTATATACGCTGGCGTGAATCCTGTTGCCTCTGATTGGCTTGTGTTCACTGCTAGAGTTATTTCTGGCCAACTTTCATCCCAGTTGCGTTGATTTTCCCCCGTAAACTGAGCAATCATTGTTTTTACTGTTCTATTTGCTCTTTCGGTTGGATTTTCTTGTGGCGTGTACGGTGCTGTCAGTTGGTGTTGGCATCCCCATTCTTCTAACATTTTTTTGAATATCCTGCTAGTGAATTGAACTCCATTGTCCGTTATCACCATTTTTGGAGCTCCGAATCGAGATAGTATCCTCTCTCGAAAGGCCTTAACTATACTTTCTGCAGTTGCCTTCCGCATCGGTATCAGTTCTGTCCATTTCGAAAACCTGTCAATGATTACTAGTAGCATCGAATTTCCGTGTTTCGATCTTGGCAACGGTCCTACAAAGTCAGCGCATACTGTAGCCCATGGTTCTTCCGGAATTTGTGTTAGCATCTTTCCCGCTGCCTGCTGTTGGCTGGGTTTATATTGTTGGCATATCGTACACTTTCCTACAAATGTCCTGATATCTCGTTGCATTCCTGGCCAGTAATATCTTGCTGCAGCCCTGGCAGTAGTTCGCCTGCTCCCTGTATGCCCTGCTGTTGTTGCCGTGTGGTTTTCGGCCATTACTTGATTACGTAGTGTTTTTGGCACACATAGTTTCCAAGCTACCACTTCTTCTTGGCCTGCTCTGTGCGGAATGTTCCTGTATACCTGACTATTTTCTATAATGTAATCCGGATATTTCTGTGGTTGTTGTTTTATTTTTCCCATTATGTCTTGAATCCACCCACACTCGTTGTTTGCTTGTCTTAATCTGGCACCATTATCTACTATTCTTTTGCACCCTTCCATTGGTTGCCTTGACAAAGCGTCTGCGACAATGTTTAATTTGCCCTTTCTGTATGCTATTTCGAAATCGTATTGTTGCAGTTCTAGTGCCCATCGGGCTATACGGCCCGTAGGGCTTTCTATGCTATTCAACCATTTCAACGCCATGTGATCTGTTACCACTTTAAATCGGTATCCTTCAAGGTATGGTTTTAGTTTGCGTATTGCCCATACTATCGCTAGGCATTCCTTTTCTGTTGCCGAATAGTTCTTTTCCGCTGGGTTTAATTCTCTTGACAGGTATGATAGCACTCTCTCTCCATCCTCGGTGTTTTGTACCAATATGGCTCCTAATCCCATGTTACTTGCATCCGTCTGGAGCACAAACGTTTTTGTGAAGTCTGGACATACCAATACTGGGCCACTCGTCAGCCTTTCCTTTACAGCATCGAATGCTGCCTGATGCTCCTCGCTCCAGTGCCACTTTGTTCTCTTCTTTAGTAGTTCGTTCAATGGGTGTGTAAGTGCTGCAAAACCTGGTACGAACCGTCTGTACCAGGATGCCACTCCTAAGTACTGGCGTAATTCCTTTGTGCAAGTTGGTGGTTCTAATTGGGCTATTGCGGCCACCTTTTCGGGGTCCGTTGCAATACCGTTTTCTGTCACCAAGTGGCCTAGAAATTTTAGCTCCTTTCTAAAGAATTGGCACTTCTCGGCATTAATTCTCAAGTTTGCTTCCTTCAATCTCCTGAACACTTCTTGTAGATGATTCATGTGTTCTTCGATTGTTTTGCTCACTATCACAATGTCATCTTGGTATGCGAATGCGTTTGGTGTCATTTCTGGGCCAATGACTTGGTCCAGTGCGCGTTGGAAAGTTGCTGATGCTGAGTGTAAACCGAATGGCATTACTTTCCATTGGAATAACCCCTTCCCTGGGACTGTGAATGCCGTCATTGGTCTGCTTTTTTCTTCTAACGGAATCTGCCAGTATCCGTCCTTCAGGTCTAGGCTGCTTATAAATTTCGCTTCACGTAGTTGGTTTAAGATGTAGTCGATGCGTGGCATTGGGTATGCATCTTTTATAGATTTTGCGTTAATCTGTCTAAAATCTACGCATAATCTCCATTTGCCCGTCTGTTTCTTTCTCACCATCACTATGGGTGAGCTATAAGGGCTTTGTGATGGTTCGATGCATCCCATTGTCAACAGTTCATCGACCTTTGTGTTGATTTCTCCCTGTATTTTTGGATTCTTTGGGTAGTATCTTTGCTTTATTGGGATATCATCCTTCATCGTTATGCGATGTATCCCCACTTTTGACAGTCCCTTCACTTTCCCTAATTCCTTCAACTCCTGATTTAGGAAACTTTGTATTTCTTGTTGGTCACTGTTCTGAGTGACCATGATGGATATTCTTTCTACCAGCCTGCCCTGTATTCGCTTGACTGTCGGTATTAGCACTTTGTGGCCTCCACACGATATCTCTGTGTTCATAATCCGGAGGAAATTCCAACCTAGTATCAACGCATCCATTCCTTCTGGCATGACCAGGAATGGCATGTGGATTTCCTTGTCCCCAAATCTCACGTATCCTGTCCATTGCTCTTCAATGTCTCGTACCTTTCCGTCTGCCATGTATACCTGTTTGTGTGTGTTCTCCCATTTTCCCTTATTCCTCACTGTTTCCAACATCTGCTTGCTGATGAAACTACTCGTGGCTCCGGAGTCAATTGTCGCTTTCATCTGGACTCCTGCTACTTCGATGATTGCCGACAATTGATCCTCTTCCTCTACTAGTTGGCCTATTAGTGGTGAGGAGCTTGTTGGCTGGGTCCCTGCTCGCCCCTGATAGGCTGGAACCGCCTTTCGTTTCCCGAATTCCAACAACATTCTTTTGTTCTTTTCCCAATCCTTCCACACTGCCAACAGAAAATGAGTCTCTGATTGTTGCACTCCCTTGCCCAGTGTCCGGCTCCTCCGCATCTGCGGCATGCCTGGTTTGGGTTCAAGACTTTTCCATCTTGGATGTTTTTATTTTCTTGGCTTGGTCTTGAATTGTTCTCCATGCTGTTGTCTTGGCATCTTCGGCACTGTGTGACTGCTGGCCCGTAATTATTTTCTCCTCTGTGGCTTGATTGGTTGTTGTGTGTTCTTTGAGCATTATTTGGGCGATGGAAATCTGCTCGTTCTTGTTCAAGCATCTCATGTTCGTCTGCCAACTGCATCAGCTCATCTAGGTTTCTGACTCTGTGCGGCCGAACGAATATCTTCAAATCTGGAGTGCAATTTTCTAATATAACCTCCAATTGTTCGTACTCTGGTATTTTGAGGGGTCTCATCATTGTTTGCATGTCGATCATATAATCCTTAAAATACTCGTTTCTGTTTTGTTTGCGATTTTTCACTTGATCCGCCAATTTGTTGAAGAATCCTCTTGGCAGGAAGTATTTCTTGAAGCCCTCAACGAACTCCTTCCACGATCGCCACTGCTTGTTGTTTGCGACGTACCACTAGAGTGCTTTGTCTTTCAGTAGTTCTGGCATTGCTCTTGGGATCATGTCCAGCTCGATGCCATACATGTCTGCTGACCACTCGATCTGTTCTAAGAACTCTAGTGGTCTGGAATTGCCGTCGAACCTGAATGTCCATTCCCTCACTTGTTTTGCCACCTTGGCGTATTCAGTGGTCCTGTTTGTTGCCTGTGGTACCGTTTTCTTGGGGTCTATCGTTTGTCTCCTTATGTCCCTCTTTGTTTCTGTGCTATCTAGGGCTCCTTCGCTTCCCCATCTTGGTGGTAAATATGGTGGGATTGCTAGTGTGGCGATGTTTATTTTCTGGAATTCCTCAGCCTCACTTTCGCATGTTTTTGATGTGCTTGCTATTGTTTTCATTTTTATATTTTTCGAGTACTTTGTTTCCAATCTATTTATTTCCTCCTTCCAGTCTGGGTCCGTTTCATTCCTTTCTACCCATTCGCCTAGCTGTTTCCTCATTTCCTCCACTGTACCGGTCATCTCGATCCCGATCCTTTGGCCTGTCTGTAACAGATCCTCCTTCTTCATGTGACAAATCCATCCTTTCCCCATTTTGAATGTTTTCTTTACAATTTTACACTTTTGTTTTGTTAAAATTTCACCAGTATAGCACGTTGGGCGCCAGTTGTAACGATCCTTTTTCGTCCTTCGGGATATCTACGATATCTCTTGGGCTAGGTTCGGCACAACAAATTTATTTTGTGCCCCGGTGAAATTAAAACACACTCGATTTCAATTGCCGATGTTAATTGTACATTTATTCAAATCGTTAATGGAGTTGGTTGGATATGACGGTTTTTCGATGGCAGTGCTGGGCTCGGGTGGCGTTGGTGAGTTACTTGGAGTCCCTCGTTGTCCTGTTCGTGTCTTTCTGTAGCCGTTGCTGGCTATTGCCTTGATCTGTATCGTTTGTGATACACCTCTGTACCCTTTCCGCTAAATTTGTTGAAGATTGCTTTGCTTCTCTCAACTTTACTTTGGCTTGGGTACGGTGCTTGGTATCCTTGTCTAAGGACTTGTTATAATAGAGTGAAGCTATGCAGGTTACTCGTAAGGCCTGTATAGTTCTCAATTTTGCTGTTGTTTCTTGTGTTTCCTTGATAAGTTTCTTAAGGTTACTCGTAAGGCCTTAATTACTTATTACTTGATCACGACTTGTCGACTTCATGATTTGATTGACAGCCGTTGCCTTTATATAGGCAGATCCCATGGCCTCAGGAACACATTGGTGTGGTACCGCTATACAGCTGGTACATTTCCATTGGCCCTCTGCTTTCACCCACGCATCCATTTGTTGCTATGCGTGGTGAAAGTCCCGTAAATCCTTGGCGCATATAACTACTTTCGTTGTGGCTGAGCGCCCATTTACGCCTTGTCCTTGTCTTTCTTGTTTGTACATCTTGACTTGCATCACTTTCTCGCATTGGCGTCGCCTTTCTGTTGGCCGCCCTCCGTATCCCGTTGACTCTCTCTGCTTTCTCTGCCAACGCTGCCGTCGCCCGTCGCTCCCTTTGATCCACTCGTCATACCCAAATTCACCCACATTTACTCAATATTATCATCTACATACATATATGCTAATTGTATTAACTAAATTAATGTTTAAACATAATTAGCTTGATTACTTTAATATATAACATTGTTTAATTCCCCACGCAAAACACTTTCATACGCATCTCGTATCTATTAGATAGAGGGCTTCCCCATGGCTCATCCCTCCCCCTTCGGCTTGCATATTCCCCTCACAAATCCACAAACCATTTTCGTTTACAATTTCTTTGCTCTCCCCCCTACTCCCCGTTTCATAAGCATAGCCCTCACTTGGTTTCATTTCGGTACCAAGCATTCCCCGCACCCGTCTTTCGGGCTTGCTTGGCCCTCACTTTCGTTTTCACTCGCTCACGAACTTCTTTTGGCGCTTGCAATTTACCGCTTTCGCTCTCATGAGCGTGACGTATGCATAGCGCGGCCCATTGGCCACCGGTATTCTCTCTCGCCGTCTCACGCATAGTGTACGTGTGACCTATATGTATGCTAATGCATGCATTTATTTGCCTCTCCATGCTCTTAATTTGAAAATGAGGCCAATGCCCCCTTTTCACATGCAATTGTGTCTTCAAGCCCGGCTTCATTTACTCTTATACAGCCACTCATATTTGTTATGCTTCCCACGCATCTTCCCGCTTGTACGAAATCGCCAAACGGTTGCATGGGGTTCGATTCGGTTCGATCGAGCCATGTTGGACTTGGCTGCCCGTCGCCTGTGCATGTATAATTGTTTTTCATTATGCCTCCCACGCATCTTCCCGCTTGTACGAAATCGCCAGCGGTTGCGTGGGGTTCGATCGGCCATGTTCGGCCGGCCTCGCTACGTTTGCTCATTCACAGCCGATTTCACTCTTATATGACCAATTCTGTGCTTGGTCTTATACTGTGTGTTTGGTTTGTGTCTTGGCTGTGTTTGTATTTTTGTAGATTGTTTGTTGTAGCTTGTTTGTTGTGGGGGACATTATTCTTGTCTATATAATGTTCCTCACACTACTATTACTCTAAGCAAACAATACCCGAAACTCTTACCAAGTCGTTTAATTTATCTACCGCCCACAATATCAGAAATGGTGAACTTTAACGCAATGGACATCAACATTGAGGCTCACAATTTGCCAAATTTTAAGAAGTGGATGGAGCTGTTAGACTTGCCTACTACAGGGTCAAAGGCCGAGAGAGAGACAACAACACAGATGTCTTGCTGAAAAAATTGTGCGATTTGCTGCGACCACAATTGTTCGACATAGTGGCGCCTCAACGCCAGAAAGAAAACGAAGCGCACAATTCAGTGCCGACGAGCAACGACTGTTGCGCGGGGCACGACAGCGGTGATGAAAATGAAGGCTGCGAAAACGAGACGGTACATGCCAGTGGTATGCGCATTTTGGAACCTGTGTTCATCATCTGTGAGCAGCTTGTGGAGGCGTTCGGAAAAACGGTGTCTCAAGCAGATGCCAGGCGCCTATTCGAGACTCGCAGATGGTGCGCCAATGAGAAGTTCGTCAATTACATCGATGAGAAGGCCAGGTTGTCAGACGCTATCTGCATCAGTGAAGTAGACAAGGCCATTAAAGGGATTCCTGTGGAATGACTCCGCATCCAAGCGCAGATTCAAGGATTCAAGTGCATTGCAGAATTATGCCGTGCATTTTCAGGCGTTCAGCTACCGGTACAGCAAGCAGCAGGGGAAGCTACAAAGGTGGCTGCTACTGGCAGACGTTTCAAAGAAGATTTCCGTTGCTACAACTGCAACTCAAAGGGTCACATGAGCAAGGACTGCAAGAAACCCGACAGAGTGCCAGGGTCCTGCTTCGGATGCGTGTCCTTGGATCACTGGGTGGCTAAGTGTTCACTTAATAAAGATAATCTGGCTAAGAATTACGATGACGTAAGAACCCTTGAAAGTGAGGAAAAGAAAATTGTTAGCGAAATAGTTAAGGAAAATGATAGCGAAATTGTTAGCGAAATGGTGAAGGAAACTGATAGCAAGATTGTTAGTTAAATAGAGAATGAAGGTTTTTTTTTTTACAAAGTTTGTATGTTAAACAGTATTACAGAGTTAAATAGAAATATTATTCTCAATGTCGTGGCAGGTCCAGCGTGTGAATTCTTCTAAGACGCCTGGTGGTGGTGGTGCTGTTGTCCAGCAAAAGAGAATGAAGGTAGAAGCAAAAAGGTTATGAAAAGTGGGAATGAAGCTGTTAGTGAGTTAGTTAATGAAAGAATTAGATCTACAAAGTTTGAAGAAAGAATTGAGTTATTAAATATCGAGTGTTTCAACACGGGAGTTGATTGCAAAATAGGTGAAAGATTAGATTTTAAAGTTTGGAAAAGTTTGAGCAATTGTTCGAGAGTGCATATTTGGCAGCACAAAGGCCCGAATTGCCTGATGTAAAATGTGAAATGAAGCTTAACTTGGAGGGGTCGAAGGCATACAGTTGTGCGCCCAGAAGATTGCCATATTCTGGAAAAGGGAAATTGCAGGCGATGTTAGACGGGTACCTTGAAGAAGAAGATCATTCGCTCTAGTTAGTCGGGGTATACATCATCCATTGTGTTAGTGCCTAAAAAAGCTGGCGAGTTAAAGTTGTGCATTGACTTTAGGAGATTGAACAAAGTTATGGTTAAAGATAACTACCCTATACCTCTAATAGACGATTTATTAGATAGGCTTGGAGACAAAAGATTTTTTCAAAATTGGAAAAATGGGTATTTTCACGTGATGGAGGAAAACTCAGTTAAATATACATCATTCGTATCTCCGTTAGGCCAGTTTGAGTTCCTCAGGATGCCAATGCGTCTAAAAAACTCCTCATCATTGTTTCAAAGATTTTATTTTTTATTTATTTATTTATTTACGTCAACTAACACAGCAGTCGACGAAAAAGCTTAAGCTAAAGACAGACAGTTATTAAATGAAGAAGGTAGCTTAGCTTTCTACGAAACTGAACATCCCCGGTGGAGGTGTTTTATTTGCACAAGGTGCCACCTATGCCCCGATTCACAGCCAATGTGGTCAAGGATGAGTTGCAGCCAATCCAAGTCCAGAATATTTTTATTGGTTTCGCTGTAGATGATTAAAAAGTATAGCGCGAAGAGAAGTGACAGAAGAGAAGTGACAGAAAAGATTGGCAAAGAACACGAAAAGGTTCGTAAAGAGAGTAGTTAGTCAGACATCTACTAAGGTGAATAGGAAAAAAAGTTTCTGGTCCGACGTGAGGGAACACAAAAATATAGCGTATTTAGTAAATTGGTAGAAATGACTTCGCCGTTGACTAGTTTATGTAGAAATAGAATGCCAAAAACGAGCCTACGGGTATAAAGTGAAGGAAGATTAATAAGAAGAAGTCTGTCAGAAAAAGAAGGTAGTCGAAGACTCCGGTGCTAATTTAGACCGCGTAGCGCAAACTTAAGGAATTGCTTCTGTATCGATTCAATACTATGCTGGTGAACATCATATTGCGCGTTCCACACTGGCGACCAATATTCTAGAGTAGGGCGAACTAACGAAGTGTATAAAACCCTTGTTACATAGGGTTCATCAAATTCTTTGGCCCAACGTGTAATGAAGCCAAGAAGGCTGCATTCTCTATTGACAATTGAAGAAATATGAACATTAAATGAAAGTTTAGGGTCGCGCTCTTGCGTACAAATTGTTGTTGCATGTGTTCAATTTGACGCGCTCTCCCGCTCTTTCCTATTCTTGATTGATTTGCGCTCTCGTCTTTTGCCTACCCGCGACTCTGTGATACGTGTTTTTGTTTTTGTGCTTTCATCTCTTTTTATTCTTTAGTTGTGAAGGCTTACTCTGCACATTAACCCTTGTGTCAGAACTGGTCAGTTTATGCACAGATTTTTTACCTTTACAATTTGTATTTATTTATTCCTTTTTTAAAATAATTCAACTTTTTGATAAAATGGTTGTCTGCTCAAAAAATAATTGCATAGTTGTCACTAATGCGGTTGACTCCCATGATTATATTCTTTGTTGGTTGTGTGACAATGCCGTTCACGTTAAGTGTGCAGGTTACACAAGCAGAATAAAGGAGTCTGTTCAATGAAAGACGTGAGTAATTCTTAAATTAATTTAATGTTTACTTATTTATATGTCCAGATCCACTATTTCACCTTGTCAAGATGGCTTCATGGAAGGTCGTTCATCGCTTACCAAGCTTTTAGAATTGACTACCCTTGTACACCATGGCAAACGTATCGGACGTGTTGCGGATGGTTTCAAGTGCGTAAATACTACATGTATAACGGTGAACGGAATAACAAACGAAAGTAAAGTGAAGAACAAAAACATCAACCAACTGCAATATCTGCCGATTATTGGCAGATTTCACAGTTACTTACCTCTGATTGGCCTGCCAATCAGAAAAAACTCATAAGCTGTTGCACCCTTTTGGGGGAGCATTTTTCCTAAAAAATGTTGCATACTTGCGGGCTGCAGAGAAAAAGCAAAGGTATTACATGCGGCTCCGGCCCCCACAGCACTATGGTCTGGACTTCGATTTTTTTTGGCATAAACTACAGTTTGAATGCTAGAGAGTTGAAAGTTGAGCATGCTAGAAATACTTAAAGAAATTTTCAATTTTTTTTTTTTTGGAATTGCACCATGGCTTTACCGCGATTTGTCGAAAACTATAAAATTTGACCCGTAATCAGGACATTATTTAAAAATCATAAATCCACCATTGACAAAACTAAGAATGAAAAAACATATATATCGGTCACTTATGTACCCAAATTATCGGAAAGACTATCACATTCGGATTGTTATGACAAAGATGGAATAAAAATAGCACATAAACCGGACAATACCCTCAAACATGTATTTAACAAAACAAAATCCAAAATAGAGATGACTAATAGAAGCAATGTGATATACAAAATCCCATGCAATGGACAAGGAAACATACCGTGCAATAAGATATACATAGGGACGACAAAATCAAAATTAAAAACTAGGATTTCCCAACACAAATCGGACTATAAAATGAGGCATTACACAGACACACCAAAAACAGCACTAATGACACACTGTGCAACTAGTGGCCATGCACCGAATTTCGAAGAGACGACAATATTAGATGAAGAGCGGCACTACAACACAAGGTTCACCATGGAGATGCTACATATCATCAATACACCGAGCGCCACACGACTTAACTTTAGGACTGATACTGACAACTGCGCTCACATATAAAGACATTTACTTGACAAGAATTAGTTCGTAACTCCACGTCAAACGGTGCTGACGTGTTAAATAATGTATGTTACAAAAAAAAAAAAAACATTTTGTTAAATGTCATATAATTGTTAAATGTTCTTGTACTTTATTGTAGTTGCCCTAAAGACGGTTGCCGCTGCGCAACCGAAATATATCGGAAAATAAATAAAAAGAAACTTAGAAACAATGTTTCATTTTTATTTGGAAAAAATTACCTAAAGCCTGATGAAAATTTTTATATAATAGTTAAAACATTTTATTTGTCTTATATTTGGTAGTGTAGAAAAGTGGTATGAAGAAAATAGATTAAAAAAATTTTTGTTTTGTTTCATTGGCATCGTCTTCTTCTTCTAGCTCTATGTCGTGAATGTCCTCCTCAGAATTAGAATCACAATCAGATTGTAAGTCCGATTCATTTCCAGATAAATCGTTATCTTCAGTAGACTGCAACTTCAGAAGACTTAAAACTTCTTTGGGAAGAGGTTTTTTTCGGGTTTTTCCTTTCCCTCTCCTTCAAACAGACACTCGATAGTAATGGATCCGAGGAATCCATGGCTCTATGAAAAATGTCACTCATTGTATTGACTCGACTATCTTTCCTTGAATGTGATCGTCTGTTTATTAAGTGAATTTTCTAGGAGCTAAGCTAAAGCTTCATCTGGAGTAAGTGGAATGGGTTCTTGCATTTGACGTCGGTTTCTCGTTTCAGTTGGGTATTCAGGTGTTGTTAAAGTTTTTTTAGAACAAACGCCGCATCCTTTCTGCAAATATTGATATTTTAGATTCCAGCCAATTAGAATGCTTGGACATAAATCGTTCCAACATTTGGTTGCATTTCAATAGGTTTTTTTAATGAATGATTCAAAATTACTTTTTTTTATGTATTTCTTTTATTTTTTCGTATTCCAGATGGTTATTGTTGACTTTACTGTAGATCCATTCTGATACAGATTTTATTTCTCGATTGTTGCTGCACCAAATATCGATGAGTTCTTTATGACAAAATTCGAACTTGCCTGAATATTATCAAATTAATGGAAAAGGGGGAAAAACGGGGCAGAGGCATTAGTTTGCGATCAAAGACAATATATATAGGTACCAACTTGTGTCATTACTTTTTGCCAGCAGGTGTCAGCTCGTTAGTTCTATTCCACGAAACACAGAGAACGCAAAACAATTTTCTAAAAAAATACACATTTATTGGACATTACACAACACTTAAATCCTAAGACTACACATAAAATAAATATATACATTAAAAAATACCTTGACGTATATTTTCCATATTTTAAATTATTTTTATGTGCAAAATTCCACAAATGGTGGCACTTTAAACTTTAGGTTTTTTTTTTCACTTTCCAAATGTCGATTACGCACAAAGCACACGTCTGACTTTGAGACCCTGGTACGAACGCAGGGATGCCATTAAAAAAATTTTTTTATCGGTATTTTATGCTCAGGGTATCTACTTTCATAATCAATTACCAAAACCACCGAATCTTTTCATGAAAATTTGGACTTTATGCCAAAAAAATCGACATCCAGACCATAGTGCACAGGCACAAATATGGTCAAGCCGAAATGGGCAATAAAGCCAACTGCCCAAGCTCCTACAGGCCAAGGTAATCAAAAGGTCGAACAAAAGCAGTGGTGAATCTGACGGAAGCACTAGTTCCTCCTCGGAGCCAGGGGGAAATTAAGCGCAAAGCGCCGCAGAGAAAAGCAGAACAGGCTTCAACTTCGAAGGGTATAACCAGCAAAGTCAACGCTAATGCCAACAGATTTGCCATGCCATCTGATGAAAGCGATAGCGACGAAGAATATGACCCAACGAAGGCTCAACCGGAACCACCCACTTCTGAGGTGCGC
Organism: Drosophila tropicalis; assembly: GCF_018151085.1. Classification (NCBI taxonomy): domain Eukaryota; kingdom Metazoa; phylum Arthropoda; class Insecta; order Diptera; family Drosophilidae; genus Drosophila; species Drosophila tropicalis. Next base: position 811,604 of record NW_027173482.1, read on the forward strand.
AATGTCAAGCCGCCTCCCATTTTCTTACCGGAAGTCCATGATATTAAGGACCTAATAAAGGATGTTGCATCTGTAATCGGCAGCAACAACTTTGATTATAAAGCGGGTAGGGACGGACAAATCAGAGTGAACCTACAGGACAAGGAGAGCTTTACAACATTGAAAAACTACCTCAATGTAAATGACATCCCATATCAGACATTTCAACCAAAAGATGAACGCGCATACAGAGCAGTAGTCAAAGGTCTTCACCATACCACCAATCCCATGGACATCAAAGAAGCCCTGGCTGCCAACGGGCACATCGTTAGAGGTCAAGGCATCAAAAACGCAATCAGCCGCAGCACGAAGAAACCTATGGCCATGTTCTTCGTCAACTTAGAACCGGCAAGCAACAACAAGGACATTTTTGCTATCAAGCGCCTATGCAGCTGCTTGGTCACCATTGAGCCACCCCGCAAATCCACTGACGTACTACAGTGCTACAGATGTCAAGGTTTTGGACACTCACAAAAGAACTGTAACCTGCAGTTCATCTGTGTTAAGTGCGGTGGCACCCATAACTCCGTAGACTGCCGCAAACCAAGGACTGACCCTCCCCGCTGTGCTTACTGCAAGGGAAATCATACTGCCTCCTACAAGGGCTGCAAAGTATACCTGAAGGCAAAGGAGACGCACCTGCCCAAACCAAGGTCAATCCCACCGACCACACCACCTGCCTATTGGCAATCCTCCGCGACCAAGCCAGGCATCACTTTTGCCAATATAATAAAAGGCAATCAGCTTCCTCCCCAGCAGGCAGAAGCCCCTCCTGCCAATTCGCCTCAAACGAACCAAAGACTGGATCGTCTAGAAGCACTGATGGAGAAAATAATGGATCAATTTGCTGCCATGACTCAGCTGTTAACGTCAATCATGGCCCAAAAATGCAAATAAATCTCCATATAGTATTATGGAATGCGAACGGCCTGTGTAGGAGCAGACCAGAAGTTGAACACTTCATAAAACCCCAACATGTTGACATCCTTCTTATCTCGGAAACACACTTCACGGAACGATCATATTTTAACATCAACGGCTACGACGTCATCTTCACCAACCATCCCAATGGTACAGCCCGAGGAGGCGCAGCCATCATCATCAAGTCCAGCATAAACTACATCGAGCTACCGGCATTTCAAGAGCCATGGGTCCACTGCTCCAGAATCAGAGTCATCAGCCCGACAGGAGATATAACGATCGCTGCTGTCTACTGCCCACCTGGGCATATTGTAAATGAACTAATGTTCCACAGCCTACTGGACAGCCTTGGCACTCGCTTTATAGCTGGAGGAGACTACAATGCCAAACACATCTGATGGGGATCACGAATCACCAATCCCAAAGAAAGAGCTCTATACAGATGCATCACCGACAGCAACATGTCCTACCAATCATCTGGGGAGCCCACATGGCCAGTATGTGATCCAAAAAAAATTCCTGATGTCTTAGACATATTCGTCTCAAAAGGAATCCCAAGCCACAAAATCGTCACCAGCAACGTGCTTGAACTATGCTCTGACCACTGTGCTGTTAGGCTTCTACTTAACCTACCAGCCAGCACCAAATCCAAAAGAAGCAAGCTGTTCAAAAGAAGCACGAACATCGAGTGCTACCAGTACTGGCTGGAAAACCATCTGGACTCGACGGCCGAGATCTCCACCGGCGAAGACCTGGTTAAAGCTGTCGAACACCTCAATGCGAGTATCCACCAGGCTGTCGCCTATACCTCTCGCTAGGAGCTCCACGAATAACAGCGTCCCTCACAGAGATATCCACTTATGGTCACCCGATGTAGCTGCATTGGTAGCTGAGAAGAGACGTCTCCGTCGCATGTGGCACAACTCAAGGAGCCCATTAGATAAGACCCTGTTCAACAGAGCTGCGAAAACTCTCAAAGAGTTTCTGAACAGTCTTCGTAGGAAGTCACTCGAAACTTTCCTAAAGAACGTCGAGCCTGGAGACCCCCAACACAACCTTTGGAGACTGACCAAAGGCATCAAAAAGCCTGTCATACGGAAGGAGCCCATCAAAGACTCCAACGGATCATGGTGCCGTTCAAACAATGATAAGCCCGCAGCTTTTGCAAACCACCTATATGAAACTTTCACCCCTTTCAATAGATGCTCCCAACAGGAGACCCAAGAGACGGAAGAGTTTTTGCACGTGCCATACCAAATGGCCCTTCCCATCCATGAGGTGGGAACAGACGAGTTAGCTCTAGAGATCCCCAAGCTAAGCCCGGGCAAGTCGCCTGGATACGACGGAATCGATGTGCCAGCCATCAAAGCCTTGCCTCCGAATGGTATACAACTGCTCCTCAAAATTACAAATAAAAGCTTCCTGTTAGGACATTTCCCCACCCAGTGGAAATGCGCCGAAACCATCCTATTACAAAAACCTGCAGCCAATCTCGCCTCATATCGTCCGATAAGCTTATTGGCGGTTCTCTCCAAAGTAGTCGAAAGACTACTTCTGCGAAGAGTCCGACAAATAATGGAGGAGGCCGGTTTGATCCCTGATCACCAGTTTGGCTTCAGAGAATGCCATGGCACACCCGAACAATGCCATTGGATCTCGGGGAGAATTCTTGAGGCTTTCGAGGAGAAGAAATACTGTGCTGGAGTATTTCTAGATGTGAAACAAGCACTCGACAAGGTCTGGCACACTGGCCTACTCTACAAGATCAAGACTGCCTATCCTGCACCATTCTACATGCTGCTAAAATCATATCTTGAAAACAGGAGCTTCTATGTGAGATGCGGTGATGTTAACTCTGCCATCAAAAACGTCAGAGCCGGAGTGCCCCAGGGAAGCGTTCTAGGCCCAGTGCTATACACCCTCTATGTAGCCGACATGCCGATACTCAACGATCCCAACCTCCTAACTGCAACATACGCGGATGACACTGCCTTCATGGCAACCAACGAAGCGCCACAAGAGACTAGCAACCTCCTACAAATTCAGCTAGACATCACAAGCACATGGCTTGAAAGATGGAACATGGCGGTCAACCCAGTAAATGCGTCCAAACAACATTCACATTTAGGAGAGGTGACTGCCCAACTATCCTACTCGAGGGAACCCCCATCCCCATCTGTGACTCAGCCAAATATCTGGGCTTAACTATGGACAGAAGGCTAACATGGAAGCAGCATCTGAAGACCAAAAGAGGCCAGCTCGACGCAAGGCTGAAAAAATACCTATGGCTCATCGGGAAAAGGTCTACCCTCCGGCTAAATATTAAGCTGTTAATATACAAAGTCATAATGAAACCAATGTGGACATATGGTATACAAATCTGGGGAACCGCCAGCCGATCCAACTGCGACCTAATCCAAAAATTCCAAAGCAAAGCGCTAAGGATCATCACAAATGCCCACTTCCTCACGACAAACAAGAAAATACATGCTGAACTGGATATCCCATGGGTCGATCATGAGATTTCCAGACTGACCGCAGCCTATCTGGAGCGCCTTGACAGGCACGTGAACCCGTACGCCATCAACATGCTGGACAATAGCACCACCACTAGGCGCCTAAGAAGACTCCACACACTGGACCTGACACGTCAACGAGATTAATATTACTAATTAACCAGCATTCCCCCCTCCCCGCAACCCTATTCAACCACACAACACCCTATTGCAATAACACACAAACATTATAACCGCCAATGTCCAACAACGAAAACTTGCTGATTGTCACCGGACAGATTGACAGACTCCCATGATTATATTCTTTGTTGGTTGTGTGACAATGCGGTTCACGTTAAGTGTGCAGGTTACACAGGCAGAATCAAGGAGTCTATTGCTAAAGGTAGTGGCTTAAAATATGGATGTGATGCTTGCCGGGACTAGAGATAGTTTTGACACTTTAAGGGCAGGTTTTAATAAACTCCAAGCGGAGTTTACTGCGGTGGAGACTCAGTTCAGAAGTTTACCGCTTATGAATGAGCCTCCGAAACGTAAAAGGACCAGTCCTTGGGGTGTTTCTGTATCTGTAGATCAGCCAGCGTCTCCTATCGTACCCGACCGGTCTCATGCACCGTTCACTCCTAATGTACAACAATTGATATCGTTTAAGAGCCCGGTTGTGAATGCGATTAGTAAGGAATTACCGGTATCACCTGGGAATGATCTCTTAAAAACAATGCCTATTGTAGTGTCCGATGTGTCCGGGCAATTACCCATTCCAATGGAAATTGCCGATAGTTCTAAAAGTATCGAGGGCCCCGTAAACAAGATGAATGCTGCAGTGGGTGACTTGTCCAACGTTACTGCTGCGGCTGACGCTTCGGGACCGCGGCCTCTCGTTGGCATACCACCAAAGAAACATATATTTGTTTCTAGGCTAGACCCTGTTGTCACATCTGATGATGTAATAGCCTATATTCGGAAGAAAGTTAACGTCTCGAAAATTGCGGTGGAGAAGTTTAAATTTTCTTATTTTTGGGACACTTCGTCCTTTAAAATTAGTGTTTCTGCCAATATCTTCGACACTATATGTCGAGAAGATTTTTGGCCAAAACATATAATAGTTAAGGAATATACTGTAAAAAGAAAAATCGGAAACCGATTCGCTTGCCAACAACAACTAACACTATTCCTGCCACATCAGCATCTGCTGGTGTGTCAAAAAACTAGCTTCGTCCCTTAACCTGGGTTACCAGAACGTTAGAGGACTGAAATCTAAACTTTTTAATCTCTATGTAGATAGTCTTTCTTTTGAACATAACATTCTAGACTTTACCGAGGACTTGGCTAAAACCTGATATTGCTGATGCATCGGATTTTTCCTCAAACTTTTCTATATTCAGACGTGACCGGATTCCTCGCATAGGTGGTGCCGTTCTGATAGCTGTTGATGCTGCTTTATCATCTGAAATGATTCAATTTTCTAGTACCCAGGAGATTGAGTTTGTCGGTGTTAAAGTAAATTTTAAATCTTTTAATGCTTTCATTACTTGTTCCTATATTCCACCATTGTCAGACATGGTGGTATATTTAAATCATTTAGAGGCAATTCAGTTTGTCTCCTCCTTAGTTTCCAGTCAAGACATGGTCATAGTTGTAGGTGATTTTAATTTACCCGCTTTAGCATGGTCACTAACAGATGAATCTACCACGTTGCTGCCCTCTTTGTCATGACTTCATTGATGGCTTTCTAGGCTTATCTTTATCCCAAGTCAATCCTGTCTTAAATTCTAATGCAAAATTGTTAGATCTTATTTTTGTATTGGATTCTTCTTATTGTGAGGTTTCTAGGATCGAACCATTTGTTCTTCCAGAAGACAAATTTCATCCTACATTAAATTTAAAAGTTGATTTGCCCTTGCTTTCACCATTACTTGGTTCAAATGAGTTACCTCTAACTAGGTGCTTTCGTAAGACTGACATTGCCAGCCTTAATGAAAACATTGCTACTACCGATTGGTCTTATCTGTACAATTGTAGAGATATGAACTCAGCTGTTCGTTTTTTCTATGATAATCTGAATTCACTCTTTGATATTTGTGTGCCTCTTGGTAGGCTGGAGCGGCTTAACAAACCTCCCTGGTTCTCTCGAGAGTTATCCAATTTGAAAAATGTGAAGACTCGATATTATAAGAAGTTTCAAAAAACACGTCGTTCATCAGATTATGCTCTGTATACAGTCGCTCGTTCAAAGTTCATGATGCTTAATACACAATGCTATAAGAATTATCTTCAGCGGTGTAAGCTTCAGTTTTCTTCTGACCCTAAACAATTTTATAACTTTGTTAATTCTAAACGTAAGACCTCTGTGCACCCATCTTTTTTGTCTTTTCAAAATAAAAAAGCGAGCACTGATCAGGCAATTGCCGAAATGTTTGCGAATTTTTTCAAAACAACCTATTCCTCAACGGAATATCGAGCAAGTCCGTATCCTTATCATTTAGAAAAAGCTAATTGCATTTTCAATCCAGTGATTGATCAAAGTTCTCTTCTTAGCGAACTTAAACTAGTTAAACCTAATTATTCTCCGGGGCCAGATGGTCTTCCTGGATGTGTACTCAGGTTCTGTGCAAACGCATTATGTAAACCCATTTTAAAATTGTTTCTATTGTCTGTCGAATCTTACTCTTTTACACATATTTGGAAGGAGTCGTATATCATTCCTCTGCATAAAAATGGCAAAAAGTCCGAAGCCTCTAACTATAGGGGTATCTCAAAATTGTCCGCTATTCCGAAAGCTTTTGAGAAAATAGTAACTTCTCAAATGCAACATTTTTGCAGCTCTATTATTTCGCCATCCCAACATGGGTTTGTGAAACGTAGATCTACAACCACTAACCTTTTAGAATTTACATCAATAATTATCAAGGGGTTCAAAAATGGTAAGCAAACTGATGTAATATATACTGACTTTAGCAAAGCCTTTGATTCCGTTAATCATACCCTATTACTTTCTAAGCTGAGCGACATTGGGTTTCCACCGCTTTTCCTTTCTTGGGTTCGAGAATATTTAACAAATAGAAAACAGAAGGTACTTTTTAAGTCTTCTTTTTCCAATTCCATTCCTGTGACTTCTGGTTTACACCAAGGTAGTCATCTTGGCCCTCTGCTTTTCACATTATTCATTAACGATCTTCCATCGGCTACAAGCTGATCTTAAAAACTTTCAATCCTGGTGCCATTTTAATCTACTAAATCTTAACACTACCAAATGTGAGGTAATGGCTTTTTTGCGTAACTCTCCTCAGCTGGTCACTTATTTTCTAAATAATAGTCCTTTAGAACGTCTAAATTATATGAATGATTTGGGCGTACTTATGGACCATAAGTTAAATTTTAACACCCATATTTCCACCACGGCCGTAAAGGCCATGAGTGTTCTGGGTTTCATTAAAAGATGGTCAAAAAAATTTGATGACCCCTATACAACTAAATTTCTTTTTACTTCGCTTGTCCGTCCTATTTTAGAGTATGGATCTTGCATTTGGTCACCTCAATATGAGTCGCACCAGATTAGACTTGAATCCGTTCAAAAGCAGTTCTTGCTATTTGCTCTTCGTGGCTTAAGCTGGGATCGCAATGTCAATTTGCTTTCGTATTCTAGTAGACTTCTCTTGATTAACCTTCCATCCCTAACTAACCGTAGAATTATGCTTGGTGTCATTTTTATGCACAAGCTCCTAATTGGTGATATCGACTCGCTTGAGTTATTAGCTCAGGTGAATCTGTCGGTACCATGTAGACGGAGTAGACATCCTTTGATACCTTTATCCCTTAGTCGTTGTTCTTCTAACTATGCTATGCATGAACCTTTTAGGGTCCTCTGCTCTGATTACAACCTTCTATTCCCTGTAATCGGCTCAGAGTTTTCTATTAATATGCTTAAAACATCTATCCATTGTTAGAATAGATAGCTATAGTATTAATTGTTTGTCTGTTTTTTCTATTGTGTATTTGTCCACGCGATTCGTGCCGTGCGTTATACGGCTGCACCCCTCGGTCGGTCGGGTGGGAGGTGGGCAGTTATCTGCTTGGGCTCGCGGGTAACAGGCTATGTCCTGGTGTCGTAGGGGCCACTTGAACGTACCGCGCATAGTATCGTCAACGTCCGCTACAAAACATAACGCCTAAGTCTTTGAATGATGGTACACAATCTAACAGAACAGACTTAATAGAGTAATAATCTAGGAGCGGAGACAAACGACTGAAAGTCATATAAGAACACTTAGAGGCATGAAGGTGTAATTTATTAACGTGGCACCAATCACAGAACGCATCGAGATCTCATTGCAAGTACTGTTGGAAAGAAGGATCATTATAGGAACAACAAATCTTGACGTCATCCGCAAACTTGAGCACACGTAAATGAGCCAAGGCCGAAGGCTAATTATTTATAAACAAGGTAAATAACAGTGGGCCCAGATGACTGCATTGGGGTACACCTGACGAACTCGAACAGTTTTAGATATTGAGGAACGGAAAGACACTTTTTGGGTTCTGCCAATAATATACGACTTTAACCAATCCAACAGCTTCGGGGAAAAGACCATAATGTTAAGTTTCGAAAGCTTTACTAAAGTTGGTATAAATAACATCAGTTTGAAACTGTTTAAAGTCTGGTCATTAAGTCTGAATGTGGAATTAACAAAGTTGTAAAATCTTTTGGTGTTCTTATAAAATTCAACCCTCCAGCGAATGATTGAGTATTTAAAAGACAAAATTGAGATTTGGCTATACGATAAGTTGCATAGTCAATATCTCGATTTAATGTTACGAAGATTAGAGAGCCTACGAGTGAACCAGATTGGCGCGCTGGAGACGGTAGAGACATTCACATAAGGAACTCATTTATCAATAAGAGAATTAAGAGCAGAGTAGAAAAACTTCACTGCACAATCTTTATCTCAACACTCAAATAGAAACGACCAATCAAAAGAGAAAATAAGGCTGTTAAGAAGATTGAAATTTGTTTTACGAAAACATCTACGACGAGAATTTGAGATGTTATTAAATGAATTAGTAACGGAATTGTAAGAAATAGTACCTTCAATGGTAGGGTGATAAGGATCTTCAGGCTTCACTAGTGGCTGTGTTTGTGATACAGCACTAACAGTGGGATCAGAGACAAAAACAAGATCAAGGATTCTTTTAGAAGAGTTAAGGAAACAATTCAACTGATATAGTGGACATTCAAGTAAGCTATCAAGAAAAACATCTTGAGATGAAGGAATTAAAAGAAATAGATTATCATCAACAAGCCAAGAAATATTAGGCAAGTTAAAATCACCTAAAACTATAAGAACATCACGATCTTTAAGACGACCAAAAATAGTTCGTAAAGCATCGGCATGGTGCACGTAGATCATGATATCAGAAGCTGGAGGAATATATGAACAAGAGATATATAGGCTAAAGTTAGAACATGTAACTTCGACGCAAATAAACTCAACACCTAAGGGGAGATCAATCGGCACCACACTTGAACACAGATTCGAGTTAACAGCAATGAGTACTCCACCGCCACGACGACCAACACGATCAAGCCTATAAGAAATAAAGTTATTAGAAAGAATTTCATTATCCAAAACAGAGGAGTTGACCCAAGTTTCAGAAAAAGCTAATATGTCAGCCGAAAAGGTTTGGCTATCGCAGAACAGGTTCGAGAGCTTGGTAAGAAGTCCTCTTACATTTTGATAATGAATGCAAAGACTAGACGTTATTAGTTTTTAAAGCAGAAGATTAATTAGGAAGGTGGACGGGTAAGAGAAGTACTCATTTGGTACTGTAATTTTAAAAGAGGAGATTTCGCGAGGCCTAGAAAACTTAAACTTTTGAATTAAAACCTTAGCAGGGCATATATTACCAATGTAAGCTGCCACAGACGACTCATAAATATCTGGAGCAAGCCTTGAGATAAATAATTGTTTGCGATGAGGCACTACAGTTAGTGGAGACGGAGGAGCATTGAGATCCGCAAATGATTTAGAGCCAGCATGATCCTGTGATTGATCAGAGTTCCCGTGAGGGATAAATTAAGGTACACCAGGGCTTGTAATGGGTACAATCTGAAAAGAAGAGCATAAAGAGGGACAAGAAAATGGTGTAGGCGAAAATAAAATGGGAGACGAAAAAATAGAGAGAGCCGGCGACTGCTTACGAGGCAACTCAAGGGTACATTTCTTTGTCAATATATGAACATGCTTAGCTGTATATTTATGTGAATATGTTTATGTGAATATATGCACGCTTATATTTTATTGTTTATACTTGCAACAAAGTGTTACAAGTTGAGCCTTTTGTTTTTTTTGGTATGAATATACTACACCTCTCCTTTTTAGAAAATAACGTAATATGTATTACTGATTACTGAAAATGATAACACTGTGATAGTCGATAAAAAAGACATGGCAAAATTCGATGGTTTTACCCTATTTAGGGTCCTGCGAATCGAACTGCATCATTAGTTTTTTAAGTTATCACGATGGTTTCTTACAAAAATTTTTGCGGAAGTTTTTCATCAAAGTTGGCTTTTTTCGAAAAGGATATTTTTTTCAGTTGCTTCTAACTTCTAAAATATTCATTCTTTTTACAAACTTTCTTTAGCAAAGTTTCTTAGAATTGAAAGAGCTACAAATAAATCTAGCTACATCTACATCTAGCTACATCTAGCCTGTAAATCCATCCGTTCCCGAGCATTGGGACAAAATGTAAAAAAAAACCGAATCTTGACCAAATTTTTTTTATGTTTTCTTTCTCGCATTTTGTTAAAATTGATATTATTCCATTTGAAGCTTCATCATTATATGAGAATTTATTTTGCTCAACGGCAGCAGAACAGACACCAGACCTATCTAATTTACGATTTATAATATAACCACATAATCAAATTGATTTTTTTTTTTTAGATATGTTAACAAAATTAAACTAACTGTAGTTCTTTAGTTTTTGAAAAATATTTATACAGTCGGTATAATAACTGCATATAAATTGTTTGACAACAATAGTTGTCAAGGGCGTAGCCTGGATTGAGCACGGGGGATGGGGAGGGGTGCATTTAAATCAATTTACTTAAAGGGGAACTTGATAATGCATTATAAAAGTTATGTTAAGAGAAAAAAATGTTACCCCCACTCCCATGAGGTTTAACTACGTAAGCCTTTTACCGCTATTCTACTGATATCGGTGGGTACTTATGAGAGCAAAACTTCAATCTACACAGTTGCCAGTACCTCACTCCGAGAATATTCCAATTCCTACATGTCAAAGGCCAACAGAAAAATATATTTCGCCCACATTTTTTACCGAACCTGAAGAGCTACTATCAATGTATGAGCCATCGCAAATCGATAAACCTAGCCAACATGTCGAGATATCCCAAGCTCGCTGAAATTGTCGCAAACGCAAGCAATCTGTTTAGCACATCATTTACGATCTGTTAACAATTTGTCTAAGGATGTGAAAGTGTACGGATATCGGAAGAGACAAGAAGAGCTTTTGGACTTTTTGCTAACTTCTAAGACCAAAAGAAAAGATGGCGTGGAATGTGGATCAAATGTTAGAGTCCTTTAAAGACATGGGTGTAAATATGTCTTTAAAGATTCATTTTCTCCACTACCACAAGGACCATTTCGGATGACAAGTTCCGACAGAATCCGATGAACACGGAGAACGATTTCATCAGGTTGCTGCACCACTAGAACATTGGTATAGCGGAAAAAGGCTTGACTCGTTGCTTGCCGTTTTATGTTGGAACTTAATAAATGAAGCTCATGGTACAAGTTAAGCACTTCTATCATAACAAGGAGTCAAGTACTTATACCATAAAACCCAAGTCCGTCAACACATGCCCATTGGCCGATCCTATTTCATCATCACAAGCAATTCCCATCGGTCAACCCCACTCCGATCGCTAGGATAAACAACAAGTCACCCCAGTCAATCGTCAGATGCCAATTTGTCGCATGATCGCCTATCCCCAGTAACAGTCCGATCGTTAGGATAAACAACAAGCCTGATACCCAGAATCACTCCACAAATTTCGGCAATAAACAAAGAATCGTCCTGAACACTTGTGTAAACAAAGAATGGTCCCACGCTCTTAGTGGACTATTGGACTCAGCCAACGCCGCCGCCTGCGACGACGTCAATTATCCAAGCCTTCATCCAACATAATCAAATCATAGAAAATCAGTCTGAAGCCTAAGTCCAAACCATCCGGTAAAACTTCGCTTTAGCTCCGCGGAATTCACTCAGTCAGAATCTTTCAGTTATCATTAAGTTGTAATTGTAAAGTGACTTTAAATAAAAATTGTATTTTTTTATACCGTGAGTGAAGGAAGTGTTTAATTGGCGCCCGAGCAGGGACCCTGCTAAATAAAACTTGATCGAGTGTTAGTGAAAGATATCAGTGGTCGTGACCGAGAAAACGCGTTAAATGCCTTAAAGTGTCAACGAAATAAAAACACTATATTGAATTACACTAAGAATCAGACAGGGTCAAATTTATCGCTGCAATTTCCTCCAAGATCCGTTCAGAGGAAAACTGATAACCCAAACGTGTTTGCCCAGGAGCGTTAGTACCTTCAACGTTGGAAAAGCGAGCCCTCCTACAAGCCGATCAGTACAAGCACCGAAGATGTTATTAATAATGTAAGTTAAGCAAAATAATTCTAAGTGAAAGAAAATCAAGAAAAGAAAAAAGAATTTGTGTAAACACAGTGAGAAAAAATTTGTGAACCAAAACCAAAAGTTTAAATTTAAAAAGAAAAAAAGAAAAACACAAGCTAAAATATTTATAAAATCCTTAATTAAATTTTTTTCTCACTCAAGAAAAAAGAATCAAAAATTGAAAAAGAAACTAGTAATAAGTAATCCCAAAAAAAGGGAAAGAAATAATTCAAAATTTAAAAAAAAAATTTTTTTGTAAAAAAAAGAGAATAATCATTTAATATTGAAAAATTTGCATAATACCACAAATTAAGATTTAAGAAATAATTTTGAAAAAAAAGAGAATAATCATCTAATATTGAAAAATTTGCATAATACCACAAACTAAGTATTTAAGTACCAAAAACCATTTCCACCAAGATTAGCGACATACCGGACTATACCTTTGTCAATATAAACTAAAATCCAATTTTCGCTGCACTATATCGTTCGTGACGTCATAATATTCGCGATATCGTAACACTTATTTCCTTGAAAGAAACCTGGTTCGAAATATTTTTTCCAAAATGACTAATGACAACTGGGTTAAAGCAGCAGTCCTCCAGCAGGGTGGTAGTCAGGCAGCAGCTTCCGATGCTCCGACAGCATCCACCTCAGGTGCAGCAGCCGTAAATAGAATAGAGGCACTGTCGATACAAGGATTAGATGTAGCTATCCAAACAATTTTGTCATCTCAGCTACAGGAAATAGTGAAACAATTAAATTTTTCTCAGCCAGGACACATTCCCTTTAGGGACCAGACAGCTAGCGTCCAGGATAACTGGCATGAATTAGACAAAGTGCCAGATATCGTAAAAAATCTTGACAAATTCTCAGGTAGTCGTGAAGAATTCTTAACATGGTTTGCTTCCGCCACACGTTTGATGGAATTGTACGCCCCCATTCAGGGAACACCCAAATACTTTGCAATTCTGGTAACCATTCGAGGCAAAATTACAGGCCATGCGAATACACTGTTGAAAGTATATCGCACTGCTTTACATTGGGGTGCAATCTCTCAGTGTCTGTTATCTGAGTACTCAGACAAACGAGATTTAAGCACTCTAGAATACCAGCTATTCACCATGACCCAGAAAGGCGCATCCATTCATCAATTTTACTTCGCCGTTTACCAACAGATGTCGTTAATACTAGACCAAATCGAAACACTGGGTTATACTCCCGAGACTATGGAAGCCATGGCAAAATAGGTCAGAGATAGGGCTCTAGATACCTTCATCAGAGGTCTTAACGGAGATCTATCAGACAGAATGAGCTTAGCTCAACCCAGATATCTGAGGCATGCATTGCAACTGTGCGAGATGTTGGACAATAAAAGGGCTAGGAACAATATCAGCCATCGTGACACTCGTCCACCAGTAGGACCAAAACCCCCGCATTATGCAAAAAATTACTTGCAACCTCAACAATCATACATACCGGCAATTCCACCAAAACCTTATAATAACAACAACTTTTATAATCAAAAACCAATGCAAAACGTGTTCATTCCCCAAAATAAATTCCCTCAAACGAAAAACCCCATGTTTTTCAATGCACCACCGAGGCCATTTGCCCCGAAGCCTCAGCCGGCACCAACTCCTATGGATGTCGACGGTTCTATTCTAACAAAAAAAGTTGACTACATGAACAAGCCAAACGCTAATTCACCACAACAATTTGCTCTCAAAAGAGTCAACCAGTCCACCGGAAATTTTCCCAATAAAGTACAGAGGCAATTCCATATCAAAACCGGTATGTCATGTGAACAATATATCACCATACCGCCTCAAGAAGAGCATTACTCCGATATGTCCGATTATCAGTCTGCTTACCAAGGCCAAGAAGACCTTTACGAATTAGTCCCATATTCTGAGGTTCGTGAATATCAACAGCAGGAGGAATATTTTACCTCACAAGGGGACAACTCAGAGTTAGTCCCGCAGAATAAAGAGGAAACCAAATCACAATCACAGGAACCTCAACAGCCACAAATTGAGGACACCGTTAATTTTTTAGGTTAAAGTGTTCCTCTTTGCCGTACTTTGTTGTCCGGGACAAAGACGGAACCGCATACAATTTCTTAATAGATACCGGCTCCAACAAAAACTATGTCCAACCAGAAATAGCCAAAAACGTCAAAACAAATGAACACAAGTTTTACGCGAACACCGTAAGTGGTAGCATTCTAATCACCAGCCATATCCATTTGGGTTTATTTAACGAACCCAACAAACCTATAACTTTCTTCTTATTACCTAATTTGAATCCGTTCTATGGGATTTTAGGTAATGACACACTAAGAGAATTAAACGCCATTATTGATATAGGAAAAGATCTATTATTTGTCAACAACTCTCACGTTGTTAAAGTAAAGCAGATGCGAGCTCATCAGGTCCATGCGATCGAATCAGAGGAGCTCACCAATCAGCAGGGTTAAAGGCACTCCAAGAGGAGTACGAATCTCTTTTCGCAGACCCAAATAAGAAGTTGACTTATGCTACTAATGTCCAAGGAGAAATCCGAACGACAACAGACACTCCAGTCTACACCAAACATTATCCGTACCCAGCTTCTCTCGAAGAAATAGTAGAAGACCAGCTACAAGAATTACTACGAGATGGTATAATACGACCCTCACGGTCGCCCTATAATTCCCCTGTATGGATAGTCCCTAAAAAGAGCGACAGCCTTGGGAATAAGAAATATAGGATGGTCATTGATTACAGAAAGCTCAATGCAGTTACAGTTTCGGATAAGTATCCTATCCCTGAAATCGGAGAAATGGTTGCGCAGTTGGGCAACAATAAGTATTTCTCTGTTCTTGATCTAAAGAGCGGATTTCATCAGATTTCCCTTAAGGAATCTGATATTGAAAAAACAGCATTTTCTATAAATGGAGGGAAATACGAGTTCACAAGACTCCCCTTTGGTCTAAAAAATTCCCCATCAATATTCCAAAGAGCTCTCGATGACATCTTGAGAGACCTCATCGGAAAAGTTTGCTATGTCTACATTGATGATATTATAATATTCAGTAAATCTGAGGAAGAGCATTTCCGACATCTAGCTCTAGTATTTTCTACCTTGTCCAAAGCAAACATGAAGGTCCAAGTAGATAAATGCAAATTCCTAAGACACAGCGTTGATTTCCTAGGCGTAGTTATCTCAAGGTAAGGAGTTAAAACCAATCCAGAGAAAATTCAAGCCATTAAAAAGTTCCCCATACCAAAGAACCTAAAACAACTAAGGTCCTTCCTGGGATTATCTAGTTATTACAGAAGATTTATCAAAGATTTTTCTAAGTTAGCTAGACCCTTGACCGCGTTATTGAGAGGAGAACATGGCAGAGCTAAAAAGAATGTCTCAAGCAAGATTGAAATCCGATTCGGTGAAGCCGAATTCGATGCCTTTGAGAAAGTAAAAAATGCACTAGTATCACAAGATGTGATGTTAGCATACCCTGATTTTAAACAAGAGTTCCATCTAACCACTGATGCTTCAAACTTTGCATTAGGAGCTTCTCTAGAACAGAACGGTAGACCCATTACATTCCTTTCCCGTGCGTTATCCAAGGCCGAAGAAAATTATGCTACAAATGAAAGAGAAATGCTAGCAATAGTATGGGCATTGGATAAGTTAAGGATGTATTTATACGGCAAATCCAAAGTGATCATTTACACTGACCACCAGACTCTCACTTATGCTCTCAGCCCGAAAAATAACAACACAAAGCTGAAGAAATGGAAAAGTTACCTGGAGGAATATAACTACGAGTTGAAATATAAGCCGGGTAGCTCAAATGTGGTAGCAGACGCACTCTCTAGAAACCCTACCAGCATAAATGCTAGCAGTACGTCAGCTACAGCCCATAGTGATGAAAGCTCAGGTCATGAACTCATTCCAGCAATGGAAATCCCCATCAATGTCTTTAAAAACCAATTGTTTATCCTCACTGGTGATAACGAATCCAATACCTTTGAAATACCGTTCCCTACATATCATAGACATACAATAGTGAGAAGCAATTATTCCGAAGAAGATCTTGTAACTATCTTGAAAGAAAAAATGGATCCTAGAATAGTTAATGGTATTTTTACTTCCGAAAGTATCATGGGAAAAATTCAACAAATATTTCCAGAGCATTTTAGGAATTACAAGGCAAGATTCACGCATATTCAAACTATAGATGTCCATGATCAGATTCAACAACAAGATATCATAATAAAAGAACACCTCAGAGCACATAGAAATTCCGTCGAAAATAAAAAACAAATTTTATCTGAATATTTTTTCCCCGGTATGAAGAAAAAGATAGAAGCAATAGTAAACTCTTGCCAAACGTGCAAACTCTCTAAATACCAAAGACACCCTCCGAACCAAGAAATACAACCAACCCCTATTCCAAAATATCCAGGTGAAATTATTCATATAGATTTATATTCCACCCAAAATAAGATTATTTTAACCGCAATAGTCAAATTTTCTAAATACGCGCAAGTTAAACTCGTAAACTCAAAAGCAGCAGAACATCTTAAAGTACCCTTACGTGAGTTGTTAATAGCCTTCGGTATGACAAAAACCGTGGTGATGGATAACGAAAAGGCTTTAAATTCTGCATCAATAAAATTCCTTTTGAATAATCAGTTGGGTATACAAGTCCACACTACTCCACCATATACTTCGTCTAGCAACGGCCAAGTAGAAAGATTTCATTCAACATATACAGAAATAATGAGATGCTTGAAGCTACAGCACCCCGAAATGGAATTCGAGGATTTAATATTCAAAGCCGTTGACGAATACAATAAAACCATCCATAGTACCACCAACAAAAAGCCAATAGAAGCATTTTTTGGAACAAATTTAATCCATACTCCAGAAAAATTAGCACTTGAAAGGGAAAAGATTTCAGAAACCATTTTAAAGAAGCAAAATAAGGACCTAGAGTACCATAATAAAACAAAAAAACCCGTCAAAATCTACGATCCAGGTGAAATCATCTACGTTAGGATTAATAAACGGCTAGGCTCGAAACTAACGTCTAGATATAAAAAAGAAATAGTAGCCGAAGATCTTAATACCAAGATTAAAACCAGGTCAGGAAGGATAGTTCATAAAAACCACTTGAAGTATTGATAAACATCCTCTTCCGACAGATTGCTCATGTTACCACTTTGCTGGGGTCACACAACCATATTAGACTATACTAAGTCAAGAGTGGTCATGTTGGAAACCGGGTTAGCCGCGCGCCAGAACGGAACGTTTAAAATCATTCACGTCATCGAACTAGAAAAATATCAAATGGCCATATCCGTTCTAAAAGAAGTCGTTAAGAATTCATCAAACCTTAGTCCGTACCAACCTTTTTTGGCCTATGAGATAACTCGGATACAGAACGAATTGAGGAGGCTTCAGCCGATGAAATTCAGAAACAAAAGATCGCTTGATATACTTGGCACGGCTTGGAATTGGTTAGCGGGCACACCTGATCACGAGGATCATAAGATTGTGGTAGATAAGATCAATGAACAATTGGAAAACAATAATCGGCAGGTCATTATTAATAATCTAATAGAAAATAAGATAAACGATTTAATTAAGATAACTAATACCATATTAATTAGAGGTAAACCCGAATATAATAATAAGTCAGAAGAAATCGAAATAACCAAATTTAAATTGAGTCTTTTAAGAGAAGAAATAACAAATATTATTTACGCAATTGATTGGGCTAAGGCCAATACCGTAAACTCATTAATACTGTCCTCTGCTGAAATAGATTTTATTGACACTATTAAAGAAGAGAGCCTAACATTTGTAAACATTGAAGAACTAATAGAGTTTGCCGAGGTCAGCATAGCCTCAGACGGTAAATCACCCCTTTATATTGTTAGCCTACCCAGAGTAATTAATGAAATTCGTAAACAAATCCTTGCAATACCAATTAAATATCAAAAATTTATAGAAGAAATAGACTATGAGAATGTCATGAAATGTAACAAGAAATACTTCGGGTTAATCAATAAGAATAAATGTAAAATTCATAATGGTAAGACAATCTGTAAACTGGAAGATCTGACTAATTTAGAAAACAGTAAATGTGTAACCTTTGCAAACAAGGAATCCACAATGTAAGGTCATCAACAACCAGCACGTAAAATCCCATTCGGAAATAATGCCCGGTACCTTGCTGCTGAACCAATTTCAAGGGGACATCAACATCAATGGAGAAAACATTACCCTAGAAGGCACCTTCATAATTCAAGCGGAAAACGCGACAGTCGTCATAGAAGACTCCTGGTATATTGTGAAGACACGCTTTGAAGTCGAGGTTCAACCGCCGCTGTTGCAATTACTATCAGATAAGCAGCAAAGAGGTGAAAGGTTATCACTGGAAATGATCAAGGAACTACACATCAATAATACTAATAATCTGGAGAGAATCCAAAGAAACAACTTGATTATGTCTTCGTCAAGCTGGATTATTCTAACCCTTCTGGCAGCTGCAATGATAACATATTACATCATCAAAAAATTCTGCAGCCACGAAACAGGCAACCATGGTCCACCAATGGAAGTCTCAATCGCGCCAGTTCAATATGTTGTTGCGACCGAGGACGTCCGCACTTAAAGGGGGAGGAGTTAAGCACTTCTATCATAACAAGGAGTCAAGTACTTATACCATAAAACCCAAGTCCGTCAACACATGCCCATTGGCCGATCCTATTTCATCATCACAAGCAATTCCCATCGGTCAACCCCACTCAGTCGTCACATGCCCATTTGTCGCATGATCGCCTGTCTCAAATAACAGTCCGATCGCTAGGATAAACAACAAGTCACCCCACTCAATCGTCAGATGCCAATTTGTCGCATGATCGCCTATCCCCAGTAACAGTCCGATCGTTAGGATAAACAACAAGCCTGATACCCAGAATCACCCCACAAATTTCGGCAATAAACAAAGAATGGTCCTGAACACTTGTGTAAACAAAGAATGGTCCCACGCTCTTAGTGGACTATTGGACTCAGCCAACGCCGCCGCCTGCGACGACGTCAATTATCCAAGCCTTCATCCAACATAATCAAATCATAGAAAATCAGTCTTAAGCCTAAGTCCAAACCATCCGGTAAAACTTCGCTTTAGCTCCGCGGAATTCACTCAGTCAGAATCTTTCAGTTATCATTAAGTTGTAATTGTAAAGTGACTTTAAATAAAAATTGTATTTTTTTATACCGTGAGTGAAGGAAGTGTTTAATTGGCGCCCGAGCAGGGACCCTGCTAAATAAAACTTGATCGAGTGTTAGTGAAAGATATCAGTGGTCGTGACCGAGAAAACGCGTTAAATGCCTTAAAGTGTCAACGAAATAAAAACACTATATTGAACTACACTAAGAATCAGACAGGGTCAAATTTATCGCTGCAATTTCCTCCAAGATCCGTTCAGAGGAAAACTGATAACCCAAACGTGTTTGCCCAGGAGCGTTAGTACCTTCAACGTTGGAAAAGCGAGCCCTCCTACAAGCCGATCAGTACAAGCACCGAAGATGTTATTAATAATGTAAGTTAAGCAAAATAATTCTAAGTGAAAGAAAATCAAGAAAAGAAAAAAGAATTTGTGTAAACACAGTGAGAAAAAATTTGTGAACCAAAACCAAAAGTTTAAATTTAAAAAGAAAAAAAGAAAAACACAAGCTAAAATATTTATAAAATCCTTAATTAAATTTTTTCTCACTCAAGAAAAAAGAATCAAAAATTGAAAAAGAAACTAGTAATAAGTAATCCCAAAAAAAAGGGAAAGAAATAATTCAAAATTAAAAAAAAAAATTTTTTTGTAAAAAAAAGAGAATAATCATTTAATATTGAAAAATTTGCATAATACCACAAATTAAGATTTAAAAAATAATTTTGAAAAAAAAGAGAATAATCATCTAATATTGAAAAATTTGCATAATACCACAAACTAAGTATTTAAGTACCAAAAACCATTTCCACCAAGATTAGCGGACATACCGCTATACCTTTGTCAATATAAACTAAAATCCAATTTTCGCGGCATTATATCGTTCGTGACGTCATAATATTCGCGATATCGTAACACTTATTTCCTTGAAAGAAACCTGGTTCGAAATATTTTTTCCAAAATGACTAATGACAACTGGGTTAAAGCAGCAGTCCTCCAGCAGGGTGGTAGTCAGGCAGCAGCTTCCGATGCTCCGACAGCATCCACCTCAGGTGCAGCAGCCGTAAATAGAATAGAGGCACTGTCGATACAAGGATTAGATGTAGCTATCCAAACAATTTTGTCATCTCAGCTACAGGAAATAGTGAAACAATTAAATTTTTCTCAGCCAGGACACATTCCCTTTAGGGACCAGACAGCTAGCGTCCAGGATAACTGGCATGAATTAGACAAAGTGCCAGATATCGTAAAAAATCTTGACAAATTCTCAGGTAGTCGTGAAGAATTCTCAACATGGTTTGCTTCCGCCACACGTTTGATGGAATTGTACGCCCCCATTCAGGGAACACCCAAATACTTTGCAATTCTGGTAACCATTCGAGGCAAAATTACAGGCCATGCGAATACACTGTTGAAAGTATATCGCACCGCTTTACATTGGGGTGCAATCTCTCAGTGTCTGTTATCTGAGTACTCAGACAAACGAGATTTAAGCACTCTAGAATACCAGCTATTCACCATGACCCAGAAAGGCGCATCCATTCATCAATTTTACTTCGCCGTTTACCAACAGATGTCGTTAATACTAGACCAAATCGAAACACTGGGTTATACTCCCGAGACTATGGAAGCCATGGCAAAACAGGTCAGAGATAGGGCTCTAGATACCTTCATCAGAGGTCTTAACGGAGATCTATCAGACAGAATGAGCTTAGCTCAACCCAGAGATCTGAGGCATGCATTGCAACTGTGCGAGATGTTGGACAATAAAAGGGCTAGGAACAATATCAGCCATCGTGACACTCGTCCACCAGTAGGACCAAAACCCCCGCATTATGCAAAAAATTACTTGCAACCTCAACAATCATACATACCGGCAATTCCACCAAAACCTTATAATAACAACAACTTTTATAATCAAAAACCAATGCAAAACGTGTTCATTCCCCAAAATAAATTCCCTCAAACGAAAAACCCCATGTTTTTCAATGCACCACCGAGGCCATTTGCCCCGAAGCCTCAGCCGGCACCAACTCCTATGGATGTCGACGGTTCTATTCTAACAAAAAAAGTTGACTACATGAACAAGCCAAACGCTAATTCACCACAACAATTTGCTCTCAAAAGAGTCAACCAGTCCACCGGAAATTTTCCCAATAAAGTACAGAGGCAATTCCATATCGAAACCGGTATGTCAGGTGAACAATATATCACCATACCGCCTCAAGAAGAGCATTACTCCGATATGTCCGATTATCAGTCTGCTTACCAAGGCCAAGAAGACCTTTACGAATTAGTCCCATATTCTGAGGTTCGTGAATATCAACAGCAGGAGGAATATTTTACCTCACAAGGGGACAACTCAGAGTTAGTCCCGCAGAATAAAGAGGAAACCAAATCACAATCACAGGAACCTCAACAGCCACAAATTGAGGACACCGTTAATTTTTTAGGTTAAAGTGTTCCTCTTTGCCGTACTTTGTTGTCCGGGACAAAGACGGAACCGCATACAATTTCTTAATAGATACCGGCTCCAACAAAAACTATGTCCAACCAGAAATAGCCAAAAACGTCAAAACAAATGAACACAAGTTTTACGCGAACACCGTAAGTGGTAGCATTCTAATCACCAGCCATATCCATTTGGGTTTATTTAACGAACCCAACAAACCTATAACTTTCTTCTTATTACCTAATTTGAATCCGTTCCATGGGATTCTAGGTAATGACACACTAAGAGAATTAAACGCCATTATTGATATAGGGAAAGATCTATTATTTGTCAACAACTCTCACGTTGTTAAAGTAAAGCAGATGCGAGCTCATCAGGTCCATACGATCGAATCAGAGGAGCTCACCAATCAGCAGAAACTAGGGTTAAAGGCACTCCAAGAGGAGTACGAATCGCTTTTCGCAGACCCAAATAAGAAGTTGACTTATGCTACTAATGTCCAAGGAGAAATCCGAACGACAACAGACACTCCAGTCTACACCAAACATTATCCGTACCCAGCTTCTCTCAAAGAAGTAGTAGAAGACCAGCTACAAGAATTACTACGAGATGGTATAATACGACCCTCACGGTCGCCCTATAATTCCCCTGTATGGATAGTCCCTAAAAAGAGCGACAGCCTTGGGAATAAGAAATATAGGATGGTCATTGATTACAGAAAGCTCAATGCAGTTACAGTTTCGGATAAGTATCCTATCCCCGAAATCGGAGAAATGGTTGCGCAGTTGGGCAACAATAAGTATTTCTCTGTTCTTGATCTAAAGAGCGGATTTCATCAGATTTCCCTTAAGGAATCTGATATTGAAAAAACAGCATTTTCTGTAAATGGAGGGAAATACGAGTTCACAAGACTCCCCTTTGGTCTAAAAAATTCCCCATCAATATTCCAAAGAGCTCTCGATGACATCTTGAGAGACCTCATCGGAAAAATTTGCTATGTCTACATTGATGATATAATAATATTCAGTAAATCTGAGGAAGAGCATTTCCGACATCTAGCTCTAGTATTTTCTACCTTGTCCAAAGCAAACATGAAGGTCCAAGTAGATAAATGCAAATTCCTAAGACACAGCGTTGACTTCCTAGGCGTAGTTATCTCAAGGGAAGGAGTTAAAACCAATCCAGAGAAAATTCAAGCCATTAAAAAGTTCCCCATACCAAAGAACCTAAAACAACTAAGTCCTTCCTGGGATTAGCTAGTTATTACAGAAGATTTATCAAAGATTTTGCTAAGTTATCTAGACCCTTGACCGCGTTATTGAGAGGAGAACATGGCAGAGCTAAAAAGAATGTCTCAAGCAAGATTGAAATCCGATTCGGTGAAGCCGAACTCGATGCCTTTGAGAAAGTAAAAAATGCACTAGTATCACAAGATGTGATGTTAGCATACCCTGATTTTAAACAAGAGTTCCATCTAACCACTGATGCTTCAAACTTTGCATTAGGAGCTTCTCTAGAACAGAACGGTAGACCCATTACATTCCTTTCCCGTGCGTTATCCAAGGCCGAAGAAAATTATGCTACAAATGAAAGAGAAATGCTAGCAATAGTATGGGCATTGGATAAGTTAAGGATGTATTTATACGGCAAATCCAAAGTGATCATTTACACTGACCACCAGACTCTCACTTATGCTCTCAGCCCGAAAAATAACAACACAAAGCTGAAGAAATGGAAAAGTTACCTGGAGGAATATAACTACGAGTTGAAATATAAGCCGGGTAGCTCAAATGTGGTAGCAGACGCACTCTCTAGAAACCCTACCAGCATAAATGCTAGCAGTACGTCAGCTACAGCCCATAGTGATGAAAGCTCAGGTCATGAACTCATTCCAGCAATGGAAATCCCCATCAATGTCTTTAAAAACCAATTGTTTATCCTCACTGGTGATAACGAATCCAATACCTTTGAAATACCGTTCCCTACATATCATAGACATACAATAGTGAGAAGCAATTATTCCGAAGAAGATCTTGTAACTATCTTGAAAGAAAAAATGGATCCTAGAATAGTTAATGGTATTTTTACTTCCGAAAGTATCATGGGAAAAATTCAACAAATATTTCCAGAGCATTTTAGGAATTAAAAGGCAAGATTCACGCATATTCAAACTATAGATGTCCATGATCAGATTCAACAACAAGATATCATAATAAAAGAACACCTCAGAGCACATAGAAATTCCGTCGAAAATAAAAAACAAATTTTATCTGAATATTTTTTCCCCGGTATGAAGAAAAACATAGAAGCAATAGTAAACTCTTGCCAAACGTGCAAACTCTCTAAATACCAAAGACACCCTCCGAACCAAGAAATACAACCAACCCCTATTCCAAAATATCCAGGTGAAATTATTCATATAGATTTATATTCCACCCAAAATAAGATTATTTTAACCGCAATAGACAAATTTTCTAAATACGCGCAAGTTAAACTCGTAAACTCAAAAGCAGCAGAACATCTTAAAGTACCCTTACGTGAGTTGTTAATAGCCTTCGGTATGACAAAAACCGTGGTGATGGATAACGAAAAGGCTTTAATTTCTGCATCAATAAAATTCCTTTTGAATAATCAGTTGGGTATACAAGTCCACACTACTCCACCATATACTTCGTCTAGCAACGGCCAAGTAGAAAGATTTCATTCAACATATACAGAAATAATGAGATGCTTGAAGCTACAGCACCCCGAAATGGAATTCGAGGATTTAATATTCAAAGCCGTTGACGAATACAATAAAACCATCCATAGTACCACCAACAAAAAGCCAATAGAAGCATTTTTTGGAACAAATTTAATCCATACTCCAGAAAAATTAGCACTTGAAAGGGAAAAGATTTCAGAAACCATTTTAAAGAAGCAAAATAAGGACCTAGAGTACCATAATAAAACAAAAAAACCCGTCAAAATCTACGATCCAGGTGAAATCATCTACGTTAGGATTAATAAACGGCTAGGCTCGAAACTAACGTCTAGATATAAAAAAGAAATAGTAGCCGAAGATCTTAATACCAAGATTAAAACCAGGTCAGGAAGGATAGTTCATAAAAACCACTTGAAGTATTGATAAACATCATCTTCCGACAGATTGCTCATGTTACCACTTTGCTGGGGTCACACAACCATATTAGACTATACTAAATCAAGAGTGGTCATGTTGGAAACCGGGTGAGCCGCGCGCCAGAACGGAACGTTTAAAATCATTCACGTCATCGAACTAGAAAAATATCAAATGGCCATATCCGTTCTAAAAGAAGTCGTTAAGAATTCATCAAACCTTAGTCCGTACCAACCTTTTTTGGCCTATGAGATAACTCGGATACAGAACGAATTGAGAAGGCTTCAGCCGATGAAATTCAGAAACAAAAGATCGCTTGATATACTTGGCACGGCTTGGAATTGGTTAGCGGGCACACCTGATCACGAGGATCATAAGATTGTGGTAGATAAGATCAATGAACAATTGGAAAACAATAATCGGCAGGTCATTATTAATAATCTAATAGAAAATAAGATAAACGATTTAATTAAGATAACTAATACCATATTAATTAGAGGTAAACCCGAATATAATAATAAGTCAGAAGAAATCGAAATAACCAAATTTAAATTGAGTCTTTTAAGAGAAGAAATAACAAATATTATTTACGCAATTGATTGGGCTAAGGCCAATACCGTAAACTCATTAATACTGTCCTCTGCTGAAATAGATTTTATTGACACTATTAAAGAAGAGAGCCTAGCATTTGTAAACATTGAAGAACTAATAGAGTTTGCCGAGGTCAGCATAGCCTCAGACGGTAAATCACTCCTTTATATTGTTAGCCTACCCAGAGTAATTAATGAAATTTGTAAACAAATCCTTGCAATACCAATTAAATATCAAAAATTTATAGAAGAAATAGACTATGAGAATATCATGAAATGTAACAAGAAATACTTCGGGTTAATCAATAAGAATAAATGTAAAATTCATAATGGTAAGACAATCTGTAAACTGGAAGATCTGACTAATTTAGAAAACAGTAAATGTGCAAACAAGGAATCCACAATGTAAGGTCATCAACAACCAGCACGTAAAATCCCATTCGGAAATAATGCCCGGTACCTTGCTGCTGAACCAATTTCAAGGGGACATCAACATCAATGGAGAAAACATTACCCTAGAAGGCACCTTCATAATTCAAGCGGAAAACGGTATATTGTGAAGACACGCTTTGAAGTCGAGGTTCAACCGCCGCTGTTGTAATTACTATCAGATAAGCAGCAAAGAGGTGAAAGGTTATCACTGGAAATGATCAAGGAACTACACATCAATAATACTAATAATCTGGAGAGAATCCAAAGAAACAACTTGATTATGTCTTCGTCAAGCTGGATTATTCTAACCCTTCTGGCAGCTGCAATGATAACATATTACATCATCAAAAAATTCTGCAGCCACGAAACAGGCAACCATGGTCCACCAATGGAAGTCTCAATCGCGCCAGTTCAATATGTTGTTGCGACCGAGGACGTCCGCACTTAAAGGGGGAGGAGTTAAGCACTTCAATCATAACAAGGAGTCAAGTACTTATACCATAAAACCCAAGTCCGTCAACACATGCCCATTGGCCGATCCTATTTCATCATCACAAGCAATTCCCATCGGTCAACCCCACTCCGATCGCTAGGATAAACAACAAGTCACCCCAGTCAATCGTCAGATGCCAATTTGTCGCATGATCGCCTATCCCCAGTAACAGTCCGATCGTTAGGATAAACAACAAGCCTGATACCCAGAATCACTCCACAAATTTCGGCAATAAACAAAGAATGGTCCTGAACACTTGTGTAAACAAAGAATGGTCCCACGCTCTTAGTGGACTATTGGACTCAGCCAACGCCGCCGCCTGCGACGACGTCAATTATCCAAGCCTTCATCCAACATAATCAAATCATAGAAAATCAGTCTGAAGCCTAAGTCCAAACCATCCGGTAAAACTTCGCTTTAGCTCCGCGGAATTCACTCAGTCAGAATCTTTCAGTTATCATTAAGTTGTAATTGTAAAGTGACTTTAAATAAAAATTGTATTTTTTTATACCGTGAGTGAAGGAAGTGTTTAATTGGCGCCCGAGCAGGGACCCTGCTAAATAAAACTTGATCGACTGTTAGTGAAAGATATCAGTGGTCGTGACCGAGAAACGAAATAAGAACACTATATTGAACTACACTAAGAATCAGGGTCAAATTTATCGCTGCAATTTCCTCCAAGATCCGTTCAGAGGAAAACTGATAACCCAAACGTGTTTGCCCAGGAGCGTTAGTACCTTCAACGTTGGGAAAGCGAGCCCTCCTACAAGCCGATCAGTACAAGCACCGAAGATGTTATTAATAATGTAAGTTAAGCAAAATAATTCTAAGTGAAAGAAAATCAAGAAAAGAAAAAAGAATTTGTGTAAACACAGTGAGAAAAAATTTGTGAACCAAAACCAAAAGTTTAAATTTAAAAAGAAAAAAAAGAAAAACACAAGCTAAAATATTTATAAAATCCTTAATTAAATTTTTTCTCACTCAAGAAAAAAGAATCAAAAATTGAAAAAGAAACTAGTAATAAGTAATCCCAAAAAAAGGGAAAGAAATAATTCAAAATTTAAAAAAAAAAATTTTTTTGTAAAAAAAAGAGAATAATCATCTAATATTGAAAAATTTGCATAATACCACAAACTAAGTATTTAAGTACCAAAAACCATTTCCACCAAGATTAGCGGACATACCGGACTATACCTTTGTCAATATAAACTAAAATCCAATTTTCGCTGCACTATATCGTTCGTGACGTCATAATATTCGCGATATCGTAACACTTATTTCCTTGAAAGAAACCTGGTTCGAAATATTTTTTCCAAAATGACTAATGACAACTGGGTTAAAGCAGCAGTCCTCCAGCAGGGTGGTAGTCAGGCAGCAGCTTCCGATGCTCCGACAGCATCCACCTCAGGTGCAGCAGCCGTAAATAGAATAGAGGCACTGTCGATACAAGGATTAGATGTAGCTATCCAAACAATTTTGTCATCTCAGCTACAGGAAATAGTGAAACAATTAAATTTTTCTCAGCCAGGATGTGTCCCTTTAGGGACCAGACAGCTAGCGTCCAGGATAACTGGCATGAATTAGACAAAGTGCCAGATATCGTAAAAAATCTTGACAAATTCTCAGGTAGTCGTGAAGAATTCTCAACATGGTTTGCTTCCGCCACACGTTTGATGGAATTGTACGCCCCCATTCAGGGAACACCCAAATACTTTGCAATTCTGGTAACCATTCGAGGCAAAATTACAGGCCATGCGAATACACTGTTGAAAGTATATCGCACTGCTTTACATTGGGGTGCAATCTCTCAGTGTCTGTTATCTGAGTACTCAGACAATCGAGATTTAAGCACTCTAGAATACCAGCTATTCACCATGACCCAGAAAGGCGCATCCATTCATCAATTTTACTTCGCCGTTTACCAACAGATGTCGTTAATACTAGACCAAATCGAAACACTGGGTTATACTCCCGAGACTATGGAAGCCATGGCAAAACAAGTCAGAGATAGGGCTCTAGATACCTTCATCAGAGGTCTTAACGGAGATCTATCAGACAGAATGAGCTTAGCTCAACCCAGAGATCTGAGGCATGCATTGCAACTGTGCGAGATGTTGGGCAATAAAAGGGCTAGGAACAATATCAGCCATCGTGACACTCGTCCACCAGTAGGACCAAAACCCCCGCATTATGCAAAAAATTACTTGCAACCTCAACAATCATACATACCGGCAATTCCACCAAAACCTTATAATAACAACAACTTTTATAATCAAAAACCAATGCAAAACGTGTTCATTCCCCAAAATAAATTCCCTCAAACGAAAAACCACCGAGGCCATTTGCCCCGAAGCCTCAGCCGGCACCAACTCCTATGGATGTCGACGGTTCTATTCTAACAAAAAAAGTTGACTACATGAACAAGCCAAACGCTAATTCACCACAACAATTTGCTCTCAAAAGAGTCAACCAGTCCACCGGAAATTTTCCCAATAAAGTACAGAGGCAATTCCATATCAAAACCGGTATGTCATGTGAACAATATATCACCATACCGCCTCAAGAAGAGCATTACTCCGATATGTCCGATTATCAGTCTGCTTACCAAGGCCAAGAAGACCTTTACGAATTAGTCCCATATTCTGAGGTTCGTGAATATCAACAGCAGGAGGAATATTTTACCTCACAAGGGGACAACTCAGAGTTAGTCCCGCAGAATAAAGAGGAAACCAAATCACAATCACAGGAACCTCAACAGCCACAAATTGAGGACACCGTTAATTTTTTAGGTTAAAGTGTTCCTCTTTGCCGTACTTTGTTGTCCGGGACAAAGACGGAACCGCATACAATTTCTTAATAGATACCGGCTCCAACAAAAACTATGTCCAACCAGAAATAGCCAAAAACGTCAAAACAAATGAACACAAGTTTTACGCGAACACCGTAAGTGGTAGCATTCTAATCACCAGCCATATCCATTTGGGTTTATTTAACGAACCCAACAAACCTATAACTTTCTTCTTATTACCTAATTTGAATCCGTTCTATGGGATTTTAGGTAATGACACACTAAGAGAATTAAACGCCATTATTGATATAGGAAAAGATCTATTATTTGTCAACAACTCTCACGTTGTTAAAGTAAAGCAGATGCGAGCTCATCAGGTCCATGCGATCGAATCAGAGGAGCTCACCAATCAGCAGAAACTAGGGTTAAAGGCACTCCAAGAGGAGTACGAATCGCTTTTCGCAGACCCAAATAAGAAGTTGACTTATGCTACTAATGTCCAAGGAGAAATCCGAACGACAACAGACACTCCAGTCTACACCAAACATTATCCGTACCCAGCTTCTCTCAAAGAAGTAGTAGAAGACCAGCTACAAGAATTACTACGAGATGGTATAATACGACCCTCACGGTCGCCCTATAATTCCCCTGTATGGATAGTCCCTAAAAAGAGCGACAGCCTTGGGAATAAGAAATATAGGATGGTCATTGATTACAGAAAGCTCAATGCAGTTACAGTTTCGGATAAGTATCCTATCCCTGAAATCGGAGAAATGGTTGCGCAGTTGGGCAACAATAAGTATTTCTCTGTTCTTGATCTAAAGAGCGGATTTCATCAGATTTCCCTTAAGGAATCTGATATTGAAAGAACAGCATTTTCTATAAATGGAGGGAAATACGAGTTCACAAGACTCCCCTTTGGTCTAAAAAATTCCCCATCAATATTCCAAAGAGCTCTCGATGACATCTTGAGAGACCTCATCGGAAAAGTTTGCTATGTCTACATTGATGATATTATAATATTCAGTAAATCTGAGGAAGAGCATTTCCGACATCTAGCTCTAGTATTTTCTACCTTGTCCAAAGCAAACATGAAGGTCCAAGTAGATAAATGCAAATTCCTAAGACACAGCGTTGATTTCCTAGACGTAGTTATCTCAAGGTAAGGAGTTAAAACCAATCCAGAGAAAATTCAAGCCATTAAAAAGTTCCCCATACCAAAGAACCTAAAACAACTAAGGGATTAGCTAGTTATTACAGAAGATTTATCAAAGATTTTGCTAAGTTAGCTAGACCCTTGACCGCGTTATTGAGAGGAGAACATGGCAGAGCTAAAAAGAATGTCTCAAGCAAGATTGAAATCCGATTCGGTGAAGCCGAACTCGATGCCTTTGAGAAAGTAAAAAATGCACTAGTATCACAAGATGTGATGTTAGCATACCCTGATTTTAAACAAGAGTTCCATCTAACCACTGATGCTTCAAACTTTGCATTAGGAGCTTCTCTAGAACAGAACGGTAGACTCATTACATTCCTTTCCCGTGCGTTATCCAAGGCCGAAGAAAATTATGCTACAAATGAAAGAGAAATGCTAGCAATAGTATGGGCATTGGATAAGTTAAGGATGTATTTATACGGCAAATCCAAAGTGATCACTTACACTGACCACCAGACTCTCACTTATGCTCTCAGCCCGAAAAAGAAGAAATGGAAAAGTTACTGGGAGGAATATAACTACGAGTTGAAATATAAGCCGGGTAGCTCAAATGTGGTAGCAGACGCACTCTCTAGAAACCCTACCAGCATAAATGCTAGCAGTACGTCAGCTACAGCCCATAGTGATGAAAGCTCAGGTCATGAACTCATTCCAGCAATGGAAATCCCCATCAATGTCTTTAAAAACCAATTGTTTATCCTCACTGGTGATAACGAATCCAATACCTTTGAAATACCGTTCCCTACATATCATAGACATACAATAGTGAGAAGCAATTATTCCGAAGAAGATCTTGTAACTATCTTGAAAGAAAAAATGGATCCTAGAATAGTTAATGGTATTTTTACTTCCGAAAGTATCATGGGAAAAATTCAACAAATATTTCCAGAGCATTTTAGGAATTACAAGGCAAGATTCACGCATATTCAAACTATAGATGTCCATGATCAGATTCAACAACAAGATATCATAATAAAAGAACACCTCAGAGCACATAGAAATTCCGTCGAAAATAAAAAACAAATTTTATCTGAATATTTTTTCCCCGGTATGAAGAAAAACATAGAAGCAATAGTAAACTCTTGCCAAACGTGCAAACTCTCTAAATACCAAAGACACCCTCCGAACCAAGAAATACAACCAACCCCTATTCCAAAATATCCAGGTGAAATTATTCATATAGATTTATATTCCACCCAAAATAAGATTATTTTAACCGCAATAGACAAATTTTCTAAAT
This sequence comes from Drosophila tropicalis, assembly GCF_018151085.1. NCBI lineage: Eukaryota > Metazoa > Arthropoda > Insecta > Diptera > Drosophilidae > Drosophila > Drosophila tropicalis. The sequence goes on from NW_027173482.1 coordinate 843,341, forward strand.
ACGCGCAAGTTAAACTCGTAAACTCAAAAGCAGCAGAACATCTTAAAGTACCCTTACGTGAGTTGTTAATAGCCTTCGGTATGACAAAAACCGTGGTGATGGATAACGAAAAGGCTTTAAATTCTGCATCAATAAAATTCCTTTTGAATAATCAGTTGGGTATACAAGTCCACACTACTCCACCATATACTTCGTCTAGCAACGGCCAAGTAGAAAGATTTCATTCAACATATACAGAAATAATGAGATGCTTGAAGCTACAGCACCCCGAAATGGAATTCGAGGATTTAATATTCAAAGCCGTTGACGAATACAATAAAACCATCCATAGTACCACCAACAAAAAGCCAATAGAAGCATTTTTTGGAACAAATTTAATCCATACTCCAGAAAAATTAGCACTTGAAAGGGAAAAGATTTCAGAAACCATTTTAAAAAAGCAAAATAAGGACCTAGAGTACCATAATAAAACAAAAAAAACCCGTCAAAATCTACGATCCAGGTGAAATCATCTACGTTAGGATTAATAAACGGCTAGGCTCGAAACTAACGTCTAGATATAAAAAAGAAATAGTAGCCGAAGATCTTAATACCAAGATTAAAACCAGGTCAGGAAGGATAGTTCATAAAAACCACTTGAAGTATTGATAAACATCCTCTTCCGACAGATTGCTCATGTTACCACTTTGCTGGGGTCACACAACCATATTAGACTATACTAAGTCAAGAGTGGTCATGTTGGAAACCGGGTTAGCCGCGCGCCAGAACGGAATGTTTAAAATCATTCACGTCATCGAACTAGAAAAATATCAAATGGCCATATCCGTTCTAAAAGAAGTCGTTAAGAATTCATCAAACCTTAGTCCGTACCAACCTTTTTTGGCTTATGAGATAACTCGGATACAGAACGAATTGAGAAGGCTTCAGCCGATGAAATTCAGAAACAAAAGATCGCTTGATATACTTGGCACGGCTTGGAAATGGTTAGCGGGCACACCTGATCACGAGGATCATAAGATTGTGGTAGATAAGATCAATGAACAATTGGAAAACAATAATCGGCAGGTCATTATTAATAATCTAATAGAAAATAAGATGAACGATTTAATTAAGATAACTAATACCATATTAATTAGAGGTAAACCCGAATATAATAATAAGTCAGAAGAAATCGAAATAACCAAATTTAAATTGAGTCTTTTAAGAGAAGAAATAACAAATATTATTTACGCAATTGATTGGGCTAAGGTCAATACCGTAAACTCATTAATACTGTCCTCTGCTGAAATAGATTTTATTGACACTATTAAAGAAGAGAGCCTAACATTTGTAAACATTGAAGAACTAATAGAGTTTGCCGAGGTCAGCATAGCCTCAGACGGTAAATCACTCCTTTATATTGTTAGCCTACCCAGAGTAATTAATGAAATTTGTAAACAAATCCTTGCAATACCAATTAAATATCAAAAATTTATAGAAGAAATAGACTATGAGAATATCATGAAATGTAACAAGAAATACTTCGGGTTAATCAATAAGAATAAATGTAAAATTCATAATGGTAAGACAATCTGTAAACTGGAAGATCTGACTAATTTAGAAAACAGTAAATGTGTAGGAGCCTACTTGCAAACAAGGAATCCACAATGTAAGGTCATCAACAACCAGCACGTAAAATCCCATTCGGAAATAATGCCCGGTACCTTGCTGCTGAACCAATTTCAAGGGGACATCAACATCAATGGAGAAAACATTACCCTAGAAGGCACCTTCATAATTCAAGCGGAAAACGGTATATTGTGAAGACACGCTTTGAAGTCGAGGTTCAACCGCCGCTGTTGTAATTACTATCAGATAAGCAGCAAAGAGGTGAAAGGTTATCACTGGAAATGATCACATCAATAATACTAATAATCTGGAGAGAATCCAAAGAAACAACTTGATTATGTCTTCGTCAAGCTGGATTATTCTAACCCTTCTGGCAGCTGCAATGATAACATATTACATCATCAAAAAATTCTGCAGCCACGAAACAGGCAACCATGGTCCACCAATGGAAGTCTCAATCGCGCCAGTTCAATATGTTGTTGCGACCGAGGACGTCCGCACTTAAAGGGGGAGGAGTTAAGCACTTCAATCATAACAAGGAGTCAAGTACTTATACCATAAAACCCAAGTCCGTCAACACATGCCCATTGGCCGATCCTATTTCATCATCACAAGCAATTCCCATCGGTCAACCCCACTCAGTCGTCACATGCCCATTTGTCGCATGATCGCCTGTCTCAAATAACAGTCCGATCGCTAGGATAAACAACAAGTCACCCCAGTCAATCGTCAGATGCCAATTTGTCGCATGATCGCCTATCCCCAGTAACAGTCCGATCGTTAGGATAAACAACAAGCCTGATACCCAGAATCACTTGACAAATTTCGGCAATAAACAAAGAATGGTCCTGAACACTTGTGTAAACAAAGAATGGTCCCACGCTCTTAGTGGACTATTGGACTCAGCCAACGCCGCCGCCTGCGACGACGTCAATTATCCAAGCCTTCATCCAACATAATCAAATCATAGAAAATCAGTCTGAAGCCTAAGTCCAAACCATCCGGTAAAACTTCGCTTTAGCTCCGCGGAATTCACTCAGTCAGAATCTTTCAGTTATCATTAAGTTGTAATTGTAAAGTGACTTTAAATAAAAATTGTATTTTTTATACCGTGAGTGAAGGAAGTGTTTAATTTATATAATGCAAATATTGTTGTCAAATATATAATATGCAGTTATGATACCGACTGTATAAATATTTGTCAAAAACTAAACAAATACAGTTAGTTTACTATTGTTAACATATTTAAAAAAAATCGATTTGATTAAATGGTTATGTTATAAATCGTAAATTAGATAGGTCTGGTTTCTCTTCTGCTGGCATTGGGCATAATTTTTAATTTTAGTTTTTCTGTTTTTTTTTAATGTTTTTCTAACATTAGTTATTCTAGTTCTAATCTTAACTTAACTTCTTTAGCATTATCATATACGTTATATAATGGTTCTATTCTATTTATGCTATTTAAATGGATGGGTAAATTATTTTGTTTCCCAAACTCTAAACCAAGTGGAACCAGGTCATTACATTGAACATAGGCGGGAAGTTTGGCTTCAGTTTTTGCATTACTGATTGACTTCTTTGGTTTTCTGTACTATTTCATAATTCTTTAATGATTCATATTTGTTTTTTTTTTTTTAAATTTAAAATTTTTACTCTGAAATCTAATTGTCAATTAAATGTTTTGAAGAAATCTAGTCCTGAAATTCCATCGAATGGTATCGGAAAATTTTCATTTACTATGGGGAAGTTATGTGGAACTATGAATTTATTTTGTAAGAGTTCTGTAAGGGTCTTGATCTCGAACGGCCCTGCGAAGTCAATGCCCGTGTGAGTGAAGGGCCTGGAGTACGTGATGCGCTCTCGAGGGAGATCACCCATCATCTGAGTCTGTAGTCGTCGACGATGAACGATGCAGACTTTACACCCCTTGATGTGGGACTTCACCAGGTTCTTAATCCGTGGGATCCATCAGTTGGTTGCCGCCATGCAACGTGATGCGGTGGGCGAATTCGACAAGCAGGCGTGTGAAATGAGTGCTATAGGGGAGGAGAATAGGATGACGTTCATCATACCGGAGGGACTCAGCGGCCCGGAGTCGTCCGCAGCAGCGGAGTACCCCATGCTGGTCAAGAAAGGGATTCATTTTGAGTAGCGTGCTGGATGATGGCAGGGGTCGCCCTTCGCCAAGGGCCCGTATCTCCGCGAGGTATTCCCGACGCTGAGAGGTCCGAATCAAGGCGCGCTCGGCGGAGAGAAGTTCGTCATTGGTGAGGCGGACCGTGGAAGGCGTCGAAATCCTTTTGGTGGCGAAGCGTAGGATGTACGCGATGACTCGTAATGCCCTACCGTAGTCCGAGAAACGTTCGCTGGCGTCATGGAGTAGGGTGGTCGCGGTGGTGTGGCACTGGACTCGTTGCTCCAGCTGGGTGCCCGGGAGCTCATGATGGAGAGTTGGCCAATACTCGGGGGCTCGCTGGAGCCAGTCCGGCCCATGCCACCAGAGGCTGCTGGCCGATAACTCGGCCGCGGAGACTCCACGGCTCGCCAGATCAACGGGGTTGTCCTCGGAGCGCACATGTGACCAGCTTTGGCCACTGGTGCTTTTGGAAATGCTGTATACCCGATTGGCCACGAAGGTGGACCAACTGCACGGGGGTTTATTGAGCCAAGCCAACACGATGGTGGAGTCGGTCCAAAACTGGGAGGTTGCAGGTGGGATTGAGAGTTCAGGAACGATCGACGCCCAGAGATCGGCTAGCAAAACCGCTCCGCACAACTCCAACCGAGGCAGCTAGACGGTTTTGACTGGAGCTACACGGGTCTTAGCCGTTAATAAATGGACTCTTACTTGATCGTCGTACCGAATCAGCACATATAGGGCTGCTCCATACGCTTTCTGTGACGCGTCACAGAAGCCATGAATATCGCTGGTGTTTAGCCAACGGGGGATGCGGAGTTGACTGAGGCCTGGGAATCCTGCAGAAATTCGTGCCATTGCTGCAGAAGGAGAGGCGGCAGAACATCATCCCAGCCCAGTTCGGTTAACCAGATTTGCTGCATGAATATCTTCGCTCGGATAACAAATGGGGCCAGCCAGCCAGCGGGGTCGAAGAGTTTAGCGATATGGGACAGAACCTGCCTCTTGGAGATCGACTCCTTCAATGGTTGGTCCGCTTCGGTGAAGAAGAAGACGTCCTCGGCGGCTTGCCAGCGGATGCCCAAGGTTTTTGCAGTGCTCGCGTCTTCCAGCTCGAGAAAGTCCTCTCGCAGCAGGTGCTCTCTCGGAATAGCTTGAAGTACTTCCTTCTTATTGGAAGTCCACTTCCGAAGCGGGAGGCCCGCAGATTGGAGGGCAGCTTGAGGCTCTCGGATGGCGAGACGGGCGTCGGCTTCAGTGTGAGCGCCGGCAAGGACATCATCAACATACATGTAGTTCCGAAGGATTTCGCTCGCCTGAGGATACATCGCTTGCACGTCTTGTGCCAATTGAAAAAGGACTCGGATCGCCAGGAATGGCGCGCAGTTAACCACAAACGTGACAGTTTGTAGCTCATAATCCTGAATATTGCCGCAGCGGTCTTGGTAGAGGATCCGCTGAAAGGGGGTTTGCCTGGTGTCGACTCGGATTTGTTTATACATCTGCGTTATGTCAGCGTTGAACACGAATTGAAAGAATCGCCATTTCAGTACCTGAAGCGTGAGATCGGCCTGAAGAGTAGGGCCGGTGTGCAAGACATCGTTAAGGCTGACGCCTCGTGTGGAGGGGCTCGACGCGTTAAATAACACGCGTACCTTGGTGGTGGTGCTATCGGGCTTAAACACCGCGTGATGGGGGAGATAGAAGTTTTTCCCATCTTGAGGCGGCGTCACCCGAATCATATGACCCAATTCCTCGTACTCTTGAATAATGGCATCGTACTGCGTTTTTAGGACGGGATCCTTGAGAAGGCGTGCTTCATTCCGCAGGAATTGAGCCAGCGCGATCGGTCTTGAGTGGCCCAAGTCGACGCTATTCGGACCTTTGAATGGTAGGGACACAACATATCGGCCGTCCTTCCCTCTTTGGGTGGTCTCCTGGAAGTTCGGCTCACAGAATACGTCATCCTCCTTTTCCGGCTTTGCGGGAAGGTCTTCCACCTCCCAAAACTTGGTGAGGAATACTTCAAGTTTTGCTTCTGGATTAACTCGCGTCTGTGCCGCGAAAACTGATCGAGACACCGGAGGGTCAGGCATGATAGCCCCACACAGAACCCATCCAAAGATGGTTTCTAGCCCGACGAACTCACCAATTTCCTTTTTGATCCGCTTTCCGAGGATGTGGGGAAATAGGTCTACACCGATAATCATGTCAATAGGCGCGGGCTTGTTGTAATACAGGTAAGTCAGGGGGCGATCGATGCACTGCGTCGGAACAGTGTTAAGGAATGGAGCCGTTGGAATGGCCCCCGACAATTTGGATACGACCAGGGCGGAGAACTCGATCTTGTTCAGTCTGTCACACGGGGGAGACAGCATCAGCAGGCACACCTTGGTGGCGCAGCCTCCATCACTCTGGCCCATGCCAGTAACCGCGGCGTCTACTGGGTAAAAGGGGAGCTTGACCATGTTGAAGACACGCTCGGAGAGAAAAGTTGAATCGGCCCCAGAGTCGATCAACGCCCGAATATGGTGATCCACACCACGATGGTGCAGAGTGACAATCGCAGTGCCTAAAAGGCCTCTGCCTGGGGTAGATGCAAAATAACTTTGAGCATTTGTGAGCTGGTTCCTCGTGGACGGACGCTCTGTGGCGCTGGATGGTGGGACTTGCGCAGCAGACGGCGCGGACATGGACATCACTAGGATGCAACAGAGTATGATGACGTTCCTTGCAGGTATGGCAATTATGCGCACTGGAACAGCCCTTCACTTGGTGACCGCCGGCAAAACAGTTCAGACAAAGACCCTGCTGTCTAATGGTTTCCGAACGCCTCTGAACAGTGATTCTCCCGATGGCACAGCTTGCAAGACGCCGGTTTGATCTGAGCTTTCGCTGGAAACGCTTGGACCTTCATCGTTGCAGAGGATTTGCGGGGGGCCAATGGGGACGTCTTGGACACTTGGGGCCGACTTATGTTCTTCGGTGGCATCCAGGACACGATACCGATCGGTAAGAAATTGGTTCAAATCGGACCACGTTGAGACGACAGTCTTATTGGGCACTGATTGCTCCCACAGGAGGATTGTGGCCTTCGGCAATTTACTAGTGCAGATGGCGATAAGTAAGACATCGCAATTCTCAGTACTAACACCCGAACGCTCAAGTGCGGTGAGACACCCTTGAAACGCGGTCTGCAGCTCTCGCAAGGATTTGCCCGACTCTTGTGCCACCGCGGGAATCTGATGGAGTTGTCTGGCTTGAGTCATGACAAGCAGACGGCTATTTTCGTACCGTGCGGTGAGGTTCTCCCACGCGGCCTGGAAACCCTCATTCGTCAGGGGGGGACTTAGCCACGATGGTTCTCGCTTCCGCTCGCGTCTTGGCGTTCAAGTGATAGAGCTTCTCCACTTGTGACAAATACGGATCGGCGATATAAATAGCGGCGAACAAATCGCGGAAAGTGGGCTATGCTAGGCTGTCGCCATCAAATGTCTTCACCTCACACGCAGGAACTCTCTGCCCCGGTGGCCCCGACGGAGCGGTTGGCTGACGCCTAAGAGTCGTCATCTGTGCCGAGAGCTGTTCGATGCGTTCTCCGAACAACGTCCCGCATCGCACATACGCCGCGTAAGCGGATTCGTGCTTCGCCTTGATGTGGCTTATGTTTGCCAAGCTTTCCTCGTCGGCTTGGATTGTCAAGGCCTTGTGACAACGGGAGTATTCCATCTCGACAGTTGACCAAAGGGATTTGAGCTGCTCTAAGTGCATTTTAATGGAAAACAAGGGCACTTCAGAAGTTAGAGCTTCACTCTCACGAGCTTCAAACAGAGTCAATGCGTCGCACGCTAGAACGAAATCGGAGAGGGACATTCTGGAGTGTTCTCTACGCTGTTGTGATACGGATCGGGTGACGGGAGCGTCAGAACAGTGCGTCACAACAACGTGCGGAATCTGGGTCTGGGTTGAAACCTTGGAACGACCTTTGTGTTCACTCGAGTCTTTAACCGAGAATCTGCGACCCTCAGGTAGGCTGGACGAAGACGGACGGGACCTTGGGGATTCGCTGCGGCTGCGAATTGACGAGAATTTGCGCGAAATATCGGTACGCTTCACGGTCACCGGAGTTGTCGGAGGCCGAACCTTCTCCGGAGTTGCAGAGGGAGACGAAAGACTGTTGGACTTCGGCGCAGTCTTGGACGGCTCCGTGGACATACTCAGGGGACAACCTTACCGACGAACACCGCGTTTGTGCGCGTTCCTTTTTTTTTTTTTTTGGTTTTGGAAGTGAGAAGTGGACTGTATGGGGACGCAAGAACTTTCTCACTGTGCACCGCAGGATTGCGGGAGAATTTTCTCGCGTGTGGCTCGGAAACGAAGCCCCTTTAATGGGGATAGACGCGGAATAATATACGAACGCACGAATGCGGATTGAAAATTACACGTAGACGAAGCGAAATGATTACAAAACAAGTTTATATGGATTCGTGAGTAACGATGGGAGTACGTATAAAACAAAACACGGATGAAATATATAAATAAAGATGTATAGGATAAAAAGAAAATACGTTTTTATATAAATCTGGATCTGGATATATATATGTGCGCAAAATAATGGCCGGAAAAAATTTTATATGTTATATAATATAATATGGACGGATATATATATGGGCACGATAATGCTGGAACAAAAATATATATGTATTTATTTAGAAATGTGGCCGGATATATATGTGCGCAAAATACTGGCCGGAAAAAATATATGTATAATTTATAAATATGGGTGGATATATAAATATGGGCCCGATAGTGCTGGAAAAAATATATGTATGTATTTATTTATAAATATGGGCGGATATAAATAAATATGTCCGCACAATAATGGCCGAAAAAAAATTATAAATAATTTACAGATATGGACGGATGTATAGGGGCACGAAGATGCTGTAAAAAAAAAAATATATATGGATTTATATATATATGTGCGCGAAATACTGGCCGTAAAAAATTATATATATTATTTATAAATGTGGACAGATATATAAGTGGGCAAGATAATGACCGGAGGAAATTATATGTATCTTTATTCATAAATATGGACGGGTATATAATTCGACGAAAGAAGGAAATCGGAAATAATGTGGTTTGAATTTGGCGCACTTGAGCCGCCTATCGATATCACGACTCGACTCACGTGTCACCACTACTCCGAAAACAGCTGTCGGCCGCTGCTCATATATTTGGTTTTGGTTTTGTTGTTTAATTATGTTAATAAAAAATATTTTTTTTGTGTTTGTGCGGAGGAAAAAGAACAAAACGAACGTTTTTTACACACCGCAAGTGTTGTGAAACAAAACAATATACCCGATCAGTGCATGCTTTGATAAATGTATGTACATAAATGCGTAAGTACACAGGTAGGTTTTTTTTTTTTTTTTTTTTTAATTCATTTATTTAACAAGAAAAAAGTAACAATTTAGAGAAAAGATAGAAGAGTATAGTGAGGAAAAAGTAGAAGTGCGAAAGGACATTGAAGAAAAGGATGTTTTGGGTGCCAATTTAACCTGCGGGACTGCCGGGGGGTATAGCTTCGCAGGCTAGAAAGGCGGGCTTCATGCCCCTCAGGCGTTTCGCTGCCTCTCCAGGCGGCGAAGAGCGTCCATGACTTTTTTTGAAAATGTGCAGGCCGCGGACCATTTTCCTTGGCTAGCACACATTATTTTGGCTGTGTTCTCGACCGTTGGTAGTTCCCCAAACGCTTCCTCGAGCTCATGGCGTTCACTCTGAAATATCGGGCAGCAGAAAAACACATGCTCGGCATCCTCTACTACGCCGTTTTGGCATAGCATGCATTCTGGACTGCTTTCGTGTCCAAATCGGTGTAGGTATGAATTGAAGCACCCATGGCCACTTAACAACTGGGTTAACTCGAACGTTACTTCGCCGTGACTTCTCGAGAGCCCGGGCTCCAGGTTCGGGATCAACCTAAACGTCCATCTGCCTTTGGTTGAGGATGTCCATCTTGCTTGCCAGTCTTCTAAGCTTGCTCTTCTGGCTGCTCTTTTGGCTTCTTGTTTTGCCAGTGGCGTCCATTCGCTGGTTTGCCTTCTGTTGTAGATGTACTGGGACTCCTTCGCCAGGAGATCGATAGGTGTCAATCCAGCTATGACTAGCGCAGCCTCGTCGGATATTGTTTGGAAGCCTCGACACACTCGTATGGCTCCCAATCTGTACGTCGATTCGAGCCCTTGGCGATATGATTTCTGTCGCATAGCCGTTGCCCAAATAGGGGCTCCGTAGAGCATTATCGAACTCACCACATTTACCAATAGTACCCGTTGCTGTTGGCTTGGGCCTCTGGAGTTGAGCAAAAACCGTGTAATGCAGCGGCCTATTTCTGCAGCTTTTGTGTTTGCGTGCTCTAGGTGTTCCTTGAAGCTGAGGCGGGTGTCTAGTAAAATGCCTAAATAGCGTATTGCCCTGGATGACGTTATTTTGCATGTATCTAGAGAAATTTCTGCTACCTCCACGACTTTGCGGCTGCTGATCAAGACAGCTTCAGTTTTTTGGACTGCAAGTTGCAAGCCTACATTGTTTAGCCATTCTTTGACTATGTCGACTGCCACGGCCGTTTTGCTCTCCGTCTCATGTAGATGCTTCGCTACCACCACTATCGCCACGTCATCTGCAAAGCCGACAATCTGGGTTCCAGGTGGGAGAGGAAGCCTAAGCACGCCATCGTACATCACGTTCCATAGGATTGGGCCCAGAACGGAGCCTTGCGGGACACCTCCTTTGACGACATGTGTGCGCCAGCCACTTTGGGTGTTGTAGCGTAGAATACGATTTCGGAAATAGTCTTCCACCATGAGGACTAGGTACTCTGGTACCCGAAATTCCCGAAGAGAGCTTAGGATCCGACTCCAGTTTGCGGTGTTGAAGGCGTTTCTCACATCTAGAGTGGTCACCAAGCAGTATTCTTTCTTGCCACCCTTCCATCGCTGGCCCTCGATGGCATTGCTAGCTATGTCAACTACCGTTTGTAGCGCGTCGATTGTGGACTTTGCGCGTCTAAATCCAAACTGCATCGGTTAGAGGTCGCCAGAGTTCTTGATGGCGGACTCAACTCTCTGCGCCAGCAGTTTTTCGAACAATTTCGAGACCGAATCTAGAAGGCAGATTGGCCTGTATGTTGATGGGTCCTCGGCTGGCTTGTTCGGCTTGGGCAGAAGCACTAGATTTTGCAATTTCCAGCTGTCTGGGAAAACGCCATCGTGCATGCATTTATTGAACACTTCTGCAAATTTTTCAGGCTGGAGGCGTGCCGCCAGTTTTAGCGCCTTGTTTGGTATTGCATCTGGGCCTGGGGCCTTTTGGTCCTGCAACCTTGCGGCGACTGCAAGAATTTCTTCGGGGCTAATATCGTGTACGTCTGGTGTATTAGCGATCCGAGTGGGTCTTGGCGATATGACTGAGGTGTTCGGGAACAGAGTCTCTACAATGAGTTTCATTTGCGATTCGTTAGGAGTCGCGGGCTTGTTTGCGTTGAGCTTCTTCATGGCCACTTTGTAAGCAGCACCCCAAATATCGTTCTCGGCGGCGTTGCACATTTCTAAGAAGCATTCGCGTTTGCTCTCCTTAATGGCCAATTTTAGTTCTCTTCGCCTAAGCTTGTATTGGGCCTGCAGGCTAAAGAACTCTGGCATTCCTCGCGCCCTCTGGTATTGACGTCTGCATTGGAGGCACCTCCTTCTCGCCTCATTTATAGATGCATTCCACCAATATACAGGTGCCTTTTGTTTGTTGTGGCATCTACGGGCTACCATGCTGGCATCGCAGGCTGCTAGTGCGGCATCTACGAGCGTTTTAGCAAACTTGTTTGCGTTGCCAGTGAGGGGTGGGATTCTGAGGGATTCCTCGAATGTTGTGCTATTTAAAGTATCCACTCTAAACATTTTTACGTTTTGGTCAGTGGTTGCGTTTTCAGCGGGGCGGTTACCGATTGTGCACAAAATGGCTAAATGGTCGCTAGCCGTGTAATGGCTACACAATTGCCAGTTGGTCTGTGCTGCTAGTTGTCGGCTTGCAAATGTGACGTCGATCACTGATCCATAGCCAGCTCTGCATAATGTGTGCCTGTTGCCCGTGTTTAGCACGACAAGTTCGAGTGAGGCGAGGCTCTCAAGAATTGTGCGGCCCCTGAAGTTTGTTCGGGCGCTGCCCCATTCTTTGGACCACGAGTTAAAATCGCCTGCTACTATTGTTTTGCCCTTTCCTCTGGCATCCAGAGCAAGTTGGTCCATTAGTAAGACTTGGTGCCAGGTAGCAGCTGTACACCCATATGTCACCTATGTACGCTCTGGATAATCCTCTATGTGCGTAGATATGCTGCATAGGCGGAGTACAATTGCCGCACAACCAGATTGCAGCTTTCCCCGAAGAGTCTGTTGCCCATGAGCTGCCAGGCCGGGTTTTGTATGGCTCGCTCAGAATCGCCACGTCTATATTCATTTCCCTTACTGATTGCGCTAGTAAATCATGCGCCGCCGCACAATGATTTAAATTTAATTGTAGTAGATTCATAGATTTTGTTGCTGATTCGCTCCTGCACTCGCCATTGGGCAACGTCCGCTGCCAGTGTAATGCCCCACCTGTTGTCGTTTGGCGTCTATGCAGTTGAAGCAGACAGGAAAGTTGCTGCATGAGGCTGCCTTGTGGTCTGTCGCCCCACATTTGAGACACCAATTTGTGCGATCGATTGAGCTACTGCATTTTGCCGCAGTGTGGCCAAAGTTTAAGCATTTGTAGCATCTTTGCTTTGATTGCCGTTCCCGAATCGGGCAGTGCGATCATCCTATTGCAATTGATCCCGTCTTAAGCAAGGAGTCAGCAGTTGAGCGCGGCATTGATAAGACAGCCAACTGTGTATCACCAAAAGTATGGCGCAGACTTCGGACTCGCACATTTGCGGTGGCATCGCCAATAATTTTCGTTAATGCTTCTATAATATGATCTGCAGATACCAGGGCATCGAGTTTGCGTATCTCGATCCAAGCTTCGGCTCCTAATGCTCTTACTGACGCTTGCTGGCCTAGAACTTGGCTAAGCTTTTTTGGCAGTCCGGATCGCCGTCTTGCTTGAGTTCTAGAAGCAGCTCACCCTTGGCGGTCTTTCTTGTGCGCTTTACGTTGTTTTTGACTCCATCGAGTTTGCCATCGGTTCGCCTTGTAACCATACCAAGAATTTGGGCGTAAGAGAAACCCTCTTGGGCCTGGATCATGATGGCCGCAGGCTTGTCCCTTCGAGCTGGTTGCTTGTTAGGCCGCTTTCGAGACACCGTTTGCCATTCCGCATCCGCTTCGGCTGCATTGACTGAATTGGCCCACGATGTGTTTGTATTCGCCAAGTTGGTTTCCAGTTGTTCTGGTCGAGAACACTGCGTCGTTTTTCCACGTTTTGGTGGAAACATACCTACCTACACAGGTAGGTATGTAGATATGTATGCACACGCGTTGTTCACACAAAACGTAAGTAATTTGTCAATTAGTTGGATGTTGGGTTCCTTTCCCCTTCCTTTTTTTGTTAAATCAATGCGCGACACCGAAATGGATTATGTGTTGTGGATATGTACATATGTGCGTGCATCAATGTATGACTATGTAAGTATGTATGTACATACATATGTAAGCAAGTGCACCGGTTTTCAAATACGCGCGTGGGAAATTAATTTCGCAACCAATTCGAACGCACAGGAAATCGCGGTGCATACGTTAATTGCTATTAAAAAATTTTTTTGTTTTTTGTGTTGTGGTAAATGTGCGAATGAATTATGTGTATATGGATATGTACATATGCGCGAACATCAACAGATGGCGATGTATGTATGTAAGTGGATACGCGCTTGAGGAGATTAATTTTTGCAATTGAACCAATTCGGACACACAAGAATTCGCGATGCATACGTGAATTGCAATTTAAATTTTTGTTTGTGTGTGGTAAATGTGCGAAGGAATTGTATGTATGTATATGGATATGTACATATGCGCGTACATCAACAGATGAAGATGTATGTATGTAAGTAGATACGCGCGTGAGGAAACTAGTTTGGCATGGAAACAATTCGAACACATATGAAATCGCGGTGAACACTTTGATTGCTAATTTTTTTTTTTTTTTATAACACTTTAATAATTTTTGTTTTTTAAACCTTTACGCGGACTTGGCAAACAGCTGTGGAAACTGCATGTACATATGAATGCACATGTACAAAAGTGGAATTGTACCAGTGCAAGGAAAAGAACATAAATTCAAAATGGGCAATCGTGGAATGGAAAACGAAAACGTTGGACAAACACGCCAAGGATTAGGAACTACCATGTAACCTTGGAACAGGTCAGGTATGTACATACAATATATATAATAGTGTGTAGGTCGCTATGGAAAAGCGGGAAACCTCACACTTTTATTAGTATGTAGGGACAAAAGAGATGAATAATGAAATTCTGTACTTATCAGGAACTCCGCCGATGCAAGCTGGATGAGCGGAAGGATATCCGGCTCGATGGACCAATGTTCGTGGAGGGGCGGAAGAATAAAATAAAACGGCAAGTGGTTGGCAGGTGCCAATGTCTTCAAGGGTCTGGTGTAGTAAGTAATTAAAAACGCGCGAGGACTTCGTTTTAAACTAATCTATATTTATTGATATTACTTTACAATATGTCCCGACACACACGAGATGGATGCGGGTTGGAAAAATTACGATCGATAAAAGTAAAAGCAAATCACAAGAAAAGAACGGGTGTTCGGGTTGAAATCTCGTATTAGATTAAAATGGCGATGCCCATTGGAAAAATCAAGTCACCCCTCCTGGTGTGACCGTAGATGCCGAGGATCAAAAAACCCTCCTCACTCCTCACTGCTCTTCGCCGCTCACTGCTGTTCACCCGGTGGCGTGAACATACCGCCCCCCCTTGCAACATGTTGCAATTGCCTCCCTGGACATATAATGGATGGGGGACGGCAGCGTCCTGGAGCGCCTAGATCCCACAAGAGCCGGAGACGACCCATCCAAACACGGTGCTCTGGGCTGCGGGCGTACAGCTATGACCGGGCACACAGCCTGGTTGGATGACCTCAGGATAGAGGTCTGCCCCGAGCACCACGGACACCGACGCCGGCCGATAGAAATAGGGGTCGGCTAGGATCAGGGTGGCGAATTTCTCCCGGACCGGCGCCGACACTTCCCGGATTGGAGTGCGGATGAGCAGGTCCTCTTCGACCCGGAATATAACATTCCGTCGGAACGTCTTGTCAGACCTCGACTCGAGGACGGCCGTGCAGTCTTGGTCGACCCCGACTTTGGTCACAGCCAACCCCAGGGACCGGGCAAAGGAGAGATTGATGCGGCTCTCAGCCGCACACGCATCGAGGAGGACGTGGGTCTCGAAGGATTTCGAGCCATTGCCCAACCGGAGGACTGCTGTTGGCATGACAGTCGTCGTCCTGGTGTGGAGCAGGGAGGAGAGCGAGATCTCGGGTGCGCCTTCTGGGGAAGCGGAGCGGTCGGACGAAGATCTGGAACGGGGTTGTGGCGGTGGTGCAGCACGCCCGGGGGAGGGTGATGGGCTGCGACGCCGGGCTGAGGCGCGTGGTCTCGGCGGTTGGTCGGCCATATGGAGCAGGGTATGGTGCCTTTGCCCGCATCTTCGGCAACCACGGCGAGTCCGGCACGCGTCGGATGAGTGCTCGTGTGCCAACAATTGGGACAGTACTTATTTATAAGCACCGCCCGGAGCCGCTTTTCCCCTCGGAGGTTCAGGAAGCGCTGACACTGCCGGAGCGCATGAACCCCCCGACAGACCCGGCATCGGTACCCGTTCGTCCCATGTGGAGCAGATCGTTTGCTGCGGTGGTGCGGCAGACGCGTGGGGGCCATGTCGCTACGAAGGGGCGAGCTGAACGAACTGCAACGAAAGAAATTACGTAGGGGGGAGTGGATTAGTCGACGGGAACGAACAACATGCACGGAGACGAGGACATTTGGACGGAACATAGAGGGATTGGGATTCACGATAGACCCACGCGCTGTGGTGACATCAGCCACTCGGACGAGACCGTCAGCCCCGGGCAGAGTGCGCTCAATTCGCCCTAAGCGCCATTCGTTGGAGGGGAGATTATCTTCGGACACGATCACGAGGTCGCCGGTCTGGAGGCTGCAAGTCGGTGATTTCCACTTATTCCGTTTGTGAAGCTCCTTGAGGTACTCACTCTTCCAGCGGCGGCAGAAAGCCTGCTGGATTGCCTTCAGTCGCTGCCATCGGTTGATCAGCGACATAGGCTCAACCAGAATTTCCGGTTTCGCAATGGATAAGAGCGGTCCTCCAATCAGGAAATGTCCCGGGCTTAGGGCCAGCAGATCCTCTGGATCCTCGCTCATGGGAGAAATTGGCCTGGAGTTTAGGCACGCTTCTATCCTACACAGGAGAGTTCCTCGAACGTGTACTTGACAGTGGAAGATGACTTGTAAAACAGGGTCTTAAAACTTTTGACGCCTGCTTCCCACAGTCCTCCCATATGGGGCGCGCTTGGCGGAATGAACTGCCAGGATAAAATGTGCTGGGAAAATGCCTTCATTATATCATGCTTGGTGGCGTTCAGGAAATCCTTTTCGAGCGCCTTTGAGGCCCCTTCGAAGGTTTTGCCATTGTCGGAGTAAATGCGCTGTGGGCATTGTCTCCGTGCGACAAACCGAGAGAAGGCTGCAAGAAATCGTTCAGTGGTGAGGTCGGAGGTAGCCTCAAGATGGATCGTCTTCGTGCTGAAACACACAAAGACGCAGACATAACCCTTAGTTATGAGACACGCACGCCCGGTGTAGTTCTTGATCTCGAACGGCTCTGCGAAGTCAATGCCCGTGTGAGTGAAGGGCCTGGAGTACGTGATGCGCTCTCGAGGGAGATCACCCATCATCTGAGTCTGTAGTCGTCGACGATGAACGATGCAGACTTTACACCCCTTGATGTGGGACTTCACCAGGTTCTTAATCCGTGGGATCCATCAGTTGGTTGCCGCCATGCAACGTGATGCGGTGGGCGAATTCGACAAGCAGGCGTGTGAAATGAGTGCTATAGGGGAGGAGAATAGGATGACGTTCATCATACCGGAGGGACTCAGCGGCCCGGAGTCGTCCGCAGCAGCGGAGTACCCCATGCTGGTCGAGAAAGGGATTCAAATTGAGTAGCGTGCTGGATGATGGCAGGGGTCGCCCTTCGCCAAGGTCCCGTATCTCCGCGAGGTATTCCCGACGCTGAGAGGTCCGAATCAAGGCGCGCTCGGCGGAGAGAAGTTCGTCATTGGTGAGGCGGACCGTGGAAGGCGTCGAAATCCTTTTGGTGGCGAAGCGTAGGATGTACGCGATGACTCGTAATGCCCTACCGTAGTCCGAGAAACGTTCGCTGACGTCATGGAGTAGGGTGGTCGCGGTGGTGTGGCACTGGACTCGTTGCTCCAGCTGGGTGCCCGGGAGCTCATGATGGAGAGTTGGCCAATACTCGGGGGCTCGCTGGAGCCAGTCCGGCCCATGCCACCAGAGGCTGCTGGCCGATAACTCGGCCGCGGAGACTCCACGGCTCGCCAGATCAACGGGGTTGTCCTCGGAGCGCACATGTGACCAGCTTTGGCCACTGGTGCTTTTGGAAATGCTGTATACCCGATTGGCCACGAAGGTGGACCAACTGCACGGGGGTTTATTGAGCCAAGCCAACACGATGGTGGAGTCGGTCCAAAACTGGGAGGTTGCAGGTGGGATTGGGAGTTCAGGAACGATCGACGCCCAGAGATCGGCTAGCAAAACCGCTCCGCACAACTCCAACCGAGGCAGCTAGACGGTTTTGACTGGAGCTACACGGGTCTTAGCCGTTAATAAATGGACTCTTACTTGATCGTCGTACCGAATCAGCACATATAGGGCTGCTCCATACGCTTTCTGTGACGCGTCACAGAAGCCATGAATATCGCTGGTGTTTAGCCAACGGGGGATGCGGAGTTGACTGAGGCCTGGGAATCCTGCAGAAATTCGTGCCATTGCTGCAGAAGGAGAGGCAGCAGAGCATCATCCCAGCCCAGTTCGGTTAACCAGATTTGCTGCATGAATATCTTCGCTCAGATAACAAATGGGGCCAGCCAGCCAGCGGGGTCGAAAAGTTTAGCGATATGGGACAGAACCTGCCTCTTGGAGATCGACTCCTTCAATGGTGGGTCCGCTACGGTGAAGAAGAAGACGTCCTCGGCGGCTTGCCAGCGGAACCCAAGGTTTTTGCAGTGCTCGCGTCTTCCAGCTCGAAAAAGTCCTCTCGCAGCAGGTGCTCTCTCGGAATAGCTTGAAGTACTTCCTTCTTATTGGAAGTCCACTTCCGAAGCGGGAGGCCCGCAGATTGGAGGGCAGCTTGAGGCTCTCGGATGGCGAGACGGGCGTCGGCTTCAGTGTGAGCGCCGGCAAGGACATCATCAACATACATGTAGTTCCGAAGGATTTCACTCGCCTGAGGATACATCGCTTGCACGTCTTGTGCCAATTGAAAAAGGACTCGGATCGCCAGGAATGGCTCGCAGTTAACCCCAAACGTGACAGTTTGTAGATCATAATCCTGAATATTGCCGCAGCGGCCTCGGTAGAGGATCCGCTGAAAGGGGGTATGTCTGGGGTCGACTCGGATTTGTCAATACATCTGCGTTATGTCAGCGTTGAACACGAATTGAAAGAATCGCCATTTCAGTACCTGAAGCGTGAGATCGGCCTGAAGAGTAGGGCCGGTGTGCAAGACATCGTTAAGGCTGACGCCTCGTGTGGAGGGGCTTGACGCGTTAAATAACACGCGTACCTTGGTGGTGGTGCTATCGGGCTTAAACACCGCGTGATGGAGGAGATAGAAGTTTTTCCCATCTTGAGATGGCGTCACCCGAATCATATGACCCAATTCCTCGTACTCTTGAATAATGGCATCGTACTGCGTTTTTAGGACGGGATCCTTGAGAAGGCGTGCTTCATTCCGCAGGAATTGAGCCAGCGCGATCGGTCTTGAGTGGCCCAAGTCGACGCTATTCGGACCTTTGAATGGTAGGGACACAACATATCGGCCGTCCTTCCCTATTTGGGTGGTCTCCTGGAAGTTCCGCTCACAGAATACGTCATCCTCCTTTTCCGGCTTTGCGGGAAGGTCTTCCACCTCCCAAAACTTGGTGAGGAGTACTTCAAGTTTTGCTTCTGGATTAACTCGCGTCTGTGCCGCGAAAACTGATCGAGACACCGGAGGGTCAGGCATGATAGCCCCACACAGAACCCATCCAAAGATGGTTTCTAGCCCGACGAACTCACCAATATCCTTTTTGATCCGCTCTCCGAGGATGTGGGGAAATAGGTCTACACCGATTATCATGTCAATAGGCGCGGGCTTGTTGTAATACGGGTAAGCCAGGGGGCGATCGAGGCACTGCGTCGGAACAGTGTTAAGGAATGGAGCCGTTGGAATGGCCCCCGACAATTTGGATACGACCAGGGCGGAGAACTCGATCTTGTTCAGTCTGTCACACGGGGGAGACAGCATCAGCAGGCACACCTTGTCGGCGCAGCCTCCATCACTCTGGCCCATGCCAGTAACCGTGGCGTCTACTGGGTAAAAGGGGGCTTGACCATGTTGAAGACACGCTCGGAGAGAAAAGTTGAATCGGCCCCAGAGTCGATCAACGCCCGAATATGGTGATCCACACCACGATGGTGCAGAGTGACAATCGCAGTGCCTAAAAGGCCTCTGCCTGGGGTAGATGCAAAATAACTTTGAGCATTTGTGAGCTGGTTCCTCGTGGACGGACGCTCTGTGGCGCTGGATGGTGGGACTTGCGCAGCAGACGGCGCGGACATGGACATCACTAGGATGCAACAGAGTATGATGACGTTCCTTGCAGGTATGGCAATTATGCGCACTGGAACAGCCCTTCACTTGGTGACCGCCGGCAAAACAGTTCAGACAAAGACCCTGCTGTCTAATGGTTTCCGAACGCCGCTGAACAGGCATATCAAGAAAAATAGGGCAGAGCCGTATTGGGTGATTTTCCCGATTGCACAGCTTGCAAGACGCCGGTTTGAGCTGAGCTTTCGCTGGAAACGCTTGGACCTTCATCGTTGCAGAGGATTTACGGGGGCCAATGGGGATGGCTTGGACACTTGGGGCCGACTTATGTTCTTCGGTGGCATCCAGGACACGATACCGATCGGTAAGAAATTGGTTCAAATCGGACCACGCTGAGACGGGGCACTGGATTGTGGCCTTCGGCAATTTACTAGTGCAGATGGCGATAAGTAAGACATCGCAATTCTCAGTACTAACACCCGAACGCTCAAGTGCGGTAAGACACCCTTGAAACGCGGTCTGCAGCTCTCGCAAGGATTTGCCCGACTCTTGTGCCACCGCGGGAATCTGAAGGAGTTGTCTGGCTTGAGTCATGACAAGCAGACGGCTATTTTCGTACCGTGCGGTGAGGTTCTCCCACGCGGCCTGGAAACCCTCATTCGTCAGGGGGGACTTAGCCACGATGGTTCTCGCTTCCCCTCGCGTCTTGGCGTTCAAGTGATAGAGCTTCTCCACTTGTGACAAATACGGATCGGCGATATAAATGGCGGCGAACAAATCGCGGAATGTGGGCCATGCTAGGCTGTCGCCATCAAATGTCTCCACCTCACACGGAGGAACTCTATGCCCCGGTGGCCCCGGTGGCCCCGACGGAGCGGTTGGCTGACGCCTGAGAATCGTCATCTGTGCCGAGAGCTGTTCGATGCGTTCTCCGAACAACGTCCCGCATCGCACATACGCCGCGTAAGCGGATTCGTGCTTCGCCTTGATGTGGCTTATGTTTGCCAAGCTTTCCTCGTCGGCTTGGATTGTCAAGGCCTTGTGACAACGGGAGTATTCCATCTCGACAGTTGACCAAAGGGATTTGAGCTGCTCTAAGTGCATTTTAATGGAAAACAAGGGCACTTCAGAAGTTAGAGCTTCACTCTCACGAGCTTCAAACAGAGTCAATGCGTCGCACGCTAGAACGAAATCGGAGAGGGACATTCTGGAGTGTTCTCTACGCTGTTGTGATACGGATCGGGTGACGGGAGCGTCAGAACAGTGCGTCACAACAACGTGCGGAATCTGGGTCTGGGTTGAAACCTTGGAACGACCTTTGTGTTCACTCGAGTCTTTAACCGAGAATCTGCGACCCTCAGGTAGGCTGGACGAAGACGGACGGGACCTTGGGGATTCGCTGCGGCTGCGAATTGACGAGAATTTGCGCGAAATATCGGTACGCTTCACGGTCACCGGAGTTGTCGGAGGCCGAACCTTCTCCGGAGTTGCAGAGGGAGACGAAAGACTGTTGGACTTCGGCGCAGTCTTGGACGGCTCCGTGGACATACTCAGGGGACAACCTTACCGACGAACACCGCGTTTGTGCGCGTTCTTTTTTTTTTTTTTTTTGGTTTTGGAAGTGAGAAGTGGACTGTATGGGGACGCAAGAACTTTCTCACTGTGCACCGCAGGATTGCGGGAGAATTTTCTCGCGTGTGGCTCGGAAACGAAGCCCCTTTAATGGGGATAGACGCGGAATAATATACGAACGCACGAATGCGGATTGAAAATTACACGTAGACGAAGCGAAATGATTACAAAACAAGTTTATATGGATTCGTGAGTAACGATGGGAGTACGTATAAAACAAAACACGGATGAAATATATAAATAAAGATGTATAGGATAAAAAGAAAATACGTTTTTATATAAATCTGGATCTGGATATATATATGCGCAAAATAATGGCCGGAAAAAATTTTATATGTTATATAATATAATATGGACGGATATATATATGGGCACGATAATGCTGGAACAAAAATATATATGTATTTATTTAGAAATATGGGCGGATATATATATGTGCGCAAAATACTGGCCGGAAAAAATATATGTATAATTTATAAATATGGCCGGTTATATAAATATGGGTCCGATAGTGCTGGAAAAAATATATGTATGTATTTATTTAGAAATATGGGCGGATACAAATATATATGTCCGCACAATAATGGCCGAAAAAAATTATAAATAATTTATAGATATGGACGGATGTATAGGGGCACGAAGATGCTGGAAAAAAAAAATATATATGTATGGATTTATATATATATGTGCGCGAAATACTGGCCGTAAAAAATTATATGTATATATAATTTATAAATGTGGACAGATATATAAGTGGGCAAAATAATGGCCGGAGGAAATTATATGTATCTTAATTAATAAATATGGACGGGTATATAATTAGACGAAAGAAGGAAATCGGAAATAATGTGATTTGAATTTGGCGCGCTTGAGCCGCCTATCGATATCACGACTCGACTCACGTGTCACCACTACTCCGAAAACAGCTATCGGCCGCTGCTTATATATTTGGTTTTGGTTTTGTTGTTTAATTATGTTAATAAAAAAAAAAAATTTTTTTTTTTTGTGGTTGTGCGGAGGAAAAAGAACAAAACGAACGTTTTTACACACCGCAAGTGTTGTGCGCGAAAACAAAACAAAATACCCGATCAGTGCATATGGACGAATGCTTTGATATATGTATGTACATACATGCGTAAGTACACAGGTAGATAGGTAGATGTGTATGCACACGCGTTGTTCACACAAAACGTAAGTAATTTGTCAATTAGTTGGATGTTGGGTTCCTTTCCCCTTCCTTTTTTTGTTAAATCAAGCGCGACACCGAAATGGATTATGACTATGGAAGTATGTATGTATGTACATATGTAAGCAAGTGCACCGGTTTTCAAATACGCGCGTGGGGAAATTAATTTCGCAACAAATTCGAACGCACAAGAAATCGCGGTGCATACGTTAATTGCTATTAACAACTTTTTTTTTTTGTGTTGTGGTAAATGTGCGAATGAATTATGTGTATATGGATATGTACATATGCGCGTACATCAACAGATGGCGATGTATGTATGTAAGTGGATACGCGCGTGAGGAGATTAATTTTTGCAATTGAACCAATTCGGACACACAAGAATTCGCGATGCATACGTGAATTGCAATTTAAATTTTTGTTTGTGTGTGGTAAATGTGCGAACGAATTATATGTATGTACAGTGAAACCTCGATATAACGAACTTCGTTATAACGAAAAACCCAATATAACGAATTTTTTGTTAAGTCCCTTGAAAGGACTAAGGTCTTACATTTCAGTACCTATAGCGAATCAATAGATATAACGAATAATTTTGCGATCCCCCTCAGATTCGTTATATCGAGGTTTCACTGTATATGGATATGTATATATCATCATGTCAACAGATGAAGATGTATGTATGTAAGTAGATACGCGCGTGAGGAAACTAGTTTGGCATGGAAATAATTCGAACACATATGAAATCGCGGTGAACACTTTGATTGCTAATTTTTTTTTTTTTTTATAACACTTTAATAATTTTTGTTTTTTAAACCTTTACGCGGACTTGTCAAACAGCTGTGGAAACTGCATGTACATGTGAATGCACATGTACAAAAGTGGAATTGTACCAGTGCAAGGAAAAGAACATAAATAAAAAATGGGCAATCGTGGAATGGAAAACGAAAACGTTGGACAAACACGCCGTAACCTTGGAACAGGTCAGGTATGTACATACAATATATATAAAAGTGTGTAGGTCGCTATGGAAAAGCGGGAAACCTCACACTTTTATTAGTATGTAGGGGCAAAAGAGATGAATAATGAAATTTTGTACTTATCAGGAATTCCGCCGATGCAAGCTGGAGGAGCGGAAGGATATCCGGCTCGATGGACCAATGTTCGTGGAGGGGCGGAAGAATAAAATAAAACGGCAAGTGGTTGGCAGGTGCCAATGTCTTCAAGGGTCTGGTGTAGTAAGTAATTAAAAACGCGCGAGGACTTCGTTTTAAACTAATCTATATTTATTGATATTACTTTACAATATGTCCCGACACACACGAGATGGATGCGGGTTGGAAAAATTACGATCGATAAAAGTAAAAGCAAATCACAAGAAAAGAACGGGTGTTCGGGTTGAAATCTCGTATTAGATTAAAATGGCGATGCCCATTGGAAAAATCAAGTCACCCCTCCTGGTGTGACCGTAGATGCCGAGGATCAAAAAACCCTCCTCACTCCTCACTGCTCTTTGCCGCTCACTGCTGTTCACCCGGTGAAGTGAAGAGCAGGGTTGAGTTTTAGCTTTGAGTACAGTTAACTGATGCAGGCGCATCGGCCAATGAAAAGACGCCACGTCGCAACATTTGGGAAAAGACCCGTTAGAAAGCTCTGTCTGCAAATTCTTTGGCATAAGACGCGTGCTTAAGCTCAAATTTATTCTATTCTGTTCTGCCGAAACTATAAGTTGCATAAATTATATACTCATTTTTACTTAAAGAAATTTCAAGTCGTAATACCACGTGGTGGTGGACAATCCAAAAAATAAAAATTAAAAATAATTACCAGGCTATCTAGCCAATATCGGTGCAAAAGTTGAAGACCAGTACAGTGTGAAACCTAACCGTTCGGTTAGTTTGTTAAAAGTGAAAGAGTTAAAAGGTGATATATTTTGTATAATTATGTGAGGTTATGATTCCCTGACCCGGTAAACTAAATTCATGTTTTCACAGTCCCAGCCGTAACAAGGTACCGAATATCCGTACTAGCGCTAAGAGTAAGCCTAGGCCTCGGAATTTCGTGGCTGAAGCTTCCAAATTTGAGGCGACGAACGCCCCATGGTTCACATACGGTGACGTAAGGCGCTGAAGGAAGGCCGTAAATTAGGCAAAAACATAAAATCCTCATACACCGTCTTGAGAGGGAGCTGCCTAGACTGCTGAAAAATAGTCGTTGTCATATAGTCACGTAAATACCCTACCTCGCATAGGCCAAACCAAAAATATAATAATCGCCTAAATAAATAAACCCCAATGTGGTTAAGGAGAGTGTTAAATTGAGTCAGTATCTCTCATAATCTATAAAGATTCGCACTTTTTCATTCGATTGGAATCAATCATAACCTAACGTTCCTTAAGCAACGGACTTAAACCAAACAATTTAAATTTAGTTTATTTTTTTGCTCATTACGAGCTTTAAACCTTTCTTTTTTAGTATTTAAGTAATCTCTAGTTAAGAATCCTACTTTAATTGTTTGTTCTAATGGAGCGATATGCGTATGGTAACCTATGGAGTATATTTCATTGTCATTTAAATAATTAATCTAAAACTTCTTTAAAAACCACAACACAGCCATTTCAACGTCATCTTGGGCCCAACGATTGCAACGAAAAACTGTGAAGTAAGCCAAAGTCGTGAGTAAAGTGTTAATCCTTTAAAATTTATATATATATATATTATATTTGAAATATCTCCATATCGTTGGATCTAGCACATCCTTTTCTTTCTTTTATATTTAAGATGTTAGTAATTTAAGTCACTTTTGGATTTGAAAGAATGAAGTCAAAAATATGAAGTTTTGCCAAACTTGTTAGAAAATAAGTTAAGAAACCCAAAATTATGTTCGAAACAGAAATAATGAATTGAGTTACTCTAATAGGTCTGTCAAGTATCCTTGCTGAACTTTCATAAGATGTCATAAAAGAAATAAAACTACATTGTTTTGGGACAACCTTTGAATAAGAACATTTGTCATGGTCGGGTGAGTAAAGAAGAGAGACTCATCACATCTAAGTTCTCTCCCATTCTTTATTTAGATTCATGTTTGTCTTCTTTCTTTAGGTCATGGTGAATTGGCACCTTAGCAATACCAATAATAGTAACATCACCTTTAACTTTTAGTAGTTAGTTTAGTTTTCATAACGCGCATTAAATGTATTAATGATAGTGAGTGTGAAAAGGGGAGAAAGAACCCCGACCAATCTGACGAGCTAGACCCGAGCATAGCAAGAATGCGCATCCTCGAACCTGATCGCACTGGTGGTTGAATCATTTTGTCAATTCAACAACTAATGAGCGCAACGAAGCATAACGCTTTCGGAGGATCCGGCTCATGTTAAAGACTTATCCCCAACCTTATTGCCTCTACTTCTGAAACGAAGTTCTTGTAAAATGGACTATGTCCATTAACACCTCGGGACTTTTAGATGTTAACTAGGTTGAGGTAGAACTATGAACCATAACCTATTCTGGTCACTACATATATTAATAATTGGCGCCCAAACGTGGGGCACGACCAACAAATCCATAAACAAACCACTTTTCAAATATTTGAAGAAAATTCGCAAATGATGGGTCGTCCCACAAAGCTCGAATAGTCCATCCATATTTACAAATTTTAGGAACAACTAAAGTTCCATTTGATTACAAGTTATTGTGCATATTCTAGAAAGTATTTTGGTATCGCGCACGAGTACGATCTTTGGGAATGCGATTGCAATTCCGAAATGAGGATTGGTCGACCAAGTGAGTTTCGTGATAGCCTAGCCTTATGTAGATACATATTTCAGGAAATGCTATGGTAATAAAAATTTGGTTTAGATAGGCATGGAGGATTTATTTTGGAATTACTATGTTCTGGAGAGTAGGTACGCAAGCACGAACAGTTTTACAACGAAATTACATCATTTAAACCACGCACGCTTCGCTCATACGTTAACGAATTGACTGAAACCTATGAAAAGTTAGACCAAACAATTGATAAAGAATTATGTGAGGAAGTTCTTGCTATAACAGCAAACCCAACTAGTCCAAAGTGTTGGAATTGCGACCAACATGGTCACCGTTTCGATGACTGCTTAAAACAGCGTAGTGTAGTATCCTCCGAAGATAGATTGAGAGACACCAATTGTACTTTCATGTTTGAGCTCAGTTTATTGAATAATTCTTAATTCTATAACAATTGTCGACTATAGCTAAGACCGCGTAGCTGCGCTGCTAGTCATGCAGGCAGAGGAGCGGTATGCTTATGTATAAACATACTTATGTATAAATGTATAAGTGTTTACATAAAAGTATGTATGTTTATATACCGTCGCAGCGGTAGAGTGAGGATGTATCATATTGCATATTGGGCCAACGCGGCCGCGCGTGTTATATTTGCCGACACAGCAATTGTCCAGCACCATGCACTCATGGGTGGTCATGTTACTTAAGAGGCAAATGCACTTGAATGTTGCGCACATAAATATTGTAACTAATTGCTACAATATGTTTGTATTGTTGTTAATATGTTATTCCAAAACATGCTACAGTAGTATCTTTTGCTATGGGTTTGGCGCTAAAGATGTATTTAGGCCGTGATGCCCAAAATGCAATCCAACGGGAAACCGAACATCGGGTGTGTTTCCCAAACATCACAAAACACACCCGTAAAACCCGTCGAATATAGTTTTCAAATGGTAAATAGAGCCCAGGAAACACAAACAAAATCTATTTTAAGTAATACAGAACCCTATCATGTTCGTTTGCAAAACTACAATAAGGTACGCGAAACAATATTTGGAGGAATAGATTATGTAAATTATATTAAAAAACCCAGACGTTCAACTATACGGATAAGAAAATTTAGGAAAGCGATTCGCGCTAGCCACCATAAGATCGTTTCAACCATCTTTACTCAGTTTGACGATCGATTATATACGGAAATCACCATAAAAGACAGAAAATATAAAGCTTTGCTAGACTCAGGAGCAAACATTAGCTGTGTAGGCGGAATGGCTGCCAAAGAATTGTTAGAAACCGGTAATTATAAAAAGTGCTCAGATAGAATTCATACGGCGAATAGAACACCAAGTAGAGTAGTAGGTAGACTTGAAACCAAAATTAAGTACAGACAAGTCATTAAGACGGTAGAGTTATTCATTATTCCAGAACTTAAACAAGACGTTTACCTGGGAATTGATTTCTTTAGGAAGTTTGGTCTACTAGACCTTATCGCTTCACCTCTAGAAGTTACAGAATTGGATGTAGGATCAGATTACTCAGAAGAACTACCGAAGTATCATAATTTATCACCAGAGCAACAGAAACGACTAAATGTAATAATAGGAAACTATCCGAATTAAAAAGACTTGGCCGCACTAAGCTAATAGAACATACAATCGATGTCGGTTCAGCAGTCCCCATAAAACAACGAACTTGGCCCGTGTCGCCCGCTAAAGAAAATCTTATGTTCCCTGAAGTAGATATGATGTTAGCCCTAGATGTTATTGAAGAATCGAACAGTCCCTGGAGCAGTAACTGCGTCCTAGTTCAGAAAGGAAGTAAAAATAGATTGTGTTTAGATTCGCGTGAGGTTAATCGAGTGACCAGGAAAGACGCTTACCCTTTACCGCATATTTTAAGTCGTCTTCCCGCAGTACAGTATATCACTGGTTTAGATATGAAACATGCATACTGGCAAATTCCTCTTGATGAGAAATCACGTCAATATACTGCATTTTCTATTCCAAATCGACCGTTGTACCAATATAAGATGATGCCTTTTGGTCTTTGTAATGCCGCTCAAACTCTTTGTCGTTTAATGGACAAAGTCATACCACCTCAGTTGCGTAAGCAAGTTTTTGTATACCTCGACGATCTTTTGATCATGTCTGATACTTTCGATTCACACTTACTTTTACTTCAAGAAATAGCATTATGTTTGCGTAAAGCTAATCTTACCATCAACATTAGCAAATCTAAATTTTGTATGCCTGAGATAAAATATCTCGGTTTTATTATTCGTGAAGGACAATTAATGACAGACACGGACAAGATAAAAGCCATTAAAGAATTTCCAACTCCGACTACAGTATGGAATAATGAATAACTCTACCGTCTTAATGACTTGTCTATACTTAATTTTGGTTTCAAGTCTACCTACTACTCTATGTGGTGTTCCATTCGCCCTATGGATTCTATCTGAGCACTTTTTATAATTACCGGTTTCTAACAAGCAGTTAAGACGATTTTTAGGATTATCCGGCTGGTATCGTCGATTCGTCGAAAATTACGCTACCATTTCCTTCCCTCTTACGGAATTATTGAAGTCCAGGGGTCCCTTAAAATGGACCCCTGGAAATAACCACTGCACCAATACTAATCACTCCAGACTTTTCAAAACAGCTTTTCAAAGCAATGTTGGCATCGGGTGCGTTTTAGCCCAGGAACGAGATGGAGTCAAGTTACCCCCTCTCTTACATGTCCGAAAAATTATCAAAAGCCCAGCGAAATTACTCAGTAACTGAACTAGAATGTTTAGCAGTAATCAAGGGTATTAAAAAATTCCGTCCATATATCGAAGGACAAGATTTTGTAGTTATCACAGATCACGCTTCACTTCAATGGTTAATGCGCCAGAAAGACCTATCAGGTAGACTCGCAAGATGGTCAATGAAGATGCAATCCTTTTCTTTCAAAATAATACACAGGCGAGGCCCGGAAAATGTAGTCGCTGACGCGCTTTCTAGACAAAACGAGTTAGAGGTATCTGAACTTGAAATGAGTACTTCTATTGTAGATATACAATCGGTACATTTCAAATCAGTAGAATATTTAGAATTGATTGAACATGTTCAAAGTAACCAAGCTAAATTCCCTGATTTAAAGGTTATAGAAGGATTCGTTTATAAAAGAACTGTTTTTAACAATGTCGTAGAGTCTCGAGAAGATACATCATGGAAATTGTGGATTTCATCTGCCCTAGTACCAGAAGTCTTGCAACAGGCCCATGTTTTACCAAGTTCAGCCCATTGTGGAATGGCGAAAGTGATAGAAAAACTAAAACGATATTTATTTTGGCCACAAATGGTGAGCCAAATAAGAGCTTACGTTTTCAATTGTGATATTTGTCGTTCAACGAAGAGTCCAAATATTGTGCTAAAACCCCCTATGGGAAAACCTTTAGTTTCTGAACGTCCGTTTCAAAAACTTTATTTAGATCTCCTTGGCCCATATCCTAGAACTAAGAGTGGAAACATCGGTCTCATCGTAATCGTCGACCATGACACGAAGTTTCATTTTTTGAATCCCATTAAGAAATTTACTGCGCCAAGGATTTGTGAATTTTCGGAAAGAACCATATTTTACACTTTTGGCGTGCCCGAAGTCATTCTTACCGACAACGGATCCCAATTCAAATCAAGTTATTTCGAAGCTTTCTTAATTAGTTTTGGTGTATCTCATCGGTTTACGGCTATATACTCGCCACAAGCTAATGCCAGTGAAAGACTTAATCGATCTATCCTTTCCGCGATTCGTGCATATGTCGGCGAAGATCAT
Organism: Drosophila tropicalis; assembly: GCF_018151085.1. Lineage (NCBI taxonomy): Eukaryota > Metazoa > Arthropoda > Insecta > Diptera > Drosophilidae > Drosophila > Drosophila tropicalis. The sequence goes on from NW_027173482.1 coordinate 873,393, forward strand.
ACCAACTGGGATGTACATCTGAACGCTATTAGTGGCGTACTCCGGGGTAACGTACATCGAAGCACCAGGTTTTCACCATATTTTGTCGTCGCAACATTTCGGAAAAGACCCGTTAGAAAGCTCTGTCCGCAAATTCTTTGGGATAAGACGCGTGCTTAAGCTCAAATTTATTCTATTCTGTTCTGTCGAAACGATAAGTTGCATATATAGTGATTTTTACTTAAAGAAATTTCAAGTCGTAATACCACGTGGTGGTGGACAATCCAAAAAATAAAAATTAAAAATAATTACCAGGCTATCTAGCCAATATCGGTGCAAAAGTTGAAGACCAGTACAGTGTGAAACCTAACCGTTCGGTTAGTTTGTTAAAAGTGAAAGAGTTAAAAGGTGATATATTTTGTATAATTATGTGAGGTTATGATTCCCTGACCCGGTAAACTAAATTCATGTTTTCACAGTCCCAGCCGTAACAAGGTACCGAATATCCGTACTAGCGCTAAGAGTAAGCCTAGGCCTCGGAATTTCGTGGCTGAAGCTTCCAAATTTGAGGCGACGAACGCCCCATGGTTCACATACGGTGACGTAAGGCGCTGAAGGAAGGCCGTAAATTAGGCAAAAACATAAAATCCTCATACACCGTCTTGAGAGGGAGCTGCCTAGACTGCTGAAAAATAGTCGTTGTCATATAGTCACGTAAATACCCTACCTCGCATAGGCCAAACCAAAAATATAATAATCGCCTAAATAAATAAACCCCAATGTGGTTAAGGAGAGTGTTAAATTGAGTCAGTATCTCTCATAATCTATAAAGATTCGCACTTTATCATTCGATTGGAATCAATCATAACCTAACGTTCCTTAAGCAACGGACTTAAACCAAACAATTTAAATTTAGTTTATTTTTTTTGCTCATGACGAGCTTTAAACCTTTCTTTTTTAGTATTTAAGTAATCTCTAGTTAAGAATCCTACTTTAATTGTTTGTTCTAATGGAGCGATATGCGTATGGTAACCTATGGAGTATATTTCATTGTCATTTAAATAATTAATTTAAAACTTCTTTAAAAACCACAACACAGCCATTTCAACGTCATCTTGGGCCCAACGATTGCAACGAAAAACTGTGAAGTAAGCCAAAGTCGTGAGTAAAGTGTTAATCCTTTAAAATTTTTATATATATATATTATATTTGAAATATCTCCATATGGTTGGATCTAGCACATCCTTTTCTTTCTTTTATATTTAAGATGTTAGTAATTTAAGTCACTTTTGGATTTGAAAGAATGAAGTCAAAAATATGAAGTTTTGCCAAACTTGTTAGAAAATAAGTTAAGAAACCCAAAATTATGTTTGAAACAGAAATAATGAATTGAGTTACTCTAATATGGTCTGTCAAGTATCCTTGCTGAACTTTCATAAGATGTCATAAAAGAAATAAAACTACATTGTTTTGGGACAACCTTTGAATTAGAACAGTTGTCATGGTCGGGTGAGTAAAGAAGAGAGACTCATCACATCTAAGTTCTCTCCCATTCTTTATTTAGATTCATGTTTGTCTTCTTTCTTTAGGTCGTGGTGAATTGGCACCTTAGCAATAGTAATAATAGTAACATCCTTTAACTTTTAGTAGTTAGTTTAGTTTTCATAACGCGCATTAAATTTATTAATGATAGTGAGTGTGAAAAGTGGAGAAAGAACCCCGACCAATCCGACGAGCTAGACCCTAGCATAGCAAGAATGCGCATCCTCGAACCTGATCACACTGGTGGTTTAATCATTTTGTCAATTCAACAACTAATGAGCGCAACGAAGCATAACGCTTTCGGAGGATCCGGCTCATGTTAAAGACTTATCGCCAACCTTAGTGCCTCTACTTCTGAAACGAAGTTCTTGTAAAATGGACTATGTCCACTAACACCTCGGGACTTTTAGATGTTAACTAGGTTGAGGTAGAACTATGAACCATAACCCATTCTGGTCACTACAGAGGTTTCAGATTTCTAGTAGAGCCATTTGGTATTTTCTTGGAGAATTGCTGGTTTCTCGAGGATTATGATCTGAACTCGCTGATGGTTCTTCCTGATTTATTTTTGGTATTTCTTCATCAGCCATTAACTCGGTTGATTTTTCCAGTACTATTAAAATTTTCAATCAGTTGTTCGTTTAAATTCCATATTGTGTCTTTTTTAGCACAGTTATTGCTTTCTGTTTGCAGTCACTACAAATCTTTTTTTGGCTGTTTTAATCTTGCTATGTTTTCACCTCTGATAATGAAGAATTTTAGAAATGGAACATATTAGTTCACTTACACTGTGCAACACCAAAAATCAAACCGCACCGGACCTTTTTTTCTGAAAGTTCATGTATTGAATAGCAAAACCCTATTTGGGTTTTTCAAAGTTAGCTCTTTTTTTTTGGCAGTATTTTTTAGTTTGTCATATGAGCTAAATATGACTTATATTTCGATTTCATCTTCATGCATACGACCTAAATCATCCTCATTTATTGTAGAAATATTGCTAATGGTTAAATAAATTTATTTTATGAATGTTATATAACCCAAAATTACTTTTTCAGCTACAGTTCTAGAAAAACTTACAATTAAGCCCTTTTTATACCCTTGCAAAAAGGGTATATTAATTTTGGTCAGAAGTGTGCAACGCATAGAACGAAGCATCTCCGACCATACAAAGTATATGTATTCTTGATCAGCACGACGAGACGAGTTTAACTAGCCATGTTCGTCCGTCCGTCCGTCCGTCTGGATCAACGCAAACAGTTCCTAGACCGTAAGAGCTACAGAGCTGAAATTTTGCTTGGCTTGTAGGCTTGTATATACTGCAGGGGTTGTATGTCTTGGATTCAGCCGGATTGGTCCACTATATCATATAGCTTCCTTACAAACCCCAAAATCACGAACAGTGACTTTTCTCAATAACTTTGTTATTTTCTATGTTATTATCGTGAAACTTAATATTAGAGAGTTTATTACGCTTATAAACGACTGTGCCAAATTTGATCAAGATCGGATGACTATATTATACAGCTCCCATAGGAACGATCGGTCGAAAACAGTGACTTTTGTAAATAACTTCGTTACTTTTACAGCGATTGCTTTCAAATTAAACATTTGTTAGTTTAGTATATCTGTTAATGACTGTGTCAAGTTTGGGTGACTATATCATATAGCTCCAACAGTGACTTTTGTAAATAACTTCGTTACTTTTAACGTGATTGTTTTCAAATTAAACATTTCTTAGTTTAGTATATCTGTTAATGACTGTGTCGAATTTGATAAAGATCGAGTGACTATATCATATAGCTCCCATAGGAACGATCGGTGGAAAACAGTGACTTTGATCAATATATTCGTTATTTCCTATGATTGTAGGCCATTCTTTCGCAAACATAAGCCTTTTTTAGATAAAACGTTCCACATTGATGGCTAAAAGGTAAAGGCTAAAACCCTCTAGTTTAGAGTAGTTTTATAAGTATTTTTAATTTATAACTATTTTTCAATAGAACAATATAAAGATTCATTTAAAACAACAACAAATATATTTTGAAATATGGAAAATTAGAAACGATTTTTTTTGGTTGTGGTTCATTTCCTTTATCAAGATCAAAGTAATCCGATTCGGCAGTGGAGAACTCCATTCCGTCGCGTTCATCTTTCTGCACTTCTCATTTGTTTTTCATCTTCTTCGAATTGAAATATTTGCTTAGTTCACCAACATATTTCGGCCAGTATAGCAACTGGAACTTTTTCAAGTGTTCCTGGCGATTTCGATACGCTGTGACTCTTGTACCTGTTGCTAACAAGTTATGGGATTTTAAAAAAGATGCAAACATTTCTCATTTTCTCTGCGTTAGCTCAAATTTTGCAAACATTTGATCCAATTTGCTTTGTGTTATAATAACTTGGTGATTTGATACTGATGGTTCGGGGATATACTCGGAGTAATCATCAAATACAGTCGCATCGGGGTAAAGACTAAGATTGTCTGTGCCTAGATATTTTGGTACTGGAATATTTTCGGCATGGTCCATGGGCAGTTGCAAACTCGGAACGGAGACGTAGACTGTGTTTTTCGCCTATCTTTTGTTAAGTCCAGTCACATTGTTGGCACAAGCATACAAATTTTTTGGGTCACGTTCTCCTGGATTGTACCATATCATTAATACACCAAATCGCATTTTTTTGTTGTTTTTTATGCATCCAGTTATGTATGCCAAATTTAAAGTAATGTTGAAATGCCGTAACAAAATTTTCACTAACTGATCCGTGCTTATCACTCGCCGGGGTGAAACGTCCACAAATTTTGACACGCCCACTTCCGCCCTCGAAAATGAAATAAAAGAGATTTTCTCGAAAACTAACAAAGCTAAACTCACTAAATTTAAAATGTAGATTTTTTTTAGTTTGCTCGCAGGGTTTGTATACTTTAATATTTTGCCACGCCCATTTCCGTCTCTATAATTTATATAAAATCGATTGCCAACTACAGTTTTTTGACTATCGCAAGCAAATTCTGCAGACCAATTAATCTTATATATGTATGAACGTATTTTACTATGCGATCCATAAGGGCAGAATTGGCCGTTGGCTAGTGGCGAATCGGATTACTTTGATCTTGATAAAGGAAATGAACCACAACCAAAACAGAACTCGTTTCTAATTTTTCATATTTCAAAATATATTTGTTGTTGTTTTAAATTAATCTTGATATTGTTCTATCGAAAAATAGTTATAAATTAAAAATACTCCCAAAACTACTCTAAAAAAGGGCTTAATTGTAAGTTTTTCTAGAACTGTAGCTGAAAAAGTAAATTTGGGTTATATAACATTCATAAAATGAATTTATTTAACCATTAACAATATTTCTACAATAAATGAGGATGATTTAGGTCGTATGCATGTAGATGAAATCGAAATATAAGTCATATTTAGCTCATATGACAAACTAAAAAATACCCCCAAAATGAAAAATTTCAACTCGCTATAAAAAAAACAGCTAACTTTGAAAAACCCAAATAGGGTTTTGCTATTCAATACATGAACTTTCAGAAAAAAAAGGTCCGGTGCGGTTGGATTTTACAAAGTTCTTCTCGACCCATTTTTAACTGTGTTTAGGGCGTCTGCTGTACTCTGATATTTCTTCTTGATTAGTTTGTTATGCATTGCATATAACTTTTAAGTCAAATTTATGGCTACTAGAATTAATATAGCTAACGATAGTATCCCTATATCTTCGAAGTTTTCCCTATGATCTATTATTTTTACACTAGTTACGACATTAGCTGTTGGGTGATCTATTTCGGATTCTCCATCTCACTAAAAAAAACCAGGTAATAGAAAGTCGGCGTGCGTTGAAGCAGAGGCGGACAAGTCAGAGGTGTTTGAATATAGCAAACGAGAGTCGCGCTGTGATGCGACCTCTAGTAATAAGAACGCTTATATTAACCAGAAGAAATTTAAAGGGTAGGTCCGTCAGCTCCATTAATACATATTTGGATTTGGTAGTTGAAGTTTTCCGTACAATAGACAATAGAACAGACGAAAATGTTTGAAAAGGTACAGATTTACCAAGCTTATGTAGAGAAAGAAAGGCTTAAAGAGGTTTTAAAGGAATCGGAGTTCGATGTTCAGAATACCTAGTTGGCACTAGAAAAGAAAATAAACTATCAGAAAAACTTGAAGGTTGAAAATGTAGCCGTGAGAGGCGAACTACCGGTGTTGGCAAAGATTCAGGTACCCACATTTTCTGGAGAGGCTAGGGAATGGGATCTGTTTGTGGAGTTATTTACGGAATTAATTGAAAAAAGAGAAGATACAAGTCTTGCTCTTAAATTTAATTATTTCAAATTCGCGTTAAAGGACTAAGCGAAGAGCATGGTAGCTTATCTATTGTCAGGTTCAACCGACAATTATAAGGCTGCCTGGGAGTTGTTAACCAAGCGATATGAAAATAATCGAAGGGTATTTTCCGAACAATTAAATCGAATCGTTGATCTACCGATGATCAATAATCAATGCGCAAAAAGTATAAATGGAGTGATTGACGTAATTAATAATACAGTGCATTGAATTAAAATTAAAGCGAATTTGCCCGACGAAGTTGACGTAATTTCGCTCAACACGTACTTCGAAAATTTAATGAAGAGGCTCTGCAATTATTTATATTATTCGCTAAGTGTCATGAGCAAAGAAGAGAAAAAAACGTTACAAAAAATATCAATTTCGGTGTTCGAAGATAAGTGTCCGATTTGCAAAGTTGCAGGGCATAAGGCGCAAAGGTTTGACACCTATGAAAAGAAATGAAACGGCCAAAAAAGTCCAGCTTTGCTTAAGATACTTGAACGATTCAAGCAATAAAGTATGCACCAATGAAATGGTTTGTTCGTTGTGCAGTATGGGATACCATACCCTATCCATTTTGAAGAGAGTTAACACTTGTGTAACGGCACAGTCAGCTGTTGGCTACAGCTCTAATACAAGTAAAAAATGTAAATGGAGGATATAAAACTCTAAGAGCCCTTATTATTATTATAGTGGTTCACAGAGTACCATTTTGTCTGAAGAGGCGGCTCAAATACTAAATTTACCTAAAATAAAACAATATACAGAAATAAGTGGCGTGTCGTCAATAAAATCCACAAAATCAAAATATTAGGTAAAAATAGATGTGAAGACGCGAAATCCATGGAAAGAACTTCTTAAGGTTGAGGCAATTGTGTTGCCAAAGTTAATAAAAGCTCTTCCATTAAAAAGAGTAAGCGTGGATATGTCAAAATGGCTAACCTACGTACTTGCTGATCCTACATTTAATAAACCTGGTAAGGTTGATATAATAATGGGGGTAAACGTATATACCCAAATCATAAAAGAAGGAGTTACAAAGATTGATGGCCTACTAGGTCAAAATACTCAATTTGGTTGGATCGTCTTGGGATGCAACAAATCAAAAAGTAATAAATCTGTAGTGGCAACAACAATAGAAGTCACAGGTTTAACCAGAGGGCCGGGGCTAACTTCGACCGCGTCAAACTTTGTATAGCCTTGCATTTTTTTGGTAACTCTTTCCTTACCTATTAGCCATCAATGTGGAAGAACGTTTTATCTAAACAGGCTTATGTTTTCGAAAGAATGGCCTACAATCATCGGAAATAACGAGGATATTGATCAAAGTCACTGTTTAGTTTTGGAATAAAATATTTTTGCCTCACCTCATTTACTGTCTCATGATTCATGTGATAATATTTTTCATGGTAGAGCCGGACTATCAGCTTTGTAACCCAGTGTTGGGTGGGTAGAGCGATTCGTCCATCAGAGATGCCAGCGAAGCGACTGGCTTGATCGCGTACACACAATACTCCATGGTCATTTAAGAAGAGTTGTAACTTTCATAGTGGACTGCTTCGGCAAACGTGGTGGCCGTTTTCGATGGCTGTGTACTCTCTCGTTGTAACATTCTTATTGTATGTTCCGGTATAGAAACATTCTGGCTTCATTAATTTGGGATGTTAGTTGGTTTGTATTCTCATTTGATTTACGTATTTTTTTGACCAATTTCCTCTAATTGGCAACCAAACATGCAATTGCCCTTGTCATTCGATTCCATTTTGAAAAGTACTCGTAATTGATTCTTTCTAATTCCCTTCGCATGAGGACGTACGAGAACGCAATTCCTCAGTGACTTTCCTTTCATTGGAAGTTTCCGGCGGGCAATCTGTCTGCGGTAGTTTTAGAAAATTGGGTCCTTCGAACCCTTGTGTACGTGTTTCAGTCGAGACTCAAAAGTATTTTGTTATTTTGTTCGATACTTTGTTCGAACTTTCACGTTCTTAAGGGTGAGACAGCCATGATTGCCACATATCCTGCAGATTGGTTGGTATTTTCTGATCCCAATCAATCTTCGATTGCCAAACTTGTTGGAGCAGTATTTTGAGATACATCATTAGCCCATGGGGTCAAAAACTGACATCAAAACTTGTAAAATTTTTCTTTTGGTTGGTGCGACTTTTGTCGCTATTATATTGCTTTTTTAACGTTATACAGGGTGAGCACACGGATGTTAACACATTCCATTGGAAAGTTTCCACGACGCCTATTGTCTGTTTGTGCACTAGGTGTGCTTTAGCGTCTTCTTCTCTTACTGCTACTCGATAGAACAATTCGGCGATCAGGTCCCTTTGGGAGAAAGTCATTTAGGGCTACTCCCGATGATTGAGCTGCCGCGTCATACACCAATCGGACGCTGTCAGTTTTATGTGGACTTCGTACGGATTTCTTCAAAATGGATAGGGTTTTGTATTTACCTTGTAGCTCATTTGCAAATAGAGGGCTGCCATTTTCTTTTGCATGCAGAAGAGTCATCGTTTTTCTACTGGCCATCGTTCCAAAGCAATCCCGTGGTGAACGTCCGCGAGCAGTTACTAACAGTGTCTTCCAGAATCTGTAGAGATCGCTCTTCACCTAGAGACTTGGTAATCCAAATCGCAAGGACACCATGCTAGTCTCGTTTTTACAGCAATTGGTTGCCGCCATTTTCCTTCGCGCATCTTTAGCGAAGCGAAATTCGGCTTATTTCTGCCGATTATCATTTGAGTCATTGCGTTAATGAAGCACGGGATTTTGCTATCATCGTCTCGGCTGTAAGAGCAATGGACTTAACTGTACAGAATTCGTTTACTTTTAATAATTTATTGCCCTGTCCTTGTTTTGAGATTCTCAGCTGCTTAGATTCCGGCTCCTGTCGACTAACATCGTCTATCTAATGCGTAGGGGATTGGCGAAAACTTTCAATTCGAGCGCATCAGCCATTTTTTCTTCTGCAAGTGTTACAGTCGATCCGTCATCTATAAATGTGTCGATATCGACGGATTTCGAATTAGAATGCAAAGTGAGTGGAACGATACGAACGAAGCATTCTGGCTGGTTGTTAGTGATTCACTATGATTGTGCAGGGCGCTTTCCGTTACCTGCTTATGAAGAAGACGATGATGTTTTGCTTTGCAGACAGCCTTGTGATGGTTATTTATCGCGTTCCACCTGGCAAGACACTAGTTCGTGGTGTCCTTTGCAGATCGTACAGTTGGTAGGTTTATAGTTCTCTGTGGGCGCTGCTGTATGTATATGCATCACGCCTCTACTGATTATCTTCTTGTCGCTTTCAAAGAATATGTTTGCCCTTTAGAGGAGGCAAATTTCGCACATTCTTCATCAACAGTTTTATTATGTGTTCCGGGCGTCCAAGCGCAGCAAGTGCCCTACCTTTCAGGCATCTCTGCAGACGCAGATAGTTCTCCTGGTTGCTGTATTCATATTCTTATAAAGAGTGGCCATATTCTTGGATCTCCTTTGAAGATTGGTAATTCCTTCGGCATTGAGTGTCGAGCAGCCACTTGTTGTTGTGTTATGCCATTGGTTTTACATGACATGCTCTGCGCTCTGGTGCTCGTCGCCTGTGGAGTGTTGGTAGCACTATCATTCGTCATCATTATGTGTCGGTTTATTCCGGAAGCATGTTGCGGATGGTCATTCGCTTCTCCGTTTGACTGGAGTCTTGGTTTGAGAAGGGCTTACTTACGGCGCAGATATTCTCTTTCGAGACACATTTCATCCTCTAATTGGTGCAGAAGTCATTCCTGGTCTTTCGGCATCTTCCAAGTGCTGATCTTGGTGGTTAACCTTGATATGGGATTCAGTTTCGAGGTTATGTTCGCCTTCATGAGGCACGTGGCGACATGATCGGTCCGCAGCAGGTGCAGTGGAATTGAGATGCACACCTAGAGTATTTGAGCAAGTCCTGGTTGTCCGGCTCCTGGCACAGACCACAGTTTCCAGTCGGTGAAATGTCTTACGCGTGGTAAAATTTCAAATTGCTCTTTCCTTCGAATTTATGTATGTAAGTTCCTAATCTTTAGGTATCCGTAGCTCTACTACACCGTTGGAATTAAAATATTTGCTCAAAAATCTTTTAGAAAAAGTAAACTTAATTTCTATTCGAAATTAAAAAGAATTGTTGTTCGTTTGACTACAAACATATTGTAGCAACATTCAAGTGCATTTGCCGCTTAAGTAACATGACCACCCATGAGAGCATGGTGCTGGACAATTGCTGTGTCGGCAAATATAACACGCGCGGCCGCTCTGGCCCAATATGCAATATGATACATCTTCACTCTCCCGCCGCGGCGGCATATACACATACATATTCTTATGTAAACATTTATACATAAATATGTTGATACATAAGCATACCGCTCCTCTGCCAGCATTTCTAGCAACGCAGCTCCGCGGTCTTAGCTATAGTTAACAATTGTATCAGAATTAAGAATCATTGAATAAAGTAAACTCAAACTGAACACAACGTTTATTCTACACGCCTGTTAACTTTATTTGGATATTTATTGTCGGCGTGGTCTTTTTTTAAGTGTGGTCTATGTGCTAATCTGAGAATACATTAAAATAATCAAAACTTAAATTACTAAATATATTGATCTTTTTCGAGGCATCTTACTACCATACTAATAAGCTTCAACACATCGAAATCCCTTTTTTGAGCAAGATCCTTCTCATCGTAGCACTTGACTTCTATTTGGCATAGACGGTTGACCGGGCGGCGATACGTGTTTTTAGCCGACTTCATTTCGACTACGTGTACGACTTCACTTTCACCTGGAAAAACATTCATAACTCACGAGCGGCCATTCGCCGCGCGGGGTGTTGTTATTCATAACAAATATGTCGTCGACCTCCAAGTTTGGCACATCTTTATGCCATTTCCCCCGATGTATAAGAAGATAATCTTTAATGAAAAGTTTCCAGAAAGAGTCGATCTGATACTGCGAGACTGTCCAAGCTTGTTTTTCCATCGTATTGGAAGTAAAGTTGCCTGGGCCATGGAGACTGCAGCTTTGCGGGATACAAATATCGTTTGGACATAGACCAAGTTCGTCGTCGAGGTCATCAGATATATGGTGTGCTGTGGACCAGATATTTAAAACAGCCTACTAGTGGCTATCAGCAGCCTCCGAAATTTGGTGCTTTTGCTGGAATGAAATTTTAATATTTGCCAGATACTCTTTCACGGCACGAATGAGTGTCTAGGTCTTCTAGGGCCTTTTGTAACTTTCGTGCTACTCCGCGAAGGTCCACGTCGAGCCATCATTCTTCGAACTGCCATTATGCAGAAATCGGCTTTGTGCCTTTCTGCGTTTACACCAAAGACAAGCGTTGATCGTCGTTCTGATGATCCTATTTAAATTTGGCGCCCACCATGAGTTCCTGAACTGATGTACTACTACCTGTGTTCCTACATGTTGTGCGTCGACATGAATTTTATTGATCAGTATTTTGAAATATGTCGATACCACTTTTGCACGTTCTATTCTGTTATCCCGTATTGTGCCTTTGTCATCCAGGTATACACATTATTTGGACGACCTCGATTTTGAAGAAGGCTTTTCGGATTTTAGGCTGATTAGATCGTCCTGAAATAGTTGTTGCTGTGCAACCATCCACCAGACAGTTTCCGCCCATTCAATTTCGTCGACACTGAACTCATTCAATTTTCGATTACCTTTTAACCGGTTTGTTAAGCTATTTATGTATCTCCCAATCTATGTAGTACTGCGAATCAATTTATTGTATCCAGGAATTCTTTGTAGGAATAACTCCATTGGGTGTTCAATCTCTTGAAGTACCATTACGATCCCTGTTTGGTCGGATTCTTCAATAATGGGTTTTCGAAGATCCCAAGTGGATTTGGGTCTTTGAAGAAATTCGGGTTCCGTCAACCACCAATGAAGTTTATGCTCTGATATTTTTTCACTAGTTATGACGTTAGCGATGTTTTCATTTGTTAAACGCCGGCGCCACTCTGATCTTACCGATTTTTCACAAATGTCACCTATTCGAACTGCGACAAAAATATAAATACTTATATCGCCGTTGTAGCAGGAGAGACGGTCACACTCGCGTTTCTTTGTACTCTTCGATCACGGTTTTTAAGCACTCTCTGAGAGAGAGGTAAGTTTGGCGCGTCTGGTGTGAGAGTCAGTCTGTGTCGAGAGTTGATGGAAACAAGACAGATAAACAAAAATAATTACTCGGTGAATACATTGAAAATAACTATAAGTACAACAAATGAGAAAGGGGGAGACAACAACACAGATGTCTTATTGAAAAAAATTGTGCGATTTGCTGCGACCACAATTGTTCGACATAGTGGCGCCTCAACGCCAGAAAGAAAACGAAGCGCACAATTCAGTGCAGACGAGCAACGACTGTTGCGCGGGGCACGACAGCGGCGATGAAAATGAAGGCTGCGAAAACGAGACGGTAGCTGAACTAATTGGCGCTCAGAACGAGTGTCGTCCAGTGTTGGTAAACCAACGCTCGGAAGAAATGTTGGAAAGCGGTTTTTCGTCGGCTGCGAAATTCCAATTAGCAAAAGAAGCGTTGTTGGAATTTAATGGGAACTCGTGTGGAAAAAAATGGGTCACGCAACTGGCAAATATAAGCGGTGTATACGGAATCAAAGGTGTACAAATGCATAAAAGGACGGGCTCATGAGTGGCTACATGCCAGTGGTATGCGCATTTTGGAACCTGTGTTCATCATCTGTGAGCAGCTTGTGGAGGCGTTCGGAGAAACTGTGTCTCAAGCAGATGCTAGGCGCCTAATCGAGTCTCTCAGATGGAGCGCCAATGAGAAGTTCGTCAATTACATCGATGAGAAGGCCAGGTTGTCAGACGCTATCTGCATCAGTGTAGTAGACAAGGCCATTAAAGGGATTCCTGTGGAATGACTCCGCATCCAAGCGCAGATTCAAGGATTCAAGTGCATTGCAGAATTATGCCGTGCATTTTCAGGCGTTCAGCTACCGGTACAGCAAGCAGCAGGGGAAGCTACAAAGGTGGCTGCTACTGGCAGACGTTTCAAAGAAGATTTCCGTTGCTACAACTGCAACTCAAAGGGTCACATGAGCAAGGACTGCAAGAAACCCGACAGAGTGCCAGGGTCCTGCTTCGGATGCGTGTCCTTGGATCACTGGGTGGCTAAGTGTTCACTTAATAAAGATAATCTGGCTAAGAATTACGATGACGTAAGGACCCTTGAAAGTGAGGAAAAGAAAATTGTTAGCGAAATAGTTAAGGAAAATGATAGCGAAATTGTTAGCGAAATGGTGAAGGAAACTGATAGCAAGATTGTTAGTTAAATAGAGAATGAAGGTTTTTTTTTTTTACAAAGTTTGTATGTTAAACAGTATTACAGAGTTAAATAGAAATATTATTCTCAATGTCGTGGCAGGTCCAGCGTGTGAATTCTTCTAAGACGCCTGGTGGTGGTGGTGCTGTTGTCCAGCAAAAGAGAATGAAGGTAGAAGCAAAAAGGTTATGAAAAGTGGGAATGAAGCTGTTAGTGAGTTAGTTAATGAAAGAATTAGATCTACAAAGTTTGAAGAAAGAATTGAGTTATTAAATATCGAGTGTTTCAACACGGGAGTTGATTGCAAAATAGGTGAAAGATTAGATTTTAAAGTTTGGAAAAGTTTGAGCAATTGTTCGAGAGTGCATATTTGGCAGCACAAAGGCCCGAATTGCCTGATGTAAAATGTGAAATGAAGCTTAACTTGGAGGGGTCGAAGGCATACAGTTGTGCGCCCAGAAGATTGCCATATTCTGGAAAAGGGAAATTGCAGGCGATGTTAGACGGGTACCTTGAAGAAGAAGATCATTCGCTCTAGTTAGTCGGGGTATACATCACCCATTGTGTTAGTGCCTAAAAAAGCTGGCGAGTTAAAGTTGTGCATTGACTTTAGGAGATTGAACAAAGTTATGGTTAAAGATAACTACCCTATACCTCTAATAGACGATTTATTAGATAGGCTTGGAGACAAAAGATTTTTTCAAAATTGGAAAAATGGGTATTTTCACGTGATGGAGGAAAACTCAGTTAAATATACATCATTCGTCTCTCCGTTAGGCCAGTTTGAGTTCCTCAGGATGCCAATGCGTCTAAAAAACTCCTCATCAGTGTTTCAAAGATTTTATTTTTTTTTTTTTATTTATTTATTTATTTACGTCAACTAACACAGCAGTCGACGAAAAAGCTTAAGCTAAAGACAGACAGTTATTAAATGAAGAAGGAAGCTTAGCTTTCTACGAAACTAAACATCCACGGTGGAGGTGTTTTATTTGCACAAGGTGCCAGCTATGCCCCGATTCACAGCCAATGTGGTCAAGGATGAGTTGCAGCCAATCCAAGTCCAGAATATGTTCATTGGTTTCGCTGTAGATGTTTAAAAAGCATTGAGCGAAGAGAAGTGACAGAAAGATTGTTAAAAGATTGGCAAAGAACACGAAAAGGTTCGTGAAGAGAGTAGTTAGTCAGACATCTACTAAGGTGAATAGGAAAAAAGTTTCTGGTCCGACGTGAGGGAACACAAAAATATAGCGTATCTAGTAAATTGGTAGAAATCACTTCGCCGTTTACTAGGTTATGGAGAAAGAGAATGCCAAAAATAAGCCTACGGTTATAAAGTGAAGGAAGATTAATAAGAAGAAGTCTGTCAGAATAAGAAGGCGAAGACCCGGGTCCCAATTTAAGGTTCCACACTGGCGAGCAATGTTCTAGAGTAGGGCGAACTAACGAAGTGTATAAAACCTTTGCTACATAAACATCGCGTTCATCTGAAATGGCTTCACCAAATCAGATTGAACAAAGAAATAAACAAAAATAGCTGATACAGATTCATGGCTCAAAAATCAAGCCAAACATGCATCCACACTCTGTGGAAAAGCACTTAAGATTTAACAACGGCGCAATATCAAGTCAGTGTTAAGAACAATTGTCGCCTCTTAGAGTCTAAGAATTCTTTGATGTACACAAGACGTTTGTTAATAAAATCAGTTCATATTTTGAATTCAACGAATGAAGATTGGGTTATTTTCCTTCTCTCCGGATTTCCCTATTCATAGGGATCATCAAATTCTTTGGCCCAGCGTTTAATGAAGCCAAGAAGGCTGCTAACAATTGAAGAAATATGAACATTAAATGAAAATTTAGGGTCAAACATAACGTCTAAGTCTTCGAATGATGGTACACAATCTAACAGAACAGACTTAATAGAGTAATGAGCTAGGAGCGGAGACAAACGACTGAAAGTCATAAAAGAACACTTAGAGGCATTAAGGTGTAATTTATTAACGTGGGACCAATCACAGAACGCATCGAGATCTGATTGCAAGTACTGTTGGAAAGAAGGATCATTATAGGAATAACAAATCTTGACGTCATCCGCAAACTTGAGCACGCGGGAATGAGCCAAGGCCAAAGGCAAATCATTAATAAACAATATAAATAATAGTGGGCCCAGATGACTGCCTTGAGGTAAACCCGACGTAACTCGAACAGTTTTAGATATCGAGGAACGGAAAAACACCTTTTGGGTTCTGCCAATAAGATACGACTTTAACCAAGCCAATAGTTTTGGGGAAAAACCCATGATGTTAAGTTTCGCGAGAAGCATAGCATGATCAACCGTATCAAAAGCCTTACTATATCAATTAGTATAAATAACATCAGTTTGACACTTTTTACGGAAGCCATGGTGTACAAGGGTAGTCAATTCTAAAAGGTTGGTAAGCGACGAACGACCTTTCATGAAGCCATGCTGGATAGATGTTGAAGGGAAGACGTAATAATTTTCTCAAACAGTTTAGGTATTGCCGAAAGTTTGGCAATGCCACGGTAGTTAGAAACATCCGATTTGCTACCCGTTTTAAAAAGCGGAATAATAAAAGACTCCTTCCAAATATCAGGAAAATTACAAGTCTCACTCGATATATAGAATAACCGAGCTAAAGGCTTAAATAGGGAAATCGAACACATTTTAAGGATGTAACTAGGTATATTATCAGGCCCAGGTACGAAGGAAGACGTCATAGATGACAAACTAGAGATAATACAGTCTTCAGTAATACTAGGAAAAAACATACAATTTAAATGTGGGATTGAGAAGGGATAGGGTGTTGGATCCGAAACAGTAGTAGAATAAGTCGACTGAAAGAATTTAGCAAACAGATCTGCAATATCTGAATCATTATTAGCAGTCTTGTCGTTAAGTCTGAAGGTAGTACATTAGAGCGTCTTTTGGAATTGACAAAGTTGTAAAATCTTTTGGGGTTCTTATAAAATTCAACCCTACAGCGAACGACAAAATTGAGATTTGGCAACACAAAAATTTGCATAGTTAAGTCGCGAACCATTTTTTTTAAATCTTATAAAATATCTCGATTTAATGCTACGGAGATTAGAGACCCTACGCGTGAACCAGACTGGCGCGCTGGAGACAATAGAGACATTCACATAAGGAACGCATTTATCAATTAGAGAACTAAGAGTAGAGTAGAAAAACTTCACTGCACAATCTATATCGCAGCACTCAAATAGAAATGACCAATCAAAAGAAAAAAATTAGGCTGTTAAGAAGATTAAAATTTGTTTTACGAAAACATCTACGACGAGAATTTGAGATGTTATTAAATGAATTAGTAACGGAATTGTAAGAAATAGTAACTTCAATGGTAGGGTGATAAGGATCTTCAGGTTTCACTAGTGGCTGTGTTTGTAATACAGCACTAACAGTGGGATCAGAGACAAAAACAAGATCAATGATTCTTTTAAAAGAGTTAAGGAAAGAATTCAACTGATATAGTGGCTATTCAAGTAGGCTATCAAGAAAAAAATATGTTGAGATGAAGGAATTAAGAGAGATAGACTATCATCAACAAGCCAAGAAATATTAGGCAAGTTAAAATCACCTAAAACTATAAGAAAATCAGGATCTTTGATGACCAACACAATCAAGCCTATAAGAAATAAAGTTATTAGAAAGAATTTCATTATCCAAAACAGAGGAGTTGAGCCAAGTTTCAGAAAAAGCTAATATGTCAGCCGAAAACGTTTGGCTATCGCAGAACAGGTTCGAGAGCTTGGTAAGAAGTCCTCTTACATTTTGATAATGAATGCAAAGACTAGACGTTATTAGTTTTTTGAAGCAGAAGATTAATTAGGAAGGTGGACGGGCAAGAAAAGTACTCATTTGGTACTGTAATTTTAAAAGAGGAGATTTCGCGAAGCCTAGAAAACTTAAACTTTTGAATTAAAACCTTATCAGGGCATATATTACCAATGTAAGCTGCCACAGACGACTCATAACTCTGGAGCAAGCCTAGAGATAAATAATTGTTTGCGAGGCACTACAGTTAGTGGAGACTGAGGAGCATTGGGATCCGCAAGTGATTGAGAGCTAGCGTGATTCTGTGATTGATCAGAGTTCCCGTTAGGGATAGTCCAGCGCATTAAGCCAAGCTCAGGCTTAGACACAGACAAACCAGAAAAGCTGTCGTAGTCGCGGCCATTGAGACCAGCACATTTTAAGTAAATAAGATTATCGCAGAACCAACAAGATATTGCTCTATACTGATCATCAAAAGAATCAGAATGCTTGCAAGTAGGTAGACAACAAGCCATTGAAAAGCCAAAAGAAACACAAGGCAAAAAAAAAAATATATTTAAGAATATATAGAAAAATTTAAAAGAAAGATAATTATCGATAAAAAATAAAACAAAGAGACAGCTAGAGTGCCGAGCTTTGAGAGGCGGCCTTATAAAAGTGATTACGCGGGAGAAAAGCTGAGCACAAAAAATAAATAAATGCACCAAACAGTATTCACGAAAAAGAAAAAACTGTTTAAACTGATTAATTTGGCGAATTTTGGGTATAAAACACAAGGGTGTCAATTTTCTAAACAAAAGTTTTACAGATATGATTAGAGATAGTAAAGTAAGAGTGTATCAAGACGATATCATGGTAGCTAGTAGAGCTGCAGAAGAGCACCTGGATACACTGGAAGATGTTTTTAAAGGGATATTCAGAAACAAGCTGGAATTGCGTCTAGATAAGTGTAAGTTCTTTCTGTCAAGCATTAAATACTTACGATTTCTCATAACGGAAGAGGGCAGTAGAGCCGATGATAGAGCATAGAGGCGGTTAAGAATTTTCCCATACCAACAAACGTTCACACAGTAAGAAGTTTCTTGGGCTTGGCTTCTTATTTTCGTCGTTTTATTAAAAACTTTTTGTTAATTGCGAACCCACTCCATGACCTATTGAAGAACGATAGGGTGTTTAAATTTGAAAAGGAAGAACTGGATTTTTTTTCGTTGCTCAAGGATAAATTAGTAGAAGCGCCGGTGTTGGCAATATATTACCACAAGGACGAAGTAGAGCTGCATTGTGATGCGAGCGCGTTAGGCTTTGGGGCAATGTTAATTCAAAGGAAAGAGGACAAAAAGCTGCACCCTGTTTTTTATTTCTCAAAACGGACGTCAGACCTAGAATCAAAGTACCACAGTTTCGAATTAGAGACCTTGGCAATAGTATATACAGTCCGCAGGTTCAGAGTGTATTTACAAGGAAGATATTTTTAGGTACTTACAGATTGTAATTCGTTGACTCTTACTCTCAATCGGATTGAATTAAACCCAAGAATTGCGCGATGGGCTCTACAGAATAATGATAACGAAGCAGTTCACAGGGCAGCCAAGCAGATGCAACATGTAGATGCGCTTAGTAAATGTACTTGTTGTAGATACAAATAGTTTTAAAGACAATCTTATTATATGCCAGCACAGGGACGAAAAATTGCAGGAAGTGAAAAGAAACTTAGAATTTGGTGAGAATAAGTTATTTGAAATGAGAAACGGAATAGTGTTCAGGAAAACCAATGACGGAAGGTTGTTGTTTTGTGTTCCGAATGAAATGGAGGAGTCAATCCTTTTTAAATATCATAACAAACTAGGTCATATCGGCAGAGATAAAGTAATGGATGCCATCTCAAAAAACATCAAGGAGAAAGTTGTGAAACACATTAGCAATTGTTTAAAGTGTGTTGCGTATTCGCCAAAGTCTGGAATAGGGTAAGGAATGTTGCACAGTATTCCTAAAGGGAATCGACCCTTTGAACTAATTAACATTGATCATTGTGGTCCTATAGCATCAGGCAGATGCAATAAGCACTTGTTTGTTATTATTAACGGTTTTACCAAATTTGTCAGACTGTATCCAACAAAGACGACGAATACTAAAGAAGCGGTTCTAGCTCTTAAAGACTATTTTAGGGCCTACAGTCGACCCTTTTCCATAGTTTCAGATAGAGGAAGCTGTTTCACATCATCAGATTTTGAGACCTATGCTTGCCAAATTGTCGGAACTAGAGAAGGGTATATATTGGTATTTGGTAGTTAATAATGTTGAACATTGTTTGAATAACACACTTTATAGGAGCATTAAGCAGTTACCAAGCAAAATGCTCTTCGGTGTAGAGCAAAAAGGCAAAGTTAGAGATGATCTTAGAGAAGGACTAGAGCAATTGATATAGTGAATAATGCAAGAAATTTGGATACAATTAGAAAGGATGGGGAAATACATCAAAAGCAAATCCAGAATAACAATCAGCAGCAGTATAATAGCAAAAGGGTAAATTCAGGGGATTATATTGAAAGAAAAAGTGGCTAAAAGTTATGCTTAAGCAAATGAATATAATGATAACTGTACTAGACTTTTATGTAATGTACCTTAATTAACTTGTAGTTATAAGATTTCTCCTTATTGTAACGTTAATCATGTAAGGATCAGGAGATCTTACGGTCAGGACAACAGAGTTGTAGCAGGAGAGACGGTCACACTCGCTCTCTTGCTATTTTTCGATCTCGGTTTTTAAGCACTCTCTGAGAGAGAGGTAAGTTTGGCGCGTCTGGTGTGAGAGTCAGTCTGTGTCGAGAGTTGATGGAAGCAAGACAGATAAACAAAAATAATTACTCGGTGAATACATTGAAAATACCTAGACTGTTAATCCGGAAAAAAACCATACCTGAACCAGTCCAAAAGTTCTATCTATGTTGATTTGTGACGGCTTATCATTTCAGCCAATTGGCATCCTAGTACGGCGGCTTAGGAATAGTTTTATGTTTGATTGGAGAAACCTTTGCCTTAGATGCAATTAGTGACACATCAAATTGACATTTATTCTTCTTAACGTAGCTGCATCTGATATAGGCAACTGAAGAATATGCCTTTGCACTTGCGTCATTAAATATGTGCAATTTAAGGTGGTTGGCGTTGTTCAGATTAGAGCTATAACACATTGGAATTTTGGTGCCTTGATATTAATCTTTTTATCCAATTTCCCCATTTGTTTAACGCATCACGCATAAGGATTCGTCCTTTCATTGTGACTGGTGTCATGAGCCCCAATGGGTCATATAGCGAATTAATTAGTGACGATACATTCCTCTTTGTTTGCCAGAAACCAGATCATCTGTAACTTTATGCATTACCGTGGTGGAATACTTGAAGAAGTCGCTTTTGCATCCCACAATACTCCTAGTACCTTTTGTTGTAGGTCCATTTTATCCCCTATCATTGCTGTAGACCTGTTCGCTCTGAGAGTTTTGGGAATGGATTGCATCACTTCGTCGCTGTTTGATATAATTTGCCTTTGTGTGTGTTTTCCTTCTTGCTTTAATGATGTTCATGACTTCATACGCACATCTTTAAGTTTACTAGCATTGTCATTTTTAGCAAATTGAGCTACAAATGGTGAGCAAGTAGTTCAAAACAACATTGCTTTCATTTGAAATTTTGATGGCTCTCTTTCTTGGTCAAGATGTCACCATAAGAAACATTGTGCTAATCACATTCTGCAATGCTCACCTGATTGAACATTTCTCGAATGTCAGCTACGACTGCTAACGCATGTATCTGAAATCGTATCTAAATTTCTATTATAGACGTAGTCTGTATATAGTCTTGGCCAGTAAGCAGGTTGCTATTGAGAGACGTACCGTTGCAAGTAGCCACAGCGTCGAACACCACTTAAACCTTGCCGGACTTATTTGGGTTAATAACCAAATAACCAAATTCCATTTAGCTGATGTTTCGAACCCTTTTTTTACTGATAATAATGGCGATTCCGCATCTACCTCAAATCTCTAGATACCACCTGTTCAAGTAAAACAAAATGTGTTTCTGTCACCCTTAATGCCAACTTCTCTTGCCAAGCTCATTTCCATAATTGTGGAGGTGCTACCATCCTCCAAGAATACGACCGTTTCTTTCGAGCCGTTTTCGCTGTGTGCTGTGATTTGTACTATTTTGAGTGAGGCAGATTTTGGGTGAATCATCTACGCATCCTGGACGTTTGTGGCGGCTGTCGGTCTCTTGTGCATTAATAAGTTGTGAAACTTCTCACAATTGTCAATTTTGCAGGCTTGTCTTTCACTAAACAATTGTAACACGCTTTGCCTTTAAGAATAAAACAAATTGCTTTTAGTTTTGACTTTGGTTGGTTCACCGCCTCTATTTCCAGTTGTTGGGATTGGGTAACTTTAAATTGCCCTGCGAATGACGACTGCTTGTTTATTGATGTTACCTTTTTATAAATGAGACATCTTGGATTACATCTGCTTGTCTTTGTGCCCACTCAGCCAGCTTGTCAAATATACAGAATGAAGCGTGCACGTTTGTATTTCGTACCGGTTATCCGCTTATCAGTATATTCCAAAGCAGAACTTATGTTTTGAACAGTGTTTAAGAATAAACATCGTGTTCATCTGAAATGGCTTCACCAAATCAGATTGAACAAAGAAATAAACAAAACATGCGTCCACACTCTGTGGGAAAGCACTCAAGAACGGCGCAATATCAAGTCGCCAACGTTGTGCATAATATAAACAAGCATTAAGATAAACATTAGAGTAAGCATTTTTAAGAACAATTGTCGCCTCTTAGAATCTAAGAATTCTTTGATATACACAAGACGTTTGTGAATAAAATCAGTTCATAATTTGAATTCAAGTGATGAAGATGGGCTTTTAGTTTTTGTGCGGTGCTGAAATCCTCTTCATTTTGGTCCTTCGAGAAAAAAGGAACTCTGTAGTTTTCGTCCACCAGTGGTAAGAGACTCAGAGAATGAATCAGCTCCTTAAAGTCTGAATTCTTATGATAAGATCAGCTAAAAAATAAAAAACTCTTGTTTTCCCCCACCAGTGGTAAGAGAGAGTATAATATAAAGGCAAAATATTGTTTACTTCGCTTGTCCGTCCTATTTTAGAGTATGGATCTTGCATTTGGTCACCTCAATATGAGTCGCACCAGATTAGACTTGAATCCGTTCATACGCAGTTTTTGCTATTGGCTCTTCGTGGCTTAAGCTGGGATCGCAATGTCAATTTGCCTTCGAATTCTAGTAGACTTCTCATGATTATCCTTCCGTCCCTAACTAACCGTAGAATTATGCTTGGTGTCATTTTTATGCACAAGCTCCTAATTGGTGATATCGACTCGCCTGAGTTATTAGCTCAGGTGAATCTGTCGGTACCATGTAGACGGAGTAGACATCCTTTGATACCTTTATGCCTTAGTCGTTGTTTTTCTAAGTATGTCATGCATGAACCTTTTAGGGTCCTCTGCTCTGATTACAACCTTCTATTCCCGGTAATCGCCTCAGAGTTTTCTATTAATATGCTTAAAACATCTATCCTATCCCATTTAGTTAATAGATAGCTATAGTATTATTTGTATGTCTGTTTTTTCTATTGTGTATTTGTCCACGCGATTCGTGCCGTGCGTTATACGGCTGCACCCCTCGGTCGGTCGGGTGGGAGGTGGGCAGTTATCTGCTTGGGCTCGTAACAGGCTATGTCCTGGTGTGGTAGGGGCCACTTGAACGTACTGGGCATAGTATCGTCAACGTCCGCTAAATAGCTAAAAAAAGAAAAAGTGGGTGCGTCTAATATAAAGGCAGTTTGGCTAATCGAGCAACTGCAATAATTTCGGCGAAGGCAAAAAAAAAGTGCGTGTGACCGAATATATAAAGGCAGTTTGGCTAGTCGAGCAACTGCAATAATTTCGGCGGCGGTAAAAAAGAAGAACTATATAAACTTGCTGTGTGGCGTATTCGAAGCACAATATAAAAAAAAAAAGTGCGTGCTACCGAATATATAAAGGCAGTTTGGCTAGTCGAGCAACTGCAATAATTTCGGCGGCGGTAAAAATAAAAAGAACTATATAAACTTGGTGTGTGGCGTATTTGAAGCCTAATATCGAAAAAAAGTGGCTGGCAGTGTATGTAGTTGTAAGTCGGCAACTGGTTGGTAGTTACCAACAGCAGCAGAGCAACAAGATACATAGCTGCAAAGAAGAAACTAAAGAACGTGCAGTGGCAGTATAAGAAATTCTGGTGCGATGTCCGGCACCGGTACCGCCTGAACCCATAGGCCCTGGACAACTGCAGCTGAGCGACGAAACAGTACAAAAAATAAAACGGCGAACTCTACCCTTTGGCGGACAAGCAGCAGCGAAGAGGATCATCAGATAAGATATAAATTAAAATAGTCATAAGTACTTACATAAAGCTACATATTTTATTATTATCATTATATAATTGTTTCGATATCTAAATATACGCATAAGTTAAAATGTTCACTAAAAAGGCTGCAAAAGTGTTGGAGAAGCAGGCAGAGTTACATACCAGGTTAAGGCAGTTAGAAGCACTAGATCCTACAAACATAACTAGCAAAGTTGTAGAGGAAGTAAAAGAGATAAGGAATCAATGGATACCTAATAACAAAAAATTGATCCAAACTGCTCCAAATTTTGATCATGATTATTTCAGAAATAAAATACATCAAGAAGCATTAACGATAGTTGCCAAAATTATAGCCATAGGAGAGTCAGAAAAACCAGGCGTTAAGTCGGTGTGTGTTGAAGCAGGAGAAAACAGTACAGAGATGTTTGAAGATAGCAAAAGAGAGTCGCGCGGGGATGCGACCTCTAGTAATCAGAACGCTAATGGTAAGCAGGAGATATTTTGGGATAGAGCCCAACAGCTCCAGGAATATCTGGAGAGAGTAGTCAAAGATTTACGCACTATAGACATTTCAACAGGCAATGAGACATGCATAGTACATGTTAATAAGATCAATTATTTATGGGAGAAAGTTCAGGCGTGCCAGGTACTGACAAAGTACCTTGTTTGTGGAGTTATTTACGGAATTAATTGAAAAAAGAGAAGATTTAAGTCTTGCTCTTAAATTTAATTACTTAAAATCCTCGTTAAAGGGCGAAGCAAGGAGCATGGTAGCTCATCTATTGTCAGGTTCAGCTGACAACTATAGTGCCGCTTGGGAACTGTTAACCAAGCGGTATGAAAATAATCGGAGGGTGTTTTCCGAGCAGTTAAATCGGATCGTTGATTTACCGATGATCAACAATGAATCCGCAAAGAGTGTAAAAGGAGTAATTGACATAATTAATGAGTCAATACACTTAATTAAAATTAACGCAAATTTGTCCGATGAAGTTGACGTAATACTTGCTCAACACATACTTCGGAAATTTGACTGAGAGACTCTACAATTATATGAGAGTCAGATCAGAAAAACCAGGCAGATACTGTTGCTGTCTGATGTCATAGAATACTAAGAGCAAAAATATTGCTCGCTAAATGCCATGAGGAAGGAAGATAAAAAACCATTACAAAAAACGTCGGCTGCGGGTTTTAAAGATAGTTGTCCGATCTGCAAAGGTCCTTGGCAAAGCGCACTTATATGCTATAAGTTTAAAACGCTAACACCTATAGAAAGGGTGGAAATAGCCAAAAAATAGCAATTGTGTACACGATGCTTGAAGCATTCAAGCAACAAGAGATGCTCTAATGAAATGGTCTGTTCATTGTGCAGCAAGAGACACCATACCCTTCTTCATTTTGGGGAAAAACAGGCAAAGGTAAATACTTGTGTTATGGCAGAACAAAAATTGTTGGCCACAGCCCTAATTCAAGTTAAAAAAATAAATGGAGAATTTGAAACGTTAAGAGCCTTGATTGATAGTGGTTCTCAGAGCACTATTTTATCTGAAGAATCCGCTCAAATGTTAAAATTACCCAAGATCAAGAAACAAACGGAAATAAGTGGGGTATCTTCAACAAAACCTAGAACTTCAAAATATAAGGTAAATATTGAAATGAAGACGCGTAATTGTCAAATAGAGCTCCTTAAAACTAGCAAACGTTGATATGCCAAAATGGCAAACTTACGTGCTAGCTGATTTGATAATAGGGGTAGACGTATATACCCACATCTTAAAAAGTGGAGTGGCCAAGATTAATGGCCTGCTAGGGCAAAATACTCAATTTGGCTGGATCGTGTCGGGATGTACGAAGTCAAAAGGAGATGAGTCCATAGTACAATAGTCCATAGTACAACAATAGACATCACAGATATGGAGCGTTTTTGGGAAATGGAGGCAAAAAGATGATAAAGAAGCTAATGAATGTGAAGAAAATTTTAGCAAGACAATAAAGATTAATGATTCTGGAAGGTATGTGGTAACGATCCCGTTTAAAAAAGAAAAGGAGTTAGGTGAATCAAATGCGGAAGCAACTGCGCGGTTTCTTAGCTTGGAGAAAAAATTTCAGAAAAATCCAAAACTTAAGGAAGAGTACAAAAAATGTATTAAAGAATATTTGGACTTGGGCCATATGGTCGAAACTAAGGATGAAGGTACGTACTACCTGCCACATCAAGCCGTAGTAAAAGAAGCAAGTTTGACAACTAAACTAAGAGTTGTATTTGACGCTTCCGCGAAAACCACGAATAACAGAAGTCTTAATGACGTGATGTGGATCGGGCCGCGACTTCAAAAAGACATATTTGACATAATACTAAAATGGCGAAAATGGCAGTACGTAGCATCTGCAGATATTGAAAAAATGTATCGGCAGATAGACATTGATCAAGATGATCAAAAATATTTGCATATTTTGTGGAGAAATTCACCGCAGAAAAAATTAAGAAAATATAAAAAATACAACGGTAACGTACGGTACTGCATCACCACCTTATTTAGCTACAAGGGTACTTGCAGAGATAGCAAACAGGTGTCAGGATGAAGTGGTTAGTGAAATTATCCGAGATGAATTCTACATGGATGATTTAATAACAGGAGGTTATACTGTACAAGAATCAAAACACAAAGTTCAGCAGGTTTCCAGAGTGCTGGAAAAGGCAGGAATGAATTTGAGAAAATGGATTTCGAATAGTTCCGAAATTGTTGAATTGAATTGAATTGTTATTGATACAGGCGGTAATAAAGTATTAAAAATTGATGAGAACGAAGCAATTAAAACCTTGGGTTTGCAGTGGGAGCCGTTTAAAGACGAATTTAAGTTTAAGGTACACTGTGACGAGAACAGAAAAGTAAATAAAAGAATAGTGCTATCTACACTAGCCAAGATTTATGATCCACTAGGTTGGCTAGCACCAGTAACAGTAATAGGCAAGTTATTCTTGCAAAAGTTGTGGCTAGCTGAGCAAAATTGGGATAAAGAGTTGTCCGATATCGACGCAACAGACTGGAAGTTTTTCAGGGACAATTTGGTGTATCTGGAAGAAGTCAGATTACCCCGATGGATCAAGACACAGCCTGATATGTTCTTACAGATTCATGGTTTTTTTGACGCGTCAGAATATGCCAAAATTGGTGGGGCAGTTACCTTAATAGCCAGTAAGAACAAAGTTAACCCTATCAAAAATAGGAAAACTATTCCTAAATTGGAATTATGTGCAGCACACTTGCTATCGCAATTGCTACAAAGAGTCCAGCAGGTTATTGCTGCTCCAGCTGAAATGTATGCTTGAAGCGATTCTACTATCACACTATGCTGGATTAAAAACGGTGCTAGTAAAGAAAAGTTCGTAAGGCGGCGCATAGAGGATATCCTAAAAATCAAAGAAATAACATGGAACCATGTAAGATCTGAAGATAACCCTGCAGACGTAGCTTCAAGGGGTATTTATCCAAATAAGTTAAAAGATTGCGAATTGTGGTGGAATGGGCCAAAGTGGCTCGTTGAGGCAAAAGACAAATGGCCTAAACAAAAAACAGATGATGACAAGGTTATGGTAAATTCCGTACTATTAAATACAGAAAGTAGTATTATGCAGGAGCTAATTGAAAAGTATTCCTGTATAAATAAGCTGGTCAGAATTACGGCATATGTATTTAGATTTATTGGCATTAAAAAAAGAGATAAGGCGTACCCATCATATCTAACCGTCAATGAGCTTAAGAATGCTAAAAATTTTATAATTAAACACCAACAAGCATGTCAATTTAGCAAAGAGATTTCATATCTTACGCAGAACAAGCAAATTGACATGAAAAGCAAAATTTTGAGCTTAAATCCATTTTTGGATAACGATGGAATATTGCGCGTGGGGGGAAGATTGCAAAATGCCAACATATGTTTTGATACTAAACATCCAATTATTTTAGATAAATCAAATCTAATAATGTTGTTGATTAAAGATGCTCATAAGGAAACCTTACACGGAGGAATTAACCTTATGAGAAGCCAAATTTCGGTTTAAGAAACGCTCTTAAAAAATACCTAAGGGAATGCGTCACTTGTGCCAGATATCGCCAAGTAACTGCGGAGCAAATTATGGGTAACCTACCCAAAAGTAGGGTAACGGTGTCATCCCCATTTCATAACACTGGGATTGGATTTGCCCTCCCATATCATATAAGATGCTCAAAAAATCGGGGACAAAAAACATTCAAAGGGTACACAGCAAAAAAATTATTCGTTATCCACAATCGTTTCCATTTTCGCCGACGGAACTACCTTGCAGTATTGCTTCATCGGGGGGAAACTCCACCTATGTCGGGGTTCGAACTCGAGCACAATAGTATTGTAGTATTGTAGGGTACATAGCAGTATTTGTGTGTTTGTAAACTAAGGCAATTCATTTGGAAGTTGTTAGTGACTTGACAACTGATGCCTGATGATTTCGAAGATTTGTGGCAAGACGGGGTAAATGCGCGAACATATATTCTGATAACGGTACAAATTTTGTGGGTGCGGCTAGGAAGCTGGATGAAGAATTCAAAAAAGCAGTTCAAGATAACGTCCATGTTGCCCCTGTTCTAGAGCGAGAACAGATTAGCTGGCATTTTAGCCCCCGGCAGGACCTCATTTCGGAGGTATATGGGAAGCTGGGGTCAAATCCGTTAAGTATCATCTGAAAAGAGTCATAGGAGACAGTAACCTGATATATGAGGAACTGGCAACATTGTTGTGCCAAATAGAAGCCGTGCTAAATTGACGTTCGTTTTATACGACGGGTGAAGATATGGACAACAACGAGGTGTTAACTCCCGGTCATTTCTTAATTGGAAGACCGACATTAGAAGCAGCCGAGTCCATGTCGGGATAAAAAATTGGAAATTTAGATAGATGGAAATTAATTCAAAAAATGAAAAAAAGATTTCTGGGCGAAATGGAAAGACGAATATCTATATACTCACCAGCAAAGAAATAAGTGGCGTCGAAACACAGAGAATTTAGAGAATGGACAGGTCGTGCTGATCAAAGATGAAAATTGTCACCCAGCCAGGTGGCCTCTGGGCAAGATTGAAGAAATTTATAAAGGCGATAAAGTAAGAGTGGTCAAAATCAAATTACAAGATGGGTCAATTACAAGGCCTATAAATAAAATCTGTCCACTTGTTGGGGTAAAATCATCCGAAGAAGTTGAGGAGAACCGATATCGGAAAAGTAACAGATTCGGTCATCTGTCCAAAGCAGGAACCGTAATGATATTAGCAATGTTAATGCTGCTTTGTCAACTTTCGAATGCAGCAAGCATTAAAGATAATAGACCAAAAATTACGGTAAAAGAACTAAACGCAACAGCCGCGTTGTACTATGACATGTCGGCATATTTTGAAAGGCTTAATAAAGGCGACAGGTTGATTCCTAAAATGAGGGATTTATGTCAAAAGTTATATAATTTTGAAGACCAGTGTCATTTCGTATTAAACAACACGGTAAAACGAATAACGGAAATCGAAGAAAATAATAGATTGTTTATGAGTCAAGATAAGCCAAGAAGCAAGCGAGCGAATTCATGGGTTCATTGTACCACATATTATTCGGCATCATGGATGCAGATGACAGAGTACAGATGGAAGAAAACATAAGAAATTTACTGACAAATCAGCAAAATTTGAAACACCTAGAAGAGAGGCAGACATCGATAGTAGACTCCACGGCAA
Organism: Drosophila tropicalis; assembly: GCF_018151085.1. Lineage (NCBI taxonomy): Eukaryota > Metazoa > Arthropoda > Insecta > Diptera > Drosophilidae > Drosophila > Drosophila tropicalis. The sequence continues at coordinate 902,590 of NW_027173482.1, forward strand.
ACATTCTTAAAACAACTATAGACGAAATAAATGTTAACTTTCGCAACATGAACAACCGGATTGAAAATATGACAGAAGTACTAAAAGAAAGCTATTACGTATATAGAGAATCCATGCAATTCTTCATGATTGTAAGGCAACTGAGTTCCGTGCTTGATGAATGTGAAAAAATTCAGACAGGAGTTATAAATCTTTTAATAGACATTAACCATGCTAGGTTGAACCCTAACATTTTAAAACCAAGCCAGATGAAGTTGGAAATAACAAAAATTAATGACAAGTTATCCGAAACATTAGTATTACCAGGTAAAAGAACAGGTACTGAATTAAAAGATGTTTACACTCTGTTGACGGCAAAAGGTATTTTTATTGTCAGAAAATTAATTATAAATGCAAAAATACCACTTTTTGGTAGGCATCCGTCTTTTCTCTATAAAGTTATTCCACTGCCTGTACGATTAAACAATAACCAAATGGTAATGGTCCGCATAGGCAGCCAGTACTTAATTTATAATTTTGAAATAGATTCGTATCATTTAATGTCCGAATCAGCATTGCAAAAATGTCAGAACTGGCAGTCGCATAGGAGAACATGTGAAGGAAGTTGGCCATGGAGTAGTGCCAATGATAATGTCTGTGAACTGACAGCTCTTAAACAAAATACCAAATCTAACTGCATATACACAACGATTATTGAAACAAGGTCTTACTGGGTAGAATTAGATAGTAGCAGGAGTTGGTTATTTAAGGTTCCACCTAAAACTAACGCTAGAGTCCAATGCGGTAACGAACAGCAAGAGATAATGGCCATACCAGAGCAAGGAATTTTGAGCCTCAGATCAGGCTGCACAGCTAGGACAGAAGATAAAGTTATAGTGGCTCATCATAGCATACAGTCAGAGTCGTATATAACTTTTAAAACGTCGCACGTGGGCGATATTAGTAACATGGCAAATATAATTTGGAATCCAGTAGAAGCAAATATAGTAAACCATTCAGCAGAATTGGAGAAAGTAGGAAAACAGTTACAAGCATTAAAGGAACATCATATTGAATTACTATGTTTAAACTTCCATCATGTAACCGGTCATGTTTCCTTAATATTAGTTATCTTACTAATTTTAATATTAATAATAATTTGTATAAGACAACTTAAGATTAGACGGAAACTCCTAAACGTCGCATTTGGCGGCCCTTCGCAGAATGTTTAAGAATAAACATCGTGTTCATCTAAAATGGCTTCACCAAATCAGATTGAACAAAGAAATAAACAAAACATGCGTCCACACTCTGTGGGAAAGCACTCAAGAACGGCGCAATATCAAGTCGCCAACGTTGTGCATAATATAAACAAGCATTAATATAAACATTAGAGTAGGCATTTTTAAGAACAATTGTCGCCTCTTAGAATCTAAGAATTCTTTGATATACACAAGACGTTTGTTAATAAAATCAGTTCATAATTTGAATTCAAGTGATGAAGATGGGCTTTTAGTTTTTGTGCGGTGCTGAAATCCTCTTCAAACAGTATTATTTAATTCTTCGAAGTATGCGCTATCTAAGATCGATATGATTTTATCCGGATCTTTTGCAGAGATTAGTAACAAAGAGAACTCTCCTTAGCCACTCACTTTAGAGCTTTTGATAGTCGTTGTACATCTGGCCCCTTGGAGAATCCGCAAAGTTTGCTCGTAGCATTGAACTCATGAATAAAAAGTGTCCAATTCAATGCTGATGAACCAGGTGATTACTGTTTAAGCTCTGCCGAGCCAGCATCTGGTTCATGGCTTTTGTTGCCATGCTCGAATTAATGGTTTCATCCAAATTATTCTGACAATCTTCAGATGGCGAATGAACCCACACTGAAGTTCGCTTTTTTTGCACAGATATTTCGGATCGTACGAATATGCGGAAAGAACAATCTGTTAGTGCAACTTTGGCTTTCAGAACATTTATCCTACTTACCAGTGCTTCTTCTTCCGCTTAAAGAAGTTCTAGTCCCTTTGAACTATAAGTATTTCATTGTGCATACCAGTTAAGTCTACCTCTGAGTTTGCAATTGGGTTGTTATCTGCCTTTAAGAGTATCCGTTTGTTGTTTATAAGCTTTGTATCCTTTTCGCACACTTTACGTCTGATGTCCACGTATGCTTTATCCACATTTTCAATTTGTTGCAGTATAACAAGTCGATGCTCCAGAACTGTTGCATTTGACCCATTAGAACCTTCGGTGCTGATAAATAATATGGCGTCAACAATTTTTGCCGCCAAATCTTTCTTTGTCTCTTTCTCACCGACGCCAATGTCAAGAAACTCACAGACGCACAATAAAGCCTTTGTGCCAAGTTGCTTTGAGATTGTCTGCTCATGTTCTGCCTTTTCAGCATTGCTATAATTTAAACCTTTGAACGACCGAAGCTGTCGTTTTTCAATGTATCCGCGAAAATTTCAGGTAGATTCAGTAGATAAGGAACACTATGTTGTTTATATTTTGAGACGCTTATTAACTTTTTTTGGATATTTTCATAAAAATATGTTTTACAATGTTACTTATTGACGGCGTGGTTTTTTTTAATGTGGCCGTATCTTGCTAAACTGCGAATTCATTGAAATAATTGAAACTTAAAACACTAGATATATCGATCTTGTTTGAAGCATCTTACTACCAAACTAATAAGCTAGGACAGGGTATATGTAGGTTAATGCGGCAATGTGTGTTTATTCTCAGCAGAGTGAAACAAGAAAACGTGGAGTTCGTTCATCCTTGATTTATTAATACTTCACTGAATTTGAAACAAAGTTCTCTCTATTTAACAAAATGTCCCCACCGCACTGTCGTTCCTTGCTCTGGGTTATATCCTTGCAGTTGACGTTGTTCTTTTGATTCCGTGGTTTTCTTTTACTTTACCTGGCAATACACTGTTAGGTGATCACTTACTAAGTGATTTCCTATAAATCTATCCCTATACTCTCTACCTAAAACTCACTCTCATTCTGCCTACCTAACGGCGAAAACATACGATGCGAGTGACGTTTTGGCTCGCGTCACAATCTCCATCTCTCTGTTTCGCTTTCAAGCTCTTTTCTTTTCATTTTGACGCTGACGCGCGACGCAGCGGCTGATGCTGAGAGATTGCTCTCACAGGGACTTATCGCTCTGCCGCCGCTATGCTAAGTTGCTGTCTGTCAAAGAGAATTACAGTTAACTAAGTTTGAATTATTTTACTGTCCCTTCCATGGGCGTAGCTTAAATCTAGAAGAGGGGAGTAGTTTAAATTTAACCCCAAAACAAAAGAGGGAAGAGATGCCAGCTGGTGTCGAGCGAGGGTTTACCGATTCGTACTCGGTCCGCGGGGGGTGTCCTGTGTGAGTGAGTTATTCTTGTTCGTGGATCCTGGGACGGACAGGCGGATGCAGCAGAAGTATGACCACTGACAGGATAACTACCCGATCCAGTCGTGTCGTGCCGAGCGTCGATGACACTCAGTCAGATCGTTTTTCTCCTGTTAGCAGGCCAATGGCTTCCCGATGGTTGCTCCTGCAAAGGACCGGGTGCGAACACCTCCTTGCGGTAGAGATAGATCGGGGTGTCGGACCATGTCGCTTAATGGGCACACCGGGTGTAACTGCCCCTTGCTACCGCTCCCAAACGGTAGCGGAGTTATATATTTTAATTCCAAAACATTTCTAATTTTTATTTGTTGGGTTACTAATTCATCTTATAACCTCATAATGCCTGTCTGTTCGATTAAAAATTGTTTGCAGCCCGCCCCACCCCTGAATAGTTTTATTTACTGTTGGTTGTGTAAAACTACAGTGTATGTTAAGTGCGCCGGCTTTACATTCAGGGTAAAGGATCATTTAGATCAAAAAAAAGGGTATCAAATTGGGATGTGAGTCATGCCGGATCGTGAAAGATGAAATGGAACTTTTCATGCGGCAAACAAAGGATAACCTGATGTCTGTCCGCCAGTTTTCTTAAACTATCGCAAGAGTTTAAAGCTGTCGAGTCTCAGTTTAGTAGTTTAACGCTACTGACTGAGTCTCGAAAGCGTAAGAAGGCGGAAGAACAGACTTCTGATTTGTCCTTGCTTTTGCCGGTCTCCTCATCTATAGCGGTTCCGACCCCTTCTCAACCAATGCAAACTACAATCCCGCAGACGATGTCTGTAGTGTCCGTTTTGCATGGGCAAGAATCTACACCCATGGATTTTGCCGATAGGGATTCTAGCGATAGTAGTGCCGGAGTGCCACTTGTTGCAACAGATGCTACAATTAATGCGGTAGCTGATGCAATACCTGCAATGCCGAAACCATTGGTGGGAGTGCCACCTAAAAAACACATTTTTGTTTCGAGACTTCTCCCTGATGCTACATCGCATTAGATGATGTCATGGCTCACATTCGGACTACTCTAAATGTCTCCAATATATCCATAGAAAAGTTTAAATTTTCATATTCTAGAGAAATTTCATCTTTTAAAATCAGTGTTCCAATTGAGTTTTTTGACAGTATCTGCAGTTCTAGCTTCTGGCGGAAAAGCTTAATTGTGGAGGAGTTTATATCCAGAAAAAGAAAGACACGGGGCCAAACAAGGATTCATTCACCATCTATCCTATCTATCTATTCCTTCTTCTACTTTATCAAAAAATTAACAACTTCTTTCTCTGTCGGCTATCAGAATGTCAGAGGCCTTAATACTAAACTTTCTAAAATCTTTGTAGATAGTCTGTCTTTTGATTTTGAGCTAATTGTCTTTACTGAGACTTGGTTAAAACCTGACATTTTTCTTACATCCCGCCCCAATCGGAATGGCCAACCTACACTACACAGAGACTCTTTAATTGTCCTTGGGGACTTTATCCTGCCCACTATAACTAGGTCAACACTTCATGGTAGCAAAACTTTGCTGCCCTCTACGTGTCACGATTTTATTGATGGTCTGCTTGAGCTTTCGTTGGCCCAGCTGAATTGGATTTCAAATACGTCTGTCAGATTTCTGGATCTGATTTTTACTGCTGTTCTTAGTTTTTTTGAAGTATCTAGAACTAGTCCAATGGTGTTACCAGAGGATGGTTTTCATTGAACTTTAGAGTTATCTATTGAGTTTTCCAGCCGCGAGCCCATCTCCGAGTGTGAGCATACGATACGCACCCGATGTTTTCGGAAGACTGACTTTGTCGCACTAAACTCTAATAAATATATTATAATTACTTACAACGTTGCAAGTTGCAATTCTCCGAAAGTCTTAAAGAGTTCTGTAGTTTCGTTAACTCAAAGCGAAATTCTATCTCCCTTCCATCGTTTGCAGTTTTTAAAAATGATTCAGCCTCTTCTGATCAATCTATTGCTAATTTATTTGCTAACTTCTTCTCCACTACGTACATATCCACTAAGTACAACTCTAGTCAGATATATCCATATCCTATAACGAAATCCAACTGCATTCTTAATCCTATTATAACGCAAAGTTCTGTAGCTAAGGAACAAATGACGATTAGACCGGTATACTCACCGGGCCCAGACGGTATTCCCGCTTGCATCCTGAGGTTCTGTGCGGAATCATTGTGCTCGCCTTTACGTAAGCTTTTTGAGTTGTCCGGTACACTGTCCGAGTTTCCAACTGTTCGGAAACCAACTGCCAAGTTAGACTGTTTAAGGCGGGACCGCCTATTTGATTTATTGTTCAATATATTTTCAATTTGCCTAAAGTTACAACCGGTCAATTCGATGGTATTCTTTAAACTAAGCTTTTTCCCGATATCGGATACATATCGATACCAGCGAACTCGATAACAATTTCATGGTAATCTGACACTGCAATTCGATAATTATCTTACTGCACTAACAATGTGGAATACAAATCAAATTTCTTATATGGGCCGCTAATTTGGTGATAATTTTGGGCGTTTGTAAGATCTATGGGCAGTAGTTACAGTAACTACCCGAATCAATCCATTGTCTCCAGGATGGACCGCAGAGACTCGTCCCAATATCCATTTGGTGGGTGGAAGATGTGGCTCCTTGAGCACCACAAGAGTTCCAATACAAAGGTTTTTCTCTTTTGATGACCATTTGGTTCGGTCTTGCAATGATGTGAGATATTCCATATACCAGCGCTTCCAGAACCCCTGTACCACAGCTTGAAGTTGATGCCATCTCTCCACACGATTGAATGTCATGTCCAAATAACAGGGCTCAGGTAGCGCAGTGTAAGGTGACCCAACAAGAAAATTAGCAGGTGTGAGAGGGTCCAGAGAGCTGTCACCGTTTGCGCACAGTGGTCTTGAGTTTAATACAGCTTCTATTTGCGCTAACACAGTAGACAACTCTTTTAAAGGTCAGTGCGTTAGCGCCGATAACCCGACGAAGATGTAACTTCACGGATCGCACTCCAGATTCCCATTTGCCGCCAAACTGTGGTGCCGACGGCGGTATGAAATGCCATGTGATGCCTTCACTCGCGACAAAACTAGCAAGTTCCTTATCCTTCATGTGATCGATGGCCAAACGTCTCGTCTAGCGCACGTCTACTTCCGTGAAAGGTGGTACCATTGTCAGAGTAGAGATCAGTGGGTCTCGTACGGCGAGAAATAAATTGTTTAAATGCGGCAATGAAAGCGTTGGTTGTTAAGTCACTTACGACCTCCAAGTGTATTGGCTTTGTTGCGAGACAGACAAATATGGCAAACCAAGCCTTTCCAATACGAGGTGTTCGACCCTTATTCTCCTTGATTGCAATTGGACCAGCATAGTCTAGGCCAGTATGCTAGAAACACGTAGTTGCTTGAACTCTAGGTAGAGGCAAGTTACCCATTAACCACGTATAAGTTGCTCGAATGTGTCGAATTAATAACACGGTGATCGGTGACTCCTTGGGCAGTAGAATGGGATGCTTTACATTGTAGTGTAGGGATGACCGTTCGATTCGGCCTCCGACACGTACAATGCCTCTCTCGTCAAGAAATGGGCTGTACCGGATCAATCGAGATTTAATTGATAACGGCTCTTGTTTATAAAGCTTTTCATAGTCCTTGGTAAAGCTCTTGCATTGTACGTGTTACAGAGGTAGGCATCGTGCTGATTATAACTCAACAGATGTACGGAATGTTTTATCGGAGAGTGTACCTTTGCACCTAAGTTGCTCAATAAATCGGTAACAGTAGCTGGTTACCCGTAAGAGATGGCTCCAGGACGATAACTTGTTGATTAATAACTCGTGAGTGCTGTCCTCAAGCATTCCATGAAGCACAGTAATTGTCTGGCGTCGTTCCTCAGTCCCATGTCAGTAAAGCTTTGGCCTTGTGGTTCAGATAGTGGCCATTCCGATTGTGATTTGGTAATCCAAGAGGATCCGTTCCACCATAACTCATGATTCAACAACTGAGATGGACTTAGACCTCGTGATGCGCAGTCAGCAGGATTCTCTTCAGAGCGAACATGGTTCCAGCAGCGACGTGGGTAGTCCTCCACAATTTCAGCAACTCTATGACAAACATAGGTATTCCAACGATGAGGTGGCGATGATAACCAGTGCAAGACTATCTCCGAGTCAGTCCAGCAATGTGAGCTGGAAATGGGTATATTTAGAGATTCTGATACAAGTTTAAGTAATCGGCTAAGTAGAAGAGCGGCGTTGAGGTCAAAACGGGGAATAAAGATAGGCTTAAGCGGGGCTACTCGGGTCTTGGCAGCCACCAACCGACTCCGGTAACCATTCGTTGTAAGAACGCGACTATAAATGACAGCGCCATAGGCTTGAGTGGATGCATCCGCGAAACCACAAAGTTCAAAGTGCGGCGATGAAGCGGCTATGTATCGTGAAATTCGGCAGTGAGATAGTAGGGGTAATTCCTTTACGATTGCTTGCCATCGCCTTCGAAGAGTTTCCGGTATTGGGTCAACCCAGCTAATAGCGCTGAACCAGCATTCTTGGAATATTAGCTTTAACAACACAGTGGTAGGCGCAACAAAGCCCAGTGGGTCGAAGACTTTTGACAGATCCGATAATAGCGCCCGTTTGCTAGGGGCCTGTTTGGTTGCAATCATCGGTGTATTAACTAATAACCCATCTCGACCAGGATTCCAAGGAATGCCCAATATTTTAACGTTGTCCCCGATCGACGCATGTCCATGTAAACAATCTTCTTTTGGTATCGACTTCAAGAAACTCCAGCTGTTCGAACTCCATTTTCTCAACTTTAAATTTCCTTCATCAATAAAGAAATCAGTTGATCTTTTAATTTCATAAGTTCACCAACTGAATTGCATCCAGTTGGAATGTCATCCACGTACGCATCGAACGCTAGGACTCACGCGGCTAGTGGATATTTCGCTTCATAGTCTATGGCCAATTGTTTCAAAACCTGTACAGCCAAGAAGGGTGAAGGCGCCAATCCGTAGGTGACAGCACGCAATCGATAATGCTGCATAGAGTTTTTGCGGAACATCTTTTCTATATCCGAACAGCAAACATAACGATGTTGTCTGAATCGAAGGCAGACACCAAATAGATCTCGTTGAATGGAAGGCCCATTGAGTGACACTCCGCTTCCATCTTTTCCAGATCCATCAAACACCACTCTGCATTTGGTAGTGGTGCTTTCCGGTTTCAAGACGGCGTGATGCGGCAGATAGAAACAGTAGTATTTCCATATGACCGCTCTTCAGATATTCGTCCATGAAAGCGATATACTCTCTCTTGAGACTTCGGCCGCGACTAAACTTGCGTTCTAGTTCTGCAATTGGCTAACAGCTTGTGGAAAGGTTTCGCCAATTGGTGACATCGGGGCTTTGAATGGGTATTCTACTACATACGTGCCAGTTTGGGAACGGGTGTGAGTGGTGGTAAAGTGTTGCTCAGTCGGATCAAATATCTCCATTGTCGGTGTTTTCGATGGAATGCTATCCATCTCCATGAACGATCGCACCTGCGAATCGAGGTCCAGGTGAACATGATGAGTGGTTGCCAGTGGTTGGTTTTCCCAGAATGTACTATATGGACCTGCAAGAGTCCAACCAAAAATTGTATTTTTTTGCGATAGGAACGTTGTTACCAAAAGATCTTTGCTCTCCAGTACAGAATTTCCAGAGCTGATCTGATCCAAAAATGACATCTACTGCACCAACTGTGCCGAAAGATGGATCAGCTAAGCTAAGGTAACTTCAAAATTTCCTTCCATTGCGTTGAGCTCATGTCCACGTTTTGAGCTGGGAGAGCTGATGCAAGGGTGCTGAGGATGTACGTCTCGACCTCAATGTGGTGATCCGAATTGCAAGAGCAGATTCGAAACTTTACTAGTCCTCTGGTGACGCCGGCTGTGTTAGCCGCGAGACCACGAACTAGAACTTTTGCATAAGTACGTCGCATCCCAATCCGTTGGACAAATGATTCTGTTGCCAATGAGACTGTAAACCCAGTGTCAAGTAGAGCTCGGCAAGTGAAGGTCTTGCCCCGAGCGTCTTTCACTGATGTAAGAATGGTGGGTAAAAGCGTTTGCGAACCTGCATACGGAATATTCTGCAGGATGTAACGAGAAACTCTCTTGCTGTGCTTTGGAACTGCTATTTGATGACCTCGTGTAGTTTGAACATGATGACTAATAATAGCCGGGGATTCATCGTTAGATCCTGGGCTCTCAGGCTGATGAACTCGCACCGCGCTATCTCTGAATTCACGGCCAGTCGTCTGCTGCGCTGGATGAATCAGGGTGTTATGCTTTCTTTGACATACTCGACATGTATTCTTTAAAGGACAGGTTGCAATCCTGTGGTTTGGGCTTAAACAATTGAAGCACAAGTTGGCACTCGTGTGTGCGTGTCGTGCAACTGCATCAAGTGCTCTGAATTGTTCACATCTTGATAGCGGATGAGCGTGCTGCCACAGGGTGCATGGCTCGATCAATGGCTGGGTTTCCGTGTTGGAGTGATGAGTAGTAGCTATTCGTCGGCTGTAATTCGCTCGTGAAAATTGGCTCGATTCCAACGTATCACCTCGGGAGAGCAGAAATTTGATAAAACTGTCGATCGTTACAGTGTAATCCCCAGATTCACTGCGCTCTGCCCATGCTTGCCGAGTGTTGTTGTTCACCTTTGCCAGTAGCACATGAATTAACCAGGGATCTCGATTCTCACACTCTAATGCTCTTAGTCAGCGAATTACTTCATCGGCTACGTCAGCCATACCAGCATGGGTTTGTCAAGAATAGGTCTACCACAACTAACCTTTGACAGTTTACATCTTTTGTAATCCAAGGTTTTAAGAAACAAAAGCAAACTGATGTTATATATACGGATTTCAGTAAGGCTTTCGATTCGGTAAACCATGCCTTACTATTACATAAGCTGAATTTAGTTGGCTTTCCGGATGCTCTGCTTGCTTGGATTTCACAATATCTAAGCAATAGGAGGCAGAGGGTTCTTTTTTGGTCCTCTCTTTCTTTTAAATTTCAGAGTTCTTATGTAAGTTGCAACTTTACAGTTATATCAGCGCGCTATAGCTGCAATGGTCAGCAACGGTAATCGAACACTTTTGCTTTGCTTCGGGAGTTTCCATTAGATTTGCTGGGTCGGCTTGCCGACCATGGCTTAGCTTAAGTGAAATATTCTGTGTATTAAGAAGTCAGTTTTGAGTACAGCGCTCTTCCGATAAGTCGCTTAAATAAATATTCACTCCGGCACTTGGCCGTTAAATAATTTGTCGTAGAACAATGCTTAATGTTACTTTTCTTTACAAACTTTTGAATGGTGAGATTGACTCTTCCGAGCTGTTGAGCCAAATTAACATTTCTGTTCCCTCTAGAAGGACCCGGAATTTCACACCGCTTATACTTCCCACTTGCACAACTAACTTTTCTTTGCATGAACCTTTTCGTATACTATGTAGTGACTACAACAGATTTTGGCACGTTATCGGTTCCAAAACATCGCTTCCGGGTATAAAAACTGCGATTTTGTCCTTCCTCGCTCGTAATTAGTTGTAATCATCTTTATTTTAACCTATCCTGTTTTCTTTTTATATGTTACCTATTATCTTATTATATTAAATATTTTATATTTCTTTAGTTTAATTTATGTTCATATATGTAATACGCGTATGCCCTTAGGTCGGAGTGGGTAGAGGTTGTAACATTAACTTTACTTAGGGTCATTTCGTTACAGGCCCGGGCCTGGTGTTATGGGCCACTTGTTCGTACTGTACGACTACGTCTATTAAAAAAATTAAAGGTACGTGTCCCTCTCCGCCCACATTGCCAACAGAACAGCACCTGCGGGCATTCTCGTAGGAAATGATCAGTTTCCCCACATTTACGACATGCAGTGCGCATGTCCACGAGTGTTTCGGAGAGCTGGCAAATAGAGGTCCTGTTCATCTCAGATCTGGGAGACATATTCAAGTTGGCGGTTGTATGAATAAAAAGTTTATTTTGAGCCAAGATTGTACTAAGTCATGAGTCATTCCAAGAGTGTACTAAGTCATGAGTGTAAGCGAAGCCACTGCCTTCCTCTGATCGGACAGTCTTAAAATTGACCACCAAATTGGTTAAGTCGGGTAACGTTTGGAAATCAGTTCGTCAGGTTTAGAGCTTGGACTTTGGTAGCAGTATTCGAAGATTCTATCGAGTTCCTGTAACGGGAGTGACGAATCATAATTAACTTTGCTGGTTCGTTTATTATAAAACAGCTTTTATTTCACTCCATGTGATGGTTTCTGTTGACCAATAAGCAATTAACTCAACTCAACATACATTCTCGTTTTTCACCAGATGCTTGATATTGCATCAGCCAAAAAAGGTGTGACCATGCAACTTAAAGTTCAGAAAATAAAAAAAAAAGATCGTTTACATTTAAACTTAAATTTAAGTTTAAGAACTCAGCAACCGTTCCTCAACATTTTGCCGGGCCCTGAAACAATGTTTCTGAAGCTGGCAGGGGAGCCACCTAAACAATCTTCTTTTGGTATCGACTTCAAGAAACTCCAGCTGTTCGAACTCCATTTTCTCAACTTTAAATTTCCTTCATCAATAAAGAAATCAGTTGATCTTTTAATTTCATAAGTTCACCAACTGAATTGCATCCAGTTGGAATGTCATCCACGTACGCATCGAACGCTAGGACTCGCGCGGCTAGTGGATATTTCGCTTCATAGTCTATGGCCAATTGTTTTAAAACCTGTACAGTTAAGAAGGGTGAAGGCGCCAATACGTAGGTCACAGTACGCAATCGATAATGCTGCATAGAGTCTATTGTCGAACTGCGCCAGATGATCCGTTGATAGTTTGTATGATGGGGAGCAACCTCTATTTTGCGGAACATCTCTTCTATATCCGAACAGCAAACATAACGATGTTGTCTGAATCGAAGGCAGACACCAAATAGATTTCGTTGAATGGAAGGCCCATTGAGTGGCACTCCGCTTCCATCTTTTCCAGATCCATCAAACACCACTCTGCATTTGGTAGTGGTGCTTTCCGGTTTCAAGACGGCGTGATGCGGCAGATAGAAACAGTAGTATTTCCATATGACCGCTCTTCAGATACTCGTCCATGAAAGCGATATACTCTCTCTTAAAACTTCGGCCGCGACTAAACTTGCGTTTTAGTGACAGCAATTGGCTAACAACTTGTGGAAGGGTTTTGCCAATTGGTGACATCGGGGCTTTGAATGGGTATTCTACTACATACGTGCCAGTTTGGGAACGGGTGTGAGTGGTGGTAAAGTGTTGCTCAGTCGGATCAAATATCTCCAATGTCGGTGTTTTCGATGGAATGCTATCCATCTCCATGAACGATCGCACCTGCGAATCGAGGTCCAGGTGAACATGATGAGTGGTTGCCAGTGGTTGGTTTTCCCAGAATGTACTATATGGACCTGCAAGAGTCCAACCAAAAATTGTATTTTTATGCGATAGGAACGTTGTTACCAAAAGATCTTTGCTCTCCAGCACAGAATTTCCAGAGCTGATCTGATCCAAAAATGACATCCACTGCACCAACTGTGCCGAAAGATGGATCAGCTAAGCTAAGGTAACTTCAAAATTTCCTTCCATTGCGTTGAGCTCATGTCCACGTTTTGAGCTGGGAGAGCTGATGTAAGGGTGCTGAGGATGTACGTCTCGACCTCAATGTGGTGATCCGAATTGCAAGAGCAGATTCGAAACTTTACTAGTCCTCTGGTGACGCCGGCTGTGTTAGCCGCGAGACCACGAACTAGAACTTTTGCATAAGTACGTCGCATCCCAATCCGTTGGACAAATGATTCCGTTGCCAATGAGACTGTAAACCCAGTGTCAAGTAGAGCTCGGCAAGTGAAGGTCTTGCCTCGAGCGTCTTTCACTGATGTAAGAATGGTGGGCAAAAGCGTTTGCGAACCTGCATACGGAATATTCTCCAGGATGTAACGAGAAACTCTCTTGCTGTGCTTTGGAACTGCTATTTGATGACCTCGTGTAGTTTGAACATGATGACTAATAATAGCCGGGGATTCATCGTTAGATCCTGGGCTCTCAGGCTGATGAACTCGCACCGCGCTATCTCTGAATTCACGGCCAGTCGTCTGCTGAGCTGGATGAATCAGGGTGTTATGCTTTCTTTGACATACTCGACATGTATTTTGGGGTGATGAGTAGTAGCTATTCCTCGGCTGTGATTCGCTCGTGAAAATTGGCTCGATTCCAACGTATCACCTCGGGAGAGCAGAAATTTGATCGTTACAGTGTAATCCCCAGATTCACTGCGCTCTGCCCATGCTTGCCGAGTGTTGTTGTCCACCTTTGCCAGTAGCACATGAATTAACCAGGGATCTCGATTCTTACACTCTAATGCTCTTAGTCCGCGAATTACTTCATCGGCTACGTCAGCCATACCAGCATGGGTTTGTCAAGAATAGGTCTACCACAACTAACCTTTGACAGTTTACATCTTTTGTAATCCAAGGTTTTAAGAAACAAAAGCAAACTGATGTTATATATACGGATTTCAGTAAGGCTTTCGATTCGGTAAACCATGCAGTGCTCATGTCCACGAGTGTTTCGGAGAGCTGGCAAATAGAGGTCCTGTTCATCTCAGATCTGGGAGACATATTCAAGTTGGCGGTTGTATGAATAAAAAGTTTATTTTGAGCCAAGAGTGTACTAAGTCATGAGTCATTCCAAGAGTGTACTAAGTCATGAGTGTAAACGAAGCCACTGCCTTCCTCTGATCGGACAGTCTTGAAATTGACCACCAAATTGGTTAAGTCGGGTAACGTTTGGAAATCAGTTCGTCAGGTTTAGAGCTTGGACTTTGGTAGCAGATATTCGAAGATTCTATCGAGTTCCTGTAACGGCGAGTGACGAATCATAAATTAACTTTGCTGGTTCGTTTAATTATAAAATAGCTTTTATTTCACTCCATGTGATGGTTTCTATTGACCAATAAGCAATTAACTCAACTCAACATACATTCTCGTTTTTCACCAGATGCTTGATATTGCATCAGCCAAAAAAGGTGTGACCATGCAACTTAAAGTTCAGAATAATAAAAAAAAAAATCGTTTACATTCAAACTTAAATTTAAGTTTATGAACTCAGCAACCGTTCCTCAACATTTTGCCGGGCCCTGAAACAATGTTTCTGAAGCTGGCAGGGGAGCCACCTTGGTTATGGGACGAGTCATCTCTCCTGTAGCAGTCCTTAACCTAAGGGCTCGTACTAGACCGTCTAGGCCAGGGATCGTCTCGATAATGCGAGCCAGGATCCATGAAGCCGGAGGAGTATGAAAATCCTTTACTAATACGAGGTCATCAGGCTTCAGGTTTGCCGATTTCATTAACCATTTTGGTCTCTGCTTCAACGACGTAAGGTACTCAAGATGCCACCTTTTCCAAAAGCCTTGCAACATGGCTTGAGATTGCCGCCTGTAATCCAATCGGTTTGCCGGCACTTGGTCCAAATCTCCATTTGGCACTGTGGTGTAAGGACGACCGATCAACATGTGAGCGGGCGAAAGATATTTAGAAGTGGCACAAAGAGGCCGTGAGTTGATCACAGCTTTCACCTGTGTTAACAACGTATGCATTTGTTCGAATGTAAGAACGTCGTGGCCGATTACTCAGTGTAAATGAAGCTTCACAGAGCGCACACCCGATTCCCATTTGCCTCCCCAGTGAGGCGCATGTGGCGGAAGTAACATTCAGTTGATGCCTTCGATCGTCATTTCGTCCATTGTCGCCGAACATCGTCACACATTTGCCTCGCCTTGAAATAAAAACGTCTAAGAGCAGCCAAAAAGGTATCAGTGCTAAGGTTGTTGCCAGCTCCAAGTGTAAAGCTGAGGTTGCCATGCATACGAAGAGACATATGTATCCTTTTTCCTTTTGAGCGTTCCTTCCTTTATATGTCTTCATCATGATTGGGCCAGCATAATCACAGCCTGTATTTTCGAACGAAATTGCTTGCCGAACTCTCACTGACGGGGGTCGGCCATTAGTTGGTTGCTGGTATGTGCTCGCTGTCTGAAGCACTTTAGACAGTTGTGAGTAACTTTACGAATCAGATTTCTGGCTCCCATTATCCAGAAACGTTGACGAATGAAGACAAAGAAGGCTGAAACTCTTGGGTGTAGATTATGTTAATGCTCGTGTTCCAAAATCAGGTGAGATATGCGATGCTTCCTCGGCAAGATGAGCGGATGCTTGGCTGAATATGATAACTCTGAATTATTGAGGCGACCTCCTACACGTAGAAGCCCAATGTCATCTAATATCGGCGTCAGGGTACACAGCTTCGAGCCTTTTGGTATCCTCCTTCATTTCGTAGCGATTTTCGTTATTTATGCCATTCGCTGCAAACATAGGTTCCTGGCCGCCTTTTCGCCTCTTTTCGATACTCGTCATCTGAAATTAAGTTAGAGATTTGTCTATCATTTTCGTTACCTAAATTAAGATGTGTCTTAGCCAGCCAGTCGGGACCCTTCCATCAGAGAGTAAACGGGAGTATGTCGTCAGCCAGCATTCCTCTAGAAGCGCAGTCTGTGGGGTTTTGCTTGGTATTAACATGGCGCCTCGAGTTCCTTGGTATTACTTCCAATATTTCGGCAGTACGATTGCCAATAAACGTCTTCAAACTAGCTGGCAAATGGTTCAGCCATGCCAACACAATTGTCGAATCACACCAAGCATATACGGTGCTTTCTAGATCCTTCCAAGCTAACTTGATTGATGCAATCAGCCGACTTAGCAGAAGTGCGTCACATAATTCCAAACGAGGGAGCGATTGCTGCTTAAGTAGAGTGTTGGTGTTTAGATTATATAAAATAAGCTAACATTAAGACAATTATAATATAGAACAAATGGAAATGTATGTCAATTAAGTATGTAACCCGATTATAGATATCGATGGCTCATCAGTCATAAGTAGATCAGTAAACAATAAAGACCTAGTTAATTAAGCTGCTATGGTTTGCGATTATCAATAAAAACGTATTTTGCTGACCTAACACTATGTCGAACTATGCACTGGTGAGCTCGTTTTTTTTGTACTATAAAAGAAATGCATTATTCTTAGTATGATCAGATACCAATTGTAGCTACATCGGGTGTGCATCGCTGTGTCTTTGGCCCCCATCTCTACCTTTGTAATCTCACTCCGAGGTCCACCCAATTTATGTGTTGGTTGCGACAACCTTTAGTCACTGGTTTATGTGCTAGTGCCTATATATATATATAAATAAATAAACATTTAATACCTTCAAGAAATACTAACGTCTTTCATTGAACATTTTGGTGACCCCGACATTGGCGGCTCCAAGTTATAAAAGGAAAAGACTTGGTGAAACCGTCATCAAGCGAGAATAATTGGTCAACCCAGGCGACCAATCTCTCAACAACAAGGAAACTGGTCAACTAGGCGACTACTTTCTTTGCACGCGTTGGACACAGAACAATCCTAAGCGGGGGCACAAATTGATAAACATTTCACATCAATCTGGGGTCCCGACGAAAAACATCGCAATTGATTAACTTGGCAATCATTGCGTAGCCACCTTGGCGAATAAAACAATTTATTGGAAAACTAGGAGTTGATTTTCCGCAACGGGGTAGCAGTGCATACCCATTGAATAAAAGATGATCAACTAGGCGATCACTTTGTCAAAAAACATTTAACAACGATTTGAGTCAACGAGGCGACCAAGTCATAAAAAGTTATTTTTATATAAAATAAAGTTTGATCAACTCATAAACTCTGTTGCATTCCCTGGCGTCAGCAATAACTGACCTAGTTAACTCGGTCAGTAACCCAGATAGTACACACAAGTACATAGTTAGCATTGGTCAGCAATTTTTGAAATAAAGAAAAGAAACTCAAAAATTGGTCACTGTCGTGGCATTTATGAGCGTAAAAGAATAGGTATATTGAAAATAAAAATAAACTATTGTTAAAACACTAATCAAAAGGCTACTTCGATTTATTTCTTATTCTTATTTGTGTTACACTTGACCAATTTTAGGAACGAGTCGGAGCGTTCCCTGTCTTTGACAAAATAAATAAACTCCCATCGGGTCAAGTACTAGTACAGATAAGCAATTACATAAGAATAAAAAAAAAAAAAAAAAAAAAAACAAAACAACATGGAGGAGTTTTATAAACAGCAGACAGAACGAAGAGAGGCAATCCAGGCCTTCATTCGGAATACCAAAAATGATTCTTTCGCCAGGAAAACGAAGCCATCTTATTTCGAGGAGAAACTTGAGCTCCTGGAATACATGTGGGAGAACTTCGAGAAAAGTCATCAGGAGTTGATGGACAAATTAAATAACGTGCCAACTGAAGATGACTACTTTGTAACGGACTATTTCAGCAAAATGAAGGCGGTTGTATCTAATATAGTGGAAGATTGGAAGGACCATTTGGCAAAAATAAAACTAGAGAGACAAGCTCGCCAACGAGAGGAAGAGCGAGCCGTGATTAAACCACTGGTTCGCAAGCAAAGTGCTCTGCTGGATTCATTGTCCAGGACATTAAGCCAAATTGTGCCCGAAGAAAAAATGACTTACAAATCGGTAGTCGACAAATTATGGATGCATATTGAAGAAATCAAGTATGAGTTGCATCGGCTAGCTGAAAATCCAGCCGAAGCCGGATATAATATAAATAAGTTTGTGGCCGCAGAAAATACAATGCTGAAATTCTGTGTGGCACCAGCAGATAATGTATTGATACAATAACCGCCTGTATTGCAATCGATACAATCATTGCAACTACCCAAAATTCCCATTACAAAATTTGATGGTAATTATTAGAAATGGCAACAATTTATGACATCTATAAAAAGGTGGTTCATGAGTCAAATGTATCCACGATAGAGAAAATGTGGTCAAACCTGTCTGGAGAAGCAGAGAGGTTGATACGGCACCTGGAATTCACAGAAGCCAATTACAACACTGCTTGGTCAGTGTTGCAGGAACGTTTTAATAACAAACGAGTTCTAGTAACAGCCATACTGGCAAAGCTGCTTGATCACCCAAATGTGGGAAATGACGCAGCTTCGATAAAGAATTTGCATGATAACATTTTTGAATCATTGCAAGCCTTAAAAAATGTAGGCGTCAATATGGAATCGTCAGATGCTGTCATAATGTTTCATATGACAAGAAAATTGGATAGATTCAACCACGCACTATATGAGCAATCTCTTTCCAACACAAGGGATCTGCAGGAAGTAAAGGACTTCCTATCCTTCTTGGAACAGCGTTTCCTAACATTAGAGGCGATTGGGAAACCAAGAAACGAAAATCGCAGCATTGAAAAACCAAATCCAAGGAAGACATGCGCAACAGCATCTGGGACAAACAGTACCTTGTGTGCTTTCTGCGAAAGAGCAAAGCACAAACTCTTCCAATGTGAAAAGTTCAAAGTCAAATCCGCAGCAGAGCGGCTTAATTGGGTGCAGAGACACAAATTGTGTGTCAATTGCTTCAAGCCGGACCATATGGCAAAAAATTGCTTCTGGAGGGGATGGTTTAAGTGCGATAAAAAACATAACACAATGTTACATTTATAAACAGACAACCAAAGTGCTACATCTGCGTCTGCAGCTTCTGCATATGGAATTGGCCGAAAATACACCCTGTTGGCAACGGCCAAGGTATTGGTAAAAGGGATCAATGAAAGGAAAGGTGAATTTCGAGCACTCCTGGATAGCGGCTCACAAGTAAATCTCGTTTCAGAGAAACTGGTAAAGAAGTTTTCGTTAAAAATTAGCGAGACTCATGTGCACATAAATGGAGTGGGTGGTCAACCACAGATAAGCAAGGCGCGTGTAAGCTTGGTTGACCCTTCCATCAGAGAGTAAACGGGAGTATGTCGTCAGCCAGCATTCCTCTAGAAGCGCAGTCTGTGGGGTTTTGCTTGGTATTAACATGGCGCCTCGAGTTCCTTGGTATTACTTCCAATATTTCGGCAGTACGATTGCCAATAAACGTCTTCAAACTAGCTGGCAAATGGTTCAGCCATGCCAACACAATTGTCGAATCACACCAAGCATATACGGTGCTTTCTAGATCCTTCCAAGCTAACTTGATTGATGCAATCAGCCGACTTAGCAGAAGTGCGTCACATAATTCCAAACGAGGGAGCGATTGCTGCTTAAGTAGAGTGTTGGTGTTTAGATTATATAAAATAAGCTAACATTAAGACAATTATAATATAGAACAAATGGAAATGTATGTCAATTAAGTATGTAACCCGATTATAGATATCGATGGCTCATCAGTCATAAGTAGATCAGTAAACAATAAAGACCTAGTTAATTAAGCTGCTATGGTTTGCGATTATCAATAAAAACGTATTTTGCTGACCTAACACTATGTCGAACTATGCACTGGTGAGCTCGTTTTTTTGTACTATAAAAGAAATGCATTATTCTTAGTATGATCAGATACCAATTGTAGCTACATCGGGTGTGCATCGCTGTGTCTTTGGCCCCCATCTCTACCTTTGTAATCTCACTCCGAGGTCCACCCAATTTATGTGTTGGTTGCGACAACCTTTAGTCACTGGTTTATGTGCTAGTGCCTATATATATATATAAATAAATAAACATTTAATACCTTCAAGAAATACTAACGTCTTTCATTGAACATTTTGGTGACCCCGACATTGGCGGCTCCAAGTTATAAAAGGAAAAAGACTTGGTGAAACCGTCATCAAGCGAGAATAATTGGTCAACCCAGGCGACCAATCTCTCAACAACAAGGAAACTGGTCAACTAGGCGACTACTTTCTTTGCACGCGTTGGACACAGAACAATCCTAAGCGGGGGCACAAATTGATAAACATTTCACATCAATCTGGGGTCCCGACGAAAAACATCGCAATTGATTAACTTGGCAATCATTGCGTAGCCACCTTGGCGAATAAAACAATTTATTGGAAAACTAGGAGTTGATTTTCCGCAACGGGGTAGCAGTGCATACCCATTGAATAAAAGATGATCAACTAGGCGATCACTTTGTCAAAAAACATTTAACAACGATTTGAGTCAACGAGGCGACCAAGTCATAAAAAGTTATTTTTATATAAAATAAAGTTTGATCAACTCATAAACTCTGTTGCATTCCCTGGCGTCAGCAATAACTGACCTAGTTAACTCGGTCAGTAACCCAGATAGTACACACAAGTACATAGTTAGCATTGGTCAGCAATTTTTGAAATAAAGAAAAGAAACTCAAAAATTGGTCACTGTCGTGGCATTTATGAGCGTAAAAGAATAGGTATATTGAAAATAAAAATAAACTATTGTTAAAACACTAATCAAAAGGCTACTTCGATTTATTTCTTATTCTTATTTGTGTTACACTTGACCAATTTTAGGAACGAGTCGGAGCGTTCCCTGTCTTTGACAAAATAAATAAACTCCCATCGGGTCAAGTACTAGTACAGATAAGCAATTACATAAGAATAAAAAAAAAAAAAAAAAAAAAAACAAAACAACATGGAGGAGTTTTATAAACAGCAGACAGAACGAAGAGAGGCAATCCAGGCCTTCATTCGGAATACCAAAAATGATTCTTTCGCCAGGAAAACGAAGCCATCTTATTTCGAGGAGAAACTTGAGCTCCTGGAATACATGTGGGAGAACTTCGAGAAAAGTCATCAGGAGTTGATGGACAAATTAAATAACGTGCCAACTGAAGATGACTACTTTGTAACGGACTATTTCAGCAAAATGAAGGCGGTTGTATCTAATATAGTGGAAGATTGGAAGGACCATTTGGCAAAAATAAAACTAGAGAGACAAGCTCGCCAACGAGAGGAAGAGCGAGCCGTGATTAAACCACTGGTTCGCAAGCAAAGTGCTCTGCTGGATTCATTGTCCAGGACATTAAGCCAAATTGTGCCCGAAGAAAAAATGACTTACAAATCGGTAGTCGACAAATTATGGATGCATATTGAAGAAATCAAGTATGAGTTGCATCGGCTAGCTGAAAATCCAGCCGAAGCCGGATATAATATAAATAAGTTTGTGGCCGCAGAAAATACAATGCTGAAATTCTGTGTGGCACCAGCAGATAATGTATTGATACAATAACCGCCTGTATTGCAATCGATACAATCATTGCAACTACCCAAAATTCCCATTACAAAATTTGATGGTAATTATTAGAAATGGCAACAATTTATGACATCTATAAAAAGGTGGTTCATGAGTCAAATGTATCCACGATAGAGAAAATGTGGTCAAACCTGTCTGGAGAAGCAGAGAGGTTGATACGGCACCTGGAATTCACAGAAGCCAATTACAACACTGCTTGGTCAGTGTTGCAGGAACGTTTTAATAACAAACGAGTTCTAGTAACAGCCATACTGGCAAAGCTGCTTGATCACCCAAATGTGGGAAATGACGCAGCTTCGATAAAGAATTTGCATGATAACATTTTTGAATCATTGCAAGCCTTAAAAAATGTAGGCGTCAATATGGAATCGTCAGATGCTGTCATAATGTTTCATATGACAAGAAAATTGGATAGATTCAACCACGCACTATATGAGCAATCTCTTTCCAACACAAGGGATCTGCAGGAAGTAAAGGACTTCCTATCCTTCTTGGAACAGCGTTTCCTAACATTAGAGGCGATTGGGAAACCAAGAAACGAAAATCGCAGCATTGAAAAACCAAATCCAAGGAAGACATGCGCAACAGCATCTGGGACAAACAGTACCTTGTGTGCTTTCTGCGAAAGAGCAAAGCACAAACTCTTCCAATGTGAAAAGTTCAAAGTCAAATCCGCAGCAGAGCGGCTTAATTGGGTGCAGAGACACAAATTGTGTGTCAATTGCTTCAAGCCGGACCATATGGCAAAAAATTGCTTCTGGAGGGGATGGTTTAAGTGCGATAAAAAACATAACACAATGTTACATTTATAAACAGACAACCAAAGTGCTACATCTGCGTCTGCAGCTTCTGCATATGGAATTGGCCGAAAATACACCCTGTTGGCAACGGCCAAGGTATTGGTAAAAGGGATCAATGAAAGGAAAGGTGAATTTCGAGCACTCCTGGATAGCGGCTCACAAGTAAATCTCGTTTCAGAGAAACTGGTAAAGAAGTTTTCGTTAAAAATTAGCGAGACTCATGTGCACATAAATGGAGTGGGTGGTCAACCACAGATAAGCAAGGCGCGTGTAAGCTTGGTTGTAAGGTCAAGATACAAGAAGTTCGCGATGCTAGTTGAGGCATTTGTATTGCCACACATAATAGGTGACCAACCCACAGAACAAATAACGTAGGAAGTCACATTACCAGAGAACATTCAATTAGCGGACCCAACATTTGATAAACCAGGAAAAATTGATATGCTGTTGGGAGCTGATGATCACTATGCTGTACTGCTACCAGAAAGGAGACGGGGCAATCGAAACCGCCCAACATTACAAAACTCAGAGTTTGGATGGATTATTGCTGGCAGAATTAATATGTCAACGTCAGTCTCAATCACATGTATGGTAGGCATGACGAATCCAGAGGAATCACTAGAACGATTCTGGCAGCTAGACACACTAGAGCCAATAAAAAGGTACAGGAGTCCGGATGAAGAGTATTGTGAAAAATTCTTCCTTGATAACCTACACACGGCGGCGGACAATCGACTAATTGTAAAGCTTCCATTTGCTGAAGAGGCGTCATCTCTTGGAGAATCTCGGGAAGTAGCCATAAGAAGATTCATGTCGTTAGAGAGGCGAATGAACCCAGACATAAAAAAAGAGTATGTAAAATTTATGTCAATATGAACAGCTTGCACATATGAAGCAGATAATGGTAGAACAAATTCTCAAGAACCATTACTTTATACCGCATCGTTGTGTACTATAACCAGAAAGTACCACCTTCAAGCTAAGGGTTGTATTTGATGCATCATGCAAAACGTCTTCAGGAAAATCACTGAACGACATTTTGTATCCTGGACAAGTTGTACAGAGTCAACTCTTCTCAATTCTTCTGCGGTTCAGGACACACAAATATGTGTTCACGGCAGATATTGAAAAAATGTATCGTCAAGTTTGGAAACCCTGCCGATCAATTCTATCAGATGATTGTGTGGAGAGAGGATCCAAGTGAAAAACTGAAGTTTTATCGTTTAAAAACGGTGACTTATGGAACCACATCAGCACCATATTTAGCGACAAAGACTCTGGAATATTTGGCTCTGAAAAACATGGAAAAATTGTTTTCTGGAGCATTGGCATTAAAAAATGACTTTTATGTTGATGATTGTCTCTAGAAGTCTTGAGACATAAGGGTTTCAATTTACGAAAATGGTGTTCAAATAGCAGTCAAATTCTAATCTCGGTGACACACTGGAACAAACAAGTGTCAAAACATTGGGAATCATATGGGCACCCAAAGAAGATCAATTAAGTGGAAAGGCTCCAATGCATACAAATGGAATAACCAGACGATCCTCTAGGCCTGTTCGCACTGGTAGTGCTAAGATAGAAAATGCTTCTTCAACATGTTGCCAACGAACGAATTGAGATGGATTGTGACCTGCCGCCGTATTTGGAGAAGCAATTGGAAGCCTACAGAGAGGATGTACAGGTATTAAACCACATGAAAATTCCAAGGCATATTTTTGATGGCAAGGTCCCCACTAAAAAGGAACTACCGACATTCGTTGATGCATCAGAAAAGGCGTATGGAGCGGCAGTTTATGTCCGATCAACCTATAAAAATGGCCAAATTTCGGTTCTGTCTCGAGGCATATCAGCAGCCCAGTCTAGCACACATACATTATGGTTGTATGGACCACCATTTTTGCATAGACCACAACGACACCGCTGAGAAGAAAACCAAGGTATTCAGCATGGTGGCTGACACTACAAACAACAAGAGTGAACGGATATATAATACCGGCCTCAGTTCTTTAAACAAGTCATGGGCGACTTACCTGAACATCGGGTATCTCAGAATAGACCCTTTCTTAATGCCGGAATTTCCTCGAGTAAGGTTCGAGGAAAACGTCCCGACAAAGCGTACATTGCAATATTTGTATGCTTTGCAACCAAGGCAGTACACTAGGAGTTGGTCGGAGACCTGTCCACCTCCTCATTTGTGGGCGCGCTTCAGCGCTTTATTGGGCGCAGAGGAAGATGCCAAACATTATACTGCGATAATGCAACAAACTTTGTTGAAGCAAACAACCAACTTAAGGAGCTGACCGATACAATACACTCAGAAACGGCAGCAGGTAGTATCAAGGAATTTTGCAATCAAAAAGGAGTGCAATTTAAGTTTATACCACCACGATCTCCACATTTCGGAGGATTATGGAAAGCTGCGGTAAAGTCTGCTAAGCATTTACTGTTAAAAAACGTATCAACAGCAAACTTAACGTTTGAACAACTGTCTACCATAATTGTCAATGTTGAACTCTCGTCCGTTAACGCCAAACTCAGTGATCCCAACGACTTGACAGCTCTAACCCCAGGCCATCTATTGATCGGAGAACCATTAGTAGCCCAACCAGATGCAGAGCCAGTAACACAGCGATCGATTCCAGAACAGTGGAAATTAGTGCAACGGCTTAAGCATACATTCTGGACACAATGGTCTCAAGAGTACCTACAAGAATTGCAGGGTACATCTAAGTGGAAAAAACATATAACAATGTCAAAGAAAGCATGATGGTAATTCTAAAGGAGGATAATGTGCGAATCTTGCAGTGGACGATTGGACAAATTGTTAAATTATATTCATACGTTATACGTTAAAACGGTCAGGGCACCTACAAACGGGCTATCGACGCTATAACGATAGCTATAACGATCTGCCTAGTGACGTTGTTACATCCTAAAGCATTTACTCAAAGGACTAACGTAACTCAATTCAACCCCAAACCAGGCATATAATGTGAAAGTATTGGCACAGGAAGGATGGCAATGTCTGACTAGACTATTGTGGCATATTACGATCTCGAAACATATTGGGCCGACCTGAAAACATTTTCAGACGGAGTAGTAAAGGTTGGAGATATATGCGTGTTAATGAAGGTTCCAGAGGCTTGCACCGCAATGCAGAGACTCTTCGAGCATGTCAACTCAGAGCTACGGACAGGAAACGATCTCCTTAACATAGAACGCCAACGACGATCACCATTAGATATAATTGGAAACATTGCGAACGGCTTTTTTGGTGTGCTGGACTCCAAGTATGCAATAGAGATGTCAGGCACGATGCGAAAGGTTTAATCAAATGAAGACTACTTATTGCATTTGCTGCAAAACCAGACATCTGTCAATTGACTCAATGATAAATATCATTAAGCGAGACGAAGCCACAATTGAAAATCAGATGAAACTAATGGAACAATAAGTAAACGACATAACCAAGGTCCAGGACAATGCGGTAAAAGCATTGCAATGGGATATCCCGCTAACTACTCAGATGACAGTGACTGCAGGGAATTTGCATCGAATTCAAACCGAAATTTCGTAGCAAAATAAGCCGGTTACTACTATCACCAGGCCAGCTTCGGGAACATCTGAACCAACTTAAGAGACATCTTCCGTTTGGTTTGGATTTGCCAGTTCTAGATAGCGACGTCTTGGAACTATACGGCTTAATGAAGGCACAAGGCACAATCGCAAACAATCATGTAATATTTAAGATCACATTTCCATTAGTGGCAACGCAGGCAGTGCAACTGTATAACCTGGTACCCATTCCAGCAATTGGCATGGGATTGTAACATGGGAACATTAAAATTCCCATTATTGTTGTCAACAAAGAAGAGAATCAATATATTGGGCTCTCAAGAGCAGATTTGAAACAATGCCATCAGCTCAACAACGAGCAATATATTTGTTTTGATAAACAAACGACGTTTACGGCTAATAGCAACTGTGAGTTCCAGCTATTAAAAAAGACAAAATCATCAACTTGTCAAATACAACATACAAACAGGTCATTCGTGTGGTACGACATGTATCACAAAAATCAGTGGATTTTTGCCACCACTAGACCAATTGAACTCGCAGTGACCTGTGACGATAATATACAAAGTGTCACTATTAAGAAGACTGGATTGTTAACTCTAGACCCGACGTGCACAGCAAGGAGTTCTGCTATACGAATAACAGGTCACCGTATAACAACGACAGACACAATGAAATTGTCATATGTCCGATTTGGCAATTTCAGCATTGGCCCAACAAAAGTAGCGCCAACAACAAAATTCACAAAGATGCAGCTAAGCTACGACGAACTAAGCAACATTCAAGGAAACCTGGAAACAAAGCAAAATTGGAGATTACCAGAAGACCCCATCCAGCCGGTTCACCATGTTATCGTCTCCTACGTAGCGCTAACAATACCATTGGTTCTTGTGATGGTACATGGAACAAGAAGATGCTCACAACCTCCAAGACACAATGGTCCAGAGCAGACAACCGTGAGGATCCCCAATCCCATACCGACTCCTGCTGCAGTAAGCCCAGCCCCCAGCAATTTTGCGGTCGACGTTGGATAACGTTGAACAGGTGTTCAACGGCCGGGAGTATGTTGGTGTTTAGATTATATAAAATAAGCTAACATTAAGACAATTATAATATAGAACAAATGGAAATGTATGTCAATTAACTGCCATACTAGTTCACGGTCCGAGAGTATACGACTGCTACGTATGCTTTTATTGAGGCGTATGAGAAGGCGTGTAACTCTATTCGTTTGCCGACATACCCAATATGACGCCGTATCTTCAACTGCCTTATGTTATTAATGCCTTATAATATTAATGAATTTGCTGTGCATTCGCTCAATCTTATACCATATGTGAAAATGTCACATTTTGGTTCCCAATGTATTCCTAATACCTTGACGGAGGAGGCATCTCCAGTCACACTTGTCGCTGCTGCTTCTTCTAAAGGACCGATCCCGTAGGTATTGGATACCCATTTTCCAAGCATAGAAATCATCCAATAGAATCTTGGCAGCTGTTGGATATTTATGCTTTAGATCGATGGCAAGTTGTTCTAACACACGTACGGCTAAAACCGGTGCACAGGCTGTTCCATAGGTTACCGTACAAAGCTGGTACTGTTGCAGCTCTTCAGTTGGGTTTTCTCTCCATACAATTCGTTGATAATTTCGGTGATTTTCAGAAATCAATATTTGCCTAAACATTTTAATGATGTCTGCGCAAAAAACAAACTTATAAAGTCGAAAGCGTAAACACACATCTATTAGGTTACGCTGAATACTTGGGCCCACTAGTAACTCATCGTTTAGTGATCTGCCACTCTAATCTTTATAAGATCCATCAAATACAATTCTCAATTTCGTACCAATAACCGGATGGTGAGGCATATAAAACATGTGTTCTTTAGGTGCACTCGTCTTCTCTGTTTCATCAAGGATGCGCATGTGTCCCAAAGCGATGTATTCGCGCATGAACCTTGTATACTCTTCCTTTAACCTTTTATCTTTCTGAAGTCGACGTTATACTGAATAAAATCGTGATGTTGCTCCCTGAAGAGTATCTGCAAACTTAGCATCCGAGTTCTTAAATGGAGGCTCAACACTATACCTTCCACTTGAGTCACGAAAGTGTGTAGAGCAAAAATGATTCTCGACCTTCAAATCATCAGCCGTGGGCGGTAAACTGCCACTTAATTCTTCCAATTCCCAAAATCTTTGGAGCGATGTATTTATTTCGATCGTAGATAACAGAGATGCTGTATTTGATCCTTGTTTAGCTGCAATTGAGGTGACCACCCACCCGAATATTGTGGATATTGCAATTATGTTTCCATGTTTATCTAATACCTTTTCTCCTGTGAATGCGGACCACACATAGTCGCTACCCAACAAAATGTCCACATGCTTAGCGCTGGTTTCCGGTCTATCAGCCAGTTCTAACCCATCGAAAACTTACAAAACGGCCGGGTCGACTTCATCCTTTGGCAATAGGGTAGTTATTTTACCTAAGACATGAGCTGTAATATCTAGTGTATGCTTCGAGAACCTTGATTTCAAGTGTACTGCGCTGACTCCTCTTGTAGTATCCGCCTTGACTGACGAAAATCCTGAGACAAGCATAAGTATAGTGAGCGTAAAAGGCCCAGTGATCGTATGCAATGCTCCGAAATGCATGATAGTTCTGATCCACTATCAAAGAGAACACGACAAGTGGTGTATGATCCCTTTGAATTTAATTCCAAAACTAGAGCAATACACTAGGCAATACACTCCTTGGTTCTCCTCGCGGCTGTTGATTTGCCGCAGAACGTGCTAACTAACTCTGTGATTCTATAGATTGGACCTCCTTTACTTGCTTAGTTTCGGCAATCATGGCTACTGTGGGATTAATGCTCTTTTCTTCGACTTGGCGATGTAGCAGCGTGTGGTGTTAGTCCTGATAATGTTTGCATCTATACTTGGATTCACATCTTAAAATACCATGGTCAGGCCTTAGACAACTGAAACACAAACGTTTCTACTTAGCAAATGAGTAGCGCCTCTCCACAGAGAACCAAGAACTGGTCACAGTTGTACAGATTATGCTCTTTAGACTCACATTTAAGACACGCTCTTGAGTCTGTGAAAATCAGTATCCGAGTATATTTCTTAACGTTTGATTGTGCGACTTGTTCGCAGCGGCTTAACTCGAACTCATCACAACGTTCTCCGAGAAATCTAAGAAAATCCTTAATGGTTGGAGATGTCCCCTCACGGCTATAGGACACCCATTTGCATTGCGACTCTGCATCAATTTTATCCAGTAGAAAATAGATCACCCAACAGTCGCGATTATTAGGCCACGTACAACTTCACTTGCCCCATCGGCAATCGGATACATCTGTCACCCTTGTTGATGGTAGACGTCTAAAATTATCCAAAAGCGAGTTTACGACATGACGAGGTCGATCATAACGTTCCATTAGCCCTGCCCAAGCAGTCTCGTACGCCGCTCCTGTTAACGGCAAATGATTTTTTAAACTTGCAGCCTCATCTCATCACAGAGAAAAGACTTGAGATATTGAAACTTCTGAGCTGCGAGATTATTTCGTTGACTCCCTCACTGGAGTCCACGACCTTAGTTGATTTAACTGGGTTAACCAATGTTCCCAGTTCCTTTAAATGCAGTTGTGCAGTTAAGTACTTCATCTCATAATCTCCGTAGTCACCCATGGGGTCAACGTACCCTTGCGATTCTTGAAAATCAAACATATCATCAGTGGACCGATCAAACTCCTTCCACACGGTGTCGAGTCTGATCATCACAGTATCCACCACATCCGCTGTGCAGTTCTCAGGCGGATTCTCCGAAAGTGTCAACAGCCGCGTGAGGCTGGACTTTAACTTGGTGCGTGTTGCCTATAGTTTTTCCATCTTAAACTTGAGTAGAATTGCCTATCCCAACACAATCCAGATCCGGCTCGAAGGACCAAATTTATGACGAATCATAAATTAACTTTGCTGGTTCGTTTAATTATAAAATAGCTTTTAT
Organism: Drosophila tropicalis; assembly: GCF_018151085.1. NCBI lineage: Eukaryota > Metazoa > Arthropoda > Insecta > Diptera > Drosophilidae > Drosophila > Drosophila tropicalis. The sequence goes on from NW_027173482.1 coordinate 932,574, forward strand.
TTCACTCCATGTGATGGTTTCTGTTGACCAATAAGCAATTATCTCATGTCAACATACATTCTCGTTTTTCACCAGACGCTTGATATTGCATCATCCAAAAAAGGTGTGACCATGCAACTTAAAGTTCAGAATAATAAAAAAAGATCATTTACATTCAAACTTAAATTTAAGTTTAAGAACTCAGCAACCGTTCCTCAACAGCGAGTAATAAGCTCTTTTCATCATTAATCGGATATTCACAAGATATTCTTTGTGTGGTTCCTAAGACGCTGTTTTCGAGCGCATATACTGTATGAACTTAGCCTTAAAATTCAACCCATGTCATTTTTGAATACGCTATTGTTTGCCAGCAACTTTTGGCCCGTCCGGTTAATAAGATGGTTATAATCGGAGACAATATCTCCAAACTCAGGTGCTACGTGGCAGCTCTGGTCTTTATGTGCTCTTAAATCTAGAAGAGGGGCGTAGTTTAAATTGAACCCCAAAACAAAAGAGGGAAGAGATGCCAGCTAGTGTCGAGCGGGGGTTTACCGATTCGTGCTCGGGGTGTGAGTGAGTTATTCTTTTTCGCGGATCCTGGGACGGACAGGCGGCTGCAGCAGAAGTATGACCACTGACAGGGTAACTACCCGATCCAGTCGTGTCGTGCCCAGCGTCGATGACACTTAGTCAGATCGTTTTCTCCTGTTAGCAGGGCAATGGCTTCCTGATGGTTGCTCCTGCAGAGCACCGGGTGCGACCACCTCTATGCGGCAGAGATAGATCGGGGCGTCGGACCATGTCGCTTAATGGGCACACCGGGTGTAACTGCCCCTTGCTACCGCTCCCAAACGGAGACCATTTCCTTGACCAAGAGCTTGGTTGCGACATGCTGTGAAATATTATATATTTCAAAACTACCATGTACTCTGAATTTTCCTAACGAGACCCTTCGAGTGCGGTTTTCAATCAAACTATAATTAAGATTAAGATACAATATTCAGATTCGTTAGATTAGCTATGCCAAGTATGGGCGCATAGAGCCTCTCTTTAGGAGGGAGGGGGTCTTTGGGCAGGCGCACCCACCATCAAGCGGTCGTGCGGTCTGTAGGGACGAAGGCTTATGTTTTCAAAAGGCCTTAGTTCTTGGCGTTCGCCGTCATTACGGTTAAAGGCTCTTAATTCTGCTTTACTTGCTGTGCGTTGCTCAGGCTCGTGGAGTTCTAGTAATCTGACGACATTGCTGGAAAGAAACTTGATTATTTTGTATGGGCCTTTATACTTATTCGCAAATTCCGCATTGAATCTTTTGTTGGCATTAGACGACAGATGATGTCTGAGCATAACCATGCTTCCGATACTAGGACGCCAGTCCCGTCGTTTTAGGTCGTAATCCTTCTTCTAATCCTGGGAGGCATGGCGTTGGTTCTCATGTACCATTTCGCTCACTTCAAATCCTTCTCAGGAACCTCAGCTTCTACCAAAGCCAACCGGGTGTCCATATTATTATTGGCTCCTTATCTTCGGCAGGCTGGTCTAGGTCTAAAGAACGGTTTCTGGCACTGGAGGCGGCAAGGCCGAGCGCGACAGGCATGCTGGTTTACCGCTACGCGGAGAGTCTGTATTGTAATGCGTTTCTATTGGACCTGACAGATTTGTAAGTGCGAGTTGGTATCCGAAACTACCGATGGACAAATTGTGAAATTGACGGGCCTGTTAAATTCATCAAACGGTGGCAAATGCAAGAGATAATTCTCACATCATATGGAAGTGCTCTAAAGGAAACCCCCAGGATAAGAGGGTCCATCATCGACGGCATCAGTAACAAAGTCATAAGTACTGTCTGCGCACCGAGACCGATATTCACCTTATCGGCGGTATTAATGTTAGTATGAATGTCTCCAAAGTATATCGGCGAAGTTCTGAAGTGCCACTTGCTCGTTTATGAAACTCTTGTTCGCTCCGGAATCAATCTTGCTACCATTGGTCTATTGTTAATGAGTCGATCCCTCCGTTTGGCCCAGATTGACACGGAGGTTCGGTCCGTTTCCTGAACAATGGCAGCAATCAATGGTACGTGTCCTTTTCCGCCCACATTGCCAACAGAACAGCACCTGCGGGCATTCTCGTAGGAAATGATCAGTTTCCCAACATTTACGACATGCAGTGCGCATGTCCACGAGTGTTTCGGAGAGCTGGCAAATAGAGGTGCTGTTCATCTCAGATCTGGGAGATATATTCAACTTGGCGGTTGTATGAATAAAATTGACCACCAACTTGGTTAAGTCGGGTAACGTTTTGAAAACAGTTCGTCAGGTATAGAGCTTGTACTTTGGTGGCAGATATTCGTAGATTCTATCGAGTTCCTGTAACGGCGAGTAATAAGCTCTTTTCATCATTAATCGGATATTCACAAGATATTCTATGTGTGGTTCCTAAGACGCTGTTTTCGAGCGCATATACTGTTGCCAGCAACTTTTGGCCCGTCCGGTTAATAAGATGGCTATCATCGGAGACAATGTCTACAAACTCAGGTGCTACGTGGTAGCTCTGGTCTTTATGTGCTCTATAAAGTAGATGGCATCGATAGATCTGCTAAAAGTAATGCCGCATTTGGTTATACCTTAGGAATTGGGGCGTGGCTCATGGTGGTACGACCTGCCAGGGATTCATGAGCTCGATTCCGCTCACTGTGTTGGATGGCGAAGGGTGGAAAAAGATCCTTGCGGTGATAATTTAATCGAATTTTAACATTTTTTCTGAATGTTTAGGCTTGCTTGATTTGATTGGATGAACAAAGCGAAATACATATGCGACGGTTCGAATCAGAGTGATCTAAGATGATCCCTTTCAAGTAGTACATTAAAAAGGGAGAACTTAATATCCTTTGAAGTGGTTGTCAAGATTTTAGTCTTGAACTCTAGTTCTGCTGCTGGCTTTCGAGTAGAGCAGGAAGTGGATGGTCCATTCAAAGCCTCTGAGTAAAGCGTACAGTCGCGCAGTCGTAAATTGAAGACGGCTTTTTCATAAGCAACTGTCAATCGTCATTGAATCTATTTAGTGCCTGGAGAAGGCAAAAACGTCCTTCAGGTGATAATTTCATCAAATGTTAGAATGTTCACGGGGTAAGGTTAGAAAGGAGTTGGAGGAGTTGGGTTAGGGTAAAATGACGTAATCTAATATTTGGGGTTTGAGTGCATTGCTCGAAGGTGTGTTGGACTGTTAGTTCCCTTCCGCAATTTAGGCAGGAGGTTTAGGATGTGAGTGTGAGTTAGGACATTGTGGCCAGTTCTCAAACGCGTGAGTATGTTGTATTCCGATCTATGTTGGTAGGATGAATGTCGCAGGGGTTCCTTGTGTGGGCTGTTTTTTTTTTTGTACCAACTATGGTCAATAATATCCCAGTCAGCACATTTGATCTTTTTCAATTTGTCACTAATATTTCGCCACATATCTAGTGGCGCACCAGGTATGACTGTGGTACATGGGAAACGTGCAGCAAGCTTGGCAGCTGCATCTGCGAGATCGTTTCTTTTAATGTCCATATGCCCTGGGATCCAGAGGAGTTTTATTTTTTTGGAGTGTCGGATGCAAATATGGCGCATTTCCGTCACTAGGCAGTTTCGATTGTAGGAGTTCTTTACACCAAGTAAAATGGATAGGGTATCGCTGCATATGACAAACTTCCCCCGTACTTTGGTGGCGTATTGGATTAATTTTAGTACGGCAACTGCTTCTGCTGTAAAGATTGAACAGTGTGAGGGCAGTAGTCCGCAGGAGATAGTTCACCCGTTACAATCGACGACTGCGAAACTAGTGGAAGTGCCCGTTTTAGAGCCATTGGTGTATAGCTGTTTCCAGTTGGAATATTTACTAATTTCAGGGGCGTACAATTGGTGGTATATGGCCTTGTTAGTGATGCTCTTTTGGAAAGAGTGTAGCGTTAAATTGATGGAGTCTACAGCCAGCTTCCTTTGCGGGGACGGGCTGACCTTGTTCAACGGTATGGGGTTTCCAGCTGGTGTTACTTGTAAAAACTGACGCATCTGCGAATTGATGATAAGACTTTGTGTTTTTTGTGGTGTTTAGCGGCTGTCAGGAAATCGTTGAGAATGATTGGGTTGGTTGGTCACAGTATTTTTGGAATCAGTTTGGAAGACCCGCTTCGGCAAGTAGACATTTAGTTGGTGTTGTAGGAAATGCTCCGGTGCTCCGTCTCACAGCTGTGTGATACGGTAGCAAAATTATTTTTAAGTTGGAGTGGGCGCACCACCCATAAATTGGCGGTCCATTCCCAATTTTAGATAGGATCAAGGCCCTTGTTACATGTATGAGCGAGGTAGGATGGATATGAGATTTTAGGGATGTCAGGAATTTTATAATATTAAGGCGTTTGTCTAAGTTAATTTTAAGATCTTTACAATGTTGCTTAAAAGTAAGTCGATTGTCGAAGGTGAGGCCATTTAATAATTTACATTTTTCCAGGGCTAAAGTAGCTCCTAAGGACTTTCCCCATTGTTCGATATCTGTAAGTATGATTTGAAATGTATTGAAGAGGGAATTTAAGTCCTTACATTCAGTAAATATAATAGCGTCGCACAGTGGGGCCTTTTGGCATTTTACATTTCAAAAATCATAGCTTCTAAACCAATTAAGCGATTTTAAAAATTTAAAAAGCATATGATAAACAATACCTTAAGCTTCAAAATGAATGTTTGTCAAAAGTGCTGGGTGTTCGTGGTGCTGAAATATTCAAGATTTTTCTAAATGTTAAGGCTTGCTCGATTTGATTGGATGAACAAAGTGAAGTACATATGCGACGGTTCGAATTAGAGTGATCTAAGATGATACCCTTTCAAGTAGTACATTAAATGGGGAACACTCAACATCCTTTGGAGTGGTTGTCAAGATTTTGGTGTTGAACTCTTTATCTGCTGCTGGCATTCGAATTGAGCATGAAGTGGATGGTCTATTCAAAGCCTCTGAGTATAGCGTACAGTCGCACAGTCGTAAATTGAAGACGGCTTCCTCAAAAGCAACTGTCAAAAGTGCTGGGTGTTCGTGGTGCTGTAATATTCAAGGTCAAAGTCAGAAAATATTTCCAAGCAGGTTTTTTTCTTTAAAAATGGAGCGAAACCGTTTTTTTTTTAATCACAAATGGAATTTTTAATTTTTTTAAACGACTATGTAACATTGTTTAATGTTATAATTTTTTTTTAACATAATTACAAAAAGAAAAATTTTAAATTTTTTTTTTAAGGTTAGTTTTGAAAATTTGCTATTGATGGACGATTTTCTTCAAAATAATTTTCAATATTTACATCAATATCTAAAAAACTCATTATTTCTGGACAATAGTTGCTATTTTTTAAATCCTTTCGAGATCGCACGTGTCTCAGTGATGCAATATGTGGGTCCGAAGAGGCTGCCAGCATGTTAAAAAAGGTCTTTATTTTGTCTAACACGAGAAGTTTTTAATGTATTAGTGTATCTGAACCTTTTGTAGTCCTTGTTTTTAAATTCCTGTGCTTCTTCGGATAACTCTCGAATTGGTAAACACTAATATTCTATTAAATCCTTTCCGTGAGCCAAAATCCTATTTACCGTTGGGATAAGTTTTTTTGCGGATACAATTCAGTTAAAAGTTGAGCAGTCTTTGAAGTATATTCGGAAAATTTTTCACAAGTTACCATTTCCTTGCAATTTATAACATTCAAGATAACAGCCAACCTTTTAATGATCTCTTGACTAACACCTGTTATGCGGCCTTCCTCTTCCTCGGCTAGTTGATGGTTGATCATCTTCGTGCTCCGAATCTACGAATGTCTTTTACTTCTCAAGCCAAACTTCATTTTTCTTTCAAGAAAATTGCCAGATTTCTGCCGCTTGCGATCCATTTTCGCCTTAAGTTACATTTTGTATATTTAATTTTTACCTTAACCTCCGTACTAACGTTTTCGAATGAAACGCCCATCGCCTTCAGCAATCCCATTTCAAAAATATTTAAGTTTGCACACTCTTGGAAAACTTTCAAAAATTTTTTATTCTTGCACAAATAAAGAAAACTGTCTTGAATTATATTGACAAAACAAGAGACGGATGCCTTCTCATCAAAAGCTTACTAAAATGGCAAACATGGAAATTACAGAAACAGAACACAAAACACTTAACTTTACTAAAGGAGTCAAATACTGCAATGAACTGCGTAACATAAGTGAAGCCGAAATCCAACAAGAACTCAAAGCACAGAACGTAAGCGAAGTAAGGAAAATCTTGAAACGCCAACCAAACAACAACACAACAAACAACGACAGCAGCACCAAAACATTAACACACTGACGTTTGCAACACACAAACTACCAGAGTCAATTAAAATTGGCTACGAATCTGTTCGCGTTTGGCCCTATATTCTACTGCCGCTACGATGCAAAAAATGCCTTCGCTTTGGACACCCGACAACCATCTGCAAGAATATCACTGAAACGTGCAAAAACTGCTCAGAACAAAAGCATACCATCGAAGGAGAACTTTGCCAAAACCCACCAAATTATATGAACTGCAGCAACAATCCTGAAATCAGCCATCAACACAGCCCACTCGATCGCAAATGCCCCACATTCCTCAAATAGCAAGAACTAGCGGCCATAAAAACAACCGAAAAAGTCAACCACAGAACCGCACTTGGTATATACTACAACAGACATAACCAACAGGCGAGAAACACATACGCCAGCACACTTGCACATTCAACACCAAATATAGAACAAAACAACGCCCCACTGCAACAACGGAATGGACATTACTCAATAATCTTACTGACAATACAAACCAGCACATTCCTAAAAGCCCAAACATCAATAAAGAATCAGCAAACATAAGAAAAATAATTTAACAATCTGCCCATCAAATTATACCACAAACATCCCCACAGCATTTCAGCAAGAACACTCCTTGGTGAAACAAAACCTTGAGTAAGCGTCGGGCACAGAAGTTCAAAACTTGGCAGGATTTTAAACGCTATCGCATTGTCGACAATCTGTAAAAATACAAACGGGCCAATGCGCTCTTTCGAAGAGAGCTCAAAATTTCAAAAATCAACTCCACAACAGATTTCACCTCGACAATTAATTCCAAAACGCCCCCCGAAAATATTTGGTCTAACATACGTCGATTTTGTGGACTTAACCCAACAAAAAGTATTCACTGCATCGCAGACACAAACATACTAACGACAAATACAACCTCTATAGCCCACGCCTTCGCTCAACATTGGTCCAACCAATCGAAGGACGAAAGCTTTAACGTACACTTTACTCGAAATAAATATTCAGAAAAACCAATAAACTACACACCCATCCCTTCAGCCCAAACAATTGAATCAGATATTACACAGATAGAACTTCTATCTGCACTACACTCCCTCAAAGGAACAACGCCAGGCCTAAACCGTATATCTTACCCTATGATTAAAAACACCTCTTACTCAGTAAAAACCAGAAATACAGACCATTTCAACAATATTTTCAACAACTTTATTCCTCAATCTTACAAAACTAGCCTAGTCATTCCTATCCTAAAACCTAACTCAAACAAAACGGTAATAACCAGTTATAGACCAATCTGACTGAACTGCTGTTTATCAAAAACATTGGAAAAAATCATACCCAAACGGCTTTCGTGGTTTGTAGCAAAAAACAAACTCATTCACCACAACCAATCCGGGTTTAAACAAGGCAAATCGGTTTCAGACAGTCTGCTTCTTGCAGATCATTTGATAACCAAATCCTTGAGAACCAAAAAGCACACCTCTATCATCGCCCTTGACTTTTCAAAGGCTTTCGATAGAGTAGGAGTGCACACTATTGTCGACCAGCTAATTAACTGGAAAATAGGCCCAAAAATCATAAACTTCGTCCGTAACTTCATGTCTAAGAGGAAAATTCAAACCAAAATTAAAAACGTAATTAGTTGTCCTTACCCACTCTTTAACGGCATTCTCCAAGGATCACCAATTTCGGTCATCCTTTTCCTTATTGCTTATAATAAACTAGCAAGCACCATCAGTCTGCAAAAAGAAATAGAATTCAGTGCCTATGCAGATGATTTCTTCCTAATTATCCCCCTCAATAAACAAAAAAACCTAACGCTCAATCTGGACAACCTCTTCTTAAATATTCAGGAATGGTGCTTATACACAGGAGCAGTATTATCACTAGAAAAATGCCAACATCTTCATATTTGCCGAAAACAAAACTGTGTCTGCAGCATATCATGCAACGGCATCCAAATCCCCCTAGTCTTCGAACTTAAAATCTTAGGACTAACAATTAACAACAAATACAGATAGGACTCACACATAAAGCATATCCTACCAACACTACATAATAAAGTCAATATCATAAAATGTCTAGCAAGTCCCGAATTCAACTGCAACACACACACACTGATCAACATAACAAAATCTACATATATTGATATCTAAAATTGTTGGTTTGTGAAAAGTGTAGAACCACAACGTTTGGTTGCTTAGATGAGAGTGAGCTCAATTTTATTAACATAAGCTTAACCAGGGTTGCCACTTGTACAGGGCTGACAGATACAGCACAGAATTGCCATATCAACACTTCCCCTCAATTCAGGGTTCTAATACCTATTAAGTCCAAGCAACGCCGTACATTTTAAATGATTAACTTTACATAGATTCTTAGTAAGAATATCAGCAATCATTTCGGTTGTTGGACAGTACTCTAGCTTAATCAAATTCTCTTCAAATGAGTTTCTTATATGGTGGTACTTTACATCAATATGTTTGCTTCTAGCATGATAAACAGGGTTTTTTACAAGATTTCAAGCACCAACATTATCGCCATGTAAGGTTATACAATCAAGCTTCAAATACAATTTCATCTCATTTATCAGTTTTCTTATATAAATAGCCTCTTTTGCAGCATCGGAAAGCGCCATATATTCTGCCTCGGTACGGCTTAGAGCCACAGATTTTTGCTTTCTTTATGTCCATGAGATTACTGAGCCGGACCACATGAATGCATATCCAGTGTATGACTTTCTATCAGTTGAGTCACCTGCCCAATCTGCATCTGCATAGCCTGTGATCGCAGCGCCGGTCTTCTTGTACGTTATTGCCATATCTGCCGTCTGGTTCAGATATCTCAGCACTTGTTTCGCTGCTGCGAGATGCTCGCCATGGGGATCTTTATTCCTCTGTGATAATTTGCACACCGAGTGCAAAATGTCTGGTCGTGAGCATAGCGCAATATACATCACAGAGCCTATTACGGATTGATATTCCGTAGCATCGATGCGTTTGCACGACTTGTTGTCGCACTTAACCTGGAAATTAGCTTCTAACGGCGTGGATACCGTGTGGCAAATCTCCATGCCCAGTTCCTTCATCAGGCTCCTGATATGCACACTCTGGCTGAGACGTATAGCCCCTTTGTCACCATCACGTTGGATTTCGAGACCCAGAAAGTGTGTAATCGGTCCTTTGTCGACAACCTGAAATTCAGAAGAGATAGCCTGTTTAGTAGCTAACATCTTACCCTTGTCTGAACACGCAAGCAGCAAGTCATCAACATAAACGGCGATTACGTCAATCGTCTTATCTGGTGCACATCTTGTGTATAGGCATGGCTCACTTTCACATGCCTCATATCCCAACTTTCTCAGTACAGCATCCAACGTTGTGTTCCAAACTCGGACAGCTTGTTTTAGACCGTACAGCGACTTTTTCAGCTTCAGCACACCGCCAGATTTGTCATCGTAAAACTCCGGTTGCTGCATATAGACCTCTTCTCCAAGATCTCCATTCAAGTATGCCGTCGATACATCAATTTGATGAACGTATAGTTCATATTCCGCTGCCATTGCAAGGATCATCCGTATTGTAGCGTAGCGCACCACCGGTGAATAAGTCTCTTTATAATCTATTCCATATTTCTGGCTGCACCCTTTCGCCACGAGCCTTGCCTTGTATCGTTCGATTTCTCCAGTTGCATTCTCTTTCAGAGTAAATATCCATTTGCATCCAATGGGTTTCACACCAGCTGGTAATTTAACTTGTTCCCATGTATTGTTTCGCAGTAAGGCTTCATATTCATCTTGCATTGCTGTCTTCCATTTCTCTGCTTGTTGACCCGTTAGTGCTTGTTGCACTGTTTCTGGTACTTCTACGTTAGTTGCCAACATTACATTCAGAACATTATATTGTTTGGTTGGTCGTCCTCGTAGACCCGTTCTGACTATTCTTGGTCTGCCTGGGCCCCTTTTTGGTTCCTCATAGACCTCCACATCATTATCTGCAGCCTCATCGTCTACACAATTTGTCAGATTACCATTACCTGTATCCTCAGAACTAATGTCTTCTGTTGAAACATGATCTTCCACGACATTGTTGGGTTCATCTATTACTTTATCCAGTACCATTGTAACTTCAGAGTTTTCTCTAATCCTTGTCTGACAGTTCTCAATGAAATATACATCCCTGCTTATTTTGACATCGCCAGTTTTCTTATCGTATAAACGATACGCTTTTGAAGATTCCGAATATCCGACCATGATATACTCTCTTCCCTTTTCCTGGAACTTTTTCCTTGGTCCCTTTTCTAGTGCAACTGCGACGCATCCAAACACTTTTAAGTGCTTAACCACAGGCTTGTGTCCAGTAAACACTTCAAACGGCGTTTTGCCTTCAACTGATTTTGTTGGCGATCTATTTCTTAGATATGCAGCACAAACTATTGCCTCTGCCCAGAAGCTTTCTTTTAAACCTGCACTATTCAGCATTACTCTTGCCATTTCCACGAGTGTTCGGTTGCAGCGTTCTGCTACCCCATTTTGCTGTGGAGTGTAAGGGACTGTGAGCTGTCTCTTTATGCCATTTGACTTCAGGAATTCATCTAACTCTTTATTGACATACTCCGTTCCATTATCACTCCTTATGGATTTCACTTTCCGGCCTGTCTAACGCTCCACCATGGTAACGTGTTCTTTAATTATTTTGGCCACCTCTGACTTATACTTCATGGGATAGACATGAATATATCGGCTCAAATCATCGATCATTGTCATAAAATATTTGGCCCCACCATTGGATTCCATGTTCATAGGCCCACATACGTCACTATGAATTAATTCCAGCAACTTCGTAGCTCTAGTTTGCGATTTTTCAAACGGCTTTACATGACACTTGTTTTTCATGCAATCTATGCAGTCTAGATTTTCTCCAGTAATGCTTGATGTCAAACCTCGAACCATTCCTTTGTTCTGCAGCTCACGCAAACTTTGCACATTTAAATGACCATATCGCATATGCCATTTTTCGAGCTCATCGGAGGCTTTAGAAACACACAGTCTCTCTTGATTTTTAGTTTCACACAGAAACAATCCACAGACCTTTTTGGCCATTAATATATTGATGCCCTTATCGTCATTAACTTTGGCAGTTCCCGAATTGAACAGTACGGTGCATCCATTTGAAACCGCTTTTCCCACCGATATAAAATTGCATTGCAAGCCTGGTACAAATAAAACGTCTCTGAGCGTTATTGTGTACCCAAGTTTGCTGTGTACAATCACTGTTCCTCTGCCTTGAGACGTCATGGAATAATTTCCTGCCAACTCAATAATTTCATTATTTTGTTCAAGTTGATTAAATAACTCACGGTGCGCACACATGTGTGATGTGGCGCCACTATCGATAACCCAATCATCGATATCCATCCGATTGTTAGTGGCAACGCCGACAAATGATCGTTGCCCCTCTTTATTCTTCCAATAGTCGCATCTTCCGCTGTTTTTCCCGCCTCTCACATTGGCGTTGTTTTCATTCTCTTCTTTCATCGCGCATTTTGCCGCGAAATGACCTGGTTGGCCACATTTAAAGCATCGGCGCCTGTCTGCCCCTGACTTGTTGTCTCGTCGCTTACCCCTCTCACCGCCGATAGAGCATGCTGCGAATGCCTGTACAACATCGTTTTGATTGTTCGTCTTTCGTCGTTCATTTTCTTCGGCTAGCTTGCATTTTATGGCACTGAATCTCGGCAACTCATCACGAGCTTCCAAGGCCACGACAAAGTTCTCATAAGACATGGGCAAACTCGCAAGCAACAAAATTACGGTAAACTCTTCTGGCAAACTTACATCGATCACCGACAAATTTTCAATAATGTTTGAAAATTCCAATATGTGTTTTTGCACGCTGTCACCTTCAGCCATTCTTTTGTTTAATAACTTCTTAAACAGAGTCACTTTTCTCACTGGACCTGTTGGTCGATGGAACTTTTCTAGTTCTTTCCATATCTCGCTAGCTCTTTCGCACTTTTTTATGGAGTTCAATTGCGGCGCACTTATTGACAAAAACAGCACCGCCATGGCTTTGTCGTTTTGACGTTTCCATGTTTCAAACGCTTCATCAGTTTTGGGTTCCACAAGTTCTCCTGAAACCACTGACCACAAATCTTGATGTACCAACACGCTTCGCACAAGTACGCACCACGTGTCATAGTTGGCGTCGTCCAACTTTTCAATATTGTACATCGAACTCATTTTTCTTGCAATGTCCGTTATCCCGAGAAAAATACACGAATCTTGACCACTCAATACTTTCACACTATTTTTTAGTGAATACACTTAACACTGAGGCCTATAACCTGTTGGTTTGTGAAAAGTGTAGAACCACAACGTTTGGTTGCTTAGATGAGAGTGAGCTCAATTTTATTAACATAAGCTTAACCAGGGTTGCCACTTGTACAGGGCTGACAGATACAGTACAGAATTGCCATATCAACAAAAATAGACTACGCAATATTTATCTACGGGCACGCACCAAAATCAACGCTCAACAAGCTTTAATCTTTGTTTAACGCCCTACGATCAACACCTATATCAAACTTACTTTTCGAATCAAATATACCCGCAATAGAACAACAGAGAGACCTTATTACAGCCAAAACATACAAAACACTACTTAACAGTTCAAATTCACCACTCTACAAACATATTAAGCAAAGTACTAGAAGTAAAATATATAAAATATCATCGACATTAGAAAAAATCATACTGTTTTGCAAAGAAAACCATATACCCTACCTCCCGGTCCCAAACAAAACAATAACCCCACCATGGACTTTCCCTACCGTTATAAACACTACACTACAAAAATATAGCAAACCCAATACACCGACGAGTATTTATAGGCGGCACTTCCTCGATCTCAAGGCTAAATACAACAATCACACATTTTTATACACAGACGGCTCGTTGCAAGAGCCGAAACCATAGCCATTGTTTGATCTGCCCAGTTGCAGATGGTACAAAACTCCAATGCTCAATAGCCTGTGGAGTGGAGTAAGGAAAATTAAGTCTTCTCCTCTTCGAATTCCAGAAAGAAGTCTTTTCTATATTTCGTTTTCATGAGTTAGAAGCTCTTCATGAGCCATGTAACAGAAGCTTTTAGAACATGTTAATGTAAATACAGTGGTAGAAATTCCGATAATCTTAAACAAATAATATAAGAAATTTTAATATATACAAATCCAAGTTAACAATGACGTCTCCTCCAACATACTCCCCCATTGAAGGATGAAGTATGACTCCTTCAATTTACATAAACGTCATCTCTTAAAGGCAATGGAGCAAGTTTGCAGATTGGGCGACGAATAATTCCTTTCTTGGTGCGAACGTCGGCTACTCTGACCCTTCCATCTGCACCAGGTATGGCTTCGACCACACGACCAGTAATCCAGCATTGCGGTGGAAGATTGTCTTCATGGATGAGAACTAATTGATCCTTTGCTATGTTGTTCTCAGGATGCAACCACTTAGAGCGTTCTTGTAATTGATGTACATAGTCGCGCTTCCAGAGTTCCCAGAAGCGTTGCTTGAGATAGGTCACCCTTTGCCAACGAGATAGATAAGATAGTCTTGAGTCATTTATTACCGGTTCAGGGATCGCTTGCAGTGAACATCCGATCAATAAGTGTGCTGGCGTCAGAGCCTCCCCGTCATTGGGATCATCGCTGTGAATGGATATTGGACGGGAATTCAATATCGCCTCCACTTCAATTGCAATCGATTGAAGCTCTTCATACGTCAAATGAGAAGAGGTCAAATTTTTGATGAGCAGATTCTTCATTGACTTTACTGCGGCTCCCCATAAGCCTCCAAAATGGGGAGCACGCGGTGGAATGAAATTGAATTCAAAGCCGGCATTTCGGCTAAATTCCTCTAGATTTTTTGCATTGAGTTCTGAACAGAATTGCCGTTTGAAGCCTTCAAGTTGCGAACTTGCTCCGACAAAGTTGGTGGCATTGTCACAATAAATCCTTTTGGGTATGCCACGTCGTCCGATGAATCGCTTCAAACAGAGAATAAAATTATTAGCAGATAGGTCAGAGATTAGTTCTGTATGAATAGCTTTTGAAGAAAAGCAAACAAATATGGCCAAATATGTTTTGTAAGGAACTTTGCTTCGAATGCGGTACGACGTAAGAAATGGTCCACATAGATCTACTCCGCATATCAGAAACGGGCGTTCGGCCAGGAGACGGTCAGCTGGGAGGTTACCCATGATTTGTCGCATTAATACAGGTTTGTAATGATAGCAATGTGTGCAACTTCTAACAACCTTTCGGACCAGTTCGCGAGCATTTACAATCCATACTGTTAGGCGCAGAATCGCTATCAAAACCTTAGCTCCCGCGTGAAGGTTTCGCAAGTGAAGATCTTCAATATATTTATAAGTGAAATTATGAGTCTTTGGAAGCAATAACGGCATTTTAGCGTCCAATGGTATGTCAGCCATTGCAAGACGGCCTCCAACACGGATAAGTCGAATATTTTGAGAACCTATCTGTTCATTTGAGATGAATGGATTTAACCTTTGAAGCTCCGGCTTCAGACTTCGTCCTGCTTGTAAGTCCTTTAGTTCTTTCGCAAACACATCACTCTGAATGGAAGAGATTATATGATTAAAAGCCAATTTAAATTCTTCTACTGAAATGCTTCTTGTAGCATTTATCGTATTATTGCGGTTAATAGGAACTCGGTTGAAAACTCGTAAAACGTATGCTAACACTCTCACAATCATACGAAACGATGATAGTCTACTAATGATCTGCTCAACTATGCTCTTTTCTTTATAACTAGTGCTACATTTCAATACAAGGGTGTTTCGCAATTCTAATTCTTTGGGCTCGAAATCTGTCTTTCTTTCAGATTTCGGCCAATGTAATGCATTAAGTGTTAAGAACCTTGGTCCATGAAACCAAATTGTCTGCATCAAATCGCGCGCTGCACAGCCACGTGAAACAATGTCGGCTGGATTATCCTTTCCAGGCACGTGACTCCAAATGATATCCTGCGATTGAGTTTGTATGGTTGATACGCGATTGGCAATAAAGCATTTTAGAGTTGATGGGTGCATTTTAATCCAATGGAGAACGACAGTTGAATCTGTCCAAAAATATGTTTTGCTGACAAGACAGTTTAATTTGTGTTTGATTTTAGTCCATGTTTGGCAGAGTAAAACGGAGGCACAAAGCTCTAAACGAGGTATGCTTTGCGATTGAGTGGGCGCAACTCTCGATCTCGAAATGATCAATGAAGTTACATATTTTCCGTTGTCCAAAACCCTTGCGTATATGCAACATCCATACGCTCGATTTGAGGCATCCGAAAATCCATGGATTTCACACTTATTTTTTGGTGATGTATTAAGAAATCGATTTACTCGAACCATGTCAAGATTAGATAAATCAGCTTCAAGTTGTTGCCATCTAGTCCGTAAGATCTCTGGCAACGGGTCGTCCCAGTCCAAGCGCTCGATCCACAAGTCTTGGATCAAGATTTTGTAGCGTACTACGACTGGCGCTAATAATCCTAGCAGATCATAGAGCCTGGCCATGATCGATACTATTTTTCGTTTTGTTGGTATTGCAGTTAATGGAAGATCAAATCGAAATAATATAAGATCTTCAGTTGGCAGCCACGACATGCCAAGAGCCTTGGTGACATCACTATTGTCAATATTGAGATTATATTCATAATCTGTTGGTGCCCCACTAAAATTCCACTTTGTCAATTCTAAGCCTGCCTTTGAGAGCAATTTGGTAACTTCATTCGTTTTAGCATTGAGTTCTTCGATTGAGTCAGCTCCAGAAATTAGATCGTCGACGTACATATCCTCAGCTAATACAGCAGCTCCAAGTGGAAACAACTCCTTATACGTCTCTGATAAAAACTTTAAGGACCTGGTTGCGAGAAATGGAGCGCACGACATCCCATAGGTAACAGTATTCAATTGAAATAATTGAATAGGTTCTTGCGGTGACTTTCTCCACAAGATTTGTTGGAAACTTCTATCCTCAGGTGCGACGAGAAATTGTCTGTACATTTTTGTTATGTCAGCTGTAATAGCATGGCGATACAAACGAAACGAGAGTAATGTTAGGATTAGATCTTGTTGAATAGTAGGACCAACCATGAGAATATCATTTAATGATATATTTGATGATGATTTAGACGAAGCGTCAAATACTACGCGAAGTTTAGTTGATGAGCTCTGCGGTCTAAGTACACAATGGTGAGGAAGAATGTAATGATTTCCCGATTGCAAATTATCTAACGAAGTTACCTCCATGTGATTCAACTTAAGATATTCATCTAAAAAATCGATGTACATTTCCTTTAATTGGTGTTGAGATGCAAGCCGTCTTTCGAGTTGAAGAAAACGTCTTTTTGCACAGGACAACGAGTCTCCAAGTTGTTCAGGAGATTCCTTGAAAGGCAACCGAACCTGTATGCGCCCTGAATCCAGGAATTGTGTGTGCACCTGAAAGTGAGTTTCACATGCTTGTTCTTCTGAGGTTAACGAAATATCTTTATTTTGAATTCCATGTATTTCATCCATTTTCCAAAACCTTTCTAATAATATGTTAAGGTCCTGCCGTTGCGTTAAATTACAAGTGTATTGTTGAGTTGATTGAGGTTCAGCAATCTTACCCCCGACGATCCATCCTAATGCAGTTTCCACTAGATGAGGAAGACCAATTCCTAAACTAATTTTACCAGTTTTAAGTAGATCAAAAAACTCCTTTACGCTAAGCAATAGATCTACTTTTCCGGGCGTATAAAAGAATGGGTCGGCTAACTCAATTTCTTTGGGAATGGCCCAATTTGACACATCTAGTCTCTTTTCAGGCTGAGGTAGAGATATAGATTTAGTCACGATAAACTCCATATTCCATTCATCTGGAGATATTCTTGAACGAATTTTGGTAGATACGGAATGTTTCATATGTGTACGTAATTCACCGATTCCAGCAATCTCATAATGATCGTAACGAAACGGAAGCTGAAGCCTTTTCGCTAATTCTTCAGTTATAAAGGTAAGCTCAGAGCACGAATCAAGTAATGCTCTTGCGAGCTGAAACTCACCAAGTTTGTCTTGAATAAGAACTATTGCTGTTGGAAGTAATCCCCGCCGAGCGTGGCGAGTCAACATTGATGTTGCAAATGTTTTACTTTCGTCATGTGTATTATGAATGATTTGTTGCGATTGATGATGAATAGAAGGTCCATCTAGTTGATAATTTCCCTGGACGTTTGAATCCTTATGCATGTTTGTGTGATGTAAACCTCCACAATGACGACATCTATTCAATGAAGGACACTTTGAGGCTGGATGACCCTTATTGAGGCAATTTAAACAAAGTGACGCTGTTTTAACAATCTTAAATCGCTCAATAAAAGGTAGCGAAATAAAAACTGGACAGAATGCTAACCTATGCTCAGTTGACTGACATTGAATGCATCTACTTTGGGCAGCAACAAATACTTTTGAAGTACTATGAAGTTTGTCTCTGACGGGTCTTTCCTCTTGTCGGTTTCGCAGATACCCTTCCAAATATTGACAGTGTCGACTGAGAATTTGATAACAGTCGGCCCAGTCTGGCAATTTATCATATTCTTGAACCCGATCGTATGCTTGTTTGGATTCAAGATCAATTTTTGCCATAACAATGTGAATAAGTACTGCGTTTAATACATCAGCTTCAGACCCAAGAGACAACAATGATCCGCGTAGAGCTGAAACCGTATCCAAAATTGTACGTAGGGTAACAGCGTCTGCCTTTTTCATGCTAGCAATGTTAAATAAACTTGAAATATGTTCTACGAAAATAAGAACTTTCTTGTCATATCGCTCGTTGAGGCGCTCTAGGGCCTTGGGATAATTTTCGTCTGATATTTGAAATGGCGAGACTACGCTTAGAGCTTGGCCAGATAGACAACTTATTAGATAGTTAAATTTGTCAACATTGGACAATGAGTTGTCTTCATGTACCATATTTGTAAATGAAGTAATAAATTTTTGGAATTCCCCATATTTGCCGTCGAATTTAGGTAATTTGAGGGATGGAAGCCGATTATGATGTCCCCCATGATAAGTCGATGAATTAAAGAAACTAAGTTCTTCTGGTTTTTCCTTTTTACTTGCGCCAATGCGCCGTAATATGATTGCCTTTGTTTCGATAAAAAGATCTTCTATCTCTGCCCGATTCGCGTCTGCTGGATCTAGCTTCTCAATATTGGTTAGAACTTGTAATGCTTGTTTAAAATACGACTCAATAATTTGAGACTGACAATCTAATATAATAGGGTCATTTTCAAGATCGATTCTAGCTCTTAAACTTTGAATATTAGATTGCAGTTGATTCCGTTGTTGTCTGAGAGGTAGAAGCTGCGTTTCATTTGGTGGAGACATTTTGGGCCCTTAACGAAAGAAATGTAGCAAGTTAGAAATGAATTAAACGTGAGCTAAACGAGTTCTAGTTTTAATAAAAACACTCAAATGCATTAAGTTTCACTCAAGAGCTTAATAAGTGAGCTTTAATATGTAGATCGTTTCTCTATATGAGTTTGAGTACTTACTCCGCTGTGCTTAATACTTAGCACGTGTTAAAGCTTACGAGTGTTTTACATGTGAGTGTAAAGCATGTGAAAGCTTTACGATCGCTAATGAGTGGTAATTGAGTCAAAATTTGAGTGGAAATAGATACTGTAAATTTACACACTCAAGTTGACTTAGGTTATGATAGGGCTCCACGTAAATGTCCACGATGATGTCTTGCAAATGCCAATGATGAAGAAGTCCGATGACGACTATCCAAGATGATTATGTAACGATGAAGAAGTCCAATGATGAATGTGATGATGATGTACGCTGAAAAGTCCAATGATGACTGTCCAAGATGATGTAACGATGAATGCAATATAATGAACGAATAAACGACTTTATATAGTTTTTAAGTTTTTATGTTGGGACTTGCGAAGTGCAAGGTCCTGTCACGGTCGCCAATGTTTGATCTGCCCAGTTGCAGATGGTACAAAACTCCAATGCTCAATAGCCTGTGGAGTGGAGTAAGGAAAATTAAGTCTTCTCCTCTTCGAATTCCAGAAAGAAGTCTTTTCTATATTTCGTTTTCATGAGTTAGAAGCTCTTCATGAGCCATGTAACAGAAGCTTTTAGAACATGTTAATGTAAATACAGTGGTAGAAATTCCGATAATCTTAAACAAATAATATAAGAAATTTTAATATATACAAATCCAAGTTAACAATGACGTCTCCTCCAACAGCCATTCTTGACGCAATTAAACTAATTTAAAGTAGAAAAGGTAACTTTGTAATTTGTTCTGATTCTCTCTCATCTATAAAATGTATCGGGAACATTGACAACAACAACTTTTATCCAACATTAATTAGGAATCTGCTTACCAAATTGCACCCAAAATAAAACTTCTTTAGATCCCCAGCCATTGTGGCATTGAAGGGAACGAACTTGCCGATTCGGTAGCCAAGTCTACAATCTTTAGTCCGTTACACTGCACCCCCAACTTCAACACTAAAGACATCAACAAATTTCTTAGAAGCAAAAATATTCAACAACTTAGGAATAACATTGAACACTGCAATATATGGTACCAACAAGTCAACACTAGCCTAACGAACTCAAGACTCTATCTAAAATCATTTAGCCAAAACACAATAACACGTCGTGACCAAATAAAAATAGTAAGGCTTAGGCTAAGATAAAAGGCTTAGGCTAGGACACACACGGCTCACCCAACAAGTATATATCGACCCCAACAACTTCACCCCATGCCCAAACTGTTTATGTGTAAGTAACTTCAACATTACCCACATCCTTAAAGAATGCCCAGCAACCCAGCACCTTAGGAACCAAATTTTCAAAAATACCTGCCCCCTTTCCACCCTTTCAAATCCCACACCAGAAAATACATCCCAAATAATCCAATTCCTTAACCTTACAAAAATATACCACTTATTGTAATTATAATTATGTAAATATGTAAATATAATAATTTGTAAATTTGTAAATATGTAAATATCTAGCCGAAGGCCGTAGCCGCCAGCGGTTTAGTTCATAAGTCAGCAATAAATATTGACAAATACTATTCAGTTCGGATTTAAGGTGTTTCCACTTATAGAGTTAAAAAAAATTGCCGCAAACGAGCGGAACAGTTAGCTCTTTATATTATATTTTTTGAATTAACTAGGTATAACAAAAAATCGGTATTACCCTTTTTGTATTAATTAGGTACAAAACTTTATATTTACATACAATTAGATAAACGGAAAAGAAGAACCAACCTAGAACTAGGACCAATTTTTCATCAACTTGTTTCCTCGCAATTTGCTTCATGAGAACAATGCCCCAATGTCCCTGATGTAATAGTTTAAGGACTTTTGGAATAGGCCCAATGGCGTGTTGACGTGTTGGTTGCCTCATCTAGATTCATCTGAAGATAGGCGTCTTTTATGTCTATTTTGCTGAACTGCTTACCATGACGATTTATGTAAAATAGGGACTCTTTTGTTGGTAATGGTAATGCTCCATGTCGATATGTGCGTTAACTGCTTGCTTAAAGTCATCACAAATCTGAATGGCTCCACCTGGCTTAGGTGCTAACACAATGGGGGATGCTCAGTTGCTAAATTTGATCGGGTTCAAGATATTGGGTTCTGTGAGACGATTTGCTTCGGCCTTGAACTTTTCCAATTGAGCAAATGAAATTTGACGGCTTTTGCAAAATTTGGGTGTTGCTGTAGATTTTAAAAATACGCTGGCTTTGAAATCTTTTATGGTACCCATGGCAGGCTCGAACACTGACTTATATTTGCAGCAAAGATCGTCATTTCGAACATTTTCTTGCTCATAAATTTTACATATTTGGACAATGTCGAATCCAAATTTTTTAAACAAATCTGTTTCGAAAAGATTTCCTTCGTCACTTTTACTAGTAACAATGATTACAAGCTTCTGGATAGTCGGCAATAAGGCTTTTGAAAAGGCATGTCAGTGTCGGAATATCTCTTAGACTACCAGACTACTTCCGCCCTATCCACAAGAAACCATCTCTCAGTCATGAGCCTCGACTTCGAAAAGGCCTATGACAAAGTAGGAGTCCATACAATCATTGATGAGTTAACTAATTTGAAAATAGGACCTAAGATATTAAACTACGTCAAAAATTTTCTGACAAATAGATACATCAAAATTTAAAAAAACACAATAATGGTAAACATAAATCCCCTTTTCACAGATTTTCTAAACTGGTGTAAATACTCGGAAGCAAAACTATCTGTAATGACTGTGGTACATGCGGAACGTGCAGCAAATTTTGCAGCTGCATCTGCGAGATCGTTTCCTTTAATGTCCATATGCCCTGGGATCCAGAGGAGTTTTATTTTTTTGGAGTGTCGGATGCAAATATGGCGCATTTCCGTCACTAGGCAGTTTCGATTGTAGGAGTTTTTTACACCAAGTAAAGTGGATAGGCTATCGCTGCATATGACAAACTTTAACCGTACTTTGGTGGCGTATTGGATTAATTTTAGTACGAAAATTGCTTCTGCTGTAAAGATTGAACAGTGTGAGGGCAGTAGTCCGCAGGAGATAGTCCACCCGTTACAATCGACGACTGCGAAACTAGTGGAAGTGCCCGTTTTAGAGCCATTGGTGTATAGCTGTTTCCAGTTGGAATATTTACTAATTTCAGGGGCGTACAATTGGTGGTATATGGCCTTGTTAGTGATGCACTTTTGGAAAGAGTGTAGCGTTAAATTGATGGAGTCTACAGCCAGCTTCCTTTGCGGGGACGGGCTGACCTTGTTCAACGGTATGGGGTTTCCAGCTGGTGTTACTTGTAAAAACTGACGCATCTGCGAATTGATGATAAGACTTTGTGTTTTTTGTGGTGTTTAGCGGCTGTCAGGAAATCGTTGAGAATGATTGGGTTGGTTGGTCACAATATTTTTGGAATCAGTTTGGAAGACCCGCTTCGGCAAGTAGACATTTAGTTGGTGTTGTAGGAAATGCTCCGGTGCTCCGTCTCACAGCTGTGTGATACGGTAGCAAAATTATTTTTAAGTTGGAGTGGGCGCACCACCCATAAATTGGCGGTCCATTCCCAATTTTAGATAGGATCAAGGCCCTTGTTACATGTATGAGCGAGGTAGGATGGATATGAGATTTTAGGGATGTCAGGAATTTTATAATATTAAGGCGTTTGTCTAAGTTAATTTTAAGATCTTTACAATGTTGCTTAAAAGTAAGTCGGTTGTCGAAGGTGAGGCCATTTAATAATTTACATATTTCCAGGGCTAAAGTAGCTCCTAAGGACTTTCCCCATTGTTCGATATCTGTAAGTATGATTTGAAATGTATTGAAGAGGGAATTTAAGTCCTTACATTTAGTAAATATAACAGCGTCGCACAGTGGCGCCTTTTGGCATTTTACATTTCAAAAATCATAGCTTCTAAACCAATAAAGCGATTTTAAAAATTTAAAAAGCATATGATAAACAATACCTTAAGCTTCAAAATGAATGTTTGTCAAAAGTGCTCGTGTGTTCGTGGTGCTGAAATATTCAAGATTTTTCTAAATGTTAAGGCTTGCTTGATTTGATTGGATGAACAAAGCGAAGTACATATGCGACGGTTCGAATCAGAGTGATCTAAGATGATACCCTTTCAAGTAGTACATTAAATGGGAAACACTTAACATCCTTTGCCAACTCAATAATTTCATTATTTTGTTCAAGTTGATTAAATAACTCACGGTGCGCACACATGTGTGATGTGGCGCCACTATCGATAACCCAATCATCGATATCCATCCGATTGTTAGTGGCAACGCCGACAAATGATCGTTGCCCCTCTTTATTCTTCCAATAGTCGCATCTTCCGCTGTTTTTCCCGCCTCTCACATTGGCGTTGTTTTCATTCTCTTCTTTCATCGCGCATTTTGCCGCGAAATGACCTGGTTGGCCACATTTAAAGCATCGGCGCCTGTCTGCCCCTGACTTGTTGTCTCGTCGCTTACCCCTCTCACCGCCGATAGAGCATGCTGCGAATGCCTGTACAACATCGTTTTGATTGTTCGTCTTTCGTCGTTCATTTTCTTCGGCTAGCTTGCATTTTATGGCACTGAAACTCGGCAACTCATCACGAGCTTCCAAGGCCACGACAAAGTTCTCATAAGACATGGGCAAACTCGCAAGCAACAAAATTACGGTAAACTCTTCTGGCAAACTTACATCGATCACCGACAAATTTTCAATAATGTTTGAAAATTCCAATATGTGTTTTTGCACGCTGTCACCTTCAGCCATTCTTTTGTTTAATAACTTCTTAAACAGAGTCACTTTTCTCACTGGACCTGTTGGTCGATGGAACTTTTCTAGTTCTTTCCATATCTCGCTAGCTCTTTCGCACTTTTTTATGGAGTTCAATTGCGGCGCACTTATTGACAAAAACAGCACCGCCATGGCTTTGTCGTTTTGACGTTTCCATGTTTCAAACGCTTCATCAGTTTTGGGTTCCACAAGTTCTCCTGAAACCACTGACCACAAATCTTGATGTACCAACACGCTTCGCACAAGTACGCACCACGTGTCATAGTTGGCGTCGTCCAACTTTTCAATATTGTACATCGAACTCATTTTTCTTGCAATGTCAATTTTATTAACATAAGCTTAACCAGGGTTGCCACTTGTACAGGGCTGACAGATACAGCACAGAATTGCCATATCAACAAAAATAGACTACGCAATATTTATCTACGGGCACGCACCAAAATCAACGCTCAACAAGCTTTAATCTTTGTTTAACGCCCTACGATCAACACCTATATCAAACTTACTTTTCGAATCAAATATACCCGCAATAGAACAACAGAGAGACCTTATTACAGCCAAAACATACAAAACACTACTTAACAGTTCAAATTCACCACTCTACAAACATATTAAGCAAAGTACTAGAAGTAAAATATATAAAATATCATCGACATTAGAAAAAATCATACTGTTTTGCAAAGAAAACCATATACCCTACCTCCCGGTCCCAAACAAAACAATAACCCCACCATGGACTTTCCCTACCGTTATAAACACTACACTACAAAAATATAGCAAACCCAATACACCGACGAGTATTTATAGGCGGCACTTCCTCGATCTCAAGGCTAAATACAACAATCACACATTTTTATACACAGACGGCTCGTTGCAAGAGCCGAAACCATAGCCATTCTTGACGCAATTAAACTAATTTAAAGTAGAAAAGGTAACTTTGTAATTTGTTCTGATTCTCTCTCATCTATAAAATGTATCGGGAACATTGACAACAACAACTTTTATCCAACATTAATTAGGAATCTGCTTACCAAATTGCACCCAAAATAAAACTTCTTTAGATCCCCAGCCATTGTGGCATTGAAGGGAACGAACTTGCCGATTCGGTAGCCAAGTCTACAATCTTTAGTCCGTTACACTGCACCCCCAACTTCAACACTAAAGACATCAACAAATTTCTTAGAAGCAAAAATATTCAACAACTTAGGAATAACATTGAACACTGCAATATATGGTACCAACAAGTCAACACTAGCCTAACGAACTCAAGACTCTATCTAAAATCATTTAGCCAAAACACAATAACACGTCGTGACCAAATAAAAATAGTAAGGCTTAGGCTAAGATAAAAGGCTTAGGCTAGGACACACACGGCTCACCCAACAAGTATATATCGACCCCAACAACTTCACCCCATGCCCAAACTGTTTATGTGTAAGTAACTTCAACATTACCCACATCCTTAAAGAATGCCCAGCAACCCAGCACCTTAGGAACCAAATTTTCAAAAATACCTGCCCCCTTTCCACCCTTTCAAATCCCACACCAGAAAATACATCCCAAATAATCCAATTCCTTAACCTTACAAAAATATACCACTTATTGTAATTATAATTATGTAAATATGTAAATATAATAATTTGTAAATTTGTAAATATGTAAATATCTAGCCGAAGGCCGTAGCCGCCAGCGGTTTAGTTCATAAGTCAGCAATAAATATTGACAAATACTATTCAGTTCGGATTTAAGGTGTTTCCACTTATAGAGTTAAAAAAAATTGCCGCAAACGAGCGGAACAGTTAGCTCTTTATATTATATTTTTTTAATTAACTAGGTATAACAAAAAATCGGTATTACCCTTTTTGTATTAATTAGGTACAAAACTTTATATTTACATACAATTAGATAAACGGAAAAGAAGAACCAACCTAGAACTAGGACCAATTTTTCATCAACTTGTTTCCTCGCAATTTGCTTCATGAGAACAATGCCCCAATGTCCCTGATGTAATAGTTTAAGGACTTTTGGAATAGGCCCAATGGCGTGTTGACGTGTTGGTTGCCTCATCTAGATTCATCTGAAGATAGGCGTCTTTTATGTCTATTTTGCTGAACTGCTTACCATGACGATTTATGTAAAATAGGGACTCTTTTGTTGGTAATGGTAATGCTCCATGTCGATATGTGCGTTAACTGCTTGCTTAAAGTCATCACAAATCTGAATGGCTCCACCTGGCTTAGGTGCTAACACAATGGGGGATGCTCAGTTGCTAAATTTGATCGGGTTCAAGATATTGGGTTCTGTGAGACGATTTGCTTCGGCCTTGAACTTTTCCAATTGAGCAAATGAAATTTGACGGCTTTTGCAAAATTTGGGTGTTGCTGTAGATTTTAAAAATACGCTGGCTTTGAAATCTTTTATGGTACCCATGGCAGGCTCGAACACTGACTTATATTTGCAGCAAAGATCGTCATTTCGAACATTTTCTTGCTCATAAATTTTACATATTTGGACAATGTCGAATCCAAATTTTTTAAACAAATCTGTTTCGAAAAGATTTTCTTCGTCACTTTTACTAGTAACAATGATTACAAGCTTCTGGATAGTCGGCAATAAGGCTTTTGAAAAGGCATGTCAGTGTCGGAATATCTCTTAGACTACCAGACTACTTCCGCCCTATCCACAAGAAACCATCTCTCAGTCATGAGCCTCGACTTCGAAAAGGCCTATGACAAAGTAGGAGTCCATACAATCATTGATGAGTTAACTAATTTGAAAATAGGACCTAAGATATTAAACTACGTCAAAAATTTTCTGACAAATAGATACATCAAAATTTAAAAAAACACAATAATGGTAAACATAAATCCCCTTTTCACAGATTTTCTAAACTGGTGTAAATACTCGGAAGCAAAACTATCTGTAATGACTGTGGTACATGCGGAACGTGCAGCAAATTTTGCAGCTGCATCTGCGAGATCGTTTCCTTTAATGTCCATATGCCCTGGGATCCAGAGGAGTTTTATTTTTTTGGAGTGTCGGATGCAAATATGGCGCATTTCCGTCACTAGGCAGTTTCGATTGTAGGAGTTTTTTACACCAAGTAAAGTGGATAGGCTATCGCTGCATATGACAAACTTTAACCGTACTTTGGTGGCGTATTGGATTAATTTTAGTACGAAAATTGCTTCTGCTGTAAAGATTGAACAGTGTGAGGGCAGTAGTCCGCAGGAGATAGTCCACCCGTTACAATCGACGACTGCGAAACTAGTGGAAGTGCCCGTTTTAGAGCCATTGGTGTATAGCTGTTTCCAGTTGGAATATTTACTAATTTCAGGGGCGTACAATTGGTGGTATATGGCCTTGTTAGTGATGCACTTTTGGAAAGAGTGTAGCGTTAAATTGATGGAGTCTACAGCCAGCTTCCTTTGCGGGGACGGGCTGACCTTGTTCAACGGTATGGGGTTTCCAGCTGGTGTTACTTGTAAAAACTGACGCATCTGCGAATTGATGATAAGACTTTGTGTTTTTTGTGGTGTTTAGCGGCTGTCAGGAAATCGTTGAGAATGATTGGGTTGGTTGGTCACAATATTTTTGGAATCAGTTTGGAAGACCCGCTTCGGCAAGTAGACATTTAGTTGGTGTTGTAGGAAATGCTCCGGTGCTCCGTCTCACAGCTGTGTGATACGGTAGCAAAATTATTTTTAAGTTGGAGTGGGCGCACCACCCATAAATTGGCGGTCCATTCCCAATTTTAGATAGGATCAAGGCCCTTGTTACATGTATGAGCGAGGTAGGATGGATATGAGATTTTAGGGATGTCAGGAATTTTATAATATTAAGGCGTTTGTCTAAGTTAATTTTAAGATCTTTACAATGTTGCTTAAAAGTAAGTCGGTTGTCGAAGGTGAGGCCATTTAATAATTTACATATTTCCAGGGCTAAAGTAGCTCCTAAGGACTTTCCCCATTGTTCGATATCTGTAAGTATGATTTGAAATGTATTAAAGAGGGAATTTAAGTCCTTACATTTAGTAAATATAACAGCGTCGCACAGTGGCGCCTTTTGGCATTTTACATTTCAAAAATCATAGCTTCTAAACCAATAAAGCGATTTTAAAAATTTAAAAAGCATATGATAAACAATACCTTAAGCTTCAAAATGAATGTTTGTCAAAAGTGCTCGTGTGTTCGTGGTGCTGAAATATTCAAGATTTTTCTAAATGTTAAGTCTTGCTTGATTTGATTGGATGAACAAAGCGAAGTACATATGCGACGGTTCGAATCAGAGTGATCTAAGATGATACCCTTTCAAGTAGTACATTAAATGGGAAACACTTAACATCCTTTGGAGTGGTTGTCAAGATTTTGGTGTTGAACTCTAATTCTGCTGCTGGCTTTCGAATTGAGCATGAAGTGGATGGTCTATTCAAAGTAGAGTACAGTCGCGCAGTCGTAAATTGAAGACGGCTTCCTTAAAAGCATCTGTCAAAAGTGCTGGGTGTTCGTGGTGCTGTAATATTCAAGGTCAAAGTCAGAAAATATTTCCAAGCAGGTTTTTTTCTTTAAAAATGGAGCGAAACCCGTTTTTTTTTAATCACAAATGGAATTTTTAATTTTTTTAAACGACTATGTAACATTGTTTAATGTTATAATTTTTTTTAACATAATTACAAAAAGAAAAATTTTTTAATTTTTTTTTTTTTAGGTTAGTTTTGAAAATTTGCTATTGATGGACGATTTTCTTCAAAATAATTTTCAATATTTACATCAATATCTAAAAAACTCATTATTTCTGGACAATAGTTGCCAATTTTTAAATCCTTTCGAGATCGCACGTGTCTCAGTGATGCAATATGTGGGTCCGAAGAGGCTGCCAGCATGTTAAAAAAGGTCTTTATTTTGTCTAACACGAGAAGTTTTTAATGTATTAGTGTATCTGAACCTTTTGTAGTCCTTGTTTTTAAATATCTGTGCTTCTTCGGATAACTCTCGAATTGGTAAACACTAATATTCTATTAAATCCTTTCCGTGGATAAGTTTTTTTTGCGGATACAATTCAGTCAAAAGTTGAGCAGTCTTTGAAGTATATTCGGAAAATTTTTCACAAGTTACCATTTCCTTGCAATTTATAACATTCAAGATAACAGCTAACCTTTTAATGATCTCTTGACTAACACCTGTTATGCGGCCTTCCTCTTCCTCGGCTAGTTGATGGTTGATCATCTTTGTGCTCCGAATCTACGAATGTCTTTTACTCCTCAAGCCAAACTTCATTTTTCTTTCAAGAAAATTGCCAGATTTCTGCCGCTTGCGATCCATTTTCGCCTTAAGTTACATTGTGTATATTTAATTTTTACCTTAACCTCCGTACTAACGTTTTCGAATGAAACGCCCATCGCCTTCAGCAATCCCATTTCAAAATTATTTAAGTTTGCACACTCTTGGAAAACTTTCAAAATTTTTTCATTCTTGCACAAATAAAGAAAACTGTCTTGAATTATATTGACAAAACAAGAGACGGATGCCTTCTCATCAAAAGCTTACTAAAATGGCAAACATGGAAATTACAGAAACAGAACACAAAACACTTAACTTTACTAAAGGAGTCAAATACTGCAATGAACTGCGTAACATAAGTGAAGCCGAAATCCAACAAGAACTAAAAGCACAGAATGTAAGCGAAGTAAGGAAAATCTTGAAACGCCAACCAAACAACAACACAACAAACAACGACAGCAGCACCAAAACATTAACACACTGACGTTTGCAACACACAAACTACCAGAGTCAATTAAAATTGGCTACGAATCTGTTCGCGTTTGGCCCTATATTCTACAGCCGCTACGATGCAAAAAATGCCTTCGCTTTGGACACCCGACAACCATTTGCAAGAATATCACTGAAACGTGCAAAAACTGCTCAGAACAAAAGCATACCATCGAAGGAGAACTTTGCCAAAACCCACCAAATTATATAAACTGCAGCAACAATCCTGAAATCAGCCATCAACACAGCCCACTCGATCGCAAATGCCCCACATTCCTCAAATAGCAAGAACTAGCGGCCATAAAAACAACCGAAAAAGTCAACCACAGAACCGCACTTGGTATATACTACAACAGACATAACCAACAGGCGAGAAACACATACGCCAGCACACTTGCACATTCAACACCAAATATAGAACAAAACAACGCCCCACTGCAACAACGGAATGGACATTACTCAATAATCTTACTGACAATACAAACCAGCACATTCCTAAAAGCCCAAACATCAATAAAGAATCAGCAAACATAAGAAAAATAATTTAACAATCTGCCCATCAAATTATACCACAAACATCCCCACAGCATTTCAGCAAGAACACTCCTTGGTGAAACAAAACCTTGAGTAAGCGTCGGGCACAGAAATTCAAAACTTGGCAGGATTTTAAACGCTATCGCATTGTCGACAATCTGTAAAAATACAAACGGGCCAATGCGCTCTTTCGAAGAGAGCTCAAAATTTCAAAAATCAACTCCACAACAGATTTCACCTCGACAATTAATTCCAAAACGCCCCCCGAAAATATTTGGTCTAACATACGTCGATTTTGTGGACTTAACCCAACAAAAAGTATTCACTGCATCGCAGACACAAACATACTAACGACAAATACAACCTCTATAGCCCACGCCTTCGCTCAACATTGGTCCAACCAATCGAAGGACGAAAGCTACACTTTACTCGAAATAAATATTCAGAAAAACCAATAAACTACACACCCATCCCTTCAGCCCAAACAATTGAATCAGATATTACACAGATAGAACTTCTATCTGCACTACACTCCCTCAAAGGAACAACGCCAGGCCTAAACCGTATATCTTACACTATGATTAAAAACACCTCTTACTCAGTAAAAACCAGAAATACAGACCATTTCAACAATATTTTCAACAACTTTATTCCTCAATCTTACAAAACTAGCCTAGTCATTCCTATCTTAAAACCTGACTCAAACAAAATGGTAATAACCAGTTATAGACCAATCTGACTGAACTGCTGTTTATCAAAAACATTGGAAAAAATCATACCCAAACGGCTTTCGTGGTTTGTAGCAAAAAACAAACTCATTCACCACAACCAATCCGGGTTTAAACAAGGCAAATCGGTTTCAGACAGTCTGCTTCTTGCAGATCATTTGATAACCAAATCCTTGAGAACCAAAAAGCACACCTCTATCATCGCCCTTGACTTTTCAAAGGCTTTCGATAGAGTAGGAGTGCACACTATTGTCGACCAGCTAATTAACTGGAAAGTAGGCCCAAAAATCATAAACTTCGTCCGTAACTTCATGTCTAAGAGGAAAATTCAAACCAAAATTAAAAACGTAATTAGTTGTCCTTACCCACTCTTTAACGGCATTCTCCAAGGATCACCAATTTCGGTCATCCTTTTCCTTATTGCTTATAATAAACCAACAAGCACCATCAGTCTGCAAAAAGAAATAGAATTCAGTGCCTATGCAGATGATTTCTTCCTAATTATCCCCCTCAATAAACAAAAAAACCTAACGCTCCTAAATATTCAGGAATGGTGCTTATACACAGGAGCAGTATTATCACCAGAAAAATGCCAACATCTTCATATTTGCCGAAAACAAAACTGTGACTGCAGCATATCATGCAACGGCATCCAAATCCCCCTAGTCTTCGAACTTAAAATCTTAGGACTAACAATTAACAACAAATACAGATAGGACTCACACATAAAGCATATCCTACCAACACTACATAATAAAGTCAATATCATAAAATGCCTAGCAAGTCCCGAATTCAACTGCAACACACACACACTGATCAACATAACAAAATCTATATTGATATCTAAAATAGACTACGCAATATTTATCTACGGGCACGCACCAAAATCAACGCTCAACAAGCTTTAATCTTTGTTTAACGCCCTACGATCAACACCTATATCAAACTTACTTTTCGAATCAAATATACCCGCAATAGAACAACAGAGAGACCTTATTACAGCCAAAATATACAAAACACTACTTAACAGTTCAAATTCACCACTCTACAAACATATTAAGCAAAGTACTAGAAGTAAAATATATAAAATATCATCGACATTAGAAAAAATCATACTGTTTTGCAAAGAAAACCATATACCCTACCTCCCGGTCCCAAACAAAACAATAACCCCACCATGGACTTTCCCTACCGTTATAAACACTACACTACAAAAATATAGCAAACCCAATACACCGACGAGTATTTATAGGCGGCACTTCCTCGATCTCAAGGCTAAATACAACAATCACACATTTTTATACACAGACGGCTCGTTGCAAGAGCCGAAACCATAGCCATTCTTGACGCAATTAAACTAATTTAAAGTAGAAAAGGTAACTTTGTAATTTGTTCTGATTCTCTCTCATCTATAAAATCTATCGGGAACATTGACAACAACAACTTTTATCCAACATTAATTAGGAATCTGCTTACCAAATTGCACCCAAAATAAAACTTCTTTGGATCCCCAGCCATTGTGGCATTGAAGGGAACGAACTTGCCGATTCGGTAGCCAAGTCTACAATCTTTAGTCCGTTACACTGCACCCCCAACTTCAACACTAAAGACATCAACAAATTTCTTAGAAGCAAAAATATTCAACAACTTAGGAATAACATTGAACACTGCAATATATGGTACCAACAAGTCAACACTAGCCTAACGAACTCAAGACTCTATCTAAAATCATTTAGCGAAAACACAATAACACGTCGAGACCAAATAAAAATAGTAAGGCTTAGGCTAAGATAAAAGGCTTAGGCTAGGACACACACGGCTCACCCAACAAGTATATATCGACCCCAACAACTTCACCCCATGCCCAAACTGTTTATGTGTAAGTAACTTCAACATTACCCACATCCTTAAAGAATGCCCAGCAACCCAGCACCTTAGTAACCAAATTTTCAAAAATACCTGCCCCCTTTCCACCCTTTCAAATCCCACACCAGAAAATACATCCCAAATAATCCAATTCCTTAACCTTACAAAAATATACCACTTATTGTAATTATAATTATATAAATATGTAAATATAAAAATTTGTAAATTTGTAAATGTGTAAATATCAAGCCGAAGGCCGTAGCCGCCAGCGGTTTAGTTCATAAGTCAGCAATAAATATTGACAAATACTATACAGTTCGGATTTAAGGTTTTTCCACTTATAGAGTTAAAAAAAAATTGTCGCAAACGAGAGGAACAGTTAGCTCTTTATGTTATATTTTTTGAATTAACTAGGTATAACAAAAAATCGGTATTACCCTTTTTGTATTAATTAGGTACAAAACTTTATATTTACATACAATTAGATAAACGGAAAAGAAGAACCAACCTAGAACTAGGACCAATTTTTCATCAACTTGTTTCCTCGCAATTTGCTTCATGAGAACAATGCCCCAATGTCCCTGATGTAATAGTTTAAGGACTTTTGGAATAGGCCCAATGGCGTGTTGACGTGTTGTTTGCCTCATCTAGATCCATCTGAAGATAGGCGTCTTTTATGTCTATTTTGCTGAACTGCTTACCATGACGAATTATGTAAAATAGGGACTCTTTTGTTGGTAATGGTAATGCTCCATGTCGATATGTGCGTTAACTGCTTGCTTAAAGTCACCACAAATCTGAATGGCTCCACCTGGCTTAGGTGCTAACACAATGGGGGATGCCCAGTTGCTAAATTTGATCGGGTTCCAGATATTGGGTTCTGTGAGACGATTTGCTTCGGCCTTGAACTTTTCCAATTGAGCAAATGAAATTTGACGGCTTTTGCAAAATTTGGGTGTTGCTGTAGATTTTAAAAATACGCTGGCTTTGAAATCTTTTATGGTACCCATGGCAGGCTCGACCACTGACTTATATTTGCAGCAAAGATCGTCAATTCGAATATTTTCTCGAATCCAAATTTTTTAATGAACTCTGTTCCGAAAAGATTAACTTCATCTCTTTTACTAGTAACAATGATTACAATATTTTCGACTTTTTCTCCACACTTTGTGACAGTGTGCAATTCGCCTAGTATTTGTATAGAATTGTGTGAGACGTTCCATATCCAGAACATGACTTTCACGAGTTTTTGCACTGTTTCTCTTTGTTTGGTTTATTTTGGTACTTTTTGAATGTATGGTTCGCGTTGAGTTGAACTTGACTCTCTTTCTTGTCTTTAAGGGTTGCAACGGTTTATGTCGTTGTCTCATAGGTTTCCGCAACCATGAGCACATCTTCAAGAGTCGGCTGTTGTTGTTTTCGAATGTTTGTTGTGAATTGTTGTTGCTGGGAAAGCAATTCTTGAAATTCCTCGCTTTCTATTGGCATCTTGATGAGAATCAATGACTGACCAACTAGATTTTACACAATTATTGTAGCTAAACGTTTTAATTTCTTTTTTGCCTCGTCGCCACCTCTCTACTGTTGTGTCCACAGTAGAGAGGTACGCGTGTTCTTGTTGAGAGCTTTTGTTAGACTGACCGTTTATTGGTTTGGAATAACAATGTTACCAGATCTAAGGAATACAAGGTTTAAAAATGTTGGGAAATGCTTATTTTAGATTTTAATTGATACATAACACATCTCCCCCTTTAAATTATAAACGGTAATTAATTTTTATATTTTCAGA
Source organism: Drosophila tropicalis (assembly GCF_018151085.1). Taxonomy (NCBI): domain Eukaryota; kingdom Metazoa; phylum Arthropoda; class Insecta; order Diptera; family Drosophilidae; genus Drosophila; species Drosophila tropicalis. Next base: position 966,979 of record NW_027173482.1, read on the forward strand.
AATCGTGTGGTTTGAACCGGTTGACTTCCTGGCGAGCTCTTGTAGCTGGTTGTGGTATTTCAGGAACGAACCAATACTTTATCGGGTTGTCCTCGGACGTGTTGTCTGACATTCGTGGATTGATTTGGTTCAAATGGCGCTTGATAAAGCCCTTTGATGTACGTACGACGTACAGCATTCGTCGGATTGGTCGATCGATAGTGCCTTCGATCCACTTTTCTCTTCTTGAGGAATTTCGGGTAAATACCTTTTGATTTGTGCTGTATTTTATCAGCTCTTGCTTAATTTCGACAGGGTTTTCGAAAAGTTGACTTAATACGGTGCGAACTGAACGACCTTGAATTAACTCAGCAGGAGATTTACCGTGTGCATTTTGGGTGAATCTGTAAGAAGCAAGATATTTTGTTACTGCTGTTCGTACAGGCAAACCTTCCTGAATATTTTTCGTGACAGAAATTTTAAAAGATTGTACAAATCGCTCAGCCAATCCATTAGAGGCTGGGTGATATGGTGCTGTTGTTATATGCTTGATTCCATGGAGTACTTCAAAACTCTTTGAATGCTTCAGACGTAAGCTAAGGTCCGTTATCGCTGACCATAGTCTTAGGATATTGAATACAAAGCTGAGATGTTGTTCGCGGTTGTTACCGATGTCATTTAAACAGTAAACGGGAACTGCGAGTGTGCGTCTACACAAATTAACCACATGGCATCGAATATTCGCTCCCAAGCTGTGGTTGCTGTAGGCCAACTCTGGTATTGTCGCGGTGCCGCTGGATTGTTGATTTTTTATGTCTTCATCAATGGCAGACCACCAAACATGTTTCCTTGCAATTTGCTTTATGCGAACAATGCCCCAATGTCCCTCATGTTATAGTTTAAGGACTTTTGGACTATGGCAATAAATCTTCGTTGGCACTTTCTAACTTTTCTGGCCATCCTACAGAACGTAGTGCAGGACTTGTTTCAGGATTTTATCGTTATTCAAATGCTTGAGAATGGTTTCTGCATGAACCGGTGGATTGATTTCCCTTATTAAGTTGCAAGCTTCCTCCTCTTTATCGAATTCTATATCAGTTCCAATTGGTAGTCGGGAAAGAGCATCGGCATTGCCATGTGCAGATGTTGCCTGATACTGGATATCAAAATTATAAGCCACTAGAATGATATCCCAACATTGTAGTCTGTTTGAAGTCATCAATGGAAGATGTTGCCCTGGATTGAAGATCGATACAAGCGGCTCGTGATCGGTTACCAGTATGAACTTCCTCCCATACAGATACTTAACTCCGAAAATGATTGACAATCCCTTTATTTCTATTTGACTGTATTTCTCATGATGTTTGTTGAGTGTTTTCGAAGCAAAAACAATGGGTCTCTCTTGACCATCGTGTTGAATATGAGAAAAGGCTACTCCGAGAGCAAAAGATTATGCGTCTGCTGCGAGCACGATCGGTAAGTTTTCATCAAAATGCGCCAGTTGCGTTGCGTTAAAAATGTGAGACTTTAGAGTTGAAAAGGCTTGTAGTTGTTTCGGATCAAAATAAAGTTGCTGCCAACTGTGAAAAGTTTGGTATAAAGATGCAATAGTAATTTACTTTACCCATAAATGCTTCCAGTTGCTTTAAATTTAAGTGCGGTTTTAATAGTCTGGAGCTGAGATGATGATGTCATCTAAGTAGTTGTCACAACCTTCTATTCCCTTTAGAAGTTGCTCAAGGTAACTCTGGAAGATTGCCGGTGCGCTGGCAATTCCATACGGAAGGCGCTGATATTGAAATAGGCCCAATGGCGTGTTGACGTCCATGAATTGCTTGGTTGCCTCAACTAGTTCCATCTGAAGATAGGCGTCTTTTAGGTCTATTTTGCTGAATTGCTTACCATGACGAATCATGTGAAATAGGGACTCTTTTGTTGGTAATGGATACTGCTCCATGTCGATTTGTGCGTTAACTGCTTGTTTAAAGTCACCACAAATCCGAATGGCTCCACCTGACTTAGGTGCTAACACAATGGGGGATGCCCAGTTGCTAAATTTGATCGGGTTCCAGATATTGGGTTCTGTGAGACGATTTGCTTCGGCCTTGAACTTTTCCAATTGAGCAAATGAAATTTGACGGCTTTTGCAAAATTTGGGTGTTGCTGTAGATTTTAAAAATACGCTGGCTTTGAAATCTTTTATGGTACCCATGGCAGGCTCGACCACTGACTTATATTTGCAGCAAAGATCGTCAATTCGAATATTTTCTCGAATCCAAATTTTTTAATGAACTCTGTTCCGAAAAGATTAACTTCATCTCTTTTACTAGTAACAATGATTACAATATTTTCGACTTTTTCTCCACACTTTGCGACAGTGTGCAATTCGCCTAGTATTGGTATAGAATTGTGTGAGACGTTCCATACCCAGAACACGACTTCCACGAGTTTTTGCACTGTTTCTCTTTGTTCGGTTTATTTTGGTACTTTTTGAATGTATGGTTCGCGTTGAGTGGAACTTGACTCTCTTTCTTGTCTTTAAGAGTTGCAACGGTTTATGTCGTTGTCTCATAGGTCTCCGCAACCATGAGCACATCTTCAAGAGTCGGCTGGTGCTTTTGAAGAGCAGCTGCCCGTACTGCTTGTACGAGGATCTGATCGCGGATTAATTCATCTACATAGTTGGACAAACATCCTTGTGCAGAACACACAAATTGACATTCACGAGCGATCCCCCGCAAATCGGCTACTCACTCTTTGTGTGTTTGACCATGTGTCATCTCTTTCTTAAAAAAGAAAATATGCTTTTTGTTTTTCGTCTGCACTGACCGAAAAGGCATTAGGACTCTCAATTTTGATTGTCTTTGTCAAATTTGTGAAATGGAGGACACATAGATAATTACGAGCACTAGACGAAGAATTATTCTCAAGAATTTCTCTCATCCATTGTCGTTGTTGTTTTCGAATGTTTGTTGTGAATTGTTGTTGCTGGGAAAGCAATTCTTGAAATTCCTCGCTTTCTATTGGCATCTTGATGAGAATCAATGACTGACCAACTAGATTTTACACAATTATTGTAGCTAAACGTTTTAATTTCTTTTTTGCCTCGTCGCCACCTCTCTACTGTTGTGTCCACAGTAGAGAGGTACGCGTGTTCTTGTTGAGAGCTTATGTAAGACTGACCGTTTATTGGTTTGGAATAACAATGTTACCAGATCTAAGGAATACAAGGTTTAAGAATGTTGGGAAATGCTTATTTTAGATTTTAATTGATGCATAACACATCTCCCCCTTTAAATTATAAACGGTAATTAATTTTTATATTTTCAGAAATCGTGTGGTTTGAACCGGTTGACTTCCTGGCGAGCTCTTGTACTTTGTCGAACAGGTATACCAGAACGTCGTCACAAAGATTGGTTTCAAATTGGAGCTTCATTCGACGTTGGTGCATTTTCACCAGTTTTCTGAAGGGTATTCGGAAGATCTTGGTGCGTTTCTGGCTGGTCTTCTTGTAATTCTGGTGTTGAACAAGAAGCTGGTTGTGGTATTTCAGGAACGAACCAATACTTTATCGGGTTGTCCTCGGACGTGTTGTCTGACATTCGTGGTTTGATTTGGTTCAAATGGCGCTTGATAAAGCCCTTTGATGTACGTACGACGTACAGCATTCGTCGGATTGGTCGATCGATAGTGCCTTCGATCCACTATTCTCTTCTTGAGGAATTTCGGGTAAATACCTTTTGATTTGTGCTGTATTTTATCAGCTCTTGCTTAGTTTCGACAGGCTTTTCGAAAAGTTGACTTAATACGGTGCGAACTGAACGACCTTGAATTAACTCAGCAGGAGATTTACCGTGTGCATTTTGGGTGAATCTGTAAGAAGCAAGATATTTTGTTACTGCTGTTCGTACAGGCAAACCTTCCTGAATATTTTTCGTGACAGAAATTTTAAAAGATTGTACAAATCGCTCAGCCAATCCATTAGAGGCTGGGTGATATGGTGCTGTTGTTATATGCTTGATTCCATGGAGTACTTCAAAACTCTTTGAATGCTTCAGACGTAAGCTAAGGTCCGTTCTTAGGATATTGAAGACAAAGCTGAGATTGTGTTCGCGGTTGTTACCGATGTCATTTAAACAGTAAACGGGAACTGCGAGTGTGCGTCTACACAAATTAACCACATGGCATCGAATATTCGCTCCCAAGCTGTGGTTGCTGTAGGCCAACTCTGGTATTGTCGCAGTGGCGATGGATTGTTAATTTTTTATGTCTTCATCAATGGCAGACCACCAAACATGTTTCCTTGCAATTTGCTTTATGCGAACAATGCCCCAATGTCCCTCATGTTATAGTTTAAGGACTTTTGGACTATGGCAATAAATCTTCGTTGGCACTTTCTAACTTTTCTGGCCATCCTACAGAACGTAGTGCAGGACTTGTTTCAGGATTTTATCGTTATTCAAATGCTTGAGAATGGTTTCTGTATTAACCGGTGGATTGATTTCCCTTATTAAGTTGCAAGCTTCCTCCTCTTTATCGAATTCTATATCAGTTCCAATTGGTAGTCGGGAAAGAGCATCGGCATTGCCATGTGCAGATGTTGCCTGATACTGGATATCAAAATTATAAGCCACTAGAATGATACCCCAACATTGTAGTCTGTTTGAAGTCATCAATGGAAGATGTTGCCCTGGATTGAAGATCGATACAAGCGGCTCGTGATCGGTTAACAGTATGAACTTCCTCCCATACAGATACTTAACTCCGAAAATGATTGACAATCCCTTTATTTCTATTTGACTGTATTTCTCATGATGTTTGTTGAGTGTTTTCGAAGCAAAAACAATGGGTCTCTCTTGACCATCGTGTTGAATATGAGAAAAGGCTACTCCGAGAGCAAAAGATTATGCGTCTGCTGCGAGCACGATCGGTAAGTTTTCATCAAAATGCGCCAGTTGCGTTGCGTTAAAAATGTGAGACTTTAGAGCTGAAAAGGCTTGTAGTTGTTTCGGATCAAAATAAAGTTGCTGCCAACTGTGAAAAGTTTGGTATAAAGATGCAATAGTAATTTACTTTACCCATAAATGCTTCCAGTTGCTTTAAATTTAAGTGCGGTTTTAATAGTCTGGAGCTGAGATGATGAAGTCATCTAAGTAGTTGTCACAACCTTCTATTCCCTTTAGAAGTTGCTCAAGGTATCTCTGGAAGATTGCCGGTGCGCTGGCAATTCCATACGGAAGGCGCTGATATTGAAATAGGCCCAATGGCGTGTTCACGTCCATGAATTGCTTGGTTGCCTCAACTAGTTCCATCTGAAGATAGGCGTCTTTTAGGTCTATTTTGCTGAATTGCTTACCATGACGAATTATGTGAAATAGGGACTCTTTTGTTGGAAATGGATACTGCTCCATGTCGATTTGTGCGTTAACTGCTTGTTTAAAGTCACCACAAATCCGAATGGCTCCACCTGGCTTAGGTGCTAAAACAATGGGGGATGCCCAGTTGCTAAATTTGATCGGGTTCCAGATATTGGGTTCTGTGAGACGATTTGCTTCGGCCTTGAACTTTTCCAATTGAGCAAATGAAATTTGACGGCTTTTGCAAAATTTGGGTGTTGCTGTAGATTTTAAAAATACGCTGGCTTTAAAATCTTTTATGGTACCCATGGCAGGCTCGACCACTGACTTATATTTGCAGCAAAGATCGTCAATTCGAATATTTTCTCGAATCCAAATTTTTTAATGAACTCTGTTCCGAAAAGATTAACTTCATCTCTTTTACTAGTAACAATGATTACAATATTTTCGACTTATTAAGTTGCAAGCTTCCTCCTCTTTATCGAATTCTATATCAGTTCCAATTGGTAGTCGGGAAAGAGCATCGGCATTGCCATGTGCAGATGTTGCCTGATACTGGATATCAAAATTATAAGCCACTAGAATGATACCCCAACATTGTAGTCTGTTTGAAGTCATCAATGGAAGATGTTGCCCTGGATTGAAGATCGATACAAGCGGCTCGTGATCGGTTAACAGTATGAACTTCCTCCCATACAGATACTTAACTCCGAAAATGATTGACAATCCCTTTATTTCTATTTGACTGTATTTCTCATGATGTTTGTTGAGTGTTTTCGAAGCAAAAACAATGGGTCTCTCTTGACCATCGTGTTGAATATGAGAAAAGGCTACTCCGAGAGCAAAAGATTATGCGTCTGCTGCGAGCACGATCGGTAAGTTTTCATCAAAATGCGCCAGTTGCGTTGCGTTAAAAATGTGAGACTTTAGAGCTGAAAAGGCTTGTAGTTGTTTCGGATCAATATAAAGGTGCTGCCAACTGTGAAAAGTTTGGTATAAAGATGCAATAGTAATTTACTTTACCCATAAATGCTTCCAGTTGCTTTAAATTTAAGTGCGGTTTTAATAGTCTGGAGCTGAGATGATGAAGTCATCTAAGTAGTTGTCACAACCTTCTATTCCCTTTAGAAGTTGCTCAAGGTATCTCTGGAAGATTGCCGGTGCGCTGGCAATTCCATACGGAAGGCGCTGATATTGAAATAGGCCCAATGGCGTGTTGACGTCCATGAATTGCTTGGTTGCCTCAACTAGTTCCATCTGAAGATAGGCGTCTTTTAGGTCTATTTTGCTGAATTGCTTACCATGACGAATCATGTGAAATAGGGACTCTTTTGTTGGTAATGGATACTGCTCCATGTCGATTTGTGCGTTAACTGCTTGTTTAAAGTCACCACAAATCCGAATGGCTCCACCTGGCTTAGGTGCTAAAACAATGGGGGATGCCCAGTTGCTAAATTTGATCGGGTTCCAGATATTGGGTTCTGTGAGACGATTTGCTTCGGCCTTGAACTTTTCCAATTGAGCAAATGAAATTTGACGGCTTTTGCAAAATTTGGGTGTTGCTGTAGATTTTAAAAATACGCTGGCTTTAAAATCTTTTATGGTACCCATGGCAGGCTCGACCACTGACTTATATTTGCAGCAAAGATCGTCAATTCGAATATTTTCTCGAATCCAAAAGATTAACTTCATCTCTTTTACTAGTAACAATGATTACAATATTTTCGACTTTTTCTCCACACTTTGCGACAGTGTGCAATTCGCCTAGTATTGGTATAGAATTGTGTGAGACGTTCCATACCCAGAACACGACTTCCACGAGTTTTTGCACTGTTTCTCTTTGTTCGGTTTATTTTGGTACTTTTTGAATGTATGGTTCGCGTTGAGTGGAACTTGACTCTCTTTCTTGTCTTTAAGAGTTGCAACGGTTTATGTCGTTGTCTCATAGGTCTCCGCAACCATGAGCACATCTTCAAGAGTCGGCTGGTGCTTTTGAAGAGCAGCTGCCCGTACTGCTTGTACGAGGATCTGATCGCGGATTAATTCATCTACATAGTTGGACAAACATCCTTGTGCAGAACACACAAATTGACATTCACGAGCGATCCCCCGCAAATCGGCTACCCACTCTTTGTGTGTTTGACCATGTGTCATCTCTTTCTTAAAAAAGAAAATATGCTTTTTGTTTTTCGTCTGCACTGACCGAAAAGGCATTAGGACTCTCAATTTTGATTGTCTTTGTCAAATTTGTGAAATGGAGGACACATAGATAATTACGAGCACTAGACGAAGAATTATTCTCAAGAATTTCTCTCATCCATTGTCGTTGTTGTTTTCGAATGTTTGTTGTGAATTGTTGTTGCTGGGAAAGCAATTCTTGAAATTCCTCGCTTTCTATTGGCATCTTGATGAGAATCAATGACTGACCAACTAGATTTTACACAATTATTGTAGCTAAACGTTTTAATTTCTTTTTTGCCTCGTCGCCACCTCTCTACTGTTGTGTCCACAGTAGAGAGGTACGCGTGTTCTTGCTGAGAGCTTATGTAAGACTGACCGTTTATTGGTTTGGAATAACAATGTTACCAGATCTAAGGAATACAAGGTTTAAGAATGTTGCGAAATGCTTATTTTAGATTTTAATTGATACATAACACATCTCCCCCTTTAAATCATAAACGGTAATTAATTTTTATATTTTCAGAAATCGTGTGGTTTGAACCGGTTGACTTCCTGGCGAGCTCTTGTACTTTGTCGAACAGGTATACCAGAACGTCGTCACAAAGATTGGTTTCGAATTGGAGCTTCATTCGACGTTGGTGCATTTTCACCAGTTTTCTGAAGGGTATTCGGAAGATCTTGGTGCGTTTCTGGCTGGTCTTCTTGTAATTCTGGTGTTGAACAAGAAGCTGGTTGTGGTATTTCAGGAACGAACCAATACTTTATCGGGTTGTCCTCGGACGTGTTGTCTGACATTCGTGGTTTGATTTGGTTCAAATGGCGCTTGATAAAGCCCTTTGATGTACGTACGACGTACAGCATTCGTCGGATTGGTCGATCGATAGTGCCTTCGATCCACTATTCTCTTCTTGAGGAATTTCGGGTAAATACCTTTTGATTTGTGCTGTATTTTATCAGCTCTTGCTTAGTTTCGACAGGCTTTTCGAAAAGTTGACTTAATACGGTGCGAACTGAACGACCTTGAATTAACTCAGCAGGAGATTTACCGTGTGCATTTTGGGTGAATCTGTAAGAAGCAAGATATTTTGTTACTGCTGTTTGTACAGGCAAACCTTCCTGAATATTTTTCGTGACAGAAATTTTAAAAGATTGTACAAATCGCTCAGCCAATCCATTAGAGGCTGGGTGATATGGTGCTGTTGTTATATGCTTGATTCCATGGAGTACTTCAAAACTCTTTGAATGCTTCAGACGTAAGCTAAGGTCCGTTCTTAGGATATTGAAGACAAAGCTGAGATTGTGTTCGCGGTTGTTACCGATGTCATTTAAACAGTAAACGGGAACTGCGAGTGTGCGTCTACACAAATTAACCACATGGCATCGAATATTCGCTCCCAAGCTGTGGTTGCTGTAGGCCAACTCTGGTATTGTCGCGGTGGCGCTTGATTGTTAATTTTTTATGTCTTCATCAATGGCAGACCACCAAACATGTTTCCTTGCAATTTGCTTTATGCGAACAATGCCCCAATGTCCCTCATGTTATAGTTTAAGGACTTTTTGACTATGGGAATAAATCTTCGTTGGCACTTTCTAACTTTTCTGGCCATCCTACAGAACGTAGTGCAGGACTTGTTTCAGGATTTTATCGTTATTCAAATGCTTGAGAATGGTTTCTGTATTAACCGGTGGATTGATTTCCCTTATTAAGTTGCAAGCTTCCTCCTCTTTATCGAATTCTATATCAGTTCCAATTGGTAGTCGGGAAAGAGCATCGGCATTGCCATGTGCAGATGTTGCCTGATACTGGATATCAAAATTATAAGCCACTAGAATGATACCCCAACATTGTAGTCTGTTTGAAGTCATCAATGGAAGATGTTGCCCTGGATTGAAGATCGATACAAGCGGCTCGTGATCGGTTAACAGTATGAACTTCCTCCCATACAGATACTTAACTCCGAAAATGATTGACAATCCCTTTATTTCTATTTGACTGTATTTCTCATGATGTTTGTTGAGTGTTTTCGAAGCAAAAACAATGGGTCTCTCTTGACCATCGTGTTGAATATGAGAAAAGGCTACTCCGAGAGCAAAAGATTATGCGTCTGCTGCGAGCACGATCGGTAAGTTTTCATCAAAATGCGCCAGTTGCGTTGTGTTAAAAATGTGAGACTTCAGAGCTGAAAAGGCTTGTAGTTGTTTCGGATCAAAATAAAGGTACTGCCAACTGTGAAAAGTTTGGCATAAAGCTGCAATAGTAATTTACTTTACCCATATATGCTTCCAGTTGCTTTAAATTTAAGGGCGGTTTTAATAGTCTGGAGCTGAGATGATGATGTCATCTAAGTAGTTGTCACAACCTTCTATTCCCTTTAGAAGTTGCTCAAGGTAACTCTGGAAGATTGCCGGTGCGCTGGCAATTCCATCCGGAAGGCGCTGATACTGAAATAGACCCAATGGCGTGTTTACGTCCATGAATTGCTTGGTTGCCTCAACTAGTTCCATCTGAAGAAAGGCGTCTTTTAGGTCTATTTTGCTGAATTGCTTACCATGACGAATCATGTGAAATAGGGACTCTTTTGTTGGTAATGGATACTGCTCCATGTCGATTTGTGCGTTAACTGCTTGTTTAAAGTCACCACAAATCCGAATGGCTCCACCTGGCTTAGGTGCTAACACAATGGGGGTCTTTTAGGTCTATTTTGCTGAATTGCTTACCATGACGAATCATGTGAAATAGGGACTCTTTTGTTGGTAATGGTAATGGTCCATGTCGATATGTGCGTTAACTGCTTGTTTAAAGTCACCACAAATCCGAATGGCTCCACCTGGCTTAGGTGCTAACACAACGGGGGATGCTCAGTTGCTAAATTTGATCGGGTTCCAGGGTTCTCATAGGTCTCCGCAACCATGAGCACATGATCCGGGATCAGATCATCGTACAAGAAGAGTTGGTTGGACAAACAACCTTGTGCAGAACACACAAATTGACATTCACGGGCGATCCCCCGCCACGAATGTCAGACAACACGTCCGAGGACAACCCGATAAAGTATTGGTTCGTTCCTGAAATACCACAACCAGCTTCTTGTTCAACACCAGAATTACAAGAAGACCAGCCAGAAACGCACCAAGATCTTCCGAATACCCTTGAGAAAACTGGTGAAAATGCACCAACGTCGAATGAAGCTCCAATTCGAAACCAATCTTTGCGACGACGTTCTGGTATACCTGTTCCACAAAGTACAAGAGCTCGCCAGGAAGTCAACCGGTTCAAGCCACACGATTTCTAAAAATATAAAAATTAATTACCGTTTATAATTTAAAGGGGGAGATGTGTTATGTATTCTTTAAAATCTAAAATAAGCATTTTCCAACATTCTTGACCCTTGTATTCCTTAGATCTGGTAACATTGTTATTCCAAACCAATAAACGGTCAGTCTAGCATAAGCTCTCAACAAGAACACGCGTACCTCTCTATTGTGGACACAACAGTAGAGAGGTGGCGACGAAGCAAAAAAGAAAATAAAACGTTTATCTACAATAATTGTGTAAAATCTAGTTGGTCAGTCATTGATTCTCATCAAGATGCCAATAGAAAGCGAGGAATTTCAACAATGACTTTCCCAGCAACAACAATTCACAACGAACATTCAAAAACAACAACGAAAACAACAACGATGAGAGAAATTCTAGAGAATAATTCTTCGTCTAGTGCTAGTAATTCATGACACGCGGGTGAATTATCTATGTGTCCTCCATTTCACAACTTTGACAAAGACAATCAAAATTGAGAGTCATATCTAGAACAGTTATCGCAACATTTTAATGTCTATTCGGTCAGTGCAGACGAAAAACAAAAAGCATATTTTCTTTTTTAAAAAAGAGATGACACATGGTCAAAAACACACAAAGAGTGGGTAGCTGATTTGCGGGAGATCGCCCGTGAATGTCAATTTGTGTGTTCTGCACAAGGTTGTTTGTCCAACTACGTAGATGAAATGATCCGGGATCAGATCATCGTACAAGCAGTACGGGCAGCTGCTCTTCAAAAGCACCAGCCGACTCTTGAAGATGTGCTCATGGTTGCGGAGACCTATGAGGCAACGACAAAAACCGTTGCAACCCTTAAAGACAAGAAAGAGAGTCAAGTTCCACTCAACGCGAACCAAACATTCAAAAAGTACCAGAATAAACCGAACAAAGAGAAACAGTGCAAAAACTCGTGGAAGTCATGTTCTGGGCGTGGAACGTCTCACACATTTCTATACCAATACTAGTCGAATTGCACACTGTCGCAAAGTGTGGAGAAAAAGTCGAAAATATTGTAATCATAAAAGAGGCGAAGCCAATCTTTTCCGAACAGATTTATTTAAAAAATTTGGATTCGAGAAAATATTCGAATTGACGATCTTTGCTGCAAATATAAGTCAGTGTTCGAGCCTGCCATGGGTAACATAAACGATTTCAAAGCCAGTGTACTTTTAAAATCTACAGCAACACCCAAATTTTGCAAAAGCCGTCAAATTTCATTTGCTCAATTGGAAAAGTTCAAGGCCGAAGCAAATCGTCTCACAGAAGCCAATATCTGGAACCCGATCAAATTTAGCAACTGGGCATCCCCCATTGTGTTAGCACCTAAGCCAGGTGGAGCCATTCGGATTTGTGGTGACTTTAAACAAGCAGTTAACGCACAAATCGACATGGATCAGTATCCATTACTAACAAAAGAGTCCCTATTTCACATGATTCGTCATGGTAAGCAATTCAGCAAAATAGACCTAAAAGACCCCCATTGTGTTAGCACCTAAGCCAGGTGAAGCCATTCGGATTTGTGGTGACTTTAAACAAGCAGTTAACGCACAAATCGACATGGAGCAGTATCCATTACCAACAAAAGAGTCCCTATTTTACATGATTCGTCATGGTAAGCAATTCAGCAAAATAGACCTAAAAGACGCCTTTCTTCAGATGGAACTAGTTGAGGCAACCAAGCAATTCATGGACGTCAACACGCCATTGGGCCTATTTCAATATCAGCGCCTTCCGTATGGAATTGCCAGCACACCGGCAATCTTCCAAAGATACCTTGAGCAACTTCTAAAGGGAATAGAATGTTGTGACAACTACTTAGATGACATCATCATCTCAGCTCCAGACTATTAAAACCGCACTTAAATTTAAAGCAACTGGAAGCATTTATGGGTAAAGTAAATTACTATTGCATCTTTATACCAAACTTTTCACAGTTGGCAGCAACTTTATTTTGATCCGAAACAACTACAAGCCTTTTCAGCTCTAAAGTCTCACATTTTTAACACAACGCAACTGGCGCATTTTGATGAAAACTTACCGATCGTGCTCGCAGCAGACGCATAATCTTTTGCTCTCGGAGTAGCCTTTTCTCATATTCAACACGATGGTCAAGAGAGACCCATTGTTTTTGCTTCGAAAACACTCAACAAACATCATGAGAAATACAGTCAAATAGAAATAAAGGGATTGTCAATCATTTTCGGAGTTAAGTATCTGTATGGGAGGAAGTTCATACTGTTAACCGATCACGAGCCGCTTGTATCGATCTTCAATCCAGGGAAACATCTTCCATTGATGACTTCAAACAGACTACAATGTTGGGGTATCATTCTAGTGGCTTATAATTTTGATATCCAGTATCGGGCAACATCTGCACATGGCAATGCCGATGCTCTTTCCCGACTACCAATTGGAACTGATATAGAATTCGATAAAGAGGAGGAAGCTTGCAACTTAATAAGGGAAATCAATCCACCGGTTAATGCAGAAACCATTCTCAAGCATTTGAATAACGATAAAATCCTGAAACAAGTCCTGCACTACCTTCTGTAGGATGGCCAGAAAAGTTAGAAAGTGCCAACGAAGATTTATTGCCATAGTCCAAAAGTCCTTAAACTATAACATGAGGGACATTGGGGCATTGTTCGCATAAAGCAAATTGCAAGGAAACATGTTTGGTGGTCTGCCATTGATGAAGACATAAAAAATTAACAATCCAGCGCCACCGCGACAATACCAGAGTTGGCCTACAGCAACCACAGCTTGGGAGCGAATATTCGATGCCATGTGGTTAATTTGTGTAGACGCACACTCGCAGTTCCCGTTTACTGTTTAAATGACATCGGTAACAACCGCGAACACAATCTAAGCTTTGTATTCAATATCCTAAGACTATGGTCAGCGATAACGGACCTTAGCTTACGTCTGAAGCATTCAAAGAGTTTTGAAGTACTCCATGGAATCAAGCATATAACAACAGCACCATATCACCCAGCCTCTAATGGATTGGCTGAGCGATTTGTACAATCTTTTAAAATTTCTGTCACGAAAAATATTCAGGAAGGTTTGCCTGTACGAACAGCAGTAACAAAATATCTTGCTTCTTACAGATTCACCCAAAATGCACACGGTAAATCTCCTGCTGAGTTAATTCAAGGTCGTTCAGTTCGCACCGTATTAAGTCAACTTTTCGAAAAGCCTGTCGAAACTAAGCAAGAGCTGATAAAATACAGCACAAATCAAAAGGTATTTACCCGAAATTCCTCAAGAAGAGAATAGTGGATCGAAGGCACTATCGATCGACCAATCCGACGAATGCTGTACGTCGTACGTACATCAAAGGGCTTTATCAAGCGCCATTTGAACCAAATCAAACCACGAATGTCAGACAACACGTCCGAGGACAACCCGATAAAGTATTGGTTCGTTCCTGAAATACCACAACCAGCTTCTTGTTCAACACCAGAATTACAAGAAGACCAGCCAGAAACGCACCAAGATCTTCCGAATACCCTTCAGAAAACTGGTGAAAATGCACCAACGTCGAATGAAGCTCCAATTCGAAACCAATCTTTGTGACGACGTTCTGGTATACCTGTTCGACAAAGTACAAGAGCTCGCCAGGAAGTCAACCGGTTCAAGCCACACGATTTCTGAAAATATAAAAATTAATTACCGTTTATAATTTAAAGGGGGAGATGTGTTATGTATCAATTAAAATATAAAATAAGCATTTCGCAACATTCTTAAACCTTGTATTCCTTAGATCTGGTAACATTGTTATTCCAAACCAATAAACGGTCAGTCTTACATAAGCTCTCAACAAGAACACGCGTACCTCTCTACTGTGGACACAACAGTAGAGAGGTGGCGACGAGGCAAAAAAGAAATTAAAACGTTTAGCTACAATAATTGTGTAAAATCTAGTTGGTCAGTCATTGATTCTCATCAAGATGCCAATAGAAAGCGAGGAATTTCAAGAATTGCTTTCCCAGCAACAACAATTCACAACAAACATTCGAAAACAACAACGACAATGGATGAGAGAAATTCTTGAGAATAATTCTTCGTCTAGTGCTCGTAATTATTTCACAAATTTGACAAAGACAATCAAAATTGAGAGTCCTAATGCCTTTTCGGTCAGTGCAGACGAAAAACAAAAAGCATATTTTCTTTTTTAAGAAAGAGATGACACATGGTCAAACACACAAAGAGTGAGTAGCCGATTTGCGGGGGATCGCTCGTGAATGTCAATTTGTGTGTTCTGCACAAGGATGTTTGTCCAACTATGTAGATGAATTAATCCGCGATCAGATCATCGTACAAGCAGTACGGGCAGCTGCTCTTCAAAAGCACCAGCCGACTCTTGAAGATGTGCTCATGGTTGCGGAGACCTATGAGACAACGACATAAACCGTTGCAACCCTTAAAGACATGAAAGAAAGTCAAGTTCCACTCAACGCGAACCATACATTCAAAAAGTACCAAAATAAACCGAACAAAGAGAAACAGTGCAAAAACTCGTGGAAGTCGTGTTCTGGGTATGGAACGTCTCACACAATTCTATACCAATACTAGGCGAATTGCACACTGTCGCAAAGTGTGGAGAAAAAGTCGAAAATATTGTAATCATTGTTACTAGTAAAAGAGATGAAGTTAATCTTTTGGATTCGAGAAAATATTCGAATTGACGATCTTTGCTGCAAATATAAGTCAGTGGTCGAGCCTGCCATGGGTACCATAAAAGATTTTAAAGCCAGCGTATTTTTAAAATCTACAGCAACACCCAAATTTTGCAAAAGCCGTCAAATTTCATTTGCTCAATTGGAAAAGTTCAAGGCCGAAGCAAATCGTCTCACAGAACCCAATATCTGGAACCCGATCAAATTTAGCAACTGGGCATCCCCCATTGTTTTAGCACCTAAGCCAGGTGGTGCCATTCGGATTTGTGGTGACTTTAAACAAGCAGTTAACGCACAAATCGACATGGAGCAGTATCCATTACCAACAAAAGAGTCCCTATTTCACATGATTCGTCATGGTAAGCAATTCAGCAAAATAGACCTAAAAGACGCCTATCTTCAGATGGAACTAGTTGAGGCAACCAAGCAATTCATGGACGTCAACACGCCATTGGGCCTATTTCAATATCAGCGCCTTCCGTATGGAATTGCCAGCGCACCGGCAATCTTCCAGAGATACCTTGAGCAACTTCTAAAGGGAATAGAAGGTTGTGACAACTACTTAGATGACTTCATCATCTCAGCTCCAGACTATTAAAACCGCACTTAAATTTAAAGCAACTGGAAGCATTTATGGGTAAAGTAAATTACTATTGCATCTTTATACCAAACTTTTCACAGTTGGCAGCACCTTTATTTTGATCCGAAACAACTACAAGCCTTTTCAGATCTAAAGTCTCACATTTTTAACGCAACGCAACTGGCGCATTTTGATGAAAACTTAAACTGTGGACAACAGTAGAGAGGTGGCGACGAGGCAAAAAAGAAATTAAAACGTTTAGCTACAATAATTGTGTAAAATCTAGTTGGTCAGTCATTGATTCTCATCAAGATGCCAATAGAAAGCGAGGAATTTCAAGAATTGCTTTCCCAGCAACAACAATTCACAACAAACATTCGAAAACAACAACGACAATGGATGAGAGAAATTCTTGAGAATAATTCTTCGTCTAGTGCTCGTAATTATTTCACAAATTCGACAAAGACAATCAAAATTGAGAGTCCTAATGCCTTTTCGGTCAGTGCAGACGAAAAACAAAAAGCATATTTTCTTTTTTAAGAAAGAGATGACACATGGTCAAACACACAAAGAGTGGGTAGCCGATTTGCGGGGGATCGCTCGTGAATGTCAATTTGTGTGTTCTGCACAAGGATGTTTGTCCAACTATGTAGATGAATTAATCCGCGATCAGATCATCGTACAAGCAGTACGGGCAGCTGCTCTTCAAAAGCACCAGCCGACTCTTGAAGATGTGCTCATGGTTGCGGAGACCTATGAGACAACGACATAAACCGTTGCAACCCTTAAAGACATGAAAGAAAGTCAAGTTCCACTCAACGCGAACCATACATTCAAAAAGTACCAAAATAAACCGAACAAAGAGAAACAGTGCAAAAACTCGTGGAAGTCGTGTTCTGGGTATGGAACGTCTCACACATTTCTATACCAATACTAGGCGAATTGCACACTGTCGCAAAGTGTGGAGAAAAAGTCGAAAATATTGTAATCATTGTTACTAGTAAAAGAGATGAAGTTAATCTTTTCGGAACAGAGTTCATTAAAAAATTTGGATTCGAGAAAATATTCGAATTGACGATCTTTGCTGCAAATATAAGTCAGTGGTCGAGCCTGCCATGGGTACCATAAAAGATTTTAAAGCCAGCGTATTTTTAAAATCTACAGCAACACCCAAATTTTGCAAAAGCCGTCAAATTTCATTTGCTTAATTGGAAAAGTTCAAGGCCGAAGCAAATCGTCTCACAGAACCCAATATCTGGAACCCGATCAAATTTAGCAACTGGGCATCCCCCATTGTTTTAGCACCTAAGCCAGGTGGAGCCATTCGGATTTGTGGTGACTTTAAACAAGCAGTTAACGCACAAATCGACATGGAGCAGTATCCATTACCAACAAAAGAGTCCCTATTTCACATGATTCGTCATGGTAAGCAATTCAGCAAAATAGACCTAAAAGACGCCTATCTTCAGATGGAACTAGTTGAGGCAACCAAGCAATTCATGGACGTCAACACGCCATTGGGCCTATTTCAATATCAGCGCCCTCCGTATGGAATTGCCAGCGCACCGGCAATCTTCCAGAGATACCTTGAGCAACTTCTAAAGGGAATAGAAGGTTGTGACAACTACTTAGATGACTTCATCATCTCAGCTCCAGACTATTAAAACCGCACTTAAATTTAAAGCAACTGGAAGCATTTATGGGTAAAGTAAATTACTATTGCATCTTTATACCAAACTTTTCACAGTTGGCAGCACCTTTATTTTGATCCGAAACAACTACAAGCCTTTTCAGCTCTAAAGTCTCACATTTTTAACACAACGCAACTGGCGCATTTTGATGAAAACTTACCGATCGTGCTCGCAGCAGACGCATAATCTTTTGCTCTCGGAGTAGCCTTTTCTCATATTCAACACGATGGTCAAGAGAGACCCATTGTTTTTGCTTCGAAAACACTCAACATGAGAAATACAGTCAAATAGAAATAAAGGGATTGTCAATCATTTTCGGAGTTAAGTATCTGTATGGGAGGAAGTTCATACTGTTAACCGATCACGAGCCGCTTGTATCGATCTTCAATCCAGGGCAACATCTTCCATTGATGACTTCAAACAGACTACAATGTTGGGGTATCATTCTAGTGGCTTATAATTTTGATATCCAGTATCAGGCAACATCTGCACATGGCAATGCCGATGCTCTTTCCCGACTACCAATTGGAACTGATATAGAATTCGATAAAGAGGAAGCTTGCAACTTAATAAGGGAAATCAATCCACCGGTTAATGCAGAAACCATTCTCAAGCATTTGAATAACGATAAAATCCTGAAACAAGTCCTGCACTACGTTCTGTAGGATGGCCAGAAAAGTTAGAAAGTGCCAACGAAGATTTATTGCCATAGTCCAAAAGTCCTTAAACTATAACATGAGGGACATTGGGGCATTGTTCGCATAAAGCAAATTGCAAGGAAACATGTTTGGTGGTCTGCCATTGATGAAGACATAAAAAATCAACAATCCAGCGCCACCGCGACAATACCAGAGTTGGCCTACAGCAACCACAGCTTGGGAGCGAATATTCGATGCCATGTGGTTAATTTGTGTAGACGCACACTCGCAGTTCCCGTTTACTGTTTAAATGACATCGGTAACAACCGCGAACACAATCTCAGCTTTGTATTCAATATCCTAAGACTATGGTCAGCGATAACGGACCGCAGCTTACGTCTGAAGCATTCAAAAAGTTTTGAAGTACTCCATGGAATCAAGCATATAACAACAGCACCATATCACTCAGCCTCTAATGGATTGGCTGAGCGATTTGTACAATCTTTTAAAATTTCTGTCACGAAAAATATTCAGGAATGTTTGCCTGTACGAACAGCAGTAACAAAATATCTTGCTTCTTACAGATTCACCCAAAATGCACACGGTAAATCTCCTGCTGAGTTAATTCAAGGTCGTTCAGTTCGCACCGTATTAAGTGAACTTTTCGAAAAGCCTGTCGAAACTAAGCAAGAGCTGATAAAATACAGCACAAATCAAAAGGTATTTACCCGAAATTCATCAAAGGAAGAATAGTGGATCGAAGGCACTATCGATCGACCAATCCGACGAATGCTGTACGTCGAACGTACATCAAGCGCCATTTGAACCAAATCAAACCACGAATGTCAGACAACACGTCCGAGGACAACCCGATAAAGTATTGGTTCGTTCCTGAAATACCACAACCAGCTTCTTGTTCAACACCAGAATTACAAGAAGACCAGCCAGAAACGCACCAAGATCTTCCGAATACCCTTGAGAAAACTGGTGAAAATGCACCAACGTCGAATGAAGCTCCAATTCGAAACCAATCTTTGCGACGACGTTCTGGTATACCTGTTCCACAAAGTACAAGAGCTCGCCAGGAAGTCAACCGGTTCAAGCCACACGATTTCTGAAAATATAAAAATTAATTACCGTTTATAATTTAAAGGGGGAGATGTGTTATGTATCAATTAAAATCTAAAATACTAATAACTCTTGAAGAATTCGAAACCATGCGTCTGCTTCGAGCACGATCGGTAAGTTTTCATTAAAATGCGCCAGTTGCGTTGCGTTAAAAATGTGAGACTTCAGAGTTGGAACGGCTTGTAGTTGTTTCGGATCAAAATAAAGTTGCTGCCAACTGTGAAAAGTTTGGTATAAAGATGCAATAGTAATTTACTTTACCCATAAATGCTTCCAGTTGCTTTAAATTTAAGTGCGGTTTTAATAGTCTGGAGCTGAGATGATGATGTCATCTAAGTAGTTGTCACAACCTTCTATTCCCTTTAGAAGTTGCTCAAGGTATCTTTGGAAGATTGCCGGTGCGCTGGCAATTCCATACGGAAGGCGCTGATATTGAAATAGGCCCAATGGCGTGTTGACGTCCATGAATTGCTTGGTTGCCTCAACTAGTTCCATCTGAAGAAAGGCGTCTTTTAGGTCTATTTTGCTGAATTGCTTACCATGACGAATCATGTGAAATAGGGACTCTTTTGTTGGTAATGGATACTGCTCCATGTCGATTTGTGCGTTAACTGCTTGTTTAAAGTCACCACAAATCCGAATGGCTCCACCTGGCTTAGGTGCTAACACAATGGGGGTCTTTTAGGTCTATTTTGCTGAATTGCTTACCATGACGAATCATGTGAAATAGGGACTCTTTTGTTAGTAATGGATACTGATCCATGTCGATTTGTGCGTTAACTGCTTGTTTAAAGTCACCACAAATCCGAATGGCTCCACCTGGCTTAGGTGCTAACACAATAGGGTATGCCCAGTTGCTAAATTTGATCGGGTTCCAGATATTGGCTTCTGTGAGACGATTTGCTTCGGCCTTGAACTTTTCCAATTGAGCAAATGAAATTTGACGGCTTTTGCAAAATTTGGGTGTTGCTGTAGATTTTAAAAATACACTGGCTTTGAAATCTTTTATGGTACCCATGGCAGGCTCGAACACTTACTTATATTTGCAGCAAAGATCGTCAATTCGAATATTTTCTCGAATCCAAATTTTTTAAATAAATCTGTTCGGAAAAGATTGGTTTCGCCTCTTTTACTAGTAACAAAGATTACAATATTTTCGACTTTTTCTCCACACTTTGCGACAGTGTGCAATTCGACTAGTATTGGTATAGAAATGTGTGAGACGTTCCACGCCCAGAACACGACTTCCACGAGTTTTTGCACTGTTTCTCTTTGTTCGGTTTATTCTGGTACTTTTTGAATGTTTGGTTCGCGTTGAGTGGAACTTGACTCTCTTTCTTGTCTTTAAGGGTTGCAACGGTTTTTGTCGTTGCCTCATAGGTCTCCGCAACCATGAGCACATCTTCAAGAGTCGGCTGGTGCTTTTGAAGAGCAGCTGCCCGTACTGCTTGTACGATGATCTGATCCCGGATCATTTCATCTACGTAGTTGGACAAACAACCTTGTGCAGAACACACAAATTGACATTCACGGGCGATCCCCCGCAAATCAGCTACCCACTCTTTGTGTGTTTTTGACCATGTGTCATCTCTTTCTTAAAAAAGAAAATATGCTTTTTGTTTTTCGTCTGCACTGACCGAATAGACATTAAAATGTTGCGATAACTGTTCTAGATATGACTCTCAACTTTGATTGTCTTTGTCAAAGTTGTGAAATGGAGGACACATAGATAATTCACCCGCGTGTCATGAATTACTAGCACTAGACGAAGAATTATTCTCTAGAATTTCTCTCATCGTTGTTGTTTTCGAATGTTCGTTGTGAATTGTTGTTGCTGGGAAAGCAATTTTTGAAATTCCTCGCTTTCTATTGGCATCTTGATGAGAATCAATGACTGACCAACTAGATTTTATACAATTATTGTAGCTAAACGTTTTAATTTCTTTTTTACCTCGTCGCCACCTCTCTACTGTTGGGTCCACAATAGAGAGGTACGCGTGTTCTTGTTGAGAGCTTATGCTAGACTGACCGTTTATTGGTTTGGAAGAACAATGTTACCAGATCTAAGGAATACAAGGGTCAAGAATGTTGGAAAATGCTTATTTTAGACTTTAAATGATACATAACACATCTCCCCCTTTAAATTATAAACGGTAATTAATTTTTATATTTTCAGAAATCATGTGGCTTGAACCGGTTGACTTCCTGGCGAGCTCTTGTACTTTGTGGAACAGGTATACCAGAACGTCGTCGCAAAGATTGGTTTCGAATTGGAGCTTCATTCGACGTTGGTGCATTTTCACCAGTTTTCTCAAGGGTATTCGGAAGATCTTGGTGCGTTTCTGGCTGGTCTTCTTGTAATTCTGGTGTTGAACAAGAAGCTGGTTGTGGTATTTCAGTAACGAACCAATACTTTATCGGGTTGTCCTCGGACGTGTTGTCTGACATTCGTGGTTTGATTTGGTTGAAATGGCGCTTGATAAAGACCTTTGATGTACGTACGACGTACAGCATTCGTCGGATTGGTCGATCGATAGTGCCTTCGATCCACTTTTCTCCCCTCGAGGAATTTCGGGTAAATACCTTTGTGCTGTATTTTGTCAGCTCTTGCTTAGTTTCGACAGGCTTTTCGAAAAGTTGACTTAATACGGTGCGAACTGAAAGACCTTGAATTAAATCAGCAGGAGATTTACCGTGTGCATTTTGGGTGAATCTGTAAGAAGCAAGATATTTTGTTACTGCTGTTCGTACAGGCAAACCTTCCTGAATATTTTTCGTGACAGAAATTTTAAAAGATTGTACAAATCGCTCAGCCAATCCATTAGAGGCTGGGTGATATGGTGCTGTTGTTATATGCTTGATTCCATGGAGTACTTAAAAACTCTTTGAATGCTTCAGACGTAAGCTGCGGTCCGTTTTTGCTGACCATAGTCTTAGGATATTGAATACAAAGCTGAGATTGTGTTCGCGGTTGTTACCGATGTCATTTAAACAGTAAACGGGAACTGCGAGTGTGCGTCGATACAAATTAACCACATGGCATCGAATATTCGCTCCCAAGCTGTGGTTGCTGTAGGCCAACTCTGGTATTGTCGCGGTGCCGCTGGATTGTTGATTTTTTATGTCTTCATCAATGGCAGACCACCAAACATGTTTCCTTGCAATTTGCTTTATGCGAACAATGCCCCAATGTCCCTCATGTTATAGTTTAAGGACTTTTGGACTATGGCAATAAATCTTCGTTGGCACTTTCTAACTTTTCTGGCCATCCTACAGAACGTAGTGCAGGACTTGTTTCAGGATTTTATCGTTATTCAAATGCTTGAGAATGGTTTCTGCATTAACCGGTGGATTGATTTCCCTTATTAAGTTGCAAGCTTTCTCCTCTTTATCGAATTCTATATCAGTTCCAATTGGTAGTCGGGAAAGAGCATCGGCATTGCCATGTGCAGATGTTGCCCGATACTGGATATCAAAATTATAAGCCACTAGAATGATACCCCAACATTGTAGTCTGTTTGAAGTCATCAATGGAAGATGTTGCCCTGGATTGAAGATCGATACAAGCGGCCCGTGATCGGTTAACAGTATGAACTTCCTCCCATACAGATACTTAACTCCGAAAATGATTGACAATCCCTTTATTTCTATTTGACTGTATTTCTCATGATGTTTGTTGAGTGTTTTCGAAGCAAAAACAATGGGTCTCTCTTGACCATCGTGTTGAATATGAGAAAAGGCTACTCCGAGAGCAAAAGATTATGCGTCTGCTGCGAGCACGATCGGTAAGTTTTCATCAAAATGCGCCAGTTGCCTTGCGTTAAAAATGTGAGACTTCAGAGTTGGAACGGCTTGTAGTTGTTTCGGATCAAAATAAAGTTGCTGCCAACTGTGAAAAGTTTGGTATAAAGATGCAATAGTAATTTACTTTACCCATAAATGCTTCCAGTTGCTTTAAATTTAAGTGCGGTTTTAATAGTCTGGAGCTGAGATGATGATGTCATCTAAGTAGTTGTCACAACCTTCTATTCCCTTTAGAAGTTGCTCAAGGTATCTTTGGAAGATTGCCGGTGCGCTGGCAATTCCATACGGAAGGCGCTGATATTGAAATAGGCCCAATGGCGTGTTGACGTCCATGAATTGCTTGGTTGCCTCAACTAGTTCCATCTGAAGAAAAGCGTCTTTTAGGTCTATTTTGCTGAATTGCTTACCATGACGAATCATGTGAAATAGGGACTCTTTTGTTGGTAATGGATACTGCTCCATGTCGATTTGTGCGTTAACTGCTTGTTTAAAGTCACCACAAATCCGAATGGCTCCACCTGGCTTAGGTGCTAACACAATGGGGGTCTTTTAGGTCTAATTTGCTGAATTGCTTACCATGACGAATCATGTGAAATAGGGACTCTTTTGTTAGTAATGGATACTGATCCATGTCGATTTGTGCGTTAACTGCTTGTTTAAAGTCACCACAAATCCGAATGGCTCCACCTGGCTTAGGTGCTAACACAATTCCAGATATTGGCTTCTGTGAGACAATTTGCTTCGGCCTTGAACTTTTCCAATTGAGCCGATACTGGATATCAAAATTATAAGCCACTAGAATGATACCCCAACATTGTAGTCTGTTTGAAGTCATCAATGGAAGATGTTGCCCTGGATTGAAGATCGATACAAGCGGCTCGTGATCGGTTAACAGTATGAACTTCCTCCCATACAGATACTTAACTCCGAAAATGATTGACAATCCTTTTATTTCTATTTGACTGTTGATGTTTGTTGAGTGTTTTCGAAGCAAAAACAATGGGTCTCTCTTGACCATCGTGTTGAATATGAGAAAAGGCTACTCCGAGAGCAAAAGATTATGCGTCTGCTGCGAGCACGATCGGTAAGTTTTCATCAAAATGCGCCAGTTGCGTTGCGTTAAAAAATGTGAGACTTCAGAGTTGGAACGGCTTGTAGTTGTTTCGGATCAAAATAAAGGTGCTGCCAACTGTGAAAAGTTTGGTATAAAGATGCAATAGTTCCAATTACTTTACCCATAAATGCTTCCAGTTGCTTTAAATTTAAGGGCGGTTTTAAGAGTCGTACAACTTCTAATCCGGTTGTGTCTGGCAATATTCCAGCAGCACTAGTCCGTCTTCCCAAGTATTCGATTTCGTCTTTGAAAAAGAAGCACTTTCCCTTTTTGCATTTTATTCCGTTTTCTTGAAGTATGTTAAAAACTTGCTCGATTCGTTTTAGATGTTCTTCGCTTGTTGGAGCTGAGATGATGATGTCATCTAAGTAGTTGCCACAACCTTCTATTCCCTTTAGAAGTTGCTCAAGGTATCTCTGGAAGATTGCCGGTGCGCTGGCAATTCAATACGGAAGGCGCTGATATTGAAATAGCTTGGTTGCCTCAACTAGTTCCATCTGAAGATAGGCGTCTTTTAGGTCTATTTTGCTAAACTGCTTACCATGACGAATTATGTAAAATAGGGACTCTTTTGTTGGTAATGGATACTGCTCCATGTCGATTTGTGCGTTAACTGCTTGCGTAAAGTCACCACAAATCCGAATGGCTCCACCCGGCTTAGGTGCTAACACAATGGGGGATGCCCAGTTGCTAAATTTGATCGGGTTCCAGATATTGGCTTCTGTGAGACGATTTGAACTTTTCCAATTGAGCAAATGAAATTTGACGGCTTTTGCAAAATTTGGGTGTTGCTGTAGATTTTAAAAATACACTGGCTTTGCAATCTTTTATGGTACCCATGGCAGGCTCGAACACTGACTTATATTTGCAGCAAAGATCGTCAATTCGAATATTTTCTCGAATCCATATTTTTTAATTAACTCTGTTCGGAAAAGATTAACTTCGTCTCTTTTACTAGTAACAATGATTACTGATCCATCCGGCTCGAAGGACCAAAATGATCCATCCGGCTCGAAGGACCAAAATGAATAGGGATTCCGGAGGAGCAGAATAACCCAATCTTCATTCGTTGAATTCAAAATATGAACTGATTTTATTAACAAAAGTATGGAGTTTATATAGGGAATCTTAGGCTCTAGAAGAAAACAATTGTTCTTAAAATATCTTATTCTAATGAGACTCAAACCCAAGATTTCGGGGGTTGAAGATTATTATTATTTTGGGCACGGCTTCGGCCACTTGACATCCTGCCGTTGTGATATTTTGGGTTAATTACAAGTGTTTTTCTACAATGTGTGTGGCTGATTGTAATTCTAGTCATATGCTAGATTACTTGTTTGTGACAAAAGTACAGTTGTATTATGTTTTCTTTAGTGCATCTGATTTGGTGAAGCCGCTTCAGATGAACACGATGTTTATTCTTAAACAATTACAATATTTTCGACTTTTTCTCCACACTTTGCGACACTGTGCAATTCGCCTAGTATTGGTATTGGAACGTGTGTATATGCGAAAAATTCTCTGAAACATTCTTGCAATTTCGGTTTATTCATTAATAAACATGTTTCAAAATTTATCACTGAACTGTTGACCCTGAGTCTATTTGAAAAGTAATAACTTGATTCAATATTTTGACATTGTTGAGGAACCAATTGTCATACACTGCTATAGGCAGCAAAGCAAAGTCTCATGAATGATCTTCCACGTCTCACAATGCTTTTGTTTTTGTATTTTCTTAAGTTTTCTGGAATATACTGGCGTCAGTCTTGTACTCTCTGTCTCTGTCGCTCTTTATAAACCTATATGGCCTACGTAGTTGCGTAAGAAAAGAAAATTTAGTAATAATCAAGCAAAAGAACGATCAAGACGTGTTCTAGCAGTGGCAGACACAGTTCAGTGAAGTTAAAGTAAAAATATAGTTAAGTTCTTATGAGAAATTAAACAAAGTTGTTTATTGTTCATCATAATTTGGTCCTTCGAGCCGGATCGTTGGGCATTGTTTGTTTGTTGCTCATTGGTTTATAATTTGTTGCAGTTCGGTGGCAATTAATTGTTAACCTCAAATTTAGTAGTCGATAGTTCTGGCCTACTATCGAATAGGCAATCGCGTGCTTATTGGAAAAAGCGCGTATACAAACGGTGGCGACACATGCCTATCGGTATCTGTTATCGATATAATCGACGAGATCGTGAGAGAACACATCTCTAGGAAAAACAAGCGTCTTGAAATTTTTGGTCCACGCAAGCAGTGGAAATTTCTTGGTATTTTATCATGGAGGAAATGAAAACGTTCATCAAGGCCAGAGGAGGATTGAAGACATTACCCGCATATATGGATATGCAGAGAATCCAGCACAGGATGCCGACGTCTTTACAATTGACACCAAATTGGAAACTTTGTCCAATGCGTGGAATGAGTTCGTCAAGTCACCAGACGAATTGGCCAAATACGACAAATTGGAGGGTTATGTGGACTCTACTGAAGACTACGAGATATACGAGGATAAATATGAAAGGGCGAATGCTCGCCTTAAGGCTTTACGAGATGCTTTGGCATCGTCTGGCAAGTTGACCGAAATCAGCGCGGCTGGCAACGATGATTCGGTTGTCCAGGGAATTCTTCAACAAATGCACAATCAACAGCAACAAATACAACTGCAGATGCAACGTCAAATGGAACAGCAGCAACTATTGGTTGAGAGATTGCTCTCGCCACAGCAATTTTCGTCTTCGTCAGGCTCACAGCCGACTGCAACGCCGGCAACAAGAGATAGTGATTTACCAAAAATCCACATTAAGCCCTTCGGTGGAGATTATAAGGAATGGCATGGTCTCAAGGACCTTTTTGAGAGTACCATTCATGGAAAGACAACACTAACGAATATACAGAAGTTTCATCACCTGAATTCATGTGCCATAGGAGAATTTGCCTGTAGTAGATGCTAATTACGAGGTTGCATAGAAATCGTTGAGTGATCGCTACGAAAAGCCCCGTTATTTGGTGAATTTGCTTATGGATACATTCACCGCCTTGCCAAAAGCTGTTGGGCAAAACTCATTATCGCTACGCACCCTGACTTGCGGAGCCAGTGATGTTATTCGGGCTTTAGACGCTTCTGGACACACGGGCCGTGACTGTTGGCTTATATACTAGCTCATCAACAAGGTTGACGAGACTACCCGACGTGAATGGATCGACAAAAGCCAGGATATTGAAAATCCCACCATTGAAGAATTGCTCAAGTTTTTGGACTCACGATGCGATCGCCTTGAGCTCAGTCAAGTTGTCGATCATGTAGCGAGCAAACCGAGGGATGAAAAAGGAAAACTGCAAGCACGCACCATGCTTGCCATTACAGGTAATTGTATGAAATGTCATAGTACTTAGCACATACTTTCGGCTTGTCCTCAATGCCAGAGCTTGACTGTCAAGCAACGTTACACCTTTGCGAAGGAGAAACATATGTGTTTTAATTGTTTGAAGACTGGACATGGAGTAAGCGCTTGTGGCTCGAAATCTTCTTGCAAGTATTGCAAGCGCCGCTATCATTCTTTGTTGCATTCTGAAGGCTATTCTACACAGCATGAAAGCGCAGAGCAGCATCAAGGCAACTGAGACCAGCCTTCTGAGGAAGCACCAGCGGCACCATTGGATAGCGCCTCAGACTTGTCTTTCATTTCGGAACGGTGCGTACAGACGTTGGGGCTTGCACGTTCGCCGTTTCGAGTTGCCACATCGGGCATCTCAGACGTCAAGGCGGGAATAACTAGAGGTTTCTGCTCTCTTCAGATGATGTCTCGTATGTCGAGTCATTGCATCGAGATTAATGCGCACGTTTTAGGAAAGATCTCCTCAACATTGGCACGTGAAAATATTGATGCTTCATCACTGTCGGTATCTAATGGATACCGTATGGCCGACCCTGACTTCAGAACTAACGCTTCAATCGACATTTTGCTGGGCAATGAATACATTTGGTTAGTTCTCACCGGGGAGAAGTTATGCGATGGTGAAGGGCACCCTATTGCAATTAACACCATATTTGGATGGGTAATCACATCGGTGTACACTTCAAGAATGCAACCACCATCTACGTTATTGCTGACTACGGTCAATATAGATGGGCTACTGCAAAGATTTTGGGAACTAGAGGAAATTCCATTAATTACAACTGTAAACGAAGAGGATGAAAAGGTCGAAACGCACTTCCGATGTACGCACAACCGCAACTCGAATGGAAGATACATAGTCAATTTGGCGTTCAAGGAACAAAACCCACAAGTTGCGGATACATTTCAAGGAGATCACGCTTTCTCGCAGTCGAGCGTCGTCTAATGAAGGATGCTAGCTTGAAGTTAAAATATACTCAGTTTATGAGAGAGTATATCCAGCTGGGTCACATGAAGGAAGTATTTGCAGACGAAGCCACAAACGTATGCAAGATGTCATTCTATTTGCCACACCATCCAGTCATAGGTGCCACCATCCAGTCAAGGTGGTGTTCGACGGATCATTTCAAGATCAAGATGGACGATCTCTTAATGACGCACTTCACATTGGCCCATGCATAAAACGCAACCTTTTTAACGTTTGTCTCCGTTTTCGAATGCACAGATTCGTATTTTCTGCGGATATCGTCAAAATGTTTAGACAGATTTCGGTAACCCCTTAACATCAGGATTTCCATCGAATCCTTTGCCGAGAAGACACTGAGGAACCATTGAAGCATTACAAGTTGACCACAGTTACCTATGGCACGGCATGTGCACTGTTTCTGGCAGTCAGAGTGCTGGAACAACTGGCAGCTGATCACGAATACGAGTTTCCAAGAGCTGCTGGGAAACTTTTGGATGATTTCTACGTCGATGACGTACTGACAGGAGACAGGGGACACGCATCTTTGACCCACTCGGCATTTTGGCGCCAGTGGTGATCAAATTTAAAATTCTGTTTCAAGAATTATGGCTGCTTAATTTGGATTGGAACTGCCAACGAAGCGAGCGCACTTATGGGAAAAATTCAGAAAGGACATTTTCAAGTTAAGGAATCTGAAGATACCACGATTTGTAGACAATCAACCCGATGATATCGAATTGCATGGATTTTCAGATGCTTCGTTAAAGGCTTACTCTGCCGTTATTTACAACCTTGTCACACACTTAGATGCAAGCATCGTAGTGGCACTCATTGCAGCTAAAACAAGAGTTTTACCATTAAAGCATAAGTCGTTGCCACGATTGGAACTTTGCGGAGCTCTATTACTAGCTCGTTTGTTCCAAGCAGGTCTGGTCTAAGGAAAATCCTGCGGATTGTGCATCACGAGGCATGCTAGCGAGTGAGTTAATTAACTTTGATCTATGGTTGAAAGGACCATCTTGGCTGCACGACTGTACACTATACTCAGAGACAATGAATAGACCATCAACTTGCTGCTCAATTCTCAAGCCTGCAGCAGAACTTGAGTTCAAAACCAAAGTCTTAACAACTATCTCCAAGGATATTGAGGATTCCCCATTTGATGTACTACTCGAAAGAATATAATCTTGGATCAGACAGTTCGAGTGGTCGTATATGTACTCCGCTTTGTCCATCGTAACAAATCAAGCAAGTCTGAATATTTAGGGCCTCTAAAGTTCGATGAAATCACCAGAGCAAGGAAGTTTTGCCTACGACAGGCACAAAATCAATTCAATGATGATAGACAGCTGCTTTTGAGGAAGCAGTCTTTGGAGCGACGATCAACTTTAAGCAAACTATCTCCCTTCGTTGACGAAGATGGAATTATACGTGTGGGTGGACGTTTGGAAAGGTCGCAATTGCCTGCAGATGCCAAGCATCCAGTAGTTTTACCGAAACACCATTGCCAGGAGTTTCAGCAATGTTTGTTATGATTCGCCAGAAATATTGGATCATTGGCGCACAAAATCTTATTCGACGTTTCACACATGAGTGTTTAGCCTTTCCATTTGAGCATACTGGATGCGATTATGCTGGACCTATTTTGCTAAAGGTTCATAAGGGACGAAACCTTAGGAAGGAAAAGGGCTACATTTGCCTCTTTGTATGTATGGTTACTTCAGCTCTTCATCTGGAGCTGGCCACCGATCTCAGCACAGACATATTCTTGGCGGCATTAAAACGTTTTATGGCTCGTCGTGGGAAATGCTCCCAGATGAATAGTGATAATAACTTTCTTGGCGCGAAACGCGCACTTGATGATATGTTCCAGCTTCTCGCTTCACGCAAGCACAATGACGTCGTTTCGAAAGTCCTTCGGATCAAGGTATTAAATGGAATTTTATTCCCCCATATTCACCACACTGGGGTGGTAAGTGGGAGTCGGCAGTACGCTCGGTTAAGCTGCATTTGCGAGGAGTAATAGGAACCAATGTCCTCACCTTTGAGCAGATGCACACACTGCTCTCGCAAATAGAATCTGTCGTTAATTTGCGACCATTGTGCACAGCATCGGATACTGAAATTGCCTACCTGTCACCGGCACATTTCTTAATTGGCAGAACTTATACAGCAGTTCCTGAAGACAGCTATTTGCAGATCCCGACAAATCGATTGAGCCGCTGGCAGCATGTTCAAGCAATGCTTCAAGGATTTTGGAAGCGTTTCATCAAGAATATTTGACATCGCTACAACAGCGCCCGAAATGGACCACCAAGTTACCAAATATTGCGATCGGTAATGTTGTACTGATAAAAGACTCTAACGCGCCTCCATCGGCATGGCTCTTAGGACGGGAGATGATGGCCTCGTACGAGCGGTTCAGGCTATCGGGTTCAGAAACAGAGTTTCTGGGGGGGGCGGGATGTTGAGGAACCAATTGTCATAAACTGCTATAGTGTAGTATATCCATACCAAAAATTATTCAACACAAAGAGCTCAACTTGTAACACTTTGTTGCAAGTATAAACAATCAAATATGTACGCAATAAAACATAAGTGTGCACTTGAATATGTTTATGTGTATATGTACATTAATATGTTCACATAAACATACTCACATAAATATACAGCTAAACATTTTCATATATGTGTGACCATGCACTTTGATGCAAGTGCCCCTCTTTTGTAGCTGTCGCCTAAGTCACAGCATAAGAATATCTATGCAACAATAGGTTAAGCAAAAGAATATTATTGAAATAAAAATCAATCTGAATATTACCACCAAACTGAACTGACGTGTTCATTTCTAAAAACTTCAAACCAAGTGGAACCCGGTCATTACATGGCGACCGTGACAAGAAAACGAACCAATTACTACAAACAACTTTTATAAACAAGAACTAAGATTAAATGACAATCAGCCAGTATACACTAAAACTTACAGAATACCACACATGCATAAAGAAGAAGTAACTAGACAAGTTGATAAACTCATTAAAGATAAAATAGTTGAACCGTCAGTGTCCGAGTATAATAGTCCGTTACTACTGGTACCAAAAAAATGGTTTACCAGGATCAGAAAAGAAACGATGGCGTTTGGTAATAGACTATCAAATAAACAAAAAATTGTTGTCCGATAAATTCCCATTACCAAGAATAGATGATATTCTTGATCAACTAGGCAGGGCCAAATATTTTTCAGAATTCCTAGATTTAATGTCCGGTTTTCACTATCAGTTCACTATCTTATCAGTTTACTAGACTACCGTATGGTCTGAAAATAGCACCAAATTCCTTTCAAAGAATGATGACAATTGCTTTCTCTGGATTAAATCCGTCACAAGCATTCCTTTACATGGATGACTTAATAGTCATCGGCTGTTCTGAGAAACACATGCTCAAAAACCTAAAGGATATTTTTGACATATGCAGAAAACACAACCCAAAACTGCATTCAGAGAAATGTTCAATCTTCATGCACGAAGTGACATTCTTAGGTCACAAGTGTACCGACAAAGGAATATTGCCAGATGACACCAAATATGCCGTCATTGAATATACCCAGTACCAACAGATGCTGATAGTGCTAGAAGATTCGTAGCCTTTTGTAACTATTACAGACGTTTTATTAAAAACGTCAAAGAACATGCACGTCCGATAACACAACTGTGTAAGAAAAACGTAGAATTTGTTTGGTTTGAAGAATGCCAAAGAGGATTTGAATATCTGAAAAAAGCCTTAATAGAACCCACACTGCTGCAGTATCCAGATTTTAGCAAAGAATTTTGCATAATAACAGATGCTAGCAAATATGCATGTGGAACAGCACTAACTCAAACTTATGGCGATAAGCACTTGCCAGTAGCATACGCATCCCGTTCGTTCACTAAAGGTGCAAGTAATAAAAGTACTACTGAGCAAGAACTAGCTGCGATACACTAAGCTATTACACACTTTCGCCCATATATATATAACAGACCATAGACCACTAACGTATTTATTTTCTATGATAAATCCGAGTTTAAAATTAACAAGAATGAGACTTGATCTAGAGGAATATGAATTTTCAGTAGAATATCTGAAGGGAAAAGATAATTTTGTTGCGGATGCATTATCCCGCATTACAATACAGGATCTAAAAAATAGAAAAGCAAATGTCCTGAAAGTCACTACCAGGCAGCAAAGTAGACAAAATAATCTCTGGCCAGATGATAAAAACGAAAATACAATTAGGCAGGTACCTAATGACGCTTCTAAGCCCAAAATACATGAAGTACTCTACAATGATGAAGTACGAAAAGTAGTGACCTTGCGCATAACACACGATTTATGTTTCCTCAAACATGGAAAGAAAGTGGCCATACAGGCATCACAAAAACTTTGGCCAAGGTAAAAAGATATTATTATTGGAAAAACATGACACGTTATGTAAAAGACTACATTAATAAATGTGAAAAATGCCTGAAGTCAAAAACGACAAAACACATAAAAACACCCTTAGTTATTACAGAAACCCCCATACATGCTTTTGATAGGGTAATAGTAGACACCATTGGTCCATTACCAAAATCCGAAAATGGTAACGAATATGCAGTCACTCTAATATGTGACTTGACGAAATACTTAGTAGCAATACCAGTTCCCAATAAAAGCGCTACAACAATCGCGAAAGCTATTTTTGAATCCTTCATTCTGAAGTACGGTCCAAGACGTTCATTACGGACATGGGAACAGAATACAAAAATTCAATAATAAATGACTTATGCAAATATTTAAAAATAGACAACATTACGTCTACTGCACACCAGACCTTGGGTACCGTTGAAAGAAGTCATAGGACATTCAATGAGTACATTCGATCATATATATCAGTAGATAAAACTGATTGGGAGATATGGTAACAATATTTTGTGTATTGCTTGAACACAACTCTATCAGTAACACACAAATACTGTCACTACGAACTTGTATTTGGTAAACAAAATAATTTACCAATCCATTTTAATAGCATAAATAGAATAGAACCATTATATAACGTAGATGATTATGCTAAAGAAGTTAAGTTTAGATTAGAACTAGCATACAGTAGAGCTAGAATAATGTTAGAGAAACGTTAGGAAAATAAGAAAATTTTTTATGATAATAAGTCAACAGATTTTAAAATAGAAATAGGAGATAAGGTTTTCTTAAAAAACGAAGCTGGTCATAAGCTTGACTCAGCCTGTATAGGACCCTTCGAAGTGGTAGAAATATCTAAAAACAACAACATAAAAATTAGGAACAATAAAAATAAGACACAAACAGTACATAAGGATAGGTTAAAAATTTGCAAAAATAATTTTAAAAAAAAAAAAAAAAAATCACGAAAGAAACATAAATTTTTTTTATGGATTCAACTACTATAACTAATTCATTTTATTAAAAATATATACAAAAAAAAAATGGTGAGAAAGAAAATTTGTCTGGCCAGACAAAAAAAAAAAAAAAAAACAGTTTTAGCTAACAAACATACATACATTTCTATTAATCAATCATTTATTATCATTAATAGTAATTAATAATATTACGTTATTTTCTAAAAAGGGGAGGTGTAGTATATCCATACCAAAAATCATTCAAACCAAACAGCTCAACTTGTAACACTTTGTTGCAAGTATAAACAATCAAATATGTACACAATAATACACAGCATGTGAACGCTGACCATGCACTTTGATGCAAGTGCCCCAATTAATATGTATGTATTATTGACACTTTCCCTCTCTTTTGTAGCTGTCGCCTAAGTCGCAGCATAAGAATATCTATGCACCAATAGGTTAAGCAAAAGAATATTATTGGAATAAAAATCAATCTGAATATTACCACCAAACTGAACTGACGTGTTCATTTCTAAAAACTTCAAAGCAAGTGGAACCCGGTCATTACAATAGGCAGCAAAGCAAAGTCTCATGAATGATCTTCCACATCTCACAATGATGTTTTTGTATTTTCTTAAGTTTTCTGGAATATACTGGCGTCAGTCTGGTACTCTCTGTCTCTGTCCCTCGTATAAACCTATATGGCCTACGTAGTTGCGAGAGAAAAGAAAATTTAGTAATAAGCAAACAAACGAATGATTAAGACGAGTTGTAGCAGTGGCTGACACAGTTCAGTGAAGGTAAAGTAAAAATAATGTTAAGTTCTTAAAAGAAATTAAACACAGTGGTTTATTGTTCATCAGACATCTATAAGCTTTTTACGATTTTCGTTTTTGACTTAACCTGTTATAGTGTTCACTTTTTCCATTAAATTTCTTAACTTCTTAACTTTTTTGTGTCTGCGAGTTATTTTTGTCTGGCTTTGACATACACAGGACAGATATATGGCCTTTTCTACCACATTTGTAACATACGGCGTCACGATACTTGCTTCTCTCTCTAGTGTGAAGTTCCACACCCAAAACACGACTTCCACGAGTTTTTGCAATGTTTCTCTTTGTTCGGTTTATTCTGGTACTTTTTGAATGTATGGTTCGCGTTGAGTGGAACTTGAGTCTCTCATTATATGTATAAGTGTTTAAGTTGTTACTCCCGAAGAGATTTTTAAGAAGCTCGAACAAACTGATGCCACACCAAGAAATAGTATAATTTTTGTAATGTTTGGCCGTATGGCAAAGTAGTTACCGTTTTTTTACTGAGTGCCAGGCAATATCGATTTATGCAGAGGATTGATATACGACTATCTCCTATCTCCTATAGATGGAAAAGAGGAAGGTTCGACAGACAATAAAAACAATTTTAAAATGGGTTTACATAATGCGTTTGCACAGGGCCTGAGTACGTTTAGAATTAACAAAATTATAAAATTGTTTGGGGTCAGAAGAAAACTGAAGCTTACACCGCTGAAGATAATTCTTATAGCATTGTGTATTAAGCATCATGGATTTTTTAACGAGCGACTGTATACAGAGAGTAATCTGATGAACGACGTGTTTTTTGAAACTTCTTATAATATCGTGTCTTCACATTTTTCAATTTGGATAACTCACGAGAGAACCAGGGAGGTTTGTTAAGCCGCTCCAGCCTACCAAGAGGCACACAAATATCAAAGAGTGAATTCAGAGTATCATTACAAAAACCAACAGCTGAGTTCATATCTCTACAATTGTACAGATAAGACCAATCGGTAGTAGTAATGTTTTCAATAAGGCTGGCAAAGTCAGTCTTACGAAAGCACCCGGTTAGAGGTAACTCATTTGAACCAAGTAATGATGATAGTGAGGGCAGAACAATTTTTAAATTTATTGCAGGATGAAATTTGTCTTCGGGAAGAACAAATGATTCGATCCTATAAACATCACAATAAGAAGAATCCAATACAAAAATAAGATCTAACGATTTTAAATTAGAATTTAAGACAGGATTGACTTGGTTTAAAGATAAGCCTAGAAGGCCATCAATAAAGTCATTTGACATATAGGTCAGCAACGTGGTAGTTTCATCTGTAAGTGACTGTGCTAAAGTAGGTAAATTAAAATCACCTAAAACTATGAGCATGTCTTGACTGGAAACCATATAGGAACAAGTAATAAAAGCATTAAAAGAATTCAAATTTACCTTAACAACTACAAACTCAATCTCCTGAATATTGGGAAATTGAATCATTTAACATGATAAAGAAGCATCAACAGATATCGGAATGGCATCGCCTAAGCAAGGATACCGGTCACGTCTAAAAATAGAAAAGTTTGTGGAAAAAACCGGTGCATCAGCAATGTCAGGATTTAGCCACGTCTCCGTAAAAGCTGGAATGTTATGTTCAAAAGGTAGACTATCTACATAGAGATTAGGAAGTTTAGATTTCAGTCCTCTTACTTTCTGGTAACCAAGGTTAAGGGACAAAACTAGTTTTTTTTACACACCAGCTGTTGCTGATGTGTTGTCAAATGTGACAACAGGGTCTAGCCTAGAAACAAATATATGTTTCTTTGGTGGTATGTCAACGAGAGGTAGCGGTCCTGACGCGTCAGCTGCTGTAGCAACGTTGGACAAGTCACCCACTGCAGCAGTCAGCTTGTTTACGGGGCCCTCGATACTTTTAAAACTATCGGCAATTTCCATTGGAATGGGTAATTGCCCGGACACATCGGACACTTCAATAGGCATCGTTTTTAAGAGATCATTCCCAGGTGATACCGGTAATTCCTTACTATTCGCATTCACAACCGGGCTCTTAAACGATAGCAATTGCTGTAAATTGGGAGTGGACGGTGCATGAGGCCGGTCGGGAACGATAAGAGACGCTAGCGGACTGGTCCCTTACGTTTTGGAGACTCATTCATAAGCGACAAGATCTGAACTGGGTCTCCACCGCAGTAAACTCCGCTTGAAGTTTGTTAAAACCTTCCCTGTCATCACATATTTTAAGCCACCACCTTTAGCAATAGACTCCTTGATTCTGCCTGTGTAACCTGCACACTTAACGTGAACCTCATTGTCACACAACCAACAAAGAATATAATCATGGGAGTCAACCGCATTAGTGGCAAATATGCAATTATTTTTAGAGCAGACAACCATTTTATGTAGAATTTAATTTTATTTAAAAAAGGAATAAATAAAATTTTAAAGGTAACAAAATATGTAAATAAGAATATACTGACCAGCTTTGACACGAGGTTTAATGTGCAGACCGTGCAACACAGCAACACAATGCAAATATTGTTGAAAATTTTTATTTATATTGAAATGGTTCAAGATTTTATTTTGCAAAAACACAACAGCGCGTGAAAGCAATCGCGAAATGAAAATAAAATTCGGCTGATAAAATTTTAGTTAAACCGATAACGAGTTTAAAGGTTATCCAAAAGTTTGAGTCGCGAAAAAAAATAAACTTTGATAAGCGCAAAAAAAACACGTCCGTCCTGTGCAATGAGTGAAAGTGATCTCTGGCATCTTCTGAAGCTACTTCCTGTATGTGGCCCAGCTGGATGCAGTCTATTAGGAACTGAGTAAATTTTAGCTTAAGGCTGGCAATTTTCATTAGACGACGCTGCAGTTGACAGAATACTTTTTCTTTGTCAATATGACTTACTGGGCCTGGTAACATTCATCATTGCTATAGCCGATGCTGCTGGTGCTTCCTCAAAAGCCTGACTTGTATTGCTTGCTTGCTTGACTTCGATTCATATGGTCTTACTCCATGTCATGACGCTTGTCTTGCTCAGAGATGTGTTTCTCTCTATCTCGCCGATTATATAAGCTTTTGGCGCCACAGTGTGTATCCGTACATTTTCTATTAAGGACGCGATTGCTTTTTCAAAAGTAGGCCACAACTATCGTCAAGTAAATCTGATGTTAATATCTAATTGCCACAGAATTGCAACAATTATTAACTAATGAGTAACAAAAAAAAAAAAAAAAAAACGATTTTTACTTTAACTTTAATCAACTATTTGTAAAGTTGGGATTCTTTTGCAAATACGTACATATGAAACATAGGTTTGTAAAGGGAAACAAAGAGAGAGAGCACCAGACTGTCGAACAAAGCGTAGATGTACAAGATAAAACACATCGCGTTATATTCTGCGTTATAACTGCTTGTCCCCTAAATTATAGCGTATCTATTTTTTAAAATTTCAATGCCGTTTACCGGAAAAACGAAAAAACATGGTCGTATTTAGAGATTTGTCCGCAACTGTATGTGGAAAGGTAAGGCGCGTTTGTTGAGGTTTCCTGCAAACGGAAAAGTTGCTCAAAACTTGGACTGTTAGGGTATACACTCGCCTTTGAAATGTAAATTTTTACGGCAAACTCAGAAGTGTTGCATGTTGAAAAGGAAAATCGTTTGTTTTTACATTTGTAGAATATTATTTGTAGACCCTGGCTTAATATTAACATTCCCTCCTGACGTATGCTAATAACAATTTATGGATTGATAGCAACAATTTATGGATCCACTAGCAACCATCCACTATCTCTTTGGGCGATGGTGCGAAAGGTTTTCCCGTGCCGAAATTTGACCATCCTTCTTACAATCCAAATGAGACAATCCATTCTCAGCTGGTTCAATAGGCATTTTTATCGATATTTTGCGAAGGCAATCCTAATAATATCCCATTCACTAGAAAACAAATAGGGTTTTCCAAATTTTTTTAAAGTATCGTATCGATAATATTTTAGCTTTTGAAAATATCATTTAAAAAAAAAATCCATATATTGTTATTTTCGTTTTTTTTTTCCAACCAAAACAAATTTAAATTTTAAGAAAATCATAACAATTTATTTCTTAATACGTGTTTACATGTTG
Organism: Drosophila tropicalis; assembly: GCF_018151085.1. Lineage (NCBI taxonomy): Eukaryota > Metazoa > Arthropoda > Insecta > Diptera > Drosophilidae > Drosophila > Drosophila tropicalis. Next base: position 1,006,135 of record NW_027173482.1, read on the forward strand.
TTAACTCCAGTATTTGTTATTCGTCCTTCGACTTCGCAAGTTACAGACAACACATTTATTTGCAGAAGCAAGTCGCTGCGAAGTCACTGAACTACCAGGGCTTGTAAGGTATCGTAAGGCAAGCTTCGAGAGTCCTGGCATATACGAACTCCAAAACATTGTAATTAGATTACTTTTCCACGAAGTTTGGGACAGGCTGTGATATATCTTTATCTTCCCATTTTCCGAACCGTTTACTTTCACAATTGACCTATTGCGGTCCCTTTTCCAAGCCATCACCTTGGTCATCGTAATATTCGTCATCTGAAATCTGTAAAAAAATAAAAAAAAAAATTTGTTTTGTTTTTGGACAGAATTTAAATATTATTGTAAGTAAACTAATTACAGTTATTTAAGTTAATACGTAATTTTAATCTTTTAAGTTTTATGCAATATGCTCTACCCCTGGTGTTATCGATAATTGAAGAAGAAGTAGTTGGCGAAAAACTTTGAGAAGGAAAGGTGCGAACGAATAAGCTCCTACGATCGGTGGTAACGAACGGCCATCATGAACGAATCCAACGGCATCGCGATTTACAAACGTCTCTATATTTTTAAGTCTCAATTAGTTAATAAATTTATATTAGGTATCTACCTAAACGTACGAGTCGCGCATTTCTATTGGCTCCGAATGAGATTTACAATCGACCTTCTCAGAAGTGGGTTTTAGATGTGACAATTTTCAGACGTAGGATGGTATCCAATTTTCATAATTTGGATAGTGTGAAAAAAGTAAGTAGAAGTGTGTTAAGAAAAAGGTAACGCGCAATTTACGCGGTAGAATAGCGTGGCATGAGAAACTCGAAAAGTGTAATAGTGTGTGTTCTGTGCATGAACGAACTCGTAGAAACGAGAACGAAAGAGGAATAAGCGAAACGAAAAATCAACGAACATACAAGCGTGAAAGAGACAACTATAATGCCGCATAAAAACTACGTGTCAAAGAAAGCTTTGCAGCAAAAATGTAGACAAGCTGGATTGTCAACGTCAGGAAATCGGGAACAATTACAGAGAAAATTAACGACGATCTGTAGTGACAACGAATACGCCAGTGCGAAAAATCAATCGATGTTTAAAGGGATAAACGAATTAGAAAAAACGATTAGAGTATTGCAGGAGCGTTCATTTCCACCTGCAATGATTTCGTCACCAATCGGCCAATGTTCGGCAACTCGGAAACACTGCTACGTTTCAGCAGTACGACAATGCTGCTACGTTTCGTCAACTCGGTAACACTGCTACGTCTCAGCAGTACGACAATGTTGCTACGTTTCGGCAACTCGGTAACAGTGCTACGTCTCAGCAACTCGGTAACACTGCTACGTCTCAGCAGTACGACAATGTTGCTACAATTCAGCAACTCGGAAACACTGTTACGTCTCAGCAGTACGATCATGTAGATACTTCGCAGCAACTCGGTTGTGCAGCTACGTCTCAGCAGCACGCTTACTTTGCTACGTCTCAGCAACCCAATTACATTGTTACACGTACCCTTCGCTCTGACTCATCAAAATGGTAACATTGCTACGATCCAGCAGTGCAATAACGTTTTTACATCACATCAAGATAATTATGTTCCAACGTCACGGAATTACGTAAGCAATAGTGGGTCAAACACAAATGTAGGTCAGTATTTGAAAAAGTCTCAGAATTTCGCGACCCAACGACAACAACAACACAACGTCAACTACGAGGAAAAATATAATAATTTTGAGCATCCATTTGGAAGCATGAACGAAATTATAGCTCTTGTTCCGGAATTTAATCCATCGTCCGTAAAATCATTGAATTCGCATCAGTTTTTTAAACGTGTGGAAACTCTGAAAAACGCATATAACTGGGACGACAGAAAGGTAATTTTTGCAGTTCAACAAAAGATGCAGGGTGCAGCTCGTTACTGGGTGGATGCAACGGATGAAATATTTCAAACATGGCCAGAATTTGTTTCGAAATTTCTGTACGACTTCCCATGTATCAGCTGATGTTCATTTAAAAAAGCTGAAAACCAAACGGGAAACAACGGAATCACCACAAGATTATTTTTATAAAATGCTAGCCATTGGTAAAAAGGGTGAGTTATCTGATTCAGCAATTGTAACACATATTATAAACGGCATCAACAATTACGATCTTAAGCGCAAGATATCAAACCACTACACCTCATGTAACGAACTTTTACGAGATATACAAACCTATTCGGCTCATAACGAAATCAAATATAATCCACATAGTTTTCAAAATAAACGTGAGTTTAAGGGTAATACGCAGAAGTCAAGTCAATCCGTAATAAAACGAACACTCAAAGAAAAGATAGAGCCGTCAATCAAATGCCTTAATTGTCAAAAATTGGGACATTATTCGTCAAATTGTCCTGATCCACAGCGTAAGCCTCGATGTAAGTAAATAAAATTGACTCAAACATCAACTCAAATATCTGTAAATTTATTTCAATTAACGGAAACGAGACAAACGCATTCGTCGATCCAGATAGTACACGTACTCTGATTCGAAAATCATTTGCCGAAAACGTAGGCGTTTTGCACCGATGTGCAATAACACTGAATGGATTTGGAGGAGGAAAATTCTTCTGTAATCAAAAACTAAATGCGAAGATCGTTGTTGACAAGATAGGCCACGAAGTCGAAATCCTTGTAGTGGAAAATGACTGAATATCTGAAAACGTTTTATTGGGTAAGGATATTCTTTGTCGGGATGGCAATAAACTAATTATTCACGGAAACAAATGTTTTATCGAAAACATACGCCAAATAGAAACGACTCAAAATTGAACGGATTCCGAAACCGAGGAATTGGAAAAAGTCTTAATAGACAATGCTGCTCGTTTCGCGCAGAAGACCAACGAATTAGGTAAACGCTCAATATCGAAAATGGAAATCGCTTTAACATCAAACGTTCCATGTCATACGAAACCATACCGAACACCGTTTGCGCTCAGACCTGTTGTTACGAATATCATGTCTGAGCTACTGGAAAATGACATGTTTCGTCCTATGGATTCGCCGTACGCCTCGGGAATCGTCATCGTAGATAAAAAGAATGGAGAACATCGTCTTTGCGTCGACTATCGTGCCCTTAACAGTATCACGGTCAAAATTCCATTTCCTATGCCAAACATGGAAGAGCAATTTGCTCAACTAGCTGGAAACGTCTATTTTACGCAACTTGATTTACGTATGGGTTACCATTAAATCGAGATAAGTGAATCGTCCAAACAGTACACGGCGTTTGTTAAAGCTGACGGACATTATGAATACAACAGAATGCCTTTTGGACTTGACACTCCGGCAGTCTTTCAATCGGTAATGAACCAAATCATAAAACGTATGGAACCAGGTGAGGTACTCGCATAATTAGATGACGTAATAATCCCAAGTAAGACCTTTGAATCGTGTATGCAACGAATTAAAAAGTTTTTATCGATCTTACAAGACAGTGGCTTAACCCTACGGTACGACAAATGCATACGTATACGTTCTTGGGTCACATAGTCAATAAAGATGGAATAAAACCTGGCGAATGTAAAGTAAGCGCAATTAAAAACTTTAAAATGCCTACAAACGTAAGAGAAGTAAGAAGATTCCCTGGTCTCACAGGTTTCTTTAGAAAATTTATTGAAAATTATTCATTAATATCACGTCCTTTAACAGAACTTCTACGTAAAACGGAGGCGAATACATTTATTTGGGGAGAAGCCCAACAACATGCATTTATCGAACTAATCGAAAAATTATGTAGCGAACCTGTTCTCACTCTTTACGATTTTTCGGCTAAACACAAAGTACACACGGATGCTTGTGCTTTAGGCCTAGCAGGAGTTATACTGCAGTTACATAATGACAATGTTTGGCGTCCCGTTTGTTATTTTAGTCGACACTGTACTAACGCTGAGAGTAAATACCACAGTTACGCATTGGAAACGCTTGCAGTAGTAGAAAAACTTCAAAGGTTCAGAGTGTACCTTTTGGGAAAATCATTTCGCCTGATCACCGATTGCTCCGCTATTGCTAAGGTTAAAACGAATAAGAAACTCATTCCACAGGTGGCGCTCTGGTGGATGAAAATAATGGATTACGACTGTGAATTTGTTCATCGAGATGGAAGCAAAATGACTCATGTAGATGCGTTGAGCCGTGCTCCAAATTTACTCCCAGAAGGATCGCTAGATAAATTTTGTTCGGACCATAATTTCGGAAATCGACGATTAGTTGTTAACAATGCAACTACAGGATAAAATACTTTCCGAAATAATCGCAGTACTGAAGGGAAATCGTCACAATGATCAACTGAAGACTACGTACTGATTATGTCATCGAAAATCATCGCCTTTATCGAAAAACGGAAAACACTATTGCGTTTGTTGTACCAAAAGCAGTAAGATGGCGCGTTGTTAAAAGTTGCCATGATGATGTCGGACACTTTGGTCTTGATAAAACCATGGAGAGAATTCAAAGCTCTGCATGCATCCAATGCTGCTACCATAAGTCTAAAGGAGGAAGCCTGAAGGTCGAAGCATTACAACGATGTTGAACCGGTCCCTTTTCGTCGACTTCACGCGGATCATTTGGGTCCTTTTGTTCGAAGCAAACGAGGATATATCTGATTCATTCAGTAAATTCCTAATTGTAAAAGCCGTTAAAAGTACAAAAACATTACCCGTTCTATCAACGCTAAACGAAATTTCTATTTACTTCGGCTTGCCAAATTTTATTATAACAGACCGTGGAACAGCGTTTACGTCAAAAATATTTAAGGATTACGTAAGCAAAACCATATCCAACACGTTAAGAACGCTGTACGAACACCCCGTGCAAATGAAAAGAAACGTTTTGATGCCAAACACGCTAACCCTTTTGTTTATTCTACAGGTAATCTTGTAGTAGTCGAGAACGAACCAGCCGCGACAGGCGAACCACGTAAACTGGAACCACGATACCGAGGTCCTTATGAAGTCGTCAAAGTCCTTGGAAACGATCGTTATGTAATCAAAGATATCCCCGGCATACAGATTACAGGACGTAAATACTGTTCTGTATACTCTACTTGATCTAGAGGAATATGAATTTACAGTAGAATATCTGAAGGGAAAAGATAATTTTGTTGCGGATGCGTTATCCCGCATTACAATACAGGATCTAAAAAGTCACTACCAGGCAGCAAAGTAGACAAAATAATCTCTGGCCAGATGATAAAAATGAAAATACAATTAGGCAGGTACCTAATGACGCTTCTAAGCCCAAAATACATGAAGTACTCTACAATGATGAAGTACGAAAAGTAGTGACCTTGCGCATAACACACGATTTATGTTTCCTCAAACATGGAAAGAAAGTTATAGCAAGAATTGAGATTGGAGATCTGTATACCAATGGAAATCTAGACTTGGGTCAGTTTTTTCAAAGGCTTCAAAAACAAGACGGTATACTCGAAATCAAACAACTCAAATCGGCACCGAGTGAAAAGATCTTTGAAACATTTTCAGTAGAATCTTTTAAAGAAATGGGCAATAAAATATTGAAAACATTAAGAGTAGCGCTACTCCAACCAGTGACCATTATAGAAAGAGATAAAGAAGCAATATTGTCTACATACCATGATGATCCGATACAGGGTGGCCATACAGGCATCACAAAAACTTTGGCCAAAGTAAAAAGATATTATTATTGGAAAAACATGACACGTTATGTAAAAGACTACATTAATAAATGTGAAAAATGCCTGAAGTCAAAAACGACAAAACACATAAAAACACCCTTAGTTATTACAGAAACCCCCATACATGCTTTTGATAGGGTAATAGTAGCCATCATTGGTCCATTAACGAAATCCGAAAGTGGTAACGAATATGCAGTCACTCTAATATGTGACTTGACGAAGTAGCAATACCAGTTCCAATGAAGACGTTCATTACGGACATGGGAACAGAATACAAAAATTCAATAATAAATGACTTGTGCAAATATTTAAAAATAGACAACATTACGTCTACTGCACACCACCACCAGACCTTGGGTACCGTTGAAAGAAGTCATAGGACATTCAATGAGTACATTCGATCATATATATCAGTAGATAAAACTGATTGGGACATATGGTAACAATATTTTGTGTATTGTTTGAACACGAACTTGTATTTGGTAAACAAAATAATTTACCAATCCATTTTAATAGCATAAATGTGGGAATGGGTCGAGAGACGAGAAGCGGTCGATTGTACTGAACCATTTCAGAGGTGCATAATTTAAAGTTTATCAACGATATCGATGACAAACCATCGATATCAATTGAGAAAAGAGTTTTATGGCGTCAAGTTGTGTCGACCGGTTGTGCTCCTCGTGGCTGCTCGAATAAGAAGAGTGTAGTTATGTGGTAATTAAGTGATAAATGTATAAAGAAATAATGTTGAATAAAACTGATTGATTGTGAGAAAAAAACGGCCTAGAAATTCGGGAGGAAAAAGTGGGATTGCACTAACAGTCCCACAAGTTGGTGTCAGAAGTGGGATTGCACTAACAGTCCCACAAATTGGTGTCAGAAGTGAGATATGTATGTACATTTACATAGTGCATCGAACTTACGTGCATTTAAAAGATGTTGTTAAATAAAGAACACTAATAATTAAAACAAATCGTTCGAAGCGAAAAATTCATTAAAATTGAGTCGCCAAAGACAGAAAGTTCGAAAAAAAATGTACAAAGCGCGGTAAAAAAAACCACCCCAGTTGATGAATGCTTGTATGTTAAAGAGAGACAGGGAAACGTCCAAGTTCAAGTGAGAGTGAAAAGTGTGGAGGTGCGAACAGTACAGAACCCTGAAGTTTGCGTGGCAAAGAGGCTGAAAACGCTAAGAGATTGACGATCGTTGGAATTTTGCACAAATTTACGTGGCAATGAGGCTGATATAGCTTAATTTTGGAAAATGTGTTTGAGTATCGTCGTGGGAACTATTCACTGAGATGGTAGATTTATGTGGCAAATGGCCTGGAACATAGAATCTATGTGGTGAGCAGCTGTACCTAGAGTGGGAAATTCTTGAAAATTGGCGGCAAGAGAAGCTACAACAATTGGCGGCAAGAGCGAGAAAGCATTAGACGCACAAGTTTGGCGGCGTCAGTGGAAAAATTTGTACAAGAGCGAGGCATCGGCATTGGCGTCACGAGCGAGACAGCGTTAGTGAGAGCATTCGTGAAAGATCGACATATCAGCAGAATTGGCGCGAATAAACGGCGTTGTTGAGTCAACACGAGCGAGCGAGAAGGCAACATAGTGGTGAGCCAGTTTATGCTAATTAACAGTATGTTAACAGAACGAAAAATGTTATAATTTAAATTGAGTTGATGCAATCATTAAATTAAATCAAGATAAATTTATGTCAAAATTATAAATAATAATTTAAAGATTGGCTTGAATAAAAGTAAAGTAAATTAATGTTGATTCAAAAGTAAAGTAAATAAATTTGGAATTCAAAAGTGAAGTAAATAAATTTGAAATTAAAAGAAAAGTAAATGTTAAAAGAAAAATAATTATATTTTGAAATTGCTAAAAGAAGAGAAAATTAAATTACTAACAATAGAGTAAGATTATACTTTTGTAAAATATATTGAAATTTCAGCTGTAACGAGTAAGCTACGACGAATACAAAATGAATAGAGACGAAGTATTAAGTTTAAATGTAAATGAGCTCAAAGCAAAGTTAGCCAGTTTGAATTTGGCAATAACTGGTAGAAAGCAATCGTTGCAAGATCGTCTTCTCGAACATTTCGGTTTGGTGGCTGACGAAGTCGAGGTTGAATCCGAAAGTGATGATGCGGGATCATTTCAGTCTACGGCACCAACTGTAGTTAGAAATAATTTTACTTTGCGCGACATTGAGGATTCTCTTTCTTCGTTCAATGGGTCAGGTCAACCGTCTATAGAAAATTGGTTACGGGATTTTGAAGATAATGCAGAAGCAGTTCAATGGAACTCTTTACAGAAATTTATCTATGCGAAGCAATTATTAAAAGGTGCAGCAAAAGTTTTTGTGCGTAGTGAGCGAGGAGTGACTGATTGGATATCATTAAAAAGAATTTTGTTAAGCGAGTTCGGCGCAGAAGTATCAGCAACTGAAGTACATAAATTGTTGCGAAATAGGCGTAAACGCCCAAATGAAGATTTTCGTGAGTACCTTTATAGTCTGAGGGAAATAGGCAGTTCCATAAATTTAGATGAAGCTAGTCTTATAGAATATTTCATAGAAGGAATACCTGATTCAAAAGCTAACAAAAGTAACTTGTATCAGGCAAAGACAGTCATTCAGCTGAAGGAACAGATTACAATTTACGAAAAGGTTTACTTTGGTCACCCTCAAGTGGTAAATAGAAATAGAAATCATAATGAGAAGGATGATAAAAAAGCGGAAATATCTAAACAACCGAGAAAATGCTATAAGTGTGGCGAAGTATCTCATTTGATGAGTGAGTGTCCGAAGATTAAGTGCTTTAAATGCGATCAGATAGGGCATAAAGCATCAGTATGCCCGACACGTAAATCAGATACTAAAAAGGAATACAGTAGGGCTAGTACAATGTCAAAAGAAATCAATGTAAAAGGAAAACTATTTTCAAAACAATATCATGTGGAAACGTTGAGCTGTCTGCACTCATAGATACAGGATGTGATCTATGTTTAATAAGAGATGATATTATCAGAAAACTTCATTGGGAGTGTGTAAAAGTGAGTTAAATACTATAGGTAGTTTTAAAGCGCAGGTGACTATTGATGGTCTTCAATGGCCCTTAACGTTCCACGTTTATAGAAAAGAGGATATTGACTACGAAGTAGTGATTGGAAACAACATTTTAGAATTAGCTAATTTGGTTATCACAAAAGGAAATGCTACTTTTAAGCCTAGAGAAGTAGAAGTGATGCCAAACACAGAAGCGAAAGAAACTGTACACAATGAAGAAGTGAAAACTCCGAAGGGTATGTTACAGGAATTTGAGAGTTTGTGTTTATTAGCTGAAGAAGAAAAGAGTGAAATAGATTTGTGCCATTTAACTAAATCGGACGTCAAAGAAGTCAAGCAGCTTATTCACAGTTATGTACCACAGTCTTCAAAGAAGAGTCCAGTCGAAATGAAAATATTATTAAGTGACGAATGCCCAGTATACGAACGGCCAAGGCGTTTATCTTTCGTTGATAAAGGTATCGTGGACTCAACAGTAGAAAAATGGTTAGCCGAGGGTATCATTCAACCAAGTACATCAGAATATGCGTCTGCTATAGTTCTTGTTCCAAAAAAGGATGGAGGAAAAAGACTTTGCTGTGATTATAGACGTTTGAATGCTAAGATTGTAAGAGAACATTTCCCAATGCCACGTATAGATGATGTAATTGAGAGATTGCAGGGTAATACAGTGTTTACAACCTTGGATCTTGAAAATGGATATTTTCATGTTCCTGTGGAGCCCAACTCAAGGAAGTATACTGCTTTTGTGACACATAGCGGTCAGTTCGAATTTTTGTATGTCCCATTTGGAATTTCGAATTCCCCTCATGTGTTTTCCCGCTACATCTTTGCAACATTTATTGATTTGATTAGAGATGGCACAGTCGTAACATATATGGATGATCTAATTATTCCTTCAAAGGATATTAAAGAAGGAATTTACAAGCTGAAATGTGTGTTAAAGAGGGCATCTGAGTTTGGTTTGCGCATTAAATGGCCGAAGTGTCAGTTCTTAAAAGAAAGTATAGAGTTTTTGGGATACATTGTCGAAAAGGGTTCTATAAGGCCTTCTAAAGCAAAAACACAGGCGGTGAAAAATTACCCAAAACCACAGAATTACAAGAGTGTACAAAGGTTTCTTGGGCTAACTTCATATTTTCGTCGTTTCATAGAGTCTTACGCATTGATAGCGAAACCACTGTCAGACTTGTTAAGAAAAGATGCAACGTTTGTGTTCGGTGACGATCATCAAATCGCATTTGAACAGCTAAAGGCAGCCTTGATTAGCGCACCAGTTTTACGATTGTATAGCCCAAAGGCAGTAACTGAAGTACACACTGATGCATCCATGTTTGGTTACGGAGGAGTTCTTCTACAAAAAGATAGCGATGATCAGTTTCCACTTCCACTTTGTTTTTGCTTTGTTAATCAGTAATCAGTAGAAATCGCAAAAATATATATATATAAATTTATATATATATTTATATAGTAATATTATTATTTAACTATTAATAATCCATATGATACGAAAGAAGGAAAAAAAAGTTACTCAACAGACAAAAAAAAAAAAACCAAGAAATTTAGAGAACAATTTTGAGAAAGTTTTTGCAGTTTTTTTTTTTCGTTTTTGTGTTATAAAAATAAAATACAATAAAAAAAAAGGGTGAAACAAAATCATAAGAAAAAAGCAAAACGCAGTCGCTACTTGTTTTTTTGTTTTAGAATTAACAATTACAAAAAAAGCTTAAATGTTAATACGCTTAAATAGTAAAAAGTAAAGTTAGATTTTTAGAAGAATAGAAGAAAAACACAAAAAAACACACACACATATACATTAAAAATCAAAAAAATTATAAAAAATAAAAAAAACAATTGAAGGAGCATCTAGAGAAAGAGAGTTATTCCATCCAGTACAATATCTCAGCCGGAAAACCAAGCCTGCGGAAGAAAAATATCACTCATACGAATTGGAAGTGTTAGCAATAGTGGAGGCGTTGAAGAAGTGGCGCGTATATTTACTAGGAATAGAATTCAAAATCATAACAGATTGCAATGCTTTTGCAATGACAATGAAAAAAAAGAGACATTCCAGTAAGAGTTTCGCGTTGGGCTTTATTTCTTCAAGAATTCAAGTATGAAATTGAACATAGAAGTGGCAGTAAAATGAAGCATGTAGATGCTCTAAGTCGTATGTCCTGTTTAATGTTAGAGGATCCAATGCATCACAGACTTAAAATAGCTCAAGCTAGTGATGATTGGATTAGGGCAGTGACAGCTGTTTTAGAGCATCAGACTTATGAAGATTTCTTTATAAAAAACGGTGTTTTGTACAAGGATCCCATTAAGGATTTAATTGTAGTCCCATCACTTATGGAAGAGGAATTAATTAAGATTGCACATAGAAAGGGTCATTTTTCGGCCAAAAGAACTCAAGAGAAAGTTGAGAGAAAGTTTTACATACCGAAGTTGTTCCAAAAGGCCTCTGAGATTGTAAAAAATTGTATCGAATGCATTGTTTCGGAAGGTAAAGCAGGCAAGAAAGAAGGTTTCTTAGCTCCAATAAATAAAGAAGTTAAACCTTTAGGGACTTATCATGTCGATCATGTAGGACCTATGGATCCGACAGCGAAGAGTTATAACTATCTATTTGTAGTTGTCGACGCGTTTTCGAAATTTGTGTGGCTCTATCCAACAAAAAATACGGCATCAGAAGCGGTAGTAGATAGACTCAGGCGTCAAGCATCAGTTTTGGAAATCCAGGGCGTATTATATCAGATAGAGGTGCAGCATTTGTTTCTCACCAGTTCGGAGATTATTGTAAAGAGCAGAACATTCAGCATTTAATGATAGCTACCGGAGTACCTAGGGGAAATGGTCAAGTTGAACGTATCCATAAGATAATTATTCCTATGCTAACAAAACTTTGTTATGAAAAACCGACTATGTGGTATAGGTACGTTGAAAGAGTGCAGCAAGCAATCAATAGTACCCCTCCTAGAAGCACAAAAGTGTCGCCATTTAAATTATTAACCGGGGTTGAGATGAGAACTAATAGTTTCCCTGAGTTACAAGAACTTTTGGAAGAGGAAGCCATAGAAGAGCTAGAAATTGAACGCACTAACGTTCGTCAGGAAGCTCAGCATAATATTGAGAGAATCCAAGAGGAGAATCGTAAAAGTTATAACAAAAAACGCAAAAAGGTAGTTGAGTATAAAATCGATGATTTGATAGCAATTAAGCGAACGCAATATGGTTCAGGATTAAAACTTAAGGCTAAATATTTTGGACCATATAGGGTGGTGCAAGTTAAGTCTCATGGACGCTATGACGTAGAAAAGGTAGGAGATCACGAAGGTCCTGGGAAAACCTCAACTGTCGCAGAGTATATGAAGTCGTGGAATGGTCAAGTGAATTCATCAGACGATTCAACATTCGAGGCGAATGATAAGTCAGTCCGGCCGAATGTGGGAATGGGTCGAGAGACGAGAAGCGGTCGATTGTACTGAACCAGTTCAGAGGTGCATAATTTAAAGTTTATCAACGATATCGATGACAAACCATCGATATCAATTGAGAAAAGAGTTTTATGGCGTCAAGTTGTGTCGACCGGTTGTGCTCCTCGTGGCTGCTCGAATAAGAAGAGTGTAGTTATGTGGTAATTAAGTGATAAATGTATAAAGAAATAATGTTGAATAAAACTGATTGATTGTGAGAAAAAAACGGCCTAGAAATTCGGGAGGAAAAAGTGAGATTGCACTAACAGTCCCACAAGTTGGTGTCAGAAGTGGGATTGCACTAACAGTCCCACAAATTGGTGTCAGAAGTGAGATATGTACATTTACATAGTGCATCGAACTTACGTGCATTTAAAAGATGTTGTTAAATAAAGAACACTAATAATTAAAACAAATCGTTCGAAGCGAAAAATTCATTAAAATTGAGTCGCCAAAGACAGAAAGTTCGAAAAAAAATGTACAAAGCGCGGTAAAAAAAACCACCCCAGTTGATGAATGCTTGTATGTTAGAGAGAGACAGCGAAACGTCCAAGTTCAAGTGAGAGTGAAAAGTGTGGAGGTGCGAACAGTACAGAACCCTGAAGTTTGCGTGGCAAAGAGGCTGAAAACGCTAAGAGATTGACGATCGTTGGAATTTTGCACAAATTTACGTGGCAATGAGGCTGATATAGCGTAATTTTGGAAAATGTGTTTGAGTATCGTCGTGGGAACTATTCACTGAGATGGTAGATTTATGTGGCAAATGGCCTGGAACATAGAATCTATGTGGTGAGCAGCTGTACCTAGAGTGGGAAATTCTTGAAAATTGGCGGCAAGAGAAGCTACAACAATTGGCGGCAAGAGCGAGAAAGCATTAGACGCACAAGTTTGGCGGCGTCAGTGGAAAAATTTGTACAAGAGCGAGGCATCGGCATTGGCGTCACGAGCGAGACAGCGTTAGTGAGAGCATTCGTGAAAGATCGGCATATCAGCAGAATTGGCGCGAATAAACGGCGTTGGTGAGTCAACACGAGCGAGCGAGAAGGCAACATAGTGGTGAGCCAGATGTTTATGTTAATTAACAGTATGTTAACAGAACGAAAAATGTTATAATTTAAATTGAGCTGATGCAATCATTAAATTAAATCAAGATAAATTTATGTCAAAATTAAAAATAATAATTTAAAGATTGGCTTGAATAAAAGTAAAGTAAATTAATGTTGATTCAAAAGTAAAGTAAATAAATTTGGAATTCAAAAGTGAAGTAAATAAATTTGGAATTAAAAGAAAAGTAAATGTTAAAAGAGAAATAATTATATTTTGAAATTGCTAAAAGAAGAGAAAATTAAATTACTAACAATAGAGTAAGATTATACTTTTGTAAAATATATTGAAATTTCAGCTGTAACGAGTAAGCTACGACGAATACAAAATGAATAGAGACGAAGTATTAAGTTTAAATGTAAATGAGCTCAAAGCAAAGTTAGCCAGTTTGAATTTGGCAATAACTGGTAGAAAGCAATCGTTGCAAGATCGTCTTCTCGAACATTTCGGTTTGGTGGCTGACGAAGTCGAGGTTGAATCCGAAAGTGATGATGCGGGATCATTTCAGTCTACGGCACCAACTGTAGTTAGAAATAATTTTACTTTGCGCGACATTGAGGATTCTCTTTCTTCGTTCAATGGGTCAGGTCAACCGTCTATAGAAAATTGGTTACGGGATTTTGAAGATAATGCAGAAGCAGTTCAATGGAACTCTTTACAGAAATTTATCTATGCGAAGCAATTATTAAAAGGTGCAGCAAAAGTTTTTGTGCGTAGTGAGCGAGGAGTGACTGATTGGATATCATTAAAAAGAATTTTGTTAAGCGAGTTCGGCGCAGAAGTATCAGCAACTGAAGTACATAAATTGTTGCGAAATAGACGTAAACGCCCAAATGAAGATTTTCGTGAGTACCTTTATAGTCTGAGGGAAATAGGCAGTTCCATAAATTTAGATGAAGCTAGTCTTATAGAATATTTCATAGAAGGAATACCTGATTCAAAAGCTAACAAAAGTAACTTGTATCAGGCAAAGACAGTCATTCAGCTGAAGGAACAGATTACAATTTACGAAAAGGTTTACTTTGGTCACCCTCAAGTGGTAAATAGAAATAGAAATCATAATGAGAAGGATGATAAAAAAGCGGAAATATCTAAACAACCGAGAAAATGCTATAAGTGTGGCGAAGTATCTCATTTGATGAGTGAGTGTCCGAAGATTAAGTGCTTTAAATGCGATCAGATAGGGCATAAAGCATCAGTATGCCCGACACGTAAATCAGATACTAAAAAGGAATACAGTAGGGCTAGTACAATGTCAAAAGAAATCAATGTAAAAGGAAAACTATTTTCAAAACAATATCATGTGGAAACGTTGAGCTGTCTGCACTCATAGATACAGGATGTGATCTATGTTTAATAAGAGATGATATTATCAGAAAACTTCATGGTATAGAATTAAACGATGAACGAAACCGTTTATTGGGAGTGTGTAAAAGTGAGTTAAATACTATAGGTAGTTTTAAAGCGCAGGTGACTATTGATGGTCTTCAATGGCCCTTAACGTTTCACGTTTATAGAAAAGAGGATATTGACTACGAAGTAGTGATTGGAAACAACATTTTAGAATTAGCTAATTTGGTTATCACAAAAGGAAATGCTACTTTTAAGCCTAGAGAAGTAGAAGTGATGCCAAACACAGAAGCGAAAGAAACTGTACACAATGAAGAAGTGAAAACTCCGAAGGGTATGTTACAGGAATTTGAGAGTTTGTGTTTATTAGCTGAAGAAGAAAAGAGTGAAATAGATTTGTGCCATTTAACTAAATCGGACGTCAAAGAAGTCAAGCAGCTTATTCACAGTTATGTACCACAGTCTTCAAAGAAGAGTCCAGTCGAAATGAAAATATTATTAAGTGACGAATGCCCAGTATACGAACGGCCAAGGCGTTTATCTTTCGTTGATAAAGGTATCGTGGACTCAACAGTAGAAAAATGGTTAGCCGAGGGTATCATTCAACCAAGTACATCAGAATATGCGTCTGCTATTGTTCTTGTTCCAAAAAAGGATGGAGGAAAAAGACTTTGCTGTGATTATAGACGTTTGAATGCTAAGATTGTAAGAGAACATTTCCCAATGCCACTTATAGATGATGTAATTGAGAGATTGCAGGGTAATACAGTGTTTACAACCTTGGATCTTGAAAATGGATATTTTCATGTTCCTGTGGAGCCCAACTCAAGGAAGTATACTGCTTTTGTGACACATAGCGGTCAGTTCGAATTTTTGTATGTCCCATTTGGAATTTCGAATTCCCCTCATGTGTTTTCCCGCTACATCTTTGCAACATTTATTGATTTGATTAGAGATGGCACAGTCGTAACATATATGGATGATCTAATTATTCCTTCAAAGGATATTAAAGAAGGAATTTACAAGCTGAAATGTGTGTTAAAGAGGGCATCTGAGTTTGGTTTGCGCATTAAATGGCAGAAGTGTCAGTTCTTAAAAGAAAGTATAGAGTTTTTGGGATACATTGTCGAAAAGGGTTCTATAAGGCCTTCTAAAGCAAAAACACAGGCGGTGAAAAATTACCCAAAACCACAGAATTACAAGAGTGTACAAAGGTTTCTTGGGCTAACTTCATATTTTCGTCGTTTCATAGAGTCTTACGCATTGATAGCGAAACCACTGTCAGACTTGTTAAGAAAAGATGCAACGTTTGTGTTCGGTGACGATCATCAAATCGCATTTGAACAGCTAAAGGCAGCCTTGATTAGCGCACCAGTTTTACGATTGTATAGCCCAAAGGCAGTAACTGAAGTACACACTGATGCATCCATGTTTGGTTACGGAGGAGTTCTTCTACAAAAAGATAGCGATGATCAGTTTCCACTTCCACTTTGTTTTTGCTTTGTTAATCAGTAATCAGTAGAAATCGCAAAAATATATATATATAAATTTATATATATATTTATATAGTAATATTATTATTTAACTATTAATAATCCATATGATACGAAAGAAGAAAAAAAAGTTACTCAACAGACAAAAAAAAAAAACCAAGAAATTTAGAGAACAATTTTGAGAAAGTTTTTGCAGTTTTTTTTTTTCGTTTTTGTGTTATAAAAATAAAATACAATAAAAAAAAAGGTTGAAACAAAATCATAAGAAAAAAGCAAAACGCAGTCGCTACTTGTTTTTTTGTTTTAGAATTAACAATTACAAAAAAAGCTTAAATGTTAATACGCTTAAATAGTAAAAAGTAAAGTTAGATTTTTAGAAGAATAGAAGAAAAACAAAAAAAACACACACATATACATTAAAAATCAAAAAAATTATAAAAAATAAAAAAAAACAATTGAAGGAGCATCTAGAGAAAGAGAGTTATTCCATCCAGTACAATATCTCAGCCGGAAAACCAAGCCTGCGGAAGAAAAATATCACTCATACGAATTGGAAGTGTTAGCAATAGTGGAGGCGTTGAAGAAGTGGCGCGTATATTTACTAGGAATAGAATTCAAAATCATAACAGATTGCAATGCTTTTGCAATGACAATGAAAAAAAAGAGACATTCCAGTAAGAGGTTCGCGTTGGGCTTTATTTCTTCAAGAATTCAAGTATGAAATTGAACATAGAAGTGGCAGTAAAATGAAGCATGTAGATGCTCTAAGTCGTATGTCCTGTTTAATGTTAGAGGATTCAATGCATCACAGACTTAAAATAGCTCAAGCTAGTGATGATTGGATTAGGGCAGTGACAGCTGTTTTAGAGCATCAGACTTATGAAGATTTCTTTATAAAAAACGGTGTTTTGTACAAGGATCCCATTAAGGATTTAATTGTAGTCCCATCACTTATGGAAGAGGAATTAATTAAGATTGCACATAGAAAGGGTCATTTTTCGGCCAAAAGAACTCAAGAGAAAGTTGAGAGAAAGTTTTACATACCGAAGTTGTTCCAAAAGGCCTCTGAGATTGTAAAAAATTGTATCGAATGCATTGTTTCGGAAGGTAAAGCAGGCAAGAAAGAAGGTTTCTTAGCTCCAATAAATAAAGAAGTTAAACCTTTAGGGACTTATCATGTCGATCATGTAGGACCTATGGATCCGACAGCGAAGAGTTATAACTATCTATTTGTAGTTGTCGACGCGTTTTCGAAATTTGTGTGGCTCTATCCAACAAAAAATACGGCATCAGAAGCGGTAGTAGATAGACTCAGGCGTCAAGCATCAGTTTTTGGAAATCCAGGGCGTATTATATCAGATAGAGGTGCAGCATTTGTTTCTCACCAGTTCGGAGATTATTGTAAAGAGCAAAACATTCAGCATTTAATGATAGCTACCGGAGTACCTAGGGGAAATGGTCAAGTTGAACGTATCCATAAGATAATTATTCCTATGCTAACAAAACTTTGTTATGAAAAACCGACTATGTGGTATAGGTACGTTGAAAGAGTGCAGCAAGCAATCAATAGTACCCCTCCTAGAAGCACAAAAGTGTCGCCATTAAAATTATTAACCGGGGTTGAGATGAGAACTAATAGTTTCCCTGAGTTACAAGAACTTTTGGAAGAGGAAGCCATAGAAGAGCTAGAAATTGAACGCACTAACGTTCGTCAGGAAGCTCAGCATAATATTGAGAGAATCCAAGAGGAGAATCGTAAAAGTTATAACAAAAAACGCAAAAAGGTAGTTGAGTATAAAATCGATGATTTGATAGCAATTAAGCGAACGCAATATGGTTCAGGATTAAAACTTAAGGCTAAATATTTTGGACCATATAGGGTGGTGCAAGTTAAGTCTCATGGACGCTATGACGTAGAAAAGGTAGGAGATCACGAAGGTCCTGGGAAAACCTCAACTGTCGCAGAGTATATGAAGTCGTGGAATGGTCAAGTGAATTCATCAGACGATTCAACATTCGAGGCGAATGATAAGTCAGTCCGGCCGAATGTGGGAATGGGTCGAGAGACGAGAAGCGGTCGATTGTACTGAACCAGTTCAGAGGTGCATAATTTAAAGTTTATCAACGATATCGATGACAAACCATCGATATCAATTGAGAAAAAGAGTTTTATGGCGTCAAGTTGTGTCGACCGGTTGTGCTCCTCGTGGCTGCTCGAATAAGAAGAGTGTAGTTATGTGGTAATTAAGTGATAAATGTATAAAGAAATAATGTTGAATAAAACTGATTGATTGTGAGAAAAAAACGGCCTAGAAATTCGGGAGGAAAAAGTGAGATTGCACTAACAGTCCCACAAGTTGGTGTCAGAAGTGGGATTGCACTAACAGTCCCACAAATTGGTGTCAGAAGTGAGATATGTACATTTACATAGTGCATCGAACTTACGTGCATTTAAAAGATGTTGTTAAATAAAGAACACTAATAATTAAAACAAATCGTTCGAAGCGAAAAATTCATTAAAATTGAGTCGCCAAAGACAGAAAGTTCGAAAAAAAATGTACAAAGCGCGGTAAAAAAAACCACCCCAGTTGATGAATGCTTGTATGTTAGAGAGAGACAGCGAAACGTCCAAGTTCAAGTGAGAGTGAAAAGTGTGGAGGTGCGAACAGTACAGAACCCTGAAGTTTGCGTGGCAAAGAGGCTGAAAACGCTAAGAGATTGACGATCGTTGGAATTTTGCACAAATTTACGTGGCAATGAGGCTGATATAGCGTAATTTTGGAAAATGTGTTTGAGTATCGTCGTGGGAACTATTCACTGAGATGGTAGATTTATGTGGCAAATGGCCTGGAACATAGAATCTATGTGGTGAGCAGCTGTACCTAGAGTGGGAAATTCTTGAAAATTGGCGGCAAGAGAAGCTACAACAATTGGCGGCAAGAGCGAGAAAGCATTAGACGCACAAGTTTGGCGGCGTCAGTGGAAAAATTTGTACAAGAGCGAGGCATCGGCATTGGCGTCACGAGCGAGACAGCGTTAGTGAGAGCATTCGTGAAAGATCGGCATATCAGCAGAATTGGCGCGAATAAACGGCGTTGGTGAGTCAACACGAGCGAGCGAGAAGGCAACATAGTGGTGAGCCAGATGTTTATGTTAATTAACAGTATGTTAACAGAACGAAAAATGTTATAATTTAAATTGAGTTGATGCAATCATTAAATTAAATCAAGATAAATTTATGTCAAAATTATAAATAATAATTTAAAGATTGGCTTGAATAAAAGTAAAGTAAATTAATGTTGATTCAAAAGTAAAGTAAATAAATTTGGAATTCAAAAGTGAAGTAAATAAATTTGGAATTAAAAGAAAAGTAAATGTTAAAAGAGAAATAATTATATTTTGAAATTGCTAAAAGAAGAGAAAATTAAATTACTAACAATAGAGTAAGATTATACTTTTGTAAAATATATTGAAATTTCAGCTGTAACGAGTAAGCTACGACGAATACAAAATGAATAGAGACGAAGTATTAAGTTTAAATGTAAATGAGCTCAAAGCTAAGTTAGCCAGTTTGAATTTGGCAATAACTGGTAGAAAGCAATCGTTGCAAGATCGTCTTCTCGAACATTTCGGTTTGGTGGCTGACGAAGTCGAGGTTGAATCCGAAAGTGATGATGCGGGATCATTTCAGTCTACGGCACCAACTGTAGTTAGAAATAATTTTACTTTGCGCGACATTGAGGATTCTCTTTCTTCGTTCAATGGGTCAGGTCAACCGTCTATAGAAAATTGGTTACGGGATTTTGAAGATAATGCAGAAGCAGTTCAATGGAACTCTTTACAGAAATTTATCTATGCGAAGCAATTATTAAAAGGTGCAGCAAAAGTTTTTGTGCGTAGTGAGCGAGGAGTGACTGATTGGATATCATTAAAAAGAATTTTGTTAAGCGAGTTCGGCGCAGAAGTATCAGCAACTGAAGTACATAAATTGTTGCGAAATAGACGTAAACGCCCAAATGAAGATTTTCGTGAGTACCTTTATAGTCTGAGGGAAATAGGCAGTTCCATAAATTTAGATGAAGCTAGTCTTATAGAATATTTCATAGAAGGAATACCTGATTCAAAAGCTAACAAAAGTAACTTGTATCAGGCAAAGACAGTCATTCAGCTGAAGGAACAGATTACAATTTACGAAAAGGTTTACTTTGGTCACCCTCAAGTGGTAAATAGAAATAGAAATCATAATGAGAAGGATGATAAAAAAGCGGAAATATCTAAACAACCGAGAAAATGCTATAAGTGTGGCGAAGTATCTCATTTGATGAGTGAGTGTCCGAAGATTAAGTGCTTTAAATGCGATCAGATAGGGCATAAAGCATCAGTATGCCCGACACGTAAATCAGATACTAAAAAGGAATACAGTAGGGCTAGTACAATGTCAAAAGAAATCAATGTAAAAGGAAAACTATTTTCAAAACAATATCATGTGGAAACGTTGAGCTGTCTGCACTCATAGATACAGGATGTGATCTATGTTTAATAAGAGATGATATTATCAGAAAACTTCATGGTATAGAATTAAACGATGAACGAAACCGTTTATTGGGAGTGTGTAAAAGTGAGTTAAATACTATAGGTAGTTTTAAAGCGCAGGTGACTATTGATGGTCTTCAATGGCCCTTAACGTTCCACGTTTATAGAAAAGAGGATATTGACTACGAAGTAGTGATTGGAAACAACATTTTAGAATTAGCTAATTTGGTTATCACAAAAGGAAATGCTACTTTTAAGCCTAGAGAAGTAGAAGTGATGCCAAACACAGAAGCGAAAGAAACTGTACACAATGAAGAAGTGAAAACTCCGAAGGGTATGTTACAGGAATTTGAGAGTTTGTGTTTATTAGCTGAAGAAGAAAAGAGTGAAATAGATTTGTGCCATTTAACTAAATCGGACGTCAAAGAAGTCAAGCAGCTTATTCACAGTTATGTACCACAGTCTTCAAAGAAGAGTCCAGTCGAAATGAAAATATTATTAAGTGACGAATGCCCAGTATACGAACGGCCAAGGCGTTTATCTTTCGTTGATAAAGGTATCGTGGACTCAACAGTAGAAAAATGGTTAGCCGAGGGTATCATTCAACCAAGTATATCAGAATATGCGTCTGCTATTGTTCTTGTTCCAAAAAAGGATGGAGGAAAAAGACTTTGCTGTGATTATAGACGTTTGAATGCTAAGATTGTAAGAGAACATTTCCCAATGCCACTTATAGATGATGTAATTGAGAGATTGCAGGGTAATACAGTGTTTACAACCTTGGATCTTGAAAATGGATATTTTCATGTTCCTGTGGAGCCCAACTCAAGGAAGTATACTGCTTTTGTGACACATAGCGGTCAGTTCGAATTTTTGTATGTCCCATTTGGAATTTCGAATTCCCCTCATGTGTTTTCCCGCTACATCTTTGCAACATTTATTGATTTGATTAGAGATGGCACAGTCGTAACATATATGGATGATCTAATTATTCCTTCAAAGGATATTAAAGAAGGAATTTACAAGCTGAAATGTGTGTTAAAGAGGGCATCTGAGTTTGGTTTGCGCATTAAATGGCAGAAGTGTCAGTTCTTAAAAGAAAGTATAGAGTTTTTGGGATACATTGTCGAAAAGGGTTCTATAAGGCCTTCTAAAGCAAAAACACAGGCGGTGAAAAATTACCCAAAACCACAGAATTACAAGAGTGTACAAAGGTTTCTTGGGCTAACTTCATATTTTCGTCGTTTCATAGAGTCTTACGCATTGATAGCGAAACCACTGTCAGACTTGTTAAGAAAAGATGCAACGTTTGTGTTCGGTGACGATCATCAAATCGCATTTGAACAGCTAAAGGCAGCCTTGATTAGCGCACCAGTTTTACGATTGTATAGCCCAAAGGCAGTAACTGAAGTACACACTGATGCATCCATGTTTGGTTACGGAGGAGTTCTTCTACAAAAAGATAGCGATGATCAGTTTCCACTTCCACTTTGTTTTTGCTTTGTTAATCAGTAATCAGTAGAAATCGCAAAAATATATATATATAAATTTATATATATATTTATATAGTAATATTATTATTTAACTATTAATAATCCATATGATACGAAAGAAGGAAAAAAAAGTTACTCAACAGACAAAAAAAAAAAACCAAGAAATTTAGAGAACAATTTTGAGAAAGTTTTTGCAGTTTTTTTTTTCGTTTTTGTGTTATAAAAATAAAATACAATAAAAAAAAAGGTTGAAACAAAATCATAAGAAAAAAGCAAAACGCAGTCGCTACTTGTTTTTTTGTTTTAGAATTAACAATTACAAAAAAAGCTTAAATGTTAATACGCTTAAATAGTAAAAAGTAAAGTTAGATTTTTAGAAGAATAGAAGAAAAACAAAAAAAACACACACATATACATTAAAAATCAAAAAAATTATAAAAAATAAAATAAAAAAAAACAATTGAAGGAGCATCTAGAGAAAGAGAGTTATTCCATCCAGTACAATATCTCAGCCGGAAAACCAAGCCTGCGGAAGAAAAATATCACTCATACGAATTGGAAGTGTTAGCAATAGTGGAGGCGTTGAAGAAGTGGCGCGTATATTTACTAGGAATAGAATTCAAAATCATAACAGATTGCAATGCTTTTGCAATGACAATGAAAAAAAAGAGACATTCCAGTAAGAGGTTCGCGTTGGGCTTTATTTCTTCAAGAATTCAAGTATGAAATTGAACATAGAAGTGGCAGTAAAATGAAGCATGTAGATGCTCTAAGTCGTATGTCCTGTTTAATGTTAGAGGATTCAATGCATCACAGACTTAAAATAGCTCAAGCTAGTGATGATTGGATTAGGGCAGTGACAGCTGTTTTAGAGCATCAGACTTATGAAGATTTCTTTATAAAAAACGGTGTTTTGTACAAGGATCCCATTAAGGATTTAATTGTAGTCCCATCACTTATGGAAGAGGAATTAATTAAGATTGCACATAGAAAGGGTCATTTTTCGGCCAAAAGAACTCAAGAGAAAGTTGAGAGAAAGTTTTACATACCGAAGTTGTTCCAAAAGGCCTCTGAGATTGTAAAAAATTGTATCGAATGCATTGTTTCGGAAGGTAAAGCAGGCAAGAAAGAAGGTTTCTTAGCTCCAATAAATAAAGAAGTTAAACCTTTAGGGACTTATCATGTCGATCATGTAGGACCTATGGATCCGACAGCGAAGAGTTATAACTATCTATTTGTAGTTGTCGACGCGTTTTCGAAATTTGTGTGGCTCTATCCAACAAAAAATACGGCATCAGAAGCGGTAGTAGATAGACTCAGGCGTCAAGCATCAGTTTTTGGAAATCCAGGGCGTATTATATCAGATAGAGGTGCAGCATTTGTTTCTCACCAGTTCGGAGATTATTGTAAAGAGCAAAACATTCAGCATTTAATGATAGCTACCGGAGTACCTAGGGGAAATGGTCAAGTTGAACGTATCCATAAGATAATTATTCCTATGCTAACAAAACTTTGTTATGAAAAACCGACTATGTGGTATAGGTACGTTGAAAGAGTGCAGCAAGCAATCAATAGTACCCCTCCTAGAAGCACAAAAGTGTCGCCATTTAAATTATTAACCGGGGTTGAGATGAGAACTAATAGTTTCCCTGAGTTACAAGAACTTTTGGAAGAGGAAGCCATAGAAGAGCTAGAAATTGAACGCACTAACGTTCGTCAGGAAGCTCAGCATAATATTGAGAGAATCCAAGAGGAGAATCGTAAAAGTTATAACAAAAAACGCAAAAAGGTAGTTGAGTATAAAATCGATGATTTGATAGCAATTAAGCGAACGCAATATGGTTCAGGATTAAAACTTAAGGCTAAATATTTTGGACCATATAGGGTGGTGCAAGTTAAGTCTCATGGACGCTATGACGTAGAAAAGGTAGGAGATCACGAAGGTCCTGGGAAAACCTCAACTGTCGCAGAGTATATGAAGTCGTGGAATGGTCAAGTGAATTCATCAGACGATTCAACATTCGAGGCGAATGATAAGTCAGTCCGGCCGAATGTGGGAATGGGTCGAGAGACGAGAAGCGGTCGATTGTACTGAACCAGTTCAGAGGTGCATAATTTAAAGTTTATCAACGATATCGATGACAAACCATCGATATCAATTGAGAAAAGAGTTTTATGGCGTCAAGTTGTGTCGACCGGTTGTGCTCCTCGTGGCTGCTCGAATAAGAAGAGTGTAGTTATGTGGTAATTAAGTGATAAATGTATAAAGAAATAATGTTGAATAAAACTGATTGATTGTGAGAAAAAACGGCCTAGAAATTCGGGAGGAAAAAGTGGGATTGCACTAACAGTCCCACATAAATAGAATAGAACCATTATATAACGTAGATGATTATGCTAAAGAAGTTAAGCTTAGATTAGAACTAGCATACAGTAGAGCTAGAATAATGTTAGAGAAACGTTAGGAAAATAAGAAAATTTTTTATGATAATAAGTCAACAGATTTTAAAATAGAAATAGGAAATAAGGTTTTCTTAAAAAACGAAGCTGGTCATAAGCTTGACTCAGCCTGTATAGGACCCTTCGAAGTGGTAGAAATATCTAAAAACAACAACATAAAAATTAGGAACAATAAAAATAAGACACAAACAGTACATAAGAATAGGTTAAAAATTTGCAAAAATAATTAAAAAAAAAAAAAAAAAAAAAAAAAACACGAAAGAAACATAAAATTTTTTATGGATTCAATTACTATAACTAATTCATTTTATTAAAAATATATACAAAAAAAAATGGTGAGAAAGAAAATTTATCTGGCCAGACACAAAAAAAAAAAACAGTTTTACCTAACAAACATACATACATTTCTATTAATCAATCATTTATTATCATTAATAGTAATTAATAAATAACTCCATAATATTACGTTATTTTCTAAAAAGGGGAAGTGTAGTATATCCATACCAAAAATCATTCAACACAAACAGTTCAACTTGTAACACTTTGTTGCAAGTATAAACAATCAAATATGTACACAATAATACACAGCATGTGAACGCTGACCATGCACTTTGATGCAAGTGCCCCAATTAATATGTATGTATGTATTGACACTTTCCCTCTCTTTTGTAGCTGTCGCCTAAGTCGCAGCATAAGAATATCTATGCACCAATAGGTTAAGCAAAAGAATATTATTGGAATAAAAATCAATCTGAATATTACCACCAAACTGAACTGACGTGTTCATTTCTAAAAACTTCAAAGCAAGTGGAACCCGGTCATTACAATAGGCAGCAAAGCAAAGTCTCATGAATGATCTTCCACATCTCACAATGATGTTTTTGTATTTTCTTAAGTTTTCTGGAATATACTGGCGTCAGTCTGGTACTCTCTGTCTCTGTCCCTCGTATAGACCTATATGGCATACGTAGTTGCGTAAGAAAAGAAAATTTAGTAATAAGCAAACAAACGAACGATCAAGACGAGTTGTAGCAGTGGCAGACACTGTTCAGTGAAGGTAAAGTAAAAATATAGTTAAGTTCTTATGAGAAATTAAACACAGTGGTTTATTGTTCATCAGACATCTATTAGCTTTTTACGATTTTCGTTTTTGACTTAACCTGTTATAGTGTTCACTTTTTCCATTAAATTTCTTAACTTCTTAACTTTTTTGTGTCTGCGAGTTATTTTTGTCTGGCTTTGACATACACAGGACAGATATATGGCCTTTTCTACCACATTTGTAACATACGGCGTCACGATACTTGCTTCTCTCTCTAGTGTGAAGTTCCACACCCAGAACATGACTTCCACGAGTTTTTGCAATGTTTCTCTTTGTTCGGTTTATTCTGTTACTTTTTGAATTATATGTATAAGTGTTTAAGTTGTTACTCCCGAAGAGATTTTTAAGAAGCTCGAACATTTTGACGCCACACCAAGAAATAAAATATGCTTTTCGTTTTCATCTGCACTGACCGAATATGCATTAAAATTTTACGATAACTGTTCAAGATATGACTCCCCATTTTGATTGTCTTTGTCAAATTTGTGAAATGGAGGACACATAGATAATTCACCCGCGTGGCTTGAATTACTAGCACTAGAAAATGTTAACAATGTTGGGAAATTATTATTTTAGATTTTAAATGATACATAACAGCTGATATTTTGGGCATTGACGGGAAGAGGAGGGGTGTTCTTCGGTGCAGTTAACGCATTTCAGCTGTGTGCACTCAGTTGGCGTGTGGGGGCGTAAGGCACAATTGACACAGAGAGCATAATTTTTGCAATGTTTGGCCGTATGGCAAAGTAGTTGGCATTTTTACAGCCCATTGCGTTGGGGATGAATTCATGTACCTTTACTGAGTGCCAGGCAATATCGATTTATGCTTCTTATAATATCGAGTCTTCATATTTTTCAAATTGGATAGCTCACGAGAGAACCAGGGAGGTTTGTTAAGCCGCTCCAGCCTACCTAATCTGATGAACGACGTGTTTTTTGAAACTTCTTATAATATCGAGTCTTCACATTTTTCAAATTGGATAGCTCACGAGAGAACCAGGGAGGTTTGTTAAGCCGCTCCAGCCTACCAAGAGACACACAAATATCAAAGAGTGAATCAAAAAAACGAACAGCTGTGTTCATATCTCTACAATTGTACAGATAAGACCAATCTGTAGTAGTAATGTTTTCATTAAGGCTGGCAAAGTCAGTCTTACGAAAGCACCTAGTTAGAGGTAACTCATTTGAACCAAGTAATGGTGAAAGCAAGGGCAAATCAATTTTTAAATTTAATGTAGGATGAAATTTGTCTTCTGAATCTGATCTGAAGAATCCAATACAAAAATAAGATCTAAAGATTTTCTATTAGAAATTAAGACAGGATTGACTTGGGATAAAGATAAGCCTAGAAGGCCATCAAAGAAGTCATGTGACAACGAGGGCAGCAACGTGGTAGATTCATCTGTTAGTGACCATGCTAAAGCGGGTTAATTAAAATCACCTACAACTATGAGCATGTTTTGACGGGAAACTAAAGAGGAGACAAGCTGAATTGCCTCTAAATGATTAAAGTATACCACCATGTCTGACAATGGTGGAATATAGGAGCAAGTAATAAAAGCATTAAAAGATTTAAAATTTACTTTAACACCGACAAATTCAATCTCCTGGGTACTAGAAAATTGAATCATTTCACATGATAAAGCAGCATCAACAGATATCAGAATGGCATCGCCCGGTCACGTCAGAATATATAAAAGTTTGTGGAAAAAACCGATGCATCAGCAATATCAGGTTTTAGCCACGTCTCTGTAAAAGCTAGAATGTTATGTTCAAAAGAAGGACTATCTACATAGAGATTAGGAAGTTTAGATTTCAGTCCTCTAACGTTCTGGTAACCCAGGTTAAGGAACGAAGCTAGTTTTTTAACACACCAGCAGATGCTTGATTGATGTCTAAATAAAACCAGAGGGCCGGGTGTAACTTCGACCTTAAAGTTTGTAAGGCCTTGCAACTTTTTTTGTAACTCTTTGCTTACCTATAGTTATCGAACGTTTTTTCTAAAAAGGCTAAAGTTTCGAAAGAACCGTAATAGCTTTGAAAATAACGAAGTTATTAAGAAAAGTCACTGTTCGTGACTTTGGCATTTAAATGGGAGCTACAGTGGCCGTCAAAAGTGATTCAATGTTTGCAATTTTACGTTTGAGCGTTCACAGAATAAACAAAAACAACCCAAAGTCAACCAATTTTTTTTTTATTTTATTTCTAATAAAGTTCTTAACAAATCCATATAAAAAAATAATTCGATATTGTTCAAGCTTCTCAGCAAAAATTAATAAACAAAAATAATAACCATTGACTCAGTTTTGACTTTTTTCAAACATTTTTTAAACTTTTTTTCTTTTCTAATTTTCAATATTTTGTCCAAAGTCCCTTATGTTTTATTACTGCAGAGATTCGAGAGGGCATACTTTCCACAAGATTGTGAAAAATTTCCTGAGGAATCTTTGCCCACTCTTCCTCCACGCGTTGCCATAAGCTCTCCAGGTTTGTTGGCGGTGTTTTATATTGTCCCAGCCGTCTTTTCACAATTGACCATAAATTCTCAATTGGATTGAGGTCAGGACTTTGTGCTGGCCATTTCATCAGCTTGAATTCTTGGTTAGATAACCAATCTTGGACAATTCTAGCTGTATGCTTAGGGTCATTATCTTGCTGAAAAGTAAGATCTGTTGTACCATAAGCGCATCTGTCAATAAAATTGCCAAGATTGGTCTGCAGAATGTTTAAGTAATCTTCCTTTCGCATTATTCCATTAATTTTGACTAATTTTGCAGAACTCCACCAAGTAAAACATCCCCATGCCATAACGTGCCCGCCTCCGTGTTTCACAGTTTCTCTGACATGTCGCCTTTGAATGGTTTCTCCGGGCCTTATCCAGCAGTATTCCTTTCCATCGGACTGATATCGGTTAAATTTGGACTCGTCTGACCAAATAACCTTCTTCCAGTCCTCAATGGTCCAATTCCGATGCATTTTGGCAAATTGCAGACGTGCCTTAACGTTTTTCTCGGACAGTGCTGGCTTTTTTTTCTTTACAATCGCAGTGTAGCCGATATTTCGAAGTGCCCTTCTTGCAGTTGATTCACTAACCGGCTTACCAATTGCTTTGGCAGCATCCTTGGGCGTCATATGACCATCTTTTTTAATTTGGCTGATCATTAAGCGTGCATCACCATCAGTAATCAGTCGAGGGCGTCCGTTGGATGTATTTTGGTTATTGATTTCACGCCGTTTTAATACTCTAATGACTGTCGCTTGACTTATAGAGAGGGATTTGGCTATTTCTCGCGACGAGGATCCTCTTTCTGAAAGGCACACTATACTGTCCTCAACGGGTTTAGAAATTTTTTTCATTCTCGAGTTTTCAATCAATTTTGCAACTATTAGGTACCCGGTGCAAATTACAAATGACTTTACTTCTTCAAAATTGACTACAAATATGAATAAATCAAAAGCGAAAAACAATTCCCCAAAATAACTGTAAATTAAGATGCAGTTATTGATAAAGAACCTAAAAATAGGAATAGTCAAAAGTGAGTCAATGCATGTTGTTTTTGTTTTACATCTCCCTTTTCTGTTGTTTCCGCTCCTTCGTTGTCTAATTTGCATTATTTTATTAAGAATAATCTAAGTAACTGTAAAAATAAGTTTTGTTTCATTTGCTTGCTCTATATTCATACAGCAGCTGTTTAACTGCAAGAGTTGCAAACATTGAATCAGTTTTGACGGCCACTGTATATGAAATAGTGATCCGAACCGGCTGAATCCGAGATATACAACCCCTCCAGCATATAGAAGCCTACATTCAATAAATTTCAGGTCTATAGCTCTTACTGTCTAGGAGGAGTTTGTGTTGATCCAAACGGACGAACGGACGGACATGGCTAATTGAACTCGACTCGTCGTGCTGATCAAGAATATATATACTTTGTTTGGTCTGAGATACTTCCTTCTATGAGTTGCACACGTCTGACCAAAATTAATATACCCTTTTTCAAGGGTATAAATACATTAAAGGAATATATGGCTTTTGACGTCCAGCGGACATGTCTAGTTGGTCCAGAAGTACGAAAAGTAAAATGCTTTACACCAAGAAAGATTAATGCTAGCTGAAGCAATTCTTTATGATCTTCTCGGCACTGCTCCACAAATTTGGACACGAATTGTTTCATCTACAGCGCCACTTTCGAGTTTCTCCTTCTTCAAATTTGGTCATGATTTTGAAAACCTTTCAAATATCGGAACTTTTGCTGTAGATGTGGAGCATTATAGTTCAAATACGCTTCGCAATACGATTTCGTACATAACTCGCTAGGGTGCTCGTATACTTGAGGGAACGAGATTCTAAGATATGCTTGTAAAAAGCATGTGAAAATGCATTTGTTTTGTAAGATGTCAGTTACTTATGAATTGTGTTAATAGTTTGAACATATATAGAAGTTAGTATTTTTAATATCGATTGTTAGAAGTCAGTATTTTAAGTATCGATTGTTAGAAGTAAGTCAGTATTTTAAGTATCGATTGTTAGTGTTAAGTTTCCCGGGGAAAATATCGATATGCGGGCTAAGGCCACACTGGAGAGCTGCTCCTTCTTCTCCCGGTGACACTTGAACGAGCTAGACGCACCACATACCATACTCTGTCGATAAAAATAAATCCTTTGACATCCGCGAATTGGATGTCGCTTAGTATAAATAATTGCGTGTTTACATCTTAGAAGTGGGATAACTACACAGGAATATACATATTTCTGACACGCCACCAATTTTAAAAAGTCTTGATCATTTCAGTTCAAATTGTCCTGACCAGCTCCATAATGGGAATCACCAAAGACGAGATAACGAAAGCTCTGCGCGCTAGCAGAGTTGGGGGCCGCCGTCAGCCTCAGTCGTGCAAATTCGCCGACTGCACGCTTCTTTGGGCATCACCACCGCTGCCGCCGTGCTTACTGCTGTGTCTGCCGCTGCGGTGCCAGTTGCCATTGTGCCCGCCGCTGAAGTCGTACCCACTGCTGTGCCTGCCGCTGCGATACATGTGGCCGCCGTGCCAACCATCGCGGAACCTGCTGCCGGCACTGCTGTACCCGCCGCCACTGTTGTATCCGCCGCATCCACCGCTGTACCCGGTACTGCTGTACCCGCTGCCGGGGTGCTAACTGCTAACCCCGCCGCTGGCATACCCGCCACTGCCGTACCCGCCGCTGTAGTACCCGTTGGTGCTGTGCCCACAGCTGCACCTACTGCTACTGCCGTGCCCACTGCCGTACCCGCCGCTGTAGTACGCGTTGCTGCTGGGCCCACAGCTGTACCCGCTGCTACTGACATGCCCACTGCCGTACCCGCCGCTGTAGTACCCGTTGCTGCTGTGCCCACAGCTGTACCCGCTGCTACTGCCGTGCCCACTGCCGTACCCGCCGCTGTAGTACCCGTTGCTGCTGTGCCCACAGCTGTACCCGCGGCTACTGCCGTGCCCACTGCTGTGCCCGCCGCTGCAGTACACACCACTGCCGTCAACGTCACTGCTGTCCCAGCTACTGATGTACCCGCCGCATCCACTGCTGTACCCGCCGCATCCACCGTTGTACCCACTACTGCCGTGCCCACTGCTTCCGCGCCTGCTGCTGCAGTAACCGCTGCTGCCGTGCCCACTGCTGTGCCCGGTGCCGTCGACGTCATGGCTGTGTCTGCTGCTGGCGTGACCACTGCTACTGCCGCTGTACCCGCCGATGCCGTGCCCGCTGCTGCCGCACCCTCTTTTGTGCCTGCCGCTGCAGTACTTGTTGCCGCTGCCGTGCCCGCCGCTGCCGCACCCAATGCTGTGCCTGCCGCTGCAGTACCTGTTGCCGCTGCCGCACCTACTGCTGTGCCTACCGCTGCAGTACCTGATGCCGCCGTGCCCGCCGCCGTCGTTGGCGCACCTGCTGCCGCCGTACCCGCCTCTGCTGTGCCCACCGCACCCATCTCTGCTGTGCCCGCCGCTTACATGTGCGCTATGCATGCGGCTGCCTCGCTTGCCGTAGCCGCTGCTGCCGTGCCCGCTATCCACATGCCTGCCTCTGCAGTACCCGCTGCTGTCTCGACTGCCGCTACTCCTGCTCTCCAACTGACGATGACGCCTGCCGCTCTGCTCTATGCCATGCATGCCGTACATACTGCTGTCTGCCGCACCCGTCGCTGACTCTGACCTTCCCTTGGCCGCTGACCAATGGGAAGACATTCCTGCCGTAATGCCCTCCGTGCCGTCCTCCGCTCCAGTCATCACGCCTGCCGCTTCCGCCTCCTACAAACTGAAGCAATGGATAGCCCCTGATAAAGACTGGACTTCCGATATCCAAGCAAAGGCGACACTAGCCACCTAATGTTATTATTTACCCCTTTTATTAGCAACTAGAATCGAGGTCGATTACTGCCGACATCCAAGAATTGGATACCGTTTAGAATAAATAATTGGGTGTTTACAGTTTAATAAAATTAAAATATTTGCTTTACTGGTGTATGGTATACATAAGTCGGCGAGACGACTTACTTATTTCATTTTAGACTAATAGGAAAAAAAAATGCCCAGCACTTGGTAAAATTCGAATTTTTGAAAATAAGAACACCCCTAATGCCCACCGTGATAAATAAGCGCGAATCATGATTGCCATGATCTAAACACAAATACTATCCATGCTTCTTTGGACATTTTTAATTTCCACCCAGAAGGATTTTTGTCGTTTGTTGCTACGAGAGCTGAAGGTAAATTTTGTATATATTAGTGTGCCAATAATTTTGTTCATCGAAATATGCCTTATTTTTTAGTTTTTTGTTTTTTAGTAATACTATGTTTAAGTTTTAAAAAAAAAGTTCTTTGTTTATGTATAATAAATACTTTAATCTCCTTGTCCAATATATTTTTTGCGACTCATTTTCATTCCAAGGGTCACACGGTGGCCACAAAGTTAAAAAAGCTTGCTGTGCCAAAAATTTAGTTCGTATCTAAACAGTTCTAGGCACGCCATTCAAATTATTAGAAATGCCTAATTCATTCTCCGACACGGACATCCTGACAAATTACACGTCCTCGTGTAGCAAGGAATATAAACTACTTTTAAAATCTCCGACACGGTCATCTTGACAAATTACACGTCCTCGTGTAGCAGGAATATAAACCACTTTTACAAACATCATTTTCACTTCTTTGTTTAAACCAACTGAACCAAAAACATTCTGTATTATGCAGCTTGACAAATCCAGGTTAATGTTAATTCAAAATCTCTTATTTGCTATAACATATTTCGTAACTTAAAATTCTTATTTCATATTGCCTATTTCAACATTCGTTCGTTCATATTTCTTTTACAATTCATTAAACATTACAATGTTTTCAATATTTTCTTATTTTATAACCTTCACATTTTCATTCTTATCAAACAACATTTTCACTTTTAGTTTTACAAACATTCTCTTTTCTTTATGTTCTCATTTACGTTTCAAGAATCCACGGCAGGGTACCACCACGTAGCACTCTTTCTCATTCACTAGTCCATACGGTCTTTTTCATCCGTCTCTTCATCACAGTCCTTTCCAACTGTTTCTGTTTTACCCGTTTCACCACAGTCTCTTTCAACTGTGCCATTACGGTCTGTTTCACCCGTTTCATTAGATGAATCAAACTCATCTCCGTCGATATCCAGCTCGCTTGATACCTGCGCCTCCGGCATTCTCCGTAAATTATCATGTGGGTACTCATACTGTCTTTTATTTGACATGGACTTTAACGTATATCTATCGCCTTCCAATACTTCTATGACCATAAAAGGTCCACGATACTTAGGGTCCAACTTAGTCTCCCTTACTGAATCTGACTACTTTTGCTTTGTCTTTATCAAATCTATGTTTGTTATAGCTTGCTGCATTGTCCATATTTCTTGTAGCCTGAGATCTGTGTTCTTTTAAGTCTATCGCTGTCTCATCATCATCAATGGGAACTAATCCCAATGGTAGAGCACTCTTACCAATTAATAATTCTAACGGACTCGATTTTGTAACTCGATTAATTGTACAAGTTAATGCTAATTGAACGTCCTCTACAGCCATGAACGCTCACTGTATTCAACGATAGTTAATAGATTTTAAAGTGCTCATCACTCTTTCGACATGTCCATTTGCCTGGCTAGCACCTGTCGTTATCAGGTGAAGCTGAATTTTCTTAGAAGCACAGAATTCGATTCCGTAAAACTTCTGCCTTGATCAGCCACTAATCGAGCATCCAAAAAGCGCAATCGACGCCTTTAATGCGTCAATACAACTAACTTTCCGGACGCTGATTTTCTCACGCTACAATTGATGAAATTCTCTACAAACTTTCGAACGTAATTCGCCATTAACGCAAACCAGTAATGCTCGTACACTTTATCTAGGGTCTTTTCCCAACCTAAGTGTAAAATCGATTCGTGTACTTGGTTTATTATAGACCACCTTAAGGTTCTAGGAATGACTGGCAAACAATAAGTCCTACAATTTCTTTGAATTTTTATGTAAATCACATTAGCTCTCATCTCATAAGTTGCAGCTAAATCTTTAGATAGTTCACCCTCATCCAACTTGTTAATTGTTTGCAAAATATCCTGATCACGTTGGTGTTCGGCTTTTTTTTTTTTTTTTTTTTTTTTTTATTTAGCGGACGTTGACGATACTATGCGCAGTACGTTCAAGTGGCCCCTACGACACCAGGACATAGCCTGTTGGCTTGAATCCACTTTTCAGAAATTTCCATCATCAGGCAAATGATTCCTTGACAGAAAAACTACATAGGCCATACGTTTGCCTTCACGATATTGAATATCAAAATCGAATGCTTGAAGGAATGCCCACCAGCGATATATTCTAGGTGATAGCTCAATTTTTGCTTTAGAAGCCTTTAACGAATTACAATAAAAATGATAAACCTATTACCATGTAGATAATGTCTAAAGTGTTTTACTGCATTAACTATAGCGAGTGTTTCTAACTTATAAAACGTGTATTTCGATTAACACACACTAGTAGTTTTATTCAACCACATACGGTTTATTTTTAATTCGATGCAAAAGTATGGCTCCATAGCCAATGGCACTTGCATCTGTATGCAGTTCTATGGGGTATTTAGGATCAAATATTACCAAGACTGGTTTGCTTGTTAGGATATCAATAATCTGTTTGCGAATCTTCTCATGTTCATTCGTCCAATCAAAATCAATTTTAAGAGAGTAAAGAGTTTTTAATAGCTGGGAGAATCCTGGTACAAATACAAAGCCAATCCTATAAATTGTCTCAATGTTGTAATTGACCTGGGTGGTGGCAATGCGCTTAATGCTTCAATTTTACGCAAATTTGGACGAATCTCACCCGCCTGTACTTCGTATCCTAGATACTGAACAGAATCCCTCAAAAATTAGCATTTGTATACGTTAAACGAAAAGCCTGCCTTAGTCAAAATGTTCAAGACTATCTCTAATCTTTCAATAGCTTCTTCCTTAGTTGAGGCCACGATCATTATATCATCCATCTAGACGATAACGTACGAAAATGCCAAATCGCCCACTGCTTTCATCACTGCTCTTTGAAAAACCGACGGTGCGTTCTTTAGACCAAATGGCAACGCTAAAAACTCAAATTGTCCGTCGGGAGTGACGAATGCAGTGTACTCAATGGAGTTCTCATGTAATTGGACCTGATAATACCGGCAAGCCATGTCCAAACAAGTAAAATATCTTGCTCCACGCAATCTAGGTATCTGATCTGAGATTAATGGTAGAGGAAACTTATCTGCAGTGGTATTTCTGATTAATTCCCTATAATCGAGACAGAGTCTTACAGATCCGGTTTTCTTTTTCACTAATAGTGCTTAGCCTTATTACATCATTATAATCTATTAGCTCTTGAACTTTTGACCGGAGTAATTCTCTTTATTTCGCGGCCGAATACAATATTATTTTTCATATTATTATCTTGGACTACATGAAATACTACTTCGATACAATTTCCATTTATCATTACTGTGACGCACGGGGTTTTGTTTGTATTAAAACAAACTTAAGTAACAGTTTATATAGCATCTAGTTTATTTAGATTTTACAACATGTGTGATGTAATTTGACATTTTAAACGAAGAAGGCTTTAAAAAAGTTTGTCGCTTTCTTCCCCTGGTGCCATCACAGACTGACGCCAAAACTCTCGGTCGGTCCCGCTCGTGTTTTTCAGGGCTGCCATATCCCAGTGTCTTCAGGGCTGCCATACCCCAGTATTTTCGGGTTGACGGTTAATTTTTAAATTTGTAATGACGGCGGTAACATTCCCCCTCCCCCGTGAACGACCTCAGTATGTTCACTTTCCTTTAATCCGACGTCTAGAACAGCAATTTTGGAAACGGGGCGTATCATGATGCCGTTTGGTGTACATATGGTTGCTCTGCGAACTTGGCCATCTTTGGCGGTTACGACATCGGTTATGCGGCCTTTTGGCCACAGGTTCCTCGGCAGATTATCGTCCACGACAATAACTACATCTCCGATATCGACTGGTGGACGCTTAGTAAACCATTTGCTGCGTCGAGTTAATGTTGGTGTATACTCCTTCACCCATCTTTTCCAGAAGCGATCAGCAAACGATTGCGTTTGATGCCATCGTAACCTTAAGTCGGCGACATTTCCTGATACTGGTTTGTAGCCCGCTTTTGATCCCAGAAGCAAGTGGTTGGGTGTAAGCGCTTCATCGTCACCTGTATCTAAAGAAACAAACGTTAGAGGCCTGGAAATAATTATAATTTCGGCTTCCATTAGGGCACTTCGAAGTGTTTCGTCATTAAAGTTGCTAGAGGGGCAAATGGCCTTTAGGACGGATTTTACAGTCCGGACCAAACGTTCCCACGCTCCTCCCATGTGGGGTGCGGCTGGTGGGTTAAAACGCCATTTTATAGCTTCATAGTGAACGGCGATCTGATCGAAGTCAATCTTCACAAGTTCCTCCTTAACTAGTTTTTCCGTAGCTTTGAAATTGGTTCCGTTGTCGGAGAAGATTTCTCTCGGTGTGCCACGTAGTGCCATGAAGTTTTTTAGGCACATTATACATGAGCTCACATCGAGTTTGTAGGCGACCTCTAGATGAACTGCCCTTAGTGTTAGGCACGTAAATAGGACTCCCCAGCGCTTTTCTTTGTGTCTTCCAACGTTGACTAGTATGGGGCCGAAATAGTCGACTCCTGTATATGTGAATGGCCGTTCGAAACAAGCTAGTTTGGCGATCGGTATAGGTGCCATTTGTGGCACTTGAGGCTTCGCTGTGGATATTTTGCAGTGTTGGCATGCATTTCGGACGATTTTATATAGGGCTCTTAGGCGTGGTATATAATATACGCTTCTAATAAGGTTGATAGTACACTCATGAAATATATGGTGAGATTTTTCGTGATAATCCTTTGCGATTAAAAAGGCAATTCTGCTGTGTCTTGGGATTACGATGGCGTCACCGTCAGAAGTTATGCTGTCTGACCTGCCCTTCACGCGGATGATGTCTTTTGAGTCCAGGTAAACATTCAAAGCAATTAATGAGCTTGACTTGTCCACTACTGATTTGTCTTTGAGCGAATTGATTTCATTTGAGTACGTAGCTAATTGGGCCTGTCTGCATAAAAGAGATTTTGCTGTGTGTATATTTTCGGGGCTTAGGGTTTGTGGTAGAGGCTTTCCCGAACACTTAGCGCGTAACCTTCGGGCGTACAGCATGACGTTGGCCACTGCTCTATATAGGCGCTTCCAGTCAGAAAAGTATTCTACTGCAAAATCGAAATGGTTAAGCTTTACTATGGTGAATACATTTTTACGCAATTCGATTTCCTGTGAGATATTCTCAGATATTCCTCTTTGATCTGGCCACTCGTCGATAGACAGTCCTAGAAAATCAGGACCTTTAATCCAACGAGATGCATCTGGTACTTTAAAAAATTTTGTGGCAAAGTCTGCAACGTTATCCTTTGTGCTGACCCAGCGCCATTGGTTTGGGCTGGTTTTGTCAATTATCTCGCCCACTCTATACATGACGAATGACTGGAGTCTCCTTGGGTCCATGGTTAACCAATATGTGCAGGAATCGATTCTTAGGCCTCGAGTGCTGAGTATACGCATTGTTAGGCCTACGCCCATGACGGCTGCCAAAAGTTCCATTCGAGGTATAGATACAGGTTTGAGTGGAGCTACTTTACATTTGGCTGCTACCAACACTGTACTTATGTTTTGACCTTGCTTAATGCGAAGATAGGTTACTGCGGCGTAGGCATGTTCGCTTGCGTCTACGAAGGTATGAAGGTCTACCTGGCTTTCGTTTAACAGCAGAGCAGAGTAGTGACGTGGAAATTCTAAATTGCTGGAGTGTAGTAGGACACCTTTCCATTGTCGCCACTGTTCGAGGAGTTGTTCGGGTAAATCTTCGTCCCATCCTATTCCTGTGCGCCAGACCTTTTGAAGCAGCATTTTAAGGCCTACAGTGTAGCACGATAATAGACCGAGGGGATCAAAAATAGACATCAGTACTTGTAGGACCTCACGTTTCGTTGGCGCTATTTCGTGGGTTAGGACGTCTCGTTTTAATCTCGAAAATCTGAAGATAAACTTAAAAACGTCATTATTTGGGACCTTTGGGACCGAGGACCTTTTCAGGGTTCCCTAATTCTTTGGGGTGTTGATTTATTTGCTGTTCTCCTAGATTTTGGAGAACAGATACAGAGTTTGAGCACCAATTTCTTATTTGGAATCCACCATCGGCATGTATGTCTCTAACTGATGATGTAACTGTTATGGCTTCAAGTTCATCTTTGAAACTGTCGATGAGGTCGTCCACGTAGTAGGCCTTTGTAATGGATTCGTACGCTCGTGGATTTTTGATTTGGAAATTCTCTGCATTTTTATCGCATACATAGTGGGCAATACAAGGGGCGCAATTAATTCCGAATGTCATCGCGCGCATAACGAAGATCTTTGAAGAGCCATAAGAACCGCTGGACGTGCATGTCGCTTTCCTGAATGTTTATTTGATGAAACATCTCGGCTATATCTGCGCACACGGCAATCCGTCCTACTCTGAAAGCCATTAGGACAGAAGTCAATGGATTTAGATAATCAGGCGCAGTAAGCATAAAATCGTTCAGTGATTTTTCATGACTTTTGGCGGCGGCGTCTTAAACTAGTCGTATTTTGTTTGGCTTATTCGGATTTAAAGCAATAAATATTGGGAGATACCAGACGCGTTCCTTTCGATCGGATATTTCTTCTGGTCTGAGCTCAAATGCATATCCTTTTTGTAATAGATTGTCAATTTGTGATTGAATTTTATCAAACAGTTCCGGCATTCTTTTAAATTTGGCCCGTAGGCATTCGAGGCGTTTCAGCGCTGCGGTATAGCTTTCGGGTAAAATGACTGTGTCGTCTTTCCAGAGTAGGCCGACTTCGTATCGACCATTGATCATTTTGCAGGTATCTTCGAGAATGCCTTTGGCCCTTTTGTCGTTTTTAGATTGCATTTATCTAGATACGATTGGTTCCATTGTGAAACTTTCCTTTATGGCTTTATCTATTTCACTCCAATTGCACTCGCAATGATGCATTGTTACGTGTTTGCTTGAGTTTGTTGATCCTTGGATGCACCATCCTAATGTGCACTTTGAAGCAATGGGTTCGTTTCGTCTGCCCTCGCGGATTTTGCGGGGTATTGCTAGATTCCAATTGTTGCTGCCGATTTAAATTAGTGGTGTACCGTTTTGGTACGACTTTAGCGGTAAGCCACGCAAATAAGGATATTGCTTGGATAATTCTTCAACATTGATGCTTTGTTTCGGCAATCCTAATTTCTTTACTGAGTGGACGTTGTAGAGCCATAGCTTTTTGTCAGTTCCCGCTTCCGAGATTTGTCCATTGTAGGCAAATTGGCTCTGGCGTTGAAGAGATCTTCAGCTTGTCCAAAATGCTTTTATCGATGAGAGTGACTGATGAGCCCTCATCTAAAAATGCGAACGTGTTAAAGGTTACATTGGCTCCATACAGTTTGATGGGTACAACGCGGAAAAATTGTCCTTCCACTACATTGTCTTTATGATGAGCAGTAACAACTTCGGTTCTGCCTGTGCCTTTGTGAAGAAGCGGGTGATGTTTTGAGTTGCAATTTTCAATACCGCAGTCACGATTAGAGAAGCATTTACGGCGGTGACTTTTGAGGCACCTGTAGCATACCTTGGCTTCGTTTATTATTCGTTGTCTATCGTCAACGGACAGTCGCTTGAAGCTTTGACATAGAGCAACCTGGTGATCCGTGGAAGCACACATCACGCAGTGTAGCTTCGGCTTACAGTTTTGTTGCCACCCATTTTCTCGATTATTTGGTCCTTTCTGTGGTTGTTGATGTGCTTGCGAGTGTGTGTTGACATTATTGGCCTTAGTGTTTTGGCCAGGCATGACAGTGGCTGCGGCCTCAGCTATTTTGTACAACCAATCGCTAAATGATTTTATAACCGGGATGGATTCGTTACGTGAATGCATAGCCCAGTTTAACTTTTGCTGGGTTGGTAGTTTATCGATAAGTTCTCGAAGAAGCATCGGGTTATTTAAATGTGAGGTTAAATTGCACGCTTCCATAGTTGCACATGCGTTTCTCACCGCCATTGCGAAATCAACGATGGATTCTAATTTATCCTTGTGTACGTTTACTTTTCTTATTTTGTCGATCAATCGATCGAGTATTTGCTCCGGGCGTCCAAAGAATGTCTTGAGCGTATTAATGACATCAGGAACCAGTATTGGCAGCAGTAGCTTATCACGAACTAGTTCGTAGGCTTTACCTTTGAGGCTCTTCTGAAGTCGTAGCATGTTCTCGGCGTTTGAAAATCCCGCTATACGGCAGCTGTTCTCTTACATGCTAATAAAGATTGGCCAGTCCTCTGGATTTCCGTTAAAGATGGGTAGATCTGCGGGTAAAACTTGCCTTGCGGCTAGCTGAGAAGCAGTAGGTCCATTTAATTGGAAACACGATACCTGCGTTCCTTGCTGCTGTGCAAGCAAGTTGTATTTTTGCTCGATGTATCTTTTCTCGGCTTCCCGCCTTGGCGATTGAGTTTGCTCGACTAAGTTTACTTTGCCGAGATAAGACGCATTTGCCGCGTGAGGTTCGGGGCATTGCTGTTCGGTGGCTTTGTTGGCATATGGTATATTGGGCGATCCTGTTGACGGGTTACGACCCGTGCTTGTCGATGCCACGTTGTCCAGCGCTTGTTGGCAGCTGTTGCAAATTCATTCAGCCTCAGCTATTGAGCTATTGACTCCAGCACATTGAAAGTGGTACCATTTCTGGCAATTGTCGCATTGAACCCAATGTTGGGTACTACTGTTTAGGCGACTCTTGTTACAGGCACTACAAATGTCTTGATCTTTATTCATGATGCTTTGGATTTGTTTTAGTCTATTGGTTTCCGATTATATTGTGCTATGAATTTATCCCCTGCAATTTGTGCATGTACTACTTAAAGGTTTTTTACACATGCATGGCTTTGAACACCTTATGTGTAGTTACGCTCTAATATACATGTGTATGTGTGTCTTTATGTATTTGCACTTGATACATATGGTGAAATTCGGGCACGCGGAAACTTTTTAACCTCAATAAACTTTTTTAAAGAAATGTGACGCACGGGGTTTTGTTTGTATTAAAACAAACTTAAGTAACAGTTTATATAGCATCTAGTTTATTTAGCGCGATTTTACAACATGTGTGATGTAATTTGACATTTTAAACGAAGAAGGCTTTAAAAAAGATTGTCGCTTTCTTCCCCTGGTGCCATCACAGACTGACGCCAAAACTCTCGGTCGGTCCCGCTCGTGTTTTTCAGGGCTGCCAGATCCCAGTGTTTTCAGGGCT
The DNA here is from genome assembly GCF_018151085.1 of Drosophila tropicalis. NCBI lineage: Eukaryota > Metazoa > Arthropoda > Insecta > Diptera > Drosophilidae > Drosophila > Drosophila tropicalis. The sequence goes on from NW_027173482.1 coordinate 1,047,850, forward strand.
GCCATACCCCAGTATTTTCGGGTTGACGGTTAATTTTTAAATTTGTAATGACGGCGGTAACAATTACATTACTTGGGATTTGAATTGACGAAACTACACTAACATTACCAATTCCACTTAATGATATTAAGTTACGGACGAAGCTCGATGATCTTCTCCAGATGTAGAAGGTTTCTGAACTCTGCATTTCGACTTCCTGTGTCCAAGCTTCCCACACGAGTAACATTTGATTGGCAAAGTTTTAGCACGCTTTGCAATCGAATAATCGTCTGAAGAGCTGGACCGCTTATTGTCAAACGAAAAGACTTGTAACTTGGACTGTATGTCTCGTCTGCTGCGAATAGTCCCTGTGTACGCAATTCGTTGCAATCTGCGGTCATAGTTTGCTAAATGACCAAGAACAACCATGCCACGCCATTTTGTTAAAACTGACGTCATTAGCCGACTCGCGCACACGGCAAGACACTCGCCAGAATTTGGGCGACTGTTCAGCAAATTCAAAATAGTTGCGGCTGGTGTCTCTGAGTTTTCGTATCTTTGCTCGAAAAGCTGTCTAAATTGTTAACATGTCATGCCTGGGTAGCAAAACTGCAATAACCACTGCGAAGAGCTCCCTTTCAATGACTTCGTCAATTCGTTAAATTTCGGTAGAACAATTTTACCATCTTGTCGAGACTCACTAGGCGATGCATGAAAAGTTTTTACTAGCTCCCAGAAGTTTCGATTTTGTTGTTCTAATAAATTCCGAAACTGCTCCTCATTTATTGTTGATCCTGAGTTAGATCCCACTTCTGATATCGGCAAGTTGAGTATTTCAGGGATTCCTGAATCGTTGATTCCATTATTGGCTTCCATTTTTGTCACTAGGTTTGTGCAGCGAATCTCGACGTGCGTTTGGGTTGAATTCCAAAAGGAAAAGAGACTGAATTCTCTCAAACGCACACTGAGCCACACTCGATGACAGCCTATACTGTCGTCGCACATATCTAGTGTTAAACAATTCTAGGCACGCAATTCAAATTATTAGAAATGCCTAATTCAATCTCCGACACGGACATCCTGACAAATTACACCTCCTCGTGTAGCAAGGAATATAAACTACTTTTAAAATCTCCGACATATGTATAATATACTGAATGTATACATTTCAGTATAAAAAAAGCAATGAGGTGTCACGGGACACACAGAGAGCGAAGCTCTCTAGGAATTCGTCGAATTTAGGTCACTGAAGTGTAGCTAAATTTTGTTAATACATTTCGATTTGAAGTCTCACTAAATTGATCGCAATATTGGGGGAGTGAAGGTAACACCCCATGCCAGTACTAGGCGACGCCCTTGTGTACACATACTTTTTATACCCTTGCAAGAAGGGTACATTAATGTTGGTCAAAAGTGTGCAACGCATAGAAGGAAGCATCTCCGACCATATAAAGTATATATATTCTTGATCAGCACGACGAGACGAGTTCAAATAGCCATGTCCGTCCGTCCGTCTGGATCAACGCAAACTCCTCCTAGACCGTAAGAGCTACAGAGCTGAAATTTCGCATGTAGGCTTGTATATCTCGGATTCAGCCGGATCGGATCACTATATCATATACATACAAATGTACGTTAACAAGACTAAATCTGATATGTACATATGTATGTATGTACTGACATACATATGTAGATATATGTACATACATACATACATACTTATATGCATGCACACTTGCCTGCCGAAAATGTATACATACATACATATGTATGTATATACATAGATGTGTGTACGCATGGGTTTTAAGGCCAAGTGTGTACAAATATTTGAATATGTACAAATGTACGCATCCGTATTCAATAGTAATGATAACATACATAAATACATATGTACATACATATGAATGCATTTACATGGTTGTATATACATACATACATACATGCGTTTTCAAATCTAAATGAGAAAAATGTACGTTACATACATACATACATAGGTACATATAATAAAGTTATACATATGTACATATACATAAAGTTTCACGTTCATATATGTACATACATACATATATGTATATACATACATACATATATTCTTAAAAATTTGTTAACATAATTATTATACAAAATATACATATATAAATACAGATGATATATTTGTGTACAATGTATATATGCATATGTATGTACATATTTATAATAAAAGCATATAATTTAAAAAAAAAAAAAAAAAAATATTCAACGACATCTACATCATTTGAACCACGGGCCAGGTGCAGGGGAGGCCAACACACACCTTCAGAACTACATTGGCATGTAGAAGTTAATGGATAAATTATCGTTTTATTGCGCTACAAGAAAAAAAAATCTGACGCGCTGCAGATTTGACGTCTGACGATTTTTAAAAATAATTTCCTACCGCGACGTGCCTAAGAGAGCTTCGCTCTAAAAAAAATTTAAAAACGAATCAGATATATTTAGATTTTCTAACGTAAAAAAAATGCGTATAGCTTAATGCTCATACAAAATCGGTGGCTCAATGGAGACCTACTAAAACTACAATACTATTGTGCTCGAGTTCGAACCCCGACATACATACTGGACAGAGCAGTGGGACCTGCCTATTATTTTTCCAATTTCTCGAAAAGACTTCCCTTCATTTCGAAGTTTTAGAATAATTTTCCGTTCGTCTGGAGTAATTTCCTTACTTTTGGGTGCCATGCTAAATACTCTAACTTTTTATATGTTAAACTATCTTGAAAGTCATGTATTCACGCTACAAAATACCACAAACTAAAATGTAACTGTAATTGAGTTAATAAAGATCAGGTGACAGCATGGGATGCCCCCTTTTCGATGCGTACGGAAACTTTTTCTAGGTTACAATGTTGCCACATTTTCATTTTAAATTTAAAAAAAATGCTTCTCGTGTAACAAGAATTATAAAACATCGTGAGAATCAAAAAAAATATCGAATAAATATAATAATAAAACAGACCTATCAAATTATAACTTTATCGCTGTTATTATCCGATGTAAACTTGAATTTTCTATATAATACTTGCATGATCGGATAGTTTTTCTGGCAAGTGTAGGTGGAGTTTCCCCCCGATGAAGCAATACTGCAAGGTAGTTCCGTCGGGGAAAATGGAAACGATTGTGGATAACGAATAATTTTTTTTTTTCATACAAAATCGATCTTTTAAAAAGATTAAACGCAACAAACATTTTGTCCAGTTGAAAAATTTATTTAACTTTTTTTTTGTTAAGGCAAGAAACATTGTTTACATTTTTGCTGAGAATGGCACAAATAAGTATACGCAAAATATCGAACCGCCTGAGGTGGGAATGTCTTATGGATGTTAAAATTTCGACAAGGACATGCACCATCCCCTAAGGAGACTGTGGATGGTCTTCAGTGGGAATCGGACCTTTATAATGCAAGTCCCATTTATCGACATCGATCTATCGGGTTTTAACTGTTAATACTGTTGATAGTGCCATCGATGGAGTACCCAGCTCTAGTTTATCACATTAAAGTTGTAAAATGAGTTCTTTAGAGTCAGACGTTCATTTATTGGCACTAAAAGGTATGATTATTTAAAAATTTTGCAATTCATTAGTGTTAATATCAAAAGTTTACAGTAATGCGTCTAACCAGACCTGCTTTGGTTGCAACTGGACCAATCGTGAATTGTGATCTGGGAGATGAACTTCGGCCCTTTTCTAGTGTTCAAAAAAAGGACAAAAAAAGTGAAGTTGTAGGAAAACCCCTGACAGCGGGTGAAATTCTATTACTTCCGCAGTCATTCGGGAATATATATCTAGGCGAAACTTTTTCAAGCTATATTTGCGTTCACAATTGTACTGCGAATTCTGTTGAATGTGTTACAGTAAAGGCTGACTTACAGTCTAATACTTCTCGAATTAATTTGCCGATACATGAAAATTGCAAATCTTCTGTTATGTTAGCGCCCGATGAAACATTGGATGATGTTATACGCTACGAGGTTAAAGAAATTGGTACACATATGTTAGTACGGTTCAAAAGTTTTATTGCATTTTTATACCTTAAATTTACTTTCGTACAGTAGCGGACATAGAAATCCGGAAACCTCGGTATGCAAATTTTGAACGGGCGTAAAATATGTTAATAAGGTTCAATCGGTTTGGATCTTTTTTTGCGTTGTCTACTAAGTATTTAGTTTTAAAATACCGCCTAGTTTGTTTTTATTCGTTCTGGCATGTTAAAACTTGGTTTTAATTTCCAAAGTTTAATAATTTCCCATGAGAATACATACATACATATGTACATAAAGTTGCCAATTTTTAAATTTGTTTAATTAAGAAATAAAAATCAAAGAAGCTAGCATCGGCTATGCCGAAGTTTATATACCCTTGCAGTCCTTGGTAATAATAATTTTACATGTTCAAAATTTGTTTTCTGCAACTCAATTCATCAATATAGAAACAAAACAATTTTATCACTAACCATAGAATACATAGATGCGTCAAACCCAAGATTTTTTGATTACAAACGTTAGCCTGAGCGTGGAACCCCAGAGAACTTCGGCAATAGCCGAACAGCGTAGAACCCCAGACAGCGGCCGCAGCGAGAACGAAAAACGTTCGCTCGCAGCACTGTCGCTAGACAACAAAAAAACCTTTTTACGAGTATGAGTTGGGAATCGAACCAAGAACATTCCGATCGCCAAGCGAGCACTTTATCAGCACAGCCACCGGGATTCATATGAAGCTGACGCCAATATTTCTTGTTATTCTTTCCACAGAGGCATAACCTATTTTGTCGAAAATTATAAATTTTGCTCGAGGGAGCTATTGAAATGCGATGTTGTACAACTTCACGTCTCACACACACACACTACGAAGCCTGAGCATGTACCGACAGACATGCCCTTATCGTTCTGCGATCTGTGGCAGACTGAATTATTTTCGATGCGTAGCGACAGTGCTGCGAGCGAACGTTTTTCGCTCTCGCTGCGGCCGCTCTCTGGGGTTCTACGCTGTTCGGCTTTTGCCGAAGTTCTCTGGGGTTCCACGCTCAGGCTAGCGTTTGTAATCAAAAAAATCTTAAGTTTGACGCATCTATGTATTCTATGGTTAGGGATTTTACTCTCTATTTTACAATTTGTTCTTCTTCTTCCCTCATTCCCAAAGCAAAGCAACGCACACATACACTTTATGTACCGCTGCGTCTGTGTGTGTATGCATATACTCTGTTGATGACGAAAGACGTAGTAGGCAGCAAGCAGCGCAGCCGGCAGAGCTGGGAGCAGAGCCGATTATTATATTGACTGTAACTTGTGTTATATTTATCCGATCACATTCAAATTTTGGGATCTGGGGTTTTATATCCAATATTATAACATATGTAAATTTCATAGCATACTCGATTTTTATGAAAATGTTTCTTCTAGAGCTATATGATATAGTGGTCCGATCCTGATGGTTTTCATACTTTATTTTTGCCGGGTAATAAAAACCCACGAAAAAAAATTTCAGCCCGATAGCTCTTAAGATGGCTGAGCTGGACAGACGGACATGGCTATATCAACTCAGCTCTCGTGCTGATCAAGAATATATATACTTTATGGGGTCGGAAACGTCTCCTGTGCATTACAAACATCTGATCAATTTTATAATACCCTCTGCAAGGGTATAATAATTATGAATGAAGTATAAAAAAATGATGTTTATCGGTCACTTGAATAAGAACACCTGGTGATACTGTATAATTATATGAAAATGCGAGAGACAAAATTAAGTTTTCATTTTTTTAGAGTAAGCTTACAATATTTATAACGATTTAATAGTGGGTGGACCCGCCTTTATTTACTATTACCTCGTACATTAGATTAGGCAAAGAGTCGTATAGGCTATTTAGGTAATTTAGCGAAATTTGCGACCATGCAGCTTTAATGGCCTCTATTAGCGACTCCTTTGTGTCGTATTGTTTACCAGATCCATAAACTTTCCAAGAAAGCCAACCCCAAGCATTTTCAATAATACTGAGGTCCGGTGAATATGGAGGCCACTCTACTTGTATGAGATTTTACCTCGTCTATGACGGTGGGCATTTATAGATCTTTATGGATATTTGCGTTGGTCATAAATCGCCAAGCGCCTGTTATGGATCTGAGAGTCTTGGACTGATATCTCTGCAGTATTTCTATGCTTGATTTGCTGGCTGTACCCCATGGCTGCAGCGCGGAAGTCCATACAGGCTTAAGAACAGCCTTGTATAGCAGTATTTTGTTTTCAAGGCTTAACTGAGATCGAGGTCTGAGTAACCAGTACCATTTCCTGGTCTTTTCTTTTAGCTGTTTTTGATTTGCCTTGATATGCTGCTTCCAAGTAAGTCGTCGATCCAAGTGAACTCCCAAATATTTCACCGATTCGCTATGTGGAATGATAGAGCCATTCAGCTACTGGGGGACACTTTCCAGGTCTCAGCGAGAATGTGACCTGTACTGATTTCTGAGCATTCACCACTATTATCCACTTTTTAACCCAAACCTCAATAAGTCTAAGTTCCTCTTCAATTATGTTTGACGCTTCAAGTATGTTACTGCTTGTAGCGATGACTGCGGTATCGTCAGCATATGTTGCTATTTCAACACCGTTTGTGAAAGGTAGATCGGCAGTGAAAATAGTGTACAAAAGTGGTACAAGTATGTTACTGCATGTAGCGATGACTGCGGTGTAGTCAGCATATGTTGCTATTTCAACACCGTTTGTGAAAGGTAGATCGGCAGTGAAAATAGTGTACAAAACTGGGCCTAAAACGCTCCCTTGGGGAACACTGGCATTAGCAGTGTTTATGCTAGACGATTCCCCATGTTCATGGACATAAAATGCTCTGTTTTTCAAATATGATTTTAGAATTAGAAACTTTGGTGCAGGTAGCCACTTTTTAATTTTGTAGAGTAGACCTTCATGCCAGACTTTGTCAAATGCTTGCTTAATATCTAGGAATACCCCTGTGCAGTACATTTTGCATTCTTGTGCGTTAGTAATTGCGTTCGTAATGCGGTGGCATTGATCGATCGTGCCGTGCCCCCTTCTTAACCCGAACTGATGTTCAGGTATGATGTTTAGTTCGTCCAGTACAGGTAACATTCTTCTTAAAAGTATGCGCTCAAATACTTTAGAGAATGTCACCAGCGGGGTAACGACATATCTCCGCCGTTAGAAACGACGATCACCGGCGGAGCGACATATCTACGCCAGAAAAATGCACGTAAATGCGGCAGATTTTTTATTGTACCTCCACATATTTTGTCATATACGGGGGATTTTTTCTTATTTATTCTTTTTATTTTCTCTACAACTTCTGTAAATCGTTTGCCTTATCGGCAGGTGTACCTAGGGACACGATATCGAATGTAAAGTATCGATCTGGTACTCATAAGAAGCATCAAAAGAAAAGCATCGTTCTCATATGTTAAATATCCCACTCCTCTTCCGTACAATCTCCTAAAAAAAGCATTTTGTCAAGTCGTTTCGGTGAAAGTCGGTTGCGAATTTTTGTAATAGTATTCCCAGCTTTAGAGAATAAACGTTCAGAGGGCACCGATGTCGCAGGAATTGCCAAATACTTCTGTGCCAGGTTGCAAAGTATTGGATATATCAGTTTCATGCCTTCCCATTGTTTTAATGGGTCGATAGAGAGTGGTGAAATCTCGGCAGACAAGTACCGATTTCATTCATCATTATATGAAACGATTATTTCAAAACTTGATTTTTTGGTCCGCTTCTCTGTGTTTTCCAACTGCTCCAAAAATCTGATGTTGTTTCTGTGGAAGAATCGCTGTAATTTTCACTCGATTGAACACTAGGACTGGATGTTATATATTGTCTTAGTAAATGAATTGATTTTGCACAGGCTAACTTATCTTTAAAATGGATATTTTTGAATCTCGGATCCAGTAAACAAGAAATTGCAATTTAGTGGTTTTCTTCAATGCGTCCGAATCGGCGTTCTATTTGTTTAATTATTTCTTTTTTTACGGCATGTATCACTGTCATGCCATCGTTGTCCTCACCTACAGCCACAGGTACATTACAAATCTGCGGTATAATTTTGCTTATGGTGACATACTGTTCACCCGACAGCTCTTTGGTAACATACTCTAATGGACTCAAAATGCTCATCAATGTTTTAATATTTTCAATTTCTAAAGCTGAGAGTGTGGACGGTGCTTTAGCATTCAACATTAAAACTTGATAAACTAAAGGCGTTAGCTCAATAAATCCATGGAGCATATAATAAACGGAATTCCAGCGTGTCTTTACATCCAAAATCAGTTTACGAGGTTGAGAGCCAGCTTGTTTTTCTCGTAATGCATCGCTGGCCAGTACACTGCTCTTGAAGAATTTTACAATGTCTCGCACTTTACTTATTAATAAATTCAAGTCATTAACTGACATTGCAGATTCAGTGATGAGATTAATTGTATGGGCAAAGCAAGACAAGTGTTTGTTTTTCCCAACAAAAATAGTTGTAGCTGATATTATGTTCGCGCCGTTGTCTGTCGCTACCGCAGTTATTAACTCAGCTCTCGTGCTGATCAAGAATATATATACTTTATGGGGTCGGAAACGTCTCCTGTGCATTACAAACATCTGATCAATTTTATAATACCCTCTGCAAGGGTATAATAATTATGAATGAAGTATAAAAAAATGATGTTTATCGGTCACTTGAATAAGAACACCTGGTGATACTGTATAATTATATGAAAATGCGAGAGACAAAATTAAGTTTTCATTTTTTTAGAGTAAGCTTACAATATTTATAACGATTTAATAGTGGGTGGACCCGCCTTTATTTACTATTACCTCGTACATTAGATTAGGCAAAGAGTCGTATAGGCTATTTAGGTAATTTAGCGAAATTTGCGACCATGCAGCTTTAATGGCCTCTATTAGCGACTCCTTTGTGTCGTATTGTTTACCAGATCCATAAACTTTCCAAGAAAGCCAACCCCAAGCATTTTCAATAATACTGAGGTCCGGTGAATATGGAGGCCACTCTACTTGTATGAGATTTTACCTCGTCTATGACGGTGGGCATTTATAGATCTTTATGGATATTTGCGTTGGTCATAAATCGCCAAGCGCCTGTTATGGATCTGAGAGTCTTGGACTGATATCTCTGCAGTATTTCTATGCTTGATTTGCTGGCTGTACCCCATGGCTGCAGCGCGGAAGTCCATACAGGCTTAAGAACAGCCTTGTATAGCAGTATTTTGTTTTCAAGGCTTAACTGAGATCGAGGTCTGAGTAACCAGTACCATTTCCTGGTCTTTTCTTTTAGCTGTTTTTGATTTGCCTTGATATGCTGCTTCCAAGTAAGTCGTCGATCCAAGTGAACTCCCAAATATTTCACCGATTCGCTATGTGGAATGATAGAGCCATTCAGCTACTGGGGGGACACTTTCCAGGTCTCAGCGAGAATGTGACCTGTACTGATTTCTGAGCATTCACCACTATTATCCACTTTTTAACCCAAACCTCAATAAGTCTAAGTTCCTCTTCAATTATGTTTGACGCTTCAAGTATGTTACTGCTTGTAGCGATGACTGCGGTATCGTCAGCATATGTTGCTATTTCAACACCGTTTGTGAAAGGTAGATCGGCAGTGAAAATAGTGTACAAAAGTGGTACAAGTATGTTACTGCATGTAGCGATGACTGCGGTGTAGTCAGCATATGTTGCTATTTCAACACCGTTTGTGAAAGGTAGATCGGCAGTGAAAATAGTGTACAAAACTGGGCCTAAAACGCTCCCTTGGGGAACACTGGCATTAGCAGTGTTTATGCTAGACGATTCCCCATGTTCATGGACATAAAATGCTCTGTTTTTCAAATATGATTTTAGAATTAGAAACTTTGGTGCAGGTAGCCACTTTTTAATTTTGTAGAGTAGACCTTCATGCCAGACTTTGTCAAATGCTTGCTTAATATCTAGGAATACCCCTGTGCAGTACATTTTGCATTCTTGTGCGTTAGTAATTGCGTTCGTAATGCGGTGGCATTGATCGATCGTGCCGTGCCCCCTTCTTAACCCGAACTGATGTTCAGGTATGATGTTTAGTTCGTCCAGTACAGGTAACATTCTTCTTAAAAGTATGCGCTCAAATACTTTAGAGAATGTCACCAGCGGGGTAACGACATATCTCCGCCGTTAGAAACGACGATCACCGGCGGAGCGACATATCTACGCCAGAAAAATGCACGTAAATGCGGCAGATTTTTTATTGTACCTCCACATATTTTGTCATATACGGGGGATTTTTTCTTATTTATTCTTTTTATTTTCTCTACAACTTCTGTAAATCGTTTGCCTTATCGGCAGGTGTACCTAGGGACACGATATCGAATGTAAAGTATCGATCTGGTACTCATAAGAAGCATCAAAAGAAAAGCATCGTTCTCATATGTTAAATATCCCACTCCTCTTCCGTACAATCTCCTAAAAAAAGCATTTTGTCAAGTCGTTTCGGTGAAAGTCGGTTGCGAATTTTTGTAATAGTATTCCCAGCTTTAGAGAATAAACGTTCAGAGGGCACCGATGTCGCAGGAATTGCCAAATACTTCTGTGCCAGGTTGCAAAGTATTGGATATATCAGTTTCATGCCTTCCCATTGTTTTAATGGGTCGATAGAGAGTGGTGAAATCTCGGCAGACAAGTACCGATTTCATTCATCATTATATGAAACGATTATTTCAAAACTTGATTTTTTGGTCCGCTTCTCTGTGTTTTCCAACTGCTCCAAAAATCTGATGTTGTTTCTGTGGAAGAATCGCTGTAATTTTCACTCGATTGAACACTAGGACTGGATGTTATATATTGTCTTAGTAAATGAATTGATTTTGCACAGGCTAACTTATCTTTAAAATGGATATTTTTGAATCTCGGATCCAGTAAACAAGAAATTGCAATTTAGTGGTTTTCTTCAATGCGTCCGAATCGGCGTTCTATTTGTTTAATTATTTCTTTTTTTACGGCATGTATCACTGTCATGCCATCGTTGTCCTCACCTACAGCCACAGGTACATTACAAATCTGCGGTATAATTTTGCTTATGGTGACATACTGTTCACCCGACAGCTCTTTGGTAACATACTCTAATGGACTCAAAATGCTCATCAATGTTTTAATATTTTCAATTTCTAAAGCTGAGAGTGTGGACGGTGCTTTAGCATTCAACATTAAAACTTGATAAACTAAAGGCGTTAGCTCAATAAATCCATGGAGCATATAATAAACGGAATTCCAGCGTGTCTTTACATCCAAAATCAGTTTACGAGGTTGAGAGCCAGCTTGTTTTTCTCGTAATGCATCGCTGGCCAGTACACTGCTCTTGAAGAATTTTACAATGTCTCGCACTTTACTTATTAATAAATTCAAGTCATTAACTGACATTGCAGATTCAGTGATGAGATTAATTGTATGGGCAAAGCAAGACAAGTGTTTGTTTTTCCCAACAAAAATAGTTGTAGCTGATATTATGTTCGCGCCGTTGTCTGTCGCTACCGCAGTTATTTTTTCGGTATTGATGTGCATGCTTGTACAAATTTCATTCAATTTTGCAGCTATGTATTGGCCAGTATGCCTTTCATCTAATGCAACGGGACATAAGACTATCATTATGCAAATAATGAGCAGTAACTCCTAAATAACTGGTAAGAGTCATCATCTCGCTCCAAACATCACATGTTAATGCCACGTGAGCTACATTTTCAAATGTGCTTTGAATTTTACAATGCATTATTGTATAAAAATAATGCAGTTCAGCTTTTAGCGTATCAACGTGTGGAATTTTTAATGATGGGCAGGCTAGCTTCATCAGTTTCTTAAATACATGCCTTTTAACGATATCAAACGGTCTTTTGTCGGCGCAAATAAAGTAGAGCAAGCACTTGCTGAGTTTTACATGATCTTTTCCACCATGTGAATACGAACATTTGCGTTCTATTGTTTGCAATATGGACAGTTGTCTTTTTTTTTTTTTTTTGGTGGCTCAAGTACATTTTCGACATCGCTGTCATTTTCGGCATCAAGTGGTAGTGGTGCAGATGTTTCCGGCTCAGTTTAACGTGTTGATGGAAAAATTGCTTTTTTTTTTCAAATTCATTTGCATTAAAACAAAATATAAAACATCATAATTTGTTTTGTGCACATACTATGAGGCAATAATATAAATATAGATTGATGGTAATAATTACATATTCGCATCGGGATGGCTCTTTGAGTGCTTATGCATGTTTGAGATGTTTCCTGATGTTTTAACAGTTTTGAAGCAAATCTTACACTTCACCTCATCGTTCCATATTTTTGTAAAATATGACCAAACGTTGCTTCGACTTGGCGGCATTCTTCTAGAGACACAAGTTTTAATAAACTGCACAGAATAATAGCTTTATTATGTACTTACTTTAACTATAAATCATATAAATTTGCTTTAATAATATTTTAGTTTTTGTTTTAAGCTCAACTAGCGGCGTCGCAAATTGACTGGCGTGGTTCACGTGGTTCCCCGAAATTTGTTCTTACTCGATAGAGTAAGAGATACTCGATAAGTACAAATATCGAAACAAAAACTATCGAGTATAAAATATCGTTATCAATAACGAAAATACTCGATACCAGAAATTATCGATATTTTTTCGTGTCCCTAGGTGAATATTTAATATTGTCTATGAAAAACATTGGCAATGGCTCCTACGTGATACGGCTTTTAATGTTGTGAATACCCCTAACTAAATGCCCCTGCAACTCTAGCTCATGCTTTATTTTTGGCTACAACCCTAAATGCCCTTTCCTGCTTGAGCTGAAATGTATGGTACTCTTTTTATACCCTTGCAACGCACATAACGAAGCATCTCCGACCATACAAAGTATATGTATTCTTGATCAGCACGACGAGATGAGTTCAAATAGCCATGTCCGTCCGTCTGTCTGGATCAACGCAAACTCCTCCTAGACCGTAAGAGCTACAGAGCTGAAATATACTGCAGGGGTTGTATATCTTGGATACAGCCGGATCGGACCACTATATCATATAGCTCCCATACAAACGCCAAAGTCACGACTAGTGACTTTAATCAATAACTTCGTTGTTTTCTTTGCTACTGTCGTGAAACTTAATATTATACAGTTTATTACGCCTATAAACGACCATGCCAAATTTAAACAAGATCGGGTGAGTATATCATATACCTCCCATAGGAACGATCGGTCGAAAACAGTGACTTTTGTAAATATCTGTTAATGACTGTGCCAAATTTGATAAAGATCGAGTGACTATATCATATAGCTCCCATAGGAGCAATCGTTGGAAAACAGTGACTTTGATCAATATCTTCGTTATTTCCTATGATTGTGGGCCATTCTTTCGCAAGCATAAGCCTTTTTAGATAAAACGTTCTATCAAGGAAAAAGTTACCAAAAAAGTTTCAAGGAAGTTAGCCCCGGCCCTCTGGTTTATCTTTGTTTAGTATTTTAACTAAGTCCCTGTAGTTTTCCACTTTTTATACCATACACCCATAGGGTGAAATGGTATATTAAAGTCGCCAAAATGTATGTAACAGGCAGAAGGAAGCTTCTCCGACCCTATAAAGTATATATATTCTTGATCAGGATGAATAGCCGAGTCGATCTAGCCATGTCCGTCTGTCCGTCCGTCCGTCCGTCCGTATGAACACGCAGATCTCGGAGACTATAAGAGCTAGAGTCACCAAATTTGGTATGTATACTCGTGTATTATGTACACATATAGAGTCAATTGGAATTCCGGCCACGCCCTCTTACGCCCCCAGGAATCACATAAAACTGTTTTTCTTAAAAAGTATAACAGCTAGAGACATCAAATTTGGTTTATATACTCGTTTAGTTGGCGCGCAGAAACTAATTGTTTAAACTTTTTGCCACGCCCCCGGAATCCACATAAAACTGATTTTCTTAAAAACTATGACAGCTACCGACATCAAATTTGGTATGCAGACTAGTTTAATAGACGCGCAGAAACTGGCTATTTAAAAATTTTGCCACGCCCACTTCCGCCCCCGCAAATTAAACAAAACTGATTTTATCAAAAACTAACAAAGCTAAAGTCACCAAATTTAGTATGTATACTGGCATAGTATGCGCGGAGAATTTATATATTTTCACATTTTGCCACGCCCACTTCCGCCTCCATAATTTAGAAAAAACCGATGAATTTTTTTGACTATCGCATTCAAATTCGGCAGACTAATTATTCTTATCTATTTCTATCAAACTACCAAATTTTATTAAAATCGGACTAGAAACATGCAAAATATGAGTATGAACGTATTTTACTAAGCGGTCCACAAGGCCAGAATTGGCCGTTGGCTAGTGGCGGCGCTAAAGTGCTCGTGTGTTTGTAGAGTCAGCGAGATAGCACATAGTATAAGACATGTAAAAACAATTTAATATACATATGTACATTTGGTTTTCGAAATTTAAAAAAATTTGTTTCACCTGGTGTATGGTATACCCGAGTCGACGAGTCGACTTACTTGCTTCATTTTTACCATGACACGAATGTGCCCGTCTCGTTGGGAGGTATAAGTAAAGTCAGCGGTGTCTATACGTGGCTTGAAGTATTCAAGCAACCCATTAATTTCTCTGACATAAGAGATAAAGATCGGGGTGGTTTTTCAGATGCTGGTGTATCGCTTTCAATATCATTATTAAGTGTTGGGTTTGTTACTGATTTGTTATAATTGGTTTCCTCCACTGGTTCTGCCAACAGGGCAAAGTAGTTAGCGTGGCTAGATGTTGAGGGTCCAATGTCCAAGGCCGGCAGTTTTCTTGTCAAGTTTAGAGAGTTTTCTTTCTTACGCTTAGATATTTGCTGCTTAGCAACAGCGAAATTGCTAGTTCTTGCCAGTAGTTCTATTTTTAGAACAGGTGCCGTTAGTTTTCAGTAATTTGCTTTAGCGCTTGTTTCTAGACAATTTCGTTAACTGAGCATGCGCGCGACCGTACTCTGTGAGAGTTTGGTGCGAACTGAACTTAAAGGGTTACGCCCTGAAGTGCAAAAAACTGGTGAAAAAAGAATTTTTGCTGTGCGGCCAGTATACTATGTAGGAAAAAACTTTTATTATACACAGATTGAGGGTACTTTCAAGAATATTATAAGAAAAAACAAATTTTTTTACTAACAAAAATGGCGGAGGTATGGGCCGTCAAGTGCCACCATGATTTCAAAATTTTTGCAGGTGGGGTGTCAAATTTCTCGGCTAGGCATCACTTAAAAAATCAAAAAAAAAAATCTTGTTGTTCAGGAAGGCTAGCAATAGCCGCCCACGTAGGATTTAAAAAAAATTTTTTTTTGCCAAAATGGCGGCTGTTCGAAAAAAACGCTCTTTTTTGGGGAAAATTTTTGGCTAACAAAATTCATGACTTCCAAATAGGAAGTTAAATCAAAAAATCCTACGTGGGCGGATACCCAACACTGTAAAGAATATGTGGTAAAAATTTGTAAAAATCGGTCCAGCAGACTCGGAGATATTTGACACCCCATTTAAAAAAAGTAGTTTCGAGAAAAACGCAAAAGAAAAAAATGTACCGCGACATCATCGACTCGGCCTCGCTCACTTCTAAACGCTGTAACTTCGGAACTGATTCGAGTACCGATATGATGTAAGGCGTAAAAGATTCTTGAAACTATAGAGGATTTTTAGAACAAAAAAAAAAAATTTTTTTTTTTTTCAGGGGTGGCGTAACCCCTTAAATGTGGGATTGAGAAGGGTTCGGATATGGGATCCGAAGCAGTAGTAGAATAAGTCGACTAACAGAATTTAGCAAACAGATCTGCAATATCTGAATCATTATTAGCTGCGTCACAATTAATTTTGAAGGTGGAAGGTAGTAAATTAGAGCGTCGCACAGTGGGGCCTTTTGGTATTTTACATTGCAAAAATCATAACTTCTAAACCAATAAAGCGATTTAAAAAATTTAAAAGCATTCGATACATAATACTTTAAGCTTAATGAATGTTTGTCAAAAGTGCTGGGTGTTCGTGGTGCTGTAATATTCAAGGTCAAAGTCAGAAAGTATTTCCAAGCATGTTTTTCCTTTAAAAATGGGGCGAAACCCGGTTTTTTTTAAATCACAAATAAAATTTTTCATTGTTTTAAACGACTATGTAACATTTTTTAATGTTTTAAATAGATTTTCTAACATAATTACAAGAAGAAAAATATCAAAGAAGGTAACCTCGGCTAGGCCGAAGTTTTTATACCCTTGCAGTCCTTGGCAATAATATTTTTACTTTTTTAAATTTCTTTCCCTGCAACTTAATTCATCACTAACACTAACAAAACATTATTACTCTTTTTACTAAAATTTTTTCTTCCTTTTACATCTTTCCCTAAGCAACGCGCGGCACGCATACACATTCAGTTCATGTAGCGTTGCGTATGTTTGTGTATGTATGTACTCTTTTGTTTTGATGATGACGTAGTAGTCAGCAAGCAGCGCTGCCGGTAGCGGTTGAACCGATTTATATTGACTGTAACTTGTGTTCTATTTATCCGATCAGTTTCAAATTTGGGAACCTGAGTTTTTATATCCAATACTATCATCGTAGTAAATTTCATGGGGATGCTCCAATTTTCATGAAAATGTTTCTTCTAGAGCTATATGATATAGTGGTCCGATCCTGACAATTTTCATACTTTATCTGCTCCGGGATACAAGTAGTTCATTTACCAAGTTTCATCTCGATAGCTCTTCAGATGGCGGCGTGAAGATGATTTGCACAGACGGACGGACGGACAGACGGACATGGTTATATCGACTCAGCTTCTCATGCTGATCAAGAATATATATAAATGTCTCCTTCTATGCGTTACAAACATCTGACCAATTTAGGTTAATTTTGAAAGTTTGCTGATGATTTATGGCTGATTTTTTTCAAAATAATTTTCAATATTTACATCAATATCTAATAAACTCAACATTTCGGCACTATAGTTGCTATTTTCCAAATCCTTTCGTGATCGCACGTGTCTCAGTGATGCAAAATGTGGGTCCGAAGAGTCTGCCAGCATGTTAAAAAGGTCTTCATTTTGTCAAACACGAGAAGTTTTTAATGTATTAGTAAATCTGAACCTTTTGTAGTCCTTGTTTTTACATTCCTGTGCTTCTTCGGATAACTCTCCAATTGGTAAACACTAATATTCTATTAAATCCTTTCCGTGTGCCAAAATCCTACATACCGTTGGGGCAACTTTTTTTTTGCGGATACAATTCAATCAAATATTGGGCAGTTTTTGACGTATATTCGGCAAATTTTTCACCGTATACCATTTCCTTGCAATTTATAACATTCAAGATAACAGCCAACCTTTTAATGATCTCTTCACTAACACCTGTTATTAAAGACGTCATTTCATCATTTTCAAAAAATGTCCTTAAAGTATTTCCGGCTCCGTGATTTGGGCAGTCAACTTTTAGTCCTAGCTTCCGAGAGAATTCAGCTTGTATAATCCCCTTCCTACTCTGTATATCCTCAATCTAACATTGTAGAAAGGCATATACGTCATCAGGTAGTATTTGCATTACGCAATGTTATCATTTAAATAGAAAGAAGCTATAGGAAAATACGCATGCGCTCTTCTTCTTCCTTATACCTGCAGCGCATTTTTTATGCAGGTCTCCGCATATTGGGACCAAATACATCTGATAGGTAAATATTTCACTTACCTAGTGTATGTAGTCCGGTATTGATACTAGGTGATACTTGTTAGTTGTATTTCACCTTTTCAGATAAAACCAAAAAATCCAAGATCGATTGTTGAAATTGGGCACCTCTAGCACCCATGAATCTTAACCGATTCCAAAAATTGTTTGAATTCAAATTCTCTGAAGTATTCCCTATCGATTGTGTATATCATTTTTGCCAAACGCGATCATGAAAAAACTCATTTCCCAACGCTATCCGAGCAGAGGCCCAACTGTGCGTCGTTTAATATTATAGAATTCAACCTTACAGCGCATATAATTGTTGTAGCTTTGAGTTTAAGAGACAAAATTGGGATTTCGCTACACAATAATTTGAGATGTTATTAAATAAATTAGTAACGGAATTATAGGATATAATAACTTTAACGGTAGGGTAATAAGGATCTACAGGCTTTACTAGGAGCTGTGCTTGAGATACAGAATTAAGGTGTTGAGGTACCGGGCGGGATCGCTTATTGGACGCAAACTAGTGTACAACTAAGCCCTCTGGCAAAAATTAGGGTCTACCATAACTGAGAAATACTAATTTGGAACAGTAATTTAAAAAGAGGATATTTCGAATTAAACCTTAGCAGAACATATATTACCAATGTAAG
The DNA here is from genome assembly GCF_018151085.1 of Drosophila tropicalis. NCBI lineage: Eukaryota > Metazoa > Arthropoda > Insecta > Diptera > Drosophilidae > Drosophila > Drosophila tropicalis. The sequence goes on from NW_027173482.1 coordinate 1,066,228, forward strand.
CTGCAACAGACGTCTCAGAAGTATCTGGAGCAAACCTAGAGATAAATAATCGTTTGCGATAAGGCACTACAGTAAGTGGAGCCGTAGGCTCATTGGAATATACGAGTGATTGGGCATGAACTGATCAGAATTTTCGTGAAGGATAGATTGGGGTACATTTGGTGTTGTTAAGATACTTAAATTTAAAAAGAAAACCATTTTTGGGAAAGTAAGTAATGGATAGGGCTGGCGATTGTTTATGAGGCAACTAAACACTTCTTGGCAACTTCTCAGTAGCTGGAAAGACTTTGAAATGCGATAATTAATGAACTCTAGAGTCACACTCTTTAGACAGCTGTTTTGTCAGTTTGTTTAGAAAAAGAAACTATAAACATCCCTATACGTCCGGCTAAAATCTAGCTGCTGGCTGGCACAACATGGCCAAGTCCAGTGCATTACCCCCGGTCGGGCTTAGACACAGAAAGTTTGTCATTGGAAAAATGTTTATATTGTAACAGTTCCATTCAATTAATAGTGGAAGACTATGATTAGTTTTTATTTAATTTTTCTTTATTTATCATTTAGGTTTTAGACAAGACACGTCTTTGCCTTGTGTCTTCAGTTTTTTCAATGTTCTTATACATAATTCTTGTACAGCTAAAGAACGCGTAGCTACGCTGACAGGGACGCCGACAGAGGAGCTGTCTGCTTTTGCATAAATACTTATGTATAAGCGGGCGTTTATTTTCTGCGCACTTTGGTGCCTGCAAGTAACTTTCAGGAATTTTCTGTTCATGTCAATGAGGTCAGATATTGTTATCCTTGACAGGGCGTCTGTCATAAAATCATCTTTCCCTCTCAGATACTCTACAGTAAAATCATATTCTTCTAATTCGAGTCGCATGCGTGTTAAGTACTCTTATTGCTTTCACCTTTAGTACATGCTCTTGATGCATATGCAACTGGGAGTTATAGTCCATTAGAGTTTTGAGTTAAAACTGCTCCACATGCGTGGTTGCTTGCATCTGTAATTGTGCAAAATTCTTTGCTAAAATCTGGGTACTGTAATGAACTTGGTTGAACAAGTTTTTTTTTTTTAGATACATACTTAAATGATTTTTGACACTCTGGTGTCCATTCACATGGGACATTCTTTTTACATAATCGGCAAATTGTTATGTGCCGCGAAGTTTTTTATACAACGTTTATAGTAATTGCAAAATGCAAAGAATTTTCTAGCGCTGTCTGCGTTCGTAGGGACTGGATAATTATGAATTGACGTCAATTTTCTTGTCATCTGATAAGATTCTTTTATCTGTGCACCTGTGACATAAGAACGTCACCTCGTGTATAAAAAATTAACATTTTTCTGGATGTAATTTTAGATTGTGTTTTCTACAAAGTTTGAAAACATCTGTTGAATTCTTAATCATTTGTTGTTCTGAACAACCAATAACAATAAAATCAACATATAATTGTAATATCTGCACCAGTATCAATCAAAAATGTTAAATTTTTATTTGTTGCTACATTTTTGAATGATACGATATTATTGAGATTCAAGTTAACCGCATATTTTCTGTTATCTAATCTTGAGTGTCTGGAGGTGTCCGGGAGTTTCCCAAAGTATTTTGGGTTACCCTATCGTTAGAGTTGTAACCTAAATATTGGTTATTATTTCCGCTATTGTTGTTTCTAATGTTGCCTCTGTTACTTTCTCGATTACTGTTGTTGTAATTATAGGTATTGTTCTGGCCTTTACTGCGATTATTATTGTAGTTGTTATAATAACCGCGACCATTTCCTCTACCGCGGTAATTATTTCTACAATTATCACGGCCTCTCTGGGTAAACAACTCTGTATTTGGATTTCCAGTCATTTCAGTGTAAGTAAGTATTTTGTGACGGCTTCATTCATTGTTTTGAAGTTTCCAACCTCAAGGATCGTTTTTAGTTTGCCATGCTTACAATTTTTAACCATTGCGTTGACGGCTTTTTTAGTGCTGAATATATCAGCAAGTTCAGCTAACAGATCTATAAAGACATATGTGTAATATGTAGGTACTTCTTTTAAATTTGTAGTTGTTAAATATCCTATACCTAATTTCCTTGTATTTGTAGTTAGTTTCACCTGAGTGTATCAGGAGATCAAGGAAAGGTAAATATTTTTGAAGTTTTCTAGTTTCTATTACATCCAAATGCTACACTAACTGGCTAAGTTTATTAAACAGATTACTATTGTATTAAGTTCTCTAAAAAAATGAGTTTTTTTATACCCTGCCAGAGGGTATTATAAAATTGGTGAGATGTTTGTAGCGCACAGAAGGAGACGTTTCCGACCCCATAAAGTATATATATTCTTGATCAGCATGAGCCATGTCCGACTGTCCGTCCGTGAGTATGCGTTCTACTCAGCCATCTCAAAAGCTATCGGGCTGAAATTTTTTTTGTGCTTTTTATTATCTGGAGCAGATCAAGTATGAAAATTATCGGGATCGGACCACTATATCATAGCTCTAGAAGAAACATTTTTATGGGTATATAAACTTCGGCATAGCCGATGTTAGCTTCTTTGATATTATTTTTTTCCTTTTATATTGCTCCATTAGGTAGAAAAGTGTGCCTGCTGCGTTTGAGAAACAGCATACATATGGTACTGTGAGAATGAAACTAATTTGTACACGAGTGCTTTCTTGAACTGGGAAACTTTCTCCCTTTATATCAAGGTACGCTAACCTAACTTGCACTAAGTTGATTGAGCGTTAAGGTGAGTGGCTTTGCTCGCCCTTAAAACCTCAATTAAGTCCTGGACTATGCTCGGATGCTTCTCTTTTTTTTTCAAAATACCTGCCAAGTTTTACCATATTTTTATATAAATGGTTATTCGATTAAGTCTTATATATTTTTTTTTTATTTTGAACGTTTTAAATATATTGTTACTATGTATGTAACATGTACATGCTTGTGTGCATATGTATTTTTAGATCTTGCCAAGATCATTCGCTTAGCTTAAGGCTCTTTTTATTACACATTTATTATGTAATATATAAGCTTTATACAATACATATGCGCACAATATTATAACAATTATCAAAGCAATATAATTGTTAACTGAAAAACAACATTTGATGATTCGATTTTGTTAATGATATTTGCAGTGGAGTCCACTGGTTTTTCTATCGATGAACCTCCATTGTGGGTGTAATAAATATATCATCAGACTTACTTATACTATTATTAAATAACTTGGTTAATGCTTTTTTTTATTTTTATAAACAATTTTAACAATTTTTTATTTTTTTTGGTATTAATTTCTGATGTTTAATTCCCTGTCATGTAATAATTCCTTTTTTGTATATATATTATTATTATATTTCTTTGTATGTATTTATATTTATATATTGTCATACTTTTAGGGTCATATTTTTATAAGAATATATGTACATATATATATGTATATGTATGTATATAGCACCTAGTCGGTGGCTCAATTGAGACCTACTAAAACTACAATTCTGTTGTGCTCGAGTTCGACCGCCGACGTAGGTGAAGTTTCCCCCGATGAACAATACTGAAAGGTAGTTCCGTCGGGGATGATAGATATGTATATATTTTGTTTGTTTTTTTTTTTCTAATTTTTCCTATTAATACACTATGGTTGGTATACAATGCACCAATAAAACCAATATATTTAAAATTGACAATAACAAATATATAATGTTTGTATTATTAAAAAATTCTTATTACATGCTTACAAGCATATCTTAGTATCTCACTCAACCAGGCATATGACCACCAAGTCCGGCCCTATTGAAAAACGTTTTTATGCATAAGTTGGCTATATTTTGTCCGATTTGGATAACATTTTATTTGCTGCTGAATTTTATAGTACGCAAAATGTTGCTGAATATTGATATCAAATTTAAGTACTCAACATTTTTTCCATAGGGTAAAAAATTACCGTGGCAAAAGGGGACGTAACAAAATTTTTACGCATACAAAATCTGCGCATTTACTAAGCGAATAAAGATAAGATAAACGCTTTTTTAAATAACGCAGAAAAAAATAAAATTGAAATAAACGCGATAACTGTACTTACTACACGAGGCTCTTTACAGAATTTGGTTTCTTTAATATACCATTTGATTCTATGGGTACATGGTATAAAGACTGAAATGGAAAACGCGTGTTGTTATTGGTTTTTTTTTTTTAACTTCTACTTAAACGATGTTTTATAGTTCTACTGACTTTGAAGACTTTTTTTCGTGTAGAAACAAAAAAACGTAAATTACATTTCGCGTCAAGTAAAATATTGTTGATTTCAATTGGTTAAATATTGAAAGACTCGTGTATTGTTAAAAACAAAAAATTGTAATTAAATACGATAAAAAAACATTGTCTTTCTCTTTCATTTCTTAGCTTCTAGCTTAAGGTATTTCTTCAACCTCCTTAGCTACAATTAAATATAAAATATTTTAGATTTTTATACCATACACCTATAGGGTGAAATGGTGTATTAAAGTCGCCAAAATGTATGTAACAGGCAGAAGGAAGCTTCTCCGACCCTATATTTATTCTTGATCAGGATCAACAGTTGAGTCGATCTGGCCATGTCCGTCTGTCCATCCGTCCGTCTGTCTGTATGAACACGCAGATCTCGGAGGCTATAAGAGCTAGAGCCACCAAATTTTTTATGTATGCTCGTGTAGTATGTAAATGTATAGAGTTAATTGGAATTTTGGTTACGCCCCCAGGAATCACATAAAACTGTTTTTGCCTAAAAATTATAACACCTAGAGACATCAAATTCGGTTTGTATACTCGTTTAGTTAGCGCGCAGAAACTAATTGCAGAAGCAAGTTGTAACTAGCAAACTAGGACATCAACGACTTTGATATATTGGTCAGTTTGTGCTCGAAGCCTGACTAATTCATAAATCATTTTAATTCTAACAAAATAAAGTTAACAATACCTTTATACCATATTAAAGTCAACAAAATGTATGTAACAGGGAGAAGGAAGATTTTCCGACCCCATATACTCTTGATCAGCATCAACAGCCAAAACGATCTAGCCATGTCCATCTGTCCGTCCTTATAAACACTAATTGTAAGATTTCGGAGACTAAAAGAGCTAGAGTCCCCAAATTTGATATGTAGACTTATGTAGTATGTATATACAGTAATCGCTCCATAATTTAGGAAAAACTCGATTGCCTCAAGCAATTTTTGACTATCGAATCGAATAATTCAATTTGGCCACAAGCTACTCTCACTCATTTCTACCGACCTACTAAATTTGACTAAAATCGGACTAAAAACACGCAAAATATTCTTATAAACGAGTTTTACTAGGCGGTCTAAGGGGGCGGAGTTGGTGCTAGAGTGCACGTTAATTTATAAGAGTGAGCGAGATAGCAGATGGTAGGAGGCATGCAAAAAGAATTTAATAAACATTTATGTACGTAGTACATACAAGTATGTAGTACATAGTCTGCCAAAGTCGGAAAGACGACTTACTTTCTGTAGGTCTTTTCCCTATCCTTAATCGGCTAGCGTATACCTTCTGTTTATTTATAAATATATACATTTAGACTGGTTTGCGAAGTCAACTACACCACTCCTGCTGGATTTGACCAATCGTTACGGAAATTGTTCAAGTTTCAAGTACTTAAACCGCTTGATGTAAAGACCAAATTTTATAATGCGGAAATGGATGAAATATACCTAGAAGCTCAAATACAAAATGTTACGACTGGACCTTTTTGCCTAGAAAAGGTGGAATTGGATAACTCGGAACATTACACAGTCACATCCTTAAATACTCTTTCAAACGGAGAGTCCGTGTTAACCTCAAAACACATGCTGCAACCTAACAATAGCTGTCAGTTTCTTTATTGCATAAAGGTATGTACAAAATGTTTAAAACTAACAAGTGCACTTGTACATACATAAATTCACAGCCAAAATCTACTATTGCGAGATGCTCCAAAGTATTGCGTCAATTTACCAATGTGGGTAAGCTTGATATTGTTTGGCGATCTAGTCTGGGTGAAAGAGGAAGATTGCAAACAAGTCAATTGCAACGATTGGTAGGTATTTTATTTAATATTATAAAATATATTTCTAATAGACTTTTTTTAGCCTTTTGAAAACGAAGATCTTTGTTTGGAAGTGATAGATGCCAAAAACATAATTAAAATTGGATCAATATTTTCCTTTCTGTGTAGAGTCACAAATAGTTCTGATCATCCTATGAAATTGCATATTCATCTTGATACTAAAATGTTAACAAACAGCTATACTGGATCTGCTGATTTTCTTTTGGAGGTATTACAACCGGCGGAAAAGACCGAGTTTTCTTTATCTATTTCTCCTTCAAATTTGGGCCTAATCAGAGTATCACCGTTGTTACTGGTTGATACTCTACAAAACAGGCGGTATTATTTTGAAAAGGTAGTAGATGTTTTTGTTGTTGATGCAGACTACCACCAAGATGATGTATTTTTCCTTAATAAGTTAACTGAATACGAAAATTCACAGGAATTACTAAGAGAAAAGAAAATTCAACTGCAAGTTGTTTAGTTATGACGGCAGCACAATATAAGAAAATATATATTTATAAATATTCGTCTAAAATATGGACAAGCAAGCTTATAGATAATGGTAAATATATCCTTTTGTAGCTATTAAACATATAACCTTCTTTGAACAGATAAATAAAACACATAAAATCAGTATAATTATTGAGAAATTGTGTATCTGGATGCAGAAGAAGGAAGTTAGAAAGTTTTACTCTTTGATATATCGTGCGAGTTACTAATGTTAAATCATATCAAAGCCGAAAAACCAGAATTTGTTTGGGTATTTTAAGAGAAACTTAGGAGGCGGTTGTAATTCAGCACTGCAACCATTTGTGTGACGGAAGTTAATTCAAAAACTAAGCAAAAAGGAAAGACGAAGAAAGCGAATCGCTATGTTTCTTAGCTCCAAACATGCTTGCTTAAAGTGCAAACCAAACAAATCAACAAATACAATTATTTTGGAAACAAATTTTTTTGTGCGAAAAAGGGTAGAAGACTCTGAGGGAATTGAGTGAGTGAGGCGCACACAATGAATTCGATGTGTATGAATGTTTTTGTGTGTTGTGACTCATAACCAAGGTAGGTATTGGCAGTGCTGTGATACTACCGATGCTACGCAATGGTGTACGACTGTTGACATTGTGTTATGTGAGAAGGCATTACAAGGGTCTGAAGGGTCTGCATTAATTTTGGCATTAAGCAAAGAGCTTGAAGGAACGGCAGTACAATGGCTGTCGCATGCTGGTTATGCTGGAATCAAATGTCCAGAGTTTAAGCAGTTATTTCAACAACGCTTTAAAAAGAGAAACGTCCATATGTAGACTATCGCCAGTTGAATTTGAACACGGTTTCTGACAGGTTTCCTTTGCCATTGATTGCAGATCAAATAGCTAGACTAAGAGACGCACAATACTTTACCTGCTTGGATATGGCAAGCGGATTTTATCGCATTCCGATAAGTTTAAATTCTATTGAATATGCGGCATTCGTTACACTAGATGGGCAATATAAATTTTTGTCCATGCCCTTTGCACTTAAAAACGCTCGTTCAGTGTTCCAAGGGGCAATTTTGAAAGCATTAGGAGATAGCATATTCGTACGTGATAGTTTACATGGATGATATCATGATCATAGCTCCAACCATAATTTAAGAAAAACTCGATTGCCTCAAGCAATTTTTGACTATCGAATCGAATAATTCAATTTGGCACACAAGCTACTCTTACTCATTTCTACCGACCTACTAAATTTGACTAAAATCGGACTAAAAACACGCAAAATATTCTTATAAACGAGTTTTACTAGGCGGTCTAAGGGGCGGAGTTGGTGCTAGAGTGCACGTTAATTTATAAGAGTGAGCGAGATAGCAGATGGTAGGAGGCATGCAAAAAGAATTTAATAAACATTTATGTAAGTAGTACATACAAGTATGTAGTGCATAGTCTGCCAAAGTCGGAAAGACGACTTACTTTCTGTAGGTCTTTTCCCTATCCTTAATCGGCTAGCGTATACCTGTTGTTTATTTATAAATATATACATTTAGACTGGTTTGCGAAGTCAACTACACCAGTCCTGCTGGATTTGACCAATCGTTACGGAAATTGTTCAAATTTAAAGTACTTAAACCACTTGATGTAAAGACCAAATTTTATAATGCGGAAATGGATGAAATATACCTACAAGCTCAAGTACAAAATGTGGACCTTTTTGCCTAGAAAAGGTGGAATTGGATAACTCGGAACATAACACAATCACATCCCTAAATACTCTTCCAAATGGAGAGTCCGTGTTAACCTCAAAACACATGCTGCAGCCTAACAATAGCTGTCAGTTTCTTTATTGCATAAAGGTGTGTACAGAATGTTTAAAACTAACAAGTGTACTTGTACATACATAAATTTTGATAACAAAGATCTTTGTTTGGAAGTGATAGATGCCAAAAAACGTAATTAAAGTTGGATCAATCTTTTCCTTTCTGTGTAGAGTCACAAATAGTTCTGATCATCCTATGAAATTGCATATTCATATTGATACTAAAATGTTAACAAACAGCTATACTGGATCTGCTGATTTTCTTTTGGAGGTATTACAACCGGCGGAAAAGACCGAGTTTTCTTTATCAATTTCTCCTTCAAATTTGGGCCTAATCAGAGTATCACCGTTGTTACTGGTTGATACTCTACAAAACAGGCGGTATTATTTTGAAAAGGTAGTAGATGTTTTTGTTGTTGATGCAGACTACCACCAAGATGATGTATTTTTCCTTAATAAGTTAACTGAATACGAAAATTCACAGGAATTACTAAGAGAAAAGAAAATTCAACTGCAAGTTGTTTAGTTATGACGGCAGCACAATATAAGAAAATATATATTTATAAATATTCGTCTAAAATATGGTTGTTACTGGTTGATACTCTACAAAACAGGCGGTATTATTTTGAAAAGGTAGTAGATGTTTTTGTTGATGATGCAGACTACCACCAAGATGATGTATTTTTCCTCAATAAGTTAACTGAATACGAAAATTCACAGGAATTACTAAGAGAAAAGAAAATTCAATTGCAAGTTGTTTAGTTATGATGGCAGTACAACATAAGAATATATATATTTATAAATATTCGTCTAAAATATGGACAAGCAAGCTTATAGATAATGGTAAATATATCCTTTTGTAGCTATTAAACATATAACCTTCTTTGAACAGATAAATAAAACACATAAAATCAGGATAATTATTGAGAAATTGTGTATCTGGATGCAGAAGAAGGAAGTTAGAAAGTTTTACTCTTTGATATATCGTGCGAGTTACTAATGTTAAATCATATCAAAGCCGAAAAACCAGAATTTGTTTGGGTATTTTAAGAGAAACTTAGGAGGCGGTTGTAATTCATCACTGCAACCATTTGTGTGACGGAAGTTAATTCAAAAACTAAGCAAAAAGGAAAGACGAAGAGAGCGAATCGCTATGTTTCTTAGCTCCAAACATGCTTGCTTAAAGTGCAAACCAAACAAATCAACAAATACAATTATTTTGGAAATAAATTTTTTTGTGCGAAAAAGGGTAGAAGACTCTGAGGGAATTGAGTGAGTGAGGCGCACTATGAATTCGATGTGTATGAATGTTTTTGTGTGTTGTGACTCATAACCAAGGTAGGTATTGGCAGTGCTGTGATACTACCGATGCTACGCAATGGTGTACGACTGTTGACATTGTGTTATGTGAGAAGGCATTACAAGGGTCTGAAGGGTCTGCATTAATTTTGGCATTAAGCAAAGAGCTTGAAGGAACGGCAGTACAATGGCTGTCGCATGCTGGTTATGCTGGAATCAAGTGTCCAGAGTTTTAGCAGTTATTTCAACAACGCTTTAAAAACAGAGACGTCCATATGTAGACTATCGCCAGTTGAATTTGAACACGGTTTCTGACAGGTTTCCTTTGCCATTGATTGCAGATCAAATAGCTAGACTAAGAGACGCACAATACTTTACCTGCTTGGATATGGCAAGCGGATTTTATCACATTCCGATAAGTTTAAATTCTATTGAATATACGGCATTCGTTACACTAGATGGGCAATATAAATTTTTGTCCATGCCCTTTGCACTTAAAAACGCTCGTTCAGTGTTCCAAGGGGCAATTTTGAAAGCATTAGGAGATAGCATATTCGTACGTGATAGTTTACATGGATGATATCATGATCATAGCTCCAACCATAATTTAAGAAAAACTCGATTGCCTCAAGCAATTTTTGACTATCGAATCGAATAATTCAATTTGGCACACAAGCTACTCTTACTCATTTCTACCGACCTACTAAATTTGACTAAAATCGGACTAAAAACACGCAAAATATTCTTATAAACGAGTTTTACTAGGCGGTCTAAGGGGCGGAGTTGGTGCTAGAGTGCACGTTAATTTATAAGAGTGAGCGAGATAGCAGATGGTAGGAGGCATGCAAAAAGAATTTAATAAACATTTATGTACGTAGTACATACAAGTATGTAGTACATAGTCTGCCAAAGTCGGAAAGACGACTTACTTTCTGTAGGTCTTTTCCCTATCCTTAATCGGCTAGCGTATACCTTCTGTTTATTTATAAATATATACATTTAGACTGGTTTGCGAAGTCAACTACACCACTCCTGCTGGATTTGGCCAATCGTCACTGAAATTGTTCAAGTTTCAAGTACTTAAACCGCTTGATGTAAAGACCAAATTTTATAATGCGGAAATGGATGAAATATACCTAGAAGCTCAAATACAAAATGTTACGACTGGACCTTTTTGCCTAGAAAAGGTGGAATTGGATAACTCGGAACATTACACAGTCACATCCTTAAATACTCTTTCAAACGGAGAGTCCGTGTTAACCTCAAAACACATGCTGCAACCTAACAATAGCTGTCAGTTTCTTTATTGCATAAAGGTATGTACAAAATGTTTAAAACTAACAAGTGCACTTGTACATACATAAATTCACAGCCAAAATCTACTATTGCGAGATGCTCCAAAGTATTGCGTCAATTTACCAATGTGGGTAAGCTTGATATTGTTTGGCGATCTAGTCTGGGTGAAAGAGGAAGATTGCAAACAAGTCAATTGCAACGATTGGTAGGTATTTTATTTAATATTATAAAATATATTTCTAATAGACTTTTTTTAGCCTTTTGAAAACGAAGATCTTTGTTTGGAAGTGGTAGATGCCAAAAACATAATTAAAATTGGATCAATATTTTCCTTTCTGTGTAGAGTCACAAATAGTTCTGATCATCCTATGAAATTGCATATTCATCTTGATATTAAAATGTTAACAAACAGCTATACTGGATCTGCTGATTTTCTTTTGGAGGTATTACAACCGGCGGAAAAGACCGAGTTTTCTTTATCAATTTCTCCTTCAAATTTGGGCCTAATCAGAGTATCACCGTTGTTACTGGTTGATACTCTACAAAACAGGCGGTATTATTTTGAAAAGGTAGTAGATGTTTTTGTTGTTGATGCAGACTACCACCAAGATGATGTATTTTTCCTTAATAAGTTAACTGAATACGAAAATTCACAGGAATTACTAAGAGAAAAGAAAATTCAACTGCAAGTTGTTTAGTTATGACGGCAGTACAATATAAGAAAATATATATTTATAAATATTCGTCTAAAATATGGACAAGCAAGCTTATAGATAATAGTAAATATATCCTTTTGTAGCTATTAAACATATAACCTTCTTTGAACAGATAAATAAAACACATAAAATCAGTATAATTATTGAGAAATTGTGTATCTGGATGCAGAAGAAGGAAGTTAGAAAGTTTTACTCTTTGATATATCGTGCGAGTTACTAATGTTAAATCATATCAAAGCCGAAAAACCAGAATTTGTTTGGGTATTTTAAGAGAAACTTAGGAGGCGGTTGTAATTCATCACTGCAACCATTTGTGTGACGGAAGTTAATTCAAAAACTAAGCAAAAAGGAAAGACGAAGAGAGCGAATCGCTATGTTTCTTAGCTCCAAACATGCTTGCTTAAAGTGCAAACCAAACAAATCAACAAATACAATTATTTTGGAAATAAATTTTTTTGTGCGAAAAAGGGTAGAAGACTCTGAGGGAATTGAGTGAGTGAGGCGCACTATGAATTCGATGTGTATGAATGTTTTTGTGTGTTGTGACTCATAACCAAGGTAGGTATTGGCAGTGCTGTGATACTACCGATGCTACGCAATGGTGTACGACTGTTGACATTGTGTTATGTGAGAAGGCATTACAAGGGTCTGAAGGGTCTGCATTAATTTTGGCATTAAGCAAAGAGCTTGAAGGAACGGCAGTACAATGGCTGTCGCATGCTGGTTATGCTGGAATCAAGTGTCCAGAGTTTTAGCAGTTATTTCAACAACGCTTCAAAAACAGAGACGTCCATATGTAGACTATCGCCAGTTGAATTTGAACACGGTTTCTGACAGGTTTCCTTTGCCATTGATTGCAGATCAAATAGCTAGACTAAGAGACGCACAATACTTTACCTGCTTGGATATGGCAAGCGGATTTTATCACATTCCGATAAGTTTAAATTCTATTGAATATACGGCATTCGTTACACTAGATGGGCAATATAAATTTTTGTCCATGCCCTTTGCACTTAAAAACGCTCGTTCAGTGTTCCAAGGGGCAATTTTGAAAGCATTAGGAGATAGCATATTCGTACGTGATAGTTTACATGGATGATATCATGATCATAGCTCCAACCATAATTTAAGAAAAACTCGATTGCCTCAAGCAATTTTTGACTATCGAATCGAATAATTCAATTTGGCACACAAGCTACTCTTACTCATTTCTACCGACCTACTAAATTTGACTAAAATCGGACTAAAAACACGCAAAATATTCTTATAAACGAGTTTTACTAGGCGGTCTAAGGGGCGGAGTTGGTGCTAGAGTGCACGTTAATTTATAAGAGTGAGCGAGATAGCAGATGGTAGGAGGCATGCAAAAAGAATTTAATAAACATTTATGTACGTAGTACATACAAGTATGTAGTACATAGTCTGCCAAAGTCGGAAAGACGACTTACTTTCTGTAGGTCTTTTCCCTATCCTTAATCGGCTAGCGTATACCTTCTGTTTATTTATAAATATATACATTTAGACTGGTTTGCGAAGTCAACTACACCACTCCTGCTGGATTTGGCCAATCGTCACTGAAATTGTTCAAGTTTCAAGTACTTAAACCGCTTGATGTAAAGACCAAATTTTATAATGCGGAAATGGATGAAATATACCTAGAAGCTCAAATACAAAATGTTACGACTGGACCTTTTTGCCTAGAAAAGGTGGAATTGGATAACTCGGAACATTACACAGTCACATCCTTAAATACTCTTTCAAACGGAGAGTCCGTGTTAACCTCAAAACACATGCTGCAACCTAACAATAGCTGTCAGTTTCTTTATTGCATAAAGGTATGTACAAAATGTTTAAAACTAACAAGTGCACTTGTACATACATAAATTCACAGCCAAAATCTACTATTGCGAGATGCTCCAAAGTATTGCGTCAATTTACCAATGTGGGTAAGCTTGATATTGTTTGGCGATCTAGTCTGGGTGAAAGAGGAAGATTGCAAACAAGTCAATTGCAACGATTGGTAGGTATTTTATTTAATATTATAAAATATATTTCTAATAGACTTTTTTTTAGCCTTTTGAAAACGAAGATCTTTGTTTGGAAGTGGTAGATGCCAAAAACATAATTAAAATTGGATCAATATTTTCCTTTCTGTGTAGAGTCACAAATAGTTCTGATCATCCTATGAAATTGCATATTCATCTTGATATTAAAATGTTAACAAACAGCTATACTGGATCTGCTGATTTTCTTTTGGAGGTATTACAACCGGCGGAAAAGACCGAGTTTTCTTTATCAATTTCTCCTTCAAATTTGGGCCTAATCAGAGTATCACCGTTGTTACTGGTTGATACTCTACAAAACAGGCGGTATTATTTTGAAAAGGTAGTAGATGTTTTTGTTGTTGATGCAGACTACCACCAAGATGATGTATTTTTCCTTAATAAGTTAACTGAATACGAAAATTCACAGGAATTACTAAGAGAAAAGAAAATTCAACTGCAAGTTGTTTAGTTATGACGGCAGTACAATATAAGAAAATATATATTTATAAATATTCGTCTAAAATATGGACAAGCAAGCTTATAGATAATAGTAAATATATCCTTTTGTAGCTATTAAACATATAACCTTCTTTGAACAGATAAATAAAACACATAAAATCAGTATAATTATTGAGAAATTGTGTATCTGGATGCAGAAGAAGGAAGTTAGAAAGTTTTACTCTTTGATTTATCGTGCGAGTTACTAATGTTAAATCATATCAAAGCCGAAAAACCAGAATTTGTTTGGGTATTTTAAGAGAAACTTAGGAGGCGGTTGTAATTCATCACTGCAACCATTTGTGTGACGGAAGTTAATTCAAAAACTAAGCAAAAAGGAAAGACGAAGAGAGCGAATCGCTATGTTTCTTAGCTCCAAACATGCTTGCTTAAAGTGCAAACCAAACAAATCAACAAATACAATTATTTTGGAAATAAATTTTTTTGTGCGAAAAAGGGTAGAAGACTCTGAGGGAATTGAGTGAGTGAGGCGCACTATGAATTCGATGTGTATGAATGTTTTTGTGTGTTGTGACTCATAACCAAGGTAGGTATTGGCAGTGCTGTGATACTACCGATGCTACGCAATGGTGTACGACTGTTGACATTGTGTTATGTGAGAAGGCATTACAAGGGTCTGAAGGGTCTGCATTAATTTTGGCATTAAGCAAAGAGCTTGAAGGAACGGCAGTACAATGGCTGTCGCATGCTGGTTATGCTGGAATCAAGTGTCCAGAGTTTTAGCAGTTATTTCAACAACGCTTCAAAAACAGAGACGTCCATATGTAGACTATCGCCAGTTGAATTTGAACACGGTTTCTGACAGGTTTCCTTTGCCATTGATTGCAGATCAAATAGCTAGACTAAGAGACGCACAATACTTTACCTGCTTGGATATGGCAAGCGGATTTTATCACATTCCGATAAGTTTAAATTCTATTGAATATACGGCATTCGTTACACTAGATGGGCAATATAAATTTTTGTCCATGCCCTTTGCACTTAAAAACGCTCGTTCAGTGTTCCAAGGGGCAATTTTGAAAGCATTAGGAGATAGCATATTCGTACGTGATAGTTTACATGGATGATATCATGATCATAGCTCCAACCATAATTTAAGAAAAACTCGATTGCCTCAAGCAATTTTTGACTATCGAATCGAATAATTCAATTTGGCACACAAGCTACTCTTACTCATTTCTACCGACCTACTAAATTTGACTAAAATCGGACTAAAAACACGCAAAATATTCTTATAAACGAGTTTTACTAGGCGGTCTAAGGGGCGGAGTTGGTGCTAGAGTGCACGTTAATTTATAAGAGTGAGCGAGATAGCAGATGGTAGGAGGCATGCAAAAAGAATTTAATAAACATTTATGTACGTAGTACATACAAGTATGTAGTACATAGTCTGCCAAAGTCGGAAAGACGACTTACTTTCTGTAGGTCTTTTCCCTATCCTTAATCGGCTAGCGTATACCTTCTGTTTATTTATAAATATATACATTTAGACTGGTTTGCGAAGTCAACTACACCACTCCTGCTGGATTTGGCCAATCGTTACTGAAATTGTTCAAGTTTCAAGTACTTAAACCGCTTGATGTAAAGACCAAATTTTATAATGCGGAAATGGATGAAATATACCTAGAAGCTCAAATACAAAATGTTACGACTGGACCTTTTTGCCTAGAAAAGGTGGAATTGGATAACTCGGAACATTACACAGTCACATCCTTAAATACTCTTTCAAACGGAGAGTCCGTGTTAACCTCAAAACACATGCTGCAACCTAACAATAGCTGTCAGTTTCTTTATTGCATAAAGGTATGTACAAAATGTTTAAAACTAACAAGTGCACTTGTACATACATAAATTCACAGCCAAAATCTACTATTGCGAGATGCTCCAAAGTATTGCGTCAATTTACCAATGTGGGTAAGCTTGATATTGTTTGGCGATCTAGTCTGGGTGAAAGAGGAAAATTGCAAACAAGTCAATTGCAACGATGGGTAGGTATTTTATTTAATATTATAAAATATATTTCTAATAGACTTTTTTTTAGCCTTTTGAAAACGAAGATCTTTGTTTGGAAGTGGTAGATGCCAAAAACATAATTAAAATTGGATCAATATTTTCCTTTCTGTGTAGAGTCACAAATAGTTCTGATCATCCTATGAAATTGCATATTCATCTTGATATTAAAATGTTAACAAACAGCTATACTGGATCTGCTGATTTTCTTTTGGAGGTATTACAACCGGCGGAAAAGACCGAGTTTTCTTTATCAATTTCTCCTTCAAATTTGGGCCTAATCAGAGTATCACCGTTGTTACTGGTTGATACTCTACAAAACAGGCGGTATTATTTTGAAAAGGTAGTAGATGTTTTTGTTGTTGATGCAGACTACCACCAAGATGATGTATTTTTCCTTAATAAGTTAACTGAATACGAAAATTCACAGGAATTACTAAGAGAAAAGAAAATTCAACTGCAAGTTGTTTAGTTATGACGGCAGTACAATATAAGAAAATATATATTTATAAATATTCGTCTAAAATATGGACAAGCAAGCTTATAGATAATAGTAAATATATCCTTTTGTAGCTATTAAACATATAACCTTCTTTGAACAGATAAATAAAACACATAAAATCAGTATAATTATTGAGAAATTGTGTATCTGGATGCAGAAGAAGGAAGTTAGAAAGTTTTACTCTTTGATATATCGTGCGAGTTACTAATGTTAAATCATATCAAAGCCGAAAAACCAGAATTTGTTTGGGTATTTTAAGAGAAACTTAGGAGGCGGTTGTAATTCAGCACTGCAACCATTTGTGTGACGGAAGTTAATTCAAAAACTAAGCAAAAAGGAAAGACGAAGAGAGCGAATCGCTATGTTTCTTAGCTCCAAACATGCTTGCTTAAAGTGCAAACCAAACAAATCAACAAATACAATTATTTTGGAAACAAATTTTTTTGTGCGAAAAAGGGTAGAAGACTCTGAGGGAATTGAGTGAATGAGGCGCACACAATGAATTCGATGTGTATGAATGTTTTTGTGTGTTGTGACTCATAACCAAGGTAGGTATTGGCAGTGCTGTGATACTACCGATGCTACGCAATGGTGTACGACTGTTGACATTGTGTTATGTGAGAAGGCATTACAAGGGTCTGCATTAATTTTGGCATTAAGCAAAGAGCTTGAAGGAACGGCAGTACAATGGCTGTCGCATGCTGGTTATGCTGGAATCAAATGTCCAGAGTTTAAGCAGTAATTTCAACAACGCTTTAAAAACAGAAACGTCCATATGTAGACTATCGCCAGTTGAATTTGAACACGGTTTCTGACAGGTTTCCTTTGCCATTGATTGCAGATCAAATAGCTAGACTAAGAGACGCGCAATACTTTACCTGCTTGGATATGGCAAGCGGATTTTATCACATTCCGATAAGTTTAAATTCTATTGAATATACGGCATTCGTTACACTAGATGGGCAATATAAATTTTTGTCCATGCCCTTTGCACTTAAAAACTCTCGTTCAGTGTTCCAAGGGGCAATTTTGAAAGCATTAGGAGATAGCATGTTCGTACGTGATAGTTTACATGGATGATATCATGATCATAGCTCCAACCATAATTTAAGAAAAACTCGATTGCCTCAAGCAATTTTTGACTATCGAATCGAATAATTCAATTTGGCACACAAGCTACTCTTACTCATTTCTACCGACCTACTAAATTTGACTAAAATCGGACTAAAAACACGCAAAATATTCTTATAAACGAGTTTTACTAGGCGGTCTAAGGGGCGGAGTTGGTGCTAGAGTGCACGTTAATTTATAAGAGTGAGCGAGATAGCAGATGGTAGGAGGCATGCAAAAAGAATTTAATAAACATTTATGTACGTAGTACATACAAGTATGTAGTACATAGTCTGCCAAAGTCGGAAAGACGACTTACTTTCTGTAGGTCTTTTCCCTATCCTTAATCGGCTAGCGTATACCTTCTGTTTATTTATAAATATATACATTTAGACTGGTTTGCGAAGTCAACTACACCACTCCTGCTGGATTTGGCCAATCGTTACGGAAATTGTTCAAGTTTCAAGTACTTAAACCGCTTGATGTAAAGACCAAATTTTATAATGCGGAAATGGATGAAATATACCTAGAAGCTCAAATACAAAATGTTACGACTGGACCTTTTTGCCTAGAAAAGGTGGAATTGGATAACTCGGAACATTACACAGTCACATCCTTAAATACTCTTTCAAACGGAGAGTCCGTGTTAACCTCAAAACACATGCTGCAACCTAACAATAGCTGTCAGTTTCTTTATTGCATAAAGGTATGTACAAAATGTTTAAAACTAACAAGTGCACTTGTACATACATAAATTCACAGCCAAAATCTACTATTGCGAGATGCTCCAAAGTATTGCGTCAATTTACCAATGTGGGTAAGCTTGATATTGTTTGGCGATCTAGTCTGGGTGAAAGAGGAAGATTGCAAACAAGTCAATTGCAACGATTGGTAGGTATTTTATTTAATATTATAAAATATATTTCTAATAGACTTTTTTTTAGCCTTTTGAAAACGAAGATCTTTGTTTGGAAGTGGTAGATGCCAAAAACATAATTAAAATTGGATCAATATTTTCCTTTCTGTGTAGAGTCACAAATAGTTCTGATCATCCTATGAAATTGCATATTCATCTTGATATTAAAATGTTAACAAACAGCTATACTGGATCTGCTGATTTTCTTTTGGAGGTATTACAACCGGCGGAAAAGACCGAGTTTTCTTTATCAATTTCTCCTTCAAATTTGGGCCTAATCAGAGTATCACCGTTGTTACTGGTTGATACTCTACAAAACAGGCGGTATTATTTTGAAAAGGTAGTAGATGTTTTTGTTGTTGATGCAGACTACCACCAAGATGATGTATTTTTCCTTAATAAGTTAACTGAATACGAAAATTCACAGGAATTACTAAGAGAAAAGAAAATTCAACTGCAAGTTGTTTAGTTATGACGGCAGTACAATATAAGAAAATATATATTTATAAATATTCGTCTAAAATATGGACAAGCAAGCTTATAGATAATAGTAAATATATCCTTTTGTAGCTATTAAACATATAACCTTCTTTGAACAGATAAATAAAACACATAAAATCAGTATAATTATTGAGAAATTGTGTATCTGGATGCAGAAGAAGGAAGTTAGAAAGTTTTACTCTTTGATATATCGTGCGAGTTACTAATGTTAAATCATATCAAAGCCGAAAAACCAGAATTTGTTTGGGTATTTTAAGAGAAACTTAGGAGGCGGTTGTAATTCAGCACTGCAACCATTTGTGTGACGGAAGTTAATTCAAAAACTAAGCAAAAAGGAAAGACGAAGAGAGCGAATCGCTATGTTTCTTAGCTCCAAACATGCTTGCTTAAAGTGCAAACCAAACAAATCAACAAATACAATTATTTTGGAAACAAATTTTTTTGTGCGAAAAAGGGTAGAAGACTCTGAGGGAATTGAGTGAATGAGGCGCACACAATGAATTCGATGTGTATGAATGTTTTTGTGTGTTGTGACTCATAACCAAGCTAGGTATTGGCAGTGCTGTGATACTACCGATGCTACGCAATGGTGTACGACTGTTGACATTGTGTTATGTGAGAAGGCATTACAAGGGTCTGCATTAATTTTGGCATTAAGCAAAGAGCTTGAAGGAACGGCAGTACAATGGCTGTCGCATGCTGGTTATGCTGGAATCAAATGTCCAGAGTTTAAGCAGTTATTTCAACAACGCTTTAAAAACAGAAACGTCCATATGTAGACTATCGCCAGTTGAATTTGAACACGGTTTCTGACAGGTTTCCTTTGCCATTGATTGCAGATCAAATAGCTAGACTAAGAGACGCGCAATACTTTACCTGCTTGGATATGGCAAGCGGATTTTATCACATTCCGATAAGTTTAAATTCTATTGAATATACGGCATTCGTTACACTAGATGGGCAATATAAATTTTTGTCCATGCCCTTTGCACTTAAAAACGCTCGTTCAGTGTTCCAAGGGGCAATTTTGAAAGCATTAGGAGATAGCATATTCGTACTTGATAGTTTACATGGATGATATCATGATCATAGCTCCAACCATAATTTAAGAAAAACTCGATTGCCTCAAGCAATTTTTGACTATCGAATCGAATAATTCAATTTGGCACACAAGCTACTCTTACTCATTTCTACCGACCTACTAAATTTGACTAAAATCGGACTAAAAACACGCAAAATATTCTTATAAACGAGTTTTACTAGGCGGTCTAAGGGGCGGAGTTGGTGCTAGAGTGCACGTTAATTTATAAGAGTGAGCGAGATAGCAGATGGTAGGAGGCATGCAAAAAGAATTTAATAAACATTTATGTACGTAGTACATACAAGTATGTAGTACATAGTCTGCCAAAGTCGGAAAGACGACTTACTTTCTGTAGGTCTTTTCCCTATCCTTAATCGGCTAGCGTATACCTTCTGTTTATTTATAAATATATACATTTAGACTGGTTTGCGAAGTCAACTACACCACTCCTGCTGGATTTGGCCAATCGTTACGGAAATTGTTCAAGTTTCAAGTACTTAAACCGCTTGATGTAAAGACCAAATTTTATAATGCGGAAATGGATGAAATATACCTAGAAGCTCAAATACAAAATGTTACGACTGGACCTTTTTGCCTAGAAAAGGTGGAATTGGATAACTCGGAACATTACACAGTCACATCCTTAAATACTCTTTCAAACGGAGAGTCCGTGTTAACCTCAAAACACATGCTGCAACCTAACAATAGCTGTCAGTTTCTTTATTGCATAAAGGTATGTACAAAATGTTTAAAACTAACAAGTGCACTTGTACATACATAAATTCACAGCCAAAATCTACTATTGCGAGATGCTCCAAAGTATTGCGTCAATTTACCAATGTGGGTAAGCTTGATATTGTTTGGCGATCTAGTCTGGGTGAAAGAGGAAGATTGCAAACAAGTCAATTGCAACGATTGGTAGGTATTTTATTTAATATTATAAAATATATTTCTAATAGACTTTTTTTTAGCCTTTTGAAAACGAAGATCTTTGTTTGGAAGTGGTAGATGCCAAAAACATAATTAAAATTGGATCAATATTTTCCTTTCTGTGTAGAGTCACAAATAGTTCTGATCATCCTATGAAATTGCATATTCATCTTGATATTAAAATGTTAACAAACAGCTATACTGGATCTGCTGATTTTCTTTTGGAGGTATTACAACCGGCGGAAAAGACCGAGTTTTCTTTATCAATTTCTCCTTCAAATTTGGGCCTAATCAGAGTATCACCGTAGTTACTGGTTGATACTCTACAAAACAGGCGGTATTATTTTGAAAAGGTAGTAGATGTTTTTGTTGTTGATGCAGACTACCACCAAGATGATGTATTTTTCCTTAATAAGTTAACTGAATACGAAAATTCACAGGAATTACTAAGAGAAAAGAAAATTCAACTGCAAGTTGTTTAGTTATGACGGCAGTACAATATAAGAAAATATATATTTATAAATATTCGTCTAAAATATGGACAAGCAAGCTATAGATAATGGTAAATATATCCTTTTGTAGCTATTAAACATATAACCTTCTTTGAACAGATAAATAAAACACATAAAATCAGTATAATTATTGAGAAATTGTGTATCTGGATGCAGAAGAAGGAAGTTAGAAAGTTTTACTCTTTGATATATCGTGCGAGTTACTAATGTTAAATCATATCAAAGCCGAAAAACCAGAATTTGTTTGGGTATTTTAAGAGAAACTTAGGAGGCGGTTGTAATTCAGCACTGCAACCATTTGTGTGACGGAAGTTAATTCAAAAACTAAGCAAAAAGGAAAGACGAAGAGAGCGAATCGCTATGTTTCTTAGCTCCATACATGCTTGCTTAAAGTGCAAACCAAACAAATCAACAAATACAATTATTTTGGAAACAAATTTTTTTGTGCGAAAAAGGGTAGAAGACTCTGAGGGAATCGAGTGAGTGAGGCGCACACAATGAATTCGATGTGTATGAATGTTTTTGTGTGTTGTGACTCATAACCAAGGTAGGTATTGGCAGTGCTGTGATACTACCGATGCTACGCAATGGAAATGGATGAAATATACCTAGAAGCTCAAATACAAAATGTTACGACTGGACCTTTTTGCCTAGAAAAGGTGGAATTGGATAACTCGGAACATTACACAGTCACATCCTTAAATACTCTTTCAAACGGAGAGTCCGTGTTAACCTCAAAACACATGCTGCAACCTAACAATAGCTGTCAGTTTCTTTATTGCATAAAGGTATGTACAAAATGTTTAAAACTAACAAGTGCACTTGTACATACATAAATTCACAGCCAAAATCTACTATTGCGAGATGCTCCAAAGTATTGCGTCAATTTACCAATGTGGGTAAGCTTGATATTGTTTGGCGATCTAGTCTGGGTGAAAGAGGAAGATTGCAAACAAGTCAATTGCAACGATTGGTAGGTATTTTATTTAATATTATAAAATATATTTCTAATAGACTTTTTTTTAGCCTTTTGAAAACGAAGATCTTTGTTTGGAAGTGGTAGATGCCAAAAACATAATTAAAATTGGATCAATATTTTCCTTTCTGTGTAGAGTCACAAATAGTTCTGATCATCCTATGAAATTGCATATTCATCTTGATATTAAAATGTTAACAAACAGCTATACTGGATCTGCTGATTTTCTTTTGGAGGTATTGCAACCGGCGGAAAAGACCGAGTTTTCTTTATCAATTTCTCCTTCAAATTTGGGCCTAATCAGAGTATCACCGTTGTTACTGGTTGATACTCTACAAAACAGGCGGTATTATTTTGAAAAGGTAGTAGATGTTTTTGTTGTTGATGCAGACTACCACCAAGATGATGTATTTTTCCTTAATAAGTTAACTGAATACGAAAATTCACAGGAATTACTAAGAGAAAAGAAAATTCAACTGCAAGTTGTTTAGTTATGACGGCAGTACAATATAAGAAAATATATATTTATAAATATTCGTCTAAAATATGGACAAGCAAGCTATAGATAATGGTAAATATATCCTTTTGTAGCTATTAAACATATAACCTTCTTTGAACAGATAAATAAAACACATAAAATCTGGATGCAGAAGAAGGAAGTTAGAAAGTTTTACTCTTTGATATATCGTGCGAGTTACTAATGTTAAATCATATCAAAGCCGAAAAACCAGAATTTGTTTGGGTATTTTAAGAGAAACTTAGGAGGCGGTTGTAATTCAGCACTGCAACCATTTGTGTGACGGAAGTTAATTCAAAAACTAAGCAAAAAGGAAAGACGAAGAGAGCGAATCGCTATGTTTCTTAGCTCCATACATGCTTGCTTAAAGTGCAAACCAAACAAATCAACAAATACAATTATTTTGGAAACAAATTTTTTTGTGCGAAAAAGGGTAGAAGACTCTGAGGGAATCGTGTGAGTGAGGCGCACACAATGAATTCGATGTGTATGAATGTTTTTGTGTGTTGTGACTCATAACCAAGGTAGGTATTGGCAGTGCTGTGATACTACCGATGCTACGCAATGGTGTACGACTGTTGACATTGTGTTATGTGAGAAGGCATTACAAGGGTCTGCATTAATTTTGGCATTAAGCAAAGAGCTTGAAGGAACGGTTATGCTGGAATCAAGTGTCCAGAGTTTTAGCAGTTATTTCAACAACGCTTTAAAAACAGAGACGTCCATATGTAGACTATCGCCAGTTGAATTTGAACACGGTTTCTGACAGGTTTCCTTTGCCATTGATTGCAGATCAAATAGCTAGACTAAGAGACGCGCAATACTTTACCTGCTTGGATATGGCAAGCGGATTTTATCACATTCCGATAAGTTTAAATTCTATTGAATATACGGCATTCGTTACACTAGATGGGCAATATAAATTTTTGTCCATGCCCTTTGCACTTAAAAACGCTCGTTCAGTGTTCCAAGGGGCAATTTTGAAAGCATTAGGAGATAGCATATTCGTACGTGATAGTTTACATGGATGATATCATGATCATAGCTCCAACCATAATTTAAGAAAAACTCGATTGCCTCAAGCAATTTTTGACTATCGAATCGAATAATTCAATTTGGCACACAAGCTACTCTTACTCATTTCTACCGACCTACTAAATTTGACTAAAATCGGACTAAAAACACGCAAAATATTCTTATAAACGAGTTTTACTAGGCGGTCTAAGGGGCGGAGTTGGTGCTAGAGTGCACGTTAATTTATAAGAGTGAGCGAGATAGCAGATGGTAGGAGGCATGCAAAAAGAATTTAATAAACATTTATGTACGTAGTACATACAAGTATGTAGTACATAGTCTGCCAAAGTCGGAAAGACGACTTACTTTCTGTAGGTCTTTTCCCTATCCTTAATCGGCTAGCGTATACCTTCTGTTTATTTATAAATATATACATTTAGACTGGTTTGCGAAGTCAACTACACCACTCCTGCTGGATTTGGCCAATCGTTACTGAAATTGTTCAAGTTTCAAGTACTTAAACCGCTTGATGTAAAGACCAAATTTTATAATGCGGAAATGGATGAAATATACCTAGAAGCTCAAATACAAAATGTTACGACTGGACCTTTTTGCCTAGAAAAGGTGGAATTGGATAACTCGGAACATTACACAGTCACATCCTTAAATACTCTTTCAAACGGAGAGTCCGTGTTAACCTCAAAACACATGCTGCAACCTAACAATAGCTGTCAGTTTCTTTATTGCATAAAGGTATGTACAAAATGTTTAAAACTAACAAGTGCACTTGTACATACATAAATTCACAGCCAAAATCTACTATTGCGAGATGCTCCAAAGTATTGCGTCAATTTACCAATGTGGGTAAGCTTGATATTGTTTGGCGATCTAGTCTGGGTGAAAGAGGAAGATTGCAAACAAGTCAATTGCAACGATTGGTAGGTATTTTATTTAATATTATAAAATATATTTCTAATAGACTTTTTTTTAGCCTTTTGAAAACGAAGATCTTTGTTTGGAAGTGGTAGATGCCAAAAACATAATTAAAATTGGATCAATATTTTCCTTTCTGTGTAGAGTCACAAATAGTTCTGATCATCCTATGAAATTGCATATTCATCTTGATATTAAAATGTTAACAAACAGCTATACTGGATCTGCTGATTTTCTTTTGGAGGTATTACAACCGGCGGAAAAGACCGAGTTTTCTTTATCAATTTCTCCTTCAAATTTGGGCCTAATCAGAGTATCACCGTTGTTACTGGTTGATACTCTACAAAACAGGCGGTATTATTTTGAAAAGGTAGTAGATGTTTTTGTTGTTGATGCAGACTACCACCAAGATGATGTATTTTTCCTTAATAAGTTAACTGAATACGAAAATTCACAGGAATTACTAAGAGAAAAGAAAATTCAACTGCAAGTTGTTTAGTTATGACGGCAGTACAATATAAGAAAATATATATTTATAAATATTCGTCTAAAATATGGACAAGCAAGCTTATAGATAATAGTAAATATATCCTTTTGTAGCTATTAAACATATAACCTTCTTTGAACAGATAAATAAAACACATAAAATCAGTATAATTATTGAGAAATTGTGTATCTGGATGCAGAAGAAGGAAGTTAGAAAGTTTTACTCTTTGATATATCGTGCGAATTACTAATGTTAAATCATATCAAAGCCGAAAAACCAGAATTTGTTTGGGTATTTTAAGAGAAACTTAGGAGGCGGTTGTAATTCAGCACTGCAACCATTTGTGTGACGGAAGTTAATTCAAAAACTAAGCAAAAAGGAAAGACGAAGAGAGCGAATCGCTATGTTTCTTAGCTCCAAACATGCTTGCTTAAAGTGCAAACCAAACAAATCAACAAATACAATTATTTTGGAAACAAATTTTTTTGTGCGAAAAAGGGTAGAAGACTCTGAGGGAATTGAGTGAATGAGGCGCACACAATGAATTCGATGTGTATGAATGTTTTTGTGTGTTGTGACTCATAACCAAGGTAGGTATTGGCAGTGCTGTGATACTACCGATGCTACGCAATGGTGTACGACTGTTGACATTGTGTTATGTGAGAAGGCATTACAAGGGTCTGCATTAATTTTGGCATTAAGCAAAGAGCTTGAAGGAACGGCAGTACAATGGCTGTCGCATGCTGGTTATGCTGGAATCAAATGTCCAGAGTTTAAGCAGTTATTTCAACAACGCTTTAAAAACAGAAACGTCCATATGTAGACTATCGCCAGTTGAATTTGAACACGGTTTCTGACAGGTTTCCTTTGCCATTGATTGCAGATCAAATAGCTAGACTAAGAGACGCGCAATACTTTACCTGCTTGGATATGGCAAGCGGATTTTATCACATTCCGATAAGTTTAAATTCTATTGAATATACGGCATTCGTTACACTAGATGGGCAATATAAATTTTTGTCCATGCCCTTTGCACTTAAAAACGCTCGTTCAGTGTTCCAAGGGGCAATTTTGAAAGCATTAGGAGATAGCATATTCGTACGTGATAGTTTACATGGATGATATCATGATCATAGCTCCAACCATAATTTAAGAAAAACTCGATTGCCTCAAGCAATTTTTGACTATCGAATCGAATAATTCAATTTGGCACACAAGCTACTCTTACTCATTTCTACCGACCTACTAAATTTGACTAAAATCGGACTAAAAACACGCAAAATATTCTTATAAACGAGTTTTACTAGGCGGTCTAAGGGGCGGAGTTGGTGCTAGAGTGCACGTTAATTTATAAGAGTGAGCGAGATAGCAGATGGTAGGAGGCATGCAAAAAGAATTTAATAAACATTTATGTAAGTAGTACATACAAGTATGTAGTGCATAGTCTGCCAAAGTCGGAAAGACGACTTACTTTCTGTAGGTCTTTTCCCTATCCTTAATCGGCTAGCGTATACCTTCTGTTTATTTATAAATATATACATTTAGACTGGTTTGCGAAGTCAACTACACCATTCCTGCTGGATTTGGCCAATCGTTACGGAAATTGTTCAAGTTTCAAGTACTTAAACCGCTTGATGTAAAGACCAAATTTTATAATGCGGAAATGGATGAAATATACCTAGAAGCTCAAATACAAAATGTTACGACTGGACCTTTTTGCCTAGAAAAGGTGGAATTGGATAACTCGGAACATTACACAGTCACATCCTTAAATACTCTTTCAAACGGAGAGTCCGTGTTAACCTCAAAACACATGCTGCAACCTAACAATAGCTGTCAGTTTCTTTATTGCATAAAGGTATGTACAAAATGTTTAAAACTAACAAGTGCACTTGTACATACATAAATTCACAGCCAAAATCTACTATTGCGAGATGCTCCAAAGTATTGCGTCAATTTACCAATGTGGGTAAGCTTGATATTGTTTGGCGATCTAGTCTGCGTGAAAGAGGAAGATTGCAAACAAGTCAATTGCAACGATTGGTAGGTATTTTATTTAATATTATAAAATATATTTCTAATAGACTTTTTTTTAGCCTTTTGAAAACGAAGATCTTTGTTTGGAAGTGGTAGATGCCAAAAACATAATTAAAATTGGATCAATATTTTCCTTTCTGTGTAGAGTCACAAATAGTTCTGATCATCCTATGAAATTGCATATTCATCTTGATATTAAAATGTTAACAAACAGCTATACTGGATCTGCTGATTTTCTTTTGGAGGTATTACAACCGGCGGAAAAGACCGAGTTTTCTTTATCAATTTCTCCTTCAAATTTGGGCCTAATCAGAGTATCACCGTTGTTACTGGTTGATACTCTACAAAACAGGCGGTATTATTTTGAAAAGGTAGTAGATGTTTTTGTTGTTGATGCAGACTACCACCAAGATGATGTATTTTTCCTTAATAAGTTAACTGAATACGAAAATTCACAGGAATTACTAAGAGAAAAGAAAATTCAACTGCAAGTTGTTTAGTTATGACGGCAGTACAATATAAGAAAATATATATTTATAAATATTCGTCTAAAATATGGACAAGCAAGCTATAGATAATGGTAAATATATCCTTTTGTAGCTATTAAACATATAACCTTCTTTGAACAGATAAATAAAACACATAAAATCAGTATAATTATTGAGAAATTGTGTATCTGGATGCAGAAGAAGGAAGTTAGAAAGTTTTACTCTTTGATATATCGTGCGAGTTACTAATGTTAAATCATATCAAAGCCGAAAAACCAGAATTTGTTTGGGTATTTTAAGAGAAACTTAGGAGGCGGTTGTAATTCAGCACTGCAACCATTTGTGTGACGGAAGTTAATTCAAAAACTAAGCAAAAAGGAAAGACGAAGAGAGCGAATCGCTATGTTTCTTAGCTCCATACATGCTTGCTTAAAGTGCAAACCAAACAAATCAACAAATACAATTATTTTGGAAACAAATTTTTTTGTGCGAAAAAGGGTAGAAGACTCTGAGGGAATCGAGTGAGTGAGGCGCACACAATGAATTCGATGTGTATGAATGTTTTTGTGTGTTGTGACTCATAACCAAGGTAGGTATTGGCAGTGCTGTGATACTACCGATGCTACGCAATGGTGTACGACTGTTGACATTGTGTTATGTGAGAAGGCATTACAAGGGTCTGCATTAATTTTGGCATTAAGCAAAGAGCTTGAAGGAACGGCAGTACAATGGCTGTCGCATGCTGGTTATGCTGGAATCAAGTGTCCAGAGTTTTAGCAGTTATTTCAACAACGCTTTAAAAACAGAGACGTCCATATGTAGACTATCGCCAGTTGAATTTGAACACGGTTTCTGACAGGTTTCCTTTGCCATTGATTGCAGATCAAATAGCTAGACTAAGAGACGCGCAATACTTTACCTGCTTGGATATGGCAAGCGGATTTTATCACATTCCGATAAGTTTAAATTCTATTGAATATACGGCATTCGTTACACTAGATGGGCAATATAAATTTTTGTCCATGCCCTTTGCACTTAAAAACGCTCGTTCAGTGTTCCAAGGGGCAATTTTGAAAGCATTAGGAGATAGCATATTCGTACGTGATAGTTTACATGGATGATATCATGATCATAGCTCCAACCATAATTTAAGAAAAACTCGATTGCCTCAAGCAATTTTTGACTATCGAATCGAATAATTCAATTTGGCACACAAGCTACTCTTACTCATTTCTACCGACCTACTAAATTTGACTAAAATCGGACTAAAAACACGCAAAATATTCTTATAAACGAGTTTTACTAGGCGGTCTAAGGGGCGGAGTTGGTGCTAGAGTGCACGTTAATTTATAAGAGTGAGCGAGATAGCAGATGGTAGGAGGCATGCAAAAAGAATTTAATAAACATTTATGTACGTAGTACATACAAGTATGTAGTACATAGTCTGCCAAAGTCGGAAAGACGACTTACTTTCTGTAGGTCTTTTCCCTATCCTTAATCGGCTAGCGTATACCTTCTGTTTATTTATAAATATATACATTTAGACTGGTTTGCGAAGTCAACTACACCACTCCTGCTGGATTTGGCCAATCGTTACTGAAATTGTTCAAGTTTCAAGTACTTAAACCGCTTGATGTAAAGACCAAATTTTATAATGCGGAAATGGATGAAATATACCTAGAAGCTCAAATACAAAATGTTACGACTGGACCTTTTTGCCTAGAAAAGGTGGAATTGGATAACTCGGAACATTACACAGTCACATCCTTAAATACTCTTTCAAACGGAGAGTCCGTGTTAACCTCAAAACACATGCTGCAACCTAACAATAGCTGTCAGTTTCTTTATTGCATAAAGGTATGTACAAAATGTTTAAAACTAACAAGTGCACTTGTACATACATAAATTCACAGCCAAAATCTACTATTGCGAGATGCTCCAAAGTATTGCGTCAATTTACCAATGTGGGTAAGCTTGATATTGTTTGGCGATCTAGTCTGGGTGAAAGAGGAAGATTGCAAACAAGTCAATTGCAACGATTGGTAGGTATTTTATTTAATATTATAAAATATATTTCTAATAGACTTTTTTTAGCCTTTTGAAAACGAAGATCTTTGTTTGGAAGTGGTAGATGCCAAAAACATAATTAAAATTGGATCAATATTTTCCTTTCTGTGTAGAGTCACAAATAGTTCTGATCATCCTATGAAATTGCATATTCATCTTGATATTAAAATGTTAACAAACAGCTATACTGGATCTGCTGATTTTCTTTTGGAGGTATTACAACCGGCGGAAAAGACCGAGTTTTCTTTATCAATTTCTCCTTCAAATTTGGGCCTAATCAGAGTATCACCGTTGTTACTGGTTGATACTCTACAAAACAGGCGGTATTATTTTGAAAAGGTAGTAGATGTTTTTGTTGTTGATGCAGACTACCACCAAGATGATGTATTTTTCCTTAATAAGTTAACTGAATACGAAAATTCACAGGAATTACTAAGAGAAAAGAAAATTCAACTGCAAGTTGTTTAGTTATGACGGCAGTACAATATAAGAAAATATATATTTATAAATATTCGTCTAAAATATGGACAAGCAAGCTTATAGATAATAGTAAATATATCCTTTTGTAGCTATTAAACATATAACCTTCTTTGAACAGATAAATAAAACACATAAAATCAGTATAATTATTGAGAAATTGTGTATCTGGATGCAGAAGAAGGAAGTTAGAAAGTTTTACTCTTTGATATATCGTGCGAATTACTAATGTTAAATCATATCAAAGCCGAAAAACCAGAATTTGTTTGGGTATTTTAAGAGAAACTTAGGAGGCGGTTGTAATTCAGCACTGCAACCATTTGTGTGACGGAAGTTAATTCAAAAACTAAGCAAAAAGGAAAGACGAAGAGAGCGAATCGCTATGTTTCTTAGCTCCAAACATGCTTGCTTAAAGTGCAAACCAAACAAATCAACAAATACAATTATTTTGGAAACAAATTTTTTTGTGCGAAAAAGGGTAGAAGACTCTGAGGGAATTGAGTGAATGAGGCGCACACAATGAATTCGATGTGTATGAATGTTTTTGTGTGTTGTGACTCATAACCAAGGTAGGTATTGGCAGTGCTGTGATACTACCGATGCTACGCAATGGTGTACGACTGTTGACATTGTGTTATGTGAGAAGGCATTACAAGGGTCTGCATTAATTTTGGCATTAAGTAAAGAGCTTGAAGGAACGGCAGTACAATGGCTGTCGCATGCTGGTTATGCTGGAATCAAATGTCCAGAGTTTAAGCAGTTATTTCAACAACGCTTTAAAAACAGAAACGTCCATATGTAGACTATCGCCAGTTGAATTTGAACACGGTTTCTGACAGGTTTCCTTTGTCATTGATTGCAGATCAAATAGCTAGACTAAGAGACGCGCAATACTTTACCTGCTTGGATATGGCAAGCGGATTTTATCACATTCCGATAAGTTTAAATTCTATTGAATATACGGCATTCGTTACACTAGATGGGCAATATAAATTTTTGTCCATGCCCTTTGCACTTAAAAACGCTCGTTCAGTGTTCCAAGGGGCAATTTTGAAAGCATTAGGAGATAGCATATTCGTACGTGATAGTTTACATGGATGATATCATGATCATAGCTCCAACCATAATTTAAGAAAAACTCGATTGCCTCAAGCAATTTTTGACTATCGAATCGAATAATTCAATTTGGCACACAAGCTACTCTTACTCATTTCTACCGACCTACTAAATTTGACTAAAATCGGACTAAAAACACGCAAAATATTCTTATAAACGAGTTTTACTAGGCGGTCTAAGGGGCGGAGTTGGTGCTAGAGTGCACGTTAATTTATAAGAGTGAGCGAGATAGCAGATGGTAGGAGGCATGCAAAAAGAATTTAATAAACATTTATGTAAGTAGTACATACAAGTATGTAGTGCATAGTCTGCCAAAGTCGGAAAGACGACTTACTTTCTGTAGGTCTTTTCCCTATCCTTAATCGGCTAGCGTATACCTTCTGTTTATTTATAAATATATACATTTAGACTGGTTTGCGAAGTCAACTACACCACTCCTGCTGGATTTGGCCAATCGTTACGGAAATTGTTCAAGTTTCAAGTACTTAAACCGCTTGATGTAAAGACCAAATTTTATAATGCGGAAATGGATGAAATATACCTAGAAGCTCAAATACAAAATGTTACGACTGGACCTTTTTGCCTAGAAAAGGTGGAATTGGATAACTCGGAACATTACACAGTCACATCCTTAAATACTCTTTCAAACGGAGAGTCCGTGTTAACCTCAAAACACATGCTGCAACCTAACAATAGCTGTCAGTTTCTTTATTGCATAAAGGTATGTACAAAATGTTTAAAACTAACAAGTGCACTTGTACATACATAAATTCACAGCCAAAATCTACTATTGCGAGATGCTCCAAAGTATTGCGTTTACCAATGTGGGTAAGCTTGATATTGTTTGGCGATCTAGTCTGCGTGAAAGAGGAAGATTGCAAACAAGTCAATTGCAACGATTGGTAGGTATTTTATTTAATATTATAAAATATATTTCTAATAGACTTTTTTTAGCCTTTTGAAAACGAAGATCTTTGTTTGGAAGTGGTAGATGCCAAAAACATAATTAAAATTGGATCAATATTTTCCTTTCTGTGTAGAGTCACAAATAGTTCTGATCATCCTATGAAATTGCATATTCATCTTGATATTAAAATGTTAACAAACAGCTATACTGGATCTGCTGATTTTCTTTTGGAGGTATTACAACCGGCGGAAAAGACCGAGTTTTCTTTATCAATTTCTACTTCAAATTTGGGCCTAATCAGAGTATCACCGTTGTTACTGGTTGATACTCTACAAAACAGGCGGTATTATTTTGAAAAGGTAGTAGATGTTTTTGTTGTTGATGCAGACTACCACCAAGATGATGTATTTTTCCTTAATAAGTTAACTGAATACGAAAATTCACAGGAATTACTAAGAGAAAAGAAAATTCAACTGCAAGTTGTTTAGTTATGACGGCAGTACAATATAAGAAAATATATATTTATAAATATTCGTCTAAAATATGGACAAGCAAGCTATAGATAATAGTAAATATATCCTTTTGTAGCTATTAAACATATAACCTTCTTTGAACAGATAAATAAAACACATAAAATCAGTATAATTATTGAGAAATTGTGTATCTGGATGCAGAAGAAGGAAGTTAGAAAGTTTTACTCTTTGATATATCGTGCGAGTTACTAATGTTAAATCATATCAAAGCCGAAAAACCAGAATTTGTTTGGGTATTTTAAGAGAAACTTAGGAGGCGGTTGTAATTCAGCACTGCAACCATTTGTGTGACGGAAGTTAATTCAAAAACTAAGCAAAAAGGAAAGACGAAGAGAGCGAATCGCTATGTTTCTTAGCTCCATACATGCTTGCTTAAAGTGCAAACCAAACAAATCAACAAATACAATTATTTTGGAAACAAATTTTTTTGTGCGAAAAAGGGTAGAAGACTCTGAGGGAATCGAGTGAGTGAGGCGCACACAATGAATTCGATGTGTATGAATGTTTTTGTGTGTTGTGACTCATAACCAAGGTAGGTATTG
This sequence comes from Drosophila tropicalis, assembly GCF_018151085.1. Classification (NCBI taxonomy): domain Eukaryota; kingdom Metazoa; phylum Arthropoda; class Insecta; order Diptera; family Drosophilidae; genus Drosophila; species Drosophila tropicalis. Next base: position 1,100,133 of record NW_027173482.1, read on the forward strand.
GCAGTGCTGTGATACTACCGATGCTACGCAATGGTGTACGACTGTTGACATTGTGTTATGTGAGAAGGCATTACAAGGGTCTGCATTAATTTTGGCATTAAGCAAAGAGCTTGAAGGAACGGCAGTACAATGGCTGTCGCATGCTGGTTATGCTGGAATCAAGTGTCCAGAGTTTTAGCAGTTATTTCAACAACGCTTTAAAAACAGAGACGTCCATATGTAGACTATCGCCAGTTGAATTTGAACACGGTTTCTGACAGGTTTCCTTTGCCATTGATTGCAGATCAAATAGCTAGACTAAGAGACGCGCAATACTTTACCTGCTTGGATATGGCAAGCGGATTTTATCACATTCCGATAAGTTTAAATTCTATTGAATATACGGCATTCGTTACACTAGATGGGCAATATAAATTTTTGTCCATGCCCTTTGCACTTAAAAACGCTCGTTCAGTGTTCCAAGGGGCAATTTTGAAAGCATTAGGAGATAGCATATTCGTACGTGATAGTTTACATGGATGATATCATGATCATAGCTCCAACCATAATTTAAGAAAAACTCGATTGCCTCAAGCAATTTTTGACTATCGAATCGAATAATTCAATTTGGCACACAAGCTACTCTTACTCATTTCTACCGACCTACTAAATTTGACTAAAATCGGACTAAAAACACGCAAAATATTCTTATAAACGAGTTTTACTAGGCGGTCTAAGGGGCGGAGTTGGTGCTAGAGTGCACGTTAATTTATAAGAGTGAGCGAGATAGCAGATGGTAGGAGGCATGCAAAAAGAATTTAATAAACATTTATGTACGTAGTACATACAAGTATGTAGTACATAGTCTGCCAAAGTCGGAAAGACGACTTACTTTCTGTAGGTCTTTTCCCTATCCTTAATCGGCTAGCGTATACCTTCTGTTTATTTATAAATATATACATTTAGACTGGTTTGCGAAGTCAACTACACCACTCCTGCTGGATTTGGCCAATCGTTACTGAAATTGTTCAAGTTTCAAGTACTTAAACCGCTTGATGTAAAGACCAAATTTTATAATGCGGAAATGGATGAAATATACCTAGAAGCTCAAATACAAAATGTTACGACTGGACCTTTTTGCCTAGAAAAGGTGGAATTGGATAACTCGGAACATTACACAGTCACATCCTTAAATACTCTTTCAAACGGAGAGTCCGTGTTAACCTCAAAACACATGCTGCAACCTAACAATAGCTGTCAGTTTCTTTATTGCATAAAGGTATGTACAAAATGTTTAAAACTAACAAGTGCACTTGTACATACATAAATTCACAGCCAAAATCTACTATTGCGAGATGCTCCAAAGTATTGCGTCAATTTACCAATGTGGGTAAGCTTGATATTGTTTGGCGATCTAGTCTGGGTGAAAGAGGAAAATTGCAAACAAGTCAATTGCAACGATTGGTAGGTATTTTATTTAATATTATAAAATATATTTCTAATAGACTTTTTTTTAGCCTTTTGAAAACGAAGATCTTTGTTTGGAAGTGGTAGATGCCAAAAACATAATTAAAATTGGATCAATATTTTCCTTTCTGTGTAGAGTCACAAATAGTTCTGATCATCCTATGAAATTGCATATTCATCTTGATATTAAAATGTTAACAAACAGCTATACTGGATCTGCTGATTTTCTTTTGGAGGTATTACAACCGGCGGAAAAGACCGAGTTTTCTTTATCAATTTCTCCTTCAAATTTGGGCCTAATCAGAGTATCACCGTTTTTACTGGTTGATACTCTACAAAACAGGCGGTATTATTTTGAAAAGGTAGTAGATGTTTTTGTTGTTGATGCAGACTACCACCAAGATGATGTATTTTTCCTTAATAAGTTAACTGAATACGAAAATTCACAGGAATTACTAAGAGAAAAGAAAATTCAACTGCAAGTTGTTTAGTTATGACGGCAGTACAATATAAGAAAATATATATTTATAAATATTCGTCTAAAATATGGACAAGCAAGCTTATAGATAATAGTAAATATATCCTTTTGTAGCTATTAAACATATAACCTTCTTTGAACAGATAAATAAAACACATAAAATCAGTATAATTATTGAGAAATTGTGTATCTGGATGCAGAAGAAGGAAGTTAGAAAGTTTTACTCTTTGATATATCGTGCGAATTACTAATGTTAAATCATATCAAAGCCGAAAAACCAGAATTTGTTTGGGTATTTTAAGAGAAACTTAGGAGGCGGTTGTAATTCAGCACTGCAACCATTTGTGTGACGGAAGTTAATTCAAAAACTAAGCAAAAAGGAAAGACGAAGAGAGCGAATCGCTATGTTTCTTAGCTCCAAACATGCTTGCTTAAAGTGCAAACCAAACAAATCAACAAATACAATTATTTTGGAAACAAATTTTTTTGTGCGAAAAAGGGTAGAAGACTCTGAGGGAATTGAGTGAATGAGGCGCACACAATGAATTCGATGTGTATGAATGTTTTTGTGTGTTGTGACTCATAACCAAGGTAGGTATTGGCAGTGCTGTGATACTACCGATGCTACGCAATGGTGTACGACTGTTGACATTGTGTTATGTGAGAAGGCATTACAAGGGTCTGCATTAATTTTGGCATTAAGCAAAGAGCTTGAAGGAACGGCAGTACAATGGCTGTCGCATGCTGGTTATGCTGGAATCAAATGTCCAGAGTTTAAGCAGTTATTTCAACAACGCTTTAAAAACAGAAACGTCCATATGTAGACTATCGCCAGTTGAATTTGAACACGGTTTCTGACAGGTTTCCTTTGCCATTGATTGCAGATCAAATAGCTAGACTAAGAGACGCGCAATACTTTACCTGCTTGGATATGGCAAGCGGATTTTATCACATTCCGATAAGTTTAAATTCCATTGAATATACGGCATTCGTTACACTAGATGGGCAATATAAATTTTTGTCCATGCCCTTTGCACTTAAAAACGCTCGTTCAGTGTTCCAAGGGGCAATTTTGAAAGCATTAGGAGATAGCATATTCGTACGTGATAGTTTACATGGATGATATCATGATCATAGCTCCAACCATAATATAAGAAAAACTCGATTGCCTCAAGCAATTTTTGACTATCGAATCGAATAATTCAATTTGGCACACAAGCTACTCTTACTCATTTCTACCGACCTACTAAATTTGACTAAAATCGGACTAAAAACACGCAAAATATTCTTATAAACGAGTTTTACTAGGCGGTCTAAGGGGCGGAGTTGGTGCTAGAGTGCACGTTAATTTATAAGAGTGAGCGAGATAGCAGATGGTAGGAGGCATGCAAAAAGAATTTAATAAACATTTATGTAAGTAGTACATACAAGTATGTAGTGCATAGTCTGCCAAAGTCGCAAAGACGACTTACTTTCTGTAGGTCTTTTCCCTATCCTTAATCGGCTAGCGTATACCTTCTGTTTATTTATAAATATATACATTTAGACTGGTTTGCGAAGTCAACTACACCACTCCTGCTGGATTTGGCCAATCGTTACGGAAATTGTTCAAGTTTCAAGTACTTAAACCGCTTGATGTAAAGACCAAATTTTATAATGCGGAAATGGATGAAATATACCTAGAAGCTCAAATACAAAATGTTACGACTGGACCTTTTTGCCTAGAAAAGGTGGAATTGGATAACTCGGAACATTACACAGTCACATCCTTAAATACTCTTTCAAACGGAGAGTCCGTGTTAACCTCAAAACACATGCTGCAACCTAACAATAGCTGTCAGTTTCTTTATTGCATAAAGGTATGTACAAAATGTTTAAAACTAACAAGTGCACTTGTACATACATAAATTCACAGCCAAAATCTACTATTGCGAGATGCTCCAAAGTATTGCGTCAATTTACCAATGTGGGTAAGCTTGATATTGTTTGGCGATCTAGTCTGGGTGAAAGAGGAAGATTGCAAACAAGTCAATTGCAACGATTGGTAGGTATTTTATTTAATATTATAAAATATATTTCTAATAGACTTTTTTTTAGCCTTTTGAAAACGAAGATCTTTGTTTGGAAGTGGTAGATGCCAAAAACATAATTAAAATTGGATCAATATTTTCCTTTCTGTGTAGAGTCACAAATAGTTCTGATCATCCTATGAAATTGCATATTCATCTTGATATTAAAATGTTAACAAACAGCTATACTGGATCTGCTGATTTTCTTTTGGAGGTATTACAACCGGCGGAAAAGACCGAGTTTTCTTTATCAATTTCTCCTTCAAATTTGGGCCTAATCAGAGTATCACCGTTGTTACTGGTTGATACTCTACAAAACAGGCGGTATTATTTTGAAAAGGTAGTAGATGTTTTTGTTGTTGATGCAGACTACCACCAAGATGATGTATTTTTCCTTAATAAGTTAACTGAATACGAAAATTCACAGGAATTACTAAGAGAAAAGAAAATTCAACTGCAAGTTGTTTAGTTATGACGGCAGTACAATATAAGAAAATATATATTTATAAATATTCGTCTAAAATATGGACAAGCAAGCTATAGATAATGGTAAATATATCCTTTTGTAGCTATTAAACATATAACCTTCTTTGAACAGATAAATAAAACACATAAAATCAGTATAATTATTGAGAAATTGTGTATCTGGATGCAGAAGAAGGAAGTTAGAAAGTTTTACTCTTTGATATATCGTGCGAGTTACTAATGTTAAATCATATCAAAGCCGAAAAACCAGAATTTGTTTGGGTATTTTAAGAGAAACTTAGGAGGCGGTTGTAATTCAGCACTGCAACCATTTGTGTGACGGAAGTTAATTCAAAAACTAAGCAAAAAGGAAAGACGAAGAGAGCGAATCGCTATGTTTCTTAGCTCCATACATGCTTGCTTAAAGTGCAAACCAAACAAATCAACAAATACAATTATTTTGGAAACAAATTTTTTTGTGCGAAAAAGGGTAGAAGACTCTGAGGGAATCGAGTGAGTGAGGCGCACACAATGAATTCGATGTGTATGAATGTTTTTGTGTGTTGTGACTCATAACCAAGGTAGGTATTGGCAGTGCTGTGATACTACCGATGCTACGCAATGGTGTACGACTGTTGACATTGTGTTATGTGAGAAGGCATTACAAGGGTCTGCATTAATTTTGGCATTAAGCAAAGAGCTTGAAGGAACGGCAGTACAATGGCTGTCGCATGCTGGTTATGCTGGAATCAAATGTCCAGAGTTTTAGCAGTTATTTCAACAACACTTTAAAAACAGAGACGTCCATATGTAGACTATCGCCAGTTGAATTTGAACACGGTTTCTGACATGTTTCCTTTGCCATTGATTGCAGATCAAATAGCTAGACTAAGAGACGCGCAATACTTTACCTGCTTGGATATGGCAAGCGGATTTTATCACATTCCGATAAGTTTAAATTCTATTGAATATACGGCATTCGTTACACTAGATGGGCAATATAAATTTTTGTCCATGCCCTTTGCACTTAAAAACGCTCGTTCAGTGTTCCAAGGGGCAATTTTGAAAGCATTAGGAGATAGCATATTCGTACGTGATAGTTTACATGGATGATATCATGATCATAGCTCCAACCATAATTTAAGAAAAACTCGATTGCCTCAAGCAATTTTTGACTATCGAATCGAATAATTCAATTTGGCACACAAGCTACTCTTACTCATTTCTACCGACCTACTAAATTTGACTAAAATCGGACTAAAAACACGCAAAATATTCTTATAAACGAGTTTTACTAGGCGGTCTAAGGGGCGGAGTTGGTGCTAGAGTGCACGTTAATTTATAAGAGTGAGCGAGATAGCAGATGGTAGGAGGCATGCAAAAAGAATTTAATAAACATTAATGTACGTAGTACATACAAGTATGTAGTACATAGTCTGCCAAAGTCGGAAAGATGACTTACTTTCTGTAGGTCTTTTCCCTATCCTTAATCGGCTAGCGTATACCTTCTGTTTATTTATAAATATATACATTTAGACTGGTTTGCGAAGTCACCTACACCACTCCTGCTGGATTTGGCCAATCGTTACGGAAATTGTTCAAGTTTCAAGTACTTAAACCGCTTGATGTAAAGACCAAATTTTATAATGCGGAAATGGATGAAATATACCTAGAAGCTCAAATACAAATTGTTACGACTGGACCTTTTTGCCTAGAAAAGGTGGGATTGGATAACTCGGAACATTACACAGTCACATCCTTAAATACTCTTTCAAACGGAGAGTCCGTGTTAACCTCAAAACACATGCTGCAACCTAACAATAGCTGTCAGTTTCTTTATTGCATAAAGGTATGTACAAAATGTTTAAAACTAACAAGTGCACTTGTACATATATAAATTCACAGCCAAAATCTACTATTGCGAGATGCTCCAAAGTATTGCGTCAATTTACCAATGTGGGTAAGCTTGATATTGTTTGGCGATCTAGTCTGGGTGAAAGAGGAAGATTGCAAACAAGTCAATTGCAACGATTGGTAGGTATTTTATTTAATATTATAAAATATATTTCTAATAGACTTTTTTTTAGCCTTTTGAAAACGAAGATCTTTGTTTGGAAGTGGTAGATGCCAAAAACATAATTAAAATTGGATCAATATTTTCCTTTCTGTGTAGAGTCACAAATAGTTCTGATCATCCTATGAAATTGCATATTCATCTTGATATTAAAATGTTAACAAACAGCTATACTGGATCTGCTGATTTTCTTTTGGAGGTATTACAACCGGCGGAAAAGACCGAGTTTTCTTTATCAATTTCTCCTTCAAATTTGGGCCTAATCAGAGTATCACCGTTGTTACTGGTTGATACTCTACAAAACAGGCGGTATTATTTTGAAAAGGTAGTAGATGTTTTTGTTGTTGATGCAGACTACCACCAAGATGTTGTATTTTTCCTTAATAAGTTAACTGAATACGAAAATTCACAGGAATTACTAAGAGAAAAGAAAATTCAACTGCAAGTTGTTTAGTTATGACGGCAGTACAATATAAGAAAATATGGATTTATAAATATTCGTCTAAAATATGGACAAGCAAGCTTATAGATAATGGTAAATATATCCTTTTGTAGCTATTAAACATATAACCTTCTTTGAACAGATAAATAAAACACATAAAATCAGTATAATTATTGAGAAATTGTGTATCTGGATGCAGAAGAAGGAAGTTAGAAAGTTTTACTCTTTGATATATCGTGCGAGTTACTAATGTTAAATCATATCAAAGCCGAAAAACCAGAATTTGTTTGGGTATTTTAAGAGAAACTTAGGAGGCGGTTGTAATTCAGCACTGCAACCATTTGTGTGACGGAAGTTAATTCAAAAACTAAGCAAAAAGGAAAGACGAAGAGAGCGAATCGCTATGTTTCTTAGCTCCAAACATGCTTGCTTAAAGTGCAAACCAAACAAATCAACAAATACAATTATTTTGGAAACAAATTTTTTTGTGCGAAAAAGGGTAGAAGACTCTGAGGGAATTGAGTGAGTGAGGCGCACACAATGAATTCGATGTGTATGAATGTTTTTGTGTGTTGTGACTCATAACCAAGGTAGGTATTGGCAGTGCTGTGATACTACCGATGCTACGCAATGGTGTACGACTGTTGACATTGCGTTATGTGAGAAGGCATTACAAGGGTCTGAAGGGTCTGCATTAATTTTGGCATTAAGCAAAGAGCTTGAAGGAACGGCAGTACAATGGCTGTCGCATGCTGGTTATGCTGGAATCAAATGTCCAGAGTTTAAGCAGTTATTTCAACAACGCTTTAAAAACAGAAACGTCCATATGTAGACTATCGCCAGTGGAATTTGAACACGGTTTCTGACAGGTTTCCTTTGCCATTGATTGCAGATCAAATAGCTAGACTAAGAGACGCACAATACTTTACCTGCTTGGATATGGCAAGCGGATTTTATCACATTCCGATAAGTTTAAATTCTATTGAATATACGGCATTCGTTACACTAGATGGGCAATATAAATTTTTGTCCATGCCCTTTGCACTTAAAAACGCTCGTTACATGGATGATATCATGATCATAGCTCCAACCATAATTTAAGAAAAACTCGATTGCCTCAAGCAATTTTTGACTATCGAATCGAATAATTCAATTTGGCACACAAGCTACTCTTACTCATTTCTACCAAACTACTAAATTTGACTAAAATCGGACTAAAAACACGCAAAATATTTTTATAAACGAGTTTTACTAGGCGGTCTAAGGGGCGGAGTTGGCGTCAGAGTGCACGTGAGTTTATAAGAGTGAGCGAGATAGCATATGGTAGGAGGCATGCAAAAAGAATTTAATAAACACTTATGTACGTAGTACATACAAGTATGTAGTACATAGTCTGCCAAAGTCGGAAAGACGACTTACTTTCTGTAGGTCTTTTCCCTATCCTTAATCGGCTAGCGTATACCTGTTGTTTATTTAAATACTCTTCCAAATGGAGAGTCCGTGTTAACCTCAAAACACATGCTGCAGCCTAACAATAGCTGTCAGTTTCTTTATTGTATAAAGGTGTGTACAGAATGTTTAAAAGTAACAAGTGTACTTGTACATACATAAATTTTGATAACAAAGATCTTTGTTTGGAAGTGATAGATGCCAAAAAACGTAATTAAAGTTGGATCAATATTTTGCTTTCTGTGTAGAGTCACAAATAGTTCTGATCATCCTATGAAATTGCATATTCATATTGAAACTAAAATGTTAACAAGCAGCTATACTGGATCTGCTGATTTTCTTTTGGAGGTATTACAACCGGCGGAAAAGACCGAGTTTTCTTTATCAATTTCTCCTTCAAATGTGGGCCTAATCAGAGTATCACCGTTGTTACTGGTTGATACTCTACAAAACAGGCGGTATTATTTTAAAAAGGTAGTAGATGTTTTAGTTGATGATGCAGACTACCACCAAGATGATGTATTTTTCCTCAATAAGTTAACTGAATACGAAAATTCACAGGAATTACTAAGAGAAAAGAAAATTCAATTGCAAGTTGTTTAGTTATGATGGCAGTACAACATAAGAATATATATATTTATAAACATTCGTCTAAAATATGGACAAGCAAGCTTATAGATAATGGTAAATATATCCTTTTGTAGCTATTAAACATATAACCTTCTTTGAACAGATAAATAAAACACATAAAATCAGGATAATTATTGAGAAATTGTGTATCTGGATGCAGAAGAAGGAAGTTAGAAAGTTTTTTTCTTTGATATATCGTGCGAGTTACTAATGTTAAATCATATCAAAGCCGAAAAACCAGAATTTGTTTGGGTATTTTAAGAGAAACTTAGGAGGCGGTTGTAATTCAGCACTGCAACCATTTGTGTGACGGAAGTTAATTCAAAAACTAAGCAAAAAGGAAAGACGAAGAGAGCGAATCGCTCAGTTTCTTAGCTCCAAACATGCTTGCTTAAAGTGCAAACCAAACAAATCGACAAATACAATTATTTTGGAAACAAATTTTTTTGTGCGAAAAAGGGTAGAAGACTCTGAGGGAATTGAGTGAGTGAGGCGCACACAATGAATTCGATGTGTATGAATGTTTTTGTGTGTTGTGACTCATAACCAAGGTAGGTATTGGCAGTGCTGTGATACTACCGATGCTACGCAATGGTGTACGACTGTTGACATTGTGTTATGTGAGAAGGCATTACAAGGGTCTGCATTAATTTTGGCATTAAGCAAAGAGCTTGAAAGAACGGCAGTACAATGGCTGTCGCATGCTGGTTATGCTGGAATCAAATGTCCAGAGTTTTAGCAGTTATTTCAACAACACTTTAAAAACAGAGACGTCCATATGTAGACTATCGCCAGTTGAATTTGAACACGGTTTCTGACAGGTTTCCTTTACCATTGATTGCAGATCAAATAGCTAGACTAAGAGACGCGCAATACTTTACCTGCTTGGATATGGCAAGCGGATTTTATCACATTCCGATAAGTTTAAATTCTATTGAATATACGGCATTCGTTACACTAGATGGGCAATATAAATTTTTGTCCATGCCCTTTGCACTTAAAAACTCTCGTTCAGTGTTCCAAGGGGCAATTTTGAAAGCATTAGGAGATAGCATGTTCGTACGTGATAGTTTACATGGATGATATCATGATCATAGCTCCAACCATAATTTAAGAAAAACTCGATTGCCTCAAGCAATTTTTGACTATCGAATCGAATAATTCAATTTGGCACACAAGCTACTCTTACTCATTTCTACCGACCTACTAAATTTGACTAAAATCGGATTAAAAACACGTAAAATATTCTTATAAACGAGTTTTACTAGGCGGTCTAAGGGGCGGAGTTGGTGCTAGAGTGCACGTTAATTTATAAGAGTGAGCGAGATAGCAGATGGTAGGAGGCATGCAAAAAGAATTTAATAAACATTTATGTACGTAGTACATACAAGTATGTAGTACATAGTCTGCCAAAGTCGGAAAGACGACTTACTTTCTGTAGGTCTTTTCCCTATCCTTAATCGGCTAGCGTATACCTTCTGTTTATTTATAAATATATACATTTAGACTGGTTTGCGAAGTCAACTACACCACTCCTGCTGGATTTGGCCAATCGTTACGGAAATTGTTCAAGTTTCAAGTACTTAAACCGCTTGATGTAAAGACCAAATTTTATAATGCGGAAATGGATGAAATATACCTAGAAGCTCAAATACAAAATGTTACGACTGGACCTTTTTGCCTTTTGTTTGGAAGTGATAGATGCCAAAAACATAATTAAAATTGGATCAATATTTTCCTTTCTGTGTAGAGTCACAAATAGTTCTGATCATCCTATGAAATTGCATATTCATCTTGATACTAAAATGTTAACAAACAGCTATACTGGATCTGCTGATTTTCTTTTGGAGGTATTACAACAGGCGGAAAAGACCGAGTTTTCTTTATCAATTTCTCCTTCAAATTTGGGCCTAATCAGAGTATCACCGTTGTTACTGGTTGATACTCTACAAAACAGGCGGTATTATTTTAAAAAGGTAGTAGATGTTTTAGTTGATGATGCAGACTACCACCAAGATGATGTATTTTTCCTCAATAAGTTAACTGAATACGAAAATTCACAGGAATTACTAAGAGAAAAGAAAATTCAATTGCAAGTTGTTTAGTTATGATGGCAGTACAACATAAGAATATATATATTTATAAATATTCGTCTAAAATATGGACAAGCAAGCTTATAGATAATGGTAAATATATCCTTTTGTAGCTATTAAACATATAACCTTCTTTGAACAGATAAATAAAACACATAAAATCAGGATAATTATTGAGAAATTGTGTATCTGGATGCAGAAGAAGGAAGTTAGAAAGTTTTACTCTTTGATATATCGTGCGAGTTACTAATGTTAAATCATATCAAAGCCGAAAAACCAGAATTTGTTTGGGTATTTTAAGAGAAACTTAGGAGGCGGTTGTAATTCAGCACTGCAACCATTTGTGTGACGGAAGTTAATTCAAAAACTAAGCAAAAAGGAAAGACGAAGAGAGCGAATCGCTATGTTTCTTAGCTCCAAACATGCTTGCTTAAAGTGCAAACCAAACAAATCAACAAATACAATTATTTTGGAAACAAATTTTTTTGTGCGAAAAAGGGTAGAAGACTCTGAGGGAATTGAGTGAGTGAGGCGCACACAATGAATTCGATGTGTATGAATGTTTTTGTGTGTTGTGACTCATAACCAAGGTAGGTATTGGCAGTGCTGTGATACTACCGATGCTACGCAATGGTGTACGACTGTTGACATTGTGTTATGTGAGAAGGCATTACAAGGTTCTGCATTAATTTTGGCATTAAGCAAAGAGCTTGAAAGAACGGCAGTACAATGGCTGTCGCATGCTGGTTATGCTGGAATCAAATGTCCAGAGTTTTAGCAGTTATTTCAACAACGCTTTAAAAACAGAGACGTCCATATGTAGACTATCGCCAGTTGAATTTGAACACGGTTTCTGACAGGTTTCCTTTACCATTGATTGCAGATCAAATAGCTAGACTAAGAGACGCGCAATACTTTACCTGCTTGGATATGGCAAGCGGATTTTATCACATTCCGATAAGTTTAAATTCTATTGAATATACGGCATTCGTTACACTAGATGGGCAATATAAATTTTTGTCCATGCCCTTTGCACTTAAAAACTCTCGTTCAGTGTTCCAAGGGGCAATTTTGAAAGCATTAGGAGATAGCATATTCGTACGTGATAGTTTACATGGATGATATCATGATCATAGCTCCAACCATAATTTAAGAAAAACTCGATTGCCTCAAGCAATTTTTGACTATCGAATCGAATAATTCAATTTGGCACACAAGCTACTCTTACTCATTTCTACCGACCTACTAAATTTGACTAAAATCGGATTAAAAACACGTAAAATATTCTTATAAACGAGTTTTACTAGGCGGTCTAAGGGGCGGAGTTGGTGCTAGAGTGCACGTTAATTTATAAGAGTGAGCGAGATAGCAGATGGTAGGAGGCATGCAAAAAGAATTTAATAAACATTTATGTACGTAGTACATACAAGTATGTAGTACATAGTCTGCCAAAGTCGGAAAGACGACTTACTTTCTGTAGGTCTTTTCCCTATCCTTAATCGGCTAGCGTATACCTTCTGTTTATTTATAAATATATACATTTAGACTGGTTTGCGAAGTCAACTACACCACTCCTGCTGGATTTGGCCAATCGTTACGGAAATTGTTCAAGTTTCAAGTACTTAAACCGCTTGATGTAAAGACCAAATTTTATAATGCGGAAATGGATGAAATATACCTAGAAGCTCAAATACAAAATGTTACGACTGGACCTTTTTGCCTTTTGTTTGGAAGTGATAGATGCCAAAAACATAATTAAAATTGGATCAATATTTTCCTTTCTGTGTAGAGTCACAAATAGTTCTGATCATCCTATGAAATTGCATATTCATCTTGATACTAAAATGTTAACAAACAGCTATACTGGATCTGCTGATTTTCTTTTGGAGGTATTACAACAGGCGGAAAAGACCGAGTTTTCTTTATCAATTTCTCCTTCAAATTTGGGCCTAATCAGAGTATCACCGTTGTTACTGGTTGATACTCTACAAAACAGGCGGTATTATTTTGAAAAGGTAGTAGATGTTTTTGTTGTTGATGCAGACTACCACCAAGATGATGTATTTTTCCTTAATAAGTTAACTGAATACGAAAATTCACAGGAATTACTAAGAGAAAAGAAAATTCAACTGCAAGTTGTTTAGTTATGACGGCAGTACAATATAAGAAAATATATATTTATAAATATTCGTCTAAAATATGGACAAGCAAGCTAATAATAATGGTAAATATATCCTTTTGTAGCTATTAAACATATAACCTTCTTTGAACAGATAAATAAAACACATAAAATCAGTATAATTATTGAGAAAGTGTGTATCTGGATGCAGAAGAAGGAAGTTAGAAAGTTTTACTCTTTGATATATCGTGCGAATTACTAATGTTAAATCATATCAAAGCCGAAAAACCAGAATTTATTTGGGTATTTTAAGAGAAACTTAGGAGGCGGTTGTAATTCAGCACTGCAACCATTTGTGTGACGGAAGTTACTTCAAAAACTAAGCAAAAAGGAAAAACGAAGAGAGCGAATCGCTATGTTTCTTAGCTCCAAACATGCTTGCTTAAAGTGCAAATCAAACAAATCAACAAGTACAATTATTTTGGAAACAAATTTTTTTGTGCGAAAAAGGGTAGAAGACTCTAAACAGATAAATCAAATGTCCAGAGTTTAAGCAGTTATTTCAACAACGCTTTAAAAACAAAAACGTCCATATGTAGACTATCGTCAGTTGAATTTGAACACGGTTTCTGACAGGTTTCCTTTGCCATTGATTGCAGATCAAATAGCTAGACTAAGAGACGCACAATACTTTACCTGCTTGGATATGGCAAGCGGATTTTATCACATTCCGATAAGTTTAAATTCTATTGAATATACGGCATTCGTTACACTAGATGGGCAATATAAATTTTTGTCCATGCCCTTTGCACTTAAAAACGCTCGTTCAGTGTTCCAAGGGGCAATTTTGAAAGCATTAGGAGATAGCATATTCGTACGTGATAGTTTACATGGATGATATCATGATCATAGCTCCAACCATAATTTAAGAAAAACTCGATTGCCTCAAGCAATTTTTGACTATCGAATCGAATAATTCAATTTGGCACACAAGCTACTCTTACTCATTTCTACCGACCTACTAAATTTGACTAAAATCGGACTAAAAACACGCAAAATATTCTTATAAACGAGTTTTACTAGGCGGTCTAAGGGGCGGAGTTGGCGTCAGAGTGCACGTGAGTTTATAAGAGTGAGCGAGATAGCATATGGTAGGAGGCATGTAAAAAGAATTTAATAAACATTTATGTACGTAGTACATACAAGTATGTAGTACATAGTCTGCCAAAGTCGGAAAGACGACTTACTTTCTGTAGGTCTTTTCCCTATTCTTAATCGGCTTGCGTATACCTGTTGTTTATTTATAAATATATACATTTAGACTGGTTTGCGAAGTCAACTACACCAGTCCTGCTGGATTTGACCAATCGTTACGGAAATTGTTCAAATTTAAAGTACTTAAACCACTTGATGTAAAGACCAAATTTTATAATGCGGAAATGGATGAAATATACCTACAAGCTCAAGTACAAAATGTGGACCTTTTTGCCTAGAAAAGGTGGAATTGGATAACTCGGAACATAACACAATCACATCCCTAAATACTCTTCCAAATGGAGAGTCCGTGTTAACCTCAAAACACATGCTGCAGCCTAACAATAGCTGTCAGTTTCTTTATTGCATAAAGGTGTGTACAGAATGTTTAAGACTAACAAGTGTACTTGTGATAACAAAGATCTTTGTTTGGAAGTGATAGATGCCAAAAAACGTAATTAAAGTTGGATCAATATTTTCCTTTCTGTGTAGAGTCACAAATAGTTCTGATCATCCTATGAAATTGCATATTCATATTGATACTAAAATGTTAACAAACAGCTATACTGGATCTGCTGATTTTCTTTTGGAGGTATTACAACCGGCGGAAAAGACCGAGTTTTCTTTATCAATTTCTCCTTCAAATGTGGGCCTAATCAGAGTATCACCGTTGTTACTGGTTGATACTCTACAAAACAGGCGGTATTATTTTGAAAAGGTAGTAGATGTTTTTGTTGATGATGCAGACTACCACCAAGATGATGTATTTTTCCTCAATAAGTTAACTGAATACGAAAATTCACAGGAATTACTAAGAGAAAAGAAAATTCAATTGCAAGTTGTTTAGTTATGATGGCAGTACAACATAAGAATATATATATTTATAAATATTCGTCTAAAATATGGACAAGCAAGCTTATAGATAATGGTAAATATATCCTTTTGTAGCTATTAAACATATAACCTTCTTTGAACAGATAAATAAAACACATAAAATCAGTATAATTATTGAGAAATTGTGTATCTGGATGCAGAAGAAGGAAGTTAAAAAGTTTTACTCTTTGATATATCGTGCGAATTACTAATGTTAAATCATATCAAAGCCGAAAAACCAGAATTTATTTGGGTATTTTAAGAGAAACTTAGGAGGCGGTTGTAATTCAGCACTGCAACCATTTGTGTGACGGAAGTTACTTCAAAAACTAAGCAAAAAGGAAAAACGAAGAGAGCGAATCGCTATGTTTCTTAGCTCCAAACATGCTTGCTTAAAGTGCAAATCAAACAAATCAACAAGTACAATTATTTTGGAAACAAATTTTTTTGTGCGAAAAAGGGTAGAAGACTCTAAACAGATAAATCAAATGTCCAGAGTTTAAGCAGTTATTTCAACAACGCTTTAAAAACAGAAACGTCCATATGTAGACTATCGCCAGTTGAATTTGAACACGGTTTCTGACAGGTTTCCTTTGCCATTGATTGCAGATCAAATAGCTAGACTAAGAGACGCACAATACTTTACCTGCTTGGATATGGCAAGCGGATTTTATCACATTCCGATAAGTTTAAATTCTATTGAATATACGGCATTCGTTACACTAGATGGGCAATATAAATTTTTGTCCATGCCCTTTGCACTTAAAAACGCTCGTTCAGTGTTCCAAGGGGCAATTTGGAAAGCATTAGGAGATAGCATATTCGTACGTGATAGTTTACATGGATGATATCATGATCATAGCTCCAACCATAATTTAAGAAAAACTCGATTGCCTCAAGCAATTTTTGACTATCGAATCGAATAATTCAATTTGGCACACAAACTACTCTTACTCATTTCTACGGACCTACTAAGTTTGACTAAAATCGGACTAAAAACACGCAAAATATTCTTATAAACGAGTTTTACTAGGCGGTCTAAGGGGCGGAGTTGGTGCTAGAGTGCACGTTAATTTATAAGAGTGAGCGAGATAGCAGATGGTAGGAGGCATGCAAAAAGAATTTAATAAACATTTATGTACGTAGTACATACAAGTATGTAGTACATAGTCTGCCAAAGTCGGAAAGACGACTTACTTTCTGTAGGTCTTTTCCCTATCCTTAATCGGCTAGCGTATACCTTCTGTTTATTTATAAATATATACATTTAGACTGGTTTGCGAAGTCAACTACACCACTCCTGCTGGATTTGGCCAATCGTTACTGAAATTGTTCAAGTTTCAAGTACTTAAACCGCTTGATGTAAAGACCAAATTTTATAATGCGGAAATGGATGAAATATACCTAGAAGCTCAAATACAAAATGTTACGACTGGACCTTTTTGCCTAGAAAAGGTGGAATTGGATAACTCGGAACATTACACAGTCACATCCTTAAATACTCTTTCAAACGGAGAGTCCGTGTTAACCTCAAAACACATGCTGCAACCTAACAATAGCTGTCAGTTTCTTTATTGCATAAAGGTATGTACAAAATGTTTAAAACTAACAAGTGCACTTGTACATACATAAATTCACAGCCAAAATCTACTATTGCGAGATGCTCCAAAGTATTGCGTCAATTTACCAATGTGGGTAAGCTTGATATTGTTTGGCGATCTAGTCTGGGTGAAAGAGGAAGATTGCAAACAAGTCAATTGCAACGATTGGTAGGTATTTTATTTAATATTATAAAATATATTTCCAACTAGAGACCCGGCGAACTTTGTTTCGCCTTAATAATGACAATAAATAAGCAGATTGTGTTTTTTTTTTTTTTTTGGAAAAAATACAAAAGAAAATTAACTAACTGCATTAATCATTCATTATTATTTCTGTATTTAGTACATAGGTTGCTCTTCAAGTGTCTTCAGACACTTATTTTATTATTTATTTTAGAAAAAAACTTGGAGCTTTTTGGCCACTCAAATATTTTTTGATCGTTAATAAATCCCACCACAATATTTAGAAAAAATCTTTAAAGGCTCACCAAAGTTTTTAAAGGTACCTTTTTTCTTAACAAACACAAAACATGTGTTTTTTCGCGCGTGTAATATGATCTGCTGCATGTAGTGTTTTGCAGAAATTGAAATAAAAAATCGATAAAAGCAATCCAGCTCAATAAAAATTGTTACAAAATATACCATACGAATAAATAAATTTAACAATTCTATTCAATACTTTACTCAAGAGATCCTTGAGACACTCATTACATTTTTTGCACCTGGAAGCTAAACGAAAACTTGTAGATTTTTTTCTGATTTCATTTTTGAGTTTAGAAGCCTTTATTTTCTTTAAAAAAATCTTCTTATTTTCCCCCAATAGTTTAGAAAACAGTACCTTGTGATACACGACATTTTTTGTTTTATTATCGACGCAAAACAAACAACGCAGATGGTCTTCCGACCCGTGAACATGCCACGTATAATTGACCATGGGCAAAACATGAATGTTCCAGATTTAAACCACAAACTTTTAAGGATTGGCCTTGTGATTTGTTGATGGTCATGGCAAATGCAAGACGTATCAGAAATTGAAGTCTTTTAAATTAAAACGGCATATCGGTTGGGATCATCGGGATCCTCGGAATGAGAACTTCCTCACCTTTGAATTTTCTTATCATTATCGTAGCGTAAATTACATTGTTGATCAATTTGCTTACCACCAACCGCGTACCGTTGTACAGTTTTGGTTGGTTTATGTTTCGAAGCATGATTACTACGGAGCCAACCTTTAGGCGCAAATTGTGCGGTGGTAAGCCAGTCACGTCCAAAGTTTAAAAACTCAATTGGATAGTTGGTGGCTTCATCTTGATTTGTGACGCAGTCAATAGATTTGAATGAATGCATTGTTCCAATGATCTTATTTTGAATTATGTAGTTCAGGTCATCTACATCTTTATTCTTAGCCGCTAAAATTGCTCGCTCACTCAACCATTCATTATTTTTGTAGTTAGAAATAATATTTGGAAATACATTGATAACCGTTTTTACTGGTTGATACTCTACAAAACAGGCGGTATTATTTTGAAAAGGTAGTAGATGTTTTTGTTGATGATGCAGACTACCACCAAGATGATGTATTTTTCCTCAATAAGTTAACTGAATACGAAAATTCACAGGAATTACTAAGAGAAAAGAAAATTCAATTGCAAGTTGTTTAGTTATGATGGCAGTACAACATAAGAATATATATATTTATAAATATTCGTCTAAAATATGGACAAGCAAGCTTATAGATAATGGTAAATATCCTTTTGTAGCTATTAAACATATAACCTTCTTTGAACAGATAAATAAAACACATAAAATCAGGATAATTATTGAGAAATTGTGTATCTGGATGCAGAAGAAGGAAGTTAGAAAGTTTTACTCTTTGATATATCGTGCGAGTTACTAATGTTAAATCATATCAAAGCCGTAAAACCAGAATTTGTTTGGGTATTTTAAGAGAAACTTAGGAGGCGGTTGTAATTCAGCACTGCAACCATTTGTGTGACGGAAGTTAATTCAAAAACTAAGCAAAAAGGAAAGACGAAGAGAGCGAATCGCTATGTTTCTTAGCTCCAAACATGCTTGCTTAAAGTGCAAACCAAACAAATCAACAAATACAATTATTTTGGAAACAAATTTTTTTGTGCGAAAAAGGGTAGAAGACTCTGAGGGAATTGAGTGAGTGAGGCGCACACAATGAATTCGATGTGTATGAATGTTTTTGTGTGTTGTGACTCATAACCAAGGTAGGTATTGGCAGTGCTGTGATACTACCGATGCTACGCAATGGTGTACGACTGTTGACATTGTGTTATGTGAGAAGGCATTATAAGGGTCTGCATTAATTTTGGCATTAAGCAAAGAGCTTGAAGGAACGGCAGTACAATGGCTGTCGCATGCTGGTTATGTCCAGAGTTTTAGCAGTTATTTCAACAACGCTTTAAAAACAGAGACGTCCATATGTAGACTATCGCCAGTTGAATTTGAACACGGTTTCTGACAGGTTTCCTTTGCCATTGATTGCAGATCAAATAGCTAGACTAAGAGACGCGCAATACTTTACCTGCTTGGATATGGCAAGCGGATTTTATCACATTCCGATAAGTTTAAATTCTATTGAATATACGGCATTCGTTACACTAGATGGGCAATATAAATTTTTGTCCATGCCCTTTGCACTTAAAAACGCTCGTTCAGTGTTCCAAGGGGCTATTTTGAAAGCATTAGGAGATAGCATATTCGTACGTGATAGTTTACATGGATGATATCATGATCATAGCTCCAACCATAATTTAAGAAAAACTCGATTGCCTCAAGCAATTTTTGACTATCGAATCGAATAATTCAATTTGGCACACAAGCTACTCTTACTCATTTCTACCGACCTACTAAATTTGACTAAAATCGGACTAAAAACACGCAAAATATTCTTATAAACGAGTTTTACTAGGCGGTCTAAGGGGCGGAGTTGGTGTCAGAGTGCACGTGAGTTTATAAGAGTGAGCGAAATAGCATATGGTAGGAGGCATGCAAAAAGAGTTTAATAAACATATGTATATGTACGTAGTACATACAAGTATGTAGTACATAGTCTGCCAAAGTCGGAAAGACGACTTACTTTCTGTAGGTCTTTTCCCTATCCTTAATCGGCTAGCGTATACCTTCTGTTTATTTATAAATATATACATTTAGACTGGTTTGCGAAGTCAACTACACCACTCCTGCTGGATTTGGTCAATCGTTACGGAAATTGTTCAAGTTTAAAGTGCTTAAACCACATGTAAAGACCAAATTTTATAATGCGGAAATGGATGAAATATACCTTCAATCTCAAATACAAAATGTTACGACTGGACCTTTTTGACTAGAAAAGGTGGAATATAATACTTAACCTCAAAACACATGCTGCAGCCTAACAATAGCTGTCAGTTTCTTTATTGCATAAAGGTATTTTTTAAAACTAACAAGTGCACTTGTACATACATAAATTCACAGCCAAAATCTACTATTGCGAGATGCTCCAAAGTATTGCGTCAATTTACCAATGTGGGTAAGCTTGATATTGTTTGGCGATCTAGTCTGGGTGAAAGAGGAAGATTGCAAACAAGTCAATTGCAACGATTGGTAGGTATTTTATTTAATATTATAAAATATATTTCCAACTAGAGACCCGGCGAACTTTGTTTCGCCTTAATAATGACAATAAATAAGCAGATTGTGTTTTTTTTTTTTTTTTGGAAAAAATACAAAAGAAAATTAACTAACTGCATTAATCATTCATTATTATTTCTGTATTTAGTACATAGGTTGCTCTTCAAGTGTCTTCAGACACTTATTTTATTATTTATTTTAGAAAAAAACTTGGAGCTTTTTGGCCACTCAAATATTTTTTGATCGTTAATAAATCCCACCACAATATTTATAAAAAATCTTTAAAGGCTCACCAAAGTTTTTAAAGGTACCTTTTTTCTTAACAAACACAAAACATGTGTTTTTTCGCGCGTGTAATATGATCTGCTGCATGTAGTGTTTTGCAGAAATTGAAATAAAAAATCGATAAAAGCAATCCAGCTCAATAAAAATTGTTACAAAATATACCATACGAATAAATAAATTTAACAATTCTATTCAATACTTTACTCAAGAGATCCTTGAGACACTCATTACATTTTTTGCACCTGGAAGCTAAACGAAAACTTGTAGATTTTTTTCTGATTTCATTTTTGAGTTTAGAAGCCTTTATTTTCTTTAAAAAAATCTTCTTATTTTCCCCCAATAGTTTAGAAAACAGTACCTTGTGATACACGACATTTTTTGTTTTATTATCGACGCAAAACAAACAACGCAGATGGTCTTCCGACCCGTGAACATGCCACGTATAATTGACCATGGGCAAAACATGAATGTTCCAGATTTAAACCACAAACTTTTAAGGATTGGCCTTGTGATTTGTTGATGGTCATGGCAAATGCAAGACGTATTAGAAATTGAAGTCTTTTAAATTCAAACGGCATATCGGTTGGGATCATCGGGATCCTCGGAATGAGAACTTCCTCACCTTTGAATTTTCTTATCATTATCGTAGCGTAAATTACATTGTTGATCAATTTGCTTACCACCAACCGCGTACCGTTGTACAGTTTTGGTCGGTTTATGTTTCGAAGCATGATTACTACGGAGCCAACCTTTAGGCGCAAATTGTGCGGTGGTAAGCCAGTCACGTCCAAAGTTTAAAAACTCAATTGGATAGTTGGTGGCTTCATCTTGATTTGTGACGCAGTCAATAGATTTGAATGAATGCATTGTTCCAATGATCTTATTTTGAATTATGTAGTTCAGGTCATCTACATCTTTATTCTTAGCCGCTAAAATTGCTCGCTCACTCAACCATTCATTATTTTTGTAGTTAGAAATAATATTTGGAAATACATTGATAACCGTTTTTACTGGTTGATACTCTACAAAACAGGCGGTATTATTTTGAAAAGGTGGTAGATGTTTTTGTTGTTGATGCAGACTACCACCAAGATGATGTATTTTTCCTCAATAAGTTAACTGAATACGAAAATTCACAGGAATTACTAAGAGAAAAGAAAATTCAACTGCAAGTTGTTTAGTTATGATGGCAGTACAATATAAGAAAATATATATTTATAAATATTCGTCTAAAATATGGACAAGCAAGCTTATAGATAATGGTAAATATATCCTTTTGTAGCTATTAAACATTGTGACGAGTCACATTTTTTTTGCTGGAATCTAAACTACGCCCCTATGGGGCCCCTTTTTTTTTTTTCGTGTATTTTGACACGCCCATGGAGGGCACATTAAATATCCCAACACCCAAACTAACTAGTTCTTTTTTCTGATAGGCAATACTTACGATCGCCGCCTCCCTCTCTTTCTAGCTACCGTCTTGATGCGGCTGCAGCGTCGCGGAGAGCAACCTCCCGACAGCGGACGCTGCGCTGCATGTCGACGCTAAAGAGACCATGAGAAAATCGAAAGTGAAAGAGAGAGACGGCGATCGTGACGAGTGCCAAAGCACAAGACGCGTCGTATGTTTTCACCGTTAGGACATAAGTAGGCAGAGCAAGGGTGGGTTTGAACAGAGAGTTAGAATTAGGAGAAAATCACTTCGCCAGTAACCTCGAGAGTGAAAAGTTGACAAGTGAAATCAATAGCAGCAGAAGACAAAACACATAGTGCCCTTAGGAAATCATCCAGGATTAGCAGGTGAGCCCATGTCCTTAGATCCCCTTTATTATTGCTTGAGTGCGGTAGGGACCCAACTTACTAAAAATGCTTAGTATTAGTTAATTAACAATAAAATATATATTATCATTTAATACACCCAGCATTATTTCTTTATTTGTGACCAAATTATGTATACCCTTTCCCTTCCCTTTTCCTTGGCCACTTAACTATTTGAGTGGAGCCAAAGGATCAGCGGACTTCGGCAGGATGATTTATTCTCCTGCAGACGAAGTCAGTCGTTGGTCTCTAGGCTCAGTCTTCGCTCAGGGCTTCGCTCGGCAGGCGAGATCAGTCGTTGCAGTTCCTCTTCACCATCCCTTTCTAATAACCCCACTAACATTTCCTTTCCCGCTTCCTTTTCCCAGTCCAAGAGGCAAGCGGGCTTCGTTTGGCAGACAAGATCAGTCGTTGCTACTCCTCTTGGACTCTCCTTCTACTCCTTTCCCTTCCCTTTCTTCCCCTTTATGTGGTCTCTGGGACTGAGAACTGTACCCCAGCCAGAGCTTCCTTACAGATGGTGCCCGATCAGGAACCTTGATGCGTATTATGGGGGAAATGTTAAATTAAATATATATAT
Source organism: Drosophila tropicalis (assembly GCF_018151085.1). Classification (NCBI taxonomy): domain Eukaryota; kingdom Metazoa; phylum Arthropoda; class Insecta; order Diptera; family Drosophilidae; genus Drosophila; species Drosophila tropicalis. The sequence goes on from NW_027173482.1 coordinate 1,123,451, forward strand.
ATATGTATGCACATTTATAGATATATATATTTATACATTGTGAGGAATATTATAAATGATAATAATATCCCACACAACCAACTAGCAGCAAAGCAATCCAACGGTGAAAATAACGCACCAGATACAAGATACAGCCGAGACACAAACAAAATGTACGATATACGACCAAGCTAGTTACTGGTCGATCGAACCAGTGCAAAGCAAATAAGTTACGATCAAATAAGATCGAACCACACGCAACCGCGAGCGATTTCGTGCAAGCGGGAAGATGCGTGGGAAGCATAATGCGAGAAGTCGGCAATCACATATACGAGGTACGATATACCATACGGTTACGATCAAACGCAATCGATCGAACCGCACGCAACCATTGGCAATTTCGTACAAGCGGGAAGATGCGTGGGAGGCATAATAGACGAAATCGGCTGTGTAAGAGCAAATAAATGCAAGCGAAAAAGGGCATTGGCCCAGTGAGACAATTTAGGAGCACAGAGAGGCCATAATAGAGATGCATGCATTAACATACAATGCATGTGCAAATACGCTGAATAAACATACACCCACATTATACATAAAAGTGAGGGCTAAGCAAGCCCGCGAGACGGGTGCGGGGAATGCATGGTGCCGAAACAAAACCAAGTGAGGGCTATGCTGATGAACTGGGAGTAGGGGGGAGAGTGACAACATGTAAAAACGATAATGGTTTGTGGATTGGAAAAGGGAATATGCAAGCCGAAGGGGGAGGGATGAGCAATGTGGAAGCCCTCTATCTAATAGATACGATGCGTGCGTTGAATTGCGATATAAATAAAAGTAATCAACATTATACATTGAGTTAATCAGGCTAATTATTATTAAATAATAGATTAAGTTTAAATACAACGAATATATATGTACATATGCATAATTATAATGTGGGAATAATTTGAGCAAAGTTGGGTATGACAAGCGGATTGAGGGAAGCGACGGGCGACGGCAGCGCCGCCAGAAAAAGGGAAAGCAGCGAAATGAATAAGAATGAATAAGAAATGAATGGGCGCGCAGCCACAGAGAAAGTGGACATATGCGCCAAGGATTTACGGGACTTTCACCACGCATAGAAACAAGTGGATGCGTAGGTGAAAGCAGAGGGCCGATGGAAATGTACCAGCTGTATAGCGGTACTACACCAATCTATTCCTGAGGCCGTGGGAGTTGCCTATATAAGGGCAACGCCCATCAAGCAAATTATCAAGTCTACAAGTCGTGATCAACCAAGGGAGTTTTAAGGCCTTACGAGTAACCATAAAAGCTCATCAGCTAGTGAAACAAAAACGAGTGAAAGGATCAAGAAAGTTAGAATAATTTGAGAAGGCCTTACGAGTAACCTCTCAAATTATCCTATAACCAGCAAGTCCTTGGAATAGGACTAGAACACAGTGCCCAGGCAAGAAATAAGAAAAGTCAAGCTGCTCCAGGACGATTCCCAGCATATTGGAAGGTACAAGGATATATCCTGTTACCGAAATTCCAGGATCTATATATCGTGACGAATACCAATTGCTGAGAGAATCCTGCCCTACGACAAACGGCCACATTATTTATCCTTGGGGCTACGAGCACGCAAAGACCATCTTTGAAACCCAGTCAGGGCCATTGAGGTGGAAGCAACGTCCCTAGAAGATCAGAATACGCCAGTAACGTGAGAGAAAAGCCATAGGATATATCCTAAGGCCAATAAACGCGCCGGCATTATTCTGAAGAGAGAGATATCAGACAAGATATTTATATCACGAGTCTGAAACAGGAACCAGAGGAGACACAAGGAACGAGAGACGGACTGGGGTCGAGCGTCGAGGGACCCCAGCCACAAGCAGCGCTGTCCAAGTTCGGGACTCCTTCAGAGAAACTTGTCATATCCAACCAAGCCCATAAATAATCGTAAATAAATACACACAAATAAATTCGGCACAAAATAAATTTTGTTGTGCCGAACCTGGCCCAAGAGATAGCATAAATATCCCAAGGGACGAGAAAGGAACGTTACAATATACACGTTACAATATATGAGTCCACACAAGGGTGAAAATTGTATATGTATGCCTATTCATTAATATATATATATATATCGGAGTCAAAACAGAGGCAAAATTTTATATATATATAAGTTAACACGTCCGGTCAAACAAAGTCAACGACTGCAGTTCTGCACGATCAGCAAAGCCGCAACAATGCTTAATGCCAATTATGCCAAACTGCACAATACGTTGCCGTCAACATTCCATGCGCCGTCGCGACGTTGAAACATAATCCATTCAGCATAATCGCTGACACAGCGATTATAGGTCAGGGCTAGCTTATGTTAAGAATATTTTGTCATTCATATTTTAGTACGGATTTGACCAATAAACGAACAAGTATAATTCTATCTCTCTGATTTAACTTCGTGCAGAGATCACAAGTAAACAGTCTGAGTATATTAATTATTAACTGGCGCCCAACTGGCAGAACCTGCTCACCAAAGAAATCTCAAGCAAGGAGGCAACATCGTTGGATCGACATCGTTGGACTTGCAGACGGGATAAACAGACGAAAAAGGAGATTTACAATAACATATAAAAACCATAGTTTTAAAAGAAATGTGAGTAGAGTGCTTATTTAAAGTAAATAAATACAAAAATTTAAACAAAAAGTGTTTGTAAAGAGTCTTTGCGACAGAAAATTTTTGAATTAAATTGAAAATCTTATGAGTAAAAAAGAAGTATATGACTTAGAACTAGAAGAACTAATAAAAGATATAAAAAACAAACTAGTGTCGGAACAAACAAAAAATAAAATGACAATGAGTGAAGAAAATTTGAAAGCGCTGCTCGAGTATGCAGTAAACAGTGCATTAGAAAATCAAGCGCAATTATTTGAAAGAAAAATGGAGGAAATGAGAAACGAGTTTAGAAATACAACAGTGTCCGTACCCGAGGTTGAAGTATTTAAAGATGCAGAAATTATTGTAGGTATTAAATGTGACGAAACACTGGACATAATTAAATCAGTACCAGACTTTGAGGGAAAAATCGAGACTTATGTTTCGTGGCGGAAAGCCGCACACACTGCATATAAAATCTTTGAAAATTATGTAGGAAGCTCAAAGCATTATCAGGCGCTGGGTATAATCAGGAATAAAATCAAAGGCCCCGCTGATATGGTATTGTCGTCATACGACACTCCATTAAATTTTAAAGCAATTATCAATAGACTTGACTTTACATATGCCGATAAACGTCCCATCTATATAATCGAGCAAGAGTTGTCCGTTCTACGTCATGGAACCCTGACAATAACCCAATATTATGAGGAAATTGAAAAGAAATTAACACTACTCATAAACAAAACAATTATGACTTACGATTCTACTTTGGCTGCTTCTTTAAACGAAAAATACAGAGCAGATGCATTGAGAGTCTTCATTTCAGGCACAAAGAAATCTCTCAGTGACATTCTATTTTCAGCAAGGCCAAAAGATTTGCCATCAGCACTGGCACTTGCACAGGAAGTTGAATCTAATAATGAACGCTTCCAATTCGCTAGTTGTTTTGCTAGGAATAATGAAGAAAGAGCTCAGCGTCAGGAACAGAGACAGCAAAGGCAGCCCACTGTAGAAAATACCCCAAACCAAGTAAAAACTCCATTTTACAAACAAAAAACCCAAAACAATAGCCCGAATATAAAACAAGAACCACCACAACCTATGGACGTTGACACTTCATCTCGGTTTAAGCAAACAACTCAATACCCAAACCAAGGTGGTTCCTACCAAAATCAGGTGCCAAAAAGAGCAAGTAGTGGAACAGCTAGAACTACAGGTCCCAAACAACAGAGAATTAATCATCTCTCACAAGATGAAAATTCTGAAGGTCAATCGGAGCAGGAGTATCAAGCAGTAGCGGAGGCTGAGGTATCAGATTTAGAAGATGAGGATCAGATTCAAGAGGTCAATTTTTTAGAAATTGTTCCCTGTTACCGTTTGTAGAGCGAACGATAGCAGGTAGACAGATTAAATTACTTATAGACACAGGCGCTTCAAAAAACAATATAAAACCAAGCCCGGAACTTAAAAATGTAACTAAAGTTAAAGAAAAATTTTTAGTTAAGTCACTTCATGGCTTTAATGCCGTCCAAGAGAAATGTCTTATGCACCTTTTTAATACAACAACCACATTTTTTTTTACTTCCTAGCTTGTCAAGCTTTGATGGAATAATAGGACTTGATTTTTTTAAAAAAAATTAACGCAAATCTAGATTTGAAAAATAACGTCTTAAAAACAAAAAATGGATCTGAAATAATTCAATATAAAAAAAGCCCAAATGTTAACTTTACCGAAGTAGAAAATATTAAAGTTCCGCAAGAAATTGAAAAAGAATTTAAGAAAATGTTACAAGAAAAAATAAACGTTTTTGCTGACCCTAACGAATCTCTTCCCTACAACACAAATATTGTCGCTACAATTCGAACAGAAGACGAAAAAGCAGTGTTCTCTAGACTTTACCCATACCCATTAGGAGTGTCAGAGTTTGTCAATAACGAAACTAATGACATGCTGAGAAACAATATTATCAGACCATCTAATTCACCGTATAATAATCCGGTGTGGGTAGTAGATAAAAAGGGTCTAGACGAACAAGGAAATAGAAAAAAAGCCTTGTAATTGACTTTAGGAAGCTTAATTCAAAAACTGTTGATGACAAATACCCTATACCGAACATTGTAGCTATTCTCTCAAACCTTGGTAAAGCCAAATATTTCACGACGCTCGATCTGAAATCAGGATTTCATCAAATACTTCTTGCAGAAAAAGATAGAGAAAAAACTGCATTTTCTGTAGGAAATGGGAAGTATGAATTTTGCAGACTTCCCTTTGGTTTGAAGAATGCCCCCGGAATTTTCCAACGAGCAATTGACGACGTACTTAGAGAACAGATTGGGAAGTCATGCTACGTCTACGTGGATGACGTGATCATATTCTCTGAAAATATGCAAAGTCATGTTCACCACATCGCCTGGGTACTAGATAAATTGTATAACGCTAACATGAGAGTATCACGGGAAAAATCTCATTTTTTTAAAGAAAAGGTCGAGTATCTTGGATTTGTGGTCTCCCGTGGCGGTATAACAACTAATCCCAGCAAAGTTGAAGCACTTAGCAAATTTCAACAGCCTTCCAATTTGTTCCTTGGTCTAGCGAGCTATTACAGATGCTTTATAAAAAATTTTGCATCTATAGCCAAACCACTGACAGATATACTAAAGGGTGATAATGGTAAAACAAGTGCAGGACAATCAAAAAAAATTCCTGTTACCCTTGATAAAGAGCAGATAGCCAGCTTCGAGAAATTAAAGAATATCTTAAGCTCCGAAGATGTAATGCTCCTATACCCTGATTATCAGAAGCCATTCGATTTGACGACAGATGCTTCGTCCTCTGGCTTAGGCGCTGTTTTGTCACAAAACAAGAAGCCGATAACCATGATTTCCAGGACTTTAAAAGACAACGAATTAAATTTCGCCACAAATGAACGTGAGCTACTGGCAATAGTGTGGGCCCTAAAATCCCTAAGAAACTATTTGTACGGTGTAAAAAATTTAAGTATTTATACCGATCACCAGCCACTAACATTTGCAGTCTCAGACAAAAACACTAATGCAAAAATTAAGAGATGGAAATCCTTTATCGATGAACACAATGCTCAAATTTTCTACAAGCCCGGTAAAGAAAATTTTGTCGCCGATGCTTTATCAAGACAAAACCTTTACGCTCTTGAAGAAGATGCTCCATCAGACTTAGCCACTATACATAGTGAGTTATCATTGACATACACTATAGAGTCTACTGAAAAACCGATTAATTGTTTCAGGAACCAAATAATTATTGAAGAAAGCACTATAGCTTCCGAAAAAATTATTATTATGTTCGGACAAAAAACAAGACATATCATACATTTTTCGAATAGAGAAAACTTAATAGAAAAAGTGTGTGATGCGGTTAAAAAAGAAGTAGTGAATGCAATCAAATGCGACCTGCCGATACTAGCATTCATACAAAACAAGCTAGTTGAGACTTTCCCTTCAACCAAATTTTGTCATTCAAATAAATTGGTCATCGATGTTCATGATAGGAATGAGCAAAAAGAAATCATAGTCACAGAACATGGCAGAGCACATGGAGCAGTGCAAGAGAATGTAAAACAAATTCTCCAAGACTATTTTTTCCCAAAAATGACCCGTCTTGCAAACGAAGTAGTTGCAAATTGTAAGACTTGTAGCAAAGGAAAATATGACCGACACCCACAAAAACAGTACATTGGCGAAACGCCAGTACCTAATCAAGTAGGGGAAATTCTCCATATTGACATTTTTTCTACAGATAAAAAGTATTTTCTAACCTGTATTGATAAATTTTCTAAATTTGCCATTGTTCAGCCCATAGCTTCCAGAACGATAATAGATATCGAGTCCCCCATCTTACAGCTCATGAATTTCTACCCTAATACTAAAATTATCTACTGCGATAACGAACCATCACTGAATTCAGAAACAATAAGGTCTCTTTTAAAAAACCGGTTTAATGTTGATATTGTAAATTCGCCACCATTACATAGTACTTCAAATGGACAGGTAGAAAGATTTCACAGTACTCTTGCAGAAATTGCCAGGTGCTTGAAATTAGAAAAACAATTAAATGACACTACCGATATTATACTTCAGGCAACAATAGAATACAATAAATCAATTCACTCAGTCGTTAATAAAAAACCAATCGATATAATTCATGCATCCCCACCAGAATTTGAAGCAGAAATAAGAGGAAAAATATCTAAAGCGCAAGATCTGCTACTGAAAAGACAAAACGCGGACAGAAGAAATAGAACTTTTCAAGTAGGCGACAAGGTACTTATGAAATTAAATAAAAGACTTATTAACAAGCTAACACCTTTGTTTGAGGAAGTCATTGTGGAAGCCGATTTGGGGTCAACGGTTCTTATAAAGGGGAGGGAGGTACACAAGGATAACATAAGATAAGAAAAAATAATTATCCTTCCAGTACTTATTCTGCTTTGTATCCTATCTTTACTAGGGCTTGGATTCTTCGCTTTCTACTCCTAGTAGCAACAGCAGCTGGAGAGATTATTAATTACTCGAACTCGGACTATATTCCCATCATGGACGGAAACGTAGTTATTTGGGAAAATTTTAAAATTTTAAGACATTCTTCTAATCTCACAATGTACTCGGAAATTGCCGAGGAAACTAATTCACTTATGAATTCACAATTCCCACAGTCTCATATGAGACAAATTCTTGAATCAGATTTAGGTCATATTAGGACACTGCTAGAAACAGTTAACACTCACCATAGGCAAGCTAGGAGTATAAATATTTTAGGAACAGCTTTAAAGATAGTAGCAGGAACTCCTGACTTTGATGACTTCGAAAATCTGAAATTTCACCAGCAAAAACTAACTGACTCAATTGAACAGCAGGCAGTTATAAATACAAAAGTACAAGAAAAAATTAATAACTTAACAGAATCCGTAAATAAAATAATTAGATTTGCAAAAGAGACACAGATCGATACAAGAAACCTCTATCAAGTATTACTCACAAGAAATAGAATTATAATCTCCGAACTCGAAACATTAATATTGTCTATTACGCTCGCAAAGATTCAAATTATAAACCCAACAATTCTTGACTCTAATGACCTAAGTCAAATTTTAAATGAGCACTCTACAAATTTAACTATAACAGATTTAATTGAAATAGCCTATGTAAAAGTCTTTTTAGATCATAATTTTGTACACTTTCTTATCAAGTACCCAAATCCTAGCGTAATATGTAAGAAAATAACCATATTCCCCGTCCAACATAATGGAACGATACTTGACCTCGAAGAAAATAACAACGTCGCAGATTGTGGAAACAATATCTTAGCAATCGGAAACTGCACCGCTACTCTCACCTCTACATTCTGCAAGCAGCTGAAATCAGCAACTTGTGCGCAACAACTACATTCTGGAGGTATAGCACACTGTAGGACTCGTCCCAGCCATCTGCAGCCGCTGATGATAATTGACGATGGTATCATCGTTATCAACGATGCTACAGCTACAATACAGATGAATAACAACACTGATAGAGTCATTCATGGCACACACCTGCTGACGTTTGATGAGGAAATCTACGTGAATGGGTCTCTCTTTGAAAATACCAAAAACGTACTCAGGCGTCACCCAGGCCCAGCAGTATCGACAACCCTAAACATAACTGGCCACCGAGAAATTTTAAGCATGCCCTATCTTCAGAGGCTGAACCTTGGGAATCTTCAATATATTGGAAACATCGAAAAAAAACTGGCAATATGGCCTATGATGTTTGCAGCATTCCTTGTCACTCTGATCATCGGTCTCGTCGTCTTCAAGGTTCATCAAAAATGCAAAGAGAATAAACAACAAATCTCGATACGAGCTGTCATCGACACTTTGAGGAAAACCGAGGACGGCCTTCAAACTAGTGAGGGAGGAGTTAACACGTCCGGTCAAACAAAGTCAACGACTGCAGTTCTGCACGATCAGCAAAGCCGCAACAATGCTTAATGCCAATTATGCCAAACTGCACAATACGTTGCCGTCAACATTCCATGCGCCGTCGCGACGTTGAAACATAATCCATTCAGCATAATCGCTGACACAGCGATTATAGGTCAGGGCTAGCTTATGTTAAGAATATTTTGTCATTCATATTTTAGTACGGATTTGACCAATAAACGAACAAGTATAATTCTATCTCTCTGATTTAACTTCGTGCAGAGATCACAAGTAAACAGTCTGAGTATATTAATTATTAACTTATATATGAATATTTTTGGTTAGGGTATTTAAAAGTCGCATATACGTTGTCGATGTGCCACGTGCTTTTAGTTTTCTTTGCAAGCGACAGTTAAGAATGAGAGCAGACAATTCACCGCTTGATTCGGGGCGTGTGTGTGAGCTACGAGCATTCTCTCGCCATTTTTATCTCACTCTTACACACAGCATTCATTCACACTGATTCGCAAGTACAGTCGCGCGTTGGGTTTCGTGTCAGTGTATTTTTTTTATTGTGCCAAAAAAAAAGAGTTTTCAAAGTGCGTGTGTGTGCACTGGCTCTCACATGGGTGATGCCACATCCGATCGTGTGAGTGTGTATGAGTGTCGCTGACTCTCGTGTATGTGTGCGCTCACGACACGAATTGTACAGATTGGCCTGAAAGTGTCAGTGTGTGACGCAAGCGTCCTCCAAGGTAGAAAATTTCTGGTTCACTCGTGACGTACATATGCGTGAAGAGGCGACTCATAGACATCAACACATTCGTATGGGTATACGTATGGAAGGGTATGCACGGGTATATCGCCTAAGTTTAACACACACATGAGCAAAAGAAAACCATTCGTTTTTATGCAGACTTGCATGATTATTTTTTTTTTTTGTTGAGTACAGTGAAACAAAAGCAACATTTAAAAAAAAAAAAAAAAAAAAAAATGTATATATAACACTCACACATTCATGCCATGCTATGTGAGAAAATCGGCAGTCTCGGGTAGGGTTTCGACAGAATTATCAGCAGAGTCATCAACAGAGTTTTCGACAGGATTAACAGCATCCTCAACATCATAGTTCGGAGGGAATTATTAATGAAGTCAGCTACTGAGTTACCGACAGAGCTAACGATAGAGTCATCAACGGAGCCATCGACAGATTCGCATAAGGAAATTAGTTTTATTAAAATTTTTTTTTACAACAGAGCAGAAAAAAAGGTAAAGTTATCCGAAGCAGATAGTACGAGTCTAGGTGCCTCTTTCAGAGAGCCATTAGTGAGGATGTAACCTACCGCATTACGAGTTGAACGGGACCTGGGCATGGGTAACCTAAAAATCCACCACTCTCACCCAAAGCAGCAGTGGCAGCAGCAGCAATAGCAGCAGAGTGAAAGAGACGGAAGAGTAAAACACAAGGGGCCATTTAAGTCCAAGCATATGCACTAAAAAGGGAGTCAGTGTTTGGAACTCAGCAAGAGAACATCGAGGAGAAAAAAATTGCTTCAATCAGGAAGGATAACAATTGGGCAAGGATCATCAACAGGACTACTCGTCGAAACAAGGATTTATGACGGAAGGATCAACAAGGACATAGGACAAGGATATTCACTGCTAAGGTGAACTAAGCTTCAAGGATACCTCAGCACCCAAGGAGATTAATGCAAAGGACATCAGGAAATTCGTCAGCAAGGACCATTACTTTCCCAAGGATATTCTAAACATTAATCGGAGTAAACGCTTATTTTCTTTGGGCAACATCGAGGGAGATTTAATAACTTCCCCAACGAATATATTCTACATTCAAGCATTTTCAGAATCTAAATAAACAAACTGGGTCTAATTCCATCAACAGGCAAGATCTTTCTTATATATTCGAACCATTGCAAAAATTTTGTTCAAAATATTTAAACCGAAAACCACCTCGAAAGTTTCCATAGCGGCTATAAGTCTCATTTACGCGTCACCGTTATTTACTTATCTTTGGACAAACATATATATTTTTATATTTTCTGACCCTTCCCCTGCAGAATTTATTAAAAATTAAATAAAATATATATACGCATTGGTCAACTTGCACATCCATATCATAGTCTATCGGTTTACCGTAGCCGTCCTTACATCGTATCGCGTAGCCTACTGGGCGAACTCCGATATCCTTCGGTTGCTTATCGCTTAGATTACGACCCCGAGTCCTTACTAATATACTAGCAATGGGCGTTCATTGGATAAACCATCGTCGCAAAGCCGAGTTGGAAGTCCTTTGTGACGAATTCGGACTAGACACCGGTGGAATCGTGGAGGACCTAAGAAATCGTTTCCGCGAGTTCGCCTCCAGGGAAGATCATCATCCTGAGGTATTGAGTCGACTTGCCGAAATCGAAGCCCAATTTAGTGCCGGGGACAAGACATTAGATGTAAAACTACAGTCTAGAGCACCGTTGCCTACTCCCGAAGGAATCGTTTCTCAACTACCGGTGCCACAAGACACTGACTATCGTTCTGAATCGCATTCTGGTTCTCGTTCCGATTCTCTGACACCTTTCGTTATGCCTGGCTCAAAGATCAACGTCGAACCCAGTAAGCGGAATCGAGCCCTGAATTTATGGTAGGCCGTACGACTGGGAGCTATGCTTCGATCGCGGAGCGGATAACTAAACTACCGATGCTATCTATTTCATAGAACAAATAGAGACCAGAGCCGCGACGTACCGGTTGAGTTTGGAGACCCTGCCTCCGATGATAGCAATCTTATTGACCGGAAGGGCCGAAAGTTGGTGGCAAACTAGCGGGTATCCGGAGATGGTATGGGTCGATTTCAAGTCCGAATTTTTTGAGTTTTTTCTACCCCCACGCTATTTTGAGAAACTAGAGGATAGCATACGCGCCCGAAAGCAACGCCATCAGGAACCATACAAGGAGTATCTAGTGGATCTACGATTGATGATGAAGAGAGCTCACTACTCGACGTTACAGGAACTCGACAGACTACAAGCTGTATACCCGACGAAATGATTTCCAAACGTTACCCGGCTTAACTAAGTTGGTGGTAAATTATGAGACAATCCGATTGGAGCAAGGCAGCGATGACTCAGCGCAATCTTGGAAAAGGAGCAACGCCGTTCAAAATAAGCCCTCGGATCAAATAACTTCTAACCTAAACGGGACTGCTTTATGCCAACTCTCTGAAGCACTCGTGGATACTAGCGCAGCTTGCCGCAAATGTGCGGGAGCTGGCCACTTCGCACGAGAATGTACGAAGTGCATGTTCTGTTGGCAATGCGGACGAAGGGGGGTACGGACTATCGAATGCTGCCGCCGTTCGGGAAACGGACCGAACCTCCGTCTCAATCTGGGCCAGACGGAGGGGACAGACCAGGATCCCAGCCCAGTAACCCCCTTCTCCTAAAGAAAGACCGCATCCAACTCCATGTCTTCGTCAATAGAAAACCAATGGTAGCTACCTTGGATTCAGGAGCAAACAAGAGTTTCATAAACGAGGAAGTGGCTCTTCAATACTTCCGTTCCTTCTGCGAGACATTCATACTAATATTAACCTTGCCGATAATACTCGGACCTCGATCAAAAGTTCTCTCAGGGCAAGCATCAGTCTCGGGGCACAAACCGTACATATGACATTGTTAGCGATGCCATCGATGATGGACCCTCTTATTCTGGGAGTGGATTTCCTTCGGAACATAGGAACTTCAATATGTTGTGGAGGTTATCTGTTACAGTTGCCTACTTTCGATAAGCCCCACAGTCCCGTCGTGACGAAGGAACACACGCAGCCTAATGCTCTTATAACTCGGTTAGATCCTGCAGAAACGCCCGCTAAGCCCCAGGATAGCTCGGACTCTCAACATAGCGACAAAACAGTATCTCAGTCGGGCTCAGTCTTGCCGCCTCCAACACCTGATGCCGTCCTTAAAAACCCATTCCGCCAGCGAAAAGGAACCGGTAACCGAGATGGACGCCCGATTAGCCTCAGTAGAAGCTGAGATCCGCGACGAGGACTTAAAGCCGGAACAATCATCCAGTATGGAACAGGAGACACTAGAGCCGGAACTTTAAGCCATTCTTGACGCGGAAATCACTAAGTTCGATGGACTCAACGGCATTACCCCAATAGCACAACATGTCATTGTTTTGAAACACGATCGACCCATGAAGCAGAGGTACTATCCCCGTAATCCGGCCCAACAACAAATTATCAACGAAACAGTAGACGCATTGCTGAAGGAAGACCGTATTGAACCATCCAAAAGCCCTCACAGCGCACCAATCGTGTTGGTAGGTAAGAAAACTGGCGATACTCGCATGTGCATAGACTTTCGGCAGCTGAACGCTCAGTCAGTGCGCGACGCATACCGCTTACCTCATATACACCATATTCTAGAGAAATTGAGGAACGCAAAATACATCTCTACTCTAGATTTAATGAGTGGGTATAGGCAAATACCCTTATAGGTCAAAAGTAGAGAGTGTACAGCTTTCACAGTGCCCGGACGCGGGTTATTCCATTGGAAAGTCATGCCTTTCGGCTTACACTCCGCATCCGCCACGTTCCAGAGGGCTTTGGATAGCGTGATTGGACCCGATATGGAACCACATGCCTTCGCTTATCTAGACCATATTATCGTAATCGGAAAGACGCTCGAGCAACACCTCTCACACCTGCTTGAAGTTTTTCGACATCTACGTAAAGCCAATTTAAGAATCAACCGAGACAAATGTCGTTTCTTCAAAAAACGGATCCAATTTCTAGGTCACGTTGTCAGAGAGGATAATATCCATACTGACCCTGAAAAGGTAGCAGCTATCCGCAATCTTCAGCCTCCAACCAATGGCAAGGAGTTACATCGATGTCTCGGTGTCGCCTCTTGGTATCGTCGGTTCGTACCCAACTTCTCTGACACGGTGCAACCTCTCACGAGTTTGTTAAAGAAAGGTTTGAGTTGGTTTTGGAACTTAGAACAACAACAGGCGTTCGATGTACTCAAGACCCGTCTCATCACTGCCCCTGTCCTAGCTTGTCCGGATTTTCCGGTAAAGTTCTGCTTACAGACTGATGCCAGCGACGTTGGCCTCGGCGCAATGCTCACTCAGAGTATCAACGGTGCGAAAAGAGTCATTGCTTACGCTAGTCAACGTCCCTTGAAGGCGGAGGAAAATTACTCGACTACTGAGAAAGAATGCCTAGCGATAGTCTGGGCCATCAGGAAATATCGTTGCTATTTGGAAGGCTATTGCTTCGACGTGATCACGAACCATTTAGCTCTCAAATGGCTAAACTCGATAGAAAATCCCACAGGCGGGTGGCCAGATGGACGCTGGAGTTGCAACAATACGAGTTCGAGGTACATTATAGACGAGGTAAGCTGAACGTGATTGCCGATGCCTTATCGCGTCAACCTTTGGATGTACTTCACTGGGCACAACTAGTAGAACCGGAGTGCAAATGGTGGCTAAAGATGCGGCAGCACGTCACGGAGCACCCTGTGGATTTCTCAGACTATATATTCGAAAACGGCCAGATTTATCGCAGACGAGACTCCCACCCCGATGACCACGATTCTACACCTTGGAAACTATGCGTCCCCTTAGAATTTCGACACCAAGTACTAAAGGAATGTCATGATATGGTGACGGCTGGCCACTTGGGAATCAGGAAAACCACTTTGCGAGTGACCCAAAGATACTTTTGGCCTGGCCTCTTCCGAGATGTCGCGCGTTACGTTAGATGCTGCCTCATCTGCTCGCAGTTTAAGCCGGCGCAAATGAAACCAGCGGGCAAAATGCTCACCCGTCAAGTCGCGGAGTCGTTCGATACCGTGTGTACTGACTTTATCGGGCCTTTGCCGCGTTCTAAGCAAGGTAATTGGGTCGAGATGGTACCACTTCGTAAGGCCACTGCAGTTGCTTTGGAGAAGGCATTTCGGGAAAGGATCTGGGCCCGATTCAGCAATCCTCGTACCCTCGTGAGCGATAACGGTACCCAGTTCACTAGCAAGCTTTTTAAAAACTTCTGCAAAACGTCCGGAATTATACTCCAGCATACCGCCCCCTATTCTCCACAGCAGAATCCTACCGAGCGCGCAAATCGAACAATCAAAACCATGATTGCACAATACCTGGAGAATGGGCAAAACACTTGGGATCAATGGCTTCCAGAAATAACACTAGCGATCAACTCAAGCGTCAACGACACCACCGGATTCAGTCCAGCCTACATCATATTAGGGTGGGAACCCCGTATGCCCGGCGCCCTTTATGACCAAGTAACGGATGTCGCCGGTAACGAACCCCCTAGCCCTGAAGAGCGCACCCGACGAATGGAAGATATTTTCAAGCTCGTACATGAGAATCAACTGAACGCGACCCAGAATCAAAAGAAATACTACGACCTGAGGCGACGCAACTGGCGTCCAAACATCGGGAGCATGGTCATGCTCAAGCAACATGTGCTGTCTAATGCCATCGAAGGGTTCAATGCCAAACTGGAGCCTAAGTATAAAGGCCGGTGTAAAATAATCAAGTTTCTTTCCAGCATCGTCGTTAGACTACAAGAAACCCAGGGGCGTAAACGACGTACCGCGGGTCTGGCTGACTTAAAGGCCTTCAATTGTGACGACAGCGAACCACCAGAACTTGGTCCTTCTGACGACATCGGCCTCGGGACACCGCGTTCCCACGGCCCGCACGAGGCCACTGATTAAAGATCTTTCAAGGGGGATCACTTGTTGGTGGGTGCGCCTGCCCAACGTCCCCCTCCCTTCTAAAGAGGGGTTCGTCGCGCCGATGCCAGGCAAGAATTGTCTAAAACCATTGTATCTTAGTTTTAATCATAGCATTTTTGTAAACCGCACTCATAGGGCCCCGTTAGTACACTCAGAATGCAGGGTAGTTTTAACGCACTTTATATTTGACAGTATGTCACAGCAAGGAGAAGACGACGGCGATCGCGCGGCAGATACAGCCCGGATCGTCGAAGAAATTATAGCCGTATGGGAAAGGGAACATGGCCCTGTCATGCCCGTTCCCCCACAGGCGATAGTGCACCGGAAGAACCTGTCCGGCTTTGCCGCGTAGAGTTGGCCCCGACAGACATCCCTATGGAGCGACCATCAGGGAGCAAGGGTCACCAGGGCGACCGAAAACCACCCGACGAGGCTCAACGAGCTGCAGATTCTGCCCGACCGGAGCGCGCCGTGATCCTGTCGGTGGTCAACCTCCCCTCCTTGGCACAAGATATTGGACCCTCGGAGTCTGCCGTCCCCATTCATACAGAGGAAGAGACGATCGTCTCGGCCGCAGCTACGTTCTTTGGATCAGTCCCGGTGCCCGTGTGCCCCCGATATATGGCGCTCGGACAATATCGACAAAACATGGTCACACCCCCCGCTACCCCAAACGGAGCCCCTCGTCTGGCCGGCAGAGCGCGTTTTCTTGGAGGAGATGTTCGTCCTGCCGTACCCAGGGCCGGACCCTGATGAAGTACTCGCCGTCCCAATGGAGGACTACAGAGTCCCAGCCGCCGATGACCAGGGATCCAAGTCCCACTCTCCGTCCCACCGTGTATCGGACACCCCTCCGCGGCCCGTACATGAGTCTTCCAAAGCCCGAGCAGACCCAGTTCCACTCACAACGGACACCCCTCCGCGGCCCGTTTGTGAGTGTCTGGAGACACGTCCATCTCTGGCAGCCGTAGAAGTACGTAAAAGTACAGTACCGGACACCCCTCCGCGGACAGCGTATGAGCCGATAAGTCCCCCAACCGTCAGGGTCCGTGAGTGTCCACCTGTCAACGAGGAGATGCCTCTGGATCTTTCTGGGCCCCGCCCCCGACCAGCGCTCGCCCCAGCAAACGAGACCGCTACCACACCAACTCACGCCAGCATTGGGCTAACGTCGCGAGGTACTTTGCGCCGATCCACGGCAATTTATGTGCCGGAGGCCACCGCCGCGGCTTCCAATTGGGTCATCACACCGCCAGAATGGATCGTCAACACCCCGGATAGGCGAGTGCCCGCCGAAGTCCGAGATCGGGTGGTGGTAGTCCGTCAGGATTAACCCCACAGAAATCACCGTTTCCTCATGAGGGCAGACGACCGACTATTCCGCATCGAGATCAAGATACACGGGCGAGTCACGGTCCATTTCGTCCGGTCCAAATAAGGACACCGTGTGACGAGTCACTTTTTTTTTGCTGGAATCTCAACTACGCTCCTGTGGGGCCCCTTTTTATTTTTTCGTTTATTTTGATACGCCCATGGAGGACACATTAAATATCCCAACACCCAAACTAACTGTAGTTCTTTTTTCTGATAGTCAATACTTACGATCGCCGCCTCCCTCTCTTTCTAGCTATCGTCTTGATGCGGCTGCAGCGTCGACGCGTCGCGGAGAGAACAACCTCCCGACAGCGGACGCTGCGCTGCATGTCGACGCTAAAGAGACCATGAGAAAATCGAAAGTGAAAGAGAGAGACGGCGATCGTGACGCGTGACAAAGCACAAGACGCATCGTATGTCTTCACCGTAAGGACATAAGTAGGCAGAGCAAGGGTGGGTTTGAACAGAGAGTTAGAATTAGGAGAAAATCACTTCGCCAGTAACCTCGAGAGTGAAAAGTTGACAAGTGGACTCTCCTTCTACTCCTTTCCCTTCCCTTTCCACCCCTGTATGTGGTCTCAGTCACCTATCCTAATACTCATCAAGGTCTCCAGATCAAATAAATGTTCTGTAGACGGGACTCTGGGACTGAGAACTGTACCCCAGCCAGAGCTTCCTTACAACATATAACCTTCTTTGAACAGATAAATAAAACACATAAAATGAGGATAATTTTTAACTTCAAAACACATACTGCAGCCTAACAATAGCTGTCAGTTTCTTTATTGCATAAAGGTGTGTACAGAATGTTTAAAACTAACAAGTGTACTTGTACATACATAAATTTTGAAAACAAAGATCTTTGTTTGGAAGTGATAGATGCCAAAAAACGTAATTAAAATTGGATCAATATTTTCCTTTCTGTGTCACAAATAGTTCTGATCATCCTATGAAATTGCATATTCATATTGATACTAAAATGTTAACAAGCAGCTATACTGGATCTGCTGATTTTCTTTTGGAGGTATTACAACCGGCGGAAAAGACCGAGTTTTCTTTATCAATTTCTCCTTCAAATTTGGGCCTAATCAGAGTATCAACGTTGTTACTGGTTGATACTCTACAAAACAGGCGGTATTATTTTGAAAAGGTAGTAGATGTTTTTGTTGTTGATGCAGACTACCACCAAGATGATGTATTTTTCCTCAATAAGTTAACTGAATACGAAAATTCACAAGAATTACTAAGAGAAAAGAAAATTCAATTGCAAGTTGTTTAGTTATGATGGCAGTACAATATAAGAATATATATATTTATAAATATTCGTCTAAAATATGGACAAGCAAGCTTATAGATAATGGTAAATGTATTCTTTTGTAACTATTAAACATATAACCTTCTTTGAACAGATAAATAAAACACATAAAATCAGGATAATTATTGAGAAATTGTGTATCTAGATGCAGAAGAAGGAAGTTAGAAAGTTTTACTCTTTGATATATCGTGCGAATTACTAATGTTAAATCATATCAAAGCCGAAAAACCAGAATTCGTTTGGGTATTTTAAGAGAAACTTAGGAGGCGGTTGTAATTCAGCACTGCAAACATTGAGTGACGGAAGTTACTTCAAAAACTAAGCAAAAAGGAAAGACGAAGAGAGCGAGTCGCTATGTTTCTTAGCTCCAAACATGCTTGCTTAAAGTGCAAACCAAACAAATCAACAAATACAATTATTTTGGAAACAAATTTTTTTGTGCGAAAAAGGATAGAAGACTCTGAACAGATTACAGGGAATTGTGTGAGTGAGGCGCACACAATGAATTCGATGTGTATGAATGTTTTTGTGTATTGTGACTCATAACCAAGGTACTCACTCGAGTGAATGAAGCGTAAAGCAGATCAAAACTTTTGAAAAGCCGAAGACACTCGAGTATTTAGAGCATTGTTTATTTCGAAGTGAACAACAGTCTTGGCGCCCCGACATCAGAAGTGGGATGCAATCCTCGTCAAGAAAGTATTGAAGTTCATCTGCGCGTCCTATAGGAGCAGCAACATGCAAATTTCATGGAATTGACAAAAAACTTGCAAGTGTCGGTAAGAGAACCGTCGCTTGGCAGTGCTGTGATACTACCGATGCTAAGCAATGGTGTACGACTGTTGGCATTGTGTTATGTGAGAAGCCATTACAAGGGTCTGCATTAATTTTGGCATTAAGCAAAGCGCTTAAAGGAAGTGCAGTACGATGGCTGTCGCATGCGTTTTATGCTGGAATCAAATTTCCATAGTTTAAGCAGTTATTTTAACAACGCTTTGAAAACAGAGACGTCTGCCGCTGCCATTTTAAATATGCCGAATAGTCGTCCCAACAACGGTGAATCTCTTGCAATATATGCGAGTCGCCTGGTAACGTCACTTTTTACGAAATGAAAGAACATGAATTTAGAATAAATTGCCGTGTCCCTGGTTCTGGGACATATAGGCGTGTGCCACGAATTACGTACACTGCCGACATTCAAAATAGACGCAATCTTCAGGCGGAGTTGCAAGACTTTGGGCTCGACAAGAGAGCACCCAATTTTGCAAATGAGGAGCCTCAAAGCGGGCAAAGTCATTTTCAATAAAGTGCCATAAATGTGGAAAGCTGGGATGCAAGATGGCCTAATGCGGAGTCCGAGGTCAAGGCACTGGAACATGTTCGAGACGAGACCACCGAGGAAGTTTACCATAGGCAAAGGACAACATAACGTGCTGTCGCTATAAGGAAAAAGAGCATATGGCTACTCACTATCCATGGAAACTGTCGAGGGGAGGAGCGGCTTCACGCACCGAAAAGAGAGCTGAATTATGTGTGATAGACGAGCTAAAAACAAATATGCAGTTACGAGCTGATAATTTTCCAATTACCTTTGCTCTGGAGCAGAGTATTTGTTATTAAAGGATATGCAAAAATTCTAAGTGGCAAAAGAATTAACAATCTAGTCGCTTTAAAAGGCATTGGTAATTCTAACGTAAATAGCACACTACATTTGAAAACTTACATCAATTCGTTTACAATTGCAACTCTTCAGATGAAGGTTTTAATACAGGTGAAATGGTGATTAGATTGATTCCCTTTTCGCTAGCCCTGCATTACTCGTAAAAAAAAGGATGGTTCAGCAAGACTATATGTAGACTATCGCCAGTTGAATTTGAACACGGTTTCCTTTGCCATTGATTGCAGATCAAATAAAAAAGACGCACAATACTTCACCTGCTTGGATATGGCAAGCGGATTTTATCACGTTCCGATAAGCTTAAATTCTATTGAATATACGGCATTCGTTACACTGGATGGGCAATATAAATTTTAGTCCATGCCCTTTGCACTTAAAAATGCTCGTTCAGTGTTCCAAGGGGCAATTTTGAAAGCATTAGGAGATAGCATATTCGTACGTGATAGTTTACATGCATGATATCATGATCATAGTTCCAACCATAATTTAAGAAAAACTCGATTGCCTCAAGCAATTTTTGACTATCAAATCGAATAATTCAATTTGGCACACAAACTACTCTTACTCATTTCTACCGACCTACTAAATTTGACTAAAATCGGACTAAAAACACGCAAAATATTCTTATAAACGAGTTTTACTAGGCGGTCTAAGGGGCGGAGTTGGTGCCAGAGTGCACGTGAGTTTATAAGAGTGAGCGAGATAGCATATGGTAGGAGGCATGCAAAAAGAATTTAATAAACATATTTGTACGTAGTACATACAAGTATGTAGTAAATAGTCTGCCAAAGTCGGAAAGACGACTTACTTTCTGTAGGTCTTTTCCCTATCCTTAATCGGCTAGCGTATACCTTCTGTTTATTTATAAATATATACATTTAGACTGGTTTGCGAAGTCAACTACACCACTCCTGCTGGATTTGGCCAATCGTTACGGAAATTGTTCAAGTTTCAAGTACTTAAACCGCTTGATGTAAAGACCAAATTTTATAATGCGGAAATGGATGAAATATACCTAGAAGCTCAAATACAAAATGTTACGACTGGACCTTTTTGCCTAGAAAAGGTGGAATTGGATAACTCGGAACATTACACAGTCACATCCTTAAGTACTCTTTCAAACGGAGAGTCCGTGTTAACCTCAAAACACATGCTGCAACCTAACAATAGCTGTCAGTTTCTTTATTGCATAAAGGTGTGTACAGAATGTTTAAAACTAACAAGTGTACTTGTGATAACAAAGATCTTTGTTTGGAAGTGATAGATGCCAAAAAACGTAATTAAAGTTGGATCAATATTTTCCTTTCTGTGTAGAGTCACAAATAGTTCTGATCATCCTATGAAATTGCATATTCATATTGATACTAAAATGTTAACAAGCAGCTATACTGGATCTGCTGATTTTCTTTTGGAGGTATTAAAACCGGCGGAAAAGACCGAGTTTTCTTTATCAATTTCTCCTTCAAATGTGGGCCTAATCAGAGTATCACCGTTGTTACTGGTTGATACTCTACAAAACAGGCGGTATTATTTTGAAAAGGTAGTAGATGTTTTTGTTGATGATGCAGACTACCACCAAGATGATGTATTTTTCCTCAATAAGTTAACTGAATACGAAAATTCACAGGAATTACTAAGAGAAAAGAAAATTCAATTGCAAGTTGTTTAGTTATGATGGCAGTACAACATAAGAATATATATATTTATAAATATTCGTCTAAAATATGGACAAGCAAGCTTATAGATAATGGTAAATATATCCTTTTGTAGCTATTAAACATATAACCTTCTTTGAACAGATAAATAAAACACATAAAATCAGGATAATTATTGAGAAATTGTGTATCTGGATGCAGAAGAAGGAAGTTAGAAAGTTTTACTCTTTGATATATCGTGCGAATTACTAATGTTAAATCATATCAAAGCCGAAAAACCAGAATTTATTTGGGTATTTTAAGAGAAACTTAGGAGGCGGTTGTAATTCAGCACTGCAACCATTTGTGTGACGGAAGTTAATTCAAAAACTAAGCAAAAAGGAAAGACGAAGAGAGCGAATCGCTATGTTTCTTAGCTCCAAACATGCTTGCTTAAAGTGCAAACCAAACAAATCAACAAATACAATTATTTTGGAAACAAATTTTTTTGTGCGAAAAAGGGTAGAAGACTCTGAGGGAATTGAGTGAGTAAGGCGCACACAATGAATTCGATGTGTATGAATGTTTTTGTGTGTTGTGACTCATAACCAAGGTAGGTATTGGCAGTGCTGTGATACTACCGATGCTACGCAATGGTGTACGACTGTTGACATTGTGTTATGTGAGAAGGCATTACAAGGGTCTGCATTAATTTTGGCATTAAGCAAAGAGCTTGAAGGAACGGCAGTACAATGGCTGTCGCATGCTGGTTATGCTGGAATCAAATGTCCAGAGTTTAAGCAGTTATTTCAACAACGCTTTAAAAACAGAAACGTCCATATGTAGACTATCGCCAGTTGAATTTGAACACGGTTTCTGACAGGTTTCCTTTGCCATTGATTGCAGATCAAATAGCTAGACTAAGAGACGCGCAATACTTTACCTGCTTGGATATGGCAAGCGGATTTTATCACATTCCGATAAGTTTAAATTCTATTGAATATACGGCATTCGTTACACTAGATGGGCAATATAAATTTTTGTCCATGCCCTTTGCACTTAAAAACGCTCGTTCAGTGTTCCAAGGGGCAATTTTGAAAGCATTAGGAGATAGCATATTCGTACGTGATAGTTTACATGGATGATATCATGATCATAGCTCCAACCATAATTTAAGAAAAACTCGATTGCCTCAAGCAATTTTTGACTATCGAATCGAATAATTCAATTTGGCACACAAGCTACTCTTACTCATTTCTACCGACCTACTAAATTTGACTAAAATCGGACTAAAAACACGCAAAATATTCTTATAAACGAGTTTTACTAAGCGGTCTAAGGGGCGGAGTTGGTGTCAGAGTGCACGTGAGTTTATAAGAGTGAGCGAGATAGCATATGGTAGGAGGCATGCAAAAAGAATTTAATAAACATATTTGTACGTAGTACATACAAGTATGTAGTACATAGTCTGCCAAAGTCGGAAAGACGACTTACTTTCTGTAGGTCTTGTCCCTATCCTTAATCGGCTAGCGTATACCTGTTGTTTATTTATAAATATATACATTTAGACTGGTTTGCGAAGTCAACTACACCACTCCTGCTGGATTTAGCCAATCGAACTTAAACCACTCAAATTTTATAATGCGGAAACGGATGAAATATACCTACAAGCTCAAATGCAAAATGTTACGACTGGACCTTTTTGCCTAGAAAAGGTGGAATTGGATAACTCGGAACATTACACAGTCACATCCCAAAATACTCTTCCAAATGGAGAGTCCGTATTAACCTCAAAACACATGCTGCAACCTAACAATAGCTGTCAGTTTCTTTATTGCATAAAGGTATGTACAAAATGTTTAAAACTAACAAGTGCACTTGTACATACATAAATTCACAGCCAAAATCTACTATTGCGAGATGCTCCAAAGTATTGCGTCAATTTACCAATGTGGGTAAGCTTGATATTGTTTGGCGATCTAGTCTGGGTGAAAGAGGAAGATTGCAAACAAGTCAATTGCAACGATTGGTAGGTATTTTATTTAATATTATAAAATATATTTCTAATAGACTTTTTTTTAGCCTTTTGAAAACGAAGATCTTTGTTTGGAAGTGGTAGATGCCAAAAACATAATTAAAATTGGATCAATATTTTCCTTTCTGTGTAGAGTCACAAATAGTTCTGATCATCCTATGAAATTGCATATTCATCTTGATATTAAAATGTTAACAAACAGCTATACTGGATCTGCTGATTTTCTTTTGGAGGTATTACAACCGGCGGAAAAGACCGAGTTTTCTTTATCAATTTCTCCTTCAAATTTGGGCCTAATCAGAGTATCACCGTTGTTACTGGTTGATACTCTACAAAACAGGCGGTATTATTTTGAAAAGGTAGTAGATGTTTTTGTTGTTGATGCAGACTACCACCAAGATGATGTATTTTTCCTAAATAAGTTAACTGAATACGAAAATTCACAGGAATTACTAAAAGAAAAGAAAATTCAATTGCAAGTTGTTTAGTTATGATGGCAGTACAATATAAGAATATATATATTTATAAATATTCGTCTAAATTATGGACAAGCAAGCTTATAGATAATGGTAAATGTATTCTTTTGTAGCTATTAAACATATAACCTTCTTTGAACAGATAAAGACGCTTTCTGCTCTCTGACGTGACGGTCGTGTTTTTGCATAGCTCCTGAGTTTTTATTAATATTTATTGTTTTTTCTCAATTTTTAATTGTGCTTAGTTTGTTTACACTTCCGCTGGTGTTGTTCGCTTGACTCCCTTGTGTTTTATTTCCATAATTCGCCAAATTAATCAGTTTAAACAGTTTTTTCTTTTTCGTGATTAGTGTTTGGTGCATTTACATATTTTTTTTTTTTTTTTCTTTCGTCATTGCTTCTGCAGTTGCTCCCCTCATCGCCCCCATCATACCATCAGTGCTAGTGGCTTTGTTGTTCTCTCTGCTTTGTGCTTGTGCTTAGCTTCTCTCCCGCGTAATCACTTTTGTAAGGCCGCCTCTCAAAGCTCGGCTTATAACTGTTCTTGCACTCTCTGTTGTGCTGTGCACTCTAGCTGTCTCTTTGTTTTATTTGTAATTATTGATTATTTATCAATAATTATCTTTGTGCTGTGAATTTAATTTTTCTATATATTCTTATATATATATAATTTTTTTGCCTTTCTTTCGGCTTTTCAATGGCTTGTTGTCTACCTAATTGCAAACATTCTGATCGTTTTGATGATCAGTATAGAGCAATATCTTGTTGGCTCTGCGATAATCTTATTCACTTAAAATGTGCTGGCCTCAATGGCCGCGACTACGACAAATTTTCTGGTTTGTCTGTTTCTAAGCCTGAGCTTGGCTTAATGCGCTGGACTTGCCCATCTTGTGCCAGACAGCAGCTTGATTAGCCGTATGTTTAGCCGTATGTATAGGGATCTTCGTTTAAGGTTTCTTTCTTTAAACAAACTGGCCAAACAGCTGTCAAACGAGTGTGACTCTAGCGTTCAATTATTGTCGCAATTCAAATTTGTTCCACCTTCGGAGAAATTGCACAAGAAATGTACCCTTGAGTTGCCACGTAAGCAGTCGCCAGCTCTTTCTATTACTTCCTCTCCGATTTTACTTTCGCCTACACCATCTTCTTGTCCCTCTTTATGCTCTTCTTTTCAGATTGAAGTACCCATTACAAGCCCTGGTGTACCTCAATCTATCCCTCACGGGAACTCTGATCAAGCACAGGATCATGCCGGCTCTCAATCACTTGCGGATCCCAATGCTCCTCCGCCTCCACTAACTGTAGTGCCTCATCGCAAACAATTATTTATTTCTAGGCTTGCTCCAGATACTTCTGAGTCGTCTGTGGCAGCTTACATTGGTAATATTTGCCCTGCTAAGGTTTTAATTCAAAAGTTTAAGTTTTCTAGGCCTCGTGAAATCTCCTCTTTTAAAATTACAGTACCAAATGAGTACTTCTCAGCTATGGTTGACCCTAATTTTTGGCCAGAGGGCCTAGTTGTACACGAGTTTGCGCCCAATAAGCGCTCTCCTCCGTTGCCTGTCCACCTTCCTACTTTATCTTCTACTTCAAAAAACTAATAACGTCTAGTCTTTGCATTCATTATCAAAATGTAAGAGGACTTCTTACCAAGCTGTCGAACCTTTTCTGTGATAGCCAAACCTTTTCGGCTGACATATTAGCTTTCTCTGAAACTTGGCTTAACTCCTCTGTTTTAGATAATGAAATTCTTTCTAATAATTTTATTTCTTATAGGCTTGATCGTGTTGGTCGTCGTGGCGGTGGAGTACTCATTGCTGTAAACTCGAATCTGTCTTCAAGTGTGGTGCCGATTGATCTCCCCTTAGGTGTTGAGTTTATTTGCGTCGAAGTTACATGTTCTAACTTTAGCCTATATATCTCTTGTTCATATATTCCTCCAGCTTCTGATATCATGATCTACGTGCACCATGCTGATGCTTTACGAACTATTTTTGGTCGTCTTAAAGATCGTGATGTTCTTATAGTTTTAGGTGATTTTAACTTGCCTAATATTTCTTGGCTTGTTGATGATA
Organism: Drosophila tropicalis; assembly: GCF_018151085.1. Classification (NCBI taxonomy): domain Eukaryota; kingdom Metazoa; phylum Arthropoda; class Insecta; order Diptera; family Drosophilidae; genus Drosophila; species Drosophila tropicalis. The sequence goes on from NW_027173482.1 coordinate 1,149,385, forward strand.
ATCTTTCTTTCTTAATTCCTTCATCTCAACATGTTTTTCTTGATAGCCTACTTGAATGTCCACTATATCAGTTGAATTCTTTCCTTAACTGTTCTAAAAGAATCCTTGATCTTGTTTTTGTCTCTGATCCCACTGTTAGTGCTGTATCGCAAACACAGCCACTAGTGAAACCTGAAGATCCTTATCATCCTACCATTGAAGTTACTATTTCTTACAATTCCGTTACTAATTTATTTAAAAACATCTCAAATACTCGTCGTAGATGTTTTCGTAAAACAAATTTCAATCTTCTTAACAGCCTTATTTTCTCTTTTGATTGGTCGTTTCTATTTGAGTGCTGCGATATAGATTGTGCAGTGAAGTTTTTCTATTCTGCTCTTATAATTGATAAATGCGTTCCTTATGTGAATGTCTCTACCGTCTCCAGCTCGCCAGTCTGGTTCACACGTAGGCTCTCTAATCTTCGTAACATTAAATCGAGATATTTTAAAAGATTTAAAAAAACTGGTTCGCGACTTGACTATGCAAATTATTGTATAGCCAAATCTCAATTTTGTCTTTTAAATACTCAATGCTACAACAATTATCTCGTTCGCTGTAAGGCTGAATTTTATAATAATCCCAAAAGATTTTACAACTTTGTCAATTCCAAAAGACGCTCTAATGTACTACCTTCCACCTTCAGACTTAACGATCAGTCTGCTAATAATGATTTAGATATTGCAGATCTGTTTGCTAAATTTTTTCAGTCGACATATTCTACTACTGTTTCGGATCCCACACCCTATCCCTTTTCAATCCCACATTTAAATTGTATGTTTTTTCCCAGTATTACTGAAGACTGTATTCTCTCTAGCTTGTCATCTATGAAGTCTTCCTTCGTTCCCGGGCCTGATGATATTCCCAGTTGCATCCTTAAAATGTGTTCGATTTCCCTATCTAAGCCTTTAGCTCGGTTATTCTTTATATCGAGTGAGACTTGTAGATTTCCTGATATTTGGAAGGAGTCATTTATTATTCCGCTTTTTAAAAAGGGTAGCAAATCGGATGTTTCCAACTACCGTGGCATTGCCAAACTTTCGGCAATACCTAAACTGTTTGAGAAAATTATTACGTCTTCCCTTCAACATCTATCCAGATCCACTATTTCTCCTTGCCAGCATGGTTTCATGAAAGGTCGTTCGTCGCTTACCAACCTTTTAGAATTGACTACCCTAGTACACCATGGCTTCCGTAAAAAGTGTCAAACTGATGTTATTTATACTGACTTCAGTAAGGCTTTTGATACGGTTGATCATTCTTTGCTTCTCGCGAAACTTAACATCATGGGTTTTTCACCAAAATTATTGGGTTGGTTAAAGTCGTATCTTATTGGCAGAACCCAAAAGGTGTCTTTTCGTTCCTCGATATCTAAAACTGTTCGAGTTACGTCAGGTGTACCCCAAGGCAGTCATCTGGGCCCACTATTATTTACATTTTTTATAAATGATTTGCCTTTGGCCTTGGCTCATTCACGCGTGCTCATGTTTGCGGATGACGTCAAGATTTGTTATTCCTATAATGATCCTTCTTTCCAACAGTACTTGCAATCAGATCTCGATGCGTTCTGTGATTGGTGCCACGTTAATAAATTACACCTTAATGCCTCTAAGTGTTCTTTTATGACTTTCAGTCGTTTGTCTCCGCTCCTAGCTCATTACTCTATAAAGTCTGTTCTGTTAGATTGTGTTCCATCATTCAAAGACTTAGGCGTTATGTTTGACCCTAAACTTTCATTTAATGTTCATATTTCTTCAATTGTCAACAGAGCAAGCAGCCTTCTCGGCTTCATTAAACGTTGGGCCAAAGAATTTGATGATCCCTATGTAACAAAGGTTTTATACACTTCGTTAGTTCGCCCTACTCTAGAATATTGCTCGCCAGTGTGGAACCCGCAATATGATGTTCACCAGCGTAGTATTGAATCGGTACAGAAGCAATTCCTTAAGTTTGCGCTACGCGGTCTAAATTGGGACCCGGGTCTTCGCCTACCTTCTTATTCTGACAGACTTCTTCTTATTAATCTTCCTTCACTTTATAACCGTAGGCTTGTTTTTGGCATTCTCTTTCTCCATAAACTAGTCAACGGCGAAGTCATTTCTACGAATTTACTAGATACGCTGTATTTTTGTGTTCCCTCACGTCGGACCAGAAACTTTGTTCCTATTCACCTTAGTAGATGTCTGACTAACTACTCTCTTCACGAACCTCTTCGTGTTCTTTGCCAATCTTTTAACAACCTTTCTCACCTTATCTCTCCTCATCTTTCTGTCACTTCTCTTCGCGCTATACTTTTTAATCATCTACAGCGAAACCAATGAAAATATTCTGGACTTGGATTGGCTGCAACTCATCCCTGGCCACATTGGCTGTGAATCGTGGCATAGCTGGCACCTTGTGCAAATAAAACACCTCCACCGGGCTGGGGATGTTTAGTTGTGTATAAAGCTAAGCTACCTTCTTCATTTAATTACTATCTGTCTTTAGCTTAAGCTTTTTCGTCGACTGCTGTGTTAGTTGACGTAAATAAATAAATAAATAAATAAATAAATAAATAAAACACATAAAATCAGGATAATTATTGAGAAATTGTGTATCTAGATGCAAAAGAAGGAAGCTAGAAAGTTTTACTCTTTGATATATCGTGCGAATTACTAATGTTAAATCATATCAAAGCCGAAAAACCAGAATTTGTTTGGGTATTTTAAGAGAAACTTAGGAGGCGGTTGTAATTCAGCACTGCAACCATTTGTGTGACGGAAGTTACTTCAAAAACTAAGCAAAAAGACGAAGAGAGCGAAAGGCTCTGTTTCTTAGCTCCAAACATGCTTGCTTAAAGTGCAAACCAAACAAATCAACAAATACAATTATTTTGGAAACAAATTTTTTTGTGCGGAAAAGGATAGAAGACTCTGAACAGATTACAGGGAACTGAGTGAGTGAGGCGCACACAATGCATTCGATGTGTATGAATGTTTTTGTGTGTTGTGACTCATAACCAAGGTACTCACTCGATTGAATGAAGCGTAAAGCAGAGTCAAAACTTTGGAAAAGCCGAAGACACTCAAGTATTTAAAGCATCGTTCATTTTGAAGTGAACAACAGTCTTGGCGCCCCGACATCAGAAGTGGGATGCAATCCTCGTGAAGAAAATATTGAAGTTCATCTCCGCGTCCTAAAGAAGCAGCAACATGCAAATTTCATGGAACTGACAAAAAACTTGCAAGCGTCGGTAAGAGAACCGTCGCTTGGCAGTGCTGTGATACTACCGATGCTACGCAATGGTGTACGACTGTTGACATTGTGTTATGTGAAAAGGCATTACAAGGGTCTGCATTAATTTTGGCATTAAGCAAAGCGCTTGAAGGAAGTTCAGTACAATGGCTGTCACATGCGTGTTATACTGTAATCAAATGTCCAGAGTTTAAGCAGTTATTTCAACAACGCTTTAAAAACAGAGACGTCTGCCGCTGCCATTTTAAATAAGCCGAATAGTCGTCCCAACAACGGTGATTCTCTGCAATATATGCGAGTCGCCTTGTAACGTCACTTCTTACGAAATGAAAGAACATGAATTTAGAAAAAAATTGCTGTGTCCCTGGTTCTGGGACATATTGGCGTGTGCAACGAATTACGTACACTGCCGACATTCAAAATAGACGCAATCTTCAGGCGGAGTTGCAAGACTTTAAGCTCGACAAGAGAGCACCCAATTTTGAAAATGAGGAGCCTCCATCAAAGCGGCCAAAGTCATTTTCAATAAAGTGCCATAAATATGGAAAGCTGGGATGCAAGATGGCCGAATGCGGAGTCCGAGGTCAAGGCACTGGAACATGTTCGAGACGAGACCACCGAGGAAGTTTACCATAGGCAAAGGACAACATAACGTGCTGTCGCTGTAAGGAAAAAGAGCATATGGCTACTCACTATCCATGGAAACTGTCAAGGGAGGAGCGGCTTCACGCACCGAAAAGAGAGCTGAATTATGTGTGATAGACGAGCTAAAAACAAATATGCAGTTACGAGCTGAGAATTTTCCAATTACCTTTGCTCTGGAGCAGAGTACTTGTTATTAAAGGATTCTAAATTCTATTAAATATACGGCACTCGTTACACTGGATGGGCAATATAAATTTTTGTCCATGCCCTGTGCACTTAAAAATGCTCGTTCAGTGTTCCAAGGGGCAATTTTGAAAGCATAAGGAGATAGCATATTCGTACGTGATAGTTTACATGGATGATATCATGATCATAGCTCCAACCATAATTTAAGAAAAACTCGATTGCCTCAAGCAATTTTTGACTATCGAATCGAATAATTCAATTTGGCACACAAACTACTCTTACTCATTTCTACCGACCTACTAAATTTGACTAAAATCGGACTAAAAACACGCAAAATATTCTTATAAACGAGTTTTACTAAGCGGTCTAAGGGGCGGAGTTGGTGTCAGAGTGCACGTGAGTTTATAAGAGTGAGCGAGATAGCATATGGTAGGAGGCATGCAAAAAGAATTTAATAAACATATTTGTACGTAGTACATACAAGTATGTAGTACATAGTCTGCCAAAGTCGGAAAGACGACTTACTTTCTGTAGGTCTTTTCCCTATCCTTAATCGGCTAGCGTATACCTGTTGTTTATTTATAAATATATACATTTAGACTGGTTTGCGAAGTCAACTACACCACTCCTGCTGGATTTGGCCAATCGTACTTAAACCACTCAAATTTTATAATGCGGAAACGGATGAAATATACCTACAAGCTCAAATACAAAATGTTACGACTGGACCTTTTTGCCTAGAAAAGGTGGAATTGGATAACTCGGAACATTACACAGTCACATCCCAAAATACTCTTCCAAATGGAGAATTCGTATTAACTTCAAAACACATACTGCAGCTTAACAATAGCTGCCAGTTTCTTTATTGCATAAAGGTATGTACAAAATGTTTAAAACTAACAAGTGCACTTGTACATACATAAATTCACAGCCAAAATCTACTATTGCGAGATGCTCCAAAGTATTGCGTCAATTTACCAATGTGGGTTAGCTGGATATTGTTTGGCGATCTAATCTGGGTGAAAGAGGAAGATTGCAAACAAGTCAATTGCAACGATTGGTAGGTATTTTATTTAATATTATAAAATATATTTCTAATAGACTGTTTTTATAGCCTTTCGAAAACGAAGATCTTTGTTTGGAGGTGATAGATGCCAAAAACATAATTAAAATTGGATCAATATTTTCCTTTCTGTGTAGTCACAAATAGTTCTGATCATCCTATGAAATTGCATATTCATCTTGATACTAAAATGTTAACAAACAGCTATACTGGATCTGCTGATTTTCTTTTGGAGGTATTACAACCGGCGGAAAAGACCGAGTTTTCTTTATCAATTTCTCCTTTAAATGTGGGCCTAATCAGAGTATCAACGTTGTTACTGGTTGATACTCTACAAAACCGGCGGTATTATTTTGAAAAGGTAGTAGATGTTTTTGTTGTTGATGCAGACTACCACCAAGATGATGTATTTTTCCTGAATAAGTTAACTGAATACGAAAATTCACAGGAATTACTAAGAGAAAAGAAAATTCAACTGCAAGTTGTTTAGTTATGACGGCAGTACAATATAAGAAAATATGGATTTATAAATATTCGTCTAAAATATGGACAAGCAAGCTTATAGATAATGGTAAATATATCCTTTTGTAGCTATTAAACATATAACCTTCTTTGAACAGATAAATAAAACACATAAAATCAGGATAATTATTGAGAAATTGTGTATCTGGATGCAGAAGAAGGAAGTTAGAAAGTTTTACTCTTTGATATATCGTGCGAATTACTAATGTTGAATTATATCAAAGCCGAAAAACCAGAATTTGTTTGGGTATTTTAAGAGAAACTTAGGAGGCGGTTGTAATTCAGCACTGCAACCATTTGTGTGACGGAAGTTACTTCAAAAACTAAGAAAAAGGAAAAACGAAGAGAGCGAATCGCTCTGTTTCTTAGCTCCAAACATGCTTGCTTAAAGTGCAAACCAAACAAATCAACAAATACATTGTTATGTATGTGACCCATCTCTAAGAAGCTGTTATCGTCGCACTGTTAAAAGGTCTGTTAACAGGTGTACTTCTCAGTCGTTTTACTCCCCTGCTACAACTACGAGGGACTTCTATTACTACAACTGTTACTACAACTTCGAGTAACTTCTACTACTACAACTACGAGGGACTTCTATTACTACACCTATTACTACAACTACGAGTAACATCTACTACTACAACTACGAGGGACTTCCACTACTACAACTATTGCTACGGCTACGATATATGTGTATATATGTGTATATGACGTGTACAGTTACAATCCCCTATTCAGGTGAGTGATTTGACTTTATCGTAAATATGTATATGAAATACTCAACCATCATTTGTCAATCGGAAATTGCGGCCTACTACCAATTTCACAAGCGAGACCAACTAATTGATGAATCGGTTGCGAACTACATGGCTGCACTTAGGACTCTCGCTGTCGACAGCAAATTCGGAGCTGCGTTGAATCGCATGTTGCGCGACCGCTTCGTATGCGGAATGAAGGATGAGGGTCTTCAGAAGAGTCTACTAGCAGAGACAGATTTAACGATTCAACGAGCGATGGAACGCCCCACATCTAGTGAGGCCGCTGCTCACAGCGCTCGGGCCAGTAAGTCTGTTTTGTTTTACGTGGCGTGTACCCATTAATAGGGTTTACTACCACGGCACTCAAATATGCCACAATGGGCAAATAGTACACGTGACGATTCGATGCGTCGCCAAACGCCCGTTTGAGAACTGCTTATGCAGAATCTCTCCAGTGCCAGTTGAATGCCATGTTGGGCGGACACGACATTCCCCCTTGGGTGGGGCGAGGCCGACCTAAAACCTCTGCTGGTCTTTGGGTGCAGCACCCGGCTGAATAACGCCACTCCACGTATTGAGTTATTCAACTCATACCCACCTCTGGGTATTAAACCACAGCCACTACGATCTCCCACAAGGGGGCCAACCACAAAGGGCTAGTGGGCAAACTAGCCCATACCGTAGTACCGAATCACAGTTCCGGTCGGCTGTTCGCAGTCGAAACTACTAACCATTTTTGTTACCGCCAAACAGGAAATGGGTAAACCCCGCCGCTCGAATTAGCTACTGCTGAAATTCAACAGTACCCAGGAAGCACCACTTAGAGGTTTCGAGTCGACTTGACCTGATTCACGGCTGACAGCGCTCGGGCCATGCGAAATACAGCTGAGAGCACTGAAGCGATACACGAAGTGCAGACCAGCCATGCGATGGCTGCGGGGGTGCCCACTTGCGGAAACTGTGCCTACATCGGAACCCTGTGTGCCATGCCTGTCACCGAGGAGGCCATCTTCAACGAGTCTGCCGGGCTGTAAGAGACCCAAGTCGTAAAGCGACAAATCGAGTGCCCATGCCTCCTACCGAGGAACACACAAGCATACTACCGTTGATTTGCCCAAAGGAAATTGTTACAATAATTTTAAATAATCGAAAATGCCAATTCGAAGTGGATTTGGGGTCTGCGATCACTATGATAGACGAAGCTACGTTTCGTTACATCTGGCCAACGGACAGACCGAATATCCAAGATTGTTCCCTAGAGTTTACGGGAATTAGGCCGTTTTATGGGACCACATGTGTCATTACAAATCATGTCAGCGAGACGCATTCCATTCGCAATTAAAGAATTATATGAAGAAGAATTAGACCGTCTTTGCTCCCAAGGAATCCTAGTACCCATTGAATACTCCGACTGGGCGACTCATTCAGTTTCAGTAATTAAAAAGGATGGTACTATTCGCATATGTGGCGACTACAAGTCTACAATTAATAGAGTGATTAAGCAAAACGGCCATCAAATTCCTGCAATGAATTCATTATTAGCATCAGTTGAAGGAGGATCTATATTTGCGAAAATCGGCTTGGCTCAGGCGTACCAACAACTAGTGGTGGATGAGCAGTCCGCGTTGTTGCAAACCATATGTACACACAAAGGTTATTTCAAAGTAACCAGACTACAATTTGGGATATCTTCAGCCCCTGGCATATTTCAGATCTGCATCGAACGTATACTGCAGAGCGTTTCTGGTGTTTTACCCTATTTCGATGACATAATTGGTATGGGAAAATCAGAGGAAGAGCTAGCGGTGCGTCTTAATGAGGTGCTTTCAAGATTTGATAAGGCCGGACTACGCCTACGCAGAGACAAGTGACAATTTGGAGTTCCGTCAGTAGAATTTTTAGGTTTTAAAATCGATGCACTGAGTGTAAGACCGTGTGCCAGTAAGGTCGAAGCTATTAAGTGCGCTCCGGCTCCAAAAGATAAGAAACAATTAGAAGCATTCTTGGGACTCATCAATTTTTACCACTTCACCGTCTGCTAGATAAAAATGCGCTATGGGTGTGCGTTTACTTCGTTTACTCTCGTCACAGATCATCGCCCATTGCTCGGAATTTTTTCAACGGCCAAGGCAACTCCAAATGTTATTTCTATACAGATGCTTTGAAGAGCAATATTCTTGAATGCCTATGACTTTACACTAATTCACAGACCTGGATCAGAAATGGGCAACGCCGAATTCTTAAGACGATGCCATTTACCACAACAAGGAGAAGGCAACACTACAGAAGAAGTGTTAATGATTGAATGGGCTGGAACACCACTTTTCAGCGCTCAATCTCTAGCATTACAGACTAAGAAAGAGACGCAATGGAAAAGTTGATCGTTCAGATCAGCTCTACTCGTATTTTTCTCGCCGACATGAGATTTCAGCAAACAAAGGAATTCTTGTATGGGGCAACCGGGCTGTGATTCCCGAACCATCTAGACCAGCATTACTTCAAGCGTTGCATGCTTCACACATTGTAAAAATGAAAGCCATGGCTCGAAGATACATTTGGTGGCCTAATATTGATGCTGAAATAGAGTTACTTGTGAAACGTTGCAATCTCTGTCAGCAAAACCGAAACGAATAGCCTCATACAACTACACACCATTGGGAATCTGCCAGACAGCCTTGGTCACGCCTACCGGACGAAATAGTGTCAGATAATGGCACTGCATTCACGTCTGAAGAATTTAGGATCTTTATGAGGAACAACGTGATTCGACACATTCGGTCGGCTCCATTTAATCCTGCCACAAATAGGCAAGCCGAGCGCATGGTACAAAGTACCAAGAATTACCTGAAAAAGTTTGACAGAAATCTTAACATAGATCTCTCACTGGCGCTATATCTATTTAGCCAACATACTACCCCTCACTCCACGACAAATCGTACCCCTGCAGAACTACTATGTAACCGAGAGATTAAGTCATATTTCGACAAAATTCAACCCAAGGAAATAACATACGGAAAGGTCTGCGACCCAACAAATGATAAGCAGTTTTCTATTGGTGCTCCGGCTTGGATCCGTAACTACGCCCCCGGTCCGAAGTGGATAGAAGGCGAAATTGTGGAAAAAGACAGGCCCCATATCGTACAATGTTTGTTTACATGATCGCCGTATTATTAAACGTCATTTCGACCAACTTCGCCACCCGGTTCCGTCTGCCGAATGTACTCAAGACACGGAATCAATCGAACTACCTCCTGAAGATGCAGTCTCGATTCCTGAGGATATACCCGACTCTCCCGAATCGTCTGAACCGGCACCATTGTCCCCAGCTCCAGTGACTTCCCGCATCTGTGTGTTAAGGGGTGTTATGTATGTGACCCATCTCTAAGAAGCTGTTGTCGTCGCACTGTTAAAATGTCTGTTAACAGGTGTACAACATCGGACTCCCCTGCTACAACTACGAGGGACTTCTACTACTACAACTGTTACTACAACTTCGAGTAACTTCTACTACTACAACTACGAGGGACTTCTACTACTACAACTTTTACTGCAACTATGAGTAACTTCTTCTACTACAACTATTACTACAACTACGAGGGACTTCTACTACTACAACTATTACTACAGCTACGAGGGACTACTCCTTCTACTACGACTACAAATCCAGAATTGTACTGTACCATTATCTTATTAATAAACCATATATATAAGTTTGCACTTACACAAAAACAATTATTTTGGAAACAAATTTTTTTGTGCGAAAAAGGGTAGAAGACTCTGAACAGATTACAGGGAAGTGAGTGTGGCGCACACAATGAATTCAATGTGTATAAATGTTTGTGTGTTGTGACTCATAACCAAGGTACTCAATCGAGTGAATTCGAATGAATGAAGCGTAAAGCAGAGTCAAAACTTCGGAAAAGCCGAAGACACTCGACTATTTTGAGCATCGTTCATTTTGAAGTGAACAACAGTCTTGGCGCACCGACATCAGAAGTGGGATGCAATCCTCGTCAAGAAAATATTGAAGTTCATCTGCGCGTCCTTAGGAGCAGCAACATGCAAATTTCATGGAACTGACAAAAAACTTGCAAGCGTCGGTAAGAGAACCGTCGCTTGGCAGTGCTGTGATACTACCGATGCTACGCAATGGTGTACGACTGTTGACATTGTGTTATGTGAATAGGCATTACAAGGGTCTGCATTAATTTTGGCATTAAGCAAAGCGCTTGAAGGAAGTTCAGTACAATGGCTGTCGCATGCGTGTTATACTGTAATCAAATGTCCAGAGTTTAAGCAGTTATTTCAACAACGCTTTAAAAACAGAGACGTCTGCCGCTGCCATTTTAAATAAGCCGAATAGTCGTCCCAACAACGGTGATTCTCTGCAATATATGCGAGTCGCCTTGTAACGTCACTTCTTACGAAATGAAAGAACATGAATTTAGAAAAAAATTGCTGTGTCCCTGGTTCTGGGACATATTGGCGTGTGCAACGAATTACGTACACTGCCGACATTCCAAATAGACGCAATCTTCAGGCGGAGTTGCAAGACTTTAAGCTCGACAAGAGAGCACCCAATTTTGAAAATGAGGAGCCTCCATCACAGCGGGTAAAGTCATTTTTAATAAAGTGCCATAAATGTCCAAGGAACCTGTCGAGTGGAGGAGCGGCTTCACGCACCGAAAAGAGAGCTGAATTATGTGTGGTAGACGAGCTAAAAACGAGTATGCAGTTACAAGCTAAGAATTTTCCAATTACCTTTGACTCTGGAGCGGAGTACTTGTTATTAAAGGATAGTGTTGCAAAAATTCTAAGTGGCAAAAGAATTAACAATCTAGTCGCTTTAAAAGGCATTGGTAATTCTAACGTAAGTAGCACACTACATTTGAAAACTTACATCAATTCGTTTAGAATTGCAACTCTTCAGAAGCGGGTGATTAGATTGATTCCCTATTCGCTAGCCCTGCATTACTCGTTAAAAAAAGGATGGTTCAGCAAGACTATATGTAGACTATTGCTAGATATCCAATATAAATTTTTGTCCATGCCCTTTGCACTTAAAAACGCTCGTTCAGTGTTCTAAGGGGCAATTTTGAAAGCACTAGGAGATAACATATTCGTACGTTATAGTTTACATGGATGATATCATGATCATAGCTCCCAACCATAATTTAACAAAATTCGATTGCCTCAAGCAATTTTTGACTATCGAATCGAATAATTCAATTTGCCACACAAACTACTCTTACTCATTTCTACGGACCTACTAAGTTTGACTAAAAGCGGATTAAAAACACGCAAAATATTCTTATAAACGAGTTTTACTAAGCGGTCTAAGGGGCGGAGTTGGTGCTAGAGTGCACGTTAATTTATAAGAGTGAGCGAGATAGCAGATGGTAGGAGGCATGCAAAAAGAATTTACATACATACATACATACAAGTATGTAGTACATTGTCTGCCAAAGTCGGAAAGACGACTTACTTTCTGTAGGTCTTTTCCCTATCCTTAATCGGCTAGCGTATACCTGTTGTTTATTTATAAATATATACATTTAGACTGGTTTGCGAAGTCAACTACACCAGTCCTGCTGGATTTGGCCAATCGTTACGGAAATTGTTCAAGTTTGAAGTACTTTAACCACTTGATGTAAAGACCAAATTTTATAATGCGGAAATGGATGTAACATACCTACAAGCTCAAGTACAAAATGTGGACCTTTTTGCCTAGAAAAGGTGGAATTGGATAACTCGGAACATTACACAGTCACATCAGTAAATACTCTTCCAAATGGAGAGTCCGTGTTAACTTCAAAACACATGCTGCAGCCTAACAATAGCTGTCAGTTTCTTTATTGCATAAAGGTATGTACAGAATGTTTAAAACTAACAAGTGTACTTGTACATACATAAATTTTGATAACAAAGATCTTTGTTTGGAAGTGATAGATGCCAAAAAACGTAATTAAAATTGGATCAATATTTTCCTTTCTGTGTAGAGTCACAAATAGTTCTGATCATCCTATGAAATTGCATATTCATCTTGATACTCAAAAGTTAACAAGAAGCTATACTGGATCTGCTGATTTTCTTTTGAAGGTATTACAACCGGCGGAAACGACCGAGTTTTCTTTATCAATTTCTCCTTCAAATAAGGGCCTAATCAGAGTATCACTTTTTTCATTAATAAGTTAACTGAACGCGAAAATTCACAGGAATTACTAAGAGAAAAGAAAATTCAATTGCAAGTTGTTTAGTTATGATGGCAGTACAATATAAGAAAATATATATTTATAAATATTCGTCTAAAATATGGGCAAGCAAGCTTGTAGATAATTGTTAATATATCCTTTTGTAGCTATTAAACATATAACCTTCTTTGAACAGATAAATAAAACACATAAAATCAGGATAATTATTGAGAAATTGTGTATCTGGATACAGAATCAGGATAATTATTGAGAAATTGTGTATCTGGATGCAGAAGAAGGAAGTAAGAAAGTTTTACTCTTTGAAATATCGTGCGAATTACTAATGTTAAATCATATCAAAGCCGAAAAACCAGAATTTGTTTGGGCATTTTAAGAGAAACTTAGGAGGCGGTTGTAATTCAGCACTGCAACCATTTGTGTGACGGAAGTTACTTCAAAAACAAAGCAAAAAGGAAAGACGAAGAGAGCGAATCGCTCTGTTTCTTAGCTCCAAACATGCTTGCTTAAAGTGCAAACCAAACAAATCAACAAATACATTGTTATGTATGTGACCCATCTCTAAGAAGCTGTTATCGTCGCACTGTTAAAAGGTCTGTTAACAGGTGTACTTCTCAGTCGTTTTACTCCCCTGCTACAACTACGAGGGACTTCTATTACTACAACTGTTACTACAACTTCGAGTAACTTCTACTAGTACAACTACGAGGGACTTCTACTACTATAACTATTACTACAACTACGAGTATCTTCTACTACTACAACTATTACTCCAGCGACGAGGGACTACTTCTACTGCTACTAGAAATCCAGAATTGTACTGTACCATTATCTTATTAATAAACCATATATATAAGTTTGCACATACACAAAACTGGCGACGAGGATGGGATAATTCGTCAAACTCATATATATGAGTATATGTCGTGTACAGTTACTTTCCCCTATTCAGGTGAGTGATTTGACCAATGCAATCCGTCCAAACCGACCCAATCAGCACCACCAGCCATGCGATGGTTGCGGGGGTGCCCACTTGCGGAAACTGTGCCCACATCGGAACACTGTGTGCCATGCCTGTCACCGAGGAGGCCATCTTCAACGAGTCTGCCGGGCTGTAAGAGACCCGGGTCGTAAAGCGTTCAACACATCGAGTGGCCATGCCTTCCACCGAGGAACACACAAGCATACTACCGTTGATTTGCCCAAAGGAAATTGTTACAATAATTTTAAATAATCGAAAATGCCAATTCGAAGTGGATTTGGGGTCTGCAATCACTATGATAGACGAAGCTACGTTTCGTTACATCTGGCCAACGGACAGACCGAATATCCAAGATTGTTCCCTAGAGTTTACGGGAATTAGGCCGTTTTATGGGACCACATGTGTCATTACAAATCATGTCAGCGAGACGCATTCCATTCGCAATTCAAGAATTATATGAAGAAGAATTAGACCGTCTTTGCTCCCAAGGAATCCTAGTACCCATTGAATACTCCGACTGGGCGACTCATTCAGTTTCAGTAATTAAAAAGGATGGTACTATTCGCATATGTGGCGACTACAAGTCTACAATTAATAGAGTGATTAAGCAAAACGGCCATCAAATTCCTGCAATGAATTCATTATTAGCATCAGTTGAAGGAGGATCTATATTTGCGAAAATCGGCTTGGCTCAGGCGTACCAACAACTAGTGGTGGATGAGCAGTCCGCGTTGTTGCAAACCATATGTACACACAAAGGTTATTTCAAAGTAACCAGACTACAATTTGGGATATCTTCAGCCCCTGGCATATTTCAGATCTGCATCGAACGTATACTGCAGAGCGTTTCTGGTGTTTTACCCTATTTCGATGACATAATTGGTATGGGAAAATCAGAGGAAGAGCTAGCGGTGCGTCTTAATGAGGTGCTTTCAAGATTTGATAAGGCCGGACTACGCCTACGCAGAGACAAGTGACAATTTGGAGTTCCGTCAGTAGAATTTTTAGGTTTTAAAATCGATGCACTGAGTGTAAGACCGTGTGCCAGTAAGGTCGAAGCTATTAAGTGCGCTCCGGCTCCAAAAGATAAGAAACAATTAGAAGCATTCTTGGGACTCATCAATTTTTACCACTTCACCGTCTGCTAGATAAAAATGCGCTATGGGTGTGCGTTTACTTCGTTTACTCTCGTCACAGATCATCGCCCATTGCTCGGAATTTTTTCAACGGCCAAGGCAACTCCAAATGTTATTTCTATACAGATGCTTTGAAGAGCAATATTCTTGAATGCCTATGACTTTACACTAATTCACAGACCTGGATCAGAAATGGGCAACGCCGAATTCTTAAGACGATGCCATTTACCACAACAAGGAGAAGGCAACACTACAGAAGAAGTGTTAATGATTGAATGGGCTGGAACACCACTTTTCAGCGCTCAATCTCTAGCATTACAGACTAAGAAAGAGACGCAATGGAAAAGTTGATCGTTCAGATCAGCTCTACTCGTATTTTTCTCGCCGACATGAGATTTCAGCAAACAAAGGAATTCTTGTATGGGGCAACCGGGCTGTGATTCCCGAACCATGTAGACCAGCATTACTTCAAGCGTTGCATGCTTCACACATTGTAAAAATGAAAGCCATGGCTCGAAATTACATTTGGTGGCCTAATATTGATGCTGAAATAGAGTTACTTGTGAAACGTTGCAATCTCTGTCAGCAAAACCGAAACGAATAGCCTCATACAACTACACACCAGATTGTACCAAGAATTACCTGAAAAAGTTTGACAGAAATCTTAACATAGATCTCTCACCGGCGCGATATCTATTTAGCCAACATACTACCCCTCACTCCACGACAAATCGTACCCCTGCAGAACTACTATGTAACCGAGAGATTAAGTCATATTTCGACAAAATTCAACCCAAGGAAATAACATACGGAAAGGTCTGCGACCCAACAAATGATAAGCTGTTTTCTATTGGTGCTCCGGTTTGGATCTGTAACTACGCCCCCGGTCCGAAGTGGATAGAAGGCGAAATTGTGGAAAAGACAGGCCCCATATCGTACAATGTTTATTTACATGATCGCCGTATTATTAAACGTCATTTCGACCAACTTCGCCACCCGGTTCCGTCTGCCGAATGTACTCAAGACACGGAATCAATCGAACTACCTCCTGAAGATGCAGTCTCGATTCCTGAGGATATACCCGACTCTCCCGAATCGTCTGAACCGGCACCATTGTCCCCAGCTCCAGTGACTTCCCGCATCTGGGTGTTAAGGGGTGTTATGTATGTGACCCATCTCTAAGAAGCTGTTATCGTTGCACTGTTAAAATGTCTGTTTATTTATTTATTTATTTACGTCAACTAACACAGCAGTCGACGAAAAAGCTTAAGCTAAAGACAGATAGTAATTAAATGAAGAAGGTAGCTTAGCTTTATACACAACCTAACATCCCCAGCCCGGTGGAGGTGTTTTATTTGCACAAGGTGCCAGCTATGCCACGATTCACAGCCAATGTGGCCAGGGATGAGTTGCAGCCAATCCAAGTCCAGAATATTTTCATTGGTTTCGCTGTAGATGATTAAAAAGTATAGCGCGAAGAGAAGTGACAGAAAGATGAGGAGAGATAAGGTGAGAAAGGTTGTTAAAAGATTGGCAAAGAACACGAAGAGGTTCGTGAAGAGAGTAGTTAGTCAGACATCTACTAAGGTGAATAGGAAAAAAGTTTCTGGTCCGACGTGAGGGAACACAAAAAATACAGCGTATCTAGTAAATTCGTAGAAATGACTTTGCCGTTGACTAGTTTATGGAGAAAGAGAATGCCAAAAACAAGCCTACGGTTATAAAGTGAAAGAAGATTAATAAGAAGAAGTCTGTCAGAATAAGAAGGTAGGCGAAGACACGGGTCCCAATTTAGACCGCGTAGCGCAAACTTAAGGAATTGCTTCTGTACCGATTCAATACTACGCTGGTGAACATCATTGCGGGTTCCACACTGGCGAGCAATATTCTAGAGTAGGGCGAACTAACGAAGTGTATAAAACCTTTGTTACATAGGGATCATCAAATTCTTTGGCCCAACGTTTAATGAAGCCGAGAAGGCTGCTTGCTCTGTTGACAATTGAAGAAATATGAACATTAAATGAAAGTTTAGGGTCAAACATAACGCCTAAGTCTTTGAATGATGGAACACAATCTAACAGAACAGACTTAATAGAGTAATGAGCTAGGAGCGGAGACAAACGACTGAAAGTCATAAAAGAACACTTAGAGGCATTAAGGTGTAATTTATTAACGTGGCACCAATCACAGAACGCATCGAGATCTGATTGCAAGTACTGTTGGAAAGAAGGATCATTATAGGAATAACAAATCTTGACGTCATCCGCAAACATGAGCACGCGTGAATGAGCCAAGGCCAAAGGCAAATCATTTATAAACAATGTAAATAATAGTGGGCCCAGATGACTGCCTTGGGGTACACCTGACGTAACTCGAACAGTTTTAGATATCGAGGAACGAAAAGACACCTTTTGGGTTCTGCCAATAAGATACGACTTTAACCAACCCAATAATTTTGGTGAAAAACCCAGGATGTTAAGTTTCGCGAGAAGCAAAGAATGATCAACCGTATCAAAAGCCTTACTGAAGTCAGTATAAATAACATCAGTTTGACACTTTTTACGGAAGCCATGGTGTACTACGGTAGTCAATTCTAAGAGGTTGGTAAGCGACGAACGACCTTTCATGAAACCATGCTGGCAAAGAGAAATAGTGGATCTGGATAGATGTTGAAGGGAAGACGTAATAATTTTCTCAAACAGTTTAGGTATTGCCGAAAGTTTGGCAATGCCACGGTAGTTGGAAACATCCGATTTGCTACCCTTTTTAAAAAGCGGAATAACAAATGACTCCTTCCAAATATCAGGAAATCTACAAGTCTCACTCGATATAAAGAATAACCGAGCTAAAGGCTTAGATAGGGAAATCGAACACATTTTAAGGATGCAACTAGGTATATCATCAGGCCCGGGAACGAAGGAAGACTTCATAGATGACAAGCTAGAGAGAATACAGTCTTCAGTAATACTGGGAAAAAACATACAATTTAAATGTGGGATTGAAAAGGGATAGGGTGTGGGATCCGAAACAGTAGTAGAATATGTCGACTGAAAAAATTTAGTAAACAGATCTGCAATATCTAAATCATTATTAGCAGACTGATCGTTAAGTCTGAAGGTGGAAGGTAGGACATTAGAGCGTCTTTTGGAATTGACAAAGTTGTAAAATCTTTTGGGGTTATTATAAAATTCAGCCTTACAGCGAACGAGATAATTGTTGTTGCATTGAGTATTTAAAAGACAAAATTGAGATTTGGCTATACAATAATTTGCATAGTCAAGTCGCGAACCAGTTTTTTTAAATTTTTTTAAATATCTCGATTTAATGTTACGGAGATTAGAACCAGACTGGCGCGCTGGAGACGGTAGAGACATTCACATAAGGAACGCATTTATCAATTAGAGAATTAAGAGCAGAATAGAAAAACTTCACTGCACAATGTATATCGCAGCACTCAAATAGAAACGACCAATCAAAAGAGAAAATAAGGCTGTTAAGAAGATTGAAATTTGTTTTACGAAAACATCTACGACGAGAATTTGAGATGTTTTTAAATAAATTAGTAACGGAATTGTAAGAAATAGTAACTTCAATGGTAGGATGATAAGGATCTTCAGGTTTCACTAGTGGCTGTGTTTGCGATACAGCACTAACAGTGGGATCAGAGACAAAAACAAGATCAAGGATTCTTTTAGAACAGTTAAGGAAAGAATTCAACTGATATAGTGGACATTCAAGTAGGCTATCAAGAAAAACATGTTGAGATGAAGGAATTAAGAAAGATAGATTATCATCAACAAGCCAAGAAATATTAGGCAAGTTAAAATCACCTAAAACTATAAGAACATCACGATCTTTAAGACGACCAAAAATAGTTCGTAAAGCATCAGCATGGTGCACGTAGATCATGATATCAGAAGCTGGAGGAATATATGAACAAGAGATATATAGGCTAAATTTAGAACATGTAACTTCGACGCAAATAAACTCAACACCTAAGGGGAGATCAATCGGCACCACACTTGAAGACAGATTCGAGTTTACAGCAATGAGTACTCCACCGCCACGACGACCAACACGATCAAGCCTATAAGAAATAAAATTATTAGAAAGAATTTCATTATCTAAAACAGAGGAGTTAAGCCAAGTTTCAGAGAAAGCTAATATGTCAGCCGAAAAGGTTTGGCTATCACAGAAAAGGTTCGACAGCTTGGTAAGAAGTCCTCTTACATTTTGATAATGAATGCAAAGACTAGACGTTATTAGTTTTTTGAAGTAGAAGATAAAGTAGGAAGGTGGACAGGAGGAGGAGGAGAGCGCTTATTGGGCGCAAACTCGTGTACAACTAGGCCCTCTGGCCAAAAATTAGGGTCAACCATAGCTGAGAAGTACTCATTTGGTACTGTAATTTTAAAAGAGGAGATTTCATGAGGCCTAGAAAACTTAAACTTTTGAATTAAAACCTTAGCAGGGCAAATATTACCAATGTAAGCTGCCACAGACGACTCAGAAGTATCTGGAGCAAGCCTAGAAATAAATAATTGTTTGCGATGAGGCACTACAGTTAGTGGAGGCGGAGGAGCATTGGGATCCGCAAGTGATTGAGAGCCGGCATGATCCTGTGATTGATCAGAGTTCCCGTGAGGGATAGATTGAGGTACACCAGGGCTTGTAATGGGTACTTCAATCTGAAAAGAAGAGCATAAAGAGGGACAAGAAGATGGTGTAGGCGAAAGTAAAATCGGAGAGGAAGTAATAGAGAGAGCTGGCGACTGCTTACGAGGCAACTCAAGGGTACATTTCTTGTGCAATTTCTCAGAAGGTGGAACAAATTTGAATTGCGACAATAATTGAACGCTAGAGTCACACTCGTTTGACAGTTGTTTGGCCAGTTTGTTTAAAGAAAGAAACCTTAAACGAAGATCCCTATACATACGGCTAAAATCAAGGTGCTGGCTGGCACAAGATGGGCAAGTCCAGCGCATTAAGCCAAGCTCAGGCTTAGACAAAGACAAACAAGAAAATTTGTCGTAGTCGCGGCCATTGAGGCCAGCACATTTTAAGTGAATAAGATTATCGCAGAGCCAACAAGATATTGTTAACAGGTGTACTTCTCAGTCGTTCTACTAATTACTTCGGAACAACATCGGACTCCCCTGCTACAAATACGAGGGACTTCTACTACTACAACTGTTACTACAACTTCGAGTAACTTCTACTACTACAACTACGAGGGACTTCTACTACTACAACTATTACTGCAATTATGAGTAACTTCTTCTACTACAACTATTACTACAACTACGAGGGACTTCTACTACTACAACTATTACTACAGCTACGAGGGACTACTACTTCTAAGCGCTTGAAGGAAGTTCAGTACAATGGCTGTCGCATGCGTGTTATACTGTAATCAAATATCCAGAGTTTAAGCAGTTATTTTAACAACGCTTTAAGAACATAGACGTCTGCCGCTGCCATTTTAAATATGCCAAATAGTTGTCCCAACAACGGTGAATCTCTTGCAATATATGCGAGTCGCCTGGTAACGTTACTTCTCACGAAATGAAAGAACATGAATTTAGAAAAAATTGCCGTGTCCCTGGTTGTGGGACATATAGGCGTGTGCAACGAATTACGTACACTGCCGACATTCAAAATAGACGCAATCTTCAGGCGGAGTTGCAGCACTTTGGGCTCGACAAGAGAGCACCCAATTTTGAAAATGAGGAGCCTCCATCACAGCGGGTAAAGTCATTTTCAATAAAGTGCCATAAATGTCCAAGGAACCTGTCGAGTGGAGGAGCGGCTTCACGCACCGAAAAGAGAGCTGAATTATGTGTGGTAGACGAGCTAAAAACGAGTATGCAGTTACAAGCTAAGAATTTTCCAATTACCTTTGACTCTGAAGCGGAGTACTTGTTATTAAAGGATAGTGTTGCTCGTTCGACTAGTTAATCTAGCTCCGCCAGTGCCTTTGAAATAAATTTAATCCATTTAATCCTCAAGTTAGGTCAGCGTAAGCTTTTTAATTCTGCAAGTAATTTCAGGTTATTTTACAAATTTCTTATAACTAATAATTATACAATCTCATTCCACTTACTCTAGTCTTGGCCTCTTGGCTACGAAAAAACAACTGAACACGCGGTTCTTATGTATGTACTTAGATCAATGCAGCTGCGTATTTTTCGCGCTTATGTGTCTACTTATGTATAATAAAGTACCGCAAGAGTAGAATGAGAGAGAGAGTTTTAAAGTTTTTGAAGAGCGTCATTCTGTTTGTTCGGACAGAGTTCCATTTTGTGTTACAGTGGTACGAAGTTTATTCGCAGTCCCGAATTTCGGCAACATTCCCCTCCCAGCAAGCGAGCCACTGGAGCTTGCTTCATTTTTCCCGACATCGAGGACTGCTAACTTTACTGCTTGTCTGGAGAGGACACTTAGTTGTGTCTGTACCTTCGCCTGCCGGACTTGACCATCTTCTGCGGTGGTCACTTCGACCACTCGACCCTTTGTCCAGGTATTACGACACTGATTTTCGTCCACTATAAGTACGATATCGCCTACACCAATTGGCTTTACTTTTTTATGCCACTTGGACCTTCGTGTTATGTTTGGTAGCATCTCTTTGACCCAGCGTTTCCAAAATAGGTTAGCGAACATCTCACTCTGGCGGAGCGACCATTTATAGTCGATTTGTTCCGGATCGCAAATCGGTTTTTCTCCATTTGATGAGCCAAGCAGGTGATTTGGCGTAAGAGCTTCTTGATCTTCGTCGTCCAGGGACACGTATGTCAGGGGCCTGGAGTTGACCGTCATTTCCACCTCTGCCATTGTGGTAAGAAGACTTTCATCTAAGAATTTTTGATTTGGTGTTATACGGTATAACACGGTTTTAACGGAACGCACTAAGCGCTCCCAGGCTCCTCCCATGTGAGGAGCTGACGGTGGGTTGAAGTACCACGATATTTCCTGCTGCGACAATTCTCGGTGCATTTTTGCATCTTCCAGTTGAAGTTTGTCTCTAAGAAAGGCATCGCTCCCTCGAAAATTAGTCCCGTTATCGCTATATATTTCCTTTGGTGTGCCTCGGCGCGATATATGGCGTCTTAAGCCCATTAGGCATGAGTTTGTGGTTAGACTATGCACGATCTCAATGCTTATTGCTCGCATTGTGAGGCAGGTTATCAGCATGCCCCACCTTTTCAATGACTTTCTTCCATCGATAACTGTTAGTGGCCCAAAATAATCAACTCCTACATACGTAAACGCTGGCTTGAATGCACCCAGTCTAGCCCTCGGTAGGGGCGCCATTAAGGGTGCCATGGGTCGAGCACTACTCAGCTTACATTGTTGGCAATTTCGACGAATCCCTTTAAGGAGAGGTCTTAGTTTTGGAATAAAATATTTTTGCCTCACCTCATTTACTGTTGTCTCATGATTCATGTGATAATATTTTTTCATGGTAGTGCCGGACTATCAGCTTTGTAACCCAGTGTTGGGTGGGTAGAGCGATTCGTCCTTCAGGGATGCCAGCGAAGCGACTGGCTCTATCGCGTACACACAATACCCCATGGTCATTTAGAAAGAGTTGTATTTCCATAGGAATCGTTGTGCTTTAGCGTCTTCTTCTCGTACTGCTATTCGATGGAACATTTCGGCGATGTCACCGCTCACGCCGATTGCTCTCATTCTAAAGTTGTACATAATCTGCAGCAAGGGCACGAGCAAATCGGGCCCCTTTAGAAGAAAGTCATGAGGGCTACTCCTGATGATTGAGCTGCCGCGTCCCACACCAATCTGACCATGTCAGGTTTATGTGGATTTCGAACAGTAAAAATGGGCAAGTACCATGCGTTTTCGGGTTTCTCCCTGATTTCTTCCTCTGGCAAGTTTCTGGCATAGCCTTTGGCTATCAAGTTTTGTATTTGATTATGTAGCTCATTTGCAAAAGGAGGGTCTGCTGCCATTTTCTTTTGCATGCATAAGAGTCGTCGTTTTGCTACCGGCAGGCTATTTGGAAATACACGGGGGCCATCTTTCCAGAGCAATCCCGTGGTGTACGTCCGCGAGCTGTAACTAACAGTGTCCTCCAGAATCTGTAGAGATCGCTCTTCATCAGGGGACTTGGTAAATATCGGCGGTGATTTTTCCTCCGTTAGCAAATGTTTTTTAACCATCTCATGCAAATCCAGATCGCATTGACACCGATGCAGGTTGAGTCCTCCCCCAGATCGTCCCGATCCGCCATATATAGTCCATCCTAGTCTCGTTTTTGCAGCTATTGGTTGCTGCCATTTTCCTTCGCGCACCTTTAGCGAAGCTATGAGATTCGGATTATTACTGCCGATTATCATTTGAGGCATTGCGTTAATGAAGCTCAGGATAGGCAGGTTTTTTAAATGCGGATATCTCTGCTTTATCCTATCTGCTATCATCGTCTCGGCTGAAAGACCAATGGACTTAACCGTACAGACTTCATTTACTTTAAATAATTTATTGCCCAGTCTTTGTTTTGAGATTCTCAAGTTCAGCTGCTTGGATTCCGGCTCCTGCCGACTAACATCGCCGGTCCATCTAATGCATAGGAGATTGGCGAAACCTTTCACTTCGAGCGCATCAGCCAATTTTTCTTCTACAAGTGTTAGAGTCGATCCGTCATCCATAAATGCGTAGATATCGACGGATTTCGAATTGGAGTGCAAAGTGACTGGAACGATTCGAACATAGCATTCTGGCTGGTTGGTTAGTGACCCACGATGATTGTGCAGAACGTTTTCCGTCACATCCTTGTGAAAGAGACGGTGATGTTTTGCTTTGCAGCCATTTATGTCGCAAGCTACGCGACTCCAGCAGGATCCCTTGTGGTTTTTGAGGCACTGAGCACATAGCTGATGGTTATTTATCGCGTTCCACCTGGCTTCGACTGACATCCGCAACAACTTTTCGCAAGACACTGGTTTGTGGTGTCCTTTGCATATCGCACAGACTGTGTTTTTAGGGCTATCTGTAGGCGCTGCGGTATGTGTATGCATCACTCCTCTG
Organism: Drosophila tropicalis; assembly: GCF_018151085.1. Lineage (NCBI taxonomy): Eukaryota > Metazoa > Arthropoda > Insecta > Diptera > Drosophilidae > Drosophila > Drosophila tropicalis. Next base: position 1,173,204 of record NW_027173482.1, read on the forward strand.
TTGATTCTCTTCTTGTCACTTTCTAGTATGTGGGGTAGATACGCGACTCGCCGCTTCCGCCAATTCAAACAACCAATCCGCTAGGTGCTGTATGTTCGGGTAGGGTATGGATTTTGAATGTAGAGCCCAGTTAAGCATCATATCAGGTCCCGTCTTCTCGATAAGCTCTTGTAATAACGTAGGGTTGTTCAGGTGCGCATCTAGCTTGCTTGCCCTAATGGTAGGGCACATATTTTTCACCGCAAATGCAAACTCGATCAGCGGTTCTAGCTTGCCCTTTGGAGGAGGCAAATTTCGCACATTCTCCATCAACAGTTTTATTATGTGTTCCGGGCGTCCAATGTACATTCTCAAAGTACTTATAACGCTCGGCAGCATTTCTGGGAACAGTAGGCTGTCTTGCACGGCTTCAAGGGCCCTACCTTTCAGACATCTCTGCAGACACATAGCCTTCTCCTCGTTGCTGTATCCACCGATCCGGGTGCTAGTTTCATAGGTGCTTATGAAAAGTGGCCATTCTCTTGGATCTCCTTTGAAAACTGGTAATTCCCTCGGCATTGATTGTCGAGCAGCTACTTGTTGTGTTATGCCGTTGGTTTTGCACGGCATGCTCTGCGCTCTGGTACTCGTCGCCTGTGGAGTATTGGTGGCACTATCATTCGTCATCATTATGTATCGATGTATTCCAGCAGCATGTTGTGGATGATACTTCGCTTCTCCGTTTGACTGTACTCTCGGGTTGAGTAGGGCGTACTTACGGCGCAGATATTCCCTTTCGAGGCACATTTCGTCCTCTAATTGTTGCAAAAGTATTTGCTGATCTTCCGGCATTGCTTCATCTTCCACGTGTTGATCTTTGTTGCCTGGGTGGTTAACCTTGAAACGTGATTCAGTTTCGAGGTTATGTTCACCTTCATCAGACACGTGGCGACATGTCTCGCACATCCAGGAACTCGAGGTGGCACTGTTTTTCGATCCGCAGCAGGTGCAGTGGAATTGAGATGCACACCTGGAGCATGTGAGCATTTCCTGGTTGTCCGGCTCCTGGCACAGACCACAGTTTCCAGTCGTTGCCATGTCTATATGTACGTAATTTTACGCGTGGTAAAATTAAAATTGGTTCTTTCCTTGGGATTTGTATTAGTCCCTCCTCTTTAGGTCTCCGTAGCTCTACTACATCGTAGGAATTAAAGAATTTGCTCAGAATTCTTTACGAAAGAGTGAATTTAATTTCACGTTGAAATTAAAAGAATTTCATATAGAACTTAAAAAGAATTGTTGCTCGTTCGACTAGTTAATCTAGCTCCGCCAGTGAAATAAATTTAATCCATTTAATCCTCAAGTTAGGTCAGCGTAAGCTTTTTAATTCTGCAAGTAATTTCAGGTTATTTTACAAATTTCTTATAACTAATAATTATACAATCTCATTCCACTTACTCTAGTCTTGGCCTCTTGGCTACGAAAAAACAACTGAACACGCAGTTCTTATGTATGTACTTAGATCAATGCAGCTGCGTATTTTTCGCGCTTATGTGACTTCTTATGTATAATAAAGTACCGCAAGAGTAGAATGAGAGAGAGAGTTTTAAAGTTTTTAAAGAGCGTCATTCTGTTCGGACAGAGTTCCGTTTTGTGCTACAGTGGTACGAAGTTTATTCGCAGGCCCGAATTTCGGCAACAGATAGTGTTGCAAAAATTCAAAGTGGCAAAATAATTAACAATCTAGTCGCTTTAAAAGGCATTGGTAATTCTAACGTAAGTAGCACACTACATTTGAAAACTTACATAAATTCGTTTAGAATTGCAACTCTTCAGAAGCGGGTTTTAATACAGGTGAAATGGTGATTAGATTGATTCCCTATTCGCTAGCCCTGCATTACTCGTTAAAAAATGGATGGTTCAGCAAGACTATATGTACACTATCGCCAGTTGAATTTGAACACGGTTTCTGATAGGTTTCCTTTGCCATTGATTGCAGATCAAATAGCTAGACTAAGTGACGCACAATACTTTACCTGCTTGGATATGGCAAGCGGATTTTATCACGTTCCGAAAAGCTTAAATTCTATTGAATATACAGCATTCGTTACACTAGATGGGCAATATAAATTTTTGTTGATGCCCTTTGCACTTAAAAACGCTCGTTCAGTGTTCCAATGGGCAATTTTGAAAGCACTAGGAGATAGCATATTCGTACGTTATAGTTTACATGGATGATATCATGATCATAGCTCCAACCATAATTTAAGAAAAACTCGATTGCCTCAAGCAATTTTTGACTATCGAATCGAATAATTCAATTTGGCACACAAACTACTCTTACTCATTTCTACGGACCTACTAAGTTTGACTAAAATCGGACTAAAAACACGCAAAATATTCCTATAAACGAGTTTTACTAGCCGTTCTAAGGGGCGGAGTTGGTGCCAAAGTGCACGTGAGTTTATAAGAGTGAGCGAGATAGCATATGGTAGGAGGCATGCAAAAAGAATTTAATAAACATATATGTACGTAGTACATACAAGTATGTAGTACACAGTATGCCAAAGTCGGAAAGACGACTTACTTTCTGTAGGTCTTTTCCCTATCCTTAATCGACTAGCGTATACCTGTTGTTTATTTATAAATATATACATTTAGACTGGTTTGCGAAGTCAACTACACCAGTCCTGCTGGATTTGACCAATCGTTACGGAAATTGTTCAAATTTAAAGTACTTAAACCACTTGATGTAAAGACCAAATTTTATAATGCGGAAATGGATGAAATATACCTACAAGCTTAAGTACAAAATGTTACGACTGGACCTTTTTGCCTAGAAAAGGTGGAATTGGATAACTCGGAACATTACACAGTCACATCCCTAAATACTCTTCCAAATGGAGAGTCCGTGTTAACCTCAAAACACATGCTGCAGCCTAACAATAGCTGTCAGTTTCTTTATTGCATAAAGGTGTACACAAATTGTGTAAGACTAACAAGTGTACTTGTACATACATAAATTTTGATAACAAAGATCTTTGTTTGGAAGTGATAGATACCAAAAAACGTAATTAAAATTGAATCAATATTTTCCTTTCTGTGTAGAGTCACAAATAGTTCTGATTATCCTATGAAATTTCATATTCATCTTGATACTAAAATGTTAACAAGCAGCTATACTGGATCTGCTGATTTTATTTTGGAGGTATTACAACCGGCGGAAAAGACCGAGTTTTCTTTATCAATTTCTCCTTCAAATTTGGGCCTAATCAGAGTATCACCGTTGTTACTGGTTGATACTCTACAAAACAGGCGGTATTATTTTGAAAAGGTAGATGTTTTTGTTGTTGATGCAGACTACCACCAAGATGATGTATTTTACATCAGGAATTACTAAGAGAAAAGAAAATTCAATTGCAAGTTGTTTAGTTATGATGGCAGTACAATATAAGAGAATATATATTTATAAATATTCGTCTAAAATACGGACAAGCAAGCTTATAGATAATGGTAAATATATCATTTTGTAGCTATTAAACATATATCCTTCTTTGAACAGATAAATAAAACACATAAATTCAGGATAATTATTGTGAAATTGTGTATCTGGATGCAGAAGAAGGAAGTAAGAAAGTTTTACTCGAATCACTAATGTTAAATCATATCAAAGCCGAAAAACCAGAGTTTGTTTGGGTATTTTGAGAGAAACTTAGGAGCACTGCAACCATTTGTGTGACGGAAGTTACTTCAAAAACTAAGCAAAAAGGAAAGACGAAGAGAGCGAATCGCTATGTTTCTTAGCTTCAAACATGCTTGCTTAAAGTGCAAACTAAACAAATCAACAAATACAAATTTTTTGGAAACAAATTTTTTTGTGCGAAAAAGGATAGAAGACTCTGAACAGATTACAGGGAATTGAGTGAGTGAGGCGCACACAATGAATTCAATGTGTATAAATGTTTGTGTGTTGTGACTCATAACCAAGGTACTCAATCGAGTGAATTCGAATGAATGAAGCGTAAAGCAGAATCAAAACTTCGGAAAAGCCGAAGACACTCGACTATTTTGAGCATCGTTCATTTCGAAGTGAACAACAGTCTTGGCGCCTCGACATCAGAAGTGGGTTGCAATCCTCGTCAAGAAAATATTGAAGTTCATATGCGCGTCCTAAAGAAGCAGCAACATGCAAATTTTATGAAATTGACAAAAAACTTGCAAGCGTCGGTAAGAGAACCGTCGCTTGGCAGTGCTGTGATACTACCGATGCTACGCAATGGTGTACGACTGTTGACATTGTGTTATGTGAGAAGCCATTACAAGGGTCTGCATTAATTTTGTCATTAAGCAAAGCGCTTGAAAGAAGTTCAGTACAATGGCTGTCGCATGCGTGTTATACTGTAATTAAATATCCAGAGTTTAAGCAGTTATTTCAACAACGCTTTAAAAACAGAGACGTCTGCCGCTGCCATTTTAAATATGCCAAATAGTCGTCCCAACAACGGTGAATCTCTTGCAATATATGCGAGTCGCCTGGTAACGTTACTTCTCACGAAATGAAAGAACATGAATTTAGAAAAAATTGCCGTGTCGCTGGTGCCTGGTGCCCTGGTTGTGGGACATATAGGCGTGTGCAACGAATTACGTACACTGCCGACATTCAAAATAGACGAAATCTTCAGGCGGAGTTGCAAGACTTTGGGCTCGACAAGAGAGCACCTAATTTTGAAAATGAGGAGCGGGTAAAGTCATTTTCAATAAAGTGCCATAAATGTCCAAGGAACCTGTCGAGTGGAGGAGCGGCTTCACGCACCGAAAAAAAGAGCTGAATTATGTGTGGTAGACGAGCTAATAACGAGTATGCAGTTACAAGCTGAGAATTTTCCAATTACCTTTGACTCTGGAGCGGAGTATTTGTTATTAAAGGATAGTGTAGCAAAAATTCTAAGTGGCAAAAGAATTAACAATCTAGTCGCTTTAAAAGGCATTGTTAATTCTAACGTAAGTAGCACACTACATTTGAAAACTTAAATCAATTCGTTTAGAATTGCAACTCTTCAGAAGCGGGTTTTAATACAGGTGAAATGGTGATTAGATTGATTCCCTATTCGCTAGTCCTGCATTACTCGTTAAAAAAAGGATGGTTCAGAGAAGACTATATGTAGACTATCGCTGTTGAATTTTAACACGGTTTCTGATAGGTTTCCTTTGCCATTGATTGCAGATCAAATAGCTAGACTAAGTGACGCACAATACTTTACCTGCTTGGATATGGCAAGCGGATTTTATCACGTTCCGATAAGCTTAAATTCTATTGAATATACGGCATTCGTTACACTAGATGGGCAATATAAATTTTTGTTGATGCCCTTTGCACTTAAAAACGCTCTTTCAGTGTTCCAATGGGCAATTTTGAAAGCATTAGGAGATAGCATATTCGTACGTAATAGTTTACATGGATGATATCATGATCATAGCTCCAACCATAATTTAAGAAAAACTCGATTGCCTCAAGCAATTTTTGACTATCGAATCGAGTAATTCAATTTGGCACACAAACTACTCTTACTCATTTCTACCGACCTACTAAGTTTGACTAAAATCGGACTAAAAACACGCAAAATATTCTTATAAACGAGTTTTACTAGGTGGTCTTAGGGGCGGAGTTGGTGCTAAAGTGCACGTGAGTTTATAAGAGTGAGCGAGATAGCATATGGTAGGAGGTATGCAAAAAGAATTTAATAAACATAGTATGTAGTACATGGTATGCCAAAGTCGGAAAGACGAGTTACTTTCTGTAGGTCTTGTCCCTATCCTTAATCGGCTATTGTATACCTATTGTTAATTTATAAATATATACATTTAGACTGGTTTGCGAAGTCAACTACACCAGTCCTGCTGGATTTGACCAATCGTTACGGAAATTGTTCAAATTTAAAGTACTTAAACCACTTGATGTAAAGACCAAATTTTATAATGCGGAAATGGATGAAATATACCTACAAGCTCAAGTACAAAATGTTACGACTGGACGTTTTTGCCTAGAAAAGGTGGAATTGGATAACTCGGAACATAACACAGTCACATCCCTAAATACTCTTCCAAATGGAGAGTCCGTGTTAACCTCAAAACGCATGCTGCAGCCTAACAATAGCTGTCAGTTTCTTTATTGCATAAAGGTGTATACAGAATGTGTTAAACTAACAAGTGTACTTGTACATACATAAATTTTGAAAACAAAGATCTTTGTTTGGAAGTGATAGATGCCAAAAAACGTAATTAAAATTGAATCAATATTTTCCTTTCTGTGTAGAGTCACAAATAGTTCTGATTATCCTATGAAATTTCATATTCATCTTGATACTAAAATGTTAACAAGCAGCTATACTGGATCTGCTGATTTTATTTTGGAGGTATTACAACCGGCGGAAAAGACCGAGTTTTCTTTATCAATTTCTCCTTCAAATTTGGGCCTAATCAGAGTATCACCGTTGTTACTGGTTGATACTCTACAAAACAGGCGGTATTATTTTGAAAAGGTAGATGTTTTTGTTGTTGATGCAGACTACCACCAAGATGATGTATTTTACATCAGGAATTACTAAGAGAAAAGAAAATTCAATTGCAAGTTATTTAGTTATGATGGCAGTACAATATAAGAGAATATATATTTATAAATATTCGTCTAAAATATGGACAAGCAAGCTTATAGATAATGGTAAATATATCCTTTTGTAGCTATTAAACATATATCCTTCTTTGAACAGATAAATAAAACACATAAATTCAGGATAATTATTGTGAAATTGTGTATCTGGATGCAGAAGAAGGAAGTAAGAAAGTTTTACTCGAATCACTAATGTTAAATCATATCAAAGCCGAAAAACCAGAGTTTGTTTGGGTATTTTGAGAGAAACTTAGGAGCACTGCAACCATTTGTGTGACGGAAGTTACTTCAAAAACTAAGCAAAAAGGAAAGACGAAGAGAGCGAATCGCTATGTTTCTTAGCTTCAAACATGCTTGCTTAAAGTGCAAACTAAACAAATCAACAAATACAAATTTTTTGGAAACAAATTTTTTTGTGCGAAAAAGGATAGAAGACTCTGAACAGATTACAGGGAATTGAGTGAGTGAGGCGCACACAATGAATTCAATGTATATGAATGTTTTTGTGTGTTGTGACTCATAACCAAGGTACTCACTCCAGTGAATTCGAATGAATGAAGCGTAAAGCTGAGTCAAAACTTTGGAAAAGCCGAAGACACTCGACTATTTTGAGCATCGTTCATTTCGAAGTGAACAACAGTCTTGGCGCCTCGACATCAGAAGTGGGTTGCAATCCTCCTCAAGAAAATATTGAAGTTCATCTGCGCGTCCAAAAAAAAAAAAAAACTTAATTTAACTGCCGCCGTGTACAGACGTGTTTCTTAATGCACTCCGCAAAAATTGAGTGTAAAAAAAGACCGCGTTTGCAAAAATTTGTGTAGGGCTCTCAGTCGCCCCAGAGACGCCTATTTACAATCATATTGCTATTAGATTGCTAAAATAGCAATTGCTAATAGCAATAAATACTAAGTTGCAACAACAAAGTGCGTAATTTTTACAAAAGCCATGTCCACCAATTCGGGCCCAAGCTCTCTCGATCCCCAACAGCAACAGCTACAAGAACTAATTGTACAACAACAACGTGAGCGTCGACTCTCGGTCCAACGCAACAACGCGTACTTTTCGGTGGTGTCGCCGACCCCACTGAATGCTAGCGTAAGCAATAACACCGAAAGTGCCAGCCACTCAGCAATCAAAAGCAACTTACCGTGGAGAGAGCAGTGTGCTTCTCCATCAATAACGATAACTGGGTCACCGATTGCACCGACCAGCACCGTCAGCTCGTTAACAGCAACTACTGCAGCGTCTGCCGAAGTATTGACCTGCCTCAAGCCGTCAACGACAAGTCGCCCTGAGTCAGCCACAATAGTAAACCCAACGACTTCTGTCCAAACTGGAATGGATAGATATATTAAAATAACTAAGCGGAAGCTAAGCCCGCAAAAGAAAAAAAGTGGCAACACGCCGAAAATAACCAAACCAAATGAACGAGTAGCACCCCTTAGCGGGAATCGTTTTAAAATTCTTGCCGATCAGCAAGATGATCAAGCCGGCGCTGTAGATAAAGTTAAATCGGCTAGACCACCCCCCCTTATACATCCGTGGAGCCAACTGCAGCGCCCTGATTTCGAAGCTAGTAGAAATAGTAGGGGCAAATAACTTTGTTGTAACCCCTCTCAATAGGGGTAACATTAAAGAAATTAAATGCCAAACCCAAACTGAGGACAATTTCCGCATCATCGAAAAGTACCTCCGTAATGCTAACATCAACTTCTATACCTACCAACTAAAAAGCAGTAAAGGGCTCCAGGTTGTGTTGAAGGGGATTGAGCCATCGGTCCCTACTCAAGAAATAGCAGACGCGTTGGTCGAAAAAGGGTTTGCGGTCAAATCCGTTGTCAACATCATCAACAGGAACAAAGTCGCACAGCCGCTCTTTAAAATCGAGCTCCAACCAGATGCAAAGCGGTCGAAGCCAAATGAAGTGCACCCAATCTACAACCTACAGCTCCTATTGCACAGAAGAATCACCGTAGAGGAGCCCCATAAGAGACACCAACCACCGCAGTGTAAAAACTGCCAGGAATACAACCACACCTCTAACAACTGCAATCTCAGGTCAGTGTGTGTTGGCTGTGGCGAACATCATAAAGATGGCATTTGCACCAAGGACAGAAACAATGTCGCACTAAGATTATGCAGTAACTGTGGAGGGAACCACACGGCCAACTACAGAGGATGTCCTGTCTTCAAGGATCTTAAATCTCACCTAAACGGGCGCAAACCCCCAGCTGGACCAAAAATCACCGTCAACGCCTCTAAAACTACACCGGAGGTATTCTTTGCCAAGGCTGTTAGATCATCTAACTTGCCTGCTACATACAGTCCTAGTGTATCCTTCGCTAGTGTGCTCCGAACTGGACAGACGGAGCCCGCAAAAGAGACCCCGTCACTCCACCATCTACAGAATCCGCAACCTAGCGCACCAGAGCTTGGCCAGCAAATTCCAAGTGGCTTAGAAGCCCTATTGATCTCACTCAATCAAAACATGACCACTTTTATGACGTTCATGCAAAACTGTATGCAAGAACTGATGCGGAATCAAAACCTGCTTATCCAGAAGCTTATCGAGAATAAATAATGGCTTCCCTACGTCTATGTCTTTGGAATGCTAACGGCATCTCCAAGCACAAAAATGAACTGCAACTATTCCTAGACTCAAGTGAAATCGACGTTTTGCTGATTTCGGAAACACATTTAACATCAAAAAATAATTTTCAAATACCAAAATATACCTTCTATGCAACAAACCATCCAGACGGAAAAGCTCATGGCGGGACTGGTATCCTAATCAAAAACCGTATAAAACACTCGATCCTCAACAGATTTGAAACACAGCACCTACAAGCAACTGCTATAACCGTCCGAACCAGCTGCGGCAACACTACATTGGTTGCCCTGTACTGCCCACCACGCTTCTCAATCTCTGAAAAGGAATTTACCGATTTCTTTAACACACTCGGAGATCGCTTCATTGCAGCAGGGGACTATAACGCCAAACATACGCACTGGGGATCTCGCCTGGTAAATCCTAAAGGCAAGCAGTTGTACAACACAATAGTCAACCCTCTCAATAAGATGGATTGCGTCTCACCGGGTAGGCCTACTTATTGGCCCACAGATCCACAGAAAGTGCCTGACTTGATTGATTTCGCAGTAACCAAGAGGATTCCACGTAATCGGATCACTGCGGATACACTGCTAGATCTAACTTCCGATCACTCTCCAGTACTATTCACACTATTAACAAGACCTCAAGTACTTGATCGCCCATATAGGCTTACAAACAACAAAACAAATTGGCTTAAATTTAAAATGTACATGAGTGCCCACATTGACTGTTCGCCGAAACTGAATGCTGCAGAAGACATTGATATGTGCGTCTCTGCACTTGAGTCTATGATGGCAGCTGCAGCAAAAGTATCTACTCCACCTGCCTCTTCTTACACTAAACCTGTTGACAGGCCTACGAACCGGCGGATAGAACAATTAGTAACGGAAAAACGACGTCTAAGAAGAGAATGGCAGATTACTCGCTCACCAGCAGCAAAACTTCGCCTAAGGCATGCTAATCGCAACCTCTCCAAGGCGTTAAGACAAGAGGAAAGCTGGGCTCAAAGAAAATACATAGAAAAGCTCAGCCCAACCAGCACTAAACATCCTCTGTGGAAAGCCCACCCAACTTTAAGCGCTCCTGCAGAGACAATTTCACCGATAAGGAGTCCAACCGGTGGATGGGCCCGCAGCGACGAAGAGAGGGCATCCGTATTTGCCACACATCTTAAAATGGTTTTCCAGCCAAATCCAACATCAAACTCATCTGTACTTCCCCCTTCGAGCACACTAACGGATAGTGAGTACTCGGAACTCCAATCGGACGAGATCACTGCAGTTATTAAAAACCACATAAAGCCAAAAAAAGCCCCTGGCCATGACCTAATCACACCGAAAATGATCCTGGAACTCCCTATCATTGCCATACAATACATCTGCAAACTGTTCAACGCTATAATAAGAATTGGCTACTTCCCAAGAACATGGAAAAGGTCCACTATCATCATGATTCCTAAAGTGGGAAAGGACAAAACCCAGCCATCATCCTATAGGCCAATTAGTTTGCTGCCATGTCTTTCGAAGCTTTTTGAAAAGGTCCTGCAGATCCGACTAAACTCATTTCTGGCATCGGAGAACACAATCCCTTCACACCAGTTCGGCTTCCGCGAAAAACATGGTACAATTGAACAAGTCAATCGCATAACATCCGAAATACGAACAGCATTCGAACTAAAAGAATACTGTGCGGCTGTCTTTCTCGACGTTGCCCAGGCTTTCGATAGAGTTTGGCTGGAGGGTCTGATGTTCAAAATCCGGCAAAAACTGCCACAGTACACCCACAAACTCATGGAATCTTACCTTTACAATAGGCAATTCGCTGTAAGATGTAATGGCTCCGTCTCGGCTGATTTTGAAATCAAAGCTGGTGTACCGCAAGGCAGTGTACTCGGCCCATTGCTCTACCTACTGTACACTGCAGACTTACCAACGAGTTTAGGACTTACAACGTCCACTTTTGCCGATGACACGGCAATCCTCAGCAGATCCAAATGCCCAATACAAGCCTCTGCAAAATTAGAGGAACACCTCAAGGTGGTAGAGGAATGGCTAGCAACCTGGCGTATCCGGGTCAACGAGCAGAAATGCAAACATGTTACATTTACGCTTAACAAAAGAATCTGTCCAGCTCTAATGCTAAACAACGTACCAGTTCCTCAAGCCGAGGATGTCACTTACCTTGGCATCCACCTAGACAGAAGACTAACTTGGCGCAAGCACATCGAAGCAAAAAAGTCACAGCTTAAACTGAAAGCAAGTAGCCTACATTGGATCATCAATGCTCGGTCCCCTCTACGTCTGGAATATAAAGTCCTCCTATACAACACCGTACTGAAACCCATCTGGACTTACGGAGCCGTACTATGGGGGAAGGCAAGTACCAGCAATGTCGATATTATACAAAGAGCGCAGTCGAAAATTTTAAGATCAATCACGGGGGCCCCGTGGTACATACGGAACGACAACATTCAAAATGATCTAAATATACCTAGCGTAAAATCTGAAATAGGTAGTCAACAACTAAAGTATTCTGCGAAACTGGATGCACACCCAAATGTTCTTGCCAATTCCCTTACGCGAACTAATAATAGAACTCGTCTTAAAAGAAATGACAGACCAACCCAATAACAAGTGATTCGGGCCGCCTGCAATATCCCCAGGATTTATCTTAAGTACTAGATTAAGAAAAATATCTCAAACTTGTTGTTAGGCTCTAATTTAAGAGTAGATTCAACAAATATATATTAAACGTTAAAAAAAAAAAAAAAAAAAAAAATCTGCGCGTCCTTAGCAGCAGCAACATGCAAATTTCATGGAATTGACAAAAAACTTGCAAGCGTCGGTAAGAGAACCGTCTCTTGGCAGTGCTGTGATACTACCATTGTGTTATGTGAGAAGCCATTAGCAGCCATCACTCCACTCTAACTGAAGACCTAAAACTGAGAATATATACCTAGAAGTAAACAAAACAACCTAACCAAAACTCTGAAGTCAAAAGAACATATTGAATCAAAAACTAAAAAATTCAAGACTGCTTCAGTGCACAACGGCAGTGAAGGTGTCTAAACACTACTATCAACTCAACTTTCTACAACCAAACACTAACACTTTTAGAGTAAGCAACCAATAAGCAACTAATACATATATGTTAAAAATAATCCAATGGAATTTAAACGGATATATGAATAACTAGAACCAGTTACAGATTCTCATAAAAACCCACAATCCAAAAATCATATCCCTACAAGAAACCCACATTCACTCTACCCTTAACATTCCCATCCCCATCAACTATACCCTATATCACAGAAACACTGCTGTAAACGGACATGGAGGCGTAGCTCTCCTGGTTCATAACTCCATACAACAACATAACGCAAACCTTTACACATCCGGTTTTGACTCCATCGCAATATCAAGTTTACTATTGTCTCATCATATATACCTCCCACTAAAACATTCAAAATTCAAAATTTGAGAGACCTGTACGGCACTACACAAACACCCTTATTAATAACTGGGGACTTTTCAAATTTATTAATCAAACATCACTAATCACACTAAATAACGGCTCACCAACCTATTTTACTACTACACATTAACACACATAGACCTCACTATCGCTTCACCAGTCCTATCACTCAATGCAGACTGGTATACATGCAACTCCTTATCGGGCAGCGACCACTATCCAATCCATATAAACCTTTTTGACCGTAACAATATCAATAATGCTATAGCTAAACCCACATTTAAACTGGATAAGCCAACTGGGCACTTTTCCAAACACTTACAGAGAGATTTTCCACCCGACCGATTTTGTGGTTTAAAAACCAGACATGACATTCACTGTCTCACCAACCCAACGACTCCACTCAAAACATAACAGATAAAAGCGAAATTGCCAATTTACACATAACTTTCAATCAACACAAGGCAAACGTTAACACTAATATGATTCACATGTCATCTCCCATAGCCCAAAGCGTAGAAACAGACATCACCATGATTGAACTGTTAGCGGCACTGAATCAGTTGAAAGGAAAAACTCCAGGCAGAGATCGAATAAGTTACCAAATGCTTAAAACCCTACCCCCTATGTTTCTGCAAAGAATTCTAAACCTCTATAACAGCATCCTTAAGGGTTTTAGAAAGGGGAAATCAGGTCTCAAAATCACTAAGTACATTTGCAATTTTTTATGCAATAGAAAAATAACTGTCCTCAATAACAAAACGTACTCCAATACACTTCCTTTAGAAAACGGGATTCCGCAGGGCTCCCCTTTGTCAGAAATACTCTTCGCTATAGACTTCAACAAGCTAAACAAAATAAATGCCCAACATAAGGAACTTAGCTTTAGCGCCTACGCTGATGACTATACAATTGTTTCTAAATTAAAAAAGAATCAGTCTCTCTTAAATATCGACTCACTCTTTGTAAACATTAAGGATTGGTGCACTTACTCCGGTGCTTCTCTCTCAGTGGAAAAATGCAAACACCTACACATTTGCAGGAAAAAGAAGTGTAACTTCGTACTGCAATCCACCAGCTTCCACTTACAAAATGTATCCGCCCTCAAAATACTAGGTATTACCATAGCAAAAAACTACAAATGGAACATTCACATAGACAATTTATCTGTTCAACTTGCAAAACGGCTAAATATAATTAAATGCCTATCTACCAACAAATTCAGCTGCAATGTAAACACTGTTATTTATGTCATTAAATGCGTAATAATGTCAAAGATCGATTTTGGCATACACTTGTATGGATATGCACCAAAATCAGTATTAGGCAAACTCAAAACAATTTACCACTCAGCCATTAGAGTTGCCTTCAATGCATTCCGCACTACTCCAATTAACAATTTATTATATGAAGCAAATATATTTCCAATAGAATACAGGACGTTACACGCTATTCAAAAAAAACTTTATCATCATCATTTTAAATTCCCAGAATTCACAGCTGGAAAACATTTGCAAAAAAATCGTAAAATCCAAAAAAAAACCAAAACTACCTTCTTCGCTTTTTCACACAATAAAACAATGCAGAGAACTTTATATTGAAATATCCCCCGTTACATATACATAAATCAGAAAACAAACCTAGCAGGCTATACAATTACAGAAACATAATAAACACCGAACTACACACTTCACTTAAATCAGACACACCAGCCTCAATATACCAACAAAAATTCAAAGAAATAAATTCTACTTCGAACAGAAAACTGCTGTACACTGACGGTTCCAAAACCATAGACGGTGTAACATACGCTGTAACAACGGAAAACTCCGTAATCTCCCAGCAGATACTACCCGACTACACCTCTATCTTCACAGCCGAAATCGCGGCCATTCTTGCAGCCTGCATATATGCAAGCAATCAAAGAGGCAAATTCACCATCTGTTCCGACTCCCTTTCCGCAATACAAGCAATAAAGAACACAAATAAACAGAGCTACTATACCCACAGCCATATCCTTAACAAGTCCCCTCCTCCAATATGTACACACTGCAACGCATCAATCAACATTTCTCATATACTTATTGATTGCCCGTTATATCAACAGGAGAGATCAAATTTTCTTAAACCAACAATAAAAAAAATAACGTCATACCAAAATTTTGAAGATACTATTGAATTCTTAAAAGCTACCAATACCTACCATCTAATTTAGCCATATAGTCAATACAAATGTAAATATTAAATGTAAATGTATATAATAATATTAATACTAGATTAATTTGATTTAATTTTGAACATACACACAATAAGCTTAAGGCCTTAGTTGCTATAGCTTAATTTCTCAAATTACGTGAAATTTACAATTTCGCGTAAATCTCTTAATAATAATAATAATAATAAATATATTTATAAATATTCGTCTAAAATACGGACAAGCAAGCTTGTAGATAATGGTAAATATATCCTTTTGTAGCTATTAAACATATAACCTTCTTTGAACAGATAAATAAAACACATAAAATCAGGATAATTATTGAGAAATTGTGTATCTGGATGCAGAAGAAGGAATTAAGAAAAGTTTACTCGAATGACTAATTTTAAATCATATCAAAGCCGAAAACCAGAATTTGTTTGGGTATTTTAAGAGAAACTTAGAAGGCGGTTGTAATTCAGCACTGCAACCATTGCTGTGATACTACCGATGCTACGCAATAGTGTACGACTGTTGGCATTGTGTTATGTGAGAAGCCATTACAAGGGTCTGCATTAATTTTGGCATTAAGCAAAGCGCTTAAAGGAAGTGCAGTACAATGGCAGTCGCATGCGTGTTATGCTGGAATCCAGAGAAAACAGAGACGTCTGCCGCTGCCATTTTAAATATGCCAAATAGTCGTCCCAACAACGGTGATTCTTTTGCAATATATGCAAGTCGCCTGGATATTCAGCATTGGTATCGTGTGATGGGGTAGAAATAATTAAATTTAAGACTATTAATGTAGATGTTCTACACCCACTAATGTTTCGTTTAACAAAGTAGAAACTATACGCTTTTTTGAAAACTTAGATCAATTCGTTTACAAATGCAACTCTTCAGAAACGGGTTTTAATACAGGTGAAATGGTGATTAGATTGATTCCCTATTCGCTAGCCCTGCATTACTAGTTAAAAAAAAGGATGGTTCAGCAAGACTATATGTAGACTATCGCCAGTTGAATTTGAACACGGTTTCTGATAGGTTTGCTTTGCCATTGATTGCAGATCAAATAGCTAGACTAAGAGACGCACAATACTTTACCTGCTTGGATATGACAAGCGGATTTTATCACGTTCCGATAAGCTTAAATTCTATTAAATATACGGCATTCGTTACACTAGATGGGCAATATAAATTTTGTCGATGCCCTTTGCACTTAACCTTAGCCGGTCTAAGGGGCGGAGTTGGTGCCAGAGTGCACGTGAGTTTATAAGAGTGAGCGAGAAAGCATATGGTAGGAGGCATGCAAAAAGAATTTAATAAATTAAATATATGTACGTAGTACATACAAGTATGTTGTATATAGTATGCCAAAGTCGGAAAGCCGACTTACTTTCTGTAGGTCTTGTCCCTATCCTTAATCGGCTAGCGTATACCTGTTGTTTATTTATAAATATATACATTTAGACTAGTTTGCGAAGTCAATTACACCAGTCCTGCTGGATTTGGCCAATCGTTACGGAAGTTGTTCAAGTTTCAAGTACTTAAACCACTCGATGTAAAGACCAAATTTTATAATGCGGAAATGGATGAAATACACCTACAAGCTCAAGTACAAAATGTTACGACTGGACCTTTTACCATAGAAAATGTGGAATTGGAGAACTCGGAACATTACAGAGTCACATCCCTAAATACTCTTCCAAATGGAGAGTCCGTGTTAACCTCAAAACACATGCTGCAGCCTAACAATAGCTGTCAGTTTCTTTATTGCATAAAGGTGTGTACAGAATGTTCAAAACTAACAAGTGTACTTGTTCATACATAAATTTTGAAAACAAAGATCTTTGTTTGGAAGTGATAGATACCAAAAAACGTAATTAAAATTGGATCAATCTTTTCCTTTTTGTGTAGAGTCACAAATAGTTCTGATCATACTATGAAATTTCATATTCATCTTGATACTAACATTCGTTAACAAGAGCTACACAGGATCTGCTGATTTTCTCTTGGAGGTATTACAACCGGCGGAAAAGACCGAATTTTCTTTACTGGTTGATACTCTACAAAACAGGCGGTACTATTTTGAAAAGGTAGTAGATGTTTTTGTTGTTGATGCAGACTACCACCAAGATGATATATTTTTCCTCAATAAGTTAACTGAATACGAAAATTCACAGGAATTACTAAGAGAAAAGAAAATTCAATTGCAAGTTATTTAGTTATGATGGCAGTACAACATAAGAATATATATATTTATAAATATTCGTCTAAAATATGGACAAGCAAGCTTATAGATAATGGTAAATATATCCTTTTGTAGCTGTTCACGCCACCGGGTGAACAGCAGTGAGCGGCGAAGAGCAGTGAGCGGTGAGGAGTGAGGAGGGTTTTTTGATCCTCGGCGTCTACGGTCACACCAGGAGGAGTGACTTGATTTTTTCCAATGGGCACCGCCATCACTAAGAATCGAGCCTTTCACCCGAACACCCGTTCTCTTGCATTTTTTTACGATTTGTTAATCACTTTCAACCCGAACCATTTCCGTGTGTGCCGGTTTACCTGTGAATATTATATAAATAATAAAACCTACATTTAGTTAACCGAAGTTTCTCGTGCGTTTTAATTCACCACTCGCTCACCACAAACTGAAGAAATTGGCACCCGCCAACTCCTTGTATTTCATTTGGATCCTTCCGCCCCCCCACGAACATTGGTCCTTCGAGCCGGATATCCTTCCGCTCCTCCAGCTTGCATCGGCGGAATTCCTGATAAGTACAAAATTTCATTATTCATTTCATTTACATACTACTAAAAGTGTGAGGTTTTCCCGCTTCTCCATAGCGACCTACACACTTTTACATATTGTATGTACATACCTGACCTGTTCCAAGGTTTCATGGTAGTTCCTAATCCTTAGCGTGATTGTCCAACGTTCTCATTTTACATTCCACGATTATCCATTTTCATTTATGTTTTTTTTTCCTCGCACTTGTCCAAATCCACCTTTTTTACATATGCATTCACATGTACATGTAATTTCCACAGCTGTTTGCCAAATCCGCGTAAAAGTTTAAAAAACAAAAAAAAAAAATTATTAAAGTGTTATAAAAAATAGGGAAAAATAAAAATCAAAGTGTTCACCGCGTTTTCTTATGTGTTGGAATAATAATCTTTAATGCCAAACTTATTTCCACACGCGCGTATCTACGTACATACATACATCGTCACCTGTTGATGTACGCGCATATGTACATACATATCCATATACATACAATCCCTTCGCACATTTACCACGACACAAAAGGCAAAAAAAATATTCTTTTTTTTTTAAATAGCACTTCACGTATGCACCGCGATTTCTTGCGCGTTCGAATTAGGTGCGAAATTAATTTCCTCACGCGCGTCTTTGGATACCGGTGCACTTGCTTACATACGTACATACATACATATGTATATGCTTACATAGTCATACATTGCACATACATATGTACATATCCACAACGCATAATACATTTCGGTGTCGCGCATTGATTTAACACAACCCCACATCCAATTAAATTACAATTACTTACGTTTTTTTTGTTGTTGTGAACAACGCGTGTGCATACATATCTATACTCACCTGTGTACTTATGCATGTACGTACACACATAGATCAAAGCATCTGTCCATATGCATTGATCGGTTGTTTTATTTGCGCACAACACTCGCTTGTTTTTCCGCACAACACTTGTTCTTGGTTTTTCCGCACAACCACAAAAAAAAAATTATTCACATACATAATTAAACAACAAAATCAAAAACCAAATATATAAACAGCGGCCGACAGCTGTTTTCGGAGTAGTGGTGACACGTGAGTCGAGTCGTGATATCGATAGGCGGCTCAAGCGCGCCAAATTTAAATCACATTATTTCCGATTCTCTTTTTTCGCCTAATTATATATCCGCCCATATTTATAAAACAATACATATATATTTTTCCAGCATTATCGTGCCCACATTTATATATCCGTCCATATTTATAAATCATTTATATAATTTTTCCGGCCAACTTTTTGCGCTCACATATATATATCCGTCCATATTTATAAATTATATATATAATTTTTTCGGCCAGTATTTTGCGCTCATATATATATCCGCCCATATTTATAAATAAATACATATATATTTTTTCCAGCACTATCGGGCCCATATTTATATATCCGTCCATATTTATAAATTATATATATAATTTTTTCGGCCAGTATTTTGCGCTCATATATATATCCGCCCATATTTATAAATAAACACATATAAATTTTTTCCAGCACTATCGGGCCCATATTTATATATCCGTTCATATTTAAAAACTATATATATATTTTTTCCGGCCAGTATTTTGCGCTCAATATATATCCGCCCATATTTATAAATAAACACATATAAATTTTTTCCAGCACTATCGGGCCCATATTTATATATCCGTTCAGCTTTAAAAACTATATATATATTTTTTCCGGCCAGCCTTTTGCGCTCATATATATATCCGCCCATATTTCTAAATAAATACATATATATATATTTTTTCCAGCACTATCGGGCCCATATTTATATCTCCGTCCATATTTATAAATTATATATACAATTTTTTCCGGCCATTATTCTGCGCACACATATATATCCAGATCCAGATTTATATAAAAACGTATTTTCCTTTTATCCTATACATCTTTGTTTATATATTTCATCCGTGTTTTGTTTTATACGTACTCCCATCGGTAATTTTCAATCCGCATTCGTGCGTTCGTATATTATTCCGCATCTATCCCCATTAAAGAGGCTTCGTTTCCGAGCCACACGCGAGAAAATTCTCCCGCAATCCTGCGGTGCACAGTGAGGAAGTTCTTGCGTCCCCATACAGTCCACTTCTCACTTCCAAAAAAAAAAGGGACGCGCACAAACGCGGTGTTCGTCGGTAAGCTCGTCCCCTGAGTATGTCCACGGAGCCGTCCAAGACTGCGCCGAAGTCCAACAGTCTTTCGTCTCCCTCTGCAACTCCGGAGAAGGTTCGGCCTCCGACAACTCCGGTGACCGTGAAGCGTACGGATATTTCGCGCAAGTTCTCGTCAGTTCGCAGCCGCAGCGAATCCCCAAGGTCCCGTCCGTCTTCGTCCAGCTTACCTGAGGGTCGCAGATTCTCGGTTAAAGACTCGAGGGAACACCAAGGTCGTTCCAAGCTTTCAACTCAGACCCAGATTCCGCACGTTGTTGTGACGCACTGTTCTGACGCTCCCGTCACCCGATCCGTATCACAACAGCGTAGAGAACACTCCAGAATGTCCCTTTCCGATTTCGTTATAGCGTGCGACGCATTGACTCTGTTTGAAGCTCGCGAGAGTGAAGCTCTAACTTCTGAAGTGCCCTTGTTTTCCATTAAAATGCACTTAGAGCAGCTCAAATCCCTTTGGTCAACTGTCGAGATGGAATACTCCCGTTGTCACAAGGCCTTGACAATCCAAGCCGACGAGGAAAGCTTGGCAAACATAAGCCACATCAAGGCGAAGCACGAATCCGCTTACGCGGCATATGTGCGATGCGGGACGTTGTTCGGAGAACGCATCGAACAGCTCTCGGTACAGATGACGACTCTTAGGCGTCAGCCAACCGCTCCGTCGGGGCCACCGGGGCATAGAGTTCCTCCGTGTGAGGTAGAGACATTTGATGGCGACAGCCTAGCATGGCCCACATTCCGCGATTTGTTCGCCGCCATTTATATCGCCAATCCGTATTTGTCACAAGTGGAGAAGCTCTATCACTTGAACGCCAAGACGCGAGGGGAAGCGAGAACCATCGTGGCTAAGTCCCCCCTGACGAATGAGGGTTTCCAGGCCGCGTGGGAGAACCTCACCGCACGGTACGAAAACAGCCGTCTGCTGGTCATGACTCAAGCCAGACAACTCCTTCAGATTCCCGCGGTGGCACAAGAGTCGGGCAAATCCTTGCGAGAGCTGCAGACCGCGTTTCAAGGGTGTCTTACCGCACTTGAGCGTTCGGGTGTTAGTACTGAGAATTGGGATGTCCTACTTATCGCCATCTGCACTAGTAAATTGCCGAAGGCCACAATCCTCCTGTGGGAGCAATCAGTGCCCAATAAGACTGTCGTCTCAACGTGGTCCGATTTGAACCAATTTCTTACCGATCGGTATCGGGTCCTGGATGCCACCGACGAACATAAGTCGGCCCCAAGTGTCCAAGCCATCCCCATTGGCCCCCGCAAATCCTCTGCAACGATGAAAGTCCAAGCGTTTCCAGCGAAAGCTCAGCTCAAATCGGCGTCTTGCAAGCTGTGCCATCGGGAAAATCACCCAATACGGCTCTGCCCTAGTTTCCTTGATATGCCTGTTCAGAGGCGGCTGGAAACCATTAGACAGCAGGGACTTTGTCTGAACTGTTTTGCCCGCGGTCATCAAGTGAAGGGCTGCTCCAGTGCGCATAATTGCCATACCTGCAAGGAACGTCATCATACGCTGTTGCATCCTAGTGATGTGTCCGTGCCCTCGCCATCCGCTGCGCAAGTCCCACCATCCAGCGTCACAGAGCGCCCGTCCGCGAGCGACCAGCTCACAAATGCTCAAAGTTATTTTGCATCTACCCCAGGCAGAGGCCTTTTAGGCACTGCGATTGTCACTCTGCACCATCGTGGTGTGGATCATCATATTCGGGCGTTGATCGACTCGGGAGCCGATTCAACTTTTCTCTCCGAACGCGTCTTCAGCATGGTCCAGCCCCCCTTCTACCCAGTAGACGCCGCGGTTACTGGCATGGGCCAGAGTGATGGAGGCTGCGCCGACAAGGTGTGTCTGCTAATGCTGTCTCCCCCGTGTGACAGATTGAACAAGATTGAGGTCTCCGCCCTGGTCGTATCCAAATTGTCAGGGGCCATTCCAACAGCTCCATTCCTTAATACGGTTCCGACGCAGTGCCTCGATCGCCCCCTGGCTGACCCGTACTACAACAAGCCCGCGCCTATTGACATGATCATCGGTGTAGACCTGTTTCCCCACATCCTCGGAGAACGGATCAAAAAGGATATTGGTGATTTTGTCGGGCTAGAAACCATCTTTGGATGGGTTCTGTGTGGGGCTATCACTCCTGACCCCCCGGTGTCTAGATCCGTTTTCGCGGCACAGACGCGAGTTAGTCCCGAAGCAAAGCTTGATGTACTCCTCACCAAGTTTTGGGAGGTGGAAGACCTTCCCGCAAAGCCGGAAAAGGAGGATGACGCATTCTGCGAGCGGAACTTCCAGGAGACCACCCAAAGGGGAAAGGACGGCCGATATGTTGTGTCCCTACCGTTCAAAGGTCCGAATAGCGTTGACTTGGGCCACTCAAGACCGATCGCGCTGGCTCAATTCCTGCGGAATGAGGCACGCCTTCTCAAGGATCCGGTTCTAAAAACGCAGTACGATGCCATTATTCAAGAATATGAGGAATTGGGTCATATGATTCGGGTGACGCCGCCTCAAGATGGGAAAAACTTCTATCTCCCCCATCATGCGGTGTTTAAGCCCGATAGCACCACCACTAAGGTACGCGTGGTATTTAACGCGTCGAGCCCCTCCACACAAGGCGTCAGCCTCAACGATGTCTTGCACACCGGTCCTACTCTTCAGGCCGACCTCACGCTTCAGGTACTGAAATGGCGGTTCTTTCAATTCGTTTTCAATGCCGACATAACGCAGATGTATCGACAAATCCGAGTCGATCCCAGGCATACCCCCTTTCAGCGGATCCTCTACCGAGACCGCTGCGGCAATATTCAGGATTACGAGTTACAAACTGTCACGTTTGGGGTTAACTGCGCGCCATTCTTGGCGATCCGAGTCCTTTTACAACTGGCACAAGACGTGCAAACGATGTATCCTCAGGCGAGCGAAATCCTTCGGAACTACATGTATGTTGATGATGTCCTTGCCGGCGCTCACACTGAAGCCGACGCTCGTCTCGCCATACGAGAGCTTCAAGCGGTCCTCCAATCTGCGGGATTCCCGCTTCGGAAGTGGACTTCCAATAAGAAGGAAGTACTTCAAGCCATTCCGAGAGAGCACCTGCTGCGAGAGGACTTTCTCGAGCTGGAAGACGCGAGCACCGCAAAAACCTTGGGTATTCGATGGCAAGCTGCTGAGGACGTCTTCTTCTTCACCACAGCGGACCCCCCCCTTGAAGGAGTCGATCTCCAAGAGGCAGGTTCTGTCTCATATCGCTAAGCTCTTCGACCCCGCTGGGTGGCTAGCCCCATTTGTCATCCGAGCGAAGATATTCATGCAGCAAATCTGGCTTACCGAACTGGGCTGGGATGATGCTCTGCCGCCTCTCCTGCTGCAGCAATGGCATGAATTCCTGCAGGATTACCCAGGCCTCAGTCGACTCCGCATTCCCCGTTGGCTAAACACCAGCGATAAGCTCTCGTGGGAGCTTCATGGCTTCTGTGACGCGTCACAGAAAGCGTATGGAGCGGCCCTATATGTGCGGGTTCGGTACGGCAATCAAGTAGACGTCCATTTATTAACGGCTAAGACCCGTGTAGCTCCAGTCAAAACAGTCTCGCTGCCTCGGCTAGAGTTGTGCGGAGCGGTTCTGCTAGCCGATCTCTGGGCGTCGATCGTTCCTGAACTTCCAATCCGACCTGCAACCTCCCAGTTTTGGACCGACTCTACCATCGTGTTGGCTTGGCTCAATAAACCTCCGTGCAGTTGGTCCACCTTCGTGGCCAATCGCGTATCCAGGATCTCCGAAAGCACTAGTGGCCAAAGCTGGTCACATGTGCGCTCCGAGGACAACCCCGCGGATCTGGCGAGCCGTGGAGTCTCCGCGGCCGAGCTATCGGCCAGCAGCCTCTGGTGGCATGGGCCGGACTGGCTCCAGAGAGCCCCCGAGTATTGGCCAACTCCCCATAACGAACTCCCAGACACCCAGCTGGAGCAACGGGTCCAGTGCCACACCACCGCGACCACGCTACTCGAGGACGTCAGCGAACGGTTCTCGAATTATGGTAGGGCTCTACGAGTCATCGCGTACATCCTACGCTTCGCCACCAAGAGGATTTCGACGCCTTCCACGGTTCGCCTCACCAATGACGAACTTCTTTCCGCCGAGCGCGCCTTGATTCGGACCTCTCAGCGGCGGGAATACCTCGCGGAGATACGGGCCCTGGGCGAAGGGCGACCCCTGCCATCATCCAGCACTCTACTCAATCTGAACCCATTTCTCGACCAGCATGGGTTACTCCGCTCCTGCGGACGACTCCGGGCCGCTGAGTCCCTCCGATATGATGAACGTCACCCTATTCTCCTCCCATATAGTACTCATTTCACTCGCCTGCTTGTCGCATTCGCCCACCGCATCACGTTGCATGGCGGCAATCAACTGATGGTGCGGTATTTGCGCACCAAATTCTGGATCCCACGGATAAAGAACATGGTAAAGTCCCACATCAAGGGGTGCAAGGTCTGCATCGTTCATCGTCGACGACTACAGACCCAGATGATGGGTGATCTCCCTCGAGAACGCATCACGTATTCCAGGCCCTTCACCCACACGGGCATTGATTTCGCAGGGCCGTTCGAGATCAAAAATTACACCGGGCGTGCGTGTCTCATAACTAAGGGTTATGTCTGCGTCTTTGTGTGTTTCAGCACGAAGGCAATCCATCTCGAGGCTACCTCCGACCTCACCACTGAAAGATTTCTGGCAGCCTTCTCTCGGTTTGTCGCACGGAGACAATGTCCACAGCGCATTTACTCCGACAACGGCAAAACCTTCGTAGGGGCCTCAAAGGCGCTCGAAAAAGATTTCCTGAACGCCACCAAGCTTGAAATAATGAAGGCATTCCCCCAGCACATCCTATCCTGGCAGTTCATTCCGCCAAGCGCGCCCCACATGGGAGGACTGTGGGAAGCAGGGGTCAAAAGTTTTAAGACCCTGTTTTACAAGTCCTCGTCCACTGTCAAATACACCTTCGAGGAACTTTCCACTCTCCTGTGTAGGATCGAAGCGTGCCTAAACTCCAGGCCAATCTCTCCCATGAGTGAGGACCCAGAGGATCTACTGGCCCTAAGCCCGGGACATTTCCTGATTGGAGGACCACTCTTAGCCATTGCGGAACCGGAAATTCTGGTCGAGCCTATGTCGCTGATCAACCGATGGCAGCGACTAAAGGCAATCCAGCAGGCTTTCTGCCGCCGCTGGAAGAGTGAGTACCTCAAGGAGCTTCACAAACGGAACAAGTGGAAATCACCGACTCGCAGCATCCAGACCGGCGACCTCGTGATCGTGTCCGAAGATCATCTCCCCTCCAACGAGTGGCGCTTAGGGCGAATTGAGCGCACTCTGCCCGGGGCTGACGGCCTCGTCCGAGTGGCTGATGTCACCACCGCGCGTGGGTCTATCCGAAGACCCGTAGCGAAGCTCATTCTGTTGCAAGACAGCAGGAGTCCTGAGTCTAAAACCTTATCGTGACTCCTAATCCCTCTATGTTTCCTCCGAATGTCCTCGTCTCCGTGCATGTTTCTCGTTCCCGTGCATAGACTAATCCACTCCCCCATACGTAATTTCTTTCGTTACAGTTCATTCAGCTCGCCCTTTCATAGCGACATGGCCCCCACGCGTCTGCCGCACCACCGCAGCAAACGAGCTCCACAGGGCACGAACGTGTACCGATGCCGGGTCTGTCGGGGGGTTCATGCACTCCGGCAGTGTCAGCGCTTCCTAAACCTCCGAGGGGAAAAGCGGCTTCGGGCGGTGCTCATCAATAAATATTGTCCCAATTGCTTGGCCCACGAGCATTCATCCGACGCGTGTCGGACTCGCCATGGTTGCCGACGATGCGGGCAAAGGCACCATACCCTGCTCCACATGGCCGACCAACCGCCGAGACGACGTGCCTCCGCCCGGCGTCGCAGCCGATCACCCCCTCCAGTCGTGCTGCACCCCCGCTACAACCCCGTTCCCGATCATCGTCCGACCGCTCCGCTTCCCCAGAAGGCGCACCCGAGATTTCGTTATCCTCCCTGCTCCACGCCAGGACGACGACTGTCCTGCCCACCGCAGTCCTACGGTTGGGCAATGGCTCGAAATCCTTCGAGACCCGCGTCCTTCTTGATGCGTGTGCGGCTGAGAGCCGCATCAATCTCTCCTTTGCCCGGTCCCTGGGGTTAGCTGTGACCACGGTCGGGGTCGACCAAGCCTGTACGGCCGTCCTCGAGTCGAGGTCCGACAAGACGTTCCGACGGAACGTTATATTCCGGGTCGAAGAGGACTTGCTCATCCGCACTCCCATCCGGGAAGTGGCGGCGCCGGTCCGAGAGAAGTTCGCAACCCTGATCCTGGCCGACCCCTACTTCTATCGGCCGGCGTCGGTATCCGTGGTGCTCGGGGCAGACCTCTATCCTGAGGTCATCCAACCAGGCTGTGTGCCCGGTCATAGCGGTACTCCCGCAGCCCAGAGCACCGTGTTCGGATGGGTCGTCTCCGGCTCCTGTGGGATCTAGGCGCTCCAGGACGTTGCCGTCCCCCATCCTTTATATGTCCAGGGTGACAATTGCAACATGTTGCAAGGGGGGCGGTATGTTCACGCCACCGGGTGAACAGCAGTGAGCGGCGAAGAGCAGTGAGCGGTGAGGAGTGAGGAGGGTTTTTTGATCCTCGGCGTCTACGGTCACACCAGGAGGAGTGACTTGATTTTTTCCAATGGGCACCGCCATCACTAAGAATCGAGCCTTTCACCCGAACACCCGTTCTCTTGCATTTTTTTACGATTTGTTAATCACTTTCAACCCGAACCATTTCCGTGTGTGCCGGTTTACCTGTGAATATTATATAAATAATAAAACCTACATTTAGTTAACCGAAGTTTCTCGTGCGTTTTAATTCACCACTCGCTCACCACAAACTGAAGAAATTGGCACCCGCCAACTCCTTGTATTTCATTTGGATCCTTCCGCCCCCCACGAACAGTAGCTATTAAACAAATAACCTTCTTTGAACAGATAAATAAAACACATAAAATCAGAATTTGTTTGGGTATTTTGAGAGAAACTTAGGAGCACTGCAACCATTTGTGTGACGGAAGTTACTTCAAAAACTAAGCAAAACGGAAAGACGAAGAGAGCGAATCGCTATGTTTCTTAGCTTCAAACATGCTTGCTTAAAGTGCAAACCAAACAAATCAACAAATACAATTATTTTGGAATCAAATTTTTTTGTGCGAAAAAGGGTAGAAGACTCTGAACAGATTACAGGGAATTGAGTGAGTGAGGCGCACACAATGAATTCGATGTGTATGAATGTTTTTGTGTGTTGTGACTCATAACCAAGGTACTCACTCCAATGAATTCGAATGAATGAAGCGTAAAGCCGAGTCAAAACTTTGGAAAAGCCGAAGACACTCGACTATTTTGAGCATCGTTCATTTCGAAGTGAACAACAGTCTTGGCGCCCCGACATCAGAAGTGGAATGCAATCCTCGTCAAGAAAGTATTGAAGTTCATCTGCGCGTCCTAAAGGAGCAGCAACATGCAAATTTCATGGAATTGACAAAAAACTTGCAAGCGTCGGTAAGAGAACCGTCTCTTGGCAGTGCTGTGATACTACCGATGCTACGTAATGGTGTACAACTATTGGCATTGTGTTATGTGAGAAGCCATTACAAGGGTTTGCATTAATTTTGGCATTAAGCAAAGCGCTTGAAGGAAGTTCAGTACAATGGCTGTCTCATGCGTGTAATACTGGAATCAAATTTCCAGAGTTAAAGCAGTTATTTCAAGAACGCTTTGAAAACAGAGACGTCTGCCGCTGCCATTTTAAATATGCCGAATAGTCGTCCCAACAACGGTGAATCTCTTGCAATATATGCAAGTCGCCTGGTAACGTCACTTCTCACGAAATGAAAGACATAAATTTAGAAAAAGATGGCCGAATGAGGAGTCCGAGGTCAAGGCACTGGAACATGTTCAAGACGAGACAACAAAACGTGCTATCGCTGTAAGGAAAAAGAGCATATCGCTACTCACTGTCCAAGGAACCTGTCGAGTGGAGGAGCGGCTTCACGCACCGAAAAGAGAGCTGAATTATGTGTGGTAGACGAGCCAAAAACGAGTATGCAGTTACGAGGTGAGAATTTTCCAATTACCTTTGACTCTGAAACGGAGTACTTGTTATTAAAGGATAGTGTTGCAACAAGGCTAAGTGGCAAAAGAATTAACAATCTAGTCGCATTAAAAGGTATTGGTAATTCTAACGTAAGTAGCACACCAGAAATTCATAATGATGTCATGGTCAATGGGAACTGTTTAAGTGTAACATTTTACGTAATACTGGACGACTGTATGAGAAATGATATTGTATTGGGTAGGGAAATTTGGTGATTACATTGATTCCCTATTCGCTAGCCCTGCATTACTCGTTAAAAAAAGGATGGTTCAGCAAGACTATATGTAGACTATCGCCAGTTGAATTTGAACACGGTTTCTGATAGGTTTGTTTTGCCATTGATTGCAGATCAAATAGCTAGACTAAGAGACGCACAATACTTTACCTCCTTGGATATGGCAAGCGGATTTTATCACGTTCCGATAAGCTTAAATTCTATTGAATATACGGCATCCGTTACACTAGATGGGCAAAATAAATTTTCGTCCATGCCCTTTGCACTTAAAAACGCTCGTTCAGTGTTCCAAGGGGCAATTTTGAAAGCATTAGGAGATAGCATATTCGTACGTGATAGTTTACATGGCTGATATCATGATCATAGCTCCAACCATAATTGAAGAAAAATCGAACCGGATAATTCAATTTGGCACACAAGCTACTCTTACTCATTTCTACTGACCTACCAAATTTGACTAAAATCGGACTAAAAACACGCAAAATATTCCTATAAACGAGTTTTACTAGCCGGTCTAAGGGGCGGAGTTGGTGCTAAAGTGCACGTGAGTTTATAAGAGTGAGCGAGATAGCATATGGTAGGAGGCATGCAAAAAGAATTTAATAAACGTAGTACATACAAGTATGTACATAGTATGCCAAAGTTGGAAAGACGACTTACTTTCTGTAGGTCTTGTCCCTATCCTTAATCGGCTAGCGTATACCTGTTGTTTATTTATAAATATATACATTTAGACTAGTTTGCGAAGTCAATTACACCAGTCCTGCTGGATTTGGCCAATCGTTACGGAAATTAAACCACTACTTAAACCACTTGATGTAAAGATCAAATTTTAGATTGCGGAAATGGATGAAATATACCCACAAGCTCAAATACAAAATGTTAGGACTGGACCTTTTTGCCTAGAAAATGTGGAATTGGATAACTCGGAACATTACACAATCACATCCCGAAATACTCTTCCAAATGGAGAGTCCGTGTTAACCTCAAAACACATGCTGCAGCCTAACAATAGCTGTCAGTTTCTTTATTGCATAAAGGTATGTTTAAAACTAACAAGTGCACTTGTACATACATAAATTCACAGCCAAAATCTACTATTGCGAGATGCTCCAAAGTATTGCGGCAATTTACCAATGTGGGTAATCTTGATATTGTTTGGCGATCTAATCTGGGTGAAAGAGGAAGATTGCAAACAAGTCAAGTGCAACGATTGGTAGGTATTTTATATAATATTATAATATATCTTTCTAATAGACTTTTTTTTTAGCCTGTTGAAAACAAACATGTTTGTTTGGAAGCATAGCTCTCAAATAACTGTTGACACTTTTCCATTGTCTGCAAATAAGTGTCTTTCTCTCAAACAATAAGAAAGACTCAAACAGATCCTGTTTTTGTCGCGACTGACTTAGATCGCGCGCGCTCTGATGGAGACAGTCATTTCTGTTTTCATTTCGCTCAAGTCAAACACTGATCGATTGTTTTAGTTAAATGAAGCAAATTGTCTTTTGCGTATGCACATTGGGCCAGCGTACCGATAGTTCGACGAAAATTCAATTTTTCTATTGAAAGTAAACCCATTTTAATAAAAAAATTTGAATAGTAAATACTTTGATTAAGATGAATCAAAAAATTTTAATTGTTTTGATATATCCCTGGAATTTTGGCAGCCCTTCAAAGTCAGATGTTTTATTGCATGCGTGCGAAACAGGAAAGCGCGGGAAAGTTTTTATTTACTTGCGAGCGTGCCAAAATCAGTGTGGCTTAAACTATTTTCACCAAAATTATGGAAAAGAAAGGCCAAGGTATTAAGAATATTTGTTTAAAAAAAGATGTTGTTCATGTTTATCTATGTGTTTTTTTTTTTTTTGTACGTTTATTTGTGTTGTCCAAAAGTAGGAAAAATCTAACCTGCTCACTCGTCTCGCCAAGTTTTGCCAAAAAGTAATTATGTGTCAATATAGTTCAAAGTGTGCACTGAGAAAAAGGATGAAATCAACACCAAAGTAAGAAGCTTTCACCTTTACATACAAAGGAACCTCACAAAATGTTGTAGAAATATGGCCAGATTTAAGACAAAGCATACCGGATGGCTTTTGTCCAATATGGCTATAACAGTAAGTCCATCGTTGTCTTCAAATCCAAACCCGTCAACATCAAGACCAGTTGGACGCCCACCCATTGAATATGTTAACGCAGGTCCCCGTCAGAAGAGAAAATTGGCATCCGATTTAGCTGTAAGTCAGAGTCACAACACATCTCTTCTTGTGCATGCCGCCGCAGATTCAGCCGAAAAATCGGATGAGAAGTATGCAGCCCTTGTTTTAAAAAACACGTTTCTTACTCCGAGTGACCCCAATGATGCTAGAAAAAATATTTTTACCCATAAAAATGACTCGGTTCGCGAGCTCAGCATTTCCCGATCTTGTGAACTTTTTCATGCTTACAACAAAGTGAGAGAAGCTAAGTCAAAATGCAGACCTTTTAACATTAATATAACCGAGTCAGTTGCTGAAGTCCCGCTGCAAAATCTTCTAGATCACACTAGTTGCCGTATAATTCAAATGCATGAAGATTTATTTGAGCGGCTTGGCAATACTTTAAGTCTGATCCTTATTGCAAGCTATGGATTCGATGGAACAAACGGACAAAGCAGCTATAAGCAACACTTTTTAGGATGTGATTCAATGCTTTCTGATGACTCGCTTTTTGCGACAACAATAATCCCCCTAAAATTAATGGACTATCTTGGAAATGTGTTTTGGATGAATCGTACTCCTCAGTCGATTAGATTTTGCAGACCAGTCAAGCTTGAGTTTGTTAAAGAGACAAAAGACCATATTCTTGCTGCGAAAAAAAATTTGGATAATCAAATAAAAATTTGTCTTCATATGTCTGCACCGTTGTAAATGGAAAATCAATTTCAGTTAAATATGATCTTCAAATGACACTTTTAGATGGAAAAGTTTTAAACATCTTGACTGAAACCAAATCTTACAAATTGTGTCCGATATGTGGTGCGAGTCCAAAAGACTTCATGGAAAATGCTAAAATGGACTCACCAAAATTTAAGCCAAGATATGAAGCATTAAAATATGGCATAAGCCATTTTCCAATTTATCCAACACAATTTAAAAAATATTGTCAGAAAACAATTACTTTATATATGTCCTTGTATCCATGGTTTCCAACGTCGGCAACAGTCCATAAAGTGTTAATGCACGGCTACCAAATAATAGAAGCATCAATCCTTCCATTAGGTGTTCTTGGAGAGAACTCCTCAGAAGCTCGCAACAAATACTAAAAGAGTGACAGGAGGTTACATGCTCGAAAGAGTACACGGCAGAAAAACATGGCAGATGTTTTCCACAGAGCAATGGATTCTTCAGATCCTCTAGTGTCGAGCATCTATCTAACAAAAAGATTGGGTCAGCAAAATAAACTACCCCTCCCATCAGACGTAATCGAACTTTTAGAATCACCAAACTTTTTATATCTTAGCAACATGAACAATAATAACAATCTTCCCGATTTTGATGCTAACAATACTGATAGTGATTCAGATTCTGACTCTGAAAATCCTTTTCAATAGAAATTGATGTAGAAGACGACTTTTAAGAACATTTTTAAATGTAAATTACTGATTAATAGTAATTTTGAATAAATTGTTATTTTTACTTATTAATATTATGATTAAGTGTTAAAAAAAAATGAATTAAAAAGTTTTTATGAATTTAACGAGTGCTAGCTTTATTAATTACCGTACAAGTATAAATATACCTATCTCTACCGGCCATATGGCCGGATAGGGAAGGCGTGGTCAGATCGGTCTGAAACTTAGATATATTTTTATGTGCATCGACACTATCATATGTACCAAATTTCAAGCAGGTAGCCTTAAAACTTTAGTTTTCGTCGAACTATCGGTTCCCTGGCCCAATGTGGCCAATGGGTAAACACACGCGATTGATTCGTTCTTATTTACATTTATGTATATGTAAGTTAACAAACATCAGGCCACTCTGCCCCTCACACAAACTGCTGGCTCAGCATAGATTGCTGGCTCAGCAGAAAGGATGGGGAAGCAGAAATACCAACCGCTTGCGCAAGAGCCAAAGCGGTGACACCGGATTCGCGTGCGACCGTTGGACGGTCAGCAACTCAGGGCCAGCTAGGGAGCTTTGGCGCTTCTGGGCGGGAGCGTTAAGCGTTAATTATTCTGGTTGCAACCAGCAAAAGAACAAGAACTATTAATCAATTTGCTTCAATATAAAATACCAAAATCATACTATTGAAACTCTTTATACTAAGTACTGAATAAAAGTCAAGGATTCTCATTTGGGTAAATAACATTTGTAATAAATCCTTACGAAAACGTAAGGTAGCTTTTGCATAGCAATGCGAAAGTTAACTGGCGCCCGAGCAGGGACCGCCTCAAAACAAAAAACCAATCGCGAGTGCATAACCGAGTGCCGGTGGAAACACTAAAGAATAATATAAAACAAAAGTGAAAAAATTATGAAAGAATAAAACAAAGCCTCTGGCAGCCGCCTGACAAAACGAAGCTGTAGTGTAATTTTTTTAAGTTAAAGTGAGTAAAAACTGAATGGCCTCAAAAATATTAAGTGGATGGCTACCGCCTGATAAGCGGGGGCCCGGGGTTCAAAACCCCGTTGAGGGATTACTATTCATTAAGTAACTCAACTCAGTTACCAGTGGTTGTCAGTGCGGCTTGCCCGAGGGGCACCCGGTTTGTGCGAGTGAGCGGTGTATGAGGCGGTTTTTTTTTCTTTTTAAGAGGAAAATAATAGAGATACAAAAGAGAAAATAAAAAAAAAAAAAAAACAAATAAGAGTGAAAGGAGAAACTGTTATCCACACACTCAAACCACTGCGGCAACTATTGCTTGCGAGTGGCAGAATGTTAAGAATTTATGCAAACAAGCAAATAAAATATGTGAATTAAATAATTTTAAGAAAATGCTTTGTCGCGATGTGTGAGTATTGGCCGCTGGCTGTGTCTTCCACCGAAAGTGTCCCCTTCAAATGGAAACGTGGAGCCACTCCTACCTAAGTAGGCCCGTAAACGGGCTAAAAGGGAAAAATGGAGCCTCCCCTTACTGACAAAGGGGGACACAGCAACAAGCAGCTCACGCGCGCAACAAAAAGTAAAATGAAATAATGCTTGCTCAGCAATAAAAAAAGAGAATGAGAACGAAAAGAAACAAAAGAAAAAATGAATTCGAAAATTAAGTACCAATAAATAACGAATAAAGAACTCGCAATGCCGAGGAAAAACCTCAAAGCAAAAATGCAAGCTAAAGCGAATTCAAGAACTTTTTTTTAATACTGACTCGAGTACATTAGAGTTATTAAAAAGAAAAAAAAAGAAAAGCACAACAAAATCCCTACAATGTACTAATTATTTTAAATCTCGTTAACAGAAAAAAGCTGACCCTGTAAGGAGAGATTACCACACAAAAACCACACCATCATTTCAATCAAAACAATACTAACAACAATCGCTCAGGTGAGTGAAGAGTGCTTAAATTTAATAAAAACCTAAAGTCATTCAGTACAATTATTCTATCAGAAAAATCTATTCCCTTAAAAAAAAAAAAAACCTGGATCAGGCAAGCTGAAGCCATAGTTCGGGACTATGAGGTAGCAAGAGATACGCTGATATATAGAGCCATCGTCCTCCACCTGAGGTCGAAGATAGAAGGCAGGGCGGACGAGATGCTGATCTCTAGCGATGTCGCAGATGACGATTGGCCAGAAATCAAGAAGGTTCTTGCCTCAAACTATGAGGACAAAAGGGACATAGTGACTCTAGAATATCAGATGAGTATGCTAGTCCGCGGTGATGGGAACCTGGAGGCATATTATAACAATTTCAACAGGCATCTCTCTTTGATTGTAGCAAAACTCAGGAATGCAAGGCACGTCAAAGGAGTGCTTGAAGCTCTCATAGGCTCGTACCGTGAAAGAGCCTTGCGGGTCTTCATAAGAGGGCTACCCCAAGAAATGGCGGGGTTGATCACAGTAAACAGCCCTAGAACATTGCCAGAGGCATTTTCGATTGCCCAGGAGTTAGACAACGTCATGTACATGAAGAACTTAGCTTCCTTAGCTCCCGTTAGGCCACCGTATCAACAACGGGCCGTTTATCGGCAGCAATATCCACCAAATAATTTTTCCCCAAGATTCAACAACCCCATGACCTATGTAAATCATAGGACCGCGGCCCCACACCAGTCCCCGCCGGTATCAAGTGGCTATCGAAGCCAGCAAATTACCAGGCCGGCCATCAAAATGGAACCGGCAACCTCGAGCCAGTTCAGGACTCGATTCCCAAACCAGGGAGTGGAAGGGGGCGTCAATAGAGGACCCAGCGAGTCAACTAACCCCTTTAAAAAAGCACAGTATCTATTCCATGTGGAAGCACCAAACGTGTCCGATCCCAATGCAGTAGACTGCACCCCATGGGCTAGTGAGACTACTCCCAATAACGAACAGTTGTACGAAGAAATGGCGACGATCGCGGTTAACGAGCGAGATGAGGGTGCAGCCCATGTGGCCCCACCGCACCCCGACGACCTTCTGACAAGCGAAACAGGAGGCAGTTATCCGCAGGCGGAATAAAGGAAAAAAGAAACAGGTTGAATACAAACAAGGGGAAGAAATCTTTGTCAGAAACAAACAGATTAAGGGGAAAGAGAAAAACCTATTCAATATTGAGGAAGTACAAGAGGATGGAAGGGCCACGGTAAAAACAAAGACGGGCAAGGTATTTCACAAGTCCCATCAGAAATCTAAAACAAAAGCATGAGTAGATAGGAAATCGCCCCACCTCATCAACCCATTTCCATAAAGACGATGGTAAAAAAAATGAAGCAAGTAAGTCGACTCGTCGACTTGGGTATACCATACACCAGGTGAAACAAATATTTCAAATTTTTGAAAACCAAATGTATGTCTATTAAATTGTTTTTACATGTTTCATAGTATGTGCTATCTCGCTCACTCTACGAACACACGAGCACTCTAGCGCCGCTACTAGCCAACGGCCAATTCTGGCCTTGCGGACCGCTTAGTAAAATACGTTCATACGCATATTTTGCATGTTTCTAGTCCGATTTCAATAAAATTGTATTGTAAATGGTAGTTTTGTAGAAATAGATAAGATTAATTAGTCTGCCGAATTTAAACGCGATAGTCAAAAAACTACAGGAGGAAATCGGTTTTTTCTTAATTATGGAGGCGGAAGTGGGCGTGGCAAAATATGACAATATATAAATTCTCCGCGCATACTATGCCAGTATACATACTAAATTTGGTGACTTTAGCTTTGTTCGTTTTTGATAAAATCAGTTCTGTTTAATTTGCGGGGGCGGAAGTGGGCGTGGCAAAATTTTTAAATAGCCAGTTTCTGCGCGTCTATTAAACTAGTCTGCATACCAAATTTGATGTCTCTAGCTATTATACTTTTTAAGAAAAACAGTTTTATGTGATTCCTTGGGGCGGAAGGGGGCGTGGCAAAAAGTTTGAACAATTAATTTCTGCGCGCTAACTAAACGGGTATACAAACTAAATTTGATGTCTCTAGCTGTTATACTTTTTAAGAAAAATTGTTTTGTGTGATTCCTGGGGGCGTAAGGGGGCGTGGCCGAAATTCCAATTAACTCTATATATGTACATAATACACGAGTATACATACCAAATTTGGTGGCTCTAGCTCTTATAATCTCCGAGATCTGCGTGTTCATACGGACGGACGGACAGACGGACATGGCTAGATCGACTCGGCTGTTCATCCTGATCAAGAATATATGTATATACTTTATAGGGTCGGAGAAGCTTCCTTCTGCCTGTTACATACATTTTGGCGACTTTAATATACCATTTCACCCTATGGGTGTATGGTATAAAAAGAACATATAAGTAAGAAAAGAAGCAAGCAAAAATATACAACAAAAAAACAAACCAAAAAAATTTAAGAATATTTGAGAATTAAAAAAGCACTCTTCACGAACCAGGTGGAAACCAATACCAATACTTAGCCTTAAGAAAATTCATATTATAAGCATTACTAACTATCTTCGTATTCAAGGATGGCAATGGTGATGTTGCAGCAGGCAAGTGCTGCCCCACTTCTTCAATTATGACTCTCCGGTAATTCTCCTTCAGCATGGATACGTCTGGCGGGTTAGCGGCGTGTTTCGTCTGATTCACGTCATAAATCTGCTGAAGTTCCAACAGTTGATTCAAACCAATCGAGAGGAATCCACACTGCTATCCGACCAGCGTACAAGGATGATAGCGGACCACTACTTGGATCAGGCTGAATAGGATACTGGAAGATTACGGTTCAGCATGGAAATGGGTTGCTGGCTCCCCAGATGCGGCCGACTGGAACGCGGCTCTGAAGACCCAGGATAGTCTTGTTGCGGGCAATAACCAGCAAGTCCGCATCAACGAAGAGCTTTTCGGGGCTACAAATCGGACTCTGGAGGAACTAAATGGGATCATCGGCAAAGTCAACTCGATAGATGCCGCCACTGCGACGCTACATAAGGCCATGATTTTGGCAAAGAAAGTCCATGAGGTGACCAGAGCATGCCAATTACCCAAGACGGGAGCGGTGAACTCGGACCTGCTAAACGGAAAGGAAGTAGACGATATCCTGAACGAAGTAATGGGACTACCGTACCAGAACGAGGCCATTGAATTCTCCCGCCCAACGGTCATGTCCAATGGGACCTTCCTGCTCTACGTCCTAGCCATTCCTAAGGTGACGGACAGGAAGTATAAGTTACTTCACCTACTCCCCACAGTCCGTGAGGGTCAGAAACTCGTCTTGGATGCCAACCTGATAGCAGTGGACCCAACCGAAACCTATGAGGTCCTTGGAAATCGCCTCTCCATTGGCAACACAACAGTTTGTCAGGAAGAAAACCTGCGCAGGCTGAATGAGGAAGGCTGCATCCCACGGCTAATCAAAGGCGGCAATGCACAATGTCATTACCTAAGGGACGCACAGGAATCAGTGACACTGATAGACGAGAGCACGGTGTTTCTCACTGGCTTTAATGGAACAGTGACCACCTCCTCGGGACAACGAAAACTCCAGGGCCCCTTTATTGTCAAACTCCAAAACGAAACAATAACCATCGGCAGGAAGACCTACTCGAGCCGATCTGCTTCTACCCTTACCGCAATGCCTGCGGTTCTCTCCAACGGCCTTAGGTTACACCCCGACGATGTATCAAGAAAGCTCCAGATATCTCTATTAACGTGCTATATATTGCCTGGAGAAAAATGACGTCCACAAGAGGCCTGGCGATACCAGAAAAGGCCAATCCGTCGCCTTCACCCTTCACTCTTAATACTAAGTACTGAATAAAAGGAATTCTAATGTTTTCTAACTGTCAAGGATTCTCATTTGGGTAAATAACATTTGTAATAAATCCTTACGAAAACGTAAGGTAGCTTTCGCATAGCAATGCGAAAGTTAACTTGTATGTATGTATGTATTTACATGTAGGTAGGCAAAGATCATTTCTGTTGAGTTTTTTAGTCAAACTGTCTTTTGTTGAGACTCTTTGTGTGACCAATAATCGTATTACTCTTTACGCTACACTCACACGAATGAGTCAATGCAAAGCGCTTGACAAAAACCAATTTAAAACAAAACAAAAAGTGCCGCTCAGAGAGAGATCATTTCTGGACAATCTTTTCGGTTATAATACGAAGCAGAGCATATGAGAAAAAACGATCAACTGTCATTTGCGAGCTACGTTTGGAAGTGATAGATGCCAAAAACATAATTAAAATTGGATCAATATTTTCCTTTCTGTGTAGAGTCACAAATAGTTCTGATCATCCTATGTGTTCGTGGAGGGGCGGAACGATTTGTGGTGTACAATTTGGCAGATGCAAATTTCCTCAGATTCTGGTGATAAAATTAAAACGCGCGAGAGCTTCGGTTAAAATTAATGATGATTTTATTTAATGCACAGGGGATACCGATACACACACGCAAATGCTTCGGTTTTAAAAAGTGACAAAAAATCGCACAGAAGTCAGCAAAAAGAACGGGTGTTCGGGTAAAAAAACTCGTACTGGAATCATATGGCGATGTCCATCAGAAAATCAAGTCACTCCTCCCAGAGTGACCGTAGCCGCCGAGGATCAAAAAATGCTCCCTCACTCCTCACTGCTATTCGCCGCTCACTGCTGTTCACTCGGTGGCGTGAACATACCGCCCCCCTTGCAGCATGTTGCAATTGCCACCCAGGACATATTTAGGATGGGGGACGGCAGCGTTGTTGAGCGCCTAGATTCCACAGGAGCCGGAGACGACCCATCCGAACACTGTGCTCTGGGCTGCGGAAATACCGCTATGACCGGGCACACAGCCTGGTTGGATGACCTCAGGATAGAGGTCTGCCCCGAGCACGACGGCCACCGACGCCGGCCGATCGAAGGATTTCGAGCCATTCCCCAACTGAAGGACTGCTGTTGTCATGACAGTCGTCGTCCTGGCTTGGAGCAGGGAGGAGGGAGAGATCTCGTGTGCGCCTTCTGGAGAATCGGAGCGGTCGGAAGATGATCGGTAACGGGGTTGTGGCGGTGGTGCATCACGTTCGGAGGAGGGTGACTGTATGCAACAGCGGGCTAGGGAGCGTTGTCTCGGCGGTTGGTCGGCCATATGGAGCAGGGTATGGTGATTTTGCCCGCATCGTCGGCAACCATGGCGACTCCGGCACGCGTAGGATGAGTGCTCGTGTGCAAGCAATTGGGGCAGTACTTATTTATAAGCACCGCCCGGAGCTGCTTTTCCCCTCGGAGGTTCAGGAAGCGCTGACACTGCCGGAGTGCGTGAACCCCCCGACAGACCCGGCATCGGTACGCGTTCGTCCCGTGTGGAGCAGATCGTTTGCTGCGGTGGTGCGGCAGACGCGTGGGGCCCATGTCGCTGTGGAGAGGCGATCTGAAGAACTGCAAAGAAAGAAATTACGGAGGGGAAAACGGATTAGTCGATGCACGGGAACGAACAACATGCACGGAGACAAGGACATTCGGACGGAACATAGAGAAATTGGGAGTCACTATGGGTTTTTAGGCTCAGGAATCCTGTTGTCTTGCAACAGGATGAGCTTCGCTACGTGTCTTCGGATAAACCCACGCGCTGTGGTGACATCAGCTACTCGGACGAGACCGTCAGCCCCGGGCAGAGTGCGCTCAATTCGCCCTAAGCGCCATTCGTTGGAGGGGAGATCACGAGGTCGCCGGTCTGGAGGCTGCGAGTCGGTGATTTCCACTTATTCCGTTTGTGAAGCTTCTTGAGGTACTCACTCTTCCATCGGCGGCAGAAAGCCTGCTGGATTGCCTTCAGTCGTTGCCATCGCTTGATCAGCGACATAGGCTCGACTAGAATCTCCGGTTCCGCAATGGATAAGAGCGGTCCTCCAATAAGAAGGGTCCCGGGCTCAATGCCAGCAGATCCTCTGGGTCCTCGCTCATGGGAGAAATTGGCCTGGAGTCCAAACACGCCTCGATTCGACACGGGAGAGTGGAAAGTTCCTCGAACGTGTACTTAACAGCAAATGAGGACTTGTAAAATAGAGCCTTTAAACTGTTGACCCCAGCCTACCACAGTCCTCTCATGTGGGGGGCGCTCGGCGGAATGAAATGCCAGGAGAAAATATGATGGGGAAATGCCTCCATTATGTTA
Source organism: Drosophila tropicalis (assembly GCF_018151085.1). Taxonomy (NCBI): domain Eukaryota; kingdom Metazoa; phylum Arthropoda; class Insecta; order Diptera; family Drosophilidae; genus Drosophila; species Drosophila tropicalis. The sequence continues at coordinate 1,213,300 of NW_027173482.1, forward strand.
TGCTTGGTGGCGTCCAGAAAGTCCTTTTCGAGCACCTTCGAGGCCCCTACGAAGGGGTGGTGTGGCACTGGACTCGTTGTTTCAGCTGGGTGTCTGGAAGTTCACCACTGAGAGTCGCCCAGTACACGGGATCCCGCCGGAGCCAGTACGGCCAATGCCACCAGACGCACATGTGACCAGCACTGGGTACTGGTGCTTTTGGAGATGCTAGATACTCGATTGGACACAAAGGTAGACCAACTGCATGGGGGTTTATTAAGCCAAGCCAACACAATGGTGGAGTCGGACCAAAACTGGGAAGTTGAAGGTTGGATTGGAAGTTCGGGAGCGATCGTCGCCCAGAGATCGGCCGCTCCGCACAACTCCAGCCGAGGCAGCGAGACTGTTTTGACCGGGGCTACACGGGTCTTCGCCGTTAATAGGTCTGCTCCGTACGCCATGAAGCTCCTACGAGAGAGTATCGCTGGTCTTTAGCCAACGGGGGGATGCGGAGTTGACTGAGGCCTGTGTAATCCTGCAGTAATTCGTAACATTGCTGCAGCAGGAGAGGTGGCAGACCGTCATCCCAGCCAAGTTCGGTTAACCAGATTTGCTGCATGAATATCTTCGCTCGAATAACAATGGGGCTAGCCAACCGGCGAGGTCGAAGAGTTTAGCGATATAGGACAGAACCTGCCTCTTGGAGATCCTTTAATGGTGGGTCACCTACGGTGAAGAAGAAGACGTCCTCTGCGGCTTGCCAGCGGATTCCCAAGGCTTTCGCAGTGCTCTCGTCTTTCAGCTCGAGAAAGTCCACTCGCAGCAGGTGCTCTCTCGGGATAGCTTGAAGTACTTCCTTCTTAATGGAAGTCCACTTCCGAAGCGGGAGGCCCGCAGATTGACAGCTCTCGTATGGCGAGACGGGAGTCGTCTTCAGTATGAGCGCCGGCTAGGACATCATCAACGAATATGTAGCTCTGAAGGATTTCGTTCGCCTGAGGGTACTTTGATTGCACATCTTGTGCCATTTGTAAAAGGACTCGGAGCGCCAAGAATGCCGCGCAGTTAACCCCAAAAGTGACAGTTTGTAGCTCATAATCCTAAATACTGCCGCAACGATCTCGGTAGAGGATCCGCTGAAAAGGAAGCGTGAAAAGGAAGCGTACCTGAAGCGTGAGATCGGCCTGAAGAGTGGGCCCTGTGTGCAAGACATCGTTAAGGCTGACGCCGCGTGTGGAGGGGCTCGACGCGTTAAATACCACGCGTACCTTGGTGAAAGTGCTCACGGGCTTAAACACCGCGTGATGGCGGAAATAGAAGTAGGTTGGGGCACAATATATCGGCCGTCCTTCCTTCTTCGGGTGGTCTCCTGGAAATTCCGCTTGCAGAATATGTCATCCTCCTTTTCCGGCTTTGCAGAAAGTTCTTCCACCTCCCAAAACTTGGTGAGGATTACATCAAGTTTTGCTTCCGGACTGACTCGCGTCTGTCCAGCAAAACGTAATCGAGACACCAGAGGATCAGGCATAATAGCTCCACACAGAACCCATCCAAAGATAGTTTCTAAGCCGAAGAAAACACCAATATCCTTTTTGATCCGCTCTCCGAGGATGTGGGGAAACAGGTCTACACCGATAATTATATCAATAGGCGCGGGCTTGTTGTAGCACGGGTCAGCCAGAGGGCGATCGAGGCACTGCGTCAGAACAGTGTTAAGGAATGGAGCCGTTGGAATGGCCTCCGACAATTTGTACACGACCAGAGCTGAGACCTCAATTTTGTTCAGCCTGTCACACCGAGGAGATAGCATTAGCAGACACACTTTCTCGGCACATCCTCAATCACTCTGGCCCATACCAGTAACTGCGGCGTCTACTGGATAAAAGGGGGGCTGGACCCTGTTGAACACACGAATATGGTGCTCCACACCACGATGGTGGAGTGTGACAATCGCAGTGCCTAAGAGCCCTCTGCCTGGGGTGGATGCAAAATAATTTTGCTGTCTAATGGTTTCCGTATGGGATGATTTTTCCGATGGCAAAGTTTGCACTACGCCGGTTTGAGCTGAGCTTTCGCGGGAAGCGCTTGGACCTTCATCGCCACAGATGATTTGCGGGGGACAATGGGGATGGCTTGGCCACTTGGGGCCGACTTATGTTCTTCGGTGGCATCCAGTACAGAAGGATTATGGCCTTCGGCAATTTGCTAGTACATACGACGATGAGTATCCCGATTCTAAGTACTAACACCCGAACGCTCAAGAGCGGTTAGACACCCTTGAAACGCAGTCTGCAGCACTCTCAAGGCTTTGCCCGATTCTTGTGCCAACGCGGGAATCTGAAGGAGTTGCCTGGCTTGAGTCATGACAAGCAGACGGCTACTTTCGTACCGTGCGGTTAGGTTCTCCCACGCGGCTTGGAAAAACTCATTCGTCAGTGGGAACTTAGACACGATGGTTCTCGCTTCCCCTCGCGTCTTGGCGTTCAAGTGGTAGAGCTTCTCCACTTGTGACAAGTACGGATTGGCGATATAAATGGCAGCGAACAAATCGCGGAAGGTAGGCCATGCTAGGCTGTCGCCATCAATCGTTTCCACCTCACACGGAGGAATTCGATGGCCCGGAGGCCTCGACGGAGCGGTGGGCTGACGCATAAGACTCGCCATCTGCGCCGAGAGCTGTTCGATACGATTTCCGAACAAAGTTCCGCATCGCACATACACCGCGTAAGCTTATTTGATGTGGCTTATGTTCGCTAGGCTTTCCCCGTTCTTTTGGGCCGTCAAGGCCTTGTGACAACGAAAGTATTCTGTCTCGACGGTTGACCAAAGGGATTTGAGCTGCTCTAAGTGCATTTTAATGGAAAATAAGGGCACTTCAGACGTTAGAGCTTCACTCTCACGCGCTTCGAACATCGTTAATGCGTCGCACGCCAGAACGAAATCAGAGAGGGACATTCTGGATTGTTCTCTACGCTGTTGGGATACGGATCGGGTGACGGGAACGTCTGAACAGTGCGTCACAATAACGTGCGGGATCTGAGTCTGGAATGAAAGCTTGGAACGGCCTTTGTGTTCACTCGAGTCTTTAGCCGAGAAGCTGCCAACCTTCAGTTGGCTGGACGAGGACGGACGAGACTTTGGAGATTCGCTGAGGCTGCGAGCAGACGGGAACTTGCGCGGAATGTCCGTACGTTTCGCGGTCACCGGAGTCTTCGGAGGTTTAACTTTCTCCTGAGTGACAGAGGGAGACTGTTAGGCTTCGGCGCGGTATTAGACGGCTCCGCGGACATACTCTGGGGACGACCGTACCGACGAAGTCCGAGTTTGCGCGCCCTTCGGTTTGGAAAAACAACAAAATAAAGGAAAGTGGACTGTATGAGGACGCAACAATTTTCTCACTGTGCACCGCAGGACTGCGGGAGAATTATTTCGCGCGTGGCTAGGAAAAGGAGCCCTTTTAAGTGAAGGTGTGTGCGGAACAATATACGAATGAACGAATGCGGATCGAAAACTACACATAGACAAAGCGAATTGATTACAAAACAAATTTAGACGTATAAAACAAAACATGGATGAAATATATAAATAAAGATATATAGATATATGAGCACAATAATGGCTGGAAAAAATATGTATGTATTTATAAAAATGGACGGGTATACAATATATATATAGATGGGCACAATAAAGTCTGGAAAAAATTATATATGTATGTTTTTTTTTAATATGGCCGGATATATATATGTGCGCAAAATAATGGCCGGAAAAAATTATATATATAATTTATAAATATGGACAAATATATATATATATATATATATGGGCACGACAATGGCTGGAAAAAATATATATGTATGTATTTATAAATATGGGCGGATATATATATGTGCGCAAAATGATGGCCGGAAAAAATTATATATATAATTTATAAATGTGGACGGATATATATATATATGGGCACGATTATGCCTGGAATGTATGTATTTATAAATATGGACGGATATATATACATATGTGGGCAAAATAATGGCCGGAAAAATTATATATATTTATTTATAAGTGTGGACGGATATATTCATATGTCGACAAAATAATAGCCGGAAGAAATTATATATATATTTAATATATATAAAGGATAATAATAAAGGAATCGGAAATAATGTAATTTGAATTTGGCGCACTGCAGCCGCCTATCGATCTCACGACTCGACTCACGTGTCACCACTACTCCGAAAACAGCTGCTGGCCAATGTTCATATATTTGTTTTGGTTGATTAATTGTGATATAATAATTTTTTGTTTGTGGTTGTGCGGAAAACCAACAAAAAACGGACGCTTTTCACACACCGCGAGTGTTGTGCGCGAAAGAAAAAAGGCAGCCGAGTGTGTGACCAAAAAGGAAAACGAACCGATCAGTGCATATGGGCAAATGACTTGAGATATGTGCATGCGTATGTACACAGGTAAGTATTGATGTATGTATGTATGCACGCGCGTTGTTCACGAAAAAAACGTGAGTAATTTGTTATTTAGCTAACTCGATTGGATGATAGGAATTCACTGCCCTGGTTGGGTTCCTGTCTCCTTTTTCTTTTTTTCAAATAAATGTGCGACACCGAAAAAGATTATGTATATTTACTTATGTATGTGCGTACATCAACAGATGATGATGTATGTATGTGCACCGGTTTTGCGGAAAACGCGCGTGAGCAAATCAATTGAACAATTGGATCATAGAAATTTTTTAACACACAAGAAATCACGGTGAACACTTTAGTTTTTTTTTTTTTTTGTATTATAACACTTTAATAATTTCTTTCTTGTCCTTTGCTCTTTTTCGCGGACTTGACAAACCGCTTTGGAGAATACATGTGCATGTGGGTGTGACAAGTTTTACATATGTATGGTTGCATGTACATATGGAAAAAAAGTGAAAGGTTCAAAATGAAAAATTTGCAGAAAAAAAAAACGGGTGTTCGTATGAAAATCTCGTTCTGGATTGAATATGGCGCCTCCCATCAGAAACCAAAGTCACGCTCCTCAGAATGACCGTATCCGCCGAGGATAAAAAAAACCTCCTCCACCCGGTGGCGTGAACAACATTTAAATTACCTTCAATCAAATTTGTACATATAAATTATCTTTCCATTTTGTCATACCTTTAATACAATATATATACTATAAAGTAATATATCCGCATTATGCAGTCCTCGATAGATGAGGTCTATAAATCATTTGGGCAACTGTACAACGTGGACCCGGGTTCGAATCTCAGGCAGTGCTTGTAACAATATTGTTAGGTTGATAGTTTAAACATCTATATCCTATACCTATAGTAATAATAATAATAATAATAATATCCGCATTATCTGCATCAATTCACCCACAACACTTAATTTCCCACTTCAGTCACACACATAACTTCACCTCCGTTGGTCCCGAACATGAACCTATAAAGTTTTTTGCAAATAAATTTAAACCATTGCTCGGCGGCGCATGACTTACTTGCACAGTCAATACTAGAACTGGTGATCGATCTGGCTATCCTGAGTGAGCCGTACAGGACGCTGTCTAGTAACTCCTGGGCTGCAGACACGACATACAAGGCTGCGATCTGGAATTGCGGACCAAATTGCCCGGAATTATCGGAGACGTGTGGGTCTACAGCTGCTATATGGCACCTAGCCTTTTACTACACGAGTTCGAATCGGCAGTAGATCAAGTCGCTATAGATGCCAGAGGTAAGAGCAGTGTCATAATTGCTGGTGACTTTAATTCTTGGTCAACGGAACGGGGCAGCAGTCAGTCAAATATAAGAGGCCATATTCTGCTGGGGACATTGGCAGCTCTGCATCTGGTAGTGCTGAATTCTGGCTCGGTGCACACATTTCAGAGATCTGGCTACGGATCAGTAATTAACGTTACATTTGCGAGCAGTCAGTTGGCCCAGCGAGCCGAATGGAAACTTTCCAGCCACTTCACAGCCAGCGACCACTTGGCCATAATGTGCACAATCGGCAGAAATCCAACCAACAACGCAACTGCACGGAAAAATTATCAAATGTATCGGGTGGAAACATTCAACCCCAACGAGTTTGAGGCTTCGTTACAGTTTCCCCAACTAACTGGTGACGCTAACAATTGCGCCAAACTGCTGACAGACGCGATATCAACAGCGTGAGATGCCAGTATGGCGAACAAATGTTTGTCAGGAGGCGTGTTTCCTGCCATTTGGAAACTCCAGGATCTTGTGCTACTCCCAAAGGCGAACAAGCCAGCAGTAGATCCATCTGCATATAGGCCGATCTGCCTCTTGGACTCGACAGGAAAGATGTTCGAGAAGCTATTTAGTAGAGCTCCATGTAGAAGCAGCCATCCAACGGTCTGGCGATCTGTCTCCGATGCAGTTTTGGCTTTAGAAAGGCTAAATCAACAATAGACGCCTTAACAAGTGTCGTCGACATTGCTAGCAAAGCCATCGAGGGACAACAGTGGAAAGTTGGCAGTAAAAAATATTGTCTGGTGACCACACTTCACGTCAAGAATGCGTTTAACTCGGCGAATCGGAGCAGGATTCTGCATGCCCTGCATTCATTTCAAGTTCCTGAGCATCTAGTTATCTTAGTGGAGAACTATTTTAGACAAAGCGGCTCCAAAATGCACTTGGTACAAGAAGGTGTTCCCGAGGGCTCAGTTTTGGGACCCCTATTGTGGAACATAATGTATGATGGAGTTTTGCGGCTGTCTCTACCACCTGGCACACAAATCATTGGTTTTGAAAATGTAGCAAAACACATTCACGAGCAGAGGCGAAAACTACAGAGGCTGCGGGTATGGTGAAGCAGTGGCTCGCCAATGCAGGACTGCAACTTGCAGACCACAAAACAGAGGCTGTGTTAATAAGCAGCCGAAAAACTGCAGAAAGAGCGAAAACACACATTTAAGAACTGCACGATCGAATCGGTGATGACTATAAAATACCTGTGAGTAATGCTGGACACTCGACACAGCTTGTATTAATGTTTATAAGGAGGCAAACCGTGCCATGGACGCAGGCGGCATAAAGCGAAACCAAAGCAGCTGCAATACGAGCGAGCATGGAGGAGTGGCAACGCAGATGGTCCACTTCTACAAAGTAGATGGACCAATAGACTGATCCCCAACTTAACGGTTTGGCTTTCCAGATGAAACGGCGGGGTAACATTTGAGTTAACCCAAATTCTGAGCGGTCATGGCTGTTTCAGGTCATACCTTAACCGTTTTGGCAAAGACAGCAGCCCCCAATGCACGCTATGTAGTAATGGCACGATCGAGGACCCGGAACATGTCCTATTCAGCTGTCCCAGATTTTCCTCAGAGAGATTCGAACTAGAGGCCATTCTAGGACGGACGCCCACAGTTGAAAACTTGGTCCCAGAGATGACTGAGAGCCAGAAGTGGTCTGTGGTCTGCATATATGCAGCAAACGCCATGGGCACGCTCCGCCAACTAGAACGTCAAAGAAACTGCGAAGCAATACCCTACGGCAGTCCCGCAGGTCCCCGATGGCATCTTTTCATTTCTTTCAGAATTATCCTCCTTATTATTATCCTAAGAGCCAAACAACATCGGATGACTTCTTTTGCGCCACCTCCTACTTTCTTAACATTTTCTGTGGTAAATTTCTCCACAAAATATCTAAATATTTTTGATCATCTTGATCAATGTTTATCTATCTTATCTATTTTCTCAATATCTGCAGATGCTACGATGTACCTAATATTTTCGGCATTTTAATAATATGTCCAATGTGTCTTTTTGAAGTTTTAGATTTTCTGAAACTTTTTCTCTAAGCTAAGAATTTGCGCAGCTGCTTTCGCCTTTGAATCACATAATTACTTTTCTCGCTTAAATGGGATCGTTACTACCTATCTTCCTGAGGCACCAATCCTATTCGATTTGTTAAAGATTTCCTCACATTCCCCTTTTTTTATCCGCCTCCATCTCCCAAAAACGCTCCATATCTGTGACATCTATTGTTGTAGCTACTATAAGCTGATCTCCTTTTGAATTGGTATAACCGATACGATCCAGTATTGAGTATTTTGTCCTAGAAAGCCATTAATCTTGGCAACTCCACTTTTTAAGATATATATATTCATACGTCTACCCCTACTATCATATCAACCCTACCAGATTTTTTAAAGGAAGGGTGAGAACGAAAGATTGCAATTTTGACATATCCACGTTTGCTATTAAAAAGTTTTTATCTAGGGTCACGAGACTTCATTTCAATATTTGTACTTGAACGTTCTAGTTTTTATTAAAGGTTCCCCCTATTTGTTTCAGTTTGGTGCTTAATCTTGTTATTTTATTATTTGAGCTGCTTCTTCAGATAAGATAGTGCACTGTCAATCAAAGCCTTTAACATTTTATACTCTCCATTTATTTTCTTAACTTGTATTAGGGCTGTGGACAACAGTTTTTGTTGTGCGATTTTACAGGTATTTACCTGCTCTTGTTTTTACCCAATATCTTCGCTCCAAGTATTCTATGACATCATATAGCAATTGTACCTGCCTTGTTTTTTAATCGGATTCTTATATAACTGGAGAGACTCTCTGTCAAATCTCCTAAGTAGAAGTTGTGCGATAATCATATCAACTTCATCGGACAAATTTGCTTTTATTTTAATAAAGTGAACTGACTCATAAAAATGTCAATTACTCCACACTTTCTTTGGACTCGTTGTTGATCATCAGTAAATCAACGATCCGATTTATTTGTTTAAAAAATACCCTCCGATTATTTTAATATCGCTTGGTTAACAATTCCCAGCAGGCAGTAAAACATAAGTGTGCACTTGAATATATTAATACAATGGGCCATTTAAAGTGGAAGGATTTGTTTTTGCAATAGCAAAGTAAAAGAAAAAAAAAAAGGAATTTTTAAAATTTTTCTTTGAAATTCATTTATTTAGGTTTAAGGAGATTTGTTCTAACTTTTTGAATATATCTCGTAAATGACCGCCTATGACCTTGACCGCAAAATGTGCCCTTTTTTCGGCATTTCGCATCACTTTGCCCAATGTTTTGGCCGAAATGGCAGAATTTTCTTGTTGGATATTGTCTTTCAGCGCAGCCAGGGTCCTTGGTTTACCAGTGTATACCTTCGATTTTAAATATCCCCATAAAAAAAAGTCAGGAGGCGTCAAATCAGGTGATCTCGGTGGCCAGTCATAATCGCCGTTTTTCGATATTAATTTTCCGGGGAACGTTTCACGCAATAAATTGGTCGTGGCACGCGCTGTATGGCATGTAGCGCCGTCCTGTTGGGACCAGTAATTATCCAATTCATTTTCACGAAAAAACGGTAATAAAAAATCGGTTATCATTGTCCGATAACGCTCCCCATTCACGGTTACCTGATGTCGATGGAGTCTCTGCAACACTGGCTCGAATGGCATCAATATTCTCGTCAGAACGTCTTGGTCGTTGTCTGGACAGATGACTAGCATTACCAACACTACCAGATATTGGTGTATTGTTCAATGGTTAAAATTGTACTGAAATGACGCTTAGGCTGTGTATCCACACTCAAATTTGTATGACAAACAAATCAGTTCCGTCAAACACGTCGAAGATAAAACCTGTTCTATTTTCGTCAAACGCGCACTTCAAACACGAAAATTACTGCAAACAACACTATCCACGTTCAAAATTTCCTTCAAACACAACACGTTTGTCATACAAATTTGAGTGTGGATACACAGCTTTTCAAAGCGATATGACATTTGTTAATCTGACATCTCTGTCAAAAGTTATGGGGTTGCCAGATGCTTTCACTTTAAATGGCCCACCCTGTATATAATGAAATATCTGGTTTTCCCAAAGAGGAAAAAAAATATATTGTGAGTTAAAAGCAGGTACTTTATTGTTTGAATGAAAACTTAAAATTGACGTACAAAAATGTCTTATGGTTATATTTATAGGCTAAATTTGCGAGCCCTTCAGTGGCGTGATTAAAATTGATGCGATTTGATTGGCCCGAATATTAATGCTGAATTAGCGTTCTCACGCTTTTAGTTGTTAGGGGGACAATTATTATTGCAAGTGTTCAATTGCTTATGAATAAAACGGATTTTATTGGTCTATGTTTTAATTATGAGTTAGCGTTCACTCGCTTTGATTTTTAGGGGGACAATTGTTATTGCAAGAGTCCAATTGTTTATAAAAACGGATGTTTACTTTAACGTTATGCATTTTAGGGGGCGAAAAATGTATATGTTATTGGGTATTGACGTTGGATATATGACTCCCCCATCCTAAAGAAAACAGCCTGTCTTCAGGCGGATACATTGGGATATAGCGAGGGGGTTTTCTCAGCTGTATAGATTGGAGTATCAATTTTGTTTACAATTTAGGACTAAAATTTTTCAACAATTTGGGTTTCAATTATTTCTGTGAGAGCTCGATTGTCATTTGATCGAAAATGCTTAATTATTAATTTTTGTGGCATTGTCTTAAACGTATTATAGTAAGCACAAAAGTGGTTAATGTAATAGTTTGAAATACATCTATTATATATTAATATATAATATAATAATTAATATATTCTATATTAATACTTCGTCTTATGGTTGTATACGTATGTAGATGTTGAGATTTATTCAACTTCATGGGTTTACAGAGTTATTGATGGATATATATATATTAGTAGTGAATAGATTATTTGTGGTAGAACGAAGAGAAGTACGACCGGCGCAGACGGTGAGATATACGAGAGTGCGTCTTGTGCGTATAGGATTGCCAGATAGACGGGTGACGAAGTAGGCCGCCAGATGTATTCGCAATACTTCCCCTCATATGGCGCCTTTTTTGTCTATTTTTTGTACTCCAAACAGTGTCACATAGGACTCATGCTTTGCTGTTCCTAGTTCTTTGGTTAAAACGTCTGCGGGCATTTCACTTGTTGAGATGTAATCAATGCGAAGGTCGCCTTTGTCCACCAGTTCCCTTATAAAATGATGACGGATGTCGACATGCTTTGTCCTCTTGTGGAATAGAGGATTTCGTGTGAGTTGGCCAGCTCCTTGATTGTAGTTGTATATTATGGTGGAACGGAACGAGCCAAAAATCTCTTGTAGGAAAGATCTTAGGTGCACAGCTTCTTTAGACGTCTCAGATAGGGCCATGTATTCGGCCTCTGTGCTAAAAAGAGCAACAGTTCGCTGCTTACGGAATTCCAAACTTATTGGTGCGTTTGCCATCTTAAATGCGAAACCTGTAAAAGATCTATGATCATCAATATTAGCAGCCCAGTCGGCGTCAGCATAGCCAACCAAATCTTTTCCGGTTTTTTTATATATTAGTCCTTAGCCTTAAGTACCCTTCAAATAACGAAGTACCCCTTTGGCTGCAACCCAGTGTTGTTTCCCGTAACAATTATTATACTGGCTAAGAAGACTTACGGTATGTGCAATGTCTGGGCGCGTCGATACTGCAAGCCACATTAGAGCACCTATCAAGCTTTGATATGGGACGCTTGATACTTCATCCAGGTCCGATTTTGTATTTGGGCACATATGATTTGAAATTTTCTCGCTAGTGTTCATAGGTGTGCTCACTGGTTTACAGTCCTCCATGTTGAATTTCTTTAGTATATCCTTTACATACCTTGATTGACCCAAAGAACATTCACCTTTGTTATTGTTTTGTTGAAATTCGATACCTAGGCAATAAGACAGTTTTCCTAAATCCTTCATTTCAAAATTACGTGTTAATTCGGCTTTCAGCTGTGTTGGTAGCTTGTTATTATTCGTTGCGACAATGAGATCATCGACATACAAAGCTTTTTTTAATTTACATACCATATCGTCGGTGTATTTTTGCTTTTCTTTTTCCGAAAGTATTAATGCAGGTCGCGGTCGAGTTCCACGGCGATTGCTATCAGTGTTCGTATTGATCCTATACGAGCTATAGGGGAATAAGTTTCATTACAATCAATTCCCTCTCTTTGAGTGAAACATTTTGCTGCTAGCGGAGCCTTGCGGCAATCAACTTCCCCGTTTGGTTTATACTTTGTGCGGAGAACCCACTTGGTTTCTATGACATTCTGATTCCTCTCTCGCTTCACAGTTTCCCAAGTCTTATTCTTTTGTAGCGCTTTCTACTCACTTATCAAGGCGTTTTTCCACTCAGTTGCATTTGGACCACTTAGAGCTGAGCGTGTTGACGATTCATCTCCGATGCTTATTAGTGACGATGCTCCTTATCAGATTCCGGTTCAGGCTCATTTCCGATGGTTGACTGGATTTGGACTTCGTTATAGATGAGCTTGGGACGACCAGGTTTCCCTGTATGCACTTTTCTGTGTCTTTCAGGTCCACGTCTTTGTAGTACTGTTTCTTCTTGGGTATTTTCCTCGGGAACGATACGCTCTTTTTGAAAATCCTCTTCCTGACTATGTTCCTCTTGATATTCCTCATTGACTGCGCTTAGCTCTGAGAATTCTTCAAATTCATGATCGTTGCCAAAAATATTTGTGAATATGAAGTCACGACTTCTTAGTACCATTTTGGCTTCGGGATCATATAGTCTGTAGGCTTTGGCATCATTACAGTAACCTATAAATATACAACGTTTAGATCTTAAACTGAACTTACTCTTTGCACGTTTGTCAAGCGAGTATACAATTTGACCAAATGTGCGCAAATGTTCAATGAATGCAATTCGATGATTCCATAATGTAAAAGGGACTTTTCCCAGTAGACTTTTGGATGGGCACCTGTTCCGTAAGTAATTTGCAGTGTTTATTGCCACAGCCAAGTAGCTAGGTGGTAGTACGGCTTGGATCATCATGCAGCAAGCCATTTCCACAAGAGTTCGATTCTTCCTTTCAGCTGTTCCATTTGGTTGTGGGTTGTGTTCCACTGAATGCTCGTGCTTTATACCTGCGGCTTTTAAATACATATTAAACTCATTATTGGTATACTCGGTTCCATTGTCTGATCTAAAACGTTTAATCTTTTTTCCAGTTTTGAGTTCAACATATTCCTTAAACTCCTTGAATTTGTTGAAAACTTCTGATTTACTTTTGATAGTATACAATTCGCACCATTTCGAAAAATCATCTATAAATGTAACAAAGTATCGACTACCTCCATAACTACTCACTCGCATTGGTCCACATACATCGCTATGGATTAGTTCTAGTCGTTCTTTTGATTTCGAGTCGGATGCAGGAAACGGTTTTCGTGATTGCTTCCCCTTAATGCATGCTTCGCAAATTGGTAGACTTTCATTTATATTTACGCATGCTCCATGTACTCTTTCTTTTTGGATGACATCTTTTAAGTCATTTTTGTTTAAGTGCCCAAAAGGTTCATGCCACTCTCTCATACTTGTTTTGTTTCCGACTGCTAAATGGCTTTTTTCACCCATTTCCTCGACATGGTATAGGTCATGTTTTCGATGTGCAACAAAAACTACTTGCCCATTGGATACCTGTATTATTTCAGCAAAAATTTTCTTAAATAACACATTGAAGCCGTGGTCACATATCTTTGCTATTGACAGTAGATTTTCTCTAATATCTGGTACATACAGTGTGTTCAAAATGTTTGCAGAAAACTTACAGTTTGGTTTAAAAGTTACCGACCCGATTCCATTGATTGCTGTAGTTTCGCCGTTTGCTAGTTTTAACTCTTGCGATTTTTCTGCATACGTTTTATTAAATCTTTCCTTCTCTGAACACATGTGTGATGTACATACTTGAATATGAGTCACTGTTTTCTCCGGAGTTTTTATGAAATTTCTTGGGACATTTTGCCGCCTTGTGCCCCACCTTTTCCACAATTATAACATTTGTATTTGAAACTTCTATTATTGAATCTCTTATTTACCATCAGTGCCCCTGGTGATTATTCTCCTTTGTTTCGATTTCGCGCTTCGTATTCATCCAATAATTTTACCTTTAGTGCTTCAAGTGAAATTAAATTGTACTGCGACTTAATTGCTATACGAAATATTTCGTATTCTTCTGATATACTGTACAGTAGCAAGATGGAGATCAAATCATTTATGTTGACTTTTTTTTTTTTTTTGTTTTAATTCTGTTGTCGCCATGGCCAGAATTAAGTCAGATTTTGCCTTAGCATCTTCTTTTACCCACTGTGCAGCATTTTCTTCTGTCTTTACACATATCTTGTTCACATATTTCCACGTATAATATTTGATTAAAATCCATTTGAATTTTCCAAGTATCAAAATTTTCTTTGCCTAACGGCTCTATACGTACACTTGTGTTCTCTCTCGCGCGTTTTTTCTTGACTTAGCTACACAAGCAAAACCGACCGAGAAGCTTTACTTTCTTTTCACTATTCTGTATCCATCGAATTATTGCCGCAGTGGAAGTGTTCTGGGCCCATAACCTGTTGAGATTTATTCAACTTCATGGGTTTACAGAGTTATTGATGGATATAAATATATTAAATATATTTTTACGTCTGAAATGCCATTTTTACTTGATGTAATTTTTAACTTTACATTTTCTTCTTGTAGCCAATTTTTTAGTTCTATACACAGAAATGCTGAATCTTTGTCTGATTTTATTTCTACTGGATTGCTTATTTCAGTGAATACTTTCATAATTGCTCTCTTGGCTTCTAACCAATCTCTTGATTATACTTCTACAAGTGTTGCAAATTTGGAGTAAATGTCAATGCATGAAGGGAATTGTAAATTGTCAATCATGTAAAAATCCATGACGTAATTTTCTCTGATATTAAAAGTTTCTGGTGTTATTTCAAAAGTTAGTTTTGTATTTCTATTTTCTGTCTTTCTACTATCATAATAAATAGGTCTATGGTCCTATGAGAGGAAACCACCTTAAGCTTTATTGCTAGCATCTGTGGTTAGGAAAAATGTTTTTTTGAAATCGGGATATGCAAGTATAGGATCATTCATAATGAGATATTTTAGTTTTTCAAAGGATGAAATATAATTTGTGTCGTTTATGTTTATTTTAACTCCTATCTTTAATCCTAGAGTTAAAGGTTCTGCAATATGTTCAGAGTTGGGTATAAATTTTCGGAAGAATCCGCATAATCCTAAGAATGATTTAGTTTTTTTTGGGGTTTTAGGGATCGGAAATTTTTGAATTGCTTTGACTTTATCTGGGTTAGGTTTTATACCTTCTGTTGTTATTATATGACCAAGGAATGCTGTTTCTTTTTTCATAAATTCGCATTTGTCGAGTTGGAGTTTAAGATTAGCTTCTCTTAGTTTATTAAACACCTTTCTGAGTGATAGTATTTGTTCCTCCAATGAAGTGGAGTACACAATGATGTCATCCAGATAAACAAGGCAATCCTTATAAATAAGGTCTTCCAAAAGATTATCATAAATAATCTATCGGGTAATTTTTTGTTTACTACATCTTTTATAGGGTTATTTAAAGCATTTGTATAAAGAGTGGTGTTATTTGCATCGTTTTCTAGACTTAGTTTGTTTGTTATAATATAGAATCTGTCTTCTAATTCTGTTACAAACTTAAGAAGGTTTCCTGTATAGCTGGTGTTGTAGAGGCGTCGAAGAAGTTGCTCACAGGGAGTCTGAGTCTTCAATTCATTGATGAGGAATGAACTTAGTTCCGGCCAGGTGTTGGATTGTCTAATTTGCATAATAAAATCTATCCCCCTTATGAATTTTTTTTTTTTTTTTTTAACGTTTAATATATATTTGTTGAATCTACTCTTAAATTAGAGCCTAACAACAAGTTTGAGATGTTTTTCTTAATCTAGTACTTAAGATAAATCCTGGCGATATTGCAGGCGTCCCTAATCACTTATTATTGGGTTGGTCTGTCATTCCTTTTAAGACGAGTTCTATTAATATTTCGCGCAAGGGAATTGGCAAGAACATTTGGGTGTGCATACAGTTTCGCAGAATACTTTAGTTGTTGACTACCTATTTCAGATTTTACGCTAGGTATATTTAGATCAATTTAAATTTTGTTGTTCCGTATGTACCACGGAGCACCCGTGATTGATCTTAAAATCTTCGACTGAGCCCTTTGTATAATGTCGACATTGCTGGTACTTACATTTCCCCATAGTACGGCACCGTAAGTCCGTAAGTGTATTTTCTGCCAATTCCAAACGCAGAAGCTGCAGAAGCAGGCAACTTGGTTGCCTGTTTCTAAATCCAACATTGTGTTATGTTTTTTATCGCATTTAAAGCATCCCCTCCAAGAGCAATTTTTTGCCATATGGTCCGGCTTAACGCAATTGACACACAATTTGTGTCTCTGCACCCAATTAAGCCGCTTTGCTGCGGATTTGATTCTAAACTTTTCACATTGGAAGAGTTTGTGCTTTGCCTTTTCGCAGAAAGCACACAATGTACTGTTTGTCATAGATGCTTTTGCGCATGTCTTCCTTGGGTTTAGTTTTTCAATGCTGCGTTTTCGTTTCTTGGTTTTCCTCTAATGTTAAAAAGCGCTGTTCCAAGAATGATAGGAAATCCTTTACTTCCTGCAAATCCCTTGTGTTGGAAAGAGATTGTTCATATAGTGCGTGGTTGTATCTATCCAATTTTCTTGTCATATGAAACATTATGACAGCACATGATGATTCCATATTAACGCCTACATATTTTAAGGCATGCAATCATTCCAAACTGTTATCATGCAAATTCTTTATAGAAGCTGCGATATTTCCCACATTCGGGTGATCAAACAGGTGATCGTTTATTATTAAATCTTTCCTGCAACACTGACCAATCAGTGTTGTAATTGGCCTCTGTTAATTCCAGGTGCCGTATCAATCTTTCTGCTTCTCCAGAAAGGTTTGATTTTAAGTACCACATTTTCTCTATTATGAAGACATTTGACTTATGGACCACCTTTTTATAGATGTCATGAAATTGTTGCCATTTCTAAAATTACCATCAAATTTTGTAATGGGAATTTTGGGTAGTTGCAATGATTGTATCGATTGCAAAAAGGCGGTTATTGTATCAATACATTGTCTGCTGGTGCCACACAGAATTTCAGCATTGTATTTTCTGCTGCTACATTTATATTATATCCGGCTATGGCTGGCTTTTCAGCTAGCCGATGCAACTCATAATGGATTTCTTCAACTTGCGTCCATAGTTTGTCGACTACCGATTTATAATTCATTTTTTCTTCAGGCACTATTTGTCTTAATGTCCTGGACAATGAATCCAGCAGGGCAGTTTGCTTGCGAATCAGTGGTTTGATCATGACTCGCTCTTCCTTTCATTCGCGAGCTGGCCTCTCTAGTTGTATCTTTGCCAAATGGTCCTTCCAATCTTCCGTTGTGTTAGTTACATCTGCCTTCATTTTGCTGAAATAGTCTGTTACAGAGTTGTCATCTTCTGTTGGCACGTTATTTAATTTGTCCATTAGCTCCTGATGACTTTTCTCCCACATGTATTCCAGGAGCTCAAGTTTCTCCTCGAAATAAGATGGCTTCGTTTTCCTAGCGAAAGAATCCTTTTTGCTATTCCGAATGAAGGCCTGAATTGCCTCTCCTCTTTCTGTCTGCTGCTTATAAAACTCCTCTATGTTCTTTTATCCTCTTATGTACTTGCTTATTTGTACTAGTACTTGAACCGATGGGAGTTTATTTTTTTGCCAAAGACAGGGAACGCTCCGACTCGTTCCTTAAATTGGTCAACTCTAGCACAAATAAGAATAAAATAATAAAATAGAAGTCGCCTTTTTGTTTAGTGTTTAACAATAGTTAATTTTTATTTCCAATATACCTATTCTTTTACACCGATAAACGCTACGACAGTGAAACCAATTTTCGGAGTTTCTTTTATTTGTTATATTTTTTCAAAAACGGCTGACTGATGCCAAACTCGTGCGTACTACCTGGGTTACTTACCGAGTGCACTAGGTCAGAGATTGCTGACGCCAAAGTTTTTAAGGGAGTGCAACAGAGTTGAAGAAACTTAAAATAATTTTTATGATTTGGTCACCTTGTTGACACAAATCCTTGTTAAATGGTTTTGATGAAGTGATTAATTTTTATTCAATGGGTATGCACTGCTACTGGGTTGCGGAAAACCAACTCCTAGTTTTCCAATAAATTTTTTTTAGTCGCCAAGTTGGCTACGCAATGATTGCTAAGTTGATCAATTGCGATGTTTTTAGTCGGGACCCCAGATTAATGTGAACTGTTCGTCAATTTGTGCCCACGCTTAGGATTGTTCTGTGATGACGGTTTCACCAAAACTGTTACTCTTCAATTTGGAGCCGCCAATGTCAATGGTCACCAAAATGTTCAATGCAAGACGTTAGTATTTTTTTTTTTTTAACGTTTAATATATATTAGTTGAATCTACTCTTAAATAAGAGCCTAACAACAAGTTTGAGATGTTTTTCTTAATCTAGTACTTAAGATAAATCCTGGCGATATTGCAGGCGTCCCTAATCACTTATTATTGGGTTGGTCTGTCATTCCTTTTAAGACGAGTTCTATTAATATTTCGCGCAAGGGAATTGGCAAGAACATTTGGGTGTGCATACAGTTTCGCAGAATACTTTAGTTGTTGACTACCTATTTCAGATTTTACGCTATGTATATTTAGATGAATTTAAATTTTGTTGTTCCGTATGTACCACGGAGCACCCGTGATTGATCTTAAGATCTTCGACTGCGCCCTTTGTATAATGTCGACATTGCTGGTACTTACATTTCCCCATAGTACGGCACCGTAAGTCCAGATTGGTTTCAGTAAGGAGTTGTATAGGAGGACTTTATACTGTAGACGTAGAGGGGACCGAGCATTGATGATCCAATGTAAGCTACTCGCTTCTAGTCCAAGCTGTGACTTTTTTGCTTCGATGTGCTTGCGCCAAGTTAGTCTTCTGTCTAGGTGGATGCCAAGGTAAGTGACATCCACGGCTTGAGGAATTGGTACGTTGTTTAGCATTAGAGCTGGACAGTTTCTTCTGTTGAGCGTAAATGTGACATGTTTGCATTTCTGCTCGCTAGCCATTCCTCTAATTTTCCTAATTTTGCAGAGGCTTGTATTGGGCATTTGAATCTGCTGAGGATTGCCGTGTCATCGGCAAAAGCTGCGGGTTTGCGCCCGTTTAGGTATGATTTCAGATCCTTAAAGACAGGACATCCTCTGTAGTTGGATGTGTGGTTCCCTCCAAACGAACTTGAATTGCAATAATAAATTAACGCTAGAGTCACTCTCATTAGACAGCTGCACCTTAATGCCTCAAAGTGCTCTTTACTTTCTGGGGTTGGAAACGTTTTTTTTGCGCGTTACAAACCTCTGTCCAATTTTATAATACCCTCTGCACGCGAATAAAAAAAAAAATTTGGAAATATTTTGATATAATTATTAAATCAATTTGACGCAAATAAATATATTTTCATGTGTTTTCCTAAAAATATTAGCGTTAAGACAACTTTTGCTGTTGTTCTTGTTTCTTTACTTGACAAATTACGGTAAATTCGTACTAGCTCTCTTTATATTTTTACGGTTAGTTCACTTATCTAAGTACAATTTCAGAACAAAACCTTTACGGAAGTAGGAAATCTGTTGTGCTCGAGTTCGAACACCGACATAGGTGGAGTTTCCCCCCGATGAAGCAATACTGAAAGGTAGTTCCGTCGGGGATAATGGAAACGATTGTGGATAACGAATAATTTTTTTTTTTTTTTCTTATAAAAGTAGCAAGTTTACTAAAAACACAAGCTCAACTTCTCTCTCTCTCTCTTATCTTTTTTCACTATTCCTACGCAAAAGTATAAAATTGTAACATTTATTAATAATATACAGAAGAATCCGGTTAAAACGACAAGGGAACGACGATTAACGTACTAGCCGGAGGGCCTTTAATATACGTTTGTATGGGGACCAACCAAGTCATTGAACTTTAGTCGCTACAACTAGACGGACGTTATAAGCGCAGTCGTTATAACCGGATTCTTTTGAAAACAGATAGATCTTTGGTACTTTATGTTTGGGTCCTGTGGTTGACTCTTTTGCGGAAACGCCCATATCTATGTGAAAATAAAGAATTTTTATAAATACAACAAATGTCACATAGAAAATTAGAAATTTACATATAAAAGAAATCCATGAAATCACTATTGAAACACTGAATCTGAAAATCTATTTTTTAGGTTATACATATGTCTTTTTCGAGATAATCGATGTGAGCAATCGATTACCAACATGATCAGTGTTGCCCGCGATATTCAAAAACTCAAGATCTACCAACATATCTACAAAAAGTGCATAATAATAACAAGAAATGTAAAGTGAAAGTAGATTTGCAGCATGAGTCTAATAATATGGCAAGGGACAGTAAAATAATAAATAATAATTGTTCAATCAAATCAACCTTTTTCTAAATTGCTTTCATTTTTGTTTCACAACCTCACTTGCAAGATGCGCACGCTATAGTGAGCAGTAAAGTTTTTCTCTAGGTGTATCCGTCATTCTTGAAAAAGACACAAAAAGGAATCAAAAGTATCAGCAGATTTAAAAAGCTTGTAGTATTATAAAATGGTGTGGACGCATATTTAGCGACAATTTAAACTTTTTTTTTTATTTTCGGCTATGGGGGCGACCACAGTGCAGTGTCTCGATCCGAAGAATTAATAAAGTAAGTCATCTCGCCGAATTTGGTATACCATGCATTAATAATACTTAATGCTTTTATGTATTCATAAAAAAATTCGGTGTATATGCTTTTTTAAAGCGTATGTATCTCAGCACCGCCTCCAGCCAACGGCCATCCCCGGCTTTAGGGAAAAATATTTGTATCTATAACAAATTTGGTATGTTGCTGGATATTAAATTTAAATTTAAGTATGCTATTTGATTGCATAAGGTAGACATTTTGGAGGAGATAATTGAGTTTTTTCAAATTACGTGCCGGAAGAGGGCTTGGGATAATAGTACACGTAGAAAATCTGCGATTTTACTAAGCGAGTATACACACCAAATGTTATGTCTCTAGCTTTAAGGAAAACACTTTTTTTTAACTTGATCATTTTACATACTACACGAGTCTACAATGTCGCATCAAATTGCACTTAATTGCATGAGTGTGCACGAAGTTGACTTATTTTAACGACAAAACTAACTGTACATTTTTGTATGTGGTAAAAATATAAAACGGAAATATGGACAAAGAAAAAATGTTACTTGATGTTTCTTTTTTTTTTTTAATACAAAAATGTGCTTGTCTTTAATGAAAATTTGCTGAGTGTTTCCTTGTTTATTGCATGGAGTTTTGTAAATCATATTACTTCTATATATCGTCTGGATCTTGGATTTTGTTTTATTAAATATATGTCTAAGGCTATTATCAGGTTTGTGTGCAATTGTTATTTTATTTTTGTCATGACATTCCGAATGTGATAGTCTTACTGAGTAGGTATTCCATGGTTCGTTTTGTCAAAAGAAGTTATTTTTTTTGTCTGGCTTATAACGATGTCTGCAGCGACAGGTGAGGCCAGGACCATCGGCATTCCTTTTCATTAGATGAATGGTCCTTGGTCCTTGGTCCTTGTAAGTAAAATATCTGTTTTCCTGGATGCAGTATTCTACTATTTCAATAAATAACGATATTAGTATCCTTCTGAGCTCCTGTATATTGACCATTTATGTTTGACCCTAAACTTTCATTTAATGTTCATATTTCTTCAATTGTCAATAGAGCATGCAGCCTTCTTGGCTTGATTAAACGTTGGGCCAAAGAATTTGATGATCCCTATGTAACAAAGGTTTTATGCACTTCGTTAGTTCGCCCTACTCTAGAATATTGCTCGCCAGTGTGGAACCCGGAATATGATGTTCACCAGCGTAGTATTGAATCGGTACAGAAGCAATTCCTTAAGTTCGCGCTACGCGGTCTAAAATGAAGACCCGAGTCTTCGCCTACCTTCTTATTCTGACAGACTTCTTCTTATTAATCTTCTTTCACTTTATAACCGTAGGCTTGTTTTGGCATTCTCTTTCTCCATAAACTAGTCAGCGGCGAAGTCATTTCTACCAATTTACTAGGACCAGAAACTTTTTTCCTATTCACCTTAGTAGATGTCTGACTAACTACTCTCTTCACGAACCTTTTCGTGTTCTTTGCCTATCTTTTAACAACCTTTCTCACATAATTTCTCCTCATATTTCTGTCACTTCTCTTCGCGCTATACTTTTTAATCATCTACAGCGAAACCAGTGAATCGGGGCATAGCTGGCACCTTGTGCAAATAAAACACCTCCACAGGGTCGGGGATGTTTAGTTGTGTATAAAGCTAAGCTACCTTCTTCATTTAATTACTATCTGTCTTTAGCTTAAGCTTTTTCGTCAACTGCTGTGTTAGTTGACGTAAATAAATAAATAAATTTGTGACCATAAAGGATTCTTCATTCTCTGGTTGAAATGGGGTTTTTTGGGTGGTGTCCGTGGCAATTAGCCCATTTCCATGAACTGACGTTGAATGGTTAAACCCGAATTTTTTTTAGCAAAACATTTCTGCACACAAAATTACGAACAGTGAATTTCTAAATAACTTCTTTGTTTTTATACCATACACCCATATGGTGAAATGGTATATTAAAATCGCCAAAATGTTTGTAACAGGCAGAAGGAAGCTTCACCGATACTTCACTATAAAGTATATATATTCTTGATCAGGAACAACAGCCGAGTCGATCTAGCCAAATCCATCTGTCCGCCCGTCCGTCCGTCCGTCTGTATGAACACGCAGATCTCGGAGGCTATAAGAGCTAGAGCCACCAAATTTGGTATGTATACTCGTGTGGTATGTAAATGTATAGAGTTAACTGGAATTTTGGCCACGCCCACTTATAGAAATCACAAAAAACAATTTTTATACTTAAAAAGTATAACAGCTAGAGACATCAAATTTGATATGTGGGCTAGCTTAATAGACGCGTAGATTTTGACTAATTTAAAGTGTTGCCACGCCCACTTCTGCCCCCGCAAATTAAACATAACTGATTTTGGCAAAAACTAACAAAGGTATTCACCAAATTTAGTATGTACACTGGCTTAATATGCGCGCAGAGTATATATAGTTTAATATTTTGCCACGCCCACTTCCGCCTCCATAATTTAGAAAAAACCGATTTCCTTCTTTAGTTTTTTGACTATCGCATTCAAATTCGGCAGACTAATTAATCTTATCTATTTCTACCAAACTTAATCGGACTGGAAACATGCAAAATATGCGTATGAACGTATTTTACTACGCGGTCCATAAAGGCAGAATTGGCCGTTGGCTAGTGGCGGCGCTAGAGTGCTCATGTGTTTGTAGAGTGAGCGAGATAGCACATGAAGCATGTAAAAACTATTTAATAGACATACATTTGGTTTTGGAAATATGAAATATTTGTTTCACCTGGTGTATAGTATACACAAGTCGGCGAGTCAACTTACTTACTTCATGAACATTATTATCCGCTAGTTCAATTTATCTCCAAGTGACTGCGCGAAATTTGATTAAGATTGAAAGACTATATCCCCGTCTCCCTTACTTACTTCATGAACATTAATATCCGCTAGTTCAATTTATCTCCAAGTGACTGCGCGAAATTTGATTAAGATTGAAAGACTATATCCCCGTCTCCTTTTTTAATTATTAGGGCAACAGGACTTGAGCGTCAAATCGCAATAAAAGGAGCTGTAGTTAATATCCCTGTCGGTTGGATACCTCCGCGAAAAAAATACATGCAATTTTTTTTTCTTTTGTATTTTATTAAAATCTTCCCGCACATTGCTTTAGAATATTCACATATACATTGTACATATACCACGACTTTCTTCGAAAAAGGACCAAGGTCTGATCATTGAATTGGACCAAGCTGGAGGAAAAAAAGCAAACAGTGTTCTAAGAAATAATAGAAACGGAAACCTTTTTTGATTTTGAAATAATTTTTTTTTGTGACATCTTTTTTTTACGACACTTTCTTCTACATGCTTGATAGTAAAACAATCTCGTTTTTCGGTTGGGAAAAAAAATCGCTCCGTATGTTTTCAGTAAAAAACATTTTATCTACATATATAAAAGAACGTCGTGTTAGTTACAACACTTATAACTCGAGATCTGCTGAACCAATTTTCATGGTTTTTGATTTGTTGTATTTGTCTCCACCCCGAATAGGAGAATACATCTTAAAAACAATAAATAATTGCCGGAAAACCCCTTAAAACAGCCAATTTCTTTTCCTTATACAAACATTTTCTAACAGTCAATTTAAATAAAGTCAACTGTTGTTTTAATGTCATTGTAGTGCTCTGTAATATACAATGTGAAAAGTGAAGGAAAAATTCGAATATTGTGTTTTGTATAGTAACATAATAGAAATTCAAATATCGTGTTTTGTGCAGTGTTTAGTAACCCAAAAAAACGAAACCCACTAGCAATCTAATCATTATGCCACGTCCTAGAAGATCTAAGATCTAATGTTCCCCGGCGGAGCCGTAATGCAATTAGGCAACAGAACATCGCGAGTTAATTATCCTATCCGCGTTAGTATTCAACGAAGAGCTTTAATTCGTGCTTCTCAATCACAAGAGCAAAGTGAAGCAGCCCGTGAAAGTGCTCGGTTGGTAATGCAGAATCGTCGAGCGAACAACAGAAGGCAACAAATAGATAATTTGCGACGCAGAACAAGATATTTAGCTGATTTGAATCGAGCAGAGTTTCCATACGATTGCAGCAATGATTACAGCTTGCATCCTAGCGTTTGCATTGGGCAAATTGACGTTGTTTGCGAGTATTGCATTAAATTTTTCTGGAGAAACGCTTGGATTATGCTGCCTTAATGGTAAAGTGAAATTGCAAGTGTTGACTCCGCCACAAGAGACATTGTATTCATTGCTTTGTGGCGAAACACAAGAATCACGCCACTTTCTGGCAAATACTCGAAATTACAATAGTTGTTTCCAAATGACATCATTTGGGGCAGACACTATAGAAGACGGAGGATTTAATCCGACATTTAAGGTATTTATTTTTGTACTTAAATAGAATGTAGTAAAGAATAACTTACTTTATCTATTGGTATGTATTATATTTGCTAATACTGAACTCTACTCTCCCACAGAAAAAGTGTTTATAACCCAGTTAATACTGTCTGGTTTTTATTTTGTAGATACAAGAACAGATTCACCATCGAATCGGATCATTACTACCTTTCGAAGATACACAGAATAAATTTTTAAACTGATGAACAATGTAATTTACGCTACGATAATGATAGGAAAATTCAAAGGTGAGGAAGTTCTCATTCCGAGGATCCCGATGATCCCGACCGATATGCCGTTTGAATTTAAAAGACTTCAATTTCCGATACGTCTTGCATTTGCCATGACCATCAACAAATCACAAGGCCAATCCTTAAAAGTTTGTGGTTTAAATCTAGAACATTCATGTTTTTAGAGCGAAGCTTTCTTAGGCACGTCGCGGTAGGAAATTATTTTTAAAAATCGTCAGACGTCAGATCTGCAGCGCGTCAGATTTTTTTTTCTTGTAGCGCAATAAAACGATAATTTATCCATTAATTACTACATGCCAATGTAGTTCTGAAGGTGTGTGTTGGCCTCCCCTGCACCTGGCCCGTGGTTCAAATGATGTAGAGGTCGTCGATTTTTTTTTTTTTTTTTTAGTTATATGCTTTTATTATAAATATGTACATACATATACATTGTACATAAATATATCATCTGTACTTTTATATGTATATTTTGTATAATAATTATGTTAACAAATTTTTTAGAATATACATATGTATGTATGTATGTATATATATGTATGTATGTATGTACATATATGAACGTGAAACTTTATGTATGTATATGTATAACTTTATTATATGTACCTATGTACATATGTATGTAACGTACATTTTTCTCATTTAGCTTTGAAAACGCATGCATGGACATGGACATGGCTATTTGAACTCGTCTCGTCGTGCTGATCAAGAATATATATACTTTATATGGTCGGAGATGCTTCCTTCTATGCGTTGCACACTTTTGACCAACATTAATATACCCTTTTTGCAAGGGTATAAAAAAGTATGTGTACGCACGGGCGTCGCCTAGTACTGGCATGGGGTGTTACCTTCACTCCCCCAATATTGCGATCAATTTAGTGAGACTTCAAATCAAAATGTATTAACAAAATTCAGTGTGCTCGCTTGGCGATCGGGCGGCCGGGGTTCGACTCCCAGCTTGGTCGAAGTTTTTCATAATGCTTTTTTATTCATAATGCTTTTTATATATTTGCATCTCATTCTCTCGCAGGCTAAATACTATAAGATCTATATGTGTCTCTTTTTAGTGTCGCTTTTTCGTTTCATCGAGTCTCAAATCACTCCCAACGATTCTAAAGAAGTTTTCACTTCAAAAACTGACAAATGTTTAATTTGAAAGCAAACGCGACCAAAGTAAAAAAAGTTATTGACAAACTTATCGTTTCTACCGTTTCTTTACAAGAATAAGGGATAAATGTAGAGCAAAAAACTTGACTTGACCGTCAACACCTCCAGGCGTAGGCTAAAGCGTCTGCATCTTTAGGACAGACGACTAACACCGATTGCTCGATAACATTGACTCAATTTATAAAGCTCAAATTCGTTGTACAAGCTGTCTTAAGCTGAGACAACACAAATAAAATATTAACATCAAAATACAATATTCAATTAACTAAAATCAAATTTTTATGCCTTTTATGTAGATGCTTCTTTTTGTTCTTTTGGCTGGCCAACATTAGTACAAAATTGTCCACTTGGTTAATTTTTTCTATAGAAACGTACTGGTTCCAGCAGGTTGGTAGGAGCTCTTTGAGCAAAAATGACCGCTGCTACATTTTTTTAATGGCGTTTTCGTAAAACAATAAATACCAATAGAATAAACATTTTAAGCGATTGCTTAAATTCAATTCCATTCAAAGATAACAAAAGTTCATTTTAACAGTTCTTTATTGCATTCATATTTTGATAGAAGAGCAATATTATCGAAATGTTGGAGAAAAATATTTTGTCAAACGACATTTCTATGACACCCAACATTTGCCTTTGGGTTAGTTTTAGGTTGTTATTGATTTCGAAGACATCCATGATTAACTATTATTCAATGTTTTGTGTTCGTTTTTATATATATTCTTGATCAGCACGACGAGACGAATTCAAATAGCCATGTCCGTCCGTCCGTCTGGATCAATGCAAACTACTCCTAGACCGTAAGAGCTACAGAGCTGATTTTGCACGTAGGCTTGTATATACTGCAGGGGTTGTATATCTCGGATTCAGCACTACTATATCATATAAAGCTATGGTCACATAATTAGCACAAAAAAAAATTTTATTTTTAAGGGTAATTTTTTATTATATAATAAAATATAAGGAACACATATTGGATGGCATTTTCTAGCCCAAGGTTTGACTAATCTATGAACACAAAAAAAAAGTTAATTTAAATTCAAAAAGTAATAAAAACTCAAAAACTTAATAAAAAACTCAAAAATTGCCTGGACACATAATTGGCACAAAATATTAAAGAATCGTTTTTTTACAAAAACTAACTATAATTGCCCGATGAAAATAGAATTTAATACTAGTATCTCGTACTATATCCATTATTTTCGATGACTGCCTGACATCTCCTGTTCATACTCTCCACTAGCTTCTGACATTTGTCCTTAGGTATGGAATACCACGCTTCCTTGACTCCAGACCACAAATCTTCCAAATTTTTAAACTTTTTCTTTGCAATTTTCACTTTGACATCGTTCCACAGATTTTCGATAGGGTTAAGGTCTGGACTTTGAGGTGGCCATTCCATAACTTCCAGCTTTTCTTCCTCGAACCAGCGTTTAACGACCTTTGATGTGTTTTTGGGGTCATTGTCCTGCATAAATGTCCATCTCACAGGCATGTTGTCGAAGGCGAAAGGTTCCATAGTATTTTTTAGTATATCCAAATACTGAAATTTGTCCATATTACCCTCAATCCTTACGAGCGGGCCCACACCGTGCCAAGAAAATGCACCCCAACACATGATTCTACCTCCTCCATGTTTGGTTGTCTTGGTGGTGTACCTGGGATTAAGGGCTTGGTTTTTTGGGCGACGAACAAATGTTTTTCCATCAGATCCCATTCTATTTATCTTTGTTTCCTCAAGCAATCGTTTTTGTATATTCGCTTTTGACAGGAGCGGTTTCTTCCTGCTCATGCGCCCAAAGAGTAAATTTTTCGTTTAGTCGTCTTGATACGTGTCTTCTGGATACGTTTAAGTCATATTCCTCATTGATTTCAACCATAATGTCTCGTGCAGACTTAAAAGGGTCAGCCTTACTCTTGCGAGCTATGATCTTGTCGATGTTGGGTCAGTCTTTCGAGGCTTTGGCTTCCGGGTCTTGTTTTCTTTTAGGTATTTGGGATTTTTTTTAACCAAGGCAAGTGCATTGTATACCATTTTTCTGGAACATTTCATTAGCTCAGCGATTTCTGCTGGCTTTTTACCCGACAAACTTAGCCGGTGAATGATTGCTCTTTCCTCAATGGTACACGTCTTTCCACTACCCATTTTTTCAATAAAATTATTAAATTGGTTATATTTTAGCAAAATATCCAAAAATATTCAACTAACGCGACTTTTTTACAAGAAAAATGTGCTTTCCAAAGTTTTGTGTCAATTCTATGTCCAACAAAAAACCAAGCTGTGCTAAGAAAATGCAGATCAAAACAAAACCAATAGAAATAACGGAACAATTGTCCGTTACATTTAAAGAGCATGATCCAAGTAAAGTAATAAATCCAAAAATTTTAAAAAAATGTGACCAAGTTTCCCCCAAAAAAGTTTTTAAAGCAAATTTTTTTTTGTGCCAATTATGTGACCATAGCTGTAGCTCCCATACAAACCCCAAAGTCACGAACAGTGACTTTTCTTAATAACTTCGTTATTTTTTGTGCTATTATCTAATATTAGAGTTTATTACGCCTATAAACTACTGTGTCAAATTTTATCAAGATCGGGTGACTATATCATGTAGATCCCATAGAAACGATCGGTCGAAAACAGTGACTTTTGTAAATAACTTCGTTACTTTTACCACGATTGCTTTCAAATTAAACATTTGTTAGTTTAGTATATCTGTTAATGACTGTGCCAAGTTAAATCAAGATCGGGCGACTATGTCATATAGCTCCCATAGGAACGATCGGGCGAAAACAGTGACTTTTGTAAATAACTTCGTTACTTTTAACGCGATTGCTTTTAAATTAAACATTTCTTAATTTAATATATTTGTTAATGACTGTGCCGAATTCGATAAAGATCGGGTGACTTTATCATATAGCTCCCATAGGAACGATCGGTGAAAAACAGTGACTTTGATCAATATATGTATTTCCGTATTTCCTATGATTGTAGGCCATTCTTTCGCAAACATAAGCCTTTTTATGTAAAACGTTCTTCCACATTGATGGCTAATAGGTAAGGAAAGAGTTATCAAAAAAGTTGCAAGGGTATACAAACTTTGACGCGGTCGAAGTTAGCCCCGACCCTCTGCTAAATGCTTCTTCGGGTCAATGGCCAAAGCAGATCCTACGAAAGCGCCAGATTGATTTATGGTGTTATTAAAGGACTTTTTGGCAGATCGACGATTTCCTCTTGGTGATCCATCAAGTTCACTATGGGATTCACCTTGAATAAGAGAAAGCGGATGGTGACAACATTGAAGCTGTGCTGTTACCAAAGCAAATCTGTGATGCAAGTGCTGCTTCTGACATATCAAGAACATCGTTAATTGAGACATCAATATAATTTCCAAAACTGCCGTAAGTAAAAGAATCTTCATGTAAATCGTCTAAATTTTCTTCTTCGTTGTCCGTTTCACCATTAAAGTCGCGCATATCTAAGGCTACTTTTATTTCATCGTTGGAAAGCGACGACAGTTTAAGATGTTTTTTGCGGTTCATTGCTGAAATATTTGTGTTTTGATTAACCGTTTTCATTAGAATTGCTCGTATTTAAAACCGCCTCTAAGCGTGCTAACTTTGATCTCAAGTAAAAAGCTTATGGACACTTTTTCTTATTAGTTTAATCACTTTTTTATTAGTTAAATTATGCAAAAATATGCTAGTCATTTTTAAATTGAAATATGGGAGCAAATTATATTTTTTTAAAATTTTTGAATTTAACTCTTCGCACCAAATAATTATTTTCTGTGATGTGCTGAACTCGGTGCGGCTCAGGTGGCAGAGGTCGCTATTGCCAATCAGTGGTTCACAACTAAGTATTAAGTCCTAAGAACTAAAGGTAATCTAAATTTGAAGTTTCAAATAACTTGGAATCGAATAATTTTAGTTCTTAGTTATCACTGCTGTTTTTATGAACAGCTGAAAATGCCCTTTATTCAATATCTTTCTGGTTTCTGAAAATGTGTGAACTTATTGGTGCATTTATGGTCGTTTTAATATGATTTATAACTTTAAACTCAAAGCTTAAGGGCACTGCTATTTTGGTGAACACAGCTATGTATCCACATATGAACAATCTACTTTAAAAAGTTCATTAAACTTTCCATTGAAGTAAAATTTTTTAAATTTTTGACAATTATTTACAGTCAGGCCTAAGACGGACAGATGGCCATATAGACTCGACTTCCCGTGCTAATTAAATTTATAATATCCTTTCAAATTGAAAAAAAGGTGTTAACTGTGTAAAAATCTTTCAAGTGAGCCATCTAAAAATACATACCAATTTCGATTCATATGAATAAAGGAAAAGTTTAGTTCAAACAGTTTTCAAAGAATCGAAATTGTACAAAAGCTACTAGTAGCTAACTTTAAACTTATTACGATATTATAATTTTTTATTTTCGTATTTGATGCGTTAGTAATCAAAAAATGGGATATCTTAAAAGACTTTTTATAATCACATCCAGAAAACAGAAACATTTAGTTTTTTGTTAAAATCTTTTAAAATTACGCCGCTTACAATTAGACAAAAAAAAAAAAAAAACTATTTCTAGATATTTGCCTAATAAACAGCCAGAATAAAAAAATTATTAGATAAAAGCAGCGAGTAAGAAGAAAAAGTGCTCAAAGTGAAGCTGTATGCAATTTATTGTTTTTTTTTTTTTTTTAAGAAGTGAATCTAATCAATATATTTATTTGAATTTTTTTACAACACAAACAATTTCTAAATTTTTTCCAAACGTTTAGGTCCATAAAGTAAAACGTAGGCACAATGCCAGTCTCCTCCTCCAGAAAGACGTAAAATTTCGTCTGTAGTCACGGAAGTAACATCGTCGTCGTCGAATTTAAACCAAACATCTCCACAGGAACGAACCCATGCTACATAATGACCAGAGGAACTAGATCGCCCTTTGTGAGTTAACACTGCTTGTAAAGTGTAGTAAGCAGAGTTGTTGCTTCCCAAGTCATCGTCAAACCAAAATTGCTCATACTTCTTTTCTTCAATCACGTTTGATTTCAATAGACTAGAATCAGTCTCCGTCTGTTTGTTTTCATAGTCGTTAAACTTGGAGCGCATCACACAAAGCTTGTTTTGTAACTCGGGAGTACACAATTCAAACGCGTCAAAATCAATTGGAAATTTAATATCTTTCAGTACTTTTGCATTTATACCTTCCTTTCCCTTATATTGAAATCTCACAAATTGAACAGTTAGATAAGCTGGAAGCCGACTTACTAGATACTGCAAAATAGACTGATATAATAAAAACAATTATTAATATAAAAAACTTACCGTTCTGGTGTAATGTGCGTCTCTCCCCAACGTCTCGGAGTACTTCACTAACTGCTCTTTCATTTTCTAGAAAAGTATGGAAAAAATAAAAATATATATATATACATATACATATATTTATATATATGGATATTAATATATTATACCGATTTTAGGCCACTTTGCATATACTTGACTTCCATGGAAATAAAACAACTAAGCTGCAGAAAGTTTTCAGATGTCACAGAAGCTGGTTCATCGGAGACCTCGTTTGCACTCATCGTAACCTCAAATGTTCCACCGAAGAATTGTTCAATAAAAGATCTAAAATAATACAATATCAGAAATTAATAGCAAATTTAGATACAGCCGCCTTCTAAATAATTTAAATAACTGCTAAAAGACAATTAAAGTTGGAAAAATTTATGCAACAAGCGGCTATTAATTTATAGCTAATTCGACCTAGTCATGCCCGTCTTAATATTAAATTTGATAGGCAAAATAAAAAGGAATTTTTTTTTTAATTCAAGCTATTACAAATTTACAAAAAAAAATCTATTAACCTTAACTAAATATAATAATTAAAAGTGTAACTTAAGGTAAGCGAATCACCGATTTTGAATTATAATTATTAAAAGTGGAACTTAAGGTAAGAGAATCACCGATTTTAAATTATAATTATTAAAAGTGGAACTTAAGGTAAGCGAATCACCGATTTTGAGTTTTGGATATGTTATAGAACACACCGTGATTTGAGGCTGTGTTAAATATTTCGACGCACTACTCGAGTCGACCATCGGCTTCGCTGACTTATACCGGGTAGAGGTCCTGCTTAGAATTGAAAAAACCCTGGTTGAACCGAACTAGTTACTTTTGAAGTTTTATTTTTTCGTTTCTTTTTAATAATTAATTTTATTCCCTTGCAGAGGGTATTATAAAATTGATCAGAAGTTTGTAACGCA
Source organism: Drosophila tropicalis (assembly GCF_018151085.1). Classification (NCBI taxonomy): domain Eukaryota; kingdom Metazoa; phylum Arthropoda; class Insecta; order Diptera; family Drosophilidae; genus Drosophila; species Drosophila tropicalis. Next base: position 1,246,008 of record NW_027173482.1, read on the forward strand.
GAGAAGGAGACGTTTCCGACCCCACAAAGTATATATATTCTTGATCAGCATGAGAAGGTGAGTTGATATAGCCGTCTGACCGTCCGTCCGTTGGTGCGTATGCGTTTTACTCAGCCATCTTAAGAGCTATCGCCATGAAATTTTTTGGGGGCTTTTTATTACCCGGGTGAGATAAAGTATGAAAATTGTCAGGATCGGACCACTATATCATATAGCTCTAGAAGAAACATTTTTATAAAAATTGGAGTATCCCCATGAAAGTTACTACGATGATAGTATTGGATATAAAAACTCAGATTTCATTTTCAATCCGATCGGATAAATCGAACACAAGTTACAGTCAATATAAAGCGGTTCAATCGCTGCCGGCAGCGCTGCTTGTTGCCTACTACGTCATCATTAAATCAACAGAGCACATGCATACACGCACAGACGCAACACTACATAAACTGTATGTGTATGCGTGCGTTGCTTTGCTTATTGTAGTATAAAGAGTAAAATTGTTTTGTTTGAATATTGATGAACTGAGTTGCAGAAAACAAATTTTGAACATGTAGAAATATTATTGCCAAGGACTGCAAGGGTATAGAAACTCCGGCATTGCCGAATTTAACTTCTTTGATATTTTAATAAAAACGAGGGTTTTTTTTTTTTTTGTGAAAAACCATTATCATTTGTGCTCTTTTTCTTGCTCCCCCAAATCAAAGAGATTGGCAGTAAGACAAGAGAAAAGAAACTGCAAAGCAAAATTCTTTCAGTCAAGTTTTACTGTAAAATAAAGTAAGCTGTTTGCTTTAGTACTATTTTTTTCACCGGCCTTGTATATATATATATATATATCGGTTCTGCTCACACTCGACCGACATCGTTGTCAGCAGCCTACTACGTCATCGCTTTTGCTCCGATCCTGACGATTACACTTTTTCTTAGCCGGGTATGGACGGACTGCCGGACAGACGGACATGGCTATATCGACTCAGCTTTTCATGCTCAAGAATATATATTCTTTATGGGGTCGGAAACGTTTACCAATTTTTTAATACCCTCTGCAAGGATATAAAAATTAGGAATCATAGCTCCCGCTTTCTTTGATTGAGTTGTCTTGACTCGGCTTGAGCTTTAAAACATATATTTCCAGATTTGATGCCAGCAAAAACAACGGATTTTTTTTTTTGAGGAAGCTAATCAGCCAAATAAATTTCTAGAATTGGATCTATCAAATTATAACAATACATTTGAATTTAAGAAAACTTTGACTAACTCCTTTCTGTAGCAAACAATATGGCCGAAAGATGAGCAAAGTTTATGTAGGAAAACAACAGAGTTTTAACTAACCATAGGGAGGAAAAGCAGTTATTGCTTTAAGTTGTGGAAGCTTACAAAAAAAAATTATCAAAGAAGCTAACATCGGCTATGCCGAAGTTTATATACCCTTGCAGTCCTTGGAAATAATATATTTTTTTTTGCCGGGTAATAAAAACCCCCGAAAAAATTTCAGCCCGATAGCTCTTAAGACGGCTGAGTAAAACGCGTACGCACAGACGGAGGGACAGACGGACATGGCTATATCGACTCAGCTTCTCATGCTGATCAAGAATATATATACTTTATGGGGTCGGAAACGTCTGCTTCTGTGCGTTACAAACATCTGATCAATTTTATAATACCCTCTGCAAGGGTATAAAAACACTACTGCGAAAACACGTAATCTTTTTTTCATTAACTAAACAAGGTATGTAGATATACTAATTTGGTCGCGTAAGGTTACGCGAAAAACGGTTTAAAGGGTTTCTTAAAAGTCTTATGTTTGCGAATAGGCTTACATACGAAAAAACGAAGTTATTAACCAGAGTCACTGTTTTCCGCCGATTGTTCCTATGGGAGCTATAAGATATAGTCGCCCGATCTTGACCGAATTGGGCACAGTCGTTTATAAGTGTAATAAACCTCACGACAATAGTTTTAAAAATAACGAAGTTATTAAGAAAAGACACTGTTCGAGACCTTGCCGTTTGTATGGGAGCTGTATGATATAGTGGTCTGATCCGGCTCAATCCGAGATATACAACCCCTGCAGTATATACAAGCCTACTCACAAAATTTCAGCTCTGTAGCTCTTGCGGTCTAGAAGAAGTTTGCGGACATGGCTATATGAACTCGTCTCGTCGTGCTGATCAAGAATATATATACTTTATATATACTATCTATTCGTTGCACACTTCTGATCAAAATTAGTATACCCTTTTTGCAAAGGTATATATTTCAAAAAAGCTATCTTCGGCTGTGGCGATGTTTTGTACCCTTGCAGACCTTGGCCATAATATTTTTAAATGTTTAAACTCTTTTTCTCTAAGTCAATACATCACTGCACAGACAAAATCTTCCAAATATCATATATATATATTTTTTTTTCTTCTTCTCCATGTGGCATGCTGCGATGGGCACGCACACACATACAGTTTATGCAGCGTTGCATCTGTGTGTGTATGCGTGTGCTCAGCTGCTCTGTGGATTTTAAGCCATGACGTGGTAGGCTGCCTGCAGCACTGTCGATTTATATTGACTGTTCTATTTATCCGATCTGATTGAAATTTCGGGATCTGATGTTTTATAGAGATAATTTCTTCATCTTTATTTTTTCTATAACTATTAGATATATTGGTCCGATCCTGACAATTTGCATCTAACCAATTTTATAATACGCTCTGCAAGGGTATAATAAAAATGAAAGAAACAAAAATACATAGAAATAAGGACACTTCATCTATACGTAGTAGATACAATAAATTCGAATTAATTTAAAACTAAAATTGTTTTTGAATCCAAATTTTTATACACTGTCCAAAAAAAACTGTATTTTTTACAAACTTATTTACAGAAGCTTAACTTCACTACATACAGTGTTGGAAGAAATAATGGAAACGGCAACCTGTTTGGTAGTTCTATTAGTTCTGGTAGTTCTATTATTTTCATGAATTTCGACACCTATTTTCGCGAAACTTTTTCTTCTACATGCTTGAGAGTAAAACAATCACGTCTTTAGTTGGGAAAAAAAAAAATAGAAACGCTCCGTATATTTTCAGTCAAAAAGATTAAGTCTTCTAGATGTCAATTTTTAGTTTTAATATAATATTCCACACTAAAAGTTTTTAAACTCCATTAATTATAAAGTCTATTTAATAACATTAAATTGAGCATGAGTCGTGTCTTGCACTCCTCAGAAAAAGAAAGGGAAATTATAAAAACACTAAGAAACTCCGGTCAATTGCAGAGATCGCCAAATTAATAAATTGCTCAAAAGTAAAAGGACTTTACTCTACTCTTTGTGAATACAAGCAAAAAATTGAATTGTCGAAAACGCGTTATAACGTCAAAATTCGAACAGATCTTCATACTGGGAGCGAAATAAAACCCGTTTATTTCATCGGAGGAGCTAAATAAGTTGAATCCATCAATTAGCAGAATAACTATCCGGGCAAGATTCATATCAAAGCGGCTTAAGGCATAAAGCGCTCGAAAAGTATCGTGCCGGAGCAAGAACAGTATAAAATAGAATAGATTTTGCTACCCAACATTTGCTTCGGGCCTATTGGAAAAACGAGATGTGATCGGATGAAACAAATGTAAATTTGTTTGGATCTGATGGCAAGGGGTTTGTAAGACGCCAAAAAATATTCAGCTTATGGTCCAAAATACACTATAATTACCGTTAGGCACTAAGGTGAAAACATTGTTTTGGGGATGCTTTTATTTTCTTCTTCAAGTGTCAGTTCATTATTTTGAATAAATGCTTCCTTATGCCGAAAAAGAATTGCCTTTAAAGTGGTAATAATAATTCCTTGTTTTAGCGTTTTGATTATAAACCATTCAGTTTAAAAAAACCAGAGGGCCGGGGCTAACTTCGACCGGGTCAAAGTTTGTATACCCTTGCAACTTTTTGGTAACTCTTTCCTTACCTATTAGCCATCAATGTAGAAGAACGTTTTATCTAAAAAGGCTTACATATGTTTGCGAAAGAATGGCCTACAATCGTAGGAAATAACGAAGATATTGATCAAAGTCACTGTTTTCGCCCGATCGTTCCTATGGGAGCTATATGATATAGTCATCCGATCTTGATCAAACTTGGCACAGTCATTAACAGATATACTAAACTAACAAATCTTTAATTTGAAAGCAATCGCGTTAAAAGTAACGAAGTTATTAACAAAAGTCACTGTTTTCGACCGATCGTTCCTATGAGAGCTATATGATATAGTCACCCGATCTTGATCAAACTTGGCACAGTTATTTATAGGCGTAATAAACTCTCTAATATTAAGTTTCACGATAATAACACAGAAAATAACGAAGTTATTGAGAAAAGTCACTGTTCGTGACTTTGGCGTTTGTATGGGAGCTATATGATATAGTGGTCCGATCCGGCTGAATCCAAGATATACAACGCCTGCAGTATATACAAGCCTACGTGCAAAATTTCAGCTCTGTAGCTCTTACGGTCTAGGAGGAGTTTGCGTTGATCCAGACGGACGGACGGACATGGCTAGTTGAACTCGTCTCGTCGTGCTGATCAAGAATATATATACTTTGTATGGTCGGAGATGCTTCGTTCTATGCGTTGCACACTTCTGACCAAAATTAATATACCCTTTTTGCAAAGGTATAAAAATGAGTATTCCAAAGATAGACAAAAAGGAAAATAAATTCTATGCCGTTTCTATTATTTCTTCCAACATTAGTTTTTGATTCAAGAAATAGCAGATATATTTTAATATTGCATCCAGTTTGCAATTTTACTTACGTATGTTTTTTTTTAACAAGATTTTCTGATGACTCTTCAATTATGGGCCGAAGTTTTTGTTGTAACATTTTCAAAATCTCAGACCAACACTCATTAGCATCCTGTTGTCTATAAGTACCGTTATCACCAGTCTGTGCAAATTGTGGCGATGCTCGATGCAAAGCCTGAAGTAAAATAATAGGAGTGATTGTTGCTTCTTTTTCCATCTGAGCAAATACAATTTTCATGGCGGACGAAATCGAAAAAGCAGTCGAGTTACTATCAGATTCATCATGGCTAAAACTACTTAGGGCTGTGCAGAGCTCAGGTACTGCTCTCAGACATTGAACAGTAGCATTCATATAACACGTGTTCCCTAAGTTTGTTAACCCTGCCGGAAACTGCATCTGTTATACGAAGTTGTTAATGCAATTTGAAAACAGACAGTTTAAAAATACGCACCACGGTCGCTGCTTCAGACTCGCTCATGTCTTCGATGAATTTCACAGGCATTGTGGGAACCTCCGGAACTTTTTCTTTGCTGCCCAATAGCAGAACTACAATATCCTGCAAAATGACAAAATGCGTATCGCAAAAGTTACAGGTATTAGTAAGAATGTTCAATTGTAGTTTAAAACCAGAGGGCCGGGGCTAACTTCGACCGCGTCAAAGTTTGTATACCCTTGCAACTTTTTTTGATAACTCTTTCCTTACCTATTAGCCATCAATGTGGAAAAACGTTTTATATAAAAAGGCTTATGTTTGCGAAAGAATGGCCTACAATCATAGGAAATACGGAAATACATATATTGATCACAGTCACTGTTTTCCACCGATCGTTCCTATGGGAGCTATATGATAAAGTCACCCGATCTTTATAAAATCCGGCACAGATAACAGATATATTAAACTAACAAATGTTTAATTTGAAAGCAATCGCGTTAAAAGTAACGAAGTTATTTACAAAAGTCACTGTTTTCGACCGATCGTTCCTATGGGAGCTATATGATATAGTCACCAGACCTTGATCAAATTTAGCACAGTAGTTTATAGGCAAAATAAACTGTATAATATAAATAGTTTCACGACAAAAGCACAGAAAATAACGAAGTTATTGAGGAAAGTCACTGTTCGTGACTTTGTGGTTTGTATGGGAGTTATATGATATGGTGGTCCGATCCGGCTGAATCCGAGATATACAACCCCTGCAGTATATACAGTATATATCTGCTCTTATAGCTCTTACGGTCTAGAATGGGTTTGCGTTGATCCTGACGGACATTTGAACTCGTCTTGTCGTGCTGATCAAGAATATTCTTGATCATATATATATATATAATATATATATTATACTTTGTATGGTCGGAGATGCTTCGTTATATGCGTTCCACACTTCTGACCAAAATTAATATACCCTCTTTGGAAGGGTAAAAAAAATGAAAGAAGTCGACTAACCGACTTGGTTATACCACACACCAGGTGAAACAAATATTTCAAATTTCGAAAACCAAATGTATGTAAGGTGGCAATAACACATGTACCGACTGTGTGGCATCCCTAAAGAGGGGGCAGGCTTTTCGGTCGGAGGTTGCCATGAGGTAGAGAGAATCGAGCGTCAGTAGCAGAAGTCGTCAGTTGTCGGTAGGAATTAAGTTGTCAGTCGAATAAGGTCGCAAGTTGTCGGTTGTTTAATGTTGTGTAAAGCCTATTAAAATTGTAAAACCTAAATATCCAAAACCATATATAAACTTATTACAATAAAACTACACATTAATCTATATTTGGGGGCTCAACCCGGTCTAGAACCAAAGCATCGTAAAAATTGTAAAATTCTAAGAAGATTGCATCATCCAAAGAACACATACATAAGTGCCAATATGAGCGACGAAGAGGGAGACACCAGCAAGCAAAATCAGTCTGAACCAGTGTATAACAAAATAGAATGCAGCGAAAATGTTACTCAAGGTTGCGTTAGGAATGAACGAGATAAACAATCAGAGTCTGCAGCAGATCAGATCAATACAGGCGGACAAAGTTACTCAGAATGCACGAAACTAACCAAAAATTGCAGTAGATAATTTTTCCAAAATTTGGATTTTGCAATTCGCCAGCGGTCTTCATCCGTTTCATCAGTTCCATATTTCAAGACTTAATCGCTCAAGATATTATGCAACTTTATATGGATGACATTATAATTTATGCTCAGACGAGTGAGGATTGTCTTCAAAAACTCAATATTGTTCTCAAGAAAGCTGCTGAGCATAAATTGTTTATTAACTGGAAAAAATGCTACTTTCTCCAAAACAAGGTTAATTTTTTGGGCCATACAGTCGAAAACGGTAGAATTCGCCCAGAAAAAGAAAAATCACAAGCGATTCAATGATTTCTTACAAAGAGCAGTTCAGTCTTTCTTAGGACTAACAGGTTTTTTTCGAAAGTTTATAAAAGGTTATGCACACATTGCACGTCATGTGGTTTTTAAATTTGATACTGCCGAGATGAACGCTTTCAACAAATTAAAGGATTCACTGTCCCATGAGCCAGTTTTGAAAATATTCTGCAGAGGTGTACATACAGAACTTCAAACAGATGTATCCAAAAATGGCTTCGGAGCAGCATTGCTTCATTCGCTGTGGTCGATGCATTCTCAAAGTTTGTATGGTTATTTAACACTAAAAGTACAGGAGCTGAAAAAGTTTAAAAAAAAACTTGAGGAATGGTCGAACATTTTCGGACAACCCCAAACGGATACTGAGCGACAGAGGAAGTGCATTTACATCAAACGCCTTTGTTGACTACATACATATTGGAGCAGGAGCTTATTGAAAATATTGGAAACGGCAGGATTCAAATGTGTGTGGAGGCAAAAAATCAAATAGAACAAGCACAGAAAGTTTATAAGCAGAACCATGACAAAAAACGCAAAAACGATCGTAAATACCAGCTGGGCGACTTAGTCGCAATAAGACGCACTCAGTTTGTTGCTGGTAGAAAACTCGCAACCACTTTTCTTGGACATAATTTAAAATCAAACGCAACACCCGATACGAGGTGAGAAAAGCTGCCCAGGTAGAAGGTCCCACAACAACGTCAAAAAGTTCAGACAATATGAAACTTTGGAAGTACGTCGAGTCCAACGAAGAGCTATTGTCGTCTGGGTAAATATCCAAAACTATATGTAAACTTATTACAATAAAACTACACATTAATCTACATGCATGTATATTGTAACGTGTCTTGCCTTTTGCGGACAAAATGACGCAACCTGTGGCCGAGCGGTTGGTGTACAGTCTAGCATCAGATCGTCAGGCCCCAGTTAAATTAGCAGAATCGCAAAGAAAACAGAGATGGTTATTTTCTTTCATTTATTCAATTCCATTCAATTTTTTGTGGCGGCGGAAAGCTCTTCTTCACCCCTCCTTATTTTTCTCTCTGCTTCTTCTCTCTCTCGTCTTCTTAAGTTGGCCGCGCTAGCTCAAAAAAAAAAAAACACTATCCCTCCCTGTGGCGCCGTTTTTAGTGTGCCCAGCCGTAGAAAATAGGACCGCTACTTGATGGAGACAGTTGGTCTACTGTCTGAGTTGCCCCCGTAGACACGTTACAATATTAAATTGTTTTAACATGCCTCATACCATATGCACACTCTACAAACACACAAGCACTCTAGCGCCGCCACTAGCCAACGGCCAACTCAGCCCTTATGGATAACGTAGTAAAATACGTTCATACGCATATTTTGCATGATTCTAGTCCGATTTCAATAAAATTTGGTAGATTGGTAGAAATATATATATATATAAATTGGTCTGCCAAATTTGGTTGCAAAATGTTTAAGTATACAAATCCTGCGCGCATACTAAAAAAAAATCTACATTTAAAATTTGGTGACTGTAGTTTTGTTAGTTTTCGAGAAAATCAGTTTTATTTCATTTTCGGGGGCGGAAGTGAGCGTGTCAAAATCTGCGCGTCTATTAAGTTAGTTTACATACCAAATTTAATGTCGGTAGCTGTCATAGTTTTTAAGAAAATCAGTTTAATGTGAATTCTGGAAACAGAAGGGGCAAGGGGCAAGGGGCGTGGCAAAAAGATTGAACAATTAGATTCTGCGCGCTAACTAAACGAGTATATAAACCAAATTTTATGTCTCTGGCTGTTATACTTTTTAAGAAAAACTGTTTTATGTAAATTCTGGAGGCGTAAGAGGGCGTGGCCAAAATTACAATTAACTCAATACAGAAGCTTCTTTCTGCCTGTTACATATATTTTGGCGACTTTAATATACTTTTTTTTTTTTTTTTTTTTTTTTTTTAAAGACGTAGTTGTACAACGCTTAGTACGAACAAGTGGCCCATATGACACCAGGCCCGGGCCTGTTACTAATGACCCTAAGTAAAGTTAATGTTACAACCTCTACCCACTCCGACCTAAGTGCTCAGGCGTATTATATAAACATAAATTAACCTAAAGAAATAGAAAATATTAAATATAATAAGATAATGGGTTACATATAAAATGAAAACAGGATACATTAAAATAAAAATTTTTACAATTAATTATGATCGAGGAAGGACAAGAGTGCAGATTTTTATACCCGGAAGCGATGTTTCGGAACCGATAACGTGGCAAAGTCTGTTGGAGTCACTACATGGTATACGAAAAGGTTCATGCAAAGTTAGTTGTGCAAGTAGGAAGTATAAGCGGTGTGAAATTGCGGGTCCTTCTAGATAGAACAGAAATGTTAATTTGGCTTAACACAGCTCAGAAGAGTCAATCTCACCATTCAAAAGTTTGTAAAGAAAAGTTACCCCAAACATAGTTCAACGATTAGTAAAAGGAGGAAGGTTAATTAACTGACCAGATAAGGTGGAAGTTGTACAGTTGGATCCCAGCGCAGACCACGAAAGGCAAGAGTAAACATTGTTTCTGTTCTGTTCTAACTTGTTTTGATAAAACTCATACTGAGGAGACCAAACACAAAATCCATACTCCAATATGGGGCCGACTAAAGAAGTATAAAGTATTTTGGTGGTATATGGTTCCTGAACTCCTTCGACTGTCGCTTTATAAAGCCAAAAACACTCTTAGCCCTACTAACAGTAATCGACATATGCTGATTAAAGATAAGTTTGTTGTCTATTAAGATCCCCGAATCTTTTACAACCAAAGAAGTATTATTAATTCTTTCTAACGGTTTACAGTTTAGCGATAACAAGTTAGCTCTACACCACCCCTGAAGAGCATTTAGGTCAGCTTGCAGGGGATGGCATGAAAGAGTCTACGATGCGGTAAGCTATTTTAACATCATCGGCATACATAAGAACTCTGGAATTTAAAATAACGGTGGGGAGATCATTAATAACCAAAAGGCCGAAGCTAACTTCGACCGCGTCAAAATTTGTATACCCTTGCAACTTTTTTGGTAACTCTTTCCTTACCTATTAGACATCAAAGTGAAAAAACGTGTTTTCTAAAAAGGCTTATGTTTGCGAAAGAATGGCCTACAATCATAGGAAATAACGAATATATTGATCACAGTCACTGTTTTCCACCGATCGTTCCTATGGGAGCTATATGATATAGTCACCCGATCTTTATCACAGTCATTAACAGATATATTAAATTAAGAAATGTTTAATTTGAAAGCAATCGCGTTAAAAGTAACGAAGTTATTTACAAAAGTCACTGTTTTCGACCGATCGTTCTTATGGGAGCTATACGATATATGTATTATATATTATTCACTGCCAAACGAAAATTTTTAATTACTTTTCATTTTCAATGCCAGAGGTCACTTGGATGGTCTTAAAAAGTGTCACAAGACAAGTTGTTTAGTTACTGATGATTCTGTATTAAAATAAAAAAAAAAAACGTTTAAGGGAATTATTTGTTTAATCTTGCGTTTTAGCAAATAATTAGAAATCTTCATCAAGCGTAAATCCGCTGGCTACGTTTTTGGCACATAGTCCAGTTTAAAAAGTGAAATAAAGGTTAATGTGTTTACTACCAAGGTAAATGTGTTAAAACAGAAATAAAAGCATAGTTAATTTAGTGACGCTCTTAGTGTTTTAATCAATCGCCTAGTTTTCGTCTATTTTGGCCAAAAAAAAAAAAAAAAAACAACTATTCCTCTGAAGTAGCAACGTTCACTTGTAAGCAGAAGACATTTGATATTGTTGTCGTGTGCCCTAAAATGTAAGCCCGCTATTTCAAATTCAATTTCTTTTTCTTATAGCAATAAAAATTATGAATCTCTTGAAGTAAATTCATGGTAATTTAATAAAAAAATAATTTTCAAATCATTTTCTTAGTTTTAAATAAAAAATTAATAGAGCTTTTTTAGCGGACGTTGACGATACTATGCGCAGTACGTTCAAGTGGACCCTACCGCACCAGTACATAGCCTGTTACGCGCGAGCCCAAGCAGATAACTGTCCACCACCCAACCGACCGACCGAGGGGTGCAGACGTATAACGCACGGCACGAATCGCGTAGACAAATACACAATAGAAAAAACAGACAAACAAATAATACTATGGCTATCTATTAACTAAATGGGATAGGATAGATGTTTTAAGCATATTAATAGAAAACTCTGAGCCGATTACAGAAAATAGAAGGTTGTAATCAGAGCAGAGGACCCTTAAAGGTTCATCCATAGCATAGTTAGAAGAACAACGACTAAGGGATAAAGGTATCAAAGGATGTCTGCTCCGTCTACATGGTACCGACAGATTCACCTGAGCTAATAACTCAGGCGAGTCGATATCACAAATTAGGAGCTTGTGCATAAAAATGACACCAAGCATAATTCTACGGTTAGTTAGGGACGGAAGGTTAATCAAGAGAAGTCTACTAGAATACGAAGGCAAATTGACATTGCGATCCCAGCTTAAGCCACGAAGAGCAAATAGCAAGAACTGCTTTTGAACGGATTCAAGTCTAATCTGGTGCGACTCATATTGAGGTGACCAAATGCAAGATCCATACTCTAAAATAAGACGGACAAGCGAAGTAAAAACTTTAGGAACTTTAGTTGTATAGGGGTCATCAAATTCTTTTGACCATCTTTTAATTAAACCCAGGACACTCATGGCCTTTGCAACTGTGGTGGAAATATGGGTGTTAAAATTTAACTTATGGTCAATAAGTACGCCCAAATCATTCATATTATTTAGACGTTATAAAGGGCTATTGTTTAGAAAATAAGTGACCAGTTGAGGAGAGTTACGGAAAAAAGTCATTACCTTACATTTGGTAGTGTTAAGATTTAGTAGATTAAGCTGGCACCAGGATTGAAAGTTTTTAAGATCAGCTTGTAGTCGACTAAATGAATCTGTATCTTTATAAGTAGGACAAAGCTTGACATCGTCAACATACATACATAAGCACGCGCAAATGAACAATGACTGATAGAAGCTCGTTAATGAATAATGTGAAAAGCACACGGCCAAGATGACTACCTTGATGTACACCAGAAGTCACAGGAATGGAATTAGAAAAATAAGACTTAAAAAGTACCTTCTGTTTTCTATTTGTTAAATATTCTCGAACCCAAGAAAGGAAAAGGGGTGGAAACCCAATGTCGCTCAGCTTAGAAAGTAATAGGGTATGATTAACGGAATCAAAGGCTTTGCTAAAGTCAGTGTATATTACATCAGTTTGTTTACCATTTTTGAACCCCTTTATAATTATTGATGTAAATTCTAAAAGGTTAGTGGTTGCAGATCTACGTTTCACAAACCCATGTTGGGATGGCGAAATAATAGAGCTGCAAAAATGTTGCATTTGAGAAGTTATAATTTTCTCAAAAGCTTTCGGAATAGCGGATAATTTTGAGATACCCCTATAGTTAGAGGCTTCGAACTTTTTGCCATTTTCATGCAGAGGAATGATATACGACTCCTTCCAAAAGAGGAAGATTCGACAGACAATAAAAACAATTTTAAAATGGGTTACATAATGCTTTTGCACAGAACCTGAGTACACATCCAGGTAGACCATCAGGCCCCGGGGAATAAACAGGTTTAACTAGTTTAAGTTCACTAAGAAGAGAACTTTTATCAATCACTGGATTGAAAATGCAATTAGCCTTTTTTAAATGATAAGGATACGGACTTGCTCGATATTCCGTTGAGAAATAAGTTGTTTTGAAAAAACTCGCAAACATATCGGCAATTGCCTGATCAGTGCTTGCTTTTTTATTTTGAAAAGACAAAAAAGATGGGTGCACAGAGGTCTTACGTTTAGAATTAACAAAGTTATAAATTGTTTAGGGTCGGAAGAAAACTGAAGCTTACACCGCTGAAGATAATTCTTATAGCATTGTGTATTAAGCATCATGAATTTTGAACGAGCGACTGTAAACAGAGCATAATCTGATGAACGACTTGTTTTTTGAAACTTCTTATAATATCGTGTCTTCACATTTTTCAAATTGGATAACTCACGAGAGAACCAGGGAGGTTTGTTAAGCCGCTCCAGCCTACCAAGAGGCACACAAATATCAAAGAGTGAATTCAGAGTATCATAGAAAAAACGAACAGCTGAGTTCATATCTCTACAATTGTACAGATAAGACCAATCGGTAGTAGCAATGTTTTCATTAAGGCTGGCAAAGTCAGTCTTACGAAAGCACCTAGTTAGAGGTAACTCATTTGAACCAAGTAATGGTGAAAGCAAGGGCAATTCAATTTTTAAATTTAATGTAGGATGAAATTTGTCTTCTGGAAGAACAAATGGTTCGATCCTAGAAACCTCACAATAAGAGAAATCCAATACAAAAATAAGATCTAACGATTTTCTATTAGAATTTAAGACGGGATTGACTTGGGATAAAGATAAGCCTAGAAGGCCATCAATAAAGTCATGTGACAAAGAGGGCAGCAACGTGGTAGATTCATCTGTTAGTGACCATGCTAAAGGGGGTAAATTAAAATCACCTACAACTATGAGCATGTCTTGACTGGAAACTAAAGAGGAGACAAACTGAATTGCCTCTAAATGATTTAAATGTACCACCATGTCTGACAATGGTGGAATATAGGAAGAAGTAATGAAAGCATTAAAAGATTTAAAATTTACTTTAAATTACACCGACAAACTCAATCTCCTGGTTACTAGAAAATTGAATCATTTCAGATGTTAAAGCAGCATCAACAGCTATCAGCTAGCGCCACCAACTATGAGAGAAATCCGGTCACGTCTGAATATAGAAAAGTTTGTGGAATAAACCGATGCATCAGCAATATCAGGTTTTAGACACGTCTCTTCAAAAAGATAGAAGTCTTTCAAAAGAAAGACTATCTACATAGAGATTAGAAAGTTTAGATTTCAGTCCTCTAACGTTCTGGTAACCCAGGTTAAGGGACGAAGCTAGTTTTTTGACACACCAGCAGATGCTGATGTGGCAGGAATAGTATTAGTTGTTGTTGTTGGCAAGCGAATCGGTTGCCGATTTTTCTTTTTACAGTATATTCCTTAACTATTATATGTTTTGGCCAAAAATCTTCTCGACAAAGAATATAATCATGGGAGTCAACCGCATTAGTGGCAACTATGCAATTATTTTTTGAGCAGACAACCATTTTATCAAAAAGTTTAATTTAATTAAAAAAGGAAATACAAAAAATAAAAAATACAAATTCTAAAGGTAAAAAATCTGTGTATAAAAATATACTGAACAGTTCTGACACAAGGGTTAATGTGCAGAGTAAGCCTTCACAACTAAAGAATAAAAAGAGATGAAAGCACAAAAACAAAAACACGTATCACAGAGTCGCGGGAGGAAAAAGCGGGAGAGCGCGTCAAATTGAACACATGCAACAACAATTTGTACGCAAGAGCGCGAGAGTTAGTTAAAACGGTAAAGACACAAACGCAAAAGAGATAAGCAAAACAACAACACCGCTAATGCAAGTATTGTTGTAAGTTTTGATTTTATTTAAATTTAAACAAAAGCGACAGAAAGAATTCGCGAAATGAAAATAAAATCGGATGTTGAAATTATTATTAATTAAACCGATAATGAACTTATAAGTTATGTAAAAGTATTTAATCGCGAGAAAAAAAAAATAAAAGTTGATAAGCGCAAAAAAAACACGTCCGTCCCCTGCAACGAGTAAAAGTTGGACTTTATAAATGAAGTTAAAATAACGTATACCTATGTACATATGTATGTATATAGTGTACATATGTCACTGAAAATCGTACACCTATTGTGGATTTACATTTTGCTTCATAACTTTTGAATTAAATAACATATTTTTTACAAATTATGCTTTAAAACAGAGGTAGAGTAAAATACTTTAATAATATAGCAACAAGAACAGGATTGGCAATCCCATTTTTTCTTAAAATGTATCAATACTCCGAAATGTACGAAAACATGCTGTAACTGACTCTATGAATTAACTTTTTTGGAATTCTTCGTCTTTTTCAATTGAAATATTGAATTTTATTTCCCTATAATATTATATTTAAAATTATTTAACAATATTTTTAAATAGTTTATAAACTAGTGGCTTTGTGTTATGTCCAAAACGAAGCAAACCATTCTCTAAAATCGAATATTGGATATTCAAACTGTATAATTTGGCCATAAGTTCCAGAAATGATAACTAGGAGTCTCAGAAATATTTCCAATATTTTACAACTGTAAAGAATACCAACACAATCACCAATAAAAATAGAACACCATCAAATAGGACGTTAACGGATGGGTTTAAAGGGACGATAGTCCCGAAATTCAACAAATATCAATGATTTTTATACCCTTGCAGAGGGTATTATAAAATTGGTCAGATGTTTGTAACGCACAGAAGGAGACGTTTCCGACCCCATAAAGTATATATATTCTTGATCAGCATGAGAAGCTAAGTCGATATAGCCATGTCCGTCTGTCCGTCGGTGCGTACGCGTTTTACTCAGCCATCTTAAGAGCTATCGGGATGAAATTTTTTTTGGGAGCTTTTTTTTTACCCGGGTGAGATAAAGTATGAAAATCTTTGGGATCGGACTACTATATCATATAACTCTGGAACAAAAATTTTTGCAAAAATTGGAGTATCCCCATGAAATTTACCAATATAATAGAATTTGATATAAAATCTCAGATCCCAAAATTTGACCCTGATCGGATAAATAGAACACAAGTTACAGTCTATATAAATCGGTTCAATCGCTGCCGGCAGCTCTGCTTGCTGCCTACTACGTCATCATCAAATCAACAGAGCACATGCATACACACACAGACGCAACGCTACATAAACTGTATGTGTATGCGTGCGTTGCTTTGCTTAGGGAATGAGGGAAGAAGAAGAACAAATTGTAGTATGAAGAGTAAAATTGTTTTGTTTGTATATTAATGAATTGAGTTGCAGAAAACAAATTTTGAACATGTGAAATTATTATTGTCAAGGACTGCAAGGGTATATAAACTTCGGCATAGCCGAATTTAACTTCTTTGATATTTTTCTCCAAAATTTAACAACGAGTTAAAATATTACTTACTTATTAATGTCAGTTTGTCAACAATTAAAAAAATAATAATAAATAACTTTCTTATACTATTTGGTCCAAGACAGTAGTTCGCTTTGACATCCACATACATATAAGCCACAAAGTCTTGAAACGATTTTATTCTTACGAATAAAATTAAATTATAATTATTAATTAAGGTTAAACGTATTTGCAACGGGTAAAAGGACAATTCTGTGGAGAAAGTAAAAAAAAGACCGACAGAATGACTTTAGGACCAACTGAGGAGCAAAGGTGTGCAGCTATTATGGTTGGGGGCTATATGATAACCCCAAAGACAAGAATTTTATTTTATATAACATAACGTAATGTGTTTCATCATTTTCTATTCACTCATTTTAGGTTTTGAAGGACTTTTGTAAAGATACTCCTTAATCGACACTATATAACTCTTGTGCTTGGTCAGACGTACAAAACAGCTATTTGTTAAAATAAAAATCCTGAATTTTGCTCATTTTGCTTGCATTTTTTAGTGTTAAAAGGAAGGATTGCGTCGTACGTACACTTTTGTCAAGCTACTTTTTACATTTTTTGAAAATAACTTTCAAGGCTCAATTATTGTAATTTATTTTCGAAAAGTTTAAACTGTTTGTTCCCTAAACTATGGCATGTAATTTTTTTTAATTTTCAATGCCGTTTCCCGGAAAAAACTAAAAAACTTAATAGTGTGTAGAGTTTTGTCTCCAACTGTACATTTGTATGAAATAAACATAAAATCTGAAGTCAACAAAAATCCAAGTTAATTTTTTTTCCACACCTTACAAATGTACATGTAGGAATGTTTAAATGTTGTACATACATATGTACAATATAATTTAGGATTTTAATACTGCAGGCACATTTTAGGAACTTAATGAATTGAATTAATTTATATACATAAATGCATATGTACATATGTATATAGATAACTTACATCCTTCAGTTGCAAATTCCACTCATCATCTTTTAGTATCCCACCTTTCCACATAATCTTCTGACGATCCGGATGAACACCAGTAAGTGCAAAAAGTTGCGCTTTAAATAGTATTGGCCTTTCATCCGTGTTGACAACAACATCATGGTACAGTTCCCGGGCCCATTTTACTTTCACTGAAAATTGAGAGCTGGTTTTGATTATTTCTATATTTTAAGTATATAATTAAAGGGTTCACCTAAAATGATAACATAACAAGAAAACAGATTTTTTATTTTATAATATGTATAATGGTAGCAATTACTTGTCAAATATATTTACCTTTATACGATGGCATGATGCAGTTGGTAGTAAATGATTTACTTTTTTTAAGGTACAAGTCATTAGAGCTGGCAGACTTATCGAGGTTTTATCGATACATCAAGGTACATTATTTTTGGCGTACTCGATACTCTATCCATGATGTTTCGACCTTTTTCCCCAACACTATATAAAGTCCAATTACCACTCGATCCATCTCTAGGGAATGCTTGGGGTTAGCGGTGGATGTATAACAGCCATTTCAGCTGATTTTACCGCTGCCATAGGCTGACTTGTTGCAAAGTCCAGCGAAAACAATAAATAATTTTTAGCGTCTGCAATTTTTGTAAATACATTAATTAGTATGTCTATGTAAGACTGTTCAGTAGTGTTTCAACTAAATTTAACATGTACATATGTACATGAAGTATTTTATTGTATTTTGTGTTTGCAAACGCAAACAAAATTAATTAAATTTATGTTTGTTCGAAAGTTCGATCTTTGAGAAATTAAAAATCTGCAAGGAAAATTCTGGACAGATTGAGCAGAAGTTTTTCTCCCGTTGCAAAAATTGTTTAAATTATATTTCTTTCTGTTTGTTTTTGCCATTCATTGTTTACATTTTCGATGTGAATTACCAGCATATTTTCCAGTCAATGATACATTTTTAGTCTTGCATTCGCAAAATATCGATAAAAAGGCTAATCGAACCGCCTGATATAGAAACGTATCTTTTCAAATGGTGGAATAAATAGACAAATTTCGGCACAGCAAAACCTTATACCATCCCCCAGAAAAATGGTGGAGGGTCGCCAGTGGAAATCGTGCCTGAGGTTTTGCCGTGCCGAAATTTCACCATCCTAAAGGGATGGCAACGAACTCCCGAACCAAAACTATATTATTTTAATTTCGAAAATTATATATTATTTGAATTGTTTGCAGACAATATGCCGATGGGTTCTTATATGTATGTACGTAAATAAATACATGCTGTATTATGTTTAGGTTTAATTAAGTTGAAACGCTTTTAAAGAAAAAAACACTTTACACAGTGGAAAAAATCTAAATTTTCTGAATTTCTGTTCAAAAATTAAGAGTTTTTGTTTAATTTAACTAATTTTTTCAAAGGTTATATGTTTAATAGGTATATTAAAATCAAATTATAAAAATCAGAAACAAAAACAATAGGAGTAAAACTTGAAAACTGGCAAGAAACTCTCATATACACATCCATATTTGTCTCGAGCACTCATCAATAACAACCCTTATTTTTTACTTGTCCCTCACTCACTTTGCCAACAAGTTGCGAGTTCGAGATCGCGTCCCTTTTCCCCCTCCCCGTAAAATTCGGTACTTGGCCGACCCTCTGTCTATAAGTTCGACGACGATCGCCCGCTCGATCAAAAAAAAGTCGTTTATGACCCGTCATAAAACTCGAGACACACAAATTTTTGTGTGCGTCGACTCGCAAAAGTGACCTTTTTCTCTGCTCAGCCTCTGCCGGTAAAGAGCCACGGGAGCCAAAAGAGCCACTAAGTGGCCATCCTTGCTTTATACAAACCACTGCAGTGGTTTTATATTAGAGCCTAACAACATGTTTGAGATATTTTTATTAATCTAGTATTTAAGCTAAATCCTCGGGATAGTGCAGGCGTCTTAAATCACTTATTATTGCGTTGGGCTGTCATTTCTTTTAAGACGAGTGTTGGTGTTTAGATTATATAAAAAAATATAATTTTAAGACAATTATAATGTAGAACAAATGAAAATGAATGTCAAAATAAGCATGTAACCCGATGACAGATACCGATGGCTCATCAGGCATAAGTAGATCTGATATGGTCAGCAGTTAACAATAAAGACCTAGTTAATTAAGCTGCTATGGTTTGCGATTATCAATAAAGACGTATTTTGCTGACCTTACACTATGTCGAACTATGCACTGGTGAGCTCTCTATTTTTACTATAAAAGAAATGCATAATTCTTAGTAAGATCAGATACCAATTGTAGTTACATAGGGTGTGCATCGCTGTGTCTTTGGCCCCATCTCTACCTTTATAATCTCACTCCGAGATCCACTGTAGTATAGTGTATGCACATACGAGTTCTTATTACTCAACATAAATATTGAGCGGCAACACTTTGTTAGCCGAATATGCATAGGGCATTGTCTTTGTCACTCAGCGACAGCGTGCCAAGTTATTGCACACATTTCAAGTGCAAACGTAATATGATATGCACTCATTGCATTCATCGCTTAGAGCCAGGTCAGCATGTTTCCCATACTGACCGCTTATATACGTATGTGCATGCATAACTCACACTCTCTGCCCGTCTTACATATTGTTACTTTACTTATATATAATGTTTATATAAAACGGCTGCTCTGCCGCTGCGCCGACAGCTAGCAAGCCTTTAGCTAAGAGAACCAAACTCATACAATAAAAGACATTCAACCAATCAACACCTTACTGATAATACATGGCGACCCTGACTAGAGTCACAAGAAGCAGCGCATCGGGAGGATTGTGGCAACTATACCAGGAGGATACACAAAAAAAAAAGTCTGAGTGAGTAGAGTGTGCGTGATGGTACGTGGAGGTCAGAAAAACAAAATTAACAAAAGCAAAGCACACATAAAGTGGCTTCTATTTGCTCAATCAACACCACCCGCATGGACGACGGCGCAAAAACTTTGTAAATAGAGTACCACAAGTTACAACTCACTCAGCACATCAGTTAAAAGTTATAAAACGAAAAACCTTGACAAAACCGAATATTCCCAAGCCACTGCCGAAACAACCAGAAGTCTGCCCGACCGACTGCCCCGGACCTCTAAACTCTGCGGCATGCAATTCCGCATGCATGAAGACGAAGACCTGTGCTAAGACCGGCACCGGCCCCGCCTGAGCCCATAGGCCCAGGACAACAGCAGCAGATCAACAGCGAGAGGGGCAAACCGCCACTTTCGCCTGCGAAGGAGCGTCAGTGCAGCCAACCGGCGACGACCAGCTGACGCAGAGGATGCAGAGGATAATACATGGCATACATATTTTAATTATTAATTAAATATAAAACAATAATTTTGTAAAAGCCTGCGGAACCTTTTCCGCTCGTTTAGAAGTGTAGCCCGTAAAGCTTTACGAAACTATAGGTAGGACATATGTACAACAAGAACAAGAAAATTAAATAAATAAAAAAAAAAAATTAAAACAATATACCTATATATATATGCATATTCAAGTATGGATACCCAAAGAGCCATAAGAAAAACATATGAAAGTGACCCATATTTCAGTGGAAGAGTTCAGCAGTTAGTATCCACAACCCCTGTTAGTGTATACGAGTTAGAAATACTTTATATAGAGACATTTAACTGTTATCACTCACCATTGTTTCACTGCACTGGAACCCAAAAATCAATCAATACCTAATATTCTCAATACCTCAGTAACAATTGAAACTGGTGAAGAACCAGAATCAAAAAGAGTTATTAATATCGACCAAAAGGATTTGGAAGAAGAAGGAATAGATAATCTCACTATCCCCGCTATATTATTGTCTGATTTGGACGATTCTACAGATTCAGACACTAGCTCGAGTGTAGTTGTATCAATACTCCGAGTGTAAAATGTATCAATACTCCGAAATGTACGAAAACATGCTGTAACTGACTCTATGAATTAACTTTTTTGGAATTCTTCGTCTTTTTCAATTGAAATATTGAATTTTATTTCCCTATAATATTATATTTAAAATTATTTAACAATATTTTTAAATAGTTTATAAACTAGTGGCTTTGTGTTATGTCCAAAACGAAGCAAACCATTCTCTAAAATCGAATATTGGATATTCAAACTGTATAATTTGGCCATAAGTTCCAGAAATGATAACTAGGAGTCTCAGAAATATTTCCAATATTTTACAACTGTAAAGAATACCAACACAATCACCAATAAAAATAGAACACCATCAAATAGGACGTTAACGGATGGGTTTAAAGGGACGATAGTCCCGAAATTCAACAAATATCAATGATTTTTTTCTCCAAAATTTAACAACGAGTTAAAATATTACTTACTTATTAATGTCAGTTTGTCAACAATTAAAAAAATAATAATAAATAACTTTCTTATACTATTTGGTCCAAGACAGATGTTCGCTTTGACATCCACATACATATAAGCCACAAAGTCTTGAAACGATTTTATTCTTACGAATAAAATTAAATTATAATTATTAATTAAGGTTAAACGTATTTGCAACGGGTAAAAGGACAATTCTGTGGAGAAAGTAAAAAAAAAACTGACAGAATGACTTTAGGACCAACTGAGGAGCAAAGGTGTGCAGCTATTATGGTTGGGGGCTATATGATAACCCCAAAGACAAGAATTTTATTTTATATAACATAACGTAATGTGTTTCATCATTTTCTATTCACTCATTTTAGGTTTTGAAGGACTTTTGTAAAGATATTTTTGATATTTTTTATACCATACACCCTCACTCTATGGGTATGGTATATTAAAGTCGCTAAAATGTATGTAATAGGCAGAAAGAAGCTTCTCCGACCCCATAAAGTATATACATACATATATTCTTGATCAGTATCAACAGCCGAGTCAATCTAGCCTTGTCCATCTGTCCGTCCGTCTGTCCGTATGAACACCTAGATCTCGGAGACTGTAAAAGCTAGAGCCACCAAATTTGATATGTAGACTCGTGTGGTAGGTAAATTGATCGAGTTTCTTTAAAATTTTTGCCACGCCCCTGTCGGCCACCGCAATTTAAAAAAAAAAGCGTTTATCTCAAAAACTATTCTAGCTAGAGATGCCATATTTGGTAAAAATCATAAATAATTATTTTTCTCCCTGCTCTTTAACAAAAGTCTGGCTATGGCTGCTGTAAATAAATCAGCTGTTATTAGTGGTGGATTGTAGATTATGCCAGTGGGAATCGGTATTTCCCATCCACTGTGAGTAAAATTCAAAATTTGTCATATTTTAAGACATTAAATAGACGCATAATAGATACCTGTATATACACTTACAAGCATACATTTGTATATGTCTTATAAGGATTCTTGCAGTAGAGTTTCATTTAAAATGAACCTACATACATATATATGATATAAATAATGTATGTATATTTTTTTATTTGCGTCAACTAACTCAACAGTCAACGAAGAAAAATACACAAAACAATAAATTGAAGAAACATAAGTATAAACCATATACATATGCAACCAGGCTGTGCCCCGAATCACATCCAATGAGGTCAAGGAAATAAAACCAGTGCACTGGTTTATACTTTATACCAAGGGTGGCCACGGAAATTTAACTTGGGAGCCAGAGCATCAGCAGCAGAGGCTGAGCAGAGAAAAAGCTCACTTTTGCGAGTCGACGCACACAAAAATTTGTGTGTCTCGAGTTTTATGACGGGTCATAAAAGACCTTTTTTGGTCGAGCGAGCGATCGTCGTCGAACTTATAGACAGAGGGACGGCCAAGTACCGAATTTTACGGGGAGGGGGGAAAGGGTCGCGGTCGCGAGTAAGATCAGATACCAATCGTAGTTACATCGGGTGTGCATCGCTGTGTCTTTGGCCCCCATCTCTACCTTTATAATCTCACTCCGAGATCCACTGTAGTATAGTGTATGCACATACGAGTTCTTATTACTCAACATAAATATTGAGCGGCAACACTTTGTTAGCCGAATATGCATAGGGCATTGTCTTTGTCACTCAGCGACAGCGTGCCAAGTTATTGCACACATTTCAAGTGCAAACGTAATATGATATGCACTCATTGCATTCATCGCTTAGAGCCAGGTCAGCATGTTTCCCATACTGACCGCTTATATACGTATGTGCATGCATAACTCACACTCTCTGCCCGTCTTACATATTGTTACTTTACTTATATATAATGTTTATATAAAACGGCTGCTCTGCCGCTGCGCCGACAGCTAGCAAGCCTTTAGCTAAGAGAACCAAACTCATACAATAAAAGACATTCAACCAATCAACACCTTACTGATAATACATGGCGACCGTGACTAGAGTCACAAGGAGCAGCGCATCGGGAGGATTGTGGCAACTATACCAGGAGGATACACAAAAAAAAAGTCTGAGTGAGTAGAGTGTGCGTGATGGTACGTGGAGGTCAGAAAAACAAAATTAACAAAAGCAAAGCACACATAAAGTGGCTTCTATTTGCTCAATCAACACCACCCGCATGGACGACGGCGCAAAAACTTTATAAATAGAGTACCACAAGTTACAACTCACTCAGCACATCAGTTAAAAGTTATAAAACGAAAAACCTTGACAAAACCGAATATTCCCAAGCCACTGCCGAAACAACCAGAAGTCTGCCCGACCGACTGCCCCGGACCTCTAAACTCTGCGGCATGCAATTCCGCATGCATGAAGACGAAGACCTGTGCTAAGACCGGCACCGGCCCCGCCTGAGCCCATAGGCCCAGGACAACAGCAGCAGATCAACAGCGAGAGGGGCAAACCGCCACTTTCGCCTACGAAGGAGCGTCAGTGCAGCCAACCGGCGACGACCAGCTGACGCAGAGGATGCAGAGGATAATACATGGCATACATATTTTAATTATTAATTAAATATAAAACAATAATTTTGTAAAAGCCTGCGGAACCTTTTCCGCTCGTTTAGAAGTGTAGCCCGTAAAGCTTTACGAAACTATAGGTAGGACATATGTACAACAAGAACAAGAAAATGAAATATGTAAATAAATAAAAAAAAAAATTAAAACAATATACCTATATAGTATATATGCATATTCAACTATGGATACCCAAAGAGCCATAAGAAAAACATATGAAAGTGACCCATATTTCAGTGGAAGAGTTCAGCAGTTAGTATCCACAACCCCTGTTAGTGTATACGAGTTAGAAATACTTTATATAGAGACATTTAACTGTTATCACTCACCACTGATTCACTGCACTGGAACCCAAAAATCAATCAATACCTAATATTCTCAATACCTCAGTAACAATTGAAACTGGTGAAGAACCAGAATCAAAAAGAGTTATTAATATCGACCAAAAGGATTTGGAAGAAGAAGGAATAGATAATCTCACTATCCCCGCTATATTATTGTCTGATTTGGACGATTCTACAGATTCAGACACTAGCTCGAGTGTAGTTGAAAAGAAATTGATTACAATGGCACAGTCAAATACTGATTTTATCAACACTGCATCAAAGCTTATACCAGTATTTGATGGTAAAGCAAAAAACTTAACAAGTTTTCTCGATGCGTTGGAAATTATAGAATCAATAAAAGGCGAACACGAACAATTAGCTATTTCAATATTTATTGTTATTAATATTTATTGTTTTTTCTCAATTTTTAATTGTGCTTAGTTTGTTTACACTTCCGCTGGTGTTGTTCGCTTGACTCCCTTGTGTTTTATTTCCATAATTCGCCAAATTAATCAGTTAAAACAGTTTTTTTCTTTTTCGTGATTAGTGTTTGGTGCATTTACATATTTTTTTTTTTTTTTTTTTTTTTTTTCTTTCGTCATTGCTTCTGCAGTTGCTCCCCTCATCGCCCCCATCATACCATCAGTGCTAGTGGCTTTGTTGTTCTCTCTGCTTTGTGCTTGTGCTTAGCTTCTCTCCCGCGTAATCACTTTTGTAAGGCCGCCTCTCAAAGCTCGGCTTATAACTGTTCTTGCACTCTCTGTTGTGCTGTGCACTCTAGCTGTCTCTTTGTTTTATTTGTAATTATTGATTATTTTATCAATAATTATCTTTGTGCTGTGAATTTAATTTTTCTATATATTCTTATATATATATAATTTTTTTGCCTTTCTTTCGGCTTTTCAATGGCTTGTTGTCTACCTAATTGCAAACATTCTGATCGTTTTGATGATCAGTATAGAGCAATATCTTGTTGGCTCTGCGATAATCTTATTCACTTAAAATGTGCTGGCCTCAATGGCCGCGACTACGACAAATTTTCTGGTTTGTCTGTTTCTAAGCCTGAGCTTGGCTTAATGCGCTGGACTTGCCCATCTTGTGCTAGCCAGCAGCTTGATTTTAGCCGTATGTATAGGGATCTTCGTTTAAGGTTTCTTTCTTTAAACAAACTGGCCAAACAGCTGTCAAACGAGTGTGACTCTAGCGTTCAATTATTGTCGCAATTCAAATTTGTTCCACCTTCTGAGAAATTGCACAAGAAATGTACCCTTGAGTTGCCTCGTAAGCAGTCGCCAGCTCTCTCTATTACTTCCTCTCCGATTTTACTTTCGCCTACACCATCTTCTTGTCCCTCTTTATGCTCTTCTTTTCAGATTGAAGTACCCATTACAAGCCCTGGTGTACCTCAATCTATCCCTCACGGGAACTCTGATCAATCACAGGATCATGCCGGCTCTCAATCACTTGCGGATCCCAATGCTCCTCCGCCTCCACTAACTGTAGTGCCTCATCGCAAACAATTATTTATTTCTAGGCTTGCTCCAGATACTTCTGAGTCGTCTGTGGCAGCTTACATTGGTAATATTTGCCCTGCTAAGGTTTTAATTCAAAAGTTTAAGTTTTCTAGGCCTCGCGAAATCTCCTCTTTTAAAATTACAGTACCAAATGAGTACTTCTCAGCTATGGTTGACCCTAATTTTTGGCCAGAGGGCCTAGTTGTACACGAGTTTGCGCCCAATAAGCGCTCTCGTCCGTTTCCTGTCCACCTTCCTACTTTATCTTCTGCTTCAAAAAACTAATAACGTCTAGTCTTTGCATTCATTATCAAAATGTAAGAGGACTTCTTACCAAGCTGTCGAACCTGTTCTGTGATAGCCAAACCTTTTCGGCTGACATATTAGCTTTCTCTGAAACTTGGCTTAACTCCTCTGTTTTAGATAATGAAATTCTTTCTAATAATTTTATTTCTTATAGGCTTGATCGTGTTGGTCGTCGTGGCGGTGGAGTACTCATTGCTGTAAACTCGTATCTGTCTTCAAGTGTGGTGCCGATTGATCTCCCCTTAGGTGTTGAGTTTATTTGCGTCGAAGTTACATGCTCTAACTTTAGCCTATATATCTCTTGTTCATATATTCCTCCAGCTTCTGATATCATGATCTACGTGCACCATGCTGATGCTTTACGAACTATTTTTGGTCGTCTTAAAGATCGTGATGTTCTTATAGTTTTAGGTGATTTTAACTTGCCTAATATTTCTTGGCTTGTTGATGATAATCTATCTTTCTTAATTCCTTCATCTCAACATGTTTTTCTTGATAGCCTACTTGAATGTCCACTATATCAGTTGAATTCTTTCCTTAACTGTTCTAAAAGAATCCTTGATCTTGTTTTTGTCTCTGATCCCACTGTTAGTGCTGTATCGCAAACACAGCCACTAGTGAAACCTGAAGATCCTTATCATCCTACCATTGAAGTTACTATTTCTTACAATTCCGTTACTAATTTATTTAAAAACATTTCTAATTCTCGTCGTAGATGTTTTCGTAAAACAAATTTCAATCTTCTTAACAGCCTTATTTTCTCTTTTGATTGGTCGTTTCTATTTGAGTGCTGCGATATAGATTGTGCAGTGAAGTTTTTCTATTCTGCTCTTAATTCTCTAATTGATAAATGCGTTCCTTATGTGAATGTCTCTACCGTCTCCAGCTCGCCAGTCTGGTTCACACGTAGGCTCTCTAATCTTCGCAACATTAAATCGAGATATTTTAAAAGATTTAAAAAAACTGGTTCGCGACTTGACTATGCAAATTATTGTATAGCTAAATCTCAATTTTGTCTTTTAAATACTCAATGCTACAACAATTATCTCGTTCGCTGTAAGGCTGAATTTTATAATAACCCCAAAAGATTTTACAACTTTGTCAATTCCAAAAGACGCTCTAATGTCCTACCTTCCACCTTCAGACTTAACGATCAGTCTGCTAATAATGATTTATATATTGCAGATCTGTTTGCTAAATTTTTTCAGTCGACATATTCTACTACTGCTTCGGATCCCACACCCTATCCCTTTTCAATCCCACATTTAAATTGTATGTTTTTTCCCAGTATTACTGAAGACTGTATTCTCTCTAGCTTGTCATCTATGAAGTCTTCCTTTGTTCCCGGGCCTGATGATATACCTAGTTGCATCCTTAAAATGTGTTCGATTTGCCTATCTAAGCCTTTAGCTCGGTTATTCTTTATATCGAGTGAGACTTGTAGATTTCCTGATATTTGGAAGGAGTCATTTATTATTCCGCTTTTTAAAAAGGGTTGCAAATCGGATGTTTCCAACTACCGTGGCATTGCCAAACTTTCGGCAATACCTAAACTGTTTGAGAAAATTATTACGTCTTCCCTTCAACATCTATCCAGATCCACTATTTCTCCTTGCCAGCATGGTTTCATGAAAGGTCGTTCGTCGCTTACCAACCTTTTAGAATTGACTACCCTAGTACACCATGGCTTCCGTAAAAAGTGTCAAACTGATGTTATTTATACTGACTTCAGTAAGGCTTTTGATACGGTTGATCATTCTTTGCTTCTCGCGAAACTTAACATCATGGGTTTTTCACCAAAATTATTGGGTTGGTTAAAGTCGTATCTTATTGGCAGAACCCAAAAGGTGTCTTTTCGTTCCTCGATATCTAAAACTGTTCGAGTTACGTCAGGTGTACCCCAAGGCAGTCATCTGGGCCCACTATTATTTACATTGTTTATAAATGATTTGCCTTTGGCCTTGGCTCATTCACGCGTGCTCATGTTTGCGGATGACGTCAAGATTTGTTATTCCTATAATGATCCTTCTTTCCAACAGTACTTGCAATCAGATCTCGATGCGTTCTGTGATTGGTGCCACGTTAATAAATTACACCTTAATGCCTCTAAATGTTCTTTTATGACTTTCAGTCGTTTGTCTCCGCTCCTAGCTCATTACTCTATTAAGTCTGTTCTGTTAGATTGTGTTCCATCATTCAAAGACTTAGGCGTTATGTTTGACCCTAAACTTTCATTTAATGTTCATATTTCTTCAATTGTCAACAGAGCTAGCAGCCTTCTCGGCTTCATTAAACGTTGGGCCAAAGAATTTGATGATCCCTATGTAACAAAGGTTTTATACACTTCGTTAGTTCGCCCTACTCTAGAATATTGCTCGCCAGTGTGGAACCCGCAATATGATGTTCACCAGCGTAGTATTGAATCGGTACAGGAACAATTCCTTAAGTTTGCGCTACGCGGTCTAAATTGGGACCCGGGTCTTCGCCTACCTTCTTATTCTGACAGACTTCTTCTTATTAATCTTCCTTCACTTTATAACCGTAGGCTTGTTTTTGGCATTCTCTTTCTCCATAAACTAGTCAACGGCGAAGTCATTTCTACGAATTTACTAGATACGCTGTATTTTTGTGTTCCCTCACGTCGGACCAGAAACTTTTTTCCTATTCACCTTAGTAGATGTCTGACTAACTACTCTCTTCACGAACCTCTTCGTGTTCTTTGCCAATCTTTTAACAACCTTTCTCACCTTATCTCTCCTCATCTTTCTGTCACTTCTCTTCGCGCTATACTTTTTAATCATCTACAGCGAAACCAATGAAAATATTCTGGACTTGGATTGGCTGCAACTCATCCCTGGCCACATTGGCTGTGAATCGGGGCATAGCTGGCACCTTGTGCAAATAAAACACCTCCACCGGGCTGGGGATGTTTAGTTGTATATAAAGCTAAGCTACCTTCTTCATTTAATTACTATCTGTCTTTAGCTTAAGCTTTTTCGTCGACTGCTGTGTTAGTTGACGTAAATAAATAAATAAATAAAGAACACACTAATAATAACCAGAGGGCCGGGGCTAACTTCGACCGCGTCAAAGTTTGTATACCCTTGCATTTTTTTTTTGATAACTCTATCCTTACCTATTAGCCATCAATGTGGAAGAACGTTTTATCTAAAAAGGCTTAAGCTTGAGAAAGAAAGGCCTACAATCATAGGAAATAACGAAGATATTGATCAAAGTCACTGTTTTCCACCGATTGTTCCTATGGGAGCTATATGATATAGTCACCCGATCTTTATCAAATTCGGCACAGTCATTAACATATATATTAAATTAAGAAATGTTTAATTTAAAAGCAATCGCGTTAAAAGTAACGAAGTTATTTACAAAAGTCACTGTTTTCGACCAATCGTTCCTATGGGAGCTATATGATATAGTCACCTGATCTTGATCAAATTTGGCATAGTCGCTTATAGGCGTAGTAAACTCTCTAATATTAAGTTTCACGACAATAGCTCAGAAAATAACGAAGGTATTGAGAAAGTCACTGTTCGTGACTTGGCCGTTTGTATGGGAGCTATATGATATAGTCACCCGATCTTGATCAAATTTGGCATAGTCGCTTATAGGCGTAGTAAACTCTCTAATATTAAGTTTCACGACAATAGCTCAGAAAATAACGAAGTTATTGAGAAAGTCACTGTTTGTGACTTGGCCGTTTGTATGGGAGCTATATGATATAGTCACCCGATCTTGATCAAATTTGGCATCGTCGCTTATAGGCGTAGTAAACTCTCTAATATTAAGTTTCACGATAATAGCATAGAAAATAACGAAGTTATTGAGAAAAGTCACTGTTCGTGACTTTGGGGTTTGTATGGGAGGTATATTATATAGTGGTCCGATCCGACTGAATCCGAGATATACAACGCCTGCAGTATATACAAGCCTACGTGCAAAATTTCAGCTCTGTAGCTCTTACGGTCTAGGAGGAGTTCGCGTTGATCCAGACGGACGGACGGACGGACGGACATGGCTAGTTGAACTCGTCTCGTCGTGCTGATCAAGAATATATATACTTTGTATGGTCGGAGATGCTTCGTTCTATGCGTTGCACACTTCTGACCAAAATTAATATACCCTTTTTGCAAGGGTATAAAAACAAAGCTAAAAGGTGTCGCCAGAAACCTAAGAAGCAATGTCAAAGGCGAAACTGTAGAAGTATTATCAGCTAATCTGATGAATCTACAGCAACGCAACAAAACTGCTAACCAATATACTTCAGAGGTTGAGCAGATGACAAAATCTCTAGAAAGTGTGTACATAACGAACGGACTACCCCTTGCGTTAGCCAGAAGTTATTCTACACAGTTTGCAGTTAAGGCAATGGCGAAGAATTGCGCAATTGATAAGGTAAAACTTGTCATGCAGGCTGGTACCTTCAACACCATGAAAGATGCCATATCCAAATTCGTAAACAGTTGCACAGAAGCAACTGGACAACCAAATACTGTCCCTCATTATGGAAATTATCCTCAGCGTGGTGGAAACCGCGGACGTGGAAATTCCAGAGGTAACTATCGTAGTCGTAATAATAATCACAACAACTACAATGGTACCAACTATAATAATAATGGAAGAGGTCAATACAGAGGATATAACCGAGGACGTGGTAACTCAAATCGAGGCCACAATTACAATAACAACGTGAGAATAGCGCAAAATACATCGGGAAACTCCCAAGCCTCTTTAAGTGCCCAACAGCAGAAAATTTAATGGTTCATGCAATTAATCTCAGTCGGAATATATTTGTCACTTTTGCTAACGTATCCACAGGAAAAGAACTGGTTTTTCTAGTAGACACAGGTGCGTACATTTCAATAGTCAAAGAAAATTCTGATGTCTATCATGACATAAACGTTAACCATATAATAGACATAAAAGGAATAAGTCAGGAGGTAACAAAATCAAAAGGTTTAACCTCTATTGAGATACATACAACTTAATATATAATCCAACACGACTTTCATATCGTGGATTTACATTTCGCTATTCCATGCGATGGCATATTAGGAATCGACTTCATAAAGAAATACAACTGTCAATTAGACTTCAAGCCGTCTGAAGATTGGTTTATAATCAGACCCGATAACCTTAAATATCCAATTTATGTACCAATAACATACAGTTCTGGCAACAACTCAATACTGTTACCAGCAAGATCCCAAGTTATTAGAAAAATTCAATTAAATTCCCAAGAAGACAGTGTATTGATTCCAAACCAGGAAATTAAAGATGGTATTTACATAGCTAGTACAATAGCAAAAACAAAAAATGCATTCATAAGACTACTTAATACTACAAATAGAGATCAAGTAGTCAATACAAATAACTTTGCATATGAATCACTTTCGAACTACGAAGTAGTCAAAACTAATAATGAAACTAGAGAAAAGTGTGTATTATCTCAACTATCAAAGAACTTTCCTTCACAATTTAAGTCACAGCTCTCAAGCTTATGCACCAAATACAGCGATATATTCGGATTGGAAACAGAACCAATCACTACAAATAATTTCTACAAACAGAAACTGAGATTAAAGGATGATGAACCAGTATACATATGTCAAAAATTATCGAAGCCCACACAGTCAGGTGAACGAGATACAGAAGCAAGTCGGAAAATTGATAACCGACGGAATAGTCGAACCTTCTGTATCTGAATATAATAGCCCATTATTACTTGTCCCCAAAAAATCATCTCCGACTTCAGATTCAAAGAAATGGCGATTAGTGATTGACTATCGTCAAATAAACAAAAAATTATTGTCCGATAAATTTCCACTCCCTAGAATTGATGACATTTTAGATCAACTAGGGCGAGCAAAATATTTTTCGTGTCTTGACCTTATGTCAGCATTCCACCAAATTGAACTCGAAAAAAGTTCAAGAGATATAACGTCATTTTCAACGAACAACGGCTCGTTTCGTTTCAAGCGATTACCTTTCGGTTTAAAAATAGCGCCTAACTCATTTCAGAGGATGATGACCATTGCATTCTCTGGGTTAGAACCTTCACAAGCATTCCTTTACATGGATGACTTAATAGTTATAGGTTGTTCCGAAAAACACATGCTTAAAAACTTAACAGATGTTTTTGACAAATGCTGGGAATACAACCTAAAGATACATCCAGAAAAATGTTCATTTTTTATGCATGAGGTGACTTTTCTTGGTCATAGATGCACAGATAAAGGAATACTTCCAAATGACAAGAAATACGACGTCATCATGAATTACCCAGTCCCGCACAATGCGGATAGCGCTAGACGTTTTATAGCCTTTTGCAATTATTATAGACGATTCATTTAAAACTTCGCCGAATATTCCCGACACATAACAAGATTATGTAAAAAGAATGTTCCCTTTGAATGGACAGTTGAATGCCAAGACGCAGTCCAATATTTAAAAAGTAAACTAATGGAACCAACATTGTTACAATACCCCGATTTTAATAAAGAATTCTGTATAATTACGGATGCAAGCAAACATGCATGTGGAGCGGTTTTAACCCAAAACCATGATGGACTCCAACTTTCCATTGCTTATGCATCTAGATCTTTCACTAAAGGAGAAAGTAATAAGTGTACTACTGAGCAGGAATAAGCTGCAATACAACATACCTCTTCTCAATGATCAATCCCAGTTCTAAACTGACACGTATGAGGCTCGAATTAGAAGAATATGATTTCACAGTTGAATACTTAAAGGGAAAAGACAACTATGTAGCTGATGAGTTATCAAGAATACAATCAAAGACCTACAAAATATAACTGGCAATATCAATAAAGTCACTACAAGATATCAGAATAGACAAAATATCCGCGCGGAAAATAAAGAACAAGAATTGCCTACGCAATCTTTTAATACAGCTTCTAAGCCCAGCGTATATGAAGTCATAAACAATGACGAAGTACGTAAAGTAGTGACATTGCATGTAAAAGATATGTTATGTTTATTTAAACATGGCAGCAAAATTACTGCAAGATATGATGTTAGCGATTTATATACCAATGGAATCCTAGACTTAGGTCCATTTTTCCAAAGGCTTGAACTGCAAGCCGGTATAAATAAAATCAAACAACTCAAAGTGGCACCGTGGGAAAATATCTTTGAAAATACTTCAATAGATAATTTTAAATTAATGAGCAATAAAATATTAAAAACATTAAGAGTAGCGCTACTCAACCCGGTGACCCTAATAGATAAACAAAAAGATAAAAAGCTATTTTGTCTAACTTCCATGTCGATCCCATACAAGGAGGTCATACTGGCATTTCAAAAACTTTAGCAAAAATCCAAAGACATTATTTTTGGAAGAATATGACTCGTGATATCACTGAGAACATACGAAAATGTCAAAAATGCCAGAAAGCTAAAATAACGAAACATAGTAAGACTCCGCTAACAATAACAGAAACACCCATAAATGTTTTCGACAGAGTGATAGTGGACACGATTGGTCCACTACCAAAATCAGAAAATGGAAACGAGTATGCAGTCACTTTAATATGTGAATTAAGTAAATATTTAGTTGCCATACCTGTTCCGAATAATAATGCTAATACTGTCGCTAAAGCAATATTTGAATCTTTTATCCTGAAGTACGGTCCAATGAAGACGTTCATTACGGACATGGGAACAGAATACAAGAATTCAATTATAGACAATTTGTGCAAATATTTAGATATTAAAAATATTACATCTACAGCACACCACCACCAGACAGTTGGAACAATAGAAAGAAGACATAGAACTTTTAATGAATACATACGATCCTACATAT
Organism: Drosophila tropicalis; assembly: GCF_018151085.1. Taxonomy (NCBI): domain Eukaryota; kingdom Metazoa; phylum Arthropoda; class Insecta; order Diptera; family Drosophilidae; genus Drosophila; species Drosophila tropicalis. The sequence continues at coordinate 1,280,162 of NW_027173482.1, forward strand.
CGGTTGATAAAACTGATTGGGACGTATGGCTTCAATATTTTGTCTTCTGTTTCAACACGACCCCCTCTATGGCACATACTTATTGTCCATACGAGCTGGTATTTGGTAAAACAAGCAATTTACCAAAACAATTTAATAGCATAGATAGCGTAGAAGCAATATATAATATAGATGATTATGCTAAAGAAAGCAAATATAGATTAGAAGTAGCATATAAAAGAGCTAGGGTAACGCTAGAAAAGCATAAGAATAAAAATAAGATACTGTATGATCAGAAAGTAAACAATATAGATATATCAGTAGGAGATAAAGTATTACTAAGAAATGAAACAGGTCATAAGTTAGATTATAAATATACTGGTCCGTATAAAGTAACGGAAATGGGAGATAGGAATAATGTTATAATAGTTAATGACAAAAACAAAAAACAGATAGTTCATAAAGATAGATTAAAAATTTTCATTTCATAATAACATACATACACTGCCGATCAACTGAGTAGGTTCACATAATTATGCTTGCATTTTCATGATTTTTTCATCACCTATTGATCGAACGCATGTTTTTTGAAATCCAGTGCATCTCTATATTTGTATCAATCAGTGTGCGCTAGTAAAGAACCGTTCGCTAAGTACCGTTACTTTGCATATTCTGTTTTATTATTTCTTTCGCTAATTAATGTGCAATTTTTTTGGCTCAACTGAATAGGTTCAGCTGAAAGATTTTTAGTTTGCGGTATAACTTGGCGGTGTGGCGACCTATTTTTGATGCAAATTTTTAATTTAATATATTTTCTTTAAATTTAATGAAAAATGGGACGCGGGGATCAATTATCCGAGGCCAAATCGAAGCCTATCACAAAAGTGGACTGAGCCAACGGAAAATCGGTCAAAAAATTGGACGGGGTCAAAATGTTGTGGGTCATTTTTTAAGAAACATGTCCGAATACGGCAAACACATGAAAGGCGGAGTCAAACACGCCACCTCTCCGGCAGACAGGAGGCATATTGTGCGAGCTGCACCCAAAATTAAAGAAATTTGCTGTGTTACAGCCAGTGTATCTACTGTTAGACGTGTGATATCGTCGGCTGAACATGTAAAACGAATGAAATTAAATTAAAAACACCGTTAAATGATGCACGTAAAGCTTCACGACTGCACTTTGCGCGCAAGCACATGAGCTGGACAAGCGAATGGCACAGAGTGGTTTTTTCGGACGAAAAAAAATTTAATTTGGACGGCCCTGATGGGTACAATTATTATTACCACGATCTTCGAAAGAAAGAGCATTTCCTGAGCCGTCGCCATAGCTGTGAGGGAGGTGTAATGGAGTGGGGGTCGGTGTCAATTTTTGGCACTTTCGAACTTCAGTTTGTTACCTCCAAAATGAACGCGGAAACCTACATTCATTCAGACTGCTTTTCCGCATTATTCCAATATTTTTCACACCCTGCAATGGACTTACCAGCACGATAACGCTCCCATTCATACAGCCAGGGTGGTAAAAGAGTGGATAAAGGCTCAGAAGGTGGACTTACTCGAATGGCCTCCATATTCACCTGACTTAAATGTAATGGAAAACCTATGGGGGTTGTTATCGCGCAAAGTATATGAAGGAGGCAGGCAATTTGATTCCAAAAAAACTTTAGTTGCGGCAATTAAAGCGGCCTGGACAACCATTTCGCTGCAAATACTTCAAAATTTGTACACCTCACTACCCAATCGTGTATTTGAAGTTATTTCTAACAGCGGAGGATTCACGCATTATTAAACTTATTTAAAATTACTTTAAAAATGTTCTAAATATAAGCTAAGAGCCAAAAAAATGAAAATAATCTTAAGTTTGTTTCATAATTTTTATTTTTATAGGTTGAACCTATTCAGTTGAACGAAAAAAAAAAATCACTAATTTTGATACTCTCTCAGAAGATAAAATAAATATATAATAAATCAAATGTTTTTGAAAATCGTACTTCAGCGTATTACTCTAATATGATTCAAGAATTAAAAAAAAAAAAAAATTATGTAAATCGGAATACTGGTTTAGGAATTATGGACAAATTCCTAACTCTGAGATCATGAACCTATTCAGTTGATCGGCAGTGTAGGTAATAGCATATTTATATAAATTTTTTTGATATATGAATATTTTTGATCATTTTCTTTATCGTTATTAAGTACAACATAAAAAAACAAAAACAAAAAAAAAAAATAAAAAATAAATAAAATTTCTTAAATTTATAGATAATAAGAATTAAAATAACTTCATGAAATTACGTTATTTTTTAAAAGGAGGGAGATCTAGTATAGTGTATGCACATACGAGTTCTTATTGCTCAACATAAATATTGAGCGGCAACACTTTGTTAGCCGAATATGCATAGGGCACTGTCTTTGTCACTCAGCGACAGCGTGCCAAGTTATTGCACACATTTCAAGTGCAAACGTAATATGATATGCACTCATTGCATTCATCGCTTAGAGCCAGGTCAGCATGTTTCCCATACTGACCGCTTATATACATATGTGCATGCATAACTCACACTCTCTGCCCGTCTTACATATTGTTACTTTACTTATATATAATGTTTATATAAAAAGGCTGCTCTGCCGCTGCGCCGACAGCTAGCAAGCCTTTAGCTAAGAGAACCAAATTCATACAATAAAAGACATTCAACCAATCAACGCCTTACTGATAATACACCACCCAATTTATGTGTTGGTTGCGACAACCTTGAGTCACTGGTTTATGTGCTAGTGCCTATTTTTATATAAATAAATAAACATTTAATTAATTCAAGAGTTTTTAACGTCTTTCATTGAACATTTTTTTTGGACAGAGAACAATCCTAAGCGAGGGCAAAATTTGATGAACAGTTCACATCAATCTGGGGTCCCAACTAAAAACATCGTAATTGATTAATCATTGCGTAGTCAACTTGGAAAATTAGGAGTTGGTTTTCCGCAACAGGGTAGCAGTGCATACCCATTAAATAAAAATTGATCAACTAGGCGATCACCTTGTCCAAAACCATTTAACAACGATTTGTGTCAACAAGGCGACCAAATCATAAAAATTATTTTTATATAAAATAAAGTTTGTTCAACTCTGTTGCACTCCCCTAAAAATCTGTGGCGTCAGCAATCTCTGACCTAGTGCACTCGGTCAGTAACCCAGGTAGTATGCACAAGTTTGGCATCAGACAGCAGTTTTTTAATATAACAAATAAAAGAAACTGAAAGAAAAAATTGGTTTCACTGTTTTAGCGTTTATTAGTGTAAAAGAATAGGTATATTGGAAATAAAAATCAACTATTATTGAAGATCAGTTGAATTCAAAATATGAACTGATTTTATTAACAAACGTCTTGTGTATATAAATGAATTCTTAGACTCTAAGAGGCGACAATTGTTCTTAAAAATGCACATTCTAATGTTTATATTTAATGCACAGCGTTGGCGACTTGATATTGCGACGTTGTTATAATCTTAAGTGTTTTTCCACAGGGTGTGGACGCATATTTTGTTTGGTTTTTGAGCCATACTTAATATATGAAACTGTATCAGCTATTTTTGTTTTATGTTTTGTATATTTCGTTGGTCCATCTGATTTGGTGAAGCCATTTCAGATGAACACAATGTTTATTCTTAAACAATTATTAAACACTAAAGAAAAGGCGACTTCTATTTTCTTTCTTATTCTTATTTGTGATAGACTTGACCAATTTTAGGAACGAGTCGGAGCGTTCCCTGCCGTTGACACAATAAATAAACTCCCATCGGGTCAAGTACTAGTACAAATAAGCAAGTACATAAGAACATAAAAAAACATGGAGGAGTTTTATAAGCAGCAGACAGAAAGAGGAGAGGCAATTCAGGCCTTCATTCGGAATAGCAAAAAGGATTCTATCGCCAGGAAAACGAAGCCTTATTTCGAGGAGAAACTTGAGCTCCTGGAATACATGTGGGAGAACTTCGTGAAAAGTCATCAGGAGCTAATGCAGAAATTAAATAACGTGCCAACAGAAAATGACTACTTTGTAACGGAGGCAAAATGAAGGCGGTTGTAACTAATACAGTGCACACTGGGCTGAATTGCCAAATAAGTGGCATAAAGTCGAATAACGCATATATCGAGCTGAAACTTGGTATAGTTGATAAGAATAGCACTCTAAATATTGAAACAAAATTTGAAGTTCATTTGACCACGCCTACCCCAGTAGCCCATAGAAGGCAACAATGCGTATACGTGATCACAAAAGAAAGTGTGAAAACTATATAAAGTACAAAAATTTTAATATTTTTTGTGTTTTAGTGATAGTAATATAATATTTATTATGATTAAATTATTACTTAAAGACAGGTCTTAGTTACTAACAATTTTAGAAAAGTTCATTTTTTAATTGTTTTCCACATCGAATTCAAACGCATATGGATTTTTATCCTCTATTTCTGAGTCGGAGTCATCATGAAAACTGTAATCATTATCTAAAGACTGAACATTTATTGGAAAATTATAATGTGGTGTTTCTAAAAGTTCACTGACATCTCGCGGAAGGGGGTTTTTTTTATGTCGAGCTGCCCTTTTCCTAATGGATATACTTGAAATGAGGGGATCTGAAGTGTCCATAGATCTTTGGAATACATCCATCATATTATTGTGATTTAACAAATCTTGCAAGGTAACTTTTGCCATAGTTTCTGTAACTGTTATACCCATAGGTCTCAATTGCAATTTAGCTTCCTGGACATTTCGGTAGCTTGGATATATGTCACAATTATGCTGTTTGTTTATTTGACGAATTTCATTGTATAATCGTTTGCTTATCGAGTTTTCCAGCAAGAATTTCAAAGCTTCATTTATTGTTAAAGGTATTGGTTCTGCAATACCGAATTTTTTTTTAAGCACAAATGCAGTGTTACTTTCATTTGATTTTCTGGCTGCCATTGTAGCAGCATGAATCAAAAGTTTGCTGTCGGTCTTATTGTTCATTGCAACATCGGCAGCTACTTTTCTTTTAAGACGGGGCCCAGCTTCATCATAATTTAGCTTTGGTCTACCCAATTGAAGACTGTCCGTATCTTCTTTATTGTCCAATCCAATTTTAAAGCTCATTGATAGCCACTGTGAATGTTTTATTCGGAATGTGCGCATATTTCTGCTGCACTTTTGTAAATTCGAAGTAATGTATATTTCAAAGGTTTTAACTTTCTTTTTAATTTCACTAATGCTTTCATTGGTTAGCGAACATTCTGTCAATTGGCCAAATATCCAGTTTGCAAGAACGGCAGAGTTGCGGCCGCTGTCAATCCATACGTCCAGCAGCGTTGAATGACAGAACTCAATGTGATCTACAAGTTCAAAATACCGCCAAAGCCGCAAAAAGCCGCTAACAAGATTATTACTAACTTTTTATACACACTCTCTACTTTGTTTTCACATACATTACATATCCCAGAAACACACAGAAGGTAAGTTTTTACTCCACAGAAGACGAACACATTTGTTTAATTTTCTATCTTTTTGGACAATACAAAACAGTACAGATATATAAAATATAATAAATTTGAACACCAAATTGCTGTGTTTTATACATTATACATAGCTTGGCCTCCAAAATCCATTTTTTCCACTATCTTATTTTTCTTTTGTGTAAATTTGCCAAGCGCTCAAAGTAAATAAAAATTTCCCGCCAATTTTGTCGCAGGCATCAGCTGATGCAAATCGGTAGTCGACAAACTATGGACGCAAATTGAAGAAATCAATTATGAGATTCATCGGCTAGCTGAAAATCCAGCCGAAGCCGGATATAATATAAATAAGTTTGTGGCCGCAGAAAATACAATGCTGAAATTCTGTATGGCACCAGTAGACAATGTAGTGATACAATCACCGCATGTATTGCAATCGATACAATCATTGCAACTACCCAAAATTCCCATTCCAAAATTTGATGGGTATTATCTGAAATTGCAACAATTTCATGACATCTATAAAAAGGTGGTTCATGAGTCAAATGTATCCACAATGGAGAAAATGTGGTTCTTAAAATCAAACCTTTCTGAAGAAGCAGAGAGATTGATACGGCACCTGGAATTAACAGAAGCTAATTACAACACTGCTTGGTCAGTGTTGCAAGAACGATTTAATAATAAACGAGTTCTGTCTAGTTCTGACAAAGCTGTTTGATCACCCGAATGTGGGAAATGACGCAGCTTCTATAAAGAATTTGCATGAGAACATTTTTGAATGATTGCAAGCTTTAAAAAATGTAGGCGTCAATATGGAATCGTCAGATGTTGTCATAATGTTTCATATGAAAAGAAAATTGGTCAGATTCAACCACGCACTATATGAGCAATCTCTTTCCAATACAAGGGATCTGCAGGAAGTAAAGGATTTCCTATCATTCTAAAAACAGCGCTTCTTAACCTTAGAGGCGATTGGGAAACCAAGAAACGAAAACCGCAGCATTGGAAAACTAAATCCAAGGAAGACATGCACAACAGCATATGGGACAAAGAGTACCTTGTGTGCTTTCTACGAAAAAGCAAAGCACAGACTCTTCGAATATGAAAAATTCAAAATCGAATCCGCAGCAGAGCGGCTTTATTGGGTGCAGAGACACAAATTGTGGGTCAATTGTTTCAAGCCGGACCATATAACGAAAAATTACTCTTGGAGGGGAAGCTTTAAATGCGATAAAAAACATAACACAATGTTGCATTTAGAAACAGGCATCCAAATTGCTACATCTGCTTCTGCAGCTTCTGCATATGGAACTGGCAACAAATACACCCTGTTGGCAACGGCCAAGGTAGTGGTAAGAGGGATCAATGAAAGGAAAGGAGGATTTCGAGCACTTTTGGATAGCGGCTCACAAGTTACTCTCGTCTCAGAGAGACATGTAAAGAAGTTATCGTTAAAAATTAATGAGACTCATGTTCACATAAATGTAGTGGGTGGTCAACCACAGATAAGCAAGGCGCGAGTAAACTTGGTTGTAAGTTCAAGATACAACAAGCTCGCAATGCTAGTTGAGGCATTTGTATTGCCACGCATAATAGGTGACAAACCCACTGAACAAATAACTCAGAATGTCACATTGCCAGTGTTTAAGAATAAACATCGCGTTCATCTGAAATGGCTTCACCAAATCAGATTGAACAAAGAAATAAACAAAACATGCGAAACAAACGTCGCCAACGTTGTGCATAATATAAACAAGCATTAATATAAACATTAGAGTAAGCATTTTTAAGAACAATTGTCGCCTCTTAGAATCTAAGAATTCTTTGATATACCCAAGACGTTTGTGAATAAAATCAGTTCATAATTTGAATTCAAGTGATGAAGATGGGTTTTTAGTTTTTGTGCGGTGCTGAAATCCTCTTCATTTTGGTCCTTCGAGAAAAAAAGGTACTCTGTAGTTTTCCCCCACCAGTGGTAAGAGACTCAGAGAATGAATCAGCTCCTTAAAGTCTGAATTCTTCTAATAAAATCAGCTAAAGGTAGCAAAATAAATTAACTCTTGTTTTCCCCCACCAGTGGTAAGAGACAAAAAAAAAGTGCGTGCGACCAAATATATAAAGGCAGTCTGGCTAGGCGAGCAACTGCAATAATTTCGGCGGCGGTAAAAAAAAAAGAACAATATAAAGTTCGTGTGTGGCGTATTTGAAGCCCTAATATCAAAAAAAAAGTGGCTGGCAGTGTATGTAATGGCAATGGGAAGCCTAACGAGAGGATGTACAGGCTTTAAACCACATTGAAATTCCAAGGCATATTTTTGATGGCAAAGTCCCCACTACAAAGGAACTGCACACATTTGTTGATGCATCAGAAAAGGCGTATGGAGCGGCAGTTTATGTCCGATCAACATATAAAAATGGCCAAATTTCGGTCAGATTGTTGTGCGTTAAGTCGAGAGTGTCTCCCCTTGAAATGCAGACACTACCCCGGCTGGAACTATGTGCAGCTGTGCTTGGAGCTGAACTCACGGATAGAGTTCGACAGGATCTCCAAATGACAACGTGTTGAATCATTTCTCTGGTCAGACTCAACAGTAGTACTCTCTTATTAATTCACGGGCATCACATTTCCACACGTTTGTGGCTAATCGCTTGACAAAAATACATGCAGTATCACATCCAAGGCAATGACGTCATGTGTCTTCAGCGCTCAACGCTGATGTTCTGTCTGGAGGTATATCAGCAGTCCAGCTTAGCACACATACATTATGGTTGTATGGACCTCTATTTTGGGATGGATCACACCGTGGCTGGCCAGCACCACTTAAGCCTACAGAGCACACGATGGATACCGCTGAGAAGAAAACCAAGGTAGGCTGCCACTGCAAACAACACGAGTGAATGGATCTATACGGTAAATCACATAAATTCATTTTACCGGCTACAGCGAATTGTGGCGTGTCTGCTACGCTTTTATCACAAGCAGAATAGAAAACCAATGACTCAGTTAGAGTTGGAAGAGTTGGACCAAGCACGAATAATAATCATCAAGCAAATTCAAGAAACAGGATTTGCATATAAATAACGACACTTAAAGAAACGACCTGATCAACCGCTGGATCGCAAAAGCACGGTGGCAATATTGCCACTAATTCTGGAACATTTAATCATACGAGTAGCAACTCGGCTACAACAAGCACCACTATCAACGGAAACAAGAAATCCATATCTCTTGCCGTATAATGAACCGGTGGTAAAAATTATACTACGGAAACTTCATGAAGAGAATCTTCATTGAGAACATGAGGCACTAAGCGGGATAGCTCAGCAAACCGATGATCCGAAGTGTGATCTAGGGCTGCGTAGCATGCACCAAGTACCGGTCTCAGTTCTTTTGTATTCACTTTAAACTCTGGCGTCAGCAATCTCTGACCTAGTGCACTCGGTCAGTAACCCAGGTAGTACGCACGAGTTTGGCATCAGTCAGTAGTTTTTGAAAAGAGATAAAAAAAAAGAAAGGGAAAAAAAAGAACAATATAAAGTTCGTGTGTGGCGTATTCGAAGCCCTAATATAGTTGCAAGTCGGCAACTACCAACACCAGCAGAGCAACAAGATACATAGTTGCAAAGAAGCAACTGAAGAACGTGCAGTGCCAGTATAAGGAAATCTGGTGCGATATCCGGCCCGGTACCGCCTGAGCCCATAGGCCCTGGACAACTGAGGCTGAGCGACGAAACAATAAAAAATAAAACGGCGAACTTTACCCATTGGCGGACAATCAGCAGCAAACAGGATCATCAGATAAGATATAATTTAAAATAGTTATAAGTACTACATATTTTATTATTATCATTATAAATTATATCGATATCCTATAAGACAAAAATGTTCACTAATAAGGCTGCAAAAGTGTTGGAGAAGCAGGCAGAGTTACATACCAGGCTAAGGCAGTTAGAAGCACTAGATCCTACAAACATAACTTACAAAGTTGTAGAGGAAGTAAAAGAGATAAGGAATCAATGGATACCTAATAACAAAAAATTGATCCAGTCTGCTCCAAATTTCGAGCATGATTATTTCAGAAATAAAATACATGAAGAAGCTTTAACGATAGTTGTCAAAATTATAGCCATAGGAGAGTCAGAAAAACCAGGCACTAGTAAGTCGGTGTGCGTTGAAGCGGAGGCAAACATGTCAGAGATAGTTGATGATAGCATAGGAGAGTTGCGCGGGAATGCGACCTCCAGTAATGAAAACGCTAAGGTTAACCAGAAGATAATTATGGATGGAGTCCGACAGCTCCAGGAATATTTGGAGGTAGTAGAGTTGAAGTCAACAGGCAATGGGACATGGATATTATATATTAATAAAATTAACTATTTGTGGGAGAAAGTACAGGCATGTCAAGTATTAACAAGTGATGCAAAATTAAAGAATATTATGGATGATTTACAATTTGATGTCCAAAATATATTGTCAATGCTAGAAATGAAAATGAACAATAGGGAAAATTGTAAGAGTGAGAATGTTACGGTGAGAGGCGAATTACCGGTGTTGCCAAAGATTCAGGTACCCACATTTTCTGGAGAGGCTAGAGAATGGGACCTGTTTGTGGAGTTATTTACAGAATTAATTAAAAAAAGAGAAGATTTAAGTCTTGCTCTCAAGTTTAATTATTTAAAATCCGCGTTAAAAGGGGAAGCTAAGAGCATGGTAGCTCATCTATTGTCAGGTTCAGCTGACAATTATGGTGCCGCTTGGGAACTGTTAACCAAGCGGTATGAAAATAATCGGAGGGTATTTTCCGAGCAGTTAAATCGGATCGTTGATTTACCGATGATCAACAATGAATCCGCAAAAAGTGTAAAAGGAGTGATTGACATAATTAATGAGTCAATACACTTAATTTAAATTAAAGCAAACTTGTCCGATGAAGTTGACCTGATATTCGCTCAACAAATACTTCGAAAATTTGACAGAGATACTCTACAATTATATGAGAGTCAAATTAGAAAATCTAGGCAGATACAATTGCTATCTGATGTCATGGAATACTTGGAGCAAAGATATTGTTCACTAAGTGCCATGAGCAAAGAAGAGAAAAAACCGTTACAGAAAACGTCGAATTCGGTGTTCGAAGATAATTGTCCGATTTGCAAAGTTGCAGGGCATAAGGCGTATTAGTGCTATAAATTTAAAGGTTTGACACCTATGGAAAGGTATGAAATGGCCAAAAAAGTGCAGATTTGCACAAGATGCTTGAACCATTCAAGCAATAAAGTATGCACAAATGAAATGGTCTGTTCATTGTGTAGTAAGGGACACCATACCTTACTCCATTTTGAAGAAAAACAGGAGAAAGTTAATACTTGTGTAACGGCACAATCAACACTGTTGGCTACAGCTCTAATACAAGTAAAAAATGTAAATGGAGGATATAAGACTCTAAGAGCCCTTATTGATAGTGGTTTACAGAGTACCATTTTGTCTGAAGTGGCGGCTCAAATACTAAATTTACCTAAAATTAAACAATATACAGAAATAAGTGGCGTGTCTTCAATAAAATCCACAAAATCAAAATATAAAGTAAAAATAGATGTAAAGACGCGAAATCCATGGAAAGAACTTCTTAAGGTTGATGCAATTGTTTTGCCAAAATTAATGAAAGCTCTTCCGTTAAAAAAAGCAAAAGTGGATATGTCAAAATGGCAATCCTACGTACTTGCTGATCCTACCTTTAATAAACCTGGTAAGGTTGATATAATAATGGGGGTAAACGTACATACCCAAATCATAAAAGAAGGAGTTACAAAGATTGATGGCCTACTAGGTCAAAATACTCAATTTGGTTGGATCGTCTCGGGATGCAACAAATCAAAGAGTAATAAATCTGTAGTGGCAACAACAATAGATGTCACAGGTTTAGAAACGCGTTGGGAAAAGAAGAAGAATGGTTGTAGTGAGGATAAATACAAGACAATTCAAAACAAACTCAACCACAAAACTCAAGAAACAAGTCCGCATTTGACTCTCCCGGCAGGACCTCACCTTAGAGGTAAGATAAAGGCTGAGGTAAAAGAAATAGTTTTTCAAAGTAATAAAGAAACAAGTTTATGTCCCCCGGCAGAACCTCAGTTTGGAGGTAAAGTAAAATCTGGGGAAGAAAAAGTATATATCCCAGAGCCAGTACAAAATGAAAATATTCAGATGGCAATGGTTAAATTAAATAATGATCATCTAAAAAATAGTGACAAAATAGATTCCGGTAACAAATTGTCCGAGTCTATAGTACAAAAAAGGCAGATATTGCAAAATGTTTATAAAGGGGCAACATTTAAACAGAATAAACGCTCAAAGTTCAGCTATCAGCGAAATGTCAAAACATTGGAGCAAAAGCCGAGAGGTAGAAGTAGTTGGTCTTCAAAGTCTCCACCATATAAAAAGGCTAGAAGTCAACACAGTAATACACATCAGGAGTGGGTAGATATCCCGAAACAAAAATTGTTCAGCATCGGCCAATATTAGTAAACCAATTTGGTAAATCATACAAATTGATAGAAAGTCAGTTTATAAGAAGGATAACATTGATTTGCTAGGGTTAACTTTTCTCATGTAGCTCGTCATGCTTCTTTAACAACAGTTATCTTACTAATGACAATATTAAAATTAATTTGTATAAGACAACTAACTACTATAAAAATAAAAACCAAAACGTCACATTTGGTGGCCCTTTGGCAGAATGTTTAAGAATAAACATCGCGTTCATCTAAAAATGGCTTCACCAAATCAGATTGAACAAAGAAATAAACAAAAATAGCTGATACAGATTCACGGCTCAAAAACCAAGCCAAATATGCATCCACACTCTGTGGAAAAGCACTTAAGATTTAACAACGGCGCAATATCAAGTCGCCAACGCTGTGCATTATATAAACAAGCATTAATATAAACATTAGAGTAAGCATTTTTAAGAACAATTGTCGCCTCTTAGAGTCTAAGAATTCTTTGATGTACACAAGACGTTTGTTAATAAAATCAGTTCATAATTTGAATTCAAGTGATGAAGATGTGTTTTTAGTTTTTGTGCGGTGCTGAAATCCTCTTCAACCAGACAACATTCATTTGGCGGACCCAACATTTGATAAGCCAGGAAAAATTCATATGCTATTGGTAGCGGATGATCACTATGCTATACTGCAACCAGAAAGAAGACGGGACAATCGAAATCGTCCAACATTACAAAATTCTGAGTCTGAAGAGACTTCATCTCCCGGGAAGTAACCAATTTCATGTCGTTAGAGCGGCGAAAGAGCCCTGACATAAAAAAGGAGTATGTGAAATTTATGTCAGAATATGAACAGCTTGGCAGGCAATGGTAGAACAATTACCCAAGAACCATTACTTTATACCGCATCACTGTGTACTAAAGCCAGAAAGTACCACCACCAAGCTAAGAGTGGTATTTGATGCATAATGCAAAACGTCATCAGTAAAATCACTGAACGACATTTTTTATCCTGGACCAGTTGTACAGAGTCAACTCTTCTCAATTCATCTGCGGTTCAGGACAGAGAAATATGTGTTCACTGCGGATATTGAAAAAACGTATCGTATCAATTCATTCAGATGATTCTGTGGAGAGAGGATCCAAGTCAAGAACTAAAGTTTTATCGTTTAAAAACGGTGACTTATGGATGCACATCAGCCCCATATTTAGCGACGAAGTGTCTGGTATATTTGGCACTAAAAAACATGGAAAAATTACCGTCTGGAGCATTAGCATTAAGAAAAGACTTTTATGTTGATGATTGTCTCACAGGAGCAGACAGTTTACCGGAAACCCTACAAATAAGACAAAAGTTTCTAGAAATCCTGAGGCCGACGGGTTTCAACTTACGAAAAAGGTGTTCAAATTTCAAAGATACGATTGCTGACATCAATCTCGGTGACACACTGGAACAAACAAGTGTGAAAACATTGGGAATCATATGGACACCCAAAGAAGATCAATTATGGGGAAAGGCTCAAAGGCATACAAAAGGAATAACCAGACGAGTGGTCCTATCTGAAGTCGGTCAAATCTTCGATCCTCTAGGGCTGTTCGCACCGGTGGTGGTAAGAACGAAAATATTTCTTCAACATGTTGCTACTGAACGAACTGAGGTGAATGATGACCTGCTGACTTACATGGAGAAGCAATGGGAAGCCTAACGAGAGGATGTACAGGCTTTAAACCACATTGAAATTCCAAGGCATATTTTTGATGGCAAAGTCCCCACTACAAAGGAACTGCACACATTTGTTGATGCATCAGAAAAGGCGTATGGAGCGGCAGTTTATGTCCGATCAACATATAAAAATGGCCAAATTTCGGTCAGATTGTTGTGCGCCAAGTCGAGAGTGTCTCCCCTTGAAATGCAGACACTACCCCGGCTGGAACTATGTGCAGCTGTGCTTGGAGCTGAACTCACGGATAGAGTTCGACAGGATCTCCAAATGACAACGTGTTGAATCATTTCTCTGGTCAGACTCAACAGTAGTACTCTCTTATTAATTCACGGGCCACACGTTTGTGGCTAATCGCTTGACAAAAATACATGCAGTATCACATCCAAGGCAATGGCGTCATGTGTCTTCAGCGCTCAACGCTGATGTTCTGTCTGGAGGTATATCAGCAGTCCAGCTTAGCACACATACATTATGGTTGTATGGACCTCTATTTTGGGATGGATCACACCGTGGCTGGCCAGCACCACTTAAGCCTACAGAGCACACGATGGATACCGCTGAGAAGAAAACCAAGGTATTCAGCATGTAGGCTGCCACTGCAAACAACACGAGTGAATGGATCTATACGGTAAATCACATAAATTCATTTTACCGGCTACAGCGAATTGTGGCGTGTCTGCTACGCTTTTATCACAAGCAGAATAGAAAACCAATGACTCAGTTAGAGTTGGAAGAGTTGGACCAAGCACGAATAATAATCATCAAGCAAATTCAAGAAACAGGATTTGCATATAAATAACGACACTTAAAGAAACGACCTGATCAACCGCTGGATCGCAAAAGCACGGTGGCAATATTGCCACTAATTCTGGAACATTTAATCATACGAGTAGCAACTCGGCTACAACAAGCACCACTATCAACGGAAACAAGAAATCCATATCTCTTGCCGTATAATGAACCGGTGGTAAAAATGATACTACGGAAACTTCATGAAGAGAATCTTCATTGAGAACATGAGGCACTAAGCGGGATAGCTCAGCAAACCGATGATCCGAAGTGTGATCTAGGGCTGCGTAGCATGCACCAAGTACCGGTCTCAGTTCTTTTGTACTCACTTTAAACTCTGGCGTCAGCAATCTCTGACCTAGTGCACTCGGTCAGTAACCCAGGTAGTACGCACGAGTTTGGCATCAGTCAGTAGTTTTTGAAAAGATATAAAAAAAAAAAGAAAGAAAGGAAAAAAAAGAACAATATAAAGTTCGTGTGTGGCGTATTCGAAGCCCTAATATAGAAAAAAAGTGGCTGGCAGTGTATGTACCAACAGCAGCAGAGCAACAAGATACATAGTTGCAAAGATGAAACTGAAGAACGTGCAGTGCCAGTATAAGGAAATCTGGTGCGATATCCGGCCCGGTACCGCCTGAGCCCATAGGCCCTGGACAACTGCAGCTGAGCGACGAAACAATAAAAAATAAAACGGCGAACTTTACCCATTGGCGGACAAGCAGCAGCAAACAGGATCATCAGATAAGATATAATTTAAAATAGTTATAAGTACTACATATTTTATTATTATCATTATAAATTATATCGATATCCTATAAGACAAAAATGTTCACTAATAAGGCTGCAAAAGTGTTGGAGAAGCAGGCAGAGTTACATACCAGGCTAAGGCAGTTAGAAGCACTAGATCCTACAAACATAACTTACAAAGTTGTAGAGGAAGTAAAAGAGATAAGGAATCAATGGATACCTAATAACAAAAAATTGATCCAGTCTGCTCCAAATTTCGAGCATGATTATTTCAGAAATAAAATACATGAAGAAGCTTTAACGATAGTTGTCAAAATTATAGCCATAGGAGAGTCAGAAAAACCAGGCACTAGTAAGTCGGTGTGCGTTGAAGCGGAGGCAAACATGTCAGAGATAGTTGATGATAGCATAGGAGAGTTGCGCGAGAATGCGACCTCCAGTAATGAAAACGCTAAGGTTAACCAGAAGATAATTATGGATGGAGTCCGACAGCTCCAGGAATATTTGGAGGTAGTAGAGTTGAAGTCAACAGGCAATGGGACATGGATATTATATATTAATAAAATTAACTATTTGTGGGAGAAAGTACAGGCATGTCAAGTATTAACAAGTGATGCAAAATTAAAGAATATTATGGATGATTTACAATTTGATGTCAAAAATATATTGTCAATGCTAGAAATGAAAATGAACAATAGGGAAAATTGTAAGAGTGAGAATGTTACGGTGAGAGGCGAATTACCGGTGTTGCCAAAGATTCAGGTACCCACATTTTCTGGAGAGGCTAGAGAATGGGACCTGTTTGTGGAGTTATTTACAGAATTAATTGAAAAAGGAGAAGATTTAAGTCTTGCTCTCAAGTTTAATTATTTAAAATCCGCGTTAAAAGGGGAAGCTAAGAGCATGGTAGCTCATCTATTGTCAGGTTCAGCTGACAATTATGGTGCCGCTTGGGAACTGTTAACCAAGCGGTATGAAAATAATCGGAGGGTATTTTCCGAGCAGTTAAATCGGATCGTTGATTTACCGATGATCAACAATGAATCCGCAAAAAGTGTTAAAGGAGTGATTGACATAATTAATGAGTCAATACACTTAATTTAAATTAAAGCAAACTTGTCCGATGAAGTTGACCTGATATTCGCTCAACACATACTTCGAAAATTTGACAGAGATACTCTACAATTATATGAGAGTCAAATTAGAAAATCTAGGCAGATACAATTGCTATCTGATGTCATGGAATACTTGGAGCAAAGATATTGTTCACTAAGTGCCATGAGCAAAGAAGAGAAAAAACCGTTACAGAAAACGTCGAATTCGGTGTTCGAAGATAATTGTCCGATTTGCAAAGTTGCAGGGCATAAGGCGTATAAGTGCTATAAATTTAAAGGTTTGACACCTATGGAAAGGTATGAAATGGCCAAAAAAGTGCAGATTTGCACAAGATGCTTGAACCATTCAAGCAATAAAGTATGCACAAATGAAATGGTCTGTTCATTGTGTAGTAAGGGACACCATACCTTACTCCATTTTGAAGAAAAACAGGAGAAAGTTAATACTTGTGTAACGGCACAATCAACACTGTTGGCTACAGCTCTAATACAAGTAAAAAATGTAAATGGAGGATATAAGACTCTAAGAGCCCTTATTGATAGTGGTTTACAGAGTACCATTTTGTCTGAAGAGGCGGCTCAAATACTAAATTTACCTAAAATTAAACAATATACAGAAATAAGTGGCGTGTCTTCAATAAAATCCACAAAATCAAAATATAAAGTAAAAATAGATGTAAAGACGCGAAATCCATGGAAAGAACTTCTTAAGGTTGATGCAATTGTTTTGCCAAAATTAATGAAAGCTCTTTCGTTAAAAAAAGCAAATGTGGATATGTCAAAATGGCAATCCTACGTACTTGCTGATCCTACCTTTAATAAACCTGGTAAGGTTGATATAATAATGGGGGTAAACGTACATACCCAAATCATAAAAGAAGGAGTTACAAAGATTGATGGCCTACTAGGTCAAAATACTCAATTTGGTTGGATCGTCTCGGGATGCAACAAATCAAAGAGTAATAAATCTGTAGTGGCAACAACAATAGATGTCACAGGTTTAGAAACGCGTTGGGAAAAGAAGAAGAATGGTTGTAGTGAGGATAAATACAAGACAATTCAAAACAAACTCAACCACAAAACTCAAGAAACAAGTCCGCATTTGACTCTCCCGGCAGGACCTCACCTTAGAGGTAAGATAAAGGCTGAGGTAAAAGAAATAGTTTTTCAAAGTAATAAAGAAACAAGTTTATGTCCCCCGGCAGAACCTCAGTTTGGAGGTAAAGTAAAATCTGGGGAAGAAAAAGTATATATCCCAGAGCCAGTACAAAATGAAAATATTCAGATGGCAATGGTTAAATTAAATAATGATCATCTAAAAAATAGTGACAAAATAGATTCCGGTAACAAATTGTCCGAGTCTATAGTACAAAAAAGGCAGATATTGCAAAATGTTTATAAAGGGGCAACATTTAAACAGAATAAACGCTCAAAGTTCAGCTATCAGCGAAATGTCAAAACATTGGAGCAAAAGCCGAGAGGTAGAAGTAGTTGGTCTTCAAAGTCTCCACCATATAAAAAGGCTAGAAGTCAACACAGTAATACACATCAGGAGTGGGTAGATATCCCGAAACAAAAATTGTTCAGCATCGGCCAATATTAGTAAACCAATTTGGTAAATCATACAAATTGATAGAAAGTCAGTTTATAAGAAGGATAACATTGATTTGCTAGGGTTAACTTTTCTCATGTAGCTCGTCATGCTTCTTTAACAACAGTTATCTTACTAATGACAATATTAAAATTAATTTGTATAAGACAACTAACTACTATAAAAATAAAAACCAAAACGTCACATTTGGTGGCCCTTTGGCAGAATGTTTAAGAATAAACATCGCGTTCATCTAAAAATGGCTTCACCAAATCAGATTGAACAAAGAAATAAACAAAAATAGCTGATACAGATTCACGGCTCAAAAACCAAGCCAAATATGCATCCACACTCTGTGGAAAAGCACTTAAGATTTAACAACGGCGCAATATCAAGTCGCCAACGCTGTGCATTATATAAACAAGCATTAATATAAACATTAGAGTAAGCATTTTTAAGAACAATTGTCGCCTCTTAGAGTCTAAGAATTCTTTGATGTACACAAGACGTTTGTTAATAAAATCAGTTCATAATTTGAATTCAAGTGATGAAGATGTGTTTTTAGTTTTTGTGCGGTGCTGAAATCCTCTTCAACCAGACAACATTCATTTGGCGGACCCAACATTTGATAAGCCAGGAAAAATTCATATGCTATTGGTAGCGGATGATCACTATGCTATACTGCAACCAGAAAGAAGACGGGACAATCGAAATCGTCCAACATTACAAAATTCTGAGTCTGAAGAGACTTCATCTCCCGGGAAGTAACCAATTTCATGTCGTTAGAGCGGCGAAAGAGCCCTGACATAAAAAAGGAGTATGTGAAATTTATGTCAGAATATGAACAGCTTGGCAGGCAATGGTAGAACAATTACCCAAGAACCATTACTTTATACCGCATCACTGTGTACTAAAGCCAGAAAGTACCACCACCAAGCTAAGAGTGGTATTTGATGCATAATGCAAAACGTCATCAGTAAAATCACTGAACGACATTTTTTATCCTGGACCAGTTGTACAGAGTCAACTCTTCTCAATTCATCTGCGGTTCAGGACAGAGAAATATGTGTTCACTGCGGATATTGAAAAAACGTATCGTATCAATTCATTCAGATGATTCTGTGGAGAGAGGATCCAAGTCAAGAACTAAAGTTTTATCGTTTAAAAACGGTGACTTATGGATGCACATCAGCCCCATATTTAGCGACGAAGTGTCTGGTATATTTGGCACTAAAAAACATGGAAAAATTACCGTCTGGAGCATTAGCATTAAGAAAAGACTTTTATGTTGATGATTGTCTCACAGGAGCAGACAGTTTACCGGAAACCCTACAAATAAGACAAAAGTTTCTAGAAATCCTGAGGCCGACGGGTTTCAACTTACGAAAAAGGTGTTCAAATTTCAAAGATACGATTGCTGACATCAATCTCGGTGACACACTGGAACAAACAAGTGTGAAAACATTGGGAATCATATGGACACCCAAAGAAGATCAATTATGGGGAAAGGCTCAAAGGCATACAAAAGGAATAACCAGACGAGTGGTCCTATCTGAAGTCGGTCAAATCTTCGATCCTCTAGGGCTGTTCGCACCGGTGGTGGTAAGAACGAAAATATTTCTTCAACATGTTGCTACTGAACGAACTGAGGTGAATGATGACCTGCTGACTTACATGGAGAAGCAATGGGAAGCCTAACGAGAGGATGTACAGGCTTTAAACCACATTGAAATTCCAAGGCATATTTTTGATGGCAAAGTCCCCACTACAAAGGAACTGCACACATTTGTTGATGCATCAGAAAAGGCGTATGGAGCGGCAGTTTATGTCCGATCAACATATAAAAATGGCCAAATTTCGGTCAGATTGTTGTGCGCCAAGTCGAGAGTGTCTCCCCTTGAAATGCAGACACTACCCCGGCTGGAACTATGTGCAGCTGTGCTTGGAGCTGAACTCACGGATAGAGTTCGACAGGATCTCCAAATGACAACGTGTTGAATCATTTCTCTGGTCAGACTCAACAGTAGTACTCTCTTATTAATTCACGGGCCACACGTTTGTGGCTAATCGCTTGACAAAAATACATGCAGTATCACATCCAAGGCAATGGCGTCATGTGTCTTCAGCGCTCAACGCTGATGTTCTGTCTGGAGGTATATCAGCAGTCCAGCTTAGCACACATACATTATGGTTGTATGGACCTCTATTTTGGGATGGATCACACCGTGGCTGGCCAGCACCACTTAAGCCTACAGAGCACACGATGGATACCGCTGAGAAGAAAACCAAGGTAGGCTGCCACTGCAAACAACACGAGTGAATGGATCTATACGGTAAATCACATAAATTCATTTTACCGGCTACAGCGAATTGTGGCGTGTCTGCTACGCTTTTATCACAAGCAGAATAGAAAACCAATGACTCAGTTAGAGTTGGAAGAGTTGGACCAAGCACGAATAATAATCATCAAGCAAATTCAAGAAACAGGATTTGCATATAAATAACGACACTTAAAGAAACGACCTGATCAACCGCTGGATCGCAAAAGCACGGTGGCAATATTGCCACTAATTCTGGAACATTTAATCATACGAGTAGCAACTCGGCTACAACAAGCACCACTATCAACGGAAACAAGAAATCCATATCTCTTGCCGTATAATGAACCGGTGGTAAAAATGATACTACGGAAACTTCATGAAGAGAATCTTCATTGAGAACATGAGGCACTAAGCGGGATAGCTCAGCAAACCGATGATCCGAAGTGTGATCTAGGGCTGCGTAGCATGCACCAAGTACCGGTCTCAGTTCTTTTGTACTCACTTTAAACTCTGGCGTCAGCAATCTCTGACCTAGTGCACTCGGTCAGTAACCCAGGTAGTACGCACGAGTTTGGCATCAGTCAGTAGTTTTTGAAAAGATATAACAAATAAAAGAAATTCAAAAACAAATAAAAGAAATTCAAAAACAAATAAAGGAAATTCAAAAAATTGGCTTCACTGTCGTGGCGTTTATCAGTGTAAAAGAATAGGTATATTGGAAATAAAAATTAACTATTGATAAACACTAAACAAAAAGGCGACTTCGATTTATTTCTTATTCTTATTTGTGCTACACTTGACCAATTTAAGGAACGAGTCGGAGCGTTCCCTGTCTTTGACAAAATAAATAAACTCCCACCGGGTCAAGTACTAGTACAAATAAGTACTTTTTTTTCTTATTCTTATTTGTGCTACACTTGACCACTTTAAGGAACGAGTCGGAGCGTTCCCTGTCTTTGACAAAATAAATAAACTCCCACCGGGTTAAGTACTAGTACAAATAAGTAAGTACATAAGAATATAAAAGAACATGGAGGAGTTTTATAAGCAGCAGACAGAACGAACGAACAGGCAATTCAGGCCTTCATTCGGAATAGCAAAAAGGATTCTATCGCCAGGAAAACGAAGCCTTATTTCGAGGAGAAACTTGAGCTCCTGGAATACATGTGGGAGAACTTCGAGAAAAATCAAAAGTCATGCCAACAGAAGATGACTACTTTGTAACCGACTACTTCAGCAAAATGAAGGCGGTTGTAACTAATACAGTGGAAGATTGGAAGGACCATTTGGCAAAGATACAACTAGAGAGGCAAGCTCGCCAACGAGAGAAAGAGCAAGTCATGATCAAACCACTGATCCGCATGCAAACTGCGCTGCTGGATTCATTGTCCAGGACATTAAGACAAATAGTGCCTGAAGAAAAAATGAAATACAATTCGGTAGTCGACAAATTATGGATGCAAGTTGAAGAAATCCATTATGAGATTCATCGGCTAGTTGAAAATCCAACCGAAGCCGGATATAATATAACTACGTTTGTGGCCGCAGAAAATGCAATACAGAAGTTCTGTGTGGCACCAGCAGAAAATGTAGTGATTACATGCGGTTAATGCAAACGATACAATCATTGCAACTACACAAAATTCCCATCCAAAATTTGATGTGGATTATCTGAAATGGCAACAATTTCATGACATCTATAAAAAGGTGGTTCATGAGTCAAATGTATCTACAATAGAGAAAATGTGGTAAAATCAAACCTTTCTGGAGAAGCAGAGAGATTGATACGTCAATTGGAATTAACAGAAGCCAATTACAACACTGTTTGGTCAGTGCTTGTCTCAGTCCAACACCAGGGACTTGCATGAGGTAAAGGATTTCCTATCATTCTTGGAACAGCGCTTTCTAACATTCGAGGCGATCGGGAAATCAAAAAAAAGAAAACGCAGCATTGAAAAACTAAGCCAAAGGAAGACATGCGCAACAGCATCTGGGACAAATAGTACATTCTGCGAAAAAGCAAAGCACAAACTCTTCCAATGTGAAAAGTTCAAAATCAAATCCGCAGCAGAGCGGCTTAATTGGGTTCAGAGACACAAATTGTGTGTCAATTGCTTCAAGCCGGACCATATGACAAAAAATTGCTATTGGTGGGGATGCTTTAAATGCGATAAAGTACATAACACAATGTTGCATTTAGAAACAGGCAATCAAGTTGCTACGACTGCTTCTGCAGCTTCTGCGTATGGAATTGGCAACAAATACACCCTGTTGGCAACGGCCAAGGTAGTGGTAAGAGGGATCAATGAAAGGAAAGGAGAATTTCGAGCACTTCTGGATAGCGGCTCACAAGTAAATCTCGTCTCAGAGAGACTTGTAAAAAAGTTATCGTTAAAAATTAACGAGACTCATGTGCACATAGATGGAGTGGATGGTCAACCACAGATAAGCAAGGCGCGAGTAAGCTTGGTTGTAAGGTCAAGATACAACAAACTCACAATGCTAATTGAGGCATTTGTATTGCCACACATAATAGGTGACCAACCCACTGAACAAATAACGCGGAAAGTCACATTACCAGACAACATTCAATTAGCGGACCCAACATTTGATAAACCAGGAAAAATTGATATGCTATAGGGTGCTGATGATCACTATGCTGTACTGCTACCATAAATAAGACGGGGCAATCGAAACAGTCCAACATTCCAAATGTAGAGTTTGAATGGATTGTTGATGGCGGAGTTACTCTGTCAACATCAGCTTTAATCCTATGTATGGTAGGCATTACCAATTCAGGAGAAAAATTTTGTCAGCTAGACACACTAGAGCCAATGAAAAGGTACAGGAGTCCGGAGGAAAAGTATTGGGAAGAATTCTTCCCCGATAACCGGCTAGCGGTGGCTGACAAGCTTTACAATAGTAAAGCTTCCATGTGTTGAAAAGGCTGCATAGAGTGGCGAATGAGCCTTGACATAAAAAAGGAGTATGTGAAACTTATGTCAGATATTATGAACAGCTTGGATATATGAAGCAGGTATTGGTGGACAAATTTTCCGAGAACCATTACGTTATCCCGCATAACTAAAGTACCGCCACAAGGCTAAGGGTGGTATTTTATGCATCATGCAAACCTTTATCTGGAAAAACTCTGAACACCATTTTATATTCTGGACCAGTTACACAAAGTCAGCTCTTCTTAATTCTACTGCGGTTCAGGACACACAAACATGTGTTCACCGCGGATACTAAAAAAATGTATCGACAAGTATGTATAAAGCCTAAAGATCAATTCATTCAGAAATTGTGTGTGGGGAGGATCCAAATCAAAAATTAAAGTTTTATTGTTTGATAATGTTGACAAGAGAAGACCTGTGTAAAATACTTGAAGAAGTAAGACTTGCTGGAAATACCAAGTATCTTACCGGAATAGGCGATTGGTCAATTCAATACTGAGTAGTCGGTTTATATACCGTCAAGACAACATTCAATGTAGCTAAACAATACGAGTTGGAGTTAATGGCGATTATTGGAAACGACGTATTCGACAAAGTACAGGGAGATATGAGATAACACCAGACGAAGAGTGTATTGAAATATTTCAGGGTATGTGCGTAAAAGAAATTGTCGCTGATAATGAAGAATAAATGAAAGTCTATTTAGATCACTTGCGTCAATCGCTAAAGGATACAGTAATAAGTTTGAACCGCCACAGAAGTGCATAAAATCACAAACAGAATTGAAAACCATTTTTGGAAATGATAGGAACTCATAATCACCCAAGCAGGCCATCTTACGCAGATAAATTAATAATAGAGAAACAAGTGCACCAATAGCTAGATGAAGGACTAATAGTAACGAGTTTTTCGGAATATTTATTTATTTATTTATTGAATTATTTTACGCCAACTAACATAACAATCGACGAAAAAGCTAATTTAAAAAACAGATAACAATTAATTGAAGAAAGTAACACGGTGGAGATATTTTATAAGCACAAGGTGCCAGCTATGCTCCGATTCACAGCCTGATCGTGAATTACTAAAAAATATAGAGCGAAGAGAAGAGACAGAAAAATGAGGTGAGATAAGGTGAGAAAGGATGTTAAAAGATTGGCAAAGAACACGAAAAGGTTCGTAAAGAGAGTAGTTAGTCAGACATCTACTAAGGTGAATAGGAAAAAAGTTTCTGGTCCGACGTAAGGGCGCACAAAACTATAGAGTATCTAGTAGATAAGTAGAAATGACTTCACCGTTCAATAATTTATGGAGAAAGATAACCCCTAAATAAAAGTTTTGGGTCAAAAATAACACCTAAGTCTTTGAATGATGGTGCACAATCTAACAGAACAGACTTAATAGAGTAATGAGCTAGGAACGGAGACAAACGACTGAAAGTGATAAAAGAGCACTTAGAGGCATTAAAGTGTAATTTATTAACGTGGCACCAATCACAGAACGCATCGAGATTTGATTGCAAGTTCAGTTGGAAAGAAGGATCATTATAGGAATAACAAATCTTGACGTCATCCGCAAACATGAGCACGCGTGAATGAGCTAAGGCCAAAGGCAAATCATTTATAAACAATGTAAATAACAGTGGGCCCAGAAAACTGCCTTGGGATACACCTGACGTAACTCGAACAGTTTTAGATATCGAGAAACGAAAAGACACCTTTTGGGTGTCCAATAAGATACGAATTTAACAAAGCAAATTGTTTTGGGGAAAAACCCATGATTTTTCGCGAGAAGCATAGAATGATCAACCGTGTCGAAAGCCTTACTAAACTCAGTATAAATAACATCAGTTTGACACTTTTTACGGAATGGTGTACAATGGTAGTCAATTCTAAAAGGTTGGTAAGCGACGAACGACCTTTTATGAAGCCATGCTGACAAGGAGAAATAGTGGTTCTGGATAGGCGATGAAGGAAAGACGTAATAATTTTTTCAAACAGCTTAGGTATTGCCGAAAGTTTGGCAATGCCACGGTAGTTAGAAACATCCGATTTGCTAACCTTTCTAAAAAGCGGAATAATAAAAGACTCCTTTCAAATATCAGGAAAGCTACAAGTCTCACTCGATGTAAAGAATAACCGAAATAAAGGCTTAAATAGGGAAATCGAACACATTTTAAGGATGCAACTAGGTATATTATCAGGCCCGGGAACAAAGGAAGACGTCATAGATGACAAGCTAGAGATAATACAATCTTCAGTCAATCTAGCAGTCTGGTCATTAAGTCTGAAGGTGGAAGGTGCTACATTAGAGCTTCTTTTGGAATTGACAAGGTTGTAAAATCTTCAGGGTTTCTTATAAAATTCAACCTTACAGAGAATAATATATTTATTGTAGCATTGAGTATTTAAAAGACAAAATTGAGATTTGGCTATACAATAATTTGCATAGTCAAGTCTCGAATCAGTTTTTTTAAATCTTTTAAAATATCTCGATATAATGTTACGGAGATTAGAGGCTACGTAGGCTACGTGTGATCCAGACATGCGCGCTGGAGACGGTAGAGACATTCACATAAGGAACGCATTTATCAATTAGAGAATTAAGAGCAGAGTAGAAAAACTTCACTGCACAATCTATATCGCAGCACTCAAATAGAAATGACCAATCAAAAGAGAAAATAAGGCTGTTAAGAAGATTGAAATTTGTTTTACGAAAACATCAACGACGAGAATTTGAGATGTTATTAAATGAATTAGTAACGGAATTGTAAGAAATAGTAGGGTGGTAGGTGGTAGGGTGATAAGGATCTTCAGGTTTCACTAGGAGCTGTGTTTGTGTATGATCAACAATTTCAACGATAATTTTGGCAAAGATGAAAGCGGAGCTCGAGGTGCGGAACCACGGGACAATGCGGAACGTGGTGGCTCGCACGGTAGGGATGAGGCCATTGACCTGGCATCGCCCTACGTGTCCGAGGAGGAGTCCGACGACGATGGGCCGGATATGATGAATCGCCGCCTCCTCGGACGATGAGGACGAAGAAGACAGCGGATATATGACGGAGGAGAGTAAGGCGGAGTCAGCAGTGACAATCCAACGCCGGAAGGACGAGATAGATGAAGATGAAATGTGGAGTTAGCTGGACGAGGCGTTCCAGATGATGGAGCAAGAAGAGCTGGAGGAGGAGCTGAACAGCGGACGAAATGGGCCGGCAGAAGTCGAATCATAATATGGGCGGGGCAAATTAGACATAGGATTCGAATATCGCAGGGGTCAGTTAGGGTATTTAGGGAAAAAGGGGTATAATAAAAGGGAAATATATTAACTAGAAATAAGAAAAGATGCGGAACGGGCCAGAATAATAGAAAAAAAGGAGGAAAATCACACCAAAGAAAAAAGTATAATGGAAAAGATGCCCTAATCCGCCAACATAAACGAAAAGATACTTAGTAATCGCCAACAAGAAAATATGCCAAGCGGCCAATAAAAGATGCGAGCATTATCGGTGCCCAATAGAAAGACAGGCATAGCAAAAAAAAAAAAACACATACAAACACATACGTTATGGAAAGATAAAAGTCGGTGCCTAATGGCAACTGATAGGAGTGGAAATATATGCACAAGAGAAGAACAAAAAATAGGAACAAAACAAGCACAAGCACGATAAAACATTATATAAGTTCCCATGCTTAGCTGGGGCTTCTAACCACGTCCTTCTTTTGGTTTCAAGGATATTGTTCCGTGGACTCAAGGTTTTTCACTTGTATTGATAGAAAACACACTAGGGTCTTAAACGTTATAAGAATAGTTTATGTCGCAGAAAATACCATTTTATTTATATTTAGGCTATATTACCGAAAAATACCATTTCTGTTCATGAATCTAGTATATAAGTCAATTATCATTTTTGTTGTGAAAAGAGATGGTCACACTCTATATAAAACCGATGGCGAAGAAAAACGTGCCTAAAAGAATAAAACAATAAAGCTCTCTAAAAAATATATAATAATAAAAAACCACGGCCAACATAAAATTGGTCCTTCGAGCCGGATCATTAAGGCGCATAATATAGTCCACAATAGTTAAAAAAAAAAAAGTGGAGTAGGCCAAAAGTGTTAGTAAAGAAATTGGAGGCGTTGAAGTCGCAAGAATTGCGCGACGTTCATTTCGCCATATATACAAAATTTGTTAGAGATAATTTCGTGAAGCG
The DNA here is from genome assembly GCF_018151085.1 of Drosophila tropicalis. Classification (NCBI taxonomy): domain Eukaryota; kingdom Metazoa; phylum Arthropoda; class Insecta; order Diptera; family Drosophilidae; genus Drosophila; species Drosophila tropicalis. Next base: position 1,307,594 of record NW_027173482.1, read on the forward strand.
CGAACTACTAAAATTCAAGGGTTTACCTTACGATTCCAAAAAGAGGCTGCAACACATCTACTGCATCTTTTGCAACGAGTATGCCAATTCCTAGAAATTTCGCCGCAAGAAGGGATAGACTGTACCGAGATGGCCTCAAAAATTTATGACGCCATTTCGTACGAAACTTTAGGAAAATCAAGCGGGAACGTCATACAAGCATCAAACGCGAACCAGTCCGAGAACCAGTTCGAAAACATGAACCAGTTGGAAGTACTAAGGGAAATAGAAGCCGTCGATGTAGAAAACGTGGAACTTCAAGACGAAATCTCAAAAAGGAAATATTGATGCTTGGTGTAAAAAGACAGCTAAGCAAAGCCTGAACTGGTGGCGCTTCTGCTGACGTCATCGAAGAGCATGAATATGAAATACAACAGCTGTCATTAGAGGTGAAAGTTCTGAACGCAGTTCATAAAATCGGGGAGCGAGTGTCAGTATTCTGGAGAAGAGGATGTATATCGTCTCGATAAGTCACTGAAAGGGGCAGCGCGAGTTATGAAACCAATCAAAGTCGCACAAACAAATAACATAATTATACAAAAAGCCAAAGCTGAACAAACAAATAAGCCTATGCATGGGAATGTTGATAACGACGAGATCAGCATAATCATGCAGAAGTACTTGAACCAAAATCAAATTTCAAAAGCATAAACAACAGAAGCGTCGCCGTCGCTCCCGTTGCAAATGCTCGATCAGCAATTTATGAAACAAACGAAATGGGCATTTGCATATGCCAAAGAAAATCATATTTTTAGTCTTAAGATTCAATTGTAACCAGACAGAAGTCGAAGTTAAAAACTAATAAAGAAACTCACAATATCTAAAGATATCCAGTGAACAAAAATCGTTTAATTCTGCAAAATTTAAATCAAAATTTAAATCAAAATTTAAATAAATAAATAAAGATATCTAAAGATATCTAGTGACTAAAATTCGTTCTTTCAACGAATATAATTGGCGCAGTCGAAATCGGACAAATACGTTCAGAATTAACCAAAGTTAATCTGCGAGAAATTTTTTTAATTTAAACCACAATGGAAGCAGAGATGGATAATTTAAGAGCAGCATTGCTTCAACAAGAAGGAGAGTTGAACCTATTAAGGCAACAAAATCAACAACAACAACAACAACTGCAACAACAACAGCAACAACAACAACAACAACCATTCCAGTGGCTGTCAAACAAAGATATCATCCAGCAGTTTCGCCAGCTAAGGCAGCTCGACGACCAACATGATGTATTGGCTTTTATAAAATCTGTGGAGTTCCTCATGACATTATGCCAGGGAAACGCATTGCTGATCCAGTTTGGCACTAGCATCGTCGCTAACGAAAAGGTGTCGGGAACAGCAGCAAATTTCATCAGACAATTGGGGATGGAGCCTAGCTGGGACCAAATGAAGACCAAACTGATGGAGCAAATGCGACCCAGGATGACCTACGAGGACGTATTCGATAGATGCAGATTCATCAAAGTGAGTAGTTTAAGAGATTTGTTCCAGGAGTTTGAGAAAGCAAAGTGCGAAATAAATAAAATATATATGTTCGACGAATCCAAACCAGCCATGTATGAAAATGATAAAGTAGATAGAGATTTGTTAAACATGTTAATGAATAAAATAGACACTCCATTCAGGATTCATGTCGATCAGGGCATATCTATGCATGCTTTACAAACGAAATATTCAAATATTAAAGCACTGGACGATCCCAGAGCTATCTTACAGAGGTATAGGAAAAATTCGAACAATACCTATAACAAACAGGGTAACACTAACGCTAACACCAACACTAGCACCACTCATAAAAACGCAACCCAGAATAATCAGTTTGCTAGTAATAATAACAATACCAAACAGAATCAAGGTGGCCAACCAAACACCAATAATAACGCCAGCCCACCTCGGAGTGACCAAGTCAACCAACAGTCGTATAACAGGTCACAACCCACCCAAAATCCAAATTCTAAACCTAACTATAACAACAAGGGTAACAGCTCAAGACAGACAAGAATGTCTCATATGAGCGTTGACACTCAAAAGAATGATCCCACACCCATGGAGATTGGGACTTTAGAAGAAAAACAGGCAGAAGAAGAAGAGGAAGAACAGGTAAATTTTTTGATTCCTTGCCTAGAGCATCCTTACCCATAATAGTGTGGACAATAGGAAAAGAAAAAATTAAATGCTTAGTCGACACTGGTGCGACGACAAGCATCTTAAAATCAAAAATTCTCGAATTTCAATACCCCAAAACAGAACTCACCAAACCATGCTCTTATAAAACTCTTAACGGCATTAACGTCGTGAAATACACCGTAACAACACCACTTCCAAAAGAGATACCCTACTCGGGGACACTACAGTGGAATCTTATAGATTTCTCAAACAAAAATTTCTCGGCAATAATAGGCCAAAATTTCTTAAAAGCCTTCAATGCTCAAATCAACAACACAGAGCGATATGTACAATTACTCGATAGAAAATTTTATTTTTTGGATTACGAATACCCAGAAGCCATGCACAATGCTTGTGCTCTGCAACCCGTGAACAAAGAAGAAATACGAGATCGCTTCAACCTCGCTCATTTAAATGACGAGGAACGTCGAGCCGTCGAAACCCTATTAGCGGAATCTGACGACTTATTTTTTCAAGAGGGGGACGTTTTGTCAGCAACAAACAAGATTTCCCACGAAATAATTACCACAGTGGATAAGCCTTTATATTCTAAAATATATAGATATCCCCAAATACATGAAAAAGAAATAAATAGACAGATAAAGGAAATGCTTGAGCAGAACATAATAAAAAAGAGTAACTCACCCTACAACAGTCCCTTATGGATCGTCGAGAAAAAACTCGATAATTCAGGGTCAAAAAAGTTCAGAATCGTCATCGATTACCGTAAATTAAACGAATTCACGGTCGATGACAGATTTCCAATCCCTAATCTAAACTCTCTATTGGATAAATTAGGTAGATCCCAATATTTCACAACCCTCGATCTGGCGAAGGGTTTTCACCAAATTCTCGTAAGAGAGGAAGACAGACCAAAAACGGCATTTTCAACACCGTCAGGTCACTATGAGTTTGTCAGAATGCCGTTCGGACTAAAAAATGCTCCATCGACATTTCAGAGGCTCATGAATGAAGTCTTGAAAGACCATATTAATGACAACTGTGTCGTCTACATGGACGACATATTAATTTTTAGCACTTCCCTTCAGGAACATATGACCACCCTAAGGAAGATATTTAGAACCTTGAAGGAAGCAAATTTGAAAATTCAAGTAGATAAGTGTGACTTCCTTAAGAAAGAAACACAATTTCTTGGCCACATCCTGACCACTCACGGTATTAAACCGAACCCAGACAAAGTAAATATTATACAAAATTTAAAATTACCTAAAACAGCAAAACAGATTAAATCATTCCTGGGAATGACAGGATTTTACAGAAAGTTCGTTAAGGATTATGCAAAAATAGCATTCCCTATGTCAAGGTATCTGAAGAAAAACGAGACGATCAACACTAATGACCCAAGCTATATAGCTGCATTCGAAAAGTTGAAGACACTAGTTACAAACAGTCCAGTCCTACGATACCCAAATTTTTCCAAGAAATTCACTGTCACTACAGACGCCAGTAATTTCGCGGTGGGAGCAGTGCTATCGCAAGAGAGCCACCCAATCGCATATGCATCCCGAACATTAAATCAACATGAATGCAACTACTCGACTATAGAGAAAGAGCTTCTAGCCATAGTGTGGGCCGTAAAGTACTTTCGACCGTATGTTTATGGTAGAGAATTCGACCTCGAGAGCGATCACCAACCCTTAAAATGGCTGATGGCTAAATATACGGGCAAAGATATAAGCCCAAGACTGCAGAGATGGCTCATTAATCTAGGGGAGTACAATTTCCATATAGAATACATAAAAGGAAAAAATAATAATATTGCCGATTTTTTGAGTAGGATTAAAGAAGACGAAATTAACCTAATGGAGGTCGAACCAACAGACGAAGAAGACAACAAATCCCTGACTGAAACGGTTCACTCTAAAGAAGAGGATCAGGGCTTTAACATGTCCATACTAGAAACGGCAGTCAACAGATTCAAAACACAAATAATTTTCACAGAAAAGAAACCCAACACCATAGTACAAGTGTTTGGCAGAAAGAGAGTTTATATTAGCAAAGAAGACTTGGAAAACAACCAAGCAGTAAACATCCTCAGACGAGAAATAACAGCAGGAAAGATAGGAGTTTTTTCACACCTAAGCGACCATGAATTCTACCAATTTCAAAAGATATTGACAAAGGAATACACTTCCAATCCAAAAGTAAGGTTCGTAAAATGTACCAGGTTCGCTACAGACATAGAGTCTGAAGATGAGTTGCACACCCAAATAGCTCTGTTTCATAAAAACGAGAGTGGCCATTGCGGGATAGTTGCTACCTATCAGAAACTTAAACTTAAAATTTACCATCCCAATCTAAAAACACATATCCACAGAATAATAAATAATTGTGACGTTTGCAGTGGTGGGAAATATGATAGGAAACCCATTAAAAACAACTTCCATCTAACAGAAACACCAAAAACCTGCAACGAGATAATACATGTGGACACATATGTGAATTCAAAACAATCTTTCATAATATTCATTGATAAATTCTCAAAACACGCCACTTGCTTGCCACTGACCGATAGAAATAGTATCACAATAGTAGAACACATTCAACAGTTCTTGTCCATTAAAGGGAAAGTACAGAAATTTGTCTTCGACAACGAATTCAATAGCTTGAACGTCAGGGAATTCCTGGAAAAAGAAGGCATAGAATACCACTTAACAAAGCCAAATAGTCATACTGGCAATAGCGATGTCGAAAGACTTAATAATACATTGACAGAGAAAATTCGTACACTAAATATAGAAGAGAAAAGACCTATAATTGAACAAATGGCCAGAGCTGTATACTTTTACAACAATACACACCACACCACCACAAAGTCTACACCATTCGAAGTACAAAACCATAAAGTCGATCACAAAGAATTATATGACAGAATGTCAGCACAAAAAGCTGAAAAAATATCAAAACTAAACAAAAACAGGGAAACTTACATAGAAACCAGAACAGAAGGATTTATAAAAAATTACAAAAACTTAAGACACAAGGAAGAACCCAAATTTAGGAAAACAAAATTACAAAACATCCATACAACAAACATTAAAAGACCTACAAAATTTTCAGATAACGTTGACACTCCTCATCATGTACCTGTTGCCAACACTGTCGACGGCAATGATCAACATAACCCCGATCCAGGCTGAAACCGGATTCATATCGCTGGGGGAAAGTACGGTGGAGCTGGTTAGCGAGTTCAAAATGGTCCTACATATAATAAGTCCAGAAGAAATATTAGAATTAACCAACATAATCCAGAATAATACGAAAATTCTGGTTAAGAAAGACAGGCATAGGCTAGATACAGAGATAGAAACTATAAAAATCAAAATAAGATCCATAACCCCAAATTCGCTAGCAAGACAAAAACGCGGCCTTATCAACGCAATAGGAAAAGCTCAGAAGTGGCTCACCGGTCTCATGGATGATGACGACAGGGAAACCATTATGAATCATCTCCTTAATAACCAAGAAAACCAAAATAACATAATTAACAATATTAACAAACAAGTAAACATAAATAACGACTTACAAAATTCTATTAACACACTTAAAGAAGTAATATTGGATGACAGGGAAAAAATAACCAAAACCCTTAACAACATTGAGACATATAATACCATGCTCAGAACAGACATAATGTATCATGACCAGCTGTTGAAGTTGAAATTTTTGCATGATAAAGTAGACACCATCTTGGACACAATAGCGTCAGCCAAATATAACCTCTTTCACCCCTCAATACTAACGAACAAAGAGTTTATACTCTATAATATAGATTTTTACAAAATTAAATTAATTCGCATGGGAGTCATGACCTATGACACTAATATAATCATAGCAATCAAAATACCAACTAACATAATAACTACCACAGTATTCCTAATAACCCCACTAACTAATCAGAAGAACAAAAGAATCGACATGAGTCCCGAAAGAGTAATAAAAATAGAGAACAAAACTTATACATACGAAGAACAGAAAACAATAAATGAACTCAAGCTTAGCTCTAACTGTATAATTAAAAGAAATTGTAAAATGATAGAAGATGTAGAATTTAAGACAAAATTAATAAACGAAGGTACATTGTTAATAAGTAATGCACAAGATAATGAAATTCAATACAATTGCAACAATACCACCAATAGCGAAATATTAAGAGGAAACTTCCTCATAGAATTCACAAATTGCACAGTCCTCATAGACGAAACATACTACAAAAATAACCAAGAAATTTATATACAATCATTTGCCAATGAAGAAGAAGAGGAAAACTCATTTAACTTTACCGAAAAGCAGACGTTTAAAGATATCGTATTAAAAGAAATAGAAAACACAAAAACAATTAAAGAAATAAAAATACAAACAATAGTTTCCAACAGTTTTGGCATAGTATCAATTACTCTTGTACTCCTCTTCATAGGAATATATTCCTATAACAAGTGTAAAAGAGGAATCCAGGAGAATCCCTCATCAAAGGGGGGAGGAGTTATGAAACCAATCAAAGTCGCACAAACAAATAACATAATTATACAAAAAGCCAAAGCTGAACAAACAAATAAGCCTATGCATGGGAATGTTGATAACGACGAGATCAGCATAATCATGCAGAAGTACTTGAACCAAAATCAAATTTCAAAAGCATAAACAACAGAAGCGTCGCCGTCGCTCCCGTTGCAAATGCTCGATCAGCAATTTATGAAACAAACGAAATGGGCATTTGCATATGCCAAAGAAAATCATATTTTTAGTCTTAAGATTCAATTGTAACCAGACAGAAGTCGAAGTTAAAAACTAATAAAGAAACTCACAATATCTAAAGATATCCAGTGAACAAAAATCGTTTAATTCTGCAAAATTTAAATCAAAATTTAAATCAAAATTTAAATAAATAAATAAAGATATCTAAAGATATCTAGTGACTAAAATTCGTTCTTTCAACGAATATAATTCGCGTAAGAAGGTTGACATTTTGTTAATGTCGGCCAAGGAGCCATCGAAAATTCTAGCCATTTTGGACAACATATACGGAGCTCCCGAAAATGTGGCGTTCGAACTGATGGCAAAAGCACAGGAAACAAAATATGTAAAGGAAATTGGAGAATTTCCCGAGTTCAACTGCTCTGTTCAAAATATCAATTCAGCGCTGGAGTTTGTACAATGCAAGTTCATCGATACACAAAAGTTGCTAATTGGGCGGCTAGATAAAATTTTCTTCGAGAATGGGGATCATTTTTAACCGGTCGAAAATTAAGGGCTGCAGAATGTAATTTTGAAATATTTGCTGAATGGACGCAGGAGCAGTCGAGATTGTATCATGTATATGTTTCTATAAGAAAATAATTACAATCAATAACGTAGATAATGAAGCACAAAAGAAATTCGGATTACAAATTCAATCACAAAAGGTTACACAAACTCGCTCAACCAGCAAGTGTTTTATTTGTGATGAGGACAAGCATTCCCTTGATAAATGTAGTAAATTCAGAAAAGCAGAAGTGAAGAAACGGTGGGATTACGCAAGCACAAGTAACGCCTGCTTCACATGCCTAAAATTTCATAAGGGACAATGCAATAATCGTGAGCAATGCAAGATCGACAACTATGAACGATATCATCATCGCTTACTACATAAGGAAAAACAACCTCATTTACAATCCTTGCCGCAATCTATTAGCGCATGCATTCAAGAAGTCCAAGAAGCAGCGATTCTTAAAATGTTACCAGTTATATTACGTGGTCCAACTGGTGAAAAAGAAATTCTGGCTTTTCTCGACGATGGGAGCACAACAACAATGTTGGATATTAATGTAGCACGTGAGGTCGGAATAATTGGGAAACCTGAACCGTATTGCTTTGGATGGACTGAAGGAATCTCTAGATATGATGAAACTTCAGAAATCGCAGATATTGCTATTACTGGCGATAGCAAAATTCAGAAGCTTGAAAATGTACGTCTTATCAAGGATTTGAATTTACCAACTCAACGAATCGATTACGAAGCTATACAAAAATGGCAAAATTGAACTCGATTCGGAATCTTCAGCCTCATTTCCTCTTTGGACAACGACATGCAATACTTCTTACAACTCAAAGCATACTAAATGTAGATCCAAAGGGTCTGATTATGGCAAAAACCAAGCTCGGATGGCACACACGGTCCGATAAAAGCAAAAGTAAGAGAAGCTGACTTTGTATGCTGCCACATCGAGGATGAACATCTGGGCGATATGCTTAAAAACCAATTTAGCATAGAAGGATTTGGTGTCTGTAAACCAGCAACGGACAAAACTAAATCAACTGAAGAAAAATTGGCTATTAGCAAGATATCCTTATCTATAATAAGAGTAAATGGACAATATCAGGTAAACTTACCCTGGAAAAGCGACATGGTGGAACTCCCCGATAGTCGCCAAATGGCAGAACAAAGACTAAAATGTTTAGAAAGGAAGCTGAACAGAAACAGCGAACTAGCGCGAGCATACCAAAAGGAAGTGGAGAAGCTACTCAAGAATGGTTATGCGAAAATAGTCACTAATGTCAACTTGGTTAAGTCCCCAAAACTGTGGGAAAAGTTCGAGTAGTGTTCGACGCAGCAGCTATTTGTAATGGCACTTCCTTAAACGAAAATCTACTGACTGGGCCGGATTGGCTTTCATCAATCGTAGGAGTGCTAATAAGATTTAGATTAAACACAATAGCCTTTGCTGCAGATATTAAAGAAATGTTCAACCAGGTAAAAATCGCCAAAGAAGATGCAGTCTCACAATGCTTTTTATGGAGAAATATGAATACCCAAATACCACTAACAGTCTCCTCACCATTTATAGCACAATTTGTAAAAAACCACAATGCAGCGATACATTGTGAGGCACCAAAAGCAGCTCAAGCCATCATTGAAAACCATTACGTCGACGACTATCTGGATTCAAAAGCAACAGTTCGCGAAGCTGTTGAGATAATTCATGCAGTAATTAAAATACTCGTAGCGGGACATTTTCAAATTCGAAATTTTATTTGTAATAATCATGATGTCTTACAGGGAATACCCGAAGATCTACGTGGTCCGTTAACACGGATTCGATTGGGCGAAAAAGGAGACATATCTTAAAAGGTTCTCGGCAAGATTTGGGACGCACAAAGAGACATATTTATTTTCTCAACAACTACAATGCACAGCATAAGCGAGGATATACTGAAGGGAAGAAGGATGCCTACAAAAAGAAAGGTGCTTGCAGCAGTCAACTCAATATATGATCCCTTGGGAATGGTGACTCCAGTAACAATAAAGGTCGGATCTTGGTGCGTAGTATTTGGAAACTTGGAATTGGATGGGATGATGTGATTTAAGGCGACCCTGTCAAAAATGGCAAGAGTGGTTAAACGATCTGAAAAGACTACATGATGTTAGTATACTAAGATGTTACTCCCAAGACTTATCTATTGCTACGAAAGTCGAACTACACTGCTTTTGCGACGCTAGCAGTAAAGCATACGCTGCAGCAGCATATATTCGAGTAAGTTACAAGGGTGCAGAAGCCGCAACAAAATATGACGTCATGCTTATAGCATCTCGGGCTCGAGTCTCACCTTTGAAACATGTTACGATTCCAAAACTTGAAACATTGGCAGCTGTGATGGGATGCAGACTGGCGGAAACTATTAAAAACGAAATGCATCTAAAATTTGATTTAAAATTTTTCTGGACAGACTCCCAAACAGTGATTTCATGGATAAACAGTAACGAAAGGCTGCAAGTTTTCGTAGCCAACAGAATAAGCTAAATATGCGACAAGAGGGCAGAATGGAATTGGGTTCCAACCATGGAAAACATTGCTGACATCATAACAAGAGATTCGCACATAATAGTTGCCACAGACATTTGGCAACAAGGTCCAGCCTTTCTTGGTTTGGATAAAAAGATGTGGCCACAGCCAAAATTAAAGGCACCAACCGAACCAGGGCTTATGATGCTGGTTTACCAATATGACCACCCATTTAAAATACTGGAAAATAGAATTTCGAAGTTCACAAAACTGGTAAGAGCCACAGCATGGGTCAAAAGATTTATAGAAAATGTAAAAGCGAAACGTTGTAAGATGGAACTCTGTCGGGGCGATATCGTCGTGGAGGAGTATAATTGGTCTCTATCAAAATGGTATCTCCATGTCCAAGCGGAATGTTTTCACAATGATATAATCTATGCTAAAACTTGCAAGTTCACAGGGGGTTTACGCCTCACTAAACATTGTCTTTCTATGAGTGAAAATGAAATTCTACGCATAAACAGCGGAATAATACGTGCAGAAGGCGTCGTCTCGACAAGTACTATTGTGTTGGATGGAGATCAAGTATTCACAAAGTTGATGGTACAACATTTTCACAACGAAGTACTGCATACCAAAATACAAGTAGTCGTACATAAATTCAAGTCGCAATTCTGGATGCCGAAGATGAATACCAAGATCAAAAGAATTATCAACGAATGTATGTGGTGTAGACGACGCAAAGCCTAACCGGTTAAAGCGCAAATGGGTCTATTACCCAAGGAGAGGTTCTCTACATTTCAAAAACCCTTCACATCCGCTGGCATGGATTATTTCTGCCCCTTCTATACGAAAGATGGTCGGGGCTCCAGCGGCAGATACAATTAATGTCTGCGAAAGCGATATGGCGTTCTCTTTACATGCTTAATATCTAGAGCAATACATGTGGAAATCGCACACTCTCTGACTACAGACTCGTGCATTTTGGCAATCCGTCGAATGATGGCAAGGCGAGGCGAAATTCAAACACTATGGTCCGATAATGGTACTAATCTTAGAGGCGCTTCAAGAGAACTAACAGAAGCTCTAGAGGAAATAGATATGCAAGCAGCGCGTGGAGAACTAACACAAAAGGGAATCGAATGGAAATTTATACCAGCGAACTCACCAAATTTTGGAGGTTGCTGGGAAACGCTAATTGGATGCTTTAAAAGAACACTAGAAGCCGTACTATCCGTCGAAATTAATCCCACTGACGAAGTGCTGCAAACTCTTTTTTGTTAGGTTTATGCTCCAATGATATAATCATACAACAAAGTGGATCTATTGAAGCACCATGCTAAATTAACGGATCCAGTGAAAAGAAGACATGGAGGATGACGCAAATGTTAGTGGAAGTATTCTGGAGACGATTCATTAAGGAATATATCCCAAGTTTAGTTAACAGATCGAAATGGGAAAAGAATTGCGACAACCTGAAAGAGGGTGAACTCGTCGTAGTAAAATGCATGACACCAAGAGGTGAATGGCAAATTGGAATAGTACTCAAAACACACCCAGGAGAAGATGGAATAGTGAGAGTAGCAGACATAAAAACAACAAAAAACACTTATCGTCGACCAGTAAGAAACCTATGCAGATTGGTTCAACACTAAGGAGCGGAAATTTGTTGCAGAAAATACTACTTTATTTATATTTAAGCTATATTACCGCAAAAAACCATTTCTGTTCATGAATCTAGTATATAAGTCAATTATCATTTTTGTTGTGAAAAGAGATGGTCACACTCTATATAAAAACGATGGCGAAGAAAAACGTGCCTAAAAGAATAAAACAAATAAAGCTCTCTTAAAAATATATAATAATAAAAACCACGGCCAATTCCACAACAGTTTATTAGGACTTGCACTACATCAATTGTTCTGTGTCAAAACTAAGACTGCCACTCTTTGGAGAGTGGTCCTTTAAATATACGCAGAGACGCTTCGTGAACGTGGGCTGTGGCGCCATGCCGTCGGCTAGGGCACAGAAGATCGCGCCTAGACTAAATCAGCCTTCCGCCTTCTGCATAGCGGCAATATACAAAGAATTACTTAAAGAGAAATACAAAAGTGTTTATGCTACGAGTGGAAGGGATGTCTCTAGTGTGAACCGCAACATGTCACTTGTCGGTCTCATATCTGCGTGGATCGCCTGTTTATGAGGAAGTAAAAGGTATAGGTTGCTTATTTGGTCGGTGTGCGGGATATTGTCCCGGTCCTAGCGAGAATGGTGCCCCGGGGATGCTTGGTGCATGAGGAGGCGAGAATAAGGTTTCCTGTGAGGATGAATGTGCTGTACAAAACACAGAGGATGGGGAGAGAGTGCTATCATATCTGTCAAGGGAATACATCCAGCAAAAAAAAACTATTCAGCAACAGAAAAGGAATGCCTATCAATAGAATGGGCAATACACAAATTAAGACCATATCTCGAAGGATACCGATTTAAAGTGGTGACAGATGGTGTTGAAGTGGTTGAATAGTATAGAGAGCCCCACGGGCCGTACAGCCCGATGGGCACTGGAATTACAGCACTATGATTTCGAAATAGCATATCGAAAGGGCAAACTAAACATCGTTGCCGATGCTTTGTCAAGACAACCAATGGAAGAGTGCAAGAGAATTATAGACAATGGTGTCACGTTACGACAAGCGAACAAGGAGTGTGCTTGGATCCCGGACATAATTGAAAAAATGAAACAACAGCCACAGAAATACCCAGATTACATAATGGAAAATAGTCAAGTATACAGGAACATTCCACAGAGCGGGCCCTGAAGAGGTGATATTATGGAAATTATGTGTGCCAAAAGCGCTTCGAAACCAAGTAATGGAAGAAAACCCTACTTCCACAACGGCAGGACATATGGGCAACAGGACAACTTTTGCCAGAACTGCAGCGAGATATTACTGGCCTTGAATACAACGGGATATCAGAACGTTTGTGGGATAGTGCAATTCAACAGCAGGCAGCAGTAAAAATGCTTACACAAATATCAGAAGAACCATGGGCCACAATATGTGCCGACTTAAGGGCCATTACCAAGGTCGAAACATGTAAATTCGATGCTATTAGTAATCGTTGACAGATTTTCAAAATGGACACAATTGATACCTATGCGCAAGGCAACTGCCGAGAGTTTAGTCAAGGCTTTTCGGGAGAGGATTCTAGCTAGATTTGGAGCTCCTAAGGTGGTGATAACGGACAATGGAGTCCAATATGTGATGCATGGGCGTGAACCAAGAATGCCAGGTGCGATATACAATAGTGCCACGACATGCACAGGAAAACAAACTATACCACCAGAGGCGAAGGTAAAACAAATGCAAGAGCTATTCGAGCTAATACGGCGTAATCTGGAGACGGCTGCGCAGGATCAGGCACGGCATTTCAATCTAAGACGAATAGAATGGAAACCAGCAATCGGAGCAACAGTATGGGCAAAAGAACACCATCTTTCAAATGCTGCAGAAGGATTTGCGGCGAAACTTGCATCAAGATTTGGAGGACTATACAAGGTGATCGGATTCGTGTCACCAGTTATATGCAAATTACGTCACAAGGAAACTGGAAAGAACCGCCAGGCACATATCAGCCAAATTAAACAACAGATATGTGACGTAAATGAAGGCAAGGAACAAAATGAATATTGTGCACAGACGACTTTTTTGACATGTCGGCGAGCTGTATAGATAACTCAAAAACATATAAGAAAAATCAAACAAAAAAAAAAAAAAAAACCAATTAGAGCATGCCTCATAATCAATAAGAGTAAAAAAAATTGCAGCACAACGATGTAACAAACCATAGCCAGCGTTTGACTTTGACATTCGAATATCGTAAACAAAACCAACCAATTGGGTATCGTAAATAAAACCAAATGCAGATAAATGAAATGTTCAAAAGGCGAACATGGATAGAGAGACAAAGAAAAGGATGAAGTAAAAAAAAAAGGAGTAAAAAAATAAACCAAGCACAGGCACTACCAACAAATTATGAGTGTGCCAGCTCTTTTAAATTTTAGCGGGTGTACTAGTATGACCCACACATGCTCGCGGAGCTATATGTGTATTAGTGGGGCATCCCTTCTGATGTATATATTTAAGTAAACTACGCCTATGCAGGGCCCCTCTGTTGGTTATCTTTTGTTACGCCCATGGAGGGCATATTTAAATGTTCCAACATGGAATTAACTGTAGTTCTTTTCGACAGACGATGCTCATGATATAAATCTTCCTCTTTTTGACTAACGACTTGGCTTGGCAGCGGCGTCGACGCGTCGCGGAGTGTGCAATCTCTCAGCATCAAATGGAAAAGCAAAGAAATCGAAAGTGAAAGAGAGGGATGGAGATCGTGACGCGTGCCAAAGCACAAGACGCATCGTATGTTTTCACCGTTTGGACATAAGTAGGCAAAGCAAGGGTGGGTTTGAACAGAGAGTTAGAATTAGGAGAAAATCACTTCGCCAGTGACCACGAGAGTGCAAAGTTAATAAATTGAGCAACCAGCAGCAGAAAACAAGGACATAGAACCATAGCAACCATCAAGTGAAATACCAAGTGAAATACCAGGATTAGCAGGTGAGCCCATGTCCTTAGATCCTCTTTGTTTAGCTTGAGTGCGGTAGGGACCCAAATTACAAAAGATGTTTAGAATTAGCTAATTAACAATAAACTCTATATATTATTATCGTTTAACACACCCAGCATTATTTCTTTATTTGTGGCCAAATTTATGTCTACCCTTCGTCTACTTCGGCAGGATGAGTTATTCTCCTGCAGACGAAGTCAGTCGCTGATCTCCAGGCTCAGTCACTCAAGGTGAAGAGGCAACGGATCTTGGCCAAGCGGGCTTCGCTTGGCAGGCGAGATCAGTCGTTGCAGTTCCTCTTCACCATCCCTCTCTAATGACCCCCTAACATTTCCTTTCAGGCTTCCCTTTTCCAGTCCAAGAGGCAACGGATCTTGGCCAAGCGGGCTTCGCTTATCAGACAAGATTAGTCGTTGCTACTCCTCTTGGACTCTCCTCCTACCCCTTTCCCTTCCCTTTCCTCCCCTTCATGTGGTCTCACTCTCATATCCTAATACTCATCAAGGTCACCAGATCAAATAAGTGTTCTGTAGAGGGGACTCTGGGACTGAGAACTGTACCCCAGCCAGAGCTTCCTTACAGATGGCGCCCGAGCAGGGACCTTGATGAGTATTATGAGGGAAATGTTAAATTATATATATATATGTATGCACATTTATAGATATATATATATATATAATGTAAGAATGAGAGTAGACAGTTCACCGTTTGATTCGGGGCGTGTGTGTGAGCTACGAGCATTCTCTTACCATTTCTCTCTCACTCTTACACACAGCTTTGATTCAACCGTTTTTTTTTGTCATTCCTTTATTCACACTGATTCGCAAGTACAGTCGCGCGTTGGGTTTCGTGTTACTTTTTTTTTTTTTTATTGTGCAAAAAAAAAAAAGAAAATAGTTTTCAAAGTACGTGTGTGTGTGAAAAAAAAAACGATGATGCTCGTGTGCATTGGCTCTCACATGTGTGGAGGCGCATCCGATCGTGTGAGTGTGTATGAGCGTCGCTGACTCTCGTGTATGTGTGCGCTCACGATACGAATTGTAGAGATTAGCCTGAAAGTGTCAGTGTGTAACGCTTACGTTAGGTGAGAATTTCGGCAGAGTCTCTGACTGGGTTTCGACAGAATTATCAGCAGAGTCATCAACAGAGTTTTCGACAGGATTAATAGTATCCTCAACAGCATAGTTCGGAGAGTATTATTAATAAAGTCAGCTACTGAGTTACTGACAGAGCAAACGATAGAGTCATCAACGGAGCCATCGACAGAGTCGCATATAGAAATTAGTTTTATTAAAACTTTTACAAGAGAGACGAAAAAGAGCTAAAGTTATCAGGAGCAGATAGAGCGAGTCAAGGTCATTAGTGGGACTGTAACCTACCGCACTTCGAGTTGAACGGGTCCTGGGTATGGGTAACCTAAAAATCCACCACTCTCACTCAAAGCAGCAGAGTGAAAGAGACGGAAGAGTAAAGCACAAGGGGCCATTTAAGTCCAAGCATATGCACTGGAAAAGGCAGTCAGTGTTTGGAACTCAGCAAGATAACATAGAGGAAAAAAAATAGCTTCAATCCGGAAGGATAACAACTGGACAAGGACCATCAATAGGACTACTCATCAATACAAGGATTCACAACGGAAGGATCGACAAGGACATAGGACAAGGACATTCACCGCTAAGGTGAACTAAGCTTCAAGTATACCTCAGCACCAAAGGAGATTAATGCAAAGGACATCAGGAAATTCGGCAGCAAGGACCATTACTTTCCCAAGGATATTCTAAACATTAATCGGAGTTTATTCTATATTCAAGGATTTTCCCAATTCAAATAAAAAAACTGGATCTAATTCTATCAACAGGCAAGATCTTTCTTATATATTCGAACCATTGCAAAGATTTTGTTCAAAATATTTAAACCTAAAACCACCTCGAAAGTTTCCCTAGCGGCGATAATTCTCATTTATGCGTCACCGTTACTTACTTCTCTTTGAACAAACATATATATTTTTATATATTCTGACCCCTCCCCTGCAAAATTTATTAAAAATTAAATAAAATATATATACGCATTGGTCAACTTGCACATCCATATCATAGTCTATCGGTTTACCGTAGCCATCTTTACATAGTACCGCGTAGCCTACTGGGCGAACTCCGATATCCTTTGGCTGCTTATCGCTTATATTACGACCCCGAGTCCTTACTAATATACTAGCAATGGGCGTTCATTGGATAAACCACCGTCGCGAAGCCGAGTTGGAAGTCCATTGCGACGAATTCGGATTAGACACCGGTGGAATAGTGGAGGACCTAAGAAATCGTTTCCGCGAGTTCGCTGCAAGGGAGGATCATCATCCTGAGGTATTGAGTCGACTTGCCGAAATCGAAGCCCAATTTAGTGCCGGGGACAAGAAATTAGATGTAAAACCACAGTCTAGAGCAACGTCGCCTACTCCCGAAGGAATTGTTTTTCAACTACCGGTGCCACAAGACACTAACTATCGTTCTGAATCGCATTCTGGTTCTCGCTCCGGTTCTCCGACACCTTTCGGTATGCCTGGCTCAAGGATCAACATCGAACCCAGTGAGCGGAATCAAGTCCATGAGTCTATAGTAGGCCGTACCACTGGGAGCTATGCCTCGATCGCGGAACGTATAACTAAATGGGGAATCGCCTTTAGCGGATCTACCGATCCTATCTATTTCATAGAGCAAATAGAGACTCGAGCCGCGACGTACCGTTTGAGCTTGAAGACACTGCCTCCGATGATGGCCATCTTATTGACCGGACGGGCCGAAAGCTGGTGGCAAACCAGCGGGTATCCGGAGATGACATGGGTCGATTTCAGGTCCGAATTTTTAGAGTTCTTTCTACCCCCACTCTATTTTGAGAAACTAGAGGATAGCATACGTGCTCGAAAACAACGCCATCAGTAACCATACAAGGAGTATCTAGTAGACCTTCGATTAATGATGACAGCTCATTACTCGACGTTACAGGAACTCGATAGGATCTACGAAAATCTATTACTACAAGCTGTATACCCGACGAAATGATTTCCAAACGTTACCCGGCTTAACCAAGTTGGTGGTAAATTATGAGACGATTCGTGGAAAAGGAGCAACGCCGTTCAAAATAAGCCCTTTGATCATATAACTTCCAGCCTAAACGGGACTGCTATATTTCAACTCTTCGAAGCACCCGTGGATACCGGCACAGCTTGCCGCAAATGTGCGGAAGCTGGTCACATCGCATGAGAATGTACGAAGCCCCGTGTGTTGTTCTGTTGGCAATGCGGGTTACGTACCATCGAATGTTGCCGTCGTGGCTCTTCAGCACTTCGCCTCCTGCGAGACATTCATACTAATATTAACCTTGCTGATAATACTCCTGCTGCGATCACAAGTTCTATCAGGGCAAGCATCGGTCTCGGGGCACAGACCGTACATATGACATTGTTAGCGATGCCATCGATGATGGACCCTCTTATTCTGGGAATAGATTTCCTTCGGAACATAGGAACTTCTATACGTTGTGGAGGTTATCTGTTACAGTTTCCCCCTTTCGCCTCCAGTACCTGGCGCTGTCCTAAAGAACCCATTCCGCCAGCCTGGTGAAGAAAAGGAGCCAGCAACTAAGGTGGACACCCGATTAGCTTCGGTAGGAACCGAGGTTCGTGAGGAAGATTTGAAGCCAAAGGAATCATCCACCATGGTACATGAGAGTCAACGCAATACCTCCCAGGATCAGAAGAAACACTACGATCTAAGACGACAGGACTGGCGTCCTAGCATCGGGAGCGTCGTCCTGCTCAGGAAACATATGTTGTCCGATGCCAACGAAGGATTTAACCCAAAACTGGCGCCTAAGTGTAAAGGCCCGTATAAAATAATCAAGTTTCTTTCCAGCAATGTCGTTAGACTACAAGAAGCCCACTGGCGTGAGCGACGTAACGCACGCAAGGAACCCCTAGAACTCAGTCCTTCTCAAGACATCGGCCTCGAGACACCTCGTACCCACGGCCCGCACGAGGCCACCGACTAAAGATTTTTCAAGGGGGACCACTTGTTGGTGGGTGCGCTTGCCCCACGCGCTGATACTCGGCGTAAATTATCTAAACATTGTATCTTAGTTGTATCTTGTATTTTTTTTTTTTTTTTTTTTTTTTTTTGCGCGAGCCCAAGTAGATAACTGCCCACCTCCCACCCGACCGACCGAGGGGTGCAGCCGTATAACGCACGGCATGAATCGCGTGGACAAATACACAATAGAAAAAACAGACAAACAAATAATACTATAGCTATCTATTAACTAAATGGGATAGGATAGATGTTTTAAGCATATTAATAGAAAACTCTGAGCTGATTACAGGGAATAGAAGGTTGTAATCAGAGCAGAGGACCCTAAAAGGTTCATGCATAGCATACTTAGAAGAACAACGACTAAGGGATAAAGGTATCAAAGGATGTCTGCTCCGTCTACATGGTACCGACATATTCACCTGAGCTAATAACTCAGGCGAGTCGATATCACAAATTAGGAGCTTGTGCATAAAAATGACACCAAGCATAATTCTACGGTTAGTTAGGGACGGAAGGTTAATCAAGAGAAGTCTACTAGAATACGAAGGCAAATTGACATTGCGATCCCAGCTTAAGCCACGAAGAGGAAATAGCAAGAACTGCTTTTGAACGGGTTCAAGTCTAATCTGGTGCGACTCATATTGAGGTGACCAAATGCAAGATCCATACTCTAAAATAGGACGGACAAGCGAAGTAAAAAGAACTTTAGTTGTATAGGGGTCATCAAATTCTTTTGACCATCTTTTAATGAAACCCAGGACACTCATGGCCTTTGCGACCGTGGTGGAAATGTGGGTGTTCAAATTTAACTTATGGTCCATAAGTACGCCCAAATCATTTATATTATTTAAACGTTCTAAAGGGCTATTGTTTAGAAAATAAGTGACCAGTTGGGGAGAGTTACGGAAAAAAAGTCATTACCTTACATTTGGTAGTGTTAAGATTTAGTAGATTAAACTGGCACCAGGATTGAAAGTTTTTAAGATCAGCTTGTAGCCGACTAAATGAATCTGTATCTTTATGAGTAAGACAAAGCTTGACATCGTCAGCATACATAAGCACACGCGAATGAACAATGACTGATGGAAGATCGCTAATGAATAGTGTGAAGAGCAGAGGGCCAAGATGACTACCTTGAGGTACACCAGAAGTCACAGGAATGGAAGCGGAAAAAGAAGACTTAAAAAGTACCTTCTGTTTTCTATTTGTTAAATATTCTCGAACCCAAGAAAGGAAAATGGGTAAACCCAATGTCGCTCAGCTTAGAAAGTAATAGGGTATGATTAACGGAATCAAAGGCTTTGCTAAAGTCAGTATATATTACATCAGTTTGTTTACCATTTTTAAACCCCTTGATAATTACTGATGTAAATTCTAAAAGGTTAGTGGTTGTAGATCTACGTTTCACAAACCCATGTTGGGATGGCGAAATAATAGAGCTGCAAAAATGTTGCAATTGAGAAGTTATAATTTTCTCAAAAGCTTTCGGAATAGCGGACAATTTTGAGATACCCCTATAGTTAGAGGCTTCGGACTTTTTGCCATTTTTATGCAGAGGAATGATATACGACTCCTTCCAAATAGATGGAAAAGAGGAAGATTCGACAGACAATAGAAACAATTTTAAAATGGGTTTACATAATGCGTTTGCACAGAAGCTGAGTACGCATCCAGGAAGACCATCTGGCCGCGGAGAAAAAACAGGTTTAACTAATTTAAGTTCGCTAAGAATAGAACTTTCATCAATCACTGGATTGAAAATGCAATTAGCCTTTTTTAAATGATAAGGATACGGACTTGCTCGATATTCCGTTGAGGAATAAGTTGTTTTGAAAAAACTCGCAAACATATCGGCAATTGCCTGATCAGTGCTTGCTTTTTTATTTTGAAAAGACAAAAAAGATGGGTGCACAGAGGTCTTACGTTTAGAATTAACAAAGTTATAAAATTGTTTAGGGTCGGAAGAAAACTGAAGCTTACGCCGCTGAAGATAATTCTTATAGCATTGAGTATTAAGCATCATGAATTTTGAACGAGCGACTGTATACAGAGCATAATCTGATGAACGACGTGTTTTTTGAAACTTCTTATAATATCGTGTCTTCACATTTTTCAAATTGGATAACTCACGAGAGAACCAGGGAGGTTTGTTAAGCCGCTCCAGCCTACCAAGAGGCACACAAATATCAAAGAGTGAATTCAGAGTATCATAGAAAAAACGAACAGCTGAGTTCATATCTCTACAATTGTACAGATAAGACCAATCGGTAGTAGCAATGTTTTCATTAAGGCTGGCAAAGTCAGTCTTACGAAAGCACCTAGTTAGAGGTAACTCATTTGAACCAAGTAATGGTGAAAGCAAGGGCAAATCAATTTTTAAATTTAATGTAGGATGAAATTTGTCTTCTGGAAGAACAAATGGTTCGATCCTAGAAACCTCACAATAAGAAGAATCCAATACAAAAATAAGATCTAACGATTTTCTATTAGAATTTAAGACGGGATTGACTTGGGATAAAGATAAGCCTAGAAGGCCATCAATAAAGTCATGTGACAAAGAGGGCAGCAACGTGGTAGATTCATCTGTTAGTGACCATGCTAATGCGGGTAAATTAAAATCACCTACAACTATGAGCAAGTCTTGACTGGAAACTAAAGAGGAGACAAACTGAATTGCCTCTAAATGATTTAAATATACCACCATGTCTGACAATGGTGGAATATAGGAACAAGTAATGAAAGCATTAAAAGATTTAAAATTTACTTTAACACCGACAAACTCAATCTCCTGGTTACTAGAAAATTGAATCATTTCAGATGATAAAGCAGCATCAACAGCTATCAGAACGCCACCACCTATACGAGAAATCCGGTCACGTCTGAATATAGAAAAGTTTGTGGAAAAAACCGATGCATCAGCAATATCAGGTTTTAGCCACGTCTCTGTAAAAGCTAGAATGTTATGTTCAAAAGAAAGACTATCTACATAGAGATTAGAAAGTTTAGATTTCAGCCCTCTAAGGTTCTGGTAACCCAGGTTAAGGGACGAAGCTAGTTTTTTGACACACCAGCAGATGCTGATGTGGCAGGAATGGTATTAGTTGTTGTTGGTGGCAAGCGAATCGGTTTCCGATTTTTCTTTTTACAGTATATTCCTTAACTAGTATCTGTTTTGGCCAAAAATCTTCTCGACATATAGTGTCGAAGATATTGGCAGAAACACTAATTTTAAAGGACGAAATGTCCCGAGAGTAAGAAAATTTAAACTTCTCCACCGCAATATTCGAGACGTTAACTTTCTTCCGAATATAGGCTATTACATCATCAGATGGGACAACAGGGTCTAGCCTAGAAACAAATATATGTTTCTTTGGTGGTATGCCAACGAGAGGCCGCGGTCCCGAAGCGTCAGCCGCAGCAGTAACGTTGGACAAGTCACCCACTGCAGCAGTCAACTTGTTTACGGGGCCCTCGACACTTTTAGAACTATCTGCAATTTCCATTGGAATGGGTAATTGCCCGGACACATCGGACACTACAATAGGCATCGTTTTTAAGAGATCATTCCCAGGTGATACCGGTAATTCCTTACTAATAGCATTCACAACCGGGCTCTTAAACGAAATCAATTGCTGTACATTAGGAGTGTACGGTGCATGAGACCGGTCGGGGACGATAAGAGACGCTGGCGGGTCTAAAGATGCAGAAACACCCCAAGGACTGGTCCTTTTACGTTTCGGTGACCCATTCATAAGCGATAAACTTCTGAACTGAGTCTCCACCGCAGTAAACTCCGCTTGGAGTTTATTAAAACCTGCCCTTAAAGTGTCAAAACTATCTCTAGTCCGCCTCATGAAAGAGCGCATCTCATTCTCGACCTCTCGGCAAGCATCACATCCATATTTTAAGCCACCACCTTTAGCAATAGACTCCTTGATTCTGCCTGTGTAACCTGCACACTTAACGTGAACCGCATTGTCACACAACCAACACAGAATATAATCATGGGAGTCGAGCGCATTAGTGACAACTATGCAATTATTTTTTGAGCAGACAACCATTTTATCAAAAAGTTTAATTAAATTAAAAAAGGAAATACAAAAAATAAAAAATAAAAATTCTAAGGGTTAAAATTCTGTGTATAAGAATATACTGACCAGTTCTGACACAAGGGTTAATGTGCAGAGTAAGCCTTCACAACTTGAGAATAAAAAGAGATGAAAGCACAAAAACAAAAACACGTATCACAGAGTCGCGGGTAGGCAAAAGACGAGAGCGCAAATCAATCAAGAATAGGAAAGAGCGGGAGAGCGCGTCAAATTGAACACATGCAACAACAATTTGTACGCAAGAGCGCGAGAGTTAGTTAAAACGGTAAAGACACAAACGCAAAAGAGATAAGCAAAACATCAACACCGCTAATGCAAGTATTGTTGTAAGTTTTGATTTTATTTAAATTTAAACAAAAGCGACAGAAAGAATTCGCGAAATGAAAATAAAATTCGGATGTTGAAATTATTATTAATTAAACCGATAATGAATTTAAGAAATTTGTAAAAGTATTTAATCGCGAGAAAAAAACAAAATTGATAAGCGCAAAAAAAACACGTCCGTCCTCTGCAACGAGTGAAGCATGGTAGCATGTTTGTAAATCGCACTCGTAGGGTCTCGTTAGGGCAACCCAGAGCACAGGGTAGTTTTAAAATATCTTATATAAAGAAAATGATGATTATGAGGCACAGCAGGAGATGAACCAACCCGACACCCCGATCCATCTTGTCTAACACTCGACACCCCTCCGCAATCCGAGTACGAACCGGTCAACCCTTGGTCGACACTAGGCGTTCCCCCGATGGTCACCAGCCAGAAAGAGACTGACTCAGGCCCCAACGACGAGGAACCCCGACCTCGGCTATCGACACGCACTCCCAACATCGGTATCACCCAACAACCCAGTAGGAGCGCCGGCCCGAGCTCACGACGGAACCATTGCTTCTTGGTGTGGGCGTACCACCGGTTTTTCAGAATCCAACTGAAGCCGCACGGACGGATCATGGGCCATTTCGTCCACGCGAAGAAAGGACACCGTGACACCCCATTACCGTTCCCCTTCTGATGTATATATTTAAGTAAACTACGCCTATGCAGGGCCCCTTTGTTGGTTATCTTTTGTTACGCCCATGGAGGGCATATTTAAATGTTCCAACATGGAATTAACTGTAGTTCTTTTCGACAGACGATGCTCATGATCTAAATCTATCTCTTTCTGACTAACGACCTGGCGTGGCAGCGGCGTCGACGCGTCGCGGAGTGGGCAATCTCTCAGCATCGGTCGCTGCGCCGCGAGCCGACGCCAAATGGAAAAGCAAAGAAATCGAAAGTGAAAGAGAGGGACGGAGATCGTGACGCGTGCCAAAGCACAAGACGCATCGTATGTTTTCACCGTTTGGACATAAGTGGGCAGAGCAAGGGTGGGTTTGAACAGAGAGTTAGAATTAGGAGAAAATCACTTCGCCAGTGACCACGAGAGTGCAAAGTTAATAAAGTGAGCAACCAGCAGCAGAAAACAAGGACATAGAACCATAGGCAACCATCAAGTGAAATACCAGGATTAGCAGGTGAGCCCATGTCCTTAGATCCTCTTTGTTTAGCTTGAGTGCGGTAGGACCCCAAATTACAAAAGATGTTTAGAATTAGCTAATTAACAATAAACTCTATATATTATTATCGTTTAACACACTCAGCATTATTTCTTTATTTGTGGCCAAATTTATGTCTACCCTTCGTCTACTTCGGCAGGATGAGTTATTCTCCTGCAGACGAAGTCAGTCGCTGATCTCCAGGCTCAGTCACTCAAGGTGAAGAGGCAACGGATCTTGGCCAAGCGGGCTTCGCTTGGCAGGCGAGATCAGTCGTTGCAGTTCCTCTTCACCATCCCTCTCTAATGACCCCACTAACATTTCCTTTCAGGCTTCCCTTTTCCAGTCCAAGAGGCAACGGATCTTGGCCAAGCGGGCTTCGCTTATCAGACAAGATTAGTCGTTGCTACTCCTCTTGGACTCTCCTCCTACCCCTTTCCCTTCCCTTTCCTCCCCTTCATGTGGTCTCACTTTCATATCCTAATACTCATCAAGGTCTCCAGATCAAATAAGTGTTCTGTAGACGGGACTCTGGGACTGAGAACTGTACCCCAGCCAGAGCTTTCTTACAGATGGCGCCCGAGCAGGGACCTTGATGAGTATTATGAGGGAAATGTTAAATTATATATATATATGTATGCACATTTATAGATATATATATACATGTATATGTATATATATATATATGCA
The DNA here is from genome assembly GCF_018151085.1 of Drosophila tropicalis. Classification (NCBI taxonomy): domain Eukaryota; kingdom Metazoa; phylum Arthropoda; class Insecta; order Diptera; family Drosophilidae; genus Drosophila; species Drosophila tropicalis. The sequence goes on from NW_027173482.1 coordinate 1,332,634, forward strand.
TATTCATTAATATATATATACATCGGAGTCAACGCATAAGCAAACATTTTTATATATATATATATATTTGTATGTTTGTGGTTAGGGTATTTAAAGGTCGCATATACGTTGTCGATGTGCCACGCGTTTTTAGTTTTCTTTGCAAGCGACAGTTACATGCGAGAAAGAGACAGCGACACGCGAGCGGCCAGTAAGAATGAGAGTAGACAGTTCACTGTTTGATTCAGTGCGTGTGTGTGAGTTACGAGCATTCTCTTGCTATTTCTCTCTCTCTCTCTCTCTTACACACAGCTTTGATTCAACCGTTTTTTTGTCATTCCTTCATTCACACTGATTCGCAAGTACAGTCGCGCGTTGGATTCCGTGTTAGTGTTTTTTTTTTTATTGTGCAAAAAAAAAAAAGAAAATAGTTTTCAAAGTACGTGTGAGTGTGAAAAAAAAACGATGATGCTCGTGTGCATTGGCTCTCACATGTGTGATGCCGCATCCGATCGTGTGAGTGTGTATGAGCGTCGCTGACTCTCGTGTATGTGTGCGCTCACGATACGAATTGTAGAGATTAGCCTGAAAGTGTCAGTGTGTGACGCTTACGTTAGGTGAGAAAATCGGCAGAGTCTCTGACAGGGTTTCGACAGAATTATCAGCAGAGTCATCAACAGAGTTTTCGACAGGATTAATAGTATCCTCAACAGAATAGTTCGGAGAGAATTATTAATGAAGTCAGCTACTGAGTTACCGACGGAGCTAACGATAGAGTCATCAACGGAGCCATCGACAGAGTCACACCTGAAAATCAGTTAAAAAAAAAAAAAATAATAATAAAAAATATATATATAACACGCGCAAAGCCAGGTCATGCTAAGTAAGAATATCGGCAGAGTCTCCGGCAGGGTTTCTACAGAATTATCAGCAGAGTCATTAACAGAGTTTTCGACAGGATTAATAATCTCATCAACAGTATATTTCGGAGAGAATTATTAATGAAGTCAGCTACTGAGTTACCGACATAGCTAGCAATAGGGTCATCAACGGAGCCATCGACAGAGTCGCATATAGAAATTAGTTTTATTAAAACTTTTACAAGAGAGACGAAAAAGAGCTAAAGTTATCAGAAGCAGATAGAGCGAGTCAAGGTCATTACTAGGACAAGGACATTCACCGCTAAGGTGAACTAAACTTCAAGGATACCTCGGCACCAAAGGAGATTAATGCAAAGGACATCGGAAATTCGGCAGCAAGGACCATTACTTTCCCAAGGATATTCTAAACATTAATCGGAGTATATTTTATATTCAAGGTTTTTTCCAATTCAAATAAACAAACTGCATCTAATTCTATCAACAGGCAAGATCTTTCTTATATATTCGAACCATTGCAAAGATTTTATTCAAAATATTTAAACCGAAAACCACCTCGAAAGTTTCCCTAGCGGCGATAATTCTCATTTACGCGTCACCGTTACTTACTTCTCTTTGAACAAACATATATATTTTTATATATTCTGACCCCTCCCCTGCAAAATTTATTAAAAATTAAATAAAATATATATACGCATTGGTCAACTTGCACATCCATATCATAGTCTATCGGTTTACCGTAGCCATCTTTACATAGTACCGCGTAGCCTACTGGGCGAACTCCGATATCCTTTGGCTGCTTATCGCTTATATTACGACCCCGAGTCCTTACTAATATACTAGCAATGGGCGTTCATTGGATAAACCATCGTCGCAAAGCCGAGTTGGAAGTCCTTTGCGACGAATTCGGATTAGACACCGGTGGAATAGTGGAGGACCTAAGAAATCGTTTCCGCGAGCTCGCTTCAAGGGAGGATCATCATCCTAAAGGTATTGAGTCGACTTGCCGAAATCGAAGCCCAATTTAGTGCCGGGAACAAGAAATTAGATGTAAAAGCACAGTCTAGAGCAACGTCGCCTACTCCCGAAGGAATTGTTTTTCAACTACCGGTGCCACAAGACACTAACTATCGTTCTGAATCGCATTCTGGTTCGCGCTCCAGTTCTCCGACACCTTTCGGTATGCTTGGCTCAAGGATCAACATCGAACCCAGTGAGCGGAATCGAGTCCATGAGTCTATGGTAGGCCGTACCACTGGGAGCTATGCCTCGATCGCGGAACGTATAACTAAATGGGGAATCGCCTTTAGCGGATCTACCGATCCTATCTATTTCATAGAGCAAATAGAGACTCGAGCCGCGACGTACCGTTTGAGCTTGAAGACACTGCCTCCGATGATGGCCATCTTATTGACCGGAAGGGCCGAAAGCTGGTGGCAAACCAGCGGGTATCCGGAGATGACATGGGTCGATTTCAAGACCGAATTTTTAGAGTTCTTTCTACCCCCACTCTATTTTGAGAAACTAGAGGATAGCATACGTGCTCGAAAACAACGCCATCAGGAACCATACAAGGAGTATCTAGTAGACCTTAGATTAATGATGAAGAGAGCTCATTACTCGACGTTACAGGAACTCGACAGGATCTACGAAAATCTATTACTACAAGCTGTATACCCGACGAAATGATTTCCAAACGTTACCCGACTTAACCAAGTTGGTGGTAAATTATGAGACGATTCGTGGAAAAGGAGCAACGCCGTTCAAAATAAGCCCTTTGATCATATAACTTCCAGCGTAAACGGGACTGCTATATGTCAACTCTTCGAAGCACCCGTGGATACCGGCACAGCTTGCCGCAAATGTGCGGAAGCTGGTCACATCGCACGAGAATGTACGAAGCCCCGTGTTTTGTTCTGTTGGCAATGTGGGGTACGTACCAACGGACCAAACCTCCATCTCAATCTGGGCCAGACGGAGGGACCAGACCAGGACCCCAGCCCAGTAACCCCCTCCTCCTAAGGAAAGGCCCCATCCAACTGCGTGTCTTCGTCAATAGAAAACCAATGGTAGCTACCTTGAAGTGGCTCTTCAGCACTTCGCCTCCTGCGAGACATTCATACTAATATTAACCTTGCTGATAATACTCGTGCAGCGATCACAAGTTCTCTCAGGACAAGCATCGGTCTCAGGGCACAGACCGTACATATGACATTGTTAGCGATGCCATCGATGATGGAATAGATTTCCTTCGGAACATAGGAACTTCTATACGTTGTGGAGGTTATCTGTTACAGTTTCCCCCTTTCGATAAGCCCCACAGTCCCGTCAAGTCTATAATTCAGCCATCGCTAGTGTCGGAAGTCCACACCCGGTCTAATGACTGGGTCCTGCAGAAACGCCCGCTACGCCCAAGGATACTTCCGGCTTTCAACATAGCAGCAAACTAGTATGCCAGTCGGGCTCAGTCTGGCCGCCTCCAGCACCTGGCGCTGTCCTTAAGAACCCATTCCGCCAGCCTGGTGAAGAAAAGGAGCCAGCAACTAAGGTGGACACCCGATTAGCTTCGGTAGAAACCGAGGTTCGTGAGGAGGATTTGAAGCCAAAGGAATCATCCACCATGGTACATGAGAGCCAACGCAATACGTCCGAGGATCAGAAGAAACACTACGATCTGAGACGACAGGACTGGCGTCCTGGCATCGGGAGCGTCGTCATGCTCAGGCAACATATGTTGTCCGATGCCAACGAAGGATTTAACCCAAAACTGGCGCCTAAGTGTAAAGGCCCGTATAAAATAATCAAGTTTCTTTCCAGCAATGTCGTTAGACTACAAGAAGCCCACTGGCGTGAGCGACGTAACGCACGCAAGGAACCCCTAGAACTCCCTCAGTCCTTCTCAAGACCACGGCCTCGAGACACCTCGTACCCACGGCCCGCACGAGGCCACCGACTAAAGATTTTTCAAGGGGGACCACTTGTTGGTGGGTGCGCCTGCCCCACGCGCTGATACTCGGCGTAAATTATCTAAACATTGTATCTTAGTTCTAATGGTAGCATGTTTGTAAATCGCACTCGTAGGGTCTCGTTAGGGCAACCCAGAGCACAGGGTAGTTTTAAAATATCTTATATAAAGAAAATGATGATTATGAGGCACAGCAGGAGATGAACCAACCCGACACCCCGATCCATCTTGTCTAACACTCGACACCCCTCCGCAATCCGAGTACGAACCGGTCAACCCTTGGTCGACACTAGGCGTTCCCCCGATGGTCACCAGCCAGAAAGAGACTGACTCAGGCCCCAACGACGAGGAACCCCGACCTCGGCTATCGACACGCACTCCCAACATCGGTATCACCCAACAACCCAGTAGGAGCGCCGGCCCGAGCTCACGACGGAACCATTGCTTCTTGGTGTGGGCGTACCACCGGTTTTTCAGAATCCAACTGAAGCCGCACGGACGGATCATGGGCCATTTCGTCCACGCGAAGAAAGGACACCGTGACACCCCATTACCGTTCCCCTTCTGATGTATATATTTAAGTAAACTACGCCTATGCAGGGCCCCTTTGTTGGTTATCTTTTGTTACGCCCATGGAGGGCATATTTAAATGTTCCAACATGGAATTAACTGTAGTTCTTTTCGACAGACGATGCTCATGATCTAAATCTATCTCTTTCTGACTAACGACTTGGCGTGGCAGCGGCGTCGACGCGTCGCGGAGTGGGCAATCTCTCAGCATCGGTCGTTGCGCCGCGAGCCGACGCCAAATGGAAAAGCAAAGAAATCGAAAGTGAAAGAGAGGGACGGAGATCGTGACGCGTGCCAAAGCACAACCCGCATCGTATGTTTTCACCGTTTGGACATAAGTGCAGAGCAAGGGTGGGTTTGAACAGAGAGTTAGAATTAGGAGAAAATCACTTCGCCAGTGACCACGAGAGTGCAAAGTTAATAAAGTAAGCAACCAGCAGCAGAAAACAAGGACATAGAACCATAGGCAACCATCAAGTGAAATACCAGGATTAGCAGGTGAGCCCATGTCCTTAGATCCTCTTTGTTTAGCTTGAGTGCGGTAGGACCCCAAATTACAAAAGATGTTTAGAATTAGCTAATTAACAATAAACTCTATATATTATTATCGTTTAACACACCCAGCATTATTTCTTTATTTGTGGCCAAATTTATGTCTACCCTTCGTCTACTTCGGCAGGATGAGTTATTCTCCTGCAGACGAAGTCAGTCGCTGATCTCCAGGCTCAGTCACTCAAGGTGAAGAGGCAACGGATCTTGGCCAAGCGGGCTTCGCTTGGCAGGCGAGATCAGTCGTTGCAGTTCCTCTTCACCATCCCTCTCTAATGACCCCACTAACATTTCCTTTCAGGCTTCCCTTTTCCAGTCCAAGAGGCAACGGATCTTGGCCAAGCGGGCTTCGCTTATCAGACAAGATTAGTCGTTGCTACTCCTCTTGGACTCTCCTCCTACCCCTTTCCCTTCCCTTTCCACCCCTTCATGTGGTCTCACTCTCATATCCTAATACTCATCAAGGTCTCCAGATCAAATAAGTGTTCTGTAGACGGGACTCTGGGACTGAGAACTGTACCCCAGCCAGAGCTTTCTTACAGATGGCGCCCGAGCAGGGACCTTGATGAGTATTATGAGGGAAATGTTAAATTATATATATATATGTATGCACATTTATAGATATATATATATATATATATACATGTATATGTATATATATATATATGCATATTCATTAATATATATATACATCGGAGTCAACGCATAAGCAAACATTTTTTATATATATATATATTTGTATGTTTGTGGTTAGGGTATTTAAAGGTCGCATATACGTTGTCGATGTGCCACGCGTTTTTAGTTTTCTTTGCAAGCGACAGTTACATGCGAGAAAGAGACAGCGACACGCGAGCGGCCAGTAAGAATGAGAGTAGACAGTTCACTGTTTGATTCAGTGCGTGTGTGTGAGTTACGAGCATTCTCTTGCTATTTTTCTCTCTCTCTCTCTCTTACACACAGCTTTGATTCAACCGTTTTTTTGTCATTCCTTTATTCACACTGATTCGCAAGTACAGTCGCGCGTTGGGTTTCGTGTTAGTGTTTTTTTTTTTATTGTGCAAAAAAAAAAAAAGAAAATAGTTTTCAAAGTACGTGTGAGTGTGAAAAAAAAACGATGATGCTCGTGTGCATTGGCTCTCACATGTGTGATGCCGCATCCGATCGTGTGAGTGTGTATGAGCGTCGCTGACTCTCGTGTATGTGTGCGCTCACGATACGAATTGTAGAGATTAGCCTGAAAGTGTCAGTGTGTGACGCTTACGTTAGGTGAGAAAATCGGCAGAGTCTCTGACAGGGTTTCGACAGAATTATCAGCAGAGTCATCAACAGAGTTTTCGACAGGATTAATAGTATCCTCAACAGCATAGTTCGGAGAGAATTATTAATGAAGTCAGCTACTGAGTTACCGACGGAGCTAACGATAGAGTCATCAACGGAGCCATCGACAGAGTCACACCTGAAAATCAGTTAAAAAAAAAAAAAAATAATAATAAAAAATATATATATAACAGGCGCAAAGCCAGGTCATGCTAAATAAGAATATCGGCAGAGTCTCCGGCAGGGTTTCTACAGAATTATCAGCAGAGTCATTAACAGAGTTTTCGACAGGATTAATAATCTCATCAACAGTATATTTCGGAGAGAATTATTAATGGAGTCAGCTACTGAGTTACCGACATAGCTAGCAATAGGGTCATCAACGGAGCCATCGACAGAGTCGCATATAGAAATTAGTTTTATTAAAACTTTTACAAGAGAGACGAAAAAGAGCTAAAGTTATCAGAAGCAGATAGAGCGAGTCAAGGTCATTACTAGGACAAGGACATTCACCGCTAAGGTGAACTAAACTTCAAGGATACCTCGGCACCAAAGGAGATTAATGCAAAGGACATCGGAAATTCGGCAGCAAGGACCATTACTTTCCCAAGGATATTCTAAACATTAATCGGAGTATATTTTATATTCAAGGTTTTTTCCAATTCAAATAAACAAACTGCATTTAATTCTATCAACAGGCAAGATCTTTCTTATATATTCGAACCATTGCAAAGATTTTATTCAAAATATTTAAACCGAAAACCACCTCGAAAGTTTCCCTAGCGGCGATAATTCTCATTTACGCGTCACCGTTACTTACTTCTCTTTGAACAAACATATATATTTTTATATTTTCTGACCCCTCCCCTGCAAAATTTATTAAAAATTAAATAAAATATATATACGCGTTGGTCAACTTGCACATTAGACACCGGTGGAATAGTGGAGGACCTAAGAAATCGTTTCCGCGAGTTCGCTTCAAGGGAGGATCATCATCCTAAAGGTATTGAGTCGACTTGCCGAAATCGAAGCCCAATTTAGTGCCGGGAACAAGAAATTAGATGTAAAACCACAGTCTAGAGCAACGTCGCCTACTCCCGAAGGAATTGTTTTTCAACTACCGGTGCCACAAGACACTAACTATCGTTCTGAATCGCATTCTGGTTCGCGCTCCGGTTCTCCGACACCTTTCGGTATGCTTGGCTCAAGGATCAACATCGAACCCAGTGAGCGGAATCGAGTCCATGAGTCTATGGTAGGCCGTACCACTGGGAGCTATGCCTCGATCGCGGAACGTATAACTAAATGGGGAATCGCCTTTAGCGGATCTACCGATCCTATCTATTTCATAGAGCAAATAGAGACTCGAGCCGCGACGTACCGTTTGAGCTTGAAGACACTGCCTCCGATGATGGCCATCTTATTGACCGGAAGGGCCGAAAGCTGGTGGCAAACCAGCGGGTATCCGGAGATGACATGGGTCGATTTCAAGTCCGAATTTTTAGAGTTCTTTCTACCCCCACTCTATTTTGAGAAACTAGAGGATAGCATACGTGCTCGAAAACAACGCCATCAGGAACCATACAAGGAGTATCTAGTAGACCTTCGATTAATGATGAAGAGAGCTCATTACTCGACGTTACAGGAACTCGATAGGATCTACGAAAATCTATTACTACAAGCTGTATACCCGACGAAATGATTTCCAAACGTTACCCGACTTAACCAAGTTGGTGGTAAATTATGAGACGATTCGTGGAAAAGGAGCAACGCCGTTCAAAATAAGCCCTTTGATCATATAACTTCCAGCGTAAACGGGACTGCTATATGTCAACTCTTCGAAGCACCCGTGGATACCGGCACAGCTTGCCGCAAATGTGCGGAAGCTGGTCACATCGCACGAGAATGTACGAAGCCCCGTGTGTTGTTCTGTTGGCAATGCGGGGTACGTACCATCGAATGTTGCCGTCGTTCGGGAAACGGACCAAACCTCCATCTCAATCTGGGCCAGACGGAGGGACCAGACCAGGACCCCAGCCCAGTAACCCCCTCCTCCTAAGGAAAGGCCCCATCCAACTGCGTGTCTTCGTCAATAGAAAACCAATGGTAGCTACCTTGAAGTGGCTCTTCAGCACTTCGCCTCCTGCGAGACATTCATACTAATATTAACCTTGCTGATAATACTCGTGCAGCGATCACAAGTTCTCTCAGGACAAGCATCGGTCTCAGGGCACAGACCGTACATATGACATTGTTAGCGATGCCATCGATGATGGAATAGATTTCCTTCGGAACATAGGAACTTCTATACGTTGTGGAGGTTATCTGTTACAGTTTCCCCCTTTCGATAAGCCCCACAGTCCCGTCAAGTCTATAATTCAGCCATCGCTAGTATCGGAAGACCACACCCGGTCTAATGACTGGGTCCTGCAGAAACGCCCGCTACGCCCAAGGATACTTCCGGCTTTCAACATAGCAGCAAACTAGTATGTCAGTCGGGCTCAGTCTGGCCGCCTCCAGCACCTGGCGCTGTCCTTAAGAACCCATTCCGCCAGCCTGATGAAGAAAAGGAGCCAGCAACTAAGGTGGACACCCGATTAGCTTCGGTAGAAACCGAGGTTCGTGAGGAGGATTTGAAGCCAAAGGAATCATCCACCATGGTACATGAGAGCCAACGCAATACGTCCGAGGATCAGAAGAAACACTACGATCTGAGACGACAGGACTGGCGTCCTGGCATCGGGAGCGTCGTCATGCTCAGGCAACATATGTTGTCCGATGCCAACGAAGGATTTAACCCAAAACTGGCGCCTAAGTGTAAAGGCCCGTATAAAATAATCAAGTTTCTTTCCAGCAATGTCGTTAGACTACAAGAAGCCCACTGGCTTGAGCGACGTACCGCAAGCCTAGCTGACTTGAAGGCCTTCAATAGTGATGACAAGGAAACCCCAGAACTCAGTCCTTCTGAAGACATCGGCCTCGGGACACCTCGTACCCACGGCCCGCACAAAGCCACCGACTAAAGATTTTTCAAGGTTGACCACTTGTTGGTGGGTGCGCCTGCCCAACGTCCCCCTCCCTCCTAAAGAAGGGCTCTTCGCGCTGATACTCGTCGTAAATTATCTAAACATTGTATCTTAGTTTTAATGGTAGCATGTTTGTAAATCGCACTCGTAGGGTCTCGTTAGGGCAACCCAGAGCACAGGGTAGTTTAAAAATATCTTATTATCAGCATGTCGCAACCAAGTAAAGAAAATGATGATTATGAGGCAAATATGTCTCCATATGTGAGAGGGAACAAGGAGTAGTAGTACTCATCGTACCTGGTGCACAGCAGGAGATGAACCAACCCGACACCCCGATCCATCTTCGCCGCATGGAGGTGGTCGCCCCCGGTCCTCTAGAGGAGCAATCGTCAGGAGAAAACAATCGGACTACGTACCATCGACGCTAGACGCGACACGAACGGAGTGGTCAGTTATAATGTCAGTGGTCATACTTCCACCTGTCCTACGGAGGATCCACGCAGGCAGGACTTGTCTCACACTGGACACCGCTCCGCGGTCCGAGTACGAACCGGTCAACCCTTGGTCGACACTAGGCGTTCCCCCGATGGTCACCAGCCAGAAAGAGACTGACTCAGGCCCCAACGACGAGGAAGCCCGACCTCGGCTATCGACACGCACTCCCAACATCGGTATCACCCAACAACCCAGTAGGAGCGCCGTCCCGAGCTCACGACGGAACCATTGCTTCTTGGTGTGAGCGTACCACCGGTTTTTCAGAATCCAACTGAAGCCGCACGGACGGATCATGGGCCATTTCGTCCACGCGAAAAAAGGACACCGTGACACCCCATTACCGTTCCCCTTCTGATGTATATATTTAAGTAAACTACGCCTATGCAGGGCCCCTTTGTTGGTTATCTTTTGTTACGCCCATGGAGGGCATATTTAAATGTTCCAACATGGAATTAACTGTAGTTCTTTTCGACAGACAATGCTCATGATCTAAATCTATCTCTTTCTGACTAACGACTTGGCGTGGCAGCGGCGTCGACGCGTCGCGGAGTGGGCAATCTCTCAGCATCGGTCGCTGCGCCGCGAGCCGACGCCAAATGCAAAAAGAAATCGAAAGTGAAAGAGAGGGACGGAGATCGTGACGCGTGCCAAAGCACAAGACGCATCGTATGTTTTCACCGTTTGGACATAAGTAGGCAGAGCAAGGGTGGGTTTGAACAGAGAGTTAGAATTAGGAGAAAATCACTTCGCCAGTGACCACGAGAGTGCAAAGTTAATAAAGTGAGCAACCAGCAGCAGAAAACAAGGACATAGAACCATAGGCAACCATCAAGTGAAATACCAGGATTAGCAGGTGAGCCCATGTCCTTAGATCTTCTTTGTTTAGCTTGAGTGCGGTAGGACCCCAAATTACAAAAGATGTTTAGAATTAGCTAATTAACAATAAACTCTATATATTATTATCGTTTAACACACCCAGCATTATTTCTTTATTTGTGGCCAAATTTATGTCTACCCTTCGTCTACTTCGGCAGGATGAGTTATTCTCCTGCAGACGAAGTCAGTCGCTGATCTCCAGGCTCAGTCACTCAAGGTGAAGAGGCAACGGATCTTGGCCAAGCGGGCTTCGCTTGGCAGGCGAGATCACTCGTTGCAGTTCCTCTTCACCATCCCTCTCTAATGACCCCACTAACATTTCCTTTCAGGCTTCCCTTTTCCAGTCCAAGAGGCAACGGATCTTGGCCAAGCGGGCTTCGCTTATCAGACAAGATTAGTCGTTGCTACTCCTCTTGGACTCTCCTCCTACCCCTTTCCCTTCCCTTTCCTCCCCTTCATGTGGTCTCACTCTCATATCCTAATACTCATCAAGGTCTCCAGATCAAATAAGTGTTCTGTAGACGGGACTCTGGGACTGAGAACTGTACCCCAGCCAGAGCTTTCTTACAGATGGCGCCCGAGCAGGGACCTTGATGAGTATTATGAGGGAAATGTTAAATTATATATATATATGTATGCACATTTATAGATATATATATATATATATATACATGTATATGTATATATATATATATGCATATTCATTAATATATATATACATCGGAGTCAACGCATAAGCAAACATTTTTTTATATATATATATATTTGTATGTTTGTGGTTAGGGTATTTAAAAGTCGCATATACGTTGTCGATGTGCCACGCGTTTTTAGTTTTCTTTGCAAGCGACAGTTACATGCGAGTAAGAGACAGCGACACGCGAGCGGCCAGTAAGAATGAGAGTAGACAGTTCACTGTTTGATTCAGTGCGTGTGTGTGAGTTACGAGCATTCTCTTGCTATTTCTCTCTCTCTCTTACACACAGCTTTGATTCAACCGTTTTTTTTGTCATTCCTTCATTCACACTGATTCGCAAGTACAGTCGCGCGTTGGGTTTCGTGTTAGTGTTTTTTTTATGTGCAAAAAAAAAAAGAAAATAGTTTTCAAAGTACGTGTGAGTGTGAAAAAAAAAATAATAATAAAAAATATATATATAACACGCGCAAAGCCAGGTCATGCTAAGTAAGAATATCGGCAGAGTCTCCGGCAGGGTTTCTACAGAATTATCAGCAGAGTCATTAACAGAGTTTTCGACAGGATTAATAATCTCATCAACAGTATATTTCGGAGAGAATTATTAATGGATTCAGCTACTGAGTTACCGACATAGCTAGCAATAGGGTCATCAACGGAGCCATCGACAGATTCGCATATAGAAATTAGTTTTATTAAAATTTTTACAAGAGAGACGAAAAAGAGCTAAAGTTATCAGAAGCAGATAGAGCGAGTCAAGGTCATTACTAGGACAAGGACATTCACCGCTAAGGTGAACTAAACTTCAAGGATACCTCGGCACCAAAGGAGATTAATGCAAAGGACATCGGAAATTCGGCAGCAAGGACCATTACTTTCCCAAGGATATTCTAAACATTAATCGGAGTATATTTTATATTCAAGGTTTTTCCCAATTCAAATAAACAAACTGCATCTAATTCTATCAACAGGCAAGATCTTTCTTATATATTCGAACCATTGCAAAGATTTTATTCAAAATATTTAAACCGAAAACCACCTAGTAAGTTTCCCCAGCGGCGATAATTCTTATTTACGCGTCACCGTTACTTACTTCTCTTTGAACAAACATATATATTTTTATATTTTCTGACCCCTCCCCTGCAAAATTTATTAAAAATTAAATAAAATATATATACGCGTTGGTCAACTTGCACATCCATATCATAGTCTATCGGTTTACCGTAGCCATCTTTACATAGTACCGCGTAGCCTACTGGGCGAACTCCGATATCCTTTGGCTGCTTATCGCTTATATTACGACCCCGAGTCCTTACTAATATACTAGCAATGGGCGTTCATTGGATAAACCATCGTCGCAAAGCCGAGTTGGAAGTCCTTTGCGACGAATTCGGATTAGACACCGGTGGAATAGTGGAGGACCTAAGAAATCGTTTCCGCGAGTTCGCTTCAAGGGAGGATCATCATCCTAAAGGTATTGAGTCGACTTGCCGAAATCGAAGCCCAATTTAGTGCCGGGAACAAGAAATTAGACGTAAAACCACAGTCTAGAGCAACGTCGCCTACTCCCGAAGGAATTGTTTTTCAACTACCTGTGCCACAAGACACTAACTATCGTTCTGAATCGCATTCTGGTTCGCGCTCCGGTTCTCCGACACCTTTCGGTATGCTTGGCTCAAGGATCAACATCGAACCCAGTGAGCGGAATCGAGTCCATGAGTCTATGGTAGGCCGTACCACTGGGAGCTATGCCTCGATCGCGGAACGTATAACTAAATGGGGAATCGCCTTTAGCGGATCTACCGATCCTATCTATTTCATAGAGCAAATAGAGACTCGAGCCGCGACGTACCGTTTGAGCTTGAAGACACTGCCTCCGATGATGGCCATCTTATTGACCGGAAGGGCCGAAAGCTGGTGGCAAACCAGCGGGTATCCGGAGATGACATGGGTCGATTTCAAGTCCGAATTTTTAGAGTTCTTTCTACCCCCACTCTATTTTGAGAAACTAGAGGATAGCATACGTGCTCGAAAACAACGCCATCAGGAACCATACAAGGAGTATCTAGTAGACCTTCGATTAATGATGAAGAGAGCTCATTACTCGACGTTACAGGAACTCGACAGGATCTACGAAAATCTATTACTACAAGCTGTATACCCGACGAAATGATTTCCAAACGTTACCCGACTTAACCAAGTTGGTGGTAAATTATGAGACGATTCGTGGAAAAGGAGCAACGCCGTTCAAAATAAGCCCTTTGATCATATAACTTCCAGCGTAAACGGGACTGCTATATGTCAACTCTTCGAAGCACCCGTGGATACCGGCACAGCTTGCCGCAAATGTGCGGAAGCTGGTCACATCGCACGAGAATGTACGAAGCCCCGTGTGTTGTTCTGTTGGCAATGCGGGGTACGTACCATCGAATGTTGCCGTCATTCGGGAAACGGACCAAACCTCCATCTCAATCTGGGCCAGACGGAGGGACCAGACCAGGACCCCAGCCCAGTAACCCCCTCCTCCTAAGGAAAGGCCCCATCCAACTGCGTGTCTTCGTCAATAGAAAACCAATGGTAGCTACCTTGAAGTGGCTCTTCAGCACTTCGCCTCCTGCGAGACATTCATACTAATATTAACCTTGCTGATAATACTCGTGCAGCGATCACAAGTTCTCTCAGGACAAGCATCGGTCTCAGGGCACAGACCGTACATATGACATTGTTAGCGATGCCATCGATGATGGAATAGATTTCCTTCGGAACATAGGAACTTCTATACGTTGTGGAGGTTATCTGTTACAGTTTCCCCCTTTCGATAAGCCCCACAGTCCCGTCAAGTCTATAATTCAGCCATCGCTAGTGTCGGAAGACCACACCCGGTCTAATGACTGGGTCCTGCAGAAACGCCCGCTACGCCCAAGGATACTTCCGGCTTTCAACATAGCAGCAAACTAGTATGTCAGTCGGGCTCAGTCTGGCCGCCTCCAGCACCTGGCGCTGTCCTTAAGAACCCATTCCGCCAGCCTGGTGAAGAAAAGGAGCCAGTAACTAAGGTGGACACCCGATTAGCTTCGGTATAAACCGAGGTTCGTGAGGAGGATTTGAAGCCAAAGGAATCATCCACCATGGTACATGAGAGCCAACGCAATACCTCCGAGGATCAGAAGAAACACTACGATCTAAGACGACAGGACTGGCGTCCTGGCATCGGGAGCGTCGTCATGCTCAGGCAACATATGTTGTCCGATGCCAACGAAGGATTTAACCCAAAACTGGCGCCTAAGTGTAAAGGCCCGTATAAAATAATCAAGTTTCTTTCCAGCAATGTCGTTAGACTACAAGAAGCCCACTGGCTTGAGCGACGTACCGCAAGCCTAGCTGACTTGAAGGCCTTCAATAGTGATGACAAGGAAACCCCAGAACTCAGTCCTTCTGAAGACATCGGCCTCGTGACATCTCGTACCCACGGCCCGCACAAAGCCACCGACTAAAGATTTTTCAAGGTGGACCACTTGTTGGTGTGTGCGCCTGCCCAACGTCCCCCTCCCTCCTAAAGAAGGGCTCTTCGCGCTGATACTCGGCGTAAATTATCTAAACATTGTATGTTAGTTTTAATGGTAGCATGTTTGTAAATCGCACTCGTAGGGTCTCGTTAGGGCAACCCAGAGCACAGGGTAGTTTTAAAATATCTTATTATCAGCATGTCGCAACCAAGTAAAGAAAATTATGATTATGAGGCAAATATGTCTCCATATGTGAGAGGGAACAAGGAGTAGTAGTACTCATCGTACCTGGTGCACAGCAGGAGATGAACCAACTCGACACCCCGATCCATCTTCGCCGCATGGAGGTGGTCGCCCCCGGTCCTCTAGAGGAGCAATCGTCAGGAGAAAACAATCGGACTACGTACCATCGACGCTAGGCGCGACACGAACGGAGTGGTCAGTTATAATGTCAGTGGTCATACTTCCACCTGTCCTACGGAGGATCCACGCAGGCAGGACTTGTCTCACACTGGACACCGCTCCGCGGTCCGAGTACGAACCGGTCAACCCTTGGTCGACACTAGGCGTTCCCCCGATGGTCACCAGCCAGAAAGAGACTGACTCAGGCCCCAACGACGAGGAAGCCCGACCTCGGCTATCGACACGCACTCCCAACATCGGTATCACCCAACAACCCAGTAGGAGCGCCGGCCCGAGCTCACGACGGAACCATTGCTTCTTGGTGTGAGCGTACCACCGGTTTTTCAGAATCCAACTGAAGCCGCACGGACGGATCATGGGCCATTTCGTCCACGCGAAGAAAGGACACCGTGACACCCCATTACCGTTCCCCTTCTGATGTATATATTTAAGTAAACTACGCCTATGCAGGGCCCCTCTGTTGGTTATCTTTTGTTACGCCCATGGAGGGCATTTTTAAATGTTCCAACATGGAATTAACTGTAGTTCTTTTCGACAGATGATGCTCATGATCTAAATCTATCTCTTTCTGACTAACGACTTGGCGTGGCAGCGGCGTCGACGCGACGCGGGGTGGGCAATCTCTCAGCATCGGTCGCTGCGCCGCGAGCCGACGCCAAATGGAAAAGCAAAGAAATCGAAAGTGAAAGAGAGGGACGGAGATCGTGACGCGTGCCAAAGCACAAGACGCATCGTATGTTTTCACCGTTTGGACATAAGTAGGCAGAGCAAGGGTGGGTTTGAACAGAGAGTTAGAATTAGGAGAAAATCACTTCGCCAGTGACCACGAGAGTGCAAAGTTAATAAAGTGAGCAACCAGCAGCAGAAAACAAGGATGTTGCCGCCGAAATCCACTAACTGCCCAGCAGACCCGACGCAGCCACCAATGGGTTAACCCATATCACTCATTCTCTTTCATTTTCATACTTATACTTAAGCGCCAGCCTACGTGCTGGGAAATTAACCGTTGCATCTTGCGCTTTAAGCTTACATGTTAGGTTCTATGCTTGTTACTAAGCGGCGGACAGAACAGTTTGGTTACAACCGCGAGTAAGGGCGATTAATTTATAGCGGCTCAACTACCGACTCGCTCGCTCACCATACACACACCCACTTAGCCTATCATTAGCATAAGAAAACACGTGGAAGAAATAAATGAAGTATCACGTGAAAAGTGAAGTGTTTCTTGTGGGCCCGCTAAAACATCGAACCTTAGCGCCAAACTCAACAATTCTATAAATTACGCCAGGAATTAATTCTACAATTAATTCTATAAATTATGCCAGGAATTAATTCTATAATTAATTCTATAAACTATAGGCCATGAATTAATTCCATAAGTTAATTCTACAGATTAATTCTATATATTAATCTAACAGTGGTAAACCACTAAAGGAACCGAAAAAGTTAATTATTTAACTCAACTCGACGGGTCAACCCACGGTTCTACAAGTAAATCATATAGAGGTTAACCTCGATGATTGCATAACCAAACACTAAATTGTGATACATACATAACCTCAACGGTCAACCGTTTACGACCTACATATGTACATAGGTCACGTAACTAATCAACGTCGCTTAAAAGTATAAACTCATTGGTAAACCATGGCAACAAAAGACTTATCAAGTGGAATATATCATTGCAAGAAATGCATGCAGGAAGACAGTGACCGCATGGTGCAATGCAATCGATGCTGTTCCTGGTATCATTTCGACTGCGCTGGAGTAATAGACGAAAAATCTGAGAACAGCTGGAACTGCGACTGCGTCAACGTGTCAACGGAAGTCATCACAACCATATTGAGCAACGCATTGCAGAACCTCGGAAATACCAAACGAGCAGGCGAACCTCAGGCTACTTCGTCACCAGCAAAACCAACGGGGCCGCTACAAGAACCGGATCGGGACTTTGGACTATGCCCTCCAAAAATATTCCAGGACACAGCTAGGACAGCTGTTCCTATTTTTACTTCTGCCAAACAAAAAGCGATAGTCACACACTCAGCTGTGCGTGACACGTGGCATTACGATCACGAGGCACCGCAGCTGCCGTTCCTAACCTCAAACAACACGCGTGCTACGACACGCGAACAACCGCACCTAAGTGCTACGCCGATGGCACCCTGGAATTTTACGAATACTCAAAACAGGGCTGCATCGTACTATCCAGAAAATAAAGTGCGAATGGACGTAGACCTAAACACAGCAATGCCAAGCGCGGCACAACTTGCAGCCCGTCAAGCGATACCGAAAGAGCTTCCAACATTTGATGGCAATCCTCAGAACTGGCCTCTATTCTACAGTAGTTTTCAGACAAGTACGGAAATCGCTGGGTATACGAATGCAGAAAATCTTATGCGGCTGCAAGCTAGCCTAAAGGGAAAAGCACGTGAGTTAGTTCAATCCAAACTCCTTTTACCCGCAATGGTCCCTGAAATCATACAAACATTACGTATGTGTTTCGGTCGGCCAGAGCATATTTTGCACAACTTACTGGAAAAAACGCGGCAACTACCCGCAATAAAAGATAAGCTTGAACCACTTATCGAATACGCACTGTGTGTACGAAACATCTACTCAACGATGGAAGCATGTGGACTCACAGGTTACATGCAGAACCCAATGCTCGTACAACAGCTACTAGAGAAACTCCCCACACAACTGAAGCTGCAGTGGGCAATGTTTCCCAAAGACACTAAGATACCATCAATGGAATCTTTTAGCAAATGGATCTACGACATAGCTGAAGCAGCAAGCCAGGTAACATCACCGCTTTACCATAAGAAGAGCGGAAGCCTAAATCATCACACAGAGGCACCTGAAGAGCAGGTCAAGGAAATTACGTGCGTCGTATGTAACGAACCTGGGCACAAAATACACAGCTGCCCATCGTTCAAAGCCACGCCACATCAACAAAAGATTTCTTTTCTGAAAAATCACAAGCTCTGCCAACAATGCCTAAACCGTCATCACCAAAAGTGCCAACGTGAGAAGGTTTGCGGCATACGAGGCTGCCGAAGCAAACATCACCCATTGATCCACGAGATGCAGCCAATACCAGAGGCTGCGAAATCCAGCAGCCCAAACAGGCCAGCTATGGTCACCAACGTGCATACGCCGGAGGGCAAGCACACCCAGCGATCCAGAGAGTCTGGCTCTACATATTTCCGTGTCATTCCAATACAAATCATCAATAAAACGAAAGTCACTAACACTTTTGCATTTCTAGATGAGGGATCGGCACTAACGCTCATCGACAACAAGGTCTTTAAGCAGCTCGGCTTAAAAGGCGTTCCAGATCCACTGTGCCTAAAATGGACCAACGATACAACACGCGAAGAAAATGCATCGGAACGTGTCACGCTTACGGTTGCCAATCCACATAATGGCAATCAATTCTACTTGGAAGAGGTTCACAGTGTAGATACCCTGGATCTACCTGTACAGTCTATCGACATAAGGGCTCTCGCCAAAGAATTCCCCCACCTAGCGGGACTACCGATAGCATCATACACCAACGCACGCCCAAGCATCCTAATCGGCACAAATAACTGGAACCTCGCCGTACCCCTTAAAATCAAAGAGGGGGCATGGCACCAACCAATAGCGTCAAAGACGCGACTGGGATGGGCACTACAAAGCTCCACGCGATCAAGGGCTACTAGAGCTAATGTGAGCGTTCACATGTGTGGATGCAGGGACGCAGACGCTAAGCTACATGAGATCATCAAACAAGCGTTCTCATTAGACGCTACCACAGCAAAACCGCTATCATCACCAGAAGAAACTCAAGCTTTAACCAGACTTGAATCTACTACCTCCCTTAAGAATGGCAGGTACGAGGTCGGCCTAATGTGGAAAGACCCTGAAGTTTCATTACCCGATAGCTACGCAAACGCACTAAAACGGCTTAAATGCCTACAAAAGCAATTTTCCCGACAACCACAGTTGAAGGAGCAAATCACCAAACAAATCGAGAACCTCGTCGAAAAGGGCTATGCTCGCATGCTGACGCCGGAGGAAATAGCTGCACCAAACAGACGGACATGGTATCTACCAACCTTCATAACTAAAAATCCAAATAAACCAGAGAAGGTCCGGCTTGTATGGGACGCAGCCGCCCAATCTGGCGGCAAGGCCCTGAATGACTACATCTGGAGTGGCCCAGATCTCCTCAACTCCCTGTTTGACCTCTTGCTCTCATTCCGAGTGGGACGAGTGGCGATCTGTGGCGATATTGCCGAGATGTTCCACCAGATCCGAGTGAAACCAGCAGACACCCATGCGCAAAGGTTTCTGTGGTTCGACAGCAAATCCGAGAGGCAAGAGCCTAACGTCTATGTTATGGAAGCGCTTACTTTCGGAATCAATTGCGCACCCTGCATTGCACACTTTATTCGCGACAAAAATGCAGATCGATTCTGCCAACAGTACCCTCAAGCAGCACAAGCCGTGAAGGACTACCACTACGTGGATGATTTTATATACAGTGGCGACGACTACGTGGAGGTCGGAAACATCGCAACTCAAGTCAGAGATATCCATGCAGCAGGTGGTTTCCACATACGCAATTGGTCTTCGAACTCAAAGGAGGTCCTTCGAATACTAAAGAGCGCTTCGCTGCTCCCCGAAGCTGTCGAAATTACCGCCACGGAAAAGGTACTCGGCTTATACTGGGTGCCGAACTCCGACGTATTCACATTCATCTGCAAGTTCGCCAGGTTGAAGCGCAACGTTTTGGACAGCGACAAAACACCAACCAAACGCGAGCTCTTGCAAGTACTTATGTCAATGTACGACCCACTCGGCTTCATCTCATGCTTTACAATAGAGCTCAAAATCCTACTGCAAGAAGTCTGGAGAAGCGGCATTGGCTGGGACATTGGTTTGCCCGACGCATTGTTGCCCAAATGGATACGATGGAAACGGATCCTTACAACAATCGCCGGATTGACCATCCCGAGATGTTACTTCGACAGCAGCGATCAAGTCCATGATGTCCAGTTACACACGTTCGTTGACGCCAGCGAATTGGCATACGCAGCAGTCTGCTACCTTCGGATACGCCAGGGGAAAAGAACCTACCTCAGCTTCGTGGCCTCCAAGGCGAAAGTGGCACCGTTGAGTCCACTATCTATACCAAGGATGGAACTGCAGGCCGCAGTGATCGGAGCAAAGCTGAGTAACCGAATCCAACGAAATCCAAGTTTGTCAATTAATTCGAGTTGTTATTGGTCCGACTCAAAGACTGTTCTCAAATGGCTTCGTATGGATCCACGAAAGTTTCAGCAATTCGTCATGCACCGCGTTGGCGAAATACTGGAATTCACAAACGTTAGCCAATGGAACTGGGTTCCAACCAACCTTAACCCTGCACATCTTGCTACTAAAACACACAACGCCAATAAACATGAAACTTGGCTACACGGTCCAGACTATTTGCTGCAGGATCAACACGAGTGGCCAAAATGCGATGATTTGGGGCCACCAAACAATGCTGAAGTCAGGCACAACATACTCTTCATCGACAATGCGCCGATGGAGCTAAAACTTAACGCGGAATATTTTTCCGACTGGCGCAGGCTATATCGAGCTTTAGCGCGTTTTATTCTCTATATTGAGAAACTGAAAGCAAAACAAGCAAAGGCATCGCCACCTACAGAGGTGTCTTACGAGATGATTCAGCAGGCACGCACACTCCTACTGCGGCATGCGCAGTCATCTGAATTCAACCCAGAAATTCGCAACTTAACGAGAGGTAAACCTTTAAAAACAAATTCTAAACTCATATGTTTGAATATCTTCCTAGACGAAAACCAGCTCCTACGTACCCGAGGGCGAGCAGAAAACCTAAACGGCCAAAACCAAATACTGCTCCCATATGGGCACCACATTACTCGGCTCATAGTGAACTGGTATCATCAGGAAATGCACCACACATCCCATGAGACGTGTATTAACAGGATTCGCGGCATGTTTTACATACCACGCCTACGAGTCTTATACAAAGGCATGCGGAAGTCTTGCCAACGCTGTAAAAATGAGAGCGCCATGCCTGATCCACCGCAAATGGCTCCCTTGCCCATTGCCAGGCTGGCTGCCTACCAACGTCCCTTCACTTACGTCGGTATCGACTACTTCGGGCCCTTCTTGGTCGCTGTAGGACGGCGAAGCGAAAAAAGATGGGGAGTTATTTTCACCTGCCTAACCATACGGGCGGTGCATATAGAACTGGCGTGCTCTCTGGACACTGCATCGTGCATAATGTGCATCCGAAACTTCATCAATCGGCGCGGGACCCCAAGAGAAATTTACAGCGACAATGGCACTAACTTCAAAGCTGCCGAAAAGATTATCTGTGACAAAGCGCAGACGATCAACTTCAACGCCGTGCAACCGGCGTTCGATGACATCAAATGGAAATTTAATCCACCAGCCGCTCCTCATATGGGGGGAGCATGGGAGCGACTTGTTCGTTCCGTCAAGACCGTACTCTACGCAATCTGCCCAGCGAGAAAATTCACCAGTGAAGGCCTACAAAGTGCACTATGGGAAGTGGAATTTATCCTAAACTCCAGACCCCTTACTTTTGTCTCTCTGGACAGCAAAGACGACGAGGCTATCACCCCTAACCATCTACTACTAGGATCAGCAAGCGGCTATAAACCAGTCTTCAAAACCACACACACCGTACAGCACATGTGGCGAGCTGTTCAAGAATTCGCCGATCAATTCTGGCGACGATGGGTACGCGAATACGTTCCAGATTTAGCCAGGCGAGGAAAATGGTTTACGAAGAGACCACCAATAGCAGCTGGAGACGTCGTTGTAATATTGGACGAGACTCTGCCCCGAAATAGATGGCCAAAAGGTATAGTCGAGCAAACAATCCTGGCCAGAGACAACCAGGTGCGTCGAGTGATCATCAGAACCGCCAATGGGACTCTTCAACGGCCCGTGGCTAAAGTAGCTGTATTAGACGTCGGCTGTAATGGAGCAAAGCAACCCCATGAAGAGAGCAGCTTTACTGGGGGGGGAATGTTGCCGCCGAAATCCACTAACTGCCCAGCAGACCCGACGCAGCCACCAATGGGTTAACCCATATCACTCATTCTCTTTCATTTTCATACTTATACTTAAGCGCCAGCCTACGTGCTGGGAAATTAACCGTTGCATCTTGCGCTTTAAGCTTACATGTTAGGTTCTATGCTTGTTACTAAGCGGCGGACAGAACAGTTTGGTTACAACCGCGAGTAAGGGCGATTAATTTATAGCGGCTCAACTACCGACTCGCTCGCTCACCATACACACACCCACTTAGCCTATCATTAGCATAAGAAAACACGTGGAAGAAATAAATGAAGTATCACGTGAAAAGTGAAGTGTTTCTTGTGGGCCCGCTAAAACATCGAACCTTAGCGCCAAACTCAACAAAGGACATAGAACCATAGGCAACCATCAAGTGAAATACCAGGATTAGCAGGTGAGCCCATGTCCTTAGATCCTCTTTGTTTATCTTGAGTGCGGTAGGACCCCAAATTACAAAAGATGTTTAGAATTAGCTAATTAACAATAAACTCTATATATTATTATCGTTTAACACACCCAGCATTATTTCTTTATTTGTGGCCAAATTTATGTCTACCCTTCGTCTACTTCGGCAGGATGAGTTATTCTCCTGCAGACGAAGTCAGTCGCTGATCTCCAGGCTCAGTCACTCAAGGTGAAGAGACAACGGATCTTGGCCAAGCGGGCTTCGCTTGGCAGGCGAGATCAGTCGTTGCAGTTCCTCTTCACCATCCCTCTCTAATGACCCCACTAACATTTCCTTTCAGGCTTCCCTTTTCCAGTCCAAGAGGCAACGGATCTTGGCCAAGCGGGCTTCGCTTATCAGACAAGATTAGTCGTTGCTACTCCTCTTGGACTCTCCTCCTACCCCTTTCCCTTCCCTTTCCTCCCCTTCATGTGGTCTCACTCTCATATCCTAATACTCATCAAGGTCTCTAGATCAAATAAGTGTTCTGTAGACGGGACTCTGGGACTGAGAACTGTACCCCAGCCAGAGCTTTCTTACAGATGGCGCCCGAGCAGGGACCTTGATGAGTATTATGAGGGAAATGTTAAATTATATATATATATGTATGCACATTTATAGATATATATATATATTATATATATATATATATTATAGATATATATATATATATATATATACATGTATATGTATATATATATATATGCATATTCATTAATATATATATACATCGGAGTCAACGCATAAGCAAACATTTTTTTATATATATATATATTTGTATGTTTGTGGTTAGGGTATTTAAAGGTCGCATATACGTTGTCGATGTGCCACGCGTTTTTAGTTTTCTTTGCAAGCGACAGTTACATGCGAGAAAGAGACAGGGACACGCGAGCGGCCTGTAAGAATGAGAGTAGACAGTTCACTGTTTGATTCAGTGCGTGTGTGTGAGTTACGAGCATTCTCTTGCTATTTCTCTCTCTCTCTTACACACAGCTTTGATTCAACCGTTTTTTTTGTCATTCCTTCATTCACACTGATTCGCAATTACAGTCGCGCGTTGGGTTTCGTGTTAGTGTGTTTTTTTTATTGTGCAAAAAAAAAAAGAAAATAGTTTTCAAAGTACGTGTGAGTGTGAAAAAAAAAAAACGATGATGCTCGTGTGCATTGGCTCTCACATGTGTGATGCCGCATCCGATCGTGTGAGTGTGTATGAGCGTCGCTGACTCTCGTGTATGTGTGCGCTCACGATACGAATTGTAGAGATTAGCCTGAAAGTGTCAGTGTGTGACGCTTACGTTAGGTGAGAAAATCGGCAGAGTCTCTGACAGGGTTTCGACAGAATTATCAGCAGAGTCATCAACAGAGTTTTCGACAGGATTAATAGTATCCTCAACAGAATAGTTCGGAGAGAATTATTAATGAAGTCAGCTACTGAGTTACCGACGGAGCTAACGATAGAGTCATCAACGGAGCCATCGACAGAGTCACACCTGAAAATCAGTTAAAAAAAAAAAATAATAATAAAAAATATATATATAACACGCGCAAAGCCAGGTCATGCTAAGTAAGAATATCGGCAGAGTCTCCGGCAGGGTTTCTACAGAATTATCAGCAGAGTCATTAACAGAGTTTTCGACAGGATTAATAATCTCATTTCAGTTGACAGTATATTTCGGAGAGAATTATTAATGGATTCAGCTACTGAGTTACCGACATAGCTAGCAATAGGGTCATCAACGGAGCCATCGACAGAGTCGCATATAGAAATTAGTTTTATTAAAACTTTTACAAGAGAGACGAAAAAGAGCTAAAGTTATCAGAAGCAGATGGAGCGAGTCAAGGTCATTACTAGGACAAGGACATTCACCGCTAAGGTGAACTAAACTTCAAGGATACCTCGGCACCAAAGGAGATTAATGCAAAGGACATCGGAAATTCGGCAGCAAGGACCATTACTTTCCCAAGGATATTCTAAACATTAATCGGAGTATATTTTATATTCAAGGTTTTTCCCAATTCAAATAAACAAACTGCATCTAATTCTATCAACAGGCAAGATCTTTCTTATATATTCGAACCATTGCAAAGATTTTATTCAAAATATTTCAGCCGAAAACCACCTCGTAAGTTTCCCCAGCGGCGATAATTCTTGTTTACGCGTCACCGTTACTTACTTCTCTTTGAACAAACATATATATTTTTATATTTTCTGACCCCTCCCCTGCAAAATTTATTAAAAATTAAATAAAATATATATACGCATTGGTCAACTTGCACATCCATATCATAGTCTATCGGTTTACCGTAGCCATCTTTACATAGTACCGCGTAGCCTACTGGGCGAACTCCGATATCCTTTGGCTGCTTATCGCTTATATTACGACCCCGAGTCCTTACTAATATACTAGCAATGGGCGTTCATTGGATAAACCATCGTCGCAAAGCCGAGTTGGAAGTCACCGGTGGAATAGTGGAGGACCTAAGAAATCGTTTCCGCGAGTTCGCTTCAAGGGAGGATCATCATCCTGAGGTATTGAGTCGACTTGCCGAAATCGAAGCCCAATTTAGTGCCGGGAACAAGAAATTAGATGTAAAACCACAGTCTAGAGCAACGTCGCCTACTCCCGAAGGAATTGTTTTTCAACTACCGGTGCCACAAGACACTAACTATCGTTCTGAATCGCATTCTGGTTCGCGCTCCGGTTCTCCGACACCTTTCGGTATGCTTGGCTCAAGGATCAACATCGAACCCAGTGAGCGGAATCGAGTCCATGAGTCTATGGTAGGCCGTACCACTGGGAGCTATGCCTCGATCGCGGAACGTATAACTAAATGGGGAATCGCCTTTAGCGGATCTACCGATCCTATCTATTTCATAGAGCAAATAGAGACTCGAGCCGCGACGTACCGTTTGAGCTTGAAGACACTGCCTCCGATGATGGCCATCTTATTGACCGGAAGGGCCGAAAGCTGGTGGCAAACCAGCGGGTATCCGGAGATGACATGGGTCGATTTCAAGTCCGAATTTTTAGAGTTCTTTCTACCCCCACTCTATTTTGAGAAACTAGAGGATAGCATACGTGCTCGAAAACAACGCCATCAGGAACCATACAAGGAGTATCTAGTAGACCTTCGATTAATGATGAAGAAAGCTCATTACTCGACGTTACAGGAACTCGACAGGATCTACGAAAATCTATTACTACAAGCTGTATACCCGACGAAATGATTTCCAAACGTTACCCGACTTAACCAAGTTGGTGGTAAATTATGAGACGATTCGTGGAAAAGGAGCAACGCCGTTCAGAATAAGCCCTTTGATCATATAACTTCCAGCGTAAACGGGACTGCTATATGTCAACTCTTCGAAGCACCCGTGGATACCGGCACAGCTTGCCGCAAATGTGCGGAAGCTGGTCACATCGCACGAGAATGTACGAAGCCCCGTGTGTTGTTCTGTTGGCAATGCGGGGTACGTACCATCGAATGTTGCCGTCGTTCGGGAAACGGACCAAACCTCCATCTCAATCTGGGCCAGACGGAGGGACCAGACCAGGACCCCAGCCCAGTAACCCCCTCCTCCTAAGGAAAGGCCCCATCCAACTGCGTGTCTTCGTCAATAGAAAACCAATGGTAGCTACCTTGAAGTGGCTCTTCAGCACTTCGCCTCCTGCGAGACATTCATACTAATATTAACCTTGCTGATAATACTCGTGCAGCGATCACAAGTTCTCTCAGGACAAGCATCGGTCTCAGGGCACAGACCGTACATATGACATTGTTAGCGATGCCATCGATGATGGAATAGATTTCCTTCGGAACATAGGAACTTCTATACGTTGTGGAGGTTATCTGTTACAGTTTCCCCCTTTCGATAAGCCCCACAGTCCCGTCAAGTCTATAATTCAGCCATCGCTAGTGTCGGAAGACCACACCCGGTCTAATGACTGGGTCCTGCAGAAACGCCCGCTACGCCCAAGGATACTTCCGGCTTTCAACATAGCAGCAAACTAGTATGTCAGTCGGGCTCAGTCTGGCCGCCTCCAGCACCTGGCGCTGTCCTTAAGAACCCATTCCGCCAGCCTGGTGAAGAAAAGGAGCCAGCAACTAAGGTGGACACCCGATTAGCTTCGGTAGAGACTGAGGTTCGTGAGGAGGATTTGAAGCCAAAGGAATCATCCACCATGGTACATGGAAGCCAACGCAATACCTCCCAGGATCAGAAGAAATACTACGATCTAAGACGACAGGACTGGCGTCCTAGCATCGGGAGCATCGTCATGCTCAGGCAACATATGTTGTCCGATGCCAACGAAGGATTTAACCCAAAACTGGTGCCTAAGTGTAAAGGCCCGTATAAAATAATCAAATTTCTTTCCAGCAATGTCGTTAGACTACAAGAAGCCCACTGGCTTGAGCGACGTACCGCAGGCCTAGCTGACTTGAAGGCCTTCAATAGTGATGACAAGGAACCCCCAGAACTCAGTCCTCAAGCCACCGACTAAAGATTTTTCAAGGTGGACCACTTGTTGGTGGGTGCGCCTGCCCAACGTCCCCCTCCCTTCTAAATATGCCCATCTTCGCCGCATGGAGGTGGTCGCCCCCGGTCCTCTAGAGGAGCAATCATCAGGAGAAAACAATCGGACTACGTACCATCGACGCTAGGCGCGACACGAACGGAGTGGTCAGTTATAATGTCAGTGGTCATACTTCCACCTGTCCTACGGAGGATCCACGCAGGCAGGACTTGTCTCACACTGGACACCGCTCCGCGGTCCGAGTACGAACCGGTCAACCCTTGGTCGACACTAGGCGTTTCCCCGATGGTCACCAGCCAGAAAGAGACTGACTCAGGCCCCAACGACGAGGAAGCTCGACCTCGGCTATCGACACGCACTCCCAACATCGGTATCACCCAACAACCCAGTAGGAGCGCCGGCCCAAGCTCACGACGGAACCATTGCTTCTTAGTGTGAGCGTACCACCGGTTTTTCAGAATCCAACTGAAGCCGCACGGACGGATCATGGGCCATTTCGTCCACGCGAAGAAAGGACACCGTGACACCCCATTACCGTTCCCCTTCTGATGTATATATTTAAGTAAACTACGCCTATGCAGGGCCCCTTTGTTGGTTATCTTTTGTTACGCCCATGGAGGGCATATTTAAATGTTCCAACATGGAATTAACTGTAGTTCTTTTCGACAGACGATGCTCATGATCTAAATCTATCTCTTTCTGACTAACGACTTGGCGTGGCAGCAGTGAAAGAGAGGGACGGAGATCGTGACGCGTGCCAAAGCACAAGACGCATCGTATGTTTTCACCGTTTGGACATAAGTAGGCAGAGCAAGGGTGGGTTTGAACAGAGAGTTAGAATTAGGAGAAAATCACTTCGCCAGTGACCACGAGAGTGCAAAGTTAATAAAGTGAGCAACCAGCAGCAGAAAACAAGGACATAGAACCATAGGCAACCATCAAGTGAAATACCAGGATTAGCAGGTGAGCCCATGTCCTTAGATCCTCTTTGTTTAGCTTGAGTGCGGTAGGACCCCAAATTACAAAAGATGTTTAGAATTAGCTAATTAACAATAAACTCTATATATTATTATCGTTTAATAACACTAACATTTCCTTTCAGGCTTCCCTTTTCCAGTCCAAGAGGCAACGGATCTTGGCCAAGCGGGCTTCGCTTATCAGACAAGATTAGTCGTTGCTACTCCTCTTGGACTCTCCTCCTACCCCTTTCCCTTTCCCTTCCCTTTCCTCCCCTTCATGTGGTCTCACTCTCATATGCTAATACTCATCAAGGTCTCCAGATCAAATAAGTGTTCTGTAGACGGGACTCTGGGACTGAGAACTGTACCCCAGCCAGAGCTTTCTTACAGATGGCGCCCGAGCAGGGACCTTGATGAGTATTATGAGGGAAATGTTAAATTATATATATATATGTATGCACATTTATAGATATATATATATATATATATATATACATGTATGTGTGGACTCATACATACATGTATATGTATATATATATATATGCATATTCATTAATATATATATACATCGGAGTCAACGCATAAGCAAACATTTTTTTATATATATATATATTTGTATGTTTGTGGTTAGGGTATTTAAAGGTCGCATATACGTTGTCGATGTGCCACGCGTTTTTAGTTTTTTTTGCAAGCGACAGTTACATGCGAGAAAGAGACAGGGACACGCGAGCGGCCTGTAAGAATGAGAGTAGACAGTTCACTGTTTGATTCAGTGCGTGTGTGTGAGTTACAAGCATTCTCTTGCTATTTCTCTCTCTCTCTTACACACAGCTTTGATTCAACCGTTTTTTTTGTCATTCCTTCATTCACACTGATTCGCAAGTACAGTCGCGCGTTGGGTTTCGTGTTAGTGTTTTTTTTTTATTGTGCAAAATAAAGAGAAAATAGTTTTCAAAGTACGTGTGAGTGTGAAAAAAAAAACGATGATGCTCGTGTGCATTGGCTCTCACATGTGTGATGCCGCATCCGATCGTGTGAGTGTGTATGAGCGTCGCTGACTTTCGTGTATGTGTGCGCTCACGATACGAATTGTAGAGATTAGCCTGAAAGTGTCAGTGTGTGACGCTTACGTTAGGTGAGAAAATCGGCAGAGTCTCTGACAGGGTTTCGACAGAATTATCAGCAGAGTCATCAACAGAGTTTTCGACAGGATTAATAGTATCCTCAACAGCATAGTTCGGAGAGAATTATTAATGAAGTCAGCTACTGAGTTACCGACGGAGCTAACGATAGAGTCATCAACGGAGCCATCGACAGAGTCACACCTGAAAATCAGTTAAAAAAAAAAAAAAATAATAATAAAAAATATATATATAACACGCGCAAAGCCAGGTCATGCTAAGTAAGAATATCGGCAGAGTCTCCGGCAGGGTTTCTACAGAATTATCAGCAGAGTCATTAACAGAGTTTTCGACAGGATTAATAATCTCATCAACAGTATATTTCGGAGAGAATTATTAATGGAGTCAGCTACTGAGTTACCGACATAGCTAGCAATAGGGTCATCAACGGAGCCATCGACAGAGTCGCATATAGAAATTAGTTTTATTAAAACTTTTACAAGAGAGACGAAAAAGAGCTAAAGTTATCAGAAGCAGATAGAGCGAGTCAATGTCATTACTAGGACAAGGACATTCACCGCTAAGGTGAACTAAACTTCAAGGGTACCTCGGCACCAAAGGAGATTAATGCAAAGGACATGGGAAATTCGGCAGCAAGGACCATTACTTTCCCAAGGATATTCTAAACATTAATCGGAGTATATTTTATATTCAAGGTTTTTCCCAATTCAAATAAACAAACTGCATCTAATTCTATCAACAGGCAAGATCTTTCTTATATATTTGAACCATTGCAAAGATTTTATATAAAATATTTAAACCGAAAACCACATCGAAAGTTTCCCTAGCGGCGATAATTCTCATTTACGCGTCACCGTTACTTACTTCTCTTTGAACAAACATATATGTTTTTATATATTCTGACTCCTCCCCTGCAAAATTTATTAAAAATTAAATAAAATATATATACGCATTGGTCAACTTGCACATCCATATCATAAACTATCGGTTTACCGTAGCCATCTTTACATAGTACCGCGTAGCCTACTGGGCGAACTCCGATATCCTTTGGCTGCTTATCGCTTATATTACGACCCCGAGTCCTTACTAATATACTAGCAATGGGCGTTCATTGGATAAACCATCGTCGCAAAGCCGAGTTGGAAGTCCTTTGCGACGAATTCGGATTAGACACCGGTGGAATAGTGGAGGACCTAAGAAATCGTTTCCGCGAGTTCGCTTCAAGGGAGGATCATCATCCTGAGGTATTGAGTCGACTTGCCGAAATCGAAGCCCAATTTAGTGCCGGGGACAAGAAATTAGATGTAAAACCACAGTCTAGAGCAACGTCGCCTACTCCGGAAGGAATTGTTTTTCAACTACCGGTGCCACAAGACACTAACTATCGTTCTGAATCGCATTCTGGTTCGCGCTCCGGTTCTCCGACACCTTTCGGTATGCTTGGCTCAAGGATCAACATCGAACCCAGTGAGCGGAATCGAGTCCATGAGTCTATGGTAGGCCGTACCACTGGGAGCTATGCCTCGATCGCGGAACGTATAACTAAATGGGGAATCGCCTTTAGCGGATCTACCGATCCTATCTATTTCATAGAGCAAATAGAGACTCGAGCCGCGACGTACCGTTTGAGCTTGAAGACACTGCCTCCGATGATGGCCATCTTATTGACCGGAAGGGCCGAAAGCTGGTGGCAAACCAGCGGGTATCCGGAGATGACATGGGTCGATTTCAAGTCCGAATTTTTAGAGTTCTTTCTACCCCCACTCTATTTTGAGAAACTAGAGGATAGCATACGTGCTCGAAAACAACGCCATCAGGAACCATACAAGGAGTATCTAGTAGACCTTCGATTAATGATGAAGAGAGCTCATTACTCGACGTTACAGGAACTCGACAGGATCTACGAAAATCTATTACTACAAGCTGTATACCCGACGAAATGATTTCCAAACGTTACCCGACTTAACCAAGTTGGTGGTAAATTATGAGACGATTCGTGGAAAAGGAGCAACGCCGTTCAAAATAAGCCCTTTGATCATATAACTTCCAGCCTAAACGGGACTGCTATATGTCAACTCTTCGAAGCATCCGTGGATACCGGCACAGCTTGCCGCAAATGTGCGGAAGCTGGTCACATCGCACGAGAATGTACGAAGCCCCGTGTGTTGTTCTGTTGGCAATGCGGGGTACGTACCATCGAATGTTGCCGTCGTTCGGGAAACGGACCAAACCTCCATCTCAATCTGGGCCAGACGGAGGGACCAGACCAGGACCCCAGCCCAGTAACCCCCTCCTCCTAAGGAAAGGCCCCATCCAACTGCGTGTCTTCGTCAATAGAAAACCAATGGTAGCTACCTTGAAGTGGCTCTTCAGCACTTCGCCTCCTGCGAGACATTCATACTAATATTAACCTTGCTGATAATACTCGTGCAGCGATCACAAGTTCTCTCAGGACAAGCATCGGTCTCAGGGCACAGACCGTACATATGACATTGTTAGCGATGCCATCGATGATGGAATAGATTTCCTTCGGAACATAGGAACTTCTATACGTTGTGGAGGTTATCTGTTACAGTTTCCCCCTTTCGATAAGCCCCACAGTCCCGTCAAGTCTATAATTCAGCCATCGCTAGTGTCGGAAGACCACACCCGGTCTAATGACTGGGTCCTGCAGAAACGCCCGCTACGCCCAAGGATACTTCCGGCTTTCAACATAGCAGCAAACTAGTATGTCAGTCGGGCTCAGTCTGGCCGCCTCCAGCACCTGGCGCTGTCCTTAAGAACCCATTCCGGCAGCCTGGTGAAGAAAAGGAGCCAGCAACTAAGGTGGACACCCGATTAGCTTCGGTAGAAACCGAGGTTCGTGAGGAGGATTTGAAGCCAAAGGAATCATCCACCATGGTACATGAGAGCCAACGCAATACCTCCGAGGATCAGAAGAAACACTACGATCTAAGACGACAGGACTGGCGTCCTGGCATCGGGAGCGTCGTCATGCTCAGGCAACATATGTTGTCCGATGCCAACGAAGGATTTAACCCAAAACTGGTGCCTAAGTGTAAAGGCTCGTATAAAATAATCAAGTTTCTTTCCAGCAATGTCGTTAGACTACAAGAAGCCCACTGGCTTAAGCGACGTACCGCAAGCCTAGCTGACTTGAAGGCCTTCAATAGTGATGACAAGGAAACCCCAGAACTCAGTCCTTCTGAAGACATCAGCCTCGGGACACCTCGTACCCACGGCCCGCACAAAGCCACCGACTAAAGACTTTTCAAGGTTGACCACTTGTTGGTGGGTGCGCCTGCCCAACGTCCCCCTCCCTCCTAAAGAAGGGCTCTTCGCCCTGATACTCGCCGTAAATTATCTAAACATTGTATCTTAGTTTTAATGGTAGCATGTTTGTAAATCGCACTCGTAGGGTCTCGTTAGGGCACCCCGGAGCACAGGGTAGTTTTAAAATATCTTATTATCAGCATGTCGCAACCAAGTAAAGAAAATGATGATTATGAGGCAAATATGTCTCCATATGTGAGAGGGAACAAGGAGTAGTAGTACTCATCGTACCTGGTGCACAGCAGGAGATGAACCAACCCGACACCCCGATCCATCTTCGCCGCATGGAGGTGGTCGCCCCCGGTCCTCTAGAGGAGCAATCATCAGGAGAAAACAATCGGACTACGTACCATCGACGCTAGGCGCGACACGAACGGAGTGGTCAGTTATAATGTCAGTGGTCATACTTCCACCTGTCCTACGGAGGATCCACGCAGGCAGGACTTGTCTCACACTGGACACCGCTTCGCGGTCCGAGTACGAACCGGTCAACCCTTGGTCGACACTAGGCATTCCCCCGATGGTCACCAGCCAGAAAGAGACTGACTCAGGCCCCAACGACGAGGAAGCCCGACCTCGGCTATCGACACGCACTCCCAACATCGGTATCACCCAACAACCCAGTAGGAGCGCCGGCCCGAGCACACGACGGAACCATTGCTTCTTGGTGTGAGCGTACCACCGGTTTTTCAGAATCCAACTGAAGCCGCACGGACGGATCATGGGCCATTTCGTCCACGCGAAGAAAGGACACCGTGACACCCCATTACCGTTCCCCTTCTGATGTATATATTTAAGTAAACTACGCCTATGCAGGGCCCCTTTGTTGTTTATCTTTTGTTACGCCCATGGAGGGCATATTTAAATGTTCCAACATGGAATTAACTGTAGTTCTTTTCGACAGACGATGCTCATGATCTAAATGTATCTCTTTCTGACTAACGACTTGGCGTGGCAGCGGCGTCGACGCGTCGCGGAGTGGGCAATCTCTCAGCATCGGTCGCTGCGCCGCGAGCCGACGCCAAATGGAAAAGCAAAGAAATCGAAAGTGAAAGAGAGGGACGGAGATCGTGACGCGTGCCAAAGCACAAGACGCATCGTATGTTTTCACCGTTTGGACATAAGTAGGCAGAGCAAGGGTGGGTTTGAACAGAGAGTTAGAATTAGGAGAAAATCACTTCGCCAGTGACCACGAGAGTGCAAAGTGAGCAACCAGCAGCAGAAAACAACGACATAGAACCATAGGCAACCATCAAGTGAAATACCAGGATTAGCAGGTGAGCCCATGTCCTTAGATCCTCTTTGTTTAGCTTGAGTGCGGTAGGACCCCAAATTACAAAAGATGTTTAGAATTAGCTAATTAACAATAAACTCTATATATTATTATCGTTTAATAACACTAACATTTCCTTTCAGGCTTCCCTTTTCCAGTCCAAGAGGCAACGGATCTTGGCCAAGCGGGCTTCGCTTATCAGACAAGATTAGTCGTTGCTACTCCTCTTGGACTCTCCTCCTACCCCTTTCCCTTTCCCTTCCCTTTCCTCCCCTTCATGTGGTCTCACTCTCATATCCTAATACTCATCAAGGACTCCAGATCAAATAAGTGTTCTGTAGACGGGACTCTGGGACTGAGAACTGTACCCCAGCCAGAGCTTTCTTACAGATGGCGCCCGAGCAGGGACCTTGATGAGTATTATGAGGGAAATGTTAAATTATATATATATATGTATGCACATTTATAGATACATATATATATATATATATATACATGTATATGTATATATATATATATGCATATTCATTAATATATATATACATCGGAGTCAACGCATAAGCAAACATTTTTTTATATATATATATATATTTGTATGTTTGTGGTTAGGGTATTTAAAGGTCGCATATACGTTGTCGATGTGCCACGCGTTTTTAGTTTTCTTTGCAAGCGACAGTTACATGCGAGAAAGAGACAGGGACACGCGAGCGGCCAGTAAGAATGAGAGTAGACAGTTCACTGTTTGATTCAGTGCGTGTGTGTGAGTTACGAGCATTCTCTTGCTATTTCTCTCTCTCTCTTACACACAGCTTTGATTCAACCGTTTTTTTTGTCATTCCTTCATTCACACTGATTCGCAAGTACAGTCGCGCGTTGGGTTTCGTGTTAGTGTTTTTTTTTTATTGTGCAAAAAAAAGAGAAAATAGTTTTCAAAGTACGTGTGAGTGTGAAAAAAAAAACGATGATGCTCGTGTGCATTGTCTCTCACATGTGTGATGCTGCATCCGATCGTGTGAGTGTGTATGAGCTTCGCTGACTCTCGTGTATGTGTGCGCTCACGATACGAATTGTAGAGATTAGCCTGAAAGTTTCAGTGTGTGACGCTTACGTTAGGTGAGAAAATTGGCAGAGTCTCTGACAGGGTTTCGACAGAATTATCAGCAGAGTCATCAACAGAGTTTTCGACAGGATTAATAGTATCCTCAACAGCATAGTTCGGAGAGAATTATTAATGAAGTCAGCTACTGAGTTACCGACGGAGCTAACGATAGAGTCATCAACGGAGCCATCGACAGAGTCACACCTGAAAATCAGTTAAAAAAAAAAAAATAATAATAAAAAATATATATATAACACGCGCAAAGCCAGGTCATGCTAAGTAAGAATATCGGCAGAGTCTCCGGCAGGGTTTCTACAGAATTATCAGCAGAGTCATTAACAGAGTTTTCGACAGGATTAATAATCTCATCAACAGTATATTTCGGAGAGAATTATTAATGGAGTCAGCTACTGAGTTACCGACATAGCTAGCAATAGGGTCATCAACGGAGCCATCGACAGAGTCGCATATAGAAATTAGTTTTATTAAAACTTTTACAAGAGAGACGAAAAAGAGCTAAAGTTATCAGAAGCAGATAGAGCGAGTCAATGTCATTACTAGGACAAGGACATTCACCGCTAAGGTGAACTAAACTTCAAGGATACCTCGGCACCAAAGGAGATTAATGCAAAGGACATCGGAAATTCGGCAGCAAGGACCATTACTTTCCCAAGGATATTCTAAACATTAATCGGAGTATATTTTATATTCAAGGTTTTTCCCAATTCAAATAAACAAACTGCATCTAATTCTATCAACAGGCAAGATCTTTCTTATATATTTGAACCATTGCAAAGATTTTATATAAAATATTTAAACCGAAAACCACATCGAAAGTTTCCCTAGCGGCGATAATTCTCATTTACGCGTCACCGTTACTTACTTCTCTTTGAACAAACATATATGTTTTTATATATTCTGACTCCTCCCCTGCAAAATTTATTAAAAATTAAATAAAATATATATACGCATTGGTCAACTTGCACATCCATATCATAAACTATCGGTTTACCGTAGCCATCTTTACATAGTACCGCGTAGCCTACTGGGCGAACTCCGATATCCTTTGGCTGCTTATCGCTTATATTACGACCCCGAGTCCTTACTAATATACTAGCAATGGGCGTTCATTGGATAAACCATCGTCGCAAAGCCGAGTTGGAAGTCCTTTGCGACGAATTCGGATTAGACACCGGTGGAATAGTGGAGGACCTAAGAAATCGTTTCCGCGAGTTCGCTTCAAGGGAGGATCATCATCCTGAGGTATTGAGTCGACTTGCCGAAATCGAAGCCCAATTTAGTGCCGGGGACAAGAAATTAGATGTAAAACCACAGTCTAGAGCAACGTCGCCTACTCCGGAAGGAATTGTTTTTCAACTACCGGTGCCACAAGACACTAACTATCGTTCTGAATCGCATTCTGGTTCGCGCTCCGGTTCTCCGACACCTTTCGGTATGCTTGGCTCAAGGAACCCAGTGAGCGGAATCGAGTCCATGAGTCTATAGTAGGCCGTACCACTGGGAGCTATGCCTCGATCGCGGAACGTATAACTAAATGGGGAATCGCCTTTAGCGGATCTACCGATCCTATCTATTTCATAGAGCAAATAGAGACTCGAGCCGCGACGTACCGTTTGAGTTTGAAGACACTGCCTCCGATGATGGCCATCTTATTGACCGGAAGGGCCGAAAGCTGGTGGCAAACCAGCGGGTATCCGGAGATGACATGGGTCGATTTCAAGTCCGAATTTTTAGAGTCCTTTCTACCCCCACTCTATTTTGTGAAACTAGAGGATAGCATACGTGCTCGAAAACAACGCCATCAGGAACCATACAAGGAGTATCTAGTAGACCTTCGATTAATGATGAAGAGAGCTCATTACTCGACGTTACAGGAACTCGACAGGATCTACGAAAATCTATTACTACAAGCTGTATACCCGACGAAATGATTTCCAAACGTTACCCGACTTAACCAAGTTGGTGGTAAATTATGAGACGATTCGTGGAAAAGGAGCAACGCCGTTCAAAATAAGCCCTTTGATCATATAACTTCCAGCGTAAACGGGACTGCTATATGTCAACTCTTCGAAGCACCCGTGGATACCGGCACAGCTTGCCGCAAATGTGCGGAAGCTGGTCACATCGCACGAGAATGTACGAAGCCCCGTGTGTTGTTCTGTTGGCAATGCGGGGTACGTACCATCGAATGTTGCCGTCGTTCGGGAAACGGACCAAACCTCCATCTCAATCTGGGCCAGACGGAGGGACCAGACCAGGACCCCAGCCCAGTAACCCCCTCCTCCTAAGGAAAGGCCCCATCCAACTGCGTGTCTTCGTCAATAGAAAACCAATGGTAGCTACCTTGAAGTGGCTCTTCAGCACTTCGCCTCCTGCGAGACATTCATACTAATATTAACCTTGCTGATAATACTCGTGCAGCGATCACAAGTTCTCTCAGGACAAGCATCGGTCTCAGGGCACAGACCGTACATATGACATTGTTAGCGATGCCATCGATGATGGAATAGATTTCCTTCGGAACATAGGAACTTCTATACGTTGTGGAGGTTATCTGTTACAGTTTCCCCCTTTCGATAAGCCCCACAGTCCCGTCAAGTCTATAATTCAGCCATCGCTAGTGTCGGAAGACCACACCCGGTCTAATGACTGGGTCCTGCAGAAACGCCCGCTACGCCCAAGGATACTTCCGGCTTTCAACATAGCAGCAAACTAGTATGTCAGTCGGGCTCAGTCTGGCCGCCTCCAGCACCTGGCGCTGTCCTTAAGAACCCATTCCGGCAGCCTGGTGAAGAAAAGGAGCCAGCAACTAAGGTGGACACCCGATTAGCTTCGGTAGAAACCGAGGTTCGTGAGGAGGATTTGAAGCCAAAGGAATCATCCACCATGGTACATGAGAGCCAACGCAATACCTCCGAGGATCAGAAGAAACACTACGATCTAAGACGACAGGACTGGCGTCCTGGCATCGGGAGCGTCGTCATGCTCAGGCAACATATGTTGTCCGATGCCAACGAAGGATTTAACCCAAAACTGGTGCCTAAGTGTAAAGGCTCGTATAAAATAATCAAGTTTCTTTCCAGCAATGTCGTTAGACTACAAGAAGCCCACTGGCTTAAGCGACGTACCGCAAGCCTAGCTGACTTGAAGGCCTTCAATAGTGATGACAAGGAAACCCCAGAACTCAGTCCTTCTGAAGACATCGGCCTCGGGACACCTAGTACCCACGGCCCGCACAAAGCCACCGACTAAAGATTTTTCAAGGTGGACCACTTGTTGGTGGGTGCGCCTGCCCAACGTCCCCCTCCCTCCTAAAGAAGGGCTCTTCGCGCTGATACTCGGCGTAAATTATCTAAACATTGTATCTTAGTTTTAATGGTAGCATGTTTGTAAATCGCACTCGTAGGGTCTCGTTAGGGCACCCCGGAGCAGCATGGAGCAGGAGGTGGTCGCCCCCGGTCCTCTAGAGGAGCAATCGTCAGGAGAAAACAATCGGACTACGTACCATCGACGCTAGGCGCGACACGAACGGAGTGGTCAGTTATAATGTCAGTGGTCATACTTCCACCTGTCCTACGGAGGATCCACGCAGGCAGGACTTGTCTCACACTGGACACCGCTCCGCGGTCCGAGTACGAACCGGTCAACCCTTGGTCGACACTAGGCGTTCCCCCGATGGTCACCAGCCAGAAAGAGACTGACTCAGGCCCCAACGACGAGGAAGCCTGACCTCGGCTATCGACACGCACTCCCAACATCGGTATCACCCAACAACCCAGTAGGAGCGCCGGCCCGAGCTCACGACGGAACCATTGCTTCTTGGTGTGAGCGTACCACCGGTTTTTCAGAATCCAACTGAAGCCGCACGGACGGATCATGGGCCATTTCGTCCACGCGAAGAAAGGACACCGTGACACCCCATTACCGTTCCCCTTCTGATGTATATATTTAAGTAAACTACGCCTATGCAGGGCCCCTTTGTTGGTTATCTTTTGTTACGCCCATGGAGGGCATATTTAAATGTTCCAACATGGAATTAACTGTCATGATCTAAATCTATCTCTTTCTGACTAACGACCTGGCGTGGCAGCGGCGTCGACGCGTCGCGGAGTGGGCAATCTCTCAGCATCGGTCGCTGCGCCGCGAGCCGACGCCAAATGGAAAAGCAAAGAAATCGAAAGTGAAATAGAGGGACGGAGATCGTGACGCGTGCCAAAGCACAAGACGCATCGTATGTTTTCACCGTTTGGACATAAGTAGGCAGAGCAAGGGTGGGTTTGAACAGAGAGTTAGAATTAGGAGAAAATCACTTCGCCAGTGACCACGAGAGTGCAAAGTTAATAAAGTGAGCAACCAGCAGCAGAAAACAAGGACATAGAACCATAGGCAACCATCAAGTGAAATACCAGGATTAGCAGGTGAGCCCATGTCCTTAGATCCTCTTTGTTTAGCTTGAGTGCGGTAGAACCCCAAATTACAAAAGATGTTTAGAATTAGCTAATTAACAATAAACTCTATATATTATTATCGTTTAATAACACTAACATTTCCTTTCAGGCTTCCCTTTTCCAGTCCAAGAGGCAACGGATCTTGGCCAAGCGGGCTTCGCTTATCAGACAAGATTAGTCGTTGCTACTCCTCTTGGACTCTCCTCCTACCCCTTTCCCTTTCCCTTCCCTTTCCTCCCCTTCATGTGGTCTCACTCTCATATCCTAATACTCATCAAGGACTCCAGATCAAATAAGTGTTCTGTAGACGGGACTCTGGGACTGAGAACTGTACCCCAGCCAGAGCTTTCTTACAGATGGCGCCCGAGCAGGGACCTTGATGAGTATTATGAGGGAAATGTTAAATTATATATATATATGTATGCACATTTATAGATATATATATATATATATACATGTATGTGTGGACTCATACATACATGTATATGTATATATATATATATGCATATTCATTAATATATATATACATCGGAGTCAACGCATAAGCAAACATTTTTTTATATATATATATATATTTGTATGTTTGTGGTTAGGGTATTTAAAGGTCGCATATACGTTGTCGATGTGCCACGCGTTTTTAGTTTTCTTTGCAAGCGACAGTTACATGCGAGAAAGAGACAGGGACACGCGAGCGGCCAGTAAGAATGAGAGTAGACAGTTCACTGTTTGATTCAGTGCGTGTGTGTGAGTTACGAGCATTCTCTTGCTATTTCTCTCTCTCTCCTACACACAGCTTTGATTCAACCGTTTTTTTTGTCATTCCTTCATTCACACTGATTCGCAAGTACAGTCGCGCGTTGGGTTTCGTGTTAGTGTTTTTTTTTTATTGTGCAAAAAAAAAAAGAAAATAGTTTTCAAAGTACGTGTGAGTGTGAAAAAAAAAACGATGATGCTCGTGTGCATTGTCTCTCACATGTGTGATGCCGCATCCGATC
Source organism: Drosophila tropicalis (assembly GCF_018151085.1). Classification (NCBI taxonomy): domain Eukaryota; kingdom Metazoa; phylum Arthropoda; class Insecta; order Diptera; family Drosophilidae; genus Drosophila; species Drosophila tropicalis. The sequence goes on from NW_027173482.1 coordinate 1,373,293, forward strand.
GTGTGAGTGTGTATGAGCTTCGCTGACTCTCGTGTATGTGTGCGCTCACGATACGAATTGTAGAGATTAGCCTGAAAGTGTCAGTGTGTGACGCTTACGTTAGGTGAGAAAATTGGCAGAGTCTCTGACAGGGTTTCGACAGAATTATCAGCAGAGTCATCAACAGAGTTTTCGACAGGATTAATAGTATCCTCAACAGCATAGTTCGGAGAGAATTATTAATGAAGTCAGCTACTGAGTTACCGACGGAGCTAACGATAGAGTCATCAACGGAGCCATCGACAGAGTCACACCTGAAAATCAGTTAAAAAAAAAAAATAATAATAAAAAATATATATATAACACGCGCAAAGCCAGGTCATGCTAAGTAAGAATATCGGCAGAGTCTCCGGCAGGGTTTCTACAGAATTATCAGCAGAGTCATTAACAGAGTTTTCGACAGGATTAATAATCTCATCAACAGTATATTTCGGAGAGAATTATTAATGGAGTCAGCTACTGAGTTACCGACATAGCTAGCAATAGGGTCATCAACGGAGCCATCGACAGATTCGCATATAGAAATTAGTTTTATTAAAATTTTTACAAGAGAGACGAAAAAGAGCTAAAGTTATCAGAAGCAGATAGAGCGAGTCAAGGTCATTACTAGGACAAGGACATTCACCGCTAAGGTGAACTAAACTTCAAGGATACCTCGGCACCAAAGAAGATTAATGCAAAGGACATCGGAAATTCGGCAGCAAGGACCATTACTTTCCCAAGGATATTCTAAACATTAATCGGAGTATATTTTATATTCAAGGTTTTTCCCAATTCAAATAAACAAACTGCATCTAATTCTATCAACAGGCAAGATCTTTCTTATATATTCGAACCATTGCAAAGATTTTGTTCAAAATATTTAAACCGAAAACCACCTCGAAAGTTTCCCTAGCGGCGATAATTCTCATTTACGCGTCACCGTTACTTACTTCTCTTTTAACAAACATATATATTTTTATATTTTCTGACCCCTCCCCTGCAAAATTTATTAAAAATTAAATAAAATATATATACGCATTGGTCAACTTGCAACTTGGTCGGGACACCTAGTACCCACGGCCCGCACAAAGCCACCGACTAAAGATTTTTCAAGGTGGACCACTTGTTGGTGGGTGCGCCTGCCCAACGTCCCCCTCCCTCCTAAAGAAGGGCTCTTCGCGCTGATACTCGGCGTAAATTATCTAAACATTGTATCTTAGTTTTAATGGTAGCATGTTTGTAAATCGCACTCGTAGGGTCTCGTTAGGGCACCCCGGAGCAGCATGGAGCAGGAGGTGGTCGCCCCCGGTCCTCTAGAGGAGCAATCGTCAGGAGAAAACAATCGGACTACGTACCATCGACGCTAGGCGCGACACGAACGGAGTGGTCAGTTATAATGTCAGTGGTCATACTTCCACCTGTCCTACGGAGGATCCACGCAGGCAGGACTTGTCTCACACTGGACACCGCTCCGCGGTCCGAGTACGAACCGGTCAACCCTTGGTCGACACTAGGCGTTCCCCCGATGGTCACCAGCCAGAAAGAGACTGACTCAGGCCCCAACGACGAGGAAGCCTGACCTCGGCTATCGACACGCACTCCCAACATCGGTATCACCCAACAACCCAGTAGGAGCGCCGGCCCGAGCTCACGACGGAACCATTGCTTCTTGGTGTGAGCGTACCACCGGTTTTTCAGAATCCAACTGAAGCCGCACGGACGGATCATGGGCCATTTCGTCCACGCGAAGAAAGGACACCGTGACACCCCATTACCGTTCCCCTTCTGATGTATATATTTAAGTAAACTACGCCTATGCAGGGCCCCTTTGTTGGTTATCTTTTGTTACGCCCATGGAGGGCATATTTAAATGTTCCAACATGGAATTAATTGTCATGATCTAAATCTATCTCTTTCTGACTAACGACCTGGCGTGGCAGCGGCGTCGACGCGTCGCGGAGTGGGCAATCTCTCAGCATCGGTCGCTGCGCCGCGAGCCGACGCCAAATGGAAAAGCAAAGAAATCGAAAGTGAAATAGAGGGACGGAGATCGTGACGCGTGCCAAAGCACAAGACGCATCGTATGTTTTCACCGTTTGGACATAAGTAGGCAGAGCAAGGGTGGGTTTGAACAGAGAGTTAGAATTAGGAGAAAATCACTTCGCCAGTGACCACGAGAGTGCAAAGTTAATAAAGTGAGCAACCAGCAGCAGAAAACAAGGACATAGAACCATAGGCAACCATCAAGTGAAATACCAGGATTAGCAGGTGAGCCCATGTCCTTAGATCCTCTTTGTTTAGCTTGAGTGCGGTAGGACCCCAAATTACAAAAGATGTTTAGAATTAGCTAATTAACAATAAACTCTATATATTATTATCGTTTAATAACACTAACATTTCCTTTCAGGCTTCCCTTTTCCAGTCCAAGAGGCAACGGATCTTGGCCAAGCGGGCTTCGCTTATCAGACAAGATTAGTCGTTGCTACTCCTCTTGGACTCTCCTCCTACCCCTTTCCCTTTCCCTTCCCTTTCCTCCCCTTCATGTGGTCTCACTCTCATATCCTAATACTCATCAAGGACTCCAGATCAAATAAGTGTTCTGTAGACGGGACTCTGGGACTGAGAACTGTACCCCAGCCAGAGCTTTCTTACAGATGGCGCCCGAGCAGGGACCTTGATGAGTATTATGAGGGAAATGTTAAATTATATATATATATGTATGCACATTTATAGATATATATATATATATATACATGTATGTGTGGACTCATACATACATGTATATGTATATATATATATATGCATGTTCATTAATATATATATACATCGGAGTCAACGCATAAGCAAACATTTTTTTATATATATATATATATTTGTATGTTTGTGGTTAGGGTATTTAAAGGTCGCATATACGTTGTCGATGTGCCACGCGTTTTTAGTTTTCTTTGCAAGCGACAGTTACATGCGAGAAAGAGACAGGGACACGCGAGCGGCCAGTAAGAATGAGAGTAGACAGTTCACTGTTTGATTCAGTGCGTGTGTGTGAGTTACGAGCATTCTCTTGCTATTTCTCTCTCTCTCCTACACACAGCTTTGATTCAACCGTTTTTTTTGTCATTCCTTCATTCACACTGATTCGCAAGTACAGTCGCGCGTTGGGTTTCGTGTTAGTGTTTTTTTTTTATTGTGCAAAAAAAAAAAAGAAAATAGTTTTCAAAGTACGTGTGAGTGTGAAAAAAAAAACGATGATGCTCGTGTGCATTGTCTCTCACATGTGTGATGCCGCATCCGATCGTGTGAGTGTGTATGAGCTTCGCTGACTCTCGTGTATGTGTGCGCTCACGATACGAATTGTAGAGATTAGCCTGAAAGTGTCAGTGTGTGACGCTTACGTTAGGTGAGAAAATTGGCAGAGTCTCTGACAGGGTTTCGACAGAATTATCAGCAGAGTCATCAACAGAGTTTTCGACAGGATTAATAGTATCCTCAACAGCATAGTTCGGAGAGAATTATTAATGAAGTCAGCTACTGAGTTACCGACGGAGCTAACGATAGAGTCATCAACGGAGCCATCGACAGAGTCACACCTGAAAATCAGTTAAAAAAAAAAATAATAATAAAAAATATATATATAACACGCGCAAAGCCAGGTCATGCTAAGTAAGAATATCGGCAGAGTCTCCGGCAGGGTTTCTACAGAATTATCAGCAGAGTCATTAACAGAGTTTTCGACAGGATTAATAATCGCATCAACAGTATATTTCGGAGAGAATCATTAATGGAGTCAGCTACTGAGTTACCGACATAGCTAGCAATAGGGTCATCAACGGAGCCATCGACAGATTCGCATATAGAAATTAGTTTTATTAAAATTTTTACAAGAGAGACGAAAAAGAGCTAAAGTTATCAGAAGCAGATAGAGCGAGTCAAGGTCATTACTAGGACAAGGACATTCACCGCTAAGGTGAACTAAACTTCAAGGATACCTCGGCACCAAAGGAGATTAATGCAAAGGACATCGGAAATTCGGCAGCAAGGACCATTACTTTCCCAAGGATATTCTAAACATTAATCGGAGTATATTTTATATTCAAGGTTTTTCCCAATTCAAATAAACAAACTGCATCTAATTCTATCAACAGGCAAGATCTTTCTTATATATTCGAACCATTGCAAAGATTTTGTTCAAAATATTTAAACCGAAAACCACCTCGAAAGTTTCCCTAGCGGCGATAATTCTCATTTACGCGTCACCGTTACTTACTTCTCTTTGAACAAACATATATATTTTTATATTTTCTGACCCCTCCCCTGCAAAATTTATTAAAAATTAAATAAAATATATATACGCATTGGTCAACTTGCAACTTGGTCGGGACACCTAGTACCCACGGCCCGCACAAAGCCACCGACTAAAGATTTTTCAAGGTGGACCACTTGTTGGTGGGTGCGCCTGCCCAACGTCCCCCTCCCTCCTAAAGAAGGGCTCTTCGCGCTGATACTCGGCGTAAATTATCTAAACATTGTATCTTAGTTTTAATGGTAGCATATATATAATTTAATTTACCCGCTTTAGCATGGTCACTAACAGATGAATCTACCACGTTGCTGCCCTCTTTGTCACATGACTTTATTGATGGCCTTCTAGGCTTATCTTTATCCCAAGTCAATCCCGTCTTAAATTCTAATAGAAAATCGTTAGATCTTATTTTTGTATTGGATTCTTCTTATTGTGAGGTTTCTAGGATCGAACCTTTTGTTCTTCCAGAAGACAAATTTCATCCTACATTAAATTTAAAAATTGATTTGCCCTTGCTTTCACCATTACTTGGTTCAAATGAGTTACCTCTAACTAGGTGCTTTCGTAAGACTGACTTTGCCAGCCTTAATGAAAACATTGCTACTACTGATTGGTCTTATCTGTACAATTGTAGAGATATGAACTCAGCTGTTCGTTTTTTCTATGATACTCTGAATTCACTCTTTGATATTTGTGTGCCTCTTGGTAGGCTGGAGCGGCTTAACAAACCTCCCTGGTTCTCTCGTGAGTTATCCAATTTGAAAAATGTGAAGACACGATATTATAAGAAGTTTCAAAAAACACGTCGTTCATCAGATTATGCTCTGTATACAGTCGCTCGTTCAAAATTCATGATGCTTAATACACAATGCTATAAGAATTATCTTCAGCGGTGTAAGCTTCAGTTTTCTTCCGACCCTAAACAATTTTATAACTTTGTTAATTCTAAACGTAAGACCTCTGTGCACCCATCTTTTTTGTCTTTTCAAAATAAAAAAGCAAGCACTGATCAGGCAATTGCCGATATGTTTGCGAGTTTTTTCAAAACAACTTATTCCTCAACGGAATATCGAGCAAGTCCGTATCCTTATCATTTAAAAAAGGCTAATTGCATTTTCAATCCAGTCATTGATGAAAGTTCTATTCTTAGCGAACTTAAATTAGTTAAACCTGTTTATTCTCCGGGGCCAGATGGTCTTCCTGGATGCGTACTCAGGTTCTGTGCAAACGCATTATGTAAACCCATTTTAAAATTGTTTCTATTGTCTGTCGAATCTTCCTCTTTTCCATCTATTTGGAAGGAGTCGTATATCATTCCTCTGCATAAAAATGGCAAAAAGTCCGAAGCCTCTAACTATAGGGGTATCTCAAAATTGTCCGCTATTCCGAAAGCTTTTGAGAAAATTATAACTTCTCAATTGCAACATTTTTGCAGTTCTATTATTTCACCATCCCAACATGGGTTTGTGAAACGTAGATCTACAACCACTAACCTTTTAGAATTTACATCAGTAATTATCAAGGGGTTTAAAAATGGTAAACAAACTGATGTAATATATACTGACTTTAGCAAAGCCTTTGATTCCGTTAATCATACCCTATTACTTTCTAAGCTGAGCGACATTGGGTTTCCACCCCTTTTCCTTTCTTGGGTTCGTGAATATTTAACAAATAGAAAACAGAAGGTACTTTTTAAGTCTTCTTTTTCCGCTTCCATTCCTGTGACTTCTGGTGTACCTCAAGGTAGTCATCTTGGCCCTCTGCTCTTCACACTATTCATTAACGATCTTCCATCAGTCATTGTTCATTCGCGTGTGCTTATGTATGCTGACGATGTCAAGCTTTGTCTTACTCATAAAGATACAGATTCATTTAGTCGGCTACAAGCTGATCTTAAAAACTTTCAATCCTGGTGCCAGTTTAATCTACTAAATCTTAACACTACCAAATGTAAGGTAATGACTTTTTTTCCGTAACTCTCCTCAACTGGTCACTTATTTTCTAAACAATAGCCCTCTGGAACGTCTAAATAATATGAATGATTTGGGCGTACTTATGGACCATAAGTTAAATTTTAACACCCATATTTCCACCACGGTCGCAAAGGCCATGAGTGTCCTGGGTTTCATTAAAAGATGGTCAAAAGAATTTGATGACCCCTATACAACTAAAGTTCTTTTCACTTCGCTTGTCCGTCCTATTTTAGAGTATGGATCTTGCATTTGGTCACCTCAATATGAGTCGCACCAGATTAGACTTGAATCCGTTCAAAAGCAGTTCTTGTTATTTGCTCTTCGTGGCTTAAGCTGGGATCGCAATGTCAATTTGCCTTCGTATTCTAGTAGACTTCTCTTGATTAACCTTCCATCCCTAACTAACCGTAGAATTATGCTTGGTGTCATTTTTATGCACAAGCTCCTAATTGGTGATATCGACTCGCCTGAGTTATTAGCTCAGGTGAATCTGTCGGTACCATGTAGACGGAGTAGACATCCTTTGATACCTTTATCCCTTAGTCGTTGTTCTTCTAACTATGCTATGCATGAACCTTTTAGGGTCCTCTGCTCTGATTACAACCTTCTATTCCCTGTAATCGGCTCAGAGTTTTCTATTAATATGCTTAAAACATCTATCCTATCCCATTTAGTTAATAGATAGCTGTAGTATTATTTGTTTGTCTGTTTTTTCTATTGTGTACTTGTCCACGCGATTCGTGCCGTGCGTTATACGGCTGCACCCCTCGGTCGGTCGGGTGGGAGGTGGTGCTTGGGCTCGCGCGTAACAGGCTATGTCCTGGTGTCGTAGGGGCCACTTGAACGTACTGCGCATAGTATCGTCAACGTCCGCTAAAGTTCAAAAAAAAAAAAAAAAAAAAATAGCATGTTTGTAAATCGCACTCGTAGGGTCTCGTTAGGGCACCCCGGAGCAGCATGGAGCAGGAGGTGGTCGCCCCCGGTCCTCTAGAGGAGCAATCGTCAGGAGAAAACAATCGGACTACGTACCATCGACGCTAGGCGCGACACGAACGGAGTGGTCAGTTATAATGTCAGTGGTCATACTTCCACCTGTCCTACGGAGGATCCACGCAGGCAGGACTTGTCTCACACTGGACACCGCTCCGCGGTCCGAGTACGAACCGGTCAACCCTTGGTCGACACTAGGCGTTCCCCCGATGGTCACCAGCCAGAAAGAGACTGACTCAGGCCCCAACGACGAGGAAGCCTGACCTCGGCTATCGACACGCACTCCCAACATCGGTATCACCCAACAACCCAGTAGGAGCGCCGGCCCGAGCTCACGACGGAACCATTGCTTCTTGGTGTGAGCGTACCACCGGTTTTTCAGAATCCAACTGAAGCCGCACGGACGGATCATGGGCCATTTCGTCCACGCGAAGAAAGGACACCGTGACACCCCATTACCGTTCCCCTTCTGATGTATATATTTAAGTAAACTACGCCTATGCAGGGCCCCTTTGTTGGTTATCTTTTGTTACGCCCATGGAGGGCATATTTAAATGTTCCAACATGGAATTAACTGTCATGATCTAAATCTATCTCTTTCTGACTAACGACCTGGCGTGGCAGCGGCGTCGACGCGTCGCGGAGTGGGCAATCTCTCAGCATCGGTCGCTGCGCCGCGAGCCGACGCCAAATGGAAAAGCAAAGAAATCGAAAGTGAAATAGAGGGACGGAGATCGTGACGCGTGCCAAAGCACAAGACGCATCGTATGTTTTCACCGTTTGGACATAAGTAGGCAGAGCAAGGGTGGGTTTGAACAGAGAGTTAGAATTAGGAGAAAATCACTTCGCCAGTGACCACGAGAGTGCAAAGTTAATAAAGTGAGCAACCAGCAGCAGAAAACAAGGACATAGAACCATAGGCAACCATCAAGTGAAATACCAGGATTAGCAGGTGAGCCCATGTCCTTAGATCCTCTTTGTTTAGCTTGAGTGCGGTAGGACCCCAAGTTACAAAAGATGTTTAGAATTAGCTAATTAACAATAAACTCTATATATTATTATCGTTTAATAACACTAACATTTCCTTTCAGGCTTCCCTTTTCCAGTCCAAGAGGCAACGGATCTTGGCCAAGCGGGCTTCGCTTATCAGACAAGATTAGTCGTTGCTACTCCTCTTGGACTCTCCTCCTACCCCTTTCCCTTTCCCTTCCCTTTCCTCCCCTTCATGTGGTCTCACTCTCATATCCTAATACTCATCAAGGACTCCAGATCAAATAAGTGTTCTGTAGACGGGACTCTGGGACTGAGAACTGTACCCCAGCCAGAGCTTTCTTACAGATGGCGCCCGAGCAGGGACCTTGATGAGTATTATGAGGGAAATGTTAAATTATATATATATATGTATGCACATTTATAGATATATATATATATATATACATGTATGTGTGGACTCATACATACATGTATATGTATATATATATATGTGCATATTCATTAATATATATATACATCGGAGTCAACGCATAAGCAAACATTTTTTTATATATATATATATATTTGTATGTTTGTGGTTAGGGTATTTAAAGGTCGCATATACGTTGTCGATGTGCCACGCGTTTTTAGTTTTCTTTGCAAGCGACAGTTACATGCGAGAAAGAGACAGGGACACGCGAGCGGCCAGTAAGAATGAGAGTAGACAGTTCACTGTTTGATTCAGTGCGTGTGTGTGAGTTACGAGCATTCTCTTGCTATTTCTCTCTCTCTCCTACACACAGCTTTGATTCAACCGTTTTTTTTGTCATTCCTTCATTCACACTGATTCGCAAGTACAGTCGCGCGTTGGGTTTCGTGTTAGTTTTTTTTTTTTATTGTGCAAAAAAAAAAAGAAAATAGTTTTCAAAGTACGTGTGAGTGTGAAAAAAAAAACGATGATGCTCGTGTGCATTGTCTCTCACATGTGTGATGCCGCATCCGATCGTGTGAGTGTGTATGAGCGCCGCTGACTCTCGTGTATGTGTGCGCTCACGATACGAATTGTAGAGATTAGCCTGAAAGTGTCAGTGTGTGACGCTTACGTTAGGTGAGAAAATCGGCAGAGTCTCTGACAGGGTTTCGACAGAATTATCAGCAGAGTCATCAACAGAGTTTTCGACAGGATTAATAGTATCCTCAACAGCATAGTTCGGAGAGACTTATTAATGAAGTCAGCTACTGAGTTACCGACGGAGCTAACGATAGAGTCATCAACGGAGCCATCGACAGAGTCACACCTGAAAATCAGTTAAAAAAAAAAAATAATAATAAAAATATATATATAACACGCGCAAAGCCAGGTCATGCTAAGTAAGAATATCGGCAGAGTCTCCGGCAGGGTTTCTACAGAATTATCAGCAGAGTCATTAACAGAGTTTTCGACAGGATTAATAATCGCATCAACAGTATATTTCGGAGAGAATTATTAATGGAGTCAGCTACTGAGTTACCGACATAGCTAGCAATAGGGTCATCAACGGAGCCATCGACAGATTCGCATATAGAAATTAGTTTTATTAAAATTTTTACAAGAGAGACGAAAAAGAGCTAAAGTTATCAGAAGCAGATAGAGCGAGTCAAGGTCATTACTAGGACAAGGACATTCACCGCTAAGGTGAACTAAACTTCAAGGATACCTCGGCACCAAAGGAGATTAATGCAAAGGACATCGGAAATTCGGCAGCAAGGACCATTACTTTCCCAAGGATATTCTAAACATTAATCGGAGTATATTTTATATTCAAGGTTTTTCCCACTTCAAATAAACAAACTGCATCTAATTCTATCAACAGGCAAGATCTTTCTTATATATTCGAACCATTGCAAAGATTTTGTTCAAAATATTTAAACCGAAAACCACCTCGAAAGTTTCCCTAGCGGCGATAATTCTCATTTACGCGTCACCGTTACTTACTTCTCTTTGAACAAACATATATATTTTTATATTTTCTGACCCCTCCCCTGCAAAATTTATTAAAAATTAAATAAAATATATATACGCATTGGTCAACTTGCACATCCATATCATAGTCTATCGGTTTACCGTAGCCATCTTTACATAGTACCGCGTAGCCTACTGGGCGAACTCCGATATCCTTTGGCTGCTTATCGCTTAAATTACGACCCCGAGTCCTTACTAATATACTAGCAATGGGCGTTCATTGGATAAACCATCGTCGCAAAGCCGAGTTGGAAGTCCTTTGCGACGAATTCGGATTAGACACCGGTGGAATAGTGGAGGACCTAAGAAATCGTTTCCGCGAGTTCGCTTCAAGGGAGGATCATCATCCTAAAGGTATTGAGTCGACTTGCCGAAATCGAAGCCCAATTTAGTGCCGGGGACAAGAAATTAGATGTAAAACCACAGTCTAGAGCAACGTCGCCTACTCCCGAAGGAATTGTTTTTCAACTACCGGTGCCACAAGACACTAACTATCGTTCTGAATCGCATTCTGGTTCGCGCTCCGGTTCTCCGACACCTTTCGGTATGCTTGGCTCAAGGATCAACATCGAACCCAGTGAGCGGAATCGAGTCCATGAGTCTATGGTAGGCCGTACCACTGGGAGCTATGCCTCGATCGCGGAACGTATAACTAAATGGGGAATCGCCTTTAGCGGATCTACCGATCCTATCTATTTCATAGAGCAAATAGAGACTCGATCCGCGACGTACCGTTTGAGCTTGAAGACACTGCCTCCGATGATGGCCATCTTATTGACCGGAAGGGCCGAAAGCTGGTGGCAAACCAGCGGGTATCCGGAGATGACATGGGTCGATTTCAAGTCCGAATTTTTAGAGTTCTTTCTACCCCCACTCTATTTTGAGAAACTAGAGGATAGCATACGTGCTCGAAAACAACGCCATCAGGAACCATACAAGGAGTATCTAGTAGACCTTCGATTAATGATGAAGAGAGCTCATTACTCGACGTTACAGGAACTCGACAGGATCTACGAAAATCTATTACTACAAGCTGTATACCCGACGAAATGATTTCCAAACGTTACCCGACTTAACCAAGTTGGTGGTAAATTATGAGACGATTCGTGGAAGAGGAGGAACGCCGTTCAAAATAAGCCCTTTGATCATATAACTTCCAGCCTAAACGGGACTGCTATATGTCAACTCTTCGAAGCATCCGTGGATACCGGCACAGCTTGCCGCAAATGTGCGGAAGCTGGTCACATCGCACGAGAATGTACGAAGCCCCGTGTGTTGTTCTGTTGGCAATGCGGGGTACGTACCATCGAATGTTGCCGTCGTTCGGGAAACGGACCAAACCTCCATCTCAATCTGGGCCAGACGGAGGGACCAGACCAGGACCCCAGCCCAGTAACCCCCTCCTCCTAAGGAAAGGCCCCATCCAACTGCGTGTCTTCGTCAATAGAAAACCAATGGTAGCTACCTTGAAGTGGCTCTTCAGCACTTCGCCTCCTGCGAGACATTCATACTAATATTAACCTTGCTGATAATACTCGTGCAGCGATCACAAGTTCTCTCAGGACAAGCATCGGTCTCGGGGCACAGACCGTACATATGACATTGTTAGCGATGCCATCGATGATGGAATAGATTTCCTTCGGAACATAGGAACTTCTATACGTTGTGGAGGTTATCTGTTACAGTTTCCCCCTTTCGATAAGCCCCACAGTCCCGTCAAGTCTATAATTCAGCCATCGCTAGTGTCGGAAGACCACACCCGGTCTAATGACTGGGTCCTGCAGAAACGCCCGCTACGCCCAAGGATACTTCCGGCTTTCAACATAGCAGCAAACTAGTATGTCAGTCGGGCTCAGTCTGGCCGCCTCCAGCACCTGGCGCTGTCCTTAAGAACCCATTCCGCCAGCCTGGTGAAAAAAAGGAGCCAGCAACTAAGGTGGACACCCGATTAGCTTCGGTAGAGACTGAGGTTCGTGAGGAGGATTTGAAGCCAAAAGAATCATCCACCATGGTACATGGAAGCCAACGCAATACCTCCCAGGATCAGAAGAAATACTACGATCTAAGACGACAGGACTGGCGTCCTAGCATCGGGAGCATCGTCATGCTCAGGCAACATATGTTGTCCGATGCCAACGAAGGATTTAACCCAAAACTGGTGCCTAAGTGTAAAGGCCCGTATAAAATAATCAAGTTTCTTTCCAGCAATGTCGTTAGACTACAAGAAGCCCACTGGCTTGAGCGACGTACCGCAGGCCTAGCTGACTTGAAGGCCTTCAATAGTGATGACAAGGAACCCCCAGAACTCAGTCCTCAAGCCACCGACTAAAGATTTTTCAAGGTGGACCACTTGTTGGTGGGTGCGCCTGCCCAACGTCCCCCTCCCTTCTAAAGAAGGGCTCTTCGCGCTGATACTCGGCGTAAATTATCTAAACATTGTATCTTAGTTTTAATGGTAGCATATTTGTAAATCGCACTCGTAGGGTCTCGTTAGGGCAACCCAGAGCACAGGGTAGTTTTAAAATATCTTATTATCAGCCTGTCGCAACCAAGTAAAGAAAATTATGATTATGAGGCAAATATGTCTCCATATGTGAGAGGGAACAAGGAGTAGTAGTACTCATCGCACCTGGTGCACAGCAGAAGATGAACCAACCCGACACCCCGATCCATCTTCGCCGCATGGAGGTGGTCGCCCCCGGTCCTCTAGAGGAGCAATCGTCAGGAGAAAACAATCGGACTACGTACCATCGACGCTAGGCGCGACACGAACGGAGTGGTCAGTTATAATGTCAGTGGTCATACTTCCACCTGTCCTACGGAGGATCCACGCAGGCAGGACTTGTCTCACACTGGACACCGCTCCGCGGTCCGAGTACGAACCGGTCAACCCTTGGTCGACACTAGGCGTTCCCCCGATGGTCACCAGCCAGAAAGAGACTGACTCAGGCCCCAACGACGAGGAAGCCCGACCTCGGCTATCGACACGCACTCCCAACATCGGTATCACCCAACAACCCAGTAGGAGCGCCGGCCCGAGCTCACGACGGAACCATTGCTTCTTGGTGTGAGCGTACCACCGGTTTTTCAGAATCCAACTGAAGCCGCATGGACGGATCATGGGCCATTTCGTCCACGCGAAGAAAGGACACCGTAACACCCCATTACCGTTCCCCTTCTGATGTATATATTTAAGTAAACTACGCCTATGCAGGGCCCCTTTGTTGGTTATCTTTTGTTACGCCCATGGAGGGCATATTTAAATGTTCCAACATGGAATTAACTGTAGTTCTTTTCGACAGATGATGCTCATGATCTAAATCTATCTCTTTCTGACTAACGACTTGGCGTGGCAGCGGCGTCGACGCGTCGCGGAGTGGGCAATCTCTCAGCATCGGTCGCTGCGCCGCGAGCCGACGCCAAATGGAAAAGCAAAGAAATCGAAAGTGAAAGAGAGGGACGGAGATCGTGACGCGTGCCAAAGCACAAGACGCATCGTATGTTTTCACCGTTTGGACATAAGTAGGCAGAGCAAGGGTGGGTTTGAACAGAGAGTTAGAATTAGGAGAAAAGTGGTCTCGCCAGTGACCACGAGAGTGCAAAGTTAATAAAGTGAGCAACCAGCAGGAGAAAACAAGGACATAGAACCATAGGCAACCATCAAGTGAAATACCAGGATTAGCAGGTGAGCCCATGTCCTTAGATCCTCTTTGTTTAGCTTGAGTGCGGTAGGACCCCAAATTACAAAAGATGTTTAGAATTAGCTAATTAACAATAAACTCTATATATTATTATCGTTTAACACACCCAGCATTATTTCTTTATTTGTGGCCAAATTTATGTCTACCCTTCGTCTACTTCGGCAGGATGAGTTATTCTCCTGCAGACGAAGTCAGTCGCTGATCTCCAGGCTCAGTCACTCAAGGTGAAGAGGCAACGGATCTTGGCCAAGCGGGCTTCGCTTGGCAGGCGAGATCAGTCGTTGCAGTTCCTCTTCACCATCCCTCTCTAATGATCCCACTAACATTTCCTTTCAGGCTTCCCTTTTCCAGTCCAAGAGGCAACGGATCTTGGCCAAGCGGGCTTCGCTTATCAGACAAGAAGTCGTTGCTACTCCTCTTGGACTCTCCTCCTACCCCTTTCCCTTTCCCTTCCCTTTCCACCCCTTCATGTGGTCTCACTCTCATATCCTAATACTCATCAAGGTCTCCAGATCAAATAAGTGTTCTGTAGACGGGACTCTGGCTTTCTTACAGATGGCGCCCGAGCAGGGACCTTGATGAGTATTATGAGGGAAATGTTAAATTATGTATATATATGTATGCACATTTATAGATATATATATATATATATATATACATGTATGAGTATATGAGTATATGTATATGTATATATATATATATGCATATTCATTAATATATATATTCATCGGAGTCAACGCATAAGCAAAGGTATTTAAAGGTCGCATATACGTTGTCGATGTGCCACGCGTTTTTAGTTTTCTTTGCAAGCGACAGTTACATGCGAGAAAGAGACAGGGACACGCGAGCGGCCAGTAAGAATGAGAGTAGACAGTTCACCGTTTGATTCGGGGCGTGTGTGTGAGCTACGAGCATTCTCTTGCTATTTCTCTCTCACACACAGTTTTGATTCAACCGTTTTTTTTTGTCATTCCTTCATTCACACTGATTCGCAAGTACAGTCGCGCGTTGGGTTTCGTGTTAGTGTTTTTTTTTTATTGTGCAAAAAAAAAAAGAAAATAGTTTTCAAAGTACGTGTGAGTGTGAAAAAAAAAACGATGATGCTCGTGTGCATTGGCTCTCACATGTGTGATGCCGCATCCGATCGTGCGAGTGTGTATGAGCGCCGCTGACTCTCGTGTATGTGTGCGCTCACGATACGAATTGTAGAGATTAGCCTGAAAGTGTCAGTGTGTGATGCTTACGTTAGGTGAGAAAATCGGCAGAGTCTCTGACAGGGTTTCGACAGAATTATCAGCAGAGTCATCAACAGAGTTTTCGACAGGATTAATAGTATCCTCAACAGCATAGTTCGGAGAGAATTATTAATGAAGTCAGCTACTGAGTTACCGACGGAGCTAACGATAGAGTCATCAACGGAGCCATCGACAGAGTCACACCTGAAAATCAGTTAAAAAAAAAAAAAAATAATAATAAAAAATATATATATAACACGCGCAAAGCCAGGTCATGCTAAGTAAGAATATCGGCAGAGTCTCCGGCAGGGTTTCTACAGAATTATCAGCAGAGTCATTAACAGAGTTTTCGACAGGATTAATAATCTCATCAACAGTATATTTCGGAGAGAATTATTAATGGAGTCAGCTACTGAGTTACCGACATATCTAGCAATAGGGTCATCAACGGAAATTAGTTTTATTAAAATTTTTACAAGAGAGACGAAAAAGAGCTAAAGTTATCAGAAGCGGATAGAGCGAGTCAAGGTCATTACTAGGACAAGGACATTCACCGCTAAGGTGAACTAAACTTCAAGGATACCTCGGCACCAAAGGAGATTATAAACAAACCAATTCAAATAAACAAACTGGATCTAATTCTATCAACAGGCAAGATATTTCTTATATATTCGAACCATTGCAAAGATTTTGTTCAAAATATTTAAACCGAAAACCACCTCGAAAGTTTCCCTAGCGGCGATAATTCTCATTTACGCGTCACCGTTACTTACTTCTCTTTGAACAAACATATATATTTTTATATTTTCTGACCCCTCCACTGCAAAATTTATTAAAAATTAAATAAAATATATATACGCATTGGTCAACTTGCACATCCATATCATAGTCTATCGGTTTACCGTAGCCATCTTTACATAGTACCGCGTAGCCTACTGGGCGAACTCCGATATCCTTTGGCTGCTTATCGCTTATATTACGCTCGGGGTCGTACTAATATACTAGCAATGGGCGTTCATTGGATAAACCATCGTCGCAAAGCCGAGTTGGAAGTCCTTTGCGACGAATTCGGATTAGACACCGGTGGAATAGTGGAGGACCTAAGAAATCGTTTCCGCGAGTTCGCCTCAAGGGAGGATCATCATCCTAAAGGTATTGAGTCGACTTGCCGAAATCGAAGCCCAATTTAGTGCCGGGGACAAGAAATTAGATGTAAAACCACAGTCTAGAGCAACGTCGCCTACTCCCGAAGGAATTGTTTTTCAACTACCGGTGCCACAAGACACTAACTATCGTTCTGAATCGCATTCTGGTTCGCGCTCCGGTTCTCCGACACCTTTCGGTATGCTTGGCTCAAGGATCAACATCGAACCCAGTGAGCGGAATCGAGTCCATGAGTCTATGGTAGGCCGTACCACTGGGAGCTATGCCTCGATCGCGGAACGTATAACTAAATGGGGAATCGCCTTTAGCGGATCTACCGATCCTATCTATTTCATAGAGCAAATAGAGACTCGATCCGCGACGTACCGTTTGAGCTTGAAGACACTGCCTCCGATGATGGCCATCTTATTGACCGGAAGGGCCGAAAGCTGGTGGCAAACCAGCGGGTATCCGGAGATGACATGGGTCGATTTCAAGTCCGAATTTTTAGAGTTCTTTCTACCCCCACTCTATTTTGAGAAACTAGAGGATAGCATACGTGCTCGAAAACAACGCCATCAGGAACCATACAAGGAGTATCTAGTAGACCTTCGATTAATGATGAAGAGAGCTCATTACTCGACGTTACAGGAACTCGACAGGATCTACGAAAATCTATTACTACAAGCTGTATACCCGACGAAATGATTTCCAAACGTTACCCGACTTAACCAAGTTGGTGGTAAATTATGAGACGATTCGTGGAAAAGGAGCAACGCCGTTCAAAATAAGCCCTTTGATCATATAACTTCCAGCCTAAACGGGACTGCTATATGTCAACTCTTCGAAGCATCCGTGGATACCGGCACAGCTTGCCGCAAATGTGCGGAAGCTGGTCACATCGCACGAGAATGTACGAAGCCCCGTGTGTTGTTCTGTTGGCAATGCGGGGTACGTACCATCGAATGTTGCCGTCGTTCGGGAAACGGACCAAACCTCCATCTCAATCTGGGCCAGACGGAGGGACCAGACCAGGACCCCAGCCCAGTAACCCCTCCTCCTAAGGAAAGGCCCCATCCAACTGCGTGTCTTCGTCAATAGAAAACCAATGGTAGCTACCTTGAAGTGGCTCTTCAGCACTTCGCCTCCTGCGAGACATTCATACTAATATTAACCTTGCTGATAATACTCGTGCAGCGATCACAAGTTCTCTCAGGACAAGCATCGGTCTCGGGGCACAGACCGTACATATGACATTGTTAGCGATGCCATCGATGATGGAATAGATTTCCTTCGGAACATAGGAACTTCTATACGTTGTGGAGGTTATCTGTTACAGTTTCCCCCTTTCGATAAGCCCCACAGTCCCGTCAAGTCTATAATTCAGCCATCGCTAGTGTCGGAAGACCACACCCGGTCTAATGACTGGGTCCTGCAGAAACGCCCGCTACGCCCAAGGATACTTCCGGCTTTCAACATAGCAGCAAACTAGTATGTCAGTCGGGCTCAGTCTGGCCGCCTCCAGCACCTGGCGCTGTCCTTAAGAACCCATTCCGCCAGCCTGGTGAAGAAAAGGAGCCAGCAACTAAGGTGAACACCCGATTAGCTTCGGTAGAAACCGAGGTTCGTGAGGAGGATTTGAAGCCAAAGGAATCATCCACCATGGTACATGAGAGCCAACGCAATACCTCCGAGGATCAGAAGAAACACTACGATCTAAGACGACAGGACTGGCGTCCTGGCATCGGGAGCGTCGTCATGCTCAGGCAACATATGTTGTCCGATGCCAACGAAGGATTTAACCCAAAACTGGTGCCTAAGTGTAAAGGCCCGTATAAAATAATCAAGTTTCTTTCCAGCAATGTCGTTAGACTACAAGAAGCCCACTGGCTTGAGCGACGTACCGCAAGCCTAGCTGACTTGAAGGCCTTCAATAGTGATGACAAGGAAACCCCAGAACTCAGTCCTTCTGAAGACATCGGCCTCGGGACACCTAGTACCCACGGCCCGCACAAAGCCACCGACTAAAGATTTTTCAAGGTGGACCACTTGTTGGTGGGTGCGCCTGCCCAACGTCCCCCTCCCTCCTAAAGAAGGGCTCTTCGCGCTGATACTCGGCGTAAATTAAAACATTGTATCTTAGTTTTAATGGTAAACATTGTATCTTAGTTTTAATGGTAGCATGTTTGTAAATCGCACTCGTAGGGTCTCGTTAGGGCACCCCGGACCACAGGGTAGTTTTAAAATATCTTATTATCAGCATGTCGCAACCAAGTAAAGAAAATGATGATTATGAGGCAAATATGTCTCCATATGTGAGAGGGAACAAGGAGTAGTAGTACTCATCGTACCTGGTGCACAGCAGGAGATGAACCAACCCGACACCCCGATCCATCTTCGCCGCATGGAGGTGGTCGCCCCCGGTCCTCTAGAGGAGCAATCGTCAGGAGAAAACAATCGGACTACGTACCATCGACGCTAGGCGCGACACGAACGGAGTGGTCAGTTATAATGTCAGTGGTCATACTTCCACCTGTCCTACGGAGGATCCACGCAGGCAGGACTTGTCTCACACTGGACACCGCTCCGCGGTCCGAGTACGAACCGGTCAACCCTTGGTCGACACTAGGCGTTCCCCCGATGGTCACCAGCCAGAAAGAGACTGACTCAGGCCCCAACGACGAGGAAGCCTGACCTCGGCTATCGACACGCACTCCCAACATCGGTATCACCCAACAACCCAGTAGGAGCGCCGGCCCGAGCTCACGACGGAACCATTGCTTCTTGGTGTGAGCGTACCACCGGTTTTTCAGAATCCAACTGAAGCCGCACGGACGGATCATGGGCCATTTCGTCCACGCGAAGAAAGGACACCGTGACACCCCATTACCGTTCCCCTTCTGATGTATATATTTAAGTAAACTACGCCTATGCAGGGCCCCTTTGTTGGTTATCTTTTGTTACGCCCATGGAGGGCATATTTAAATGTTCCAACATGGAATTAACTGTCATGATCTAAATCTATCTCTTTCTGACTAACGACCTGGCGTGGCAGCGGCGTCGACGCGTCGCGGAGTGGGCAATCTCTCAGCATCGGTCGCTGCGCCGCGAGCCGACGCCAAATGGAAAAGCAAAGAAATCGAAAGTGAAAGAGAGGGACGGAGATCGTGACGCGTGCCAAAGCACAAGACGCATCGTATGTTTTCACCGTTTGGACATAAGTAGGCAGAGCAAGGGTGGGTTTGAACAGAGAGTTAGAATTAGGAGAAAATCACTTCGCCAGTGACCACGAGAGTGCAAAGTTAATAAAGTGAGCAACCAGCAGCAGAAAACAAGGACATAGAACCATAGGCAACCATCAAGTGAAATACCAGGATTAGCAGGTGAGCCCATGTCCTTAGATCCTCTTTGTTTAGCTTGAGTGCGGTAGGACCCCAAATTACAAAAGATGTTTAGAATTAGCTAATTAACAATAAACTCTATATATTATTATCGTTTAATAACACTAACATTTCCTTTCAGGCTTCCCTTTTCCAGTCCAAGAGGCAACGGATCTTGGCCAAGCGGGCTTCGCTTATCAGACAAGATTAGTCGTTGCTACTCCTCTTGGACTCTCCTCCTACCCCTTTCCCTTTCCCTTCCCTTTCCTCCCCTTCATGTGGTCTCACTCTCATATCCTAATACTCATCAAGGACTCCAGATCAAATAAGTGTTCTGTAGACGGGACTCTGGGACTGAGAACTGTACCCCAGCCAGAGCTTTCTTACAGATGGTGCCCGAGCAGGGACCTTGATGAGTATTATGAGGGAAATGTTAAATTATATATATATATGTATGCACATTTATAGATATATATATATATATATATATATACATGTATGTGTGGACTCATACATACATGTATATGTATATATATATATATGCATATTCATTAATATATATATACATCGGAGTCAACGCATAAGCAAACATTTTTATATATATATATATATATTTGTATGTTTGTGGTTAGGGTATTTAAAGGTCGCATATACGTTGTCGATGTGCCACGCGTTTTTAGTTTTCTTTGCAAGCGACAGTTACATGCGAGAAAGTGACAGGGACACGCGAGCGGCCAGTAAGAATGAGAGTAGACAGTTCACTGTTTGATTCAGTGCGTGTGTGTGAGTTACGAGCATTCTCTTGCTATTTCTCTCTCTCTCCTACACACAGCTTTGATTCAACCGTTTTTTTTGTCATTCCTTCATTCACACTGATTCGCAAGTACAGTCGCGCGTTGGGTTTCGTGTTAGTGTTTTTTTTTTATTGTGCAAAAAAAAAAAGAAAATAGTTTTCAAAGTACGTGTGAGTGTGAAAAAAAACGATGATGCTCGTGTGCATTGTCTCTCACATGTGTGATGCCGCATCCGATCGTGTGAGTGTGTATGAGCTTCGCTGACTCTCGTGTATGTGTGCGCTCACGATACGAATTGTAGAGATTAGCCTGAAAGTGTCAGTGTGTGACGCTTACGTTAGGTGAGAAAATTGGCAGAGTCTCTGACAGGGTTTCGACAGAATTATCAGCAGAGTCATCAACAGAGTTTTCGACAGGATTAATAGTATCCTCAACAGCATAGTTCGGAGAGAATTATTAATGAAGTCAGCTACTGAGTTACCGACGGAGCTAACGATAGAGTCATCAACGGAGCCATCGACAGAGTCACACCTGAAAATCAGTTAAAAAAAAAAAAAAAAAATAATAAAAAATATATATATAACACGCGCAAAGCCAGGTCATGCTAAGTAAGAATATCGGCAGAGTCTCCGGCAGGGTTTCTACAGAATTATCAGCAGAGTCATTAACAGAGTTTTCGACAGGATTAATAATCTCATCAACAGTATATTTCGGAGAGAATTATTAATGGAGTCAGCTACTGAGTTACCGACATAGATAGCAATAGGGTCATCAACGGAGCCATCGACAGATTCGCATATAGAAATTAGTTTTATTAAAATTTTTACAAGAGAGACGAAAAAGAGCTAAAGTTATCAGAAGCAGATAGAGCGAGTCAAGGTCATTACTAGGACAAAGACATTCACCGCTAAGGTGAACTAAACTTCAAGGATACCTCGGCACCAAAGGAGATTAATGCAAAGGACATCGGAAATTCGGCAGCAAGGACCATTACTTTCCCAAGGATATTCTAAACATTAATCGGAGTATATTTTATATTCAAGGTTTTTCCCAATTCAAATAAACAAACTGCATCTAATTCTATCAACAGGCAAGATCTTTCTTATATATTCGAACCATTGCAAAGATTTTATTCAAAATATTTAAACCGAAAACCACCTCGAAAGTTTCCCTAGCGGCGATAATTCTCATTTACGCGTCACCGTTACTTACTTCTCTTTGAACAAACATATATATTTTTATATTTTCTGACCCCTCCCCTGCAAAATTTATTAAAAATTAAATAAAATATATATACGCATTGGTCAACTTGCACATCCATATCATAGTCTATCGGTTTACCGTAGCCATCTTTACATAGTACCGCGTAGCCTACTGGGCGAACTTCGATATCCTTTGGCTGCTTATCGCTTAAATTACGACCCCGAGTCCTTACTAATATACTAGCAATGGGCGTTCATTGGATAAACCATCGTCGCAAAGCCGAGTTGGAAGTCCTTTTGCGACGAATTCGGATTATACACCGGTGGAATAGTGGAGGACCTAAGAAATCGTTTCCGCGAGTTCGCTTCAAGGGAGGATCATCATCCTAAAGGTATTGAGTCGACTTGCCGAAATCGAAGCCCAATTTAGTGCCGGGGACAAGAAATTAGATGTAAAACCACAGTCTAGAGCAACGTCGCCTACTCCCGAAGGAATTGTTTTTCAACTACCGGTGCCATATGACACTAACTATCGTTCTGAATCGCATTCTGGTTCGCGCTCCGGTTCTCCGACACCTTTCGGTATGCTTGGCTCAAGGATCAACATCGAACCCAGTGAGCGGAATCGAGTCCATGAGTCTATGGTAGGCCGTACCACTGGGAGCTATGCCTCGATCGCGGAACGTATAACTAAATGGGGAATCGCCTTTAGCGGATCTACCGATCCTATCTATTTCATAGAGCAAATAGAGACTCGATCCGCGACGTACCGTTTGAGCTTGAAGACACTGCCTCCGATGATGGCCATCTTATTGACCGGAAGGGCCGAAAGCTGGTGGCAAACCAGCGGGTATCCGGAGATGACATGGGTCGATTTCAAGTCCGAATTTTTAGAGTTCTTTCTACCCCCACTCTATTTTGAGAAACTAGAGGATAGCATACGTGCTCGAAAACAACGCCATCAGGAACCATACAAGGAGTATCTAGTAGACCTTCGATTAATGATGAAGAGAGCTCATTACTCGACGTTACAGGAACTCGACAGGATCTACGAAAATCTATTACTACAAGCTGTATACCCGACGAAATGATTTCCAAACGTTTTTCCAGCCTAAACGGGACTGCTATATGTCAACTCTTCGAAGCATCCGTGGATACCGGCACAGCTTGCCGCAAATGTGCGGAAGCTGGTCACATCGCACGAGAATGTACGAAGCCCCGTGTGTTGTTCTGTTGGCAATGCGGGGTACGTACCATCGAATGTTGCCGTCGTTCGGGAAACGGACCAAACCTCCATCTCAATCTGGGCCAGACGGAGGGACCAGACCAGGACCCCAGCCCAGTAACCCCCTCCTCCTAAGGAAAGGCCCCATCCAACTGCGTGTCTTCGTCAATAGAAAACCAATGGTAGCTACCTTGAAGTGGCTCTTCAGCACTTCTCCTCCTGCGAGACATTCATACTAATATTAACCTTGCTGATAATACTCGTGCAGCGATCACAAGTTCTCTCAGGACAAGCATCGGTCTCGGGGCACAGACCGTACATATGACATTGTTAGCGATGCCATCGATGATGGAATAGATTTCCTTCGGAACATAGGAACTTCTATACGTTGTGGAGGTTATCTGTTACAGTTTCCCCCTTTCGATAAGCCCCACAGTCCCGTCAAGTCTATAATTCAGCCATCGCTAGTGTCGGAAGACCACACCCGGTCTAATGACTGGGTCCTGCAGAAACGCCCGCTACGCCCAAGGATACTTCCGGCTTTCAACATAGCAGCAAACTAGTATGTCAGTCGGGCTCAGTCTGGCCGCCTCCAGCACCTGGCGCTGTCCTTAAGAACCCATTCCGCCAGCCTGATGAAAAAAAGGAGCCAGCAACTAAGGTGGACACCCGATTAGCTTCGGTAGAGACTGAGGTTCGTGAGGAGGATTTGAAGCCAAAAGAATCATCCACCATGGTACATGGAAGCCAACGCAATACCTCCCAGGATCAGAAGAAATACTACGATCTAAGACGACAGGACTGGCGTCCTAGCATCGGGAGCATCGTCATGCTCAGGCAACATATGTTGTCCGATGCCAACGAAGGATTTAACCCAAAACTGGTGCCTAAGTGTAAAGGCCCGTATAAAATAATCAAGTTTCTTTCCAGCAATGTCGTTAGACTACAAGAAGCCCACTGGCTTGAGCGACGTACCGCAGGCCTAGCTGACTTGAAGGCCTTCAATAGTGATGACAAGGAACCCCCAGAACTCAGTCCTCAAGCCACCGACTAAAGATTTTTCAAGGTGGACCACTTGTTGGTGGGTGCGCCTGCCCAACGTCCCCCTCCCTTCTAAAGAAGGGCTCTTCGCGCTGATACTCGGCGTAAATTATCTAAACATTGTATCTTAGTTTTAATGGTAGCATATTTGTAAATCGCACTCGTAGGGTCTCGTTAGGGCAACCCAGAGCACAGGGTAGTTTTAAAATATCTTATTATCAGCCTGTCGCAACCAAGTAAAGAAAATGATGATTATGAGGCAAATATGTCTCCATATGTGAGAGGGAACAAGGAGTAGTAGTACTCATCGTACCTGGTGCACAGCAGGAGATGAACCAACCCGACACCCCGATCCATCTTCGCCGCATGGAGGTGGTCGCCCCCGGTCCTCTAGAGGAGCAATCATCAGGAGAAAACAATCGGACTACGTACCATCGACGCTAGGCGCGACACGAACGGAGTGGTCAGTTATAATGTCAGTGGTCATACTTCCACCTGTCCTACGGAGGATCCACGCAGGCAGGACTTGTCTCACACTGGACACCGCTCCGCGGTCCGAGTACGAACCGGTCAACCCTTGGTCGACACTAGGCGTTCCCCCGATGGTCACCAGCCAGAAAGAGACTGACTCAGGCCCCAACGACGAGGAAGCCTGACCTCGGCTATCGACACGCACTCCCAACATCGGTATCACCCAACAACCCAGTAGGAGCGCCGGCCCGAGCTCACGACGGAACCATTGCTTCTTGGTGTGAGCGTACCACCGGTTTTTCAGAATCCAACTGAAGCCGCACGGACGGATCATGGGCCATTTCGTCCACGCGAAGAAAGGACACCGTGACACCCCATTACCGTTCCCCTTCTGATGTATATATTTAAGTAAACTACGCCTATGCAGGGCCCCTTTGTTGGTTATCTTTTGTTACGCCCATGGAGGGCATATTTAAATGTTCCAACATGGAATTAACTGTAGTTCTTTTCGACAGATGATGCTCATGATCTAAATCTATCTCTTTCTGACTAACGACTTGGCGTGGCAGCGGCGTCGACGCGTCGCGGAGTGGACAATCTCTCAGCATCGGTCGCTGCGCCGCGAGCCGACGCCAAATGGAAAAGCAAAGAAATCGAAAGTGAAAGAGAGGGACGGAGATCGTGACGCGTGCCAAAGCACAAGACGCATCGTATGTTTTCACCGTTTGGACATAAGTAGGCAGAGCAAGGGTGGGTTTGAACAGAGAGTTAGAATTAGGAGAAAAGTGGTCTCGCCAGTGACCACGAGAGTGCAAAGTTAATAAAGTGAGCAACCAGCAGCAGAAAACAAGGACATAGAACCATAGGCAACCATCAAGTGAAATACCAGGATTAGCAGGTGAGCCCATGTCCTTAGATCCTCTTTGTTTAGCTTGAGTGCGGTAGGACCCCAAATTACAAAAGATGTTTAGAATTAGCTAATTAACAATAAACTCTATATATTATTATCGTTTAACACACCCAGCATTATTTCTTTATTTGTGGCCAAATTTATGTCTACCCTTCGTCTACTTCGGCAGGATGAGTTATTCTCCTGCAGACGAAGTCAGTCGCTGATCTCCAGGCTCAGTCACTCAAGGTGAAGAGGCAACGGATCTTGGCCAAGCGGGCTTCGCTTGGCAGGCGAGATCAGTCGTTGCAGTTCCTCTTCACCATCCCTCTCTAATGACCCCACTAACATTTCCTTTCAGGCTTCCCTTTTCCAGTCCAAGAGGCAACGGATCTTGGCCAAGCGGGCTTCGCTTATCAGACAAGAAGTCGTTGCTACTCCTCTTGGACTCTCCTCCTACCCCTTTCCCTTCCCTTTCCACCCCTTCATGTGGTCTCACTCTCATATCCTAATACTCATCAAGGTCTCCAGATCAAATAAGTGTTCTGTAGACGGGACTCTGGCTTTCTTACAGATGGCGCCCGAGCAGGGACCTTGATGAGTATTATGAGGGAAATGTTAAATTATGTATATATATGTATGCACATTTATAGATATATATATATATATATATATACATGTATGAGTATATGAGTATATGTATATGTATATATATATATATGCATATTCATTAATATATATATACATCGGAGTCAACGCATAAGCAAAGGTATTTAAAGGTCGCATATACGTTGTCGATGTGCCACGCGTTTTTAGTTTTCTTTGCAAGCGACAGTTACATGCGAGAAAGAGACAGGGACACGCGAGCGGCCAGTAAGAATGAGAGTAGACAGTTCACCGTTTGATTCGGGGCGTGTGTGTGAGCTACGAGCATTCTCTTGCTATTTCTCTCTCACTCTTACACACAGCTTTGATTCAACCGTTTTTTTTGTCATTCCTTCATTCACACTGATTCGCAAGTACAGTCGCGCGTTGGGTTTCGTGTTAGTGTTTTTTTTTTTTTTATTGTGCAAAAAAAAAAAGAAAATAGTTTTCAAAGTACGTGTGAGTGTGAAAAAAAAAACGATGATGCTCGTGTGCATTGGCTCTCACATGTGTGATGCCGCATCCGATCGTGCGAGTGTGTATGAGCGCCGCTGACTCTCGTGTATGTGTGCGCTCACGATACGAATTGTAGAGATTAGCCTGAAAGTGTCAGTGTGTGACGCTTACGTTAGGTGAGAAAATCGGCAGAGTCTCTGACAGGGTTTCGACAGAATTATCAGCAGAGTCATCAACAGAGTTTTCGACAGGATTAATAGTATCCTCAACAGCATAGTTCGGAGAGAATTATTAATGAAGTCAGCTACTGAGTTACCGACGGAGCTAACGATAGAGTCATCAACGGAGCCATCGACAGAGTCACACCTGAAAATCAGTTAAAAAAAAAAAAAAATAATAATAAAAAATATATATATAACACGCGCAAAGCCAGGTCATGCTAAGTAAGAATATCGGCAGAGTCTCCGGCAGGGTTTCTACAGAATTATCAGCAGAGTCATTAACAGAGTTTTCGACAGGATTAATAATCTCATCAACAGTATATTTCGGAGAGAATTATTAATGGAGTCAGCTACTGAGTTACCGACATAGCTAGCAATAGGGTCATCAACGGAGCCATCGACAGATTCGCATATAGAAATTAGTTTTATTAAAATTTTTACAAGAGAGACGAAAAAGAGCTAAAGTTATCAGAAGCGGATAGAGCGAGTCAAGGTCATTACTAGGACAAGGACATTTACCGCTAAGGTGAACTAAACTTCAAGGATACCTCGGCACCAAAGGAGATTATAAACAAACCAATTCAAATAAACAAACTGGATCTAATTCTATCAACAGGCAAGATATTTCTTATATATTCGAACCATTGCAAAGATTTTGTTCAAAATATTTAAACCGAAAACCACCTCGAAAGTTTCCCTAGCGGCGATAATTCTCATTTACGCGTCACCGTTACTTACTTCTCTTTGAACAAACATATATATTTTTATATTTTCTGACCCCTCCACTGCAAAATTTATTAAAAATTAAATAAAATATATATACGCATTGGTCAACTTGCACATCCATATCATAAACTATCGGTTTACCGTAGCCATCTTTACATAGTACCGCGTAGCCTACTGGGCGAACTCCGATATCCTTTGGCTGCTTATCGCTTATATTACGCTCAGGGTCGTACTACTATACTAGCAATGGGCGTTCATTGGATAAACCATCGTCGCAAAGCCGAGTTGGAAGTCCTTTGTGACGAATTCGGATTAGACACCGGTGGAATAGTGGAGGACCTAAGAAATCGTTTCCGCGAGTTCGCCTCAAGGGAGGATCATCATCCTAAAGGTATTGAGTCGACTTGCCGAAATCGAAGCCCAATTTAGTGCCGGGGACAAGAAATTAGATGTAAAACCACAGTCTAGAGCAACGTCGCCTACTCCCGAAGGAATTGTTTTTCAACTACCGGTGCCACAAGACACTAACTATCGTTCTGAATCGCATTCTGGTTCGCGCTCCGGTTCTCCGACACCTTTCGGTATGCTTGGCTCAAGGATCAACATCGAACCCAGTGAGCGGAATCGAGTCCATGAGTCTATGGTAGGCCGTACCACTGGGAGCTATGCCTCGATCGCGGAACGTATAACTAAATGGGGAATCGCCTTTAGCGGATCTACCGATCCTATCTATTTCATAGAGCAAATAGAGACTCGATCCGCGACGTACCGTTTGAGCTTGAAGACACTGCCTCCGATGATGGCCATCTTATTGACCGGAAAGGCCGAAAGCTGGTGGCAAACCAGCGGGTATCCGGAGATGACATGGGTCGATTTCAAGTCCGAATTTTTAGAGTTCTTTCTACCCCCACTCTATTTTGAGAAACTAGAGGATAGCAGACGTGGTCGAAAACAACGCCATCAGGAACCATACAAGGAGTATCTAGTAGACCTTCGATTAATGATGAAGAGAGCTCATTACTCGACGTTACAGGAACTCGACAGGATCTACGAAAATCTATTACTACAAGCTGTATACCCGACGAAATGATTTCCAAACGTTACCCGGCTTAACCAAGTTGAGTTATGAGTTAAGAGACGATTCGTGGAAAAGGAGCAACGCCGTTCAAAATAAGCCCTTTGATCATATAACTTCCAGCCTAAAAGGGACTGCTATATGTCAACTCTTCGAAGCACCCGTGGATATCGGCACAGCTTGCCGCAAATGTGCGGAAGCTGATCACATCGCACGAGAATGTACGAAGCCCTGTGTGTTATTCTGTTGGCAATGCGGGTTACGTACCATCGAATGTTGCCGTCGTTCGGGAAACGGACCAAACCTCCATCTCAATCTGGGCCAGACGGAGGGACCAGACCAGGACCCCAGCCCAGTAACCGCCTCCTCCTAAGGAAAGGCCCCATCCAACTGCATGTCTTCGTCAATAGAAAACCAATGGTAGCTACCTTGAAGTGGCTCTTCAGCACTTCGCCTCCTGCGAGACATTCATACTAATATTAACCTTTCTGATAATACTCGTGCAGCGATCATAAGTTGTCTCAGGGCAAGCATCGGTCTCGGGGCACAGACCGTACATATGACATTGTTAGCGATGCCATCGATGATGGAATAGATTTCCTTCGGAACATAGGAACTTCTATACGTTGTGGAGGTTATCTGTTACAGTTTCCCCCTTTCGATAAGCCCCACAGTCCCGTCAAGTCTATAATTCAGCCATCGCTAGTGTCGGAAGACCACACCCGGTCTAATGACTGGGTCCTGCAGAAACGCCCGCTACGCCCAAGGATACTTCCGGCTTTCAAACATAGCAGCAAACTAGTATGTCAGTCGGGGTCAGTCTGGCCGCCTCCAGCACCTGGAATAATCAAGTTTCTTTCCAGCAATGTCGTTAGACTACAAGAAGCCCACTGGCTTGAGCGACGTACCGCAGGCCTAGCTGACTTGAAGGCCTTCAATAGTGATGACAAGGAACCCCCAGAACTCAGTCCTCAAGCCACCGACTAAAGATTTTTCAAGGGGGACCACTTGTTGGTGGGTGCGCCTGCCCAACGTCCCCCTCCCTCCTAAAGAAGGGCTCTTCGCGCTGATACTCGGCGTAAATTATCTAAACATTGTATCTTAGTTTTAATGGTAGCATGTTTGTAAATCGCACTCGTAGGGTCTCATTAGGGCAACCCAGAGCACAGGGTAGTTTTAAAATAACTTATCATCAGCATGTCGCAACCAAGTAAAGAAAATTATGATTATGAAGCAAATATGTCTCCATATGTGAGAGGGAACAAGGAGTAGTAGTACTCATCGTACCTGGTGCACAGCAGGAAATGAAATAACCCGCCACCCCGATCCATCTTCGCCGCATGGAGGTGGTCGCCCCCGGTCCTCTAGAGGAGCAATCGTCAGGAGAAAACAATCGGACTACGTACCATCGACGCTAGGCGCGACACGAACGGAGTGGTCAGTTATCATGTCAGTGGTCATACTTCTACCTGTCCTACGGAGGATCCACGCTGGCAGGACTTGTCTCACACTGGACACCCCTCCGCGGTCCGAGTACGAACCGGTCAACCCTTGGTCGACACTATGCTTTCCCCGATGGTCACCAGCCAGAAAGAGACTGACTCAGGCCCCAACGACGAGGAAGCCCGACGTCGGCTATCGACACGCACTCCCAACATCGGTATCACCCAACAACCCAGTAGGAGCGCCGGCCCGAGCTCACGACGGAACCATTGCTTCTTGTTGTGGGCGTACCACCGGTTTTTCAGAATCCAACTGAAGCCGCATGGACGGATCACGGGCCATTTCGTCCACGCGAAGAAAGGACACCGTGACACCCCATTACCGTTCCCCTTCTGATGTATATATTTAAGTAAACTACGCCTATGCAGGGCCCCTCTGTTGGTTATTTTTTGTTACGCCCATGGAGGGCATTTTTAAATGTTCCAACATGGAATTAACTGTAGTTCTTTTCGACAGATGATGCTCATGATCTAAATCTATCTCTTTCTGACTAACGACTTGGCGTGGCAGCGGCGTCGACGCGTCGCGGAGTGGGCAATCTCTCAGCATCGGTCGCTGCGCCGCGAGCCGACGCCAAATGGAAAAGCAAAGAAATCGAAAGTGAAAGAGAGGGACGGAGATCGTGACGCGTGCCAAAGCACAAGACGCATCGTATGTTTTCACCGTTTGGACATAAGTAGGCAGAGCAAGGGTGGGTTTGAACAGAGAGTTAGAATTAGGAGAAAAGTGGTCTCGCCAGTGACCACGAGAGTGCAAAGTTAATAAAGTGAGCAACCAGCAGCAGAAAACAAGGACATAGAACCATAGGCAACCATCAAGTGAAATACCAGGATTAGCAGGTGAGCCCATGTCCTTAGATCCTCTTTGTTTAGCTTGAGTGCGGTAGGACCCCAAATTACAAAAGATGTTTAGAATTAGCTAATTAACAATAAACTCTATATATTATTATCGTTTAACACACCCAGCATTATTTCTTTATTTGTGGCCAAATTTATGTCTACCCTTCGTCTACTTCGGCAGGATGAGTTATTCTCCTGCAGACGAAGTCAGTCGCTGATCTCCAGGCTCAGTCACTCAAGGTGAAGAGGCAACGGATCTTGGCCAAGCGGGCTTCGCTTGGCAGGCGAGATCAGTCGTTGCAGTTCCTCTTCACCATCCCTCTCTAATGACCCCACTAACATTTCCTTTCAGGATTCCCTTTTCCAGTCCAAGAGGCAACGGATCTTGGCCAAGCGGGCTTCGCTTATCAGACAAGAAGTCGTTGCTACTCCTCTTGGACTCTCCTCCTACCCCTTTCCCTTTCCCTTCCCTTTCCACATCTTCATGTGGTCTCACTCTCATATCCTAATACTCATCAAGGTCTCCAGATCAAATAAGTGTTCTGTAGACGGGACTCTGGCTTTCTTACAGATGGCGCCCGAGCAGGGACCTTGATGAGTATTATGAGGGAAATGTTAAATTATGTATATATATGTATGCACATTTATAGATATATATATATATATATATATACATGTATGAGTATATGAGTATATGTATATGTATATATATATATATGCATATTCATTAATATATATATTCATCGGAGTCAATCGGAGTGTGTGAGCTACGAGCATTCTCTTGCTATTTCTCTCTCACTCTTACACACAGCTTTGATTCAACCGTTTTTTTTGTCATTCCTTCATTCACACTGATTCGCAAGTACAGTCGCGCGTTGGGTTTCGTGTTAGTGTTTTTTTTTTTATTGTGCAAAAAAAAAAAGAAAATAGTTTTCAAAGTACGTGTGAGTGTGAAAAAAAACGATGATGCTCGTGTGCATTGGCTCTCACATGTGTGATGCCGCATCCGATCGTGCGAGTGTGTATGAGCGCCGCTGACTCTCGTGTATGTGTGCGCTCACGATACGAATTGTAGAGATTAGCCTGAAAGTGTCAGTGTGTGACGCTTACGTTAGGTGAGAAAATCGGCAGAGTCTCTGACAGGGTTTCGACAGAATTATCAGCAGAGTCATCAACAGAGTTTTCGACAGGATTAATAGTATCCTCAACAGCATAGTTCGGAGAGAATTATTAATGAAGTCAGCTACTGAGTTACCGACGGAGCTAACGATAGAGTCATCAACGGAGCCATCGACAGAGTCACACCTGAAAATCAGTTAAAAAAAAAAAAAATAATAATAAAAAATATATATATAACACGCGCAAAGCCAGGTCATGCTAAGTAAGAATATCGGCAGAGTCTCCGGCAGGGTTTCTACAGAATTATCAGCAGAGTCATTAACAGAGTTTTCGACAGGATTAATAATCTCATCAACAGTATATTTCGGAGAGAATTATTAATGGAGTCAGCTACTGAGTTACCGACATAGCTAGCAATAGGGTCATCAACGGAGCCATCGACAGATTCGCATATAGAAATTAGTTTTATTAAAATTTTTACAAGAGATACGAAAAAGAGCTAAAGTTATCAGAAGCGGATAGAGCGAGTCAAGGTCATTACTAGGACAAGGACATTTACCGCTAAGGTGAACTAAACTTCAAGGATACCTCGGCACCAAAGGAGATTATAAACAAACCAATTCAAATAAACAAACTGGATCTAATTCTATCAACAGGCAAGATATTTCTTATATATTCGAACCATTGCAAAGATTTTGTTCAAAATATTTAAACCGAAAACCACCTCGAAAGTTTCCCTAGCGGCGATAATTCTCATTTACGCGTCACCGTTACTTACTTCTCTTTGAACAAACATATATATTTTTATATTTTCTGACCCCTCCACTGCAAAATTTATTAAAAATTAAATAAAATATATATACGCATTGGTCAACTTGCACATCCATATCATAGTCTATCGGTTTACCGTAGCCATCTTTACATAGTACCGCGTAGCCTACTGGGCGAACTCCGATATCCTTTGGCTGCTTATCGCTTATATTACGCTCGGGGTCGTACTAATATACTAGCAATGGGCGTTCATTGGATAAACCATCGTCGCAAAGCCGAGTTGGAAGTCCTTTGTGACGAATTCGGATTAGACACCGGTGGAATAGTAGAGGACCTAAGAAATCGTTACCGCGAGTTCGCCTCAAGGGAGGATCATCATCCTAAAGGTATTGAGTCGACTTGCCGAAATCGAAGCCCAATTTAGTGCCGGGGACAAGAAATTAGATGTAAAACCACAGTCTAGAGCAACGTCGCCTACTCCCGAAGGAATTGTTTTTCAACTACCGGTGCCACAAGACACTAACTATCGTTCTGAATCGCATTCTGGTTCGCGCTCCGGTTCTCCGACACCTTTCGGTATGCTTGGCTCAAGGATCAACATCGAACCCAGTGAGCGGAATCGAGTCCATGAGTCTATGGTAGGCCGTACCACTGGGAGCTATGCCTCGATCGCGGAACGTATAACTAAATGGGGAATCGCCTTTAGCGGATCTACCGATCCTATCTATTTCATAGAGCAAATAGAGACTCGATCCGCGACGTACCGTTTGAGCTTGAAGACACTGCCTCCGATGATGGCCATCTTATTGACCGGAAAGGCCGAAAGCTGGTGGCAAACCAGCGGGTATCCGGAGATGAGATGGGTCGATTTCAAGTCCGAATTTTTAGAGTTCTTTCTACCCCCACTCTATTTTGAGAAACTAGAGGATAGCAGACGTGGTCGAAAACAACGCCATCAGGAACCATACAAGGAGTATCTAGTAGACCTTCGATTAATGATGAAGAGAGCTCATTACTCGACGTTACAGGAACTCGACAGGATCTACGAAAATCTATTACTACAAGCTGTATACCCGACGAAATGATTTCCAAACGTTACCCGGCTTAACCAAGTTGAGTTATGAGTTAAGAGACGATTCGTGGAAAAGGAGCAACGCCGTTCAAAATAAGCCCTTTGATCATATAACTTCCAGCCTAAAAGGGACTGCTATATGTCAACTCTTCGAAGCACCCGTGGATATCGGCACAGCTTGCCGCAAATGTGCGGAAGCTGATCACATCGCACGAGAATGTACGAAGCCCTGTGTGTTATTCTGTTGGCAATGCGGGTTACGTACCATCGAATGTTGCCGTCGTTCGGGAAACGGACCAAACCTCCATCTCAATCTGGGCCAGACGGAGGGACCAGACCAGGACCCCAGCCCAGTAACCGCCTCCTCCTAAGGAAAGGCCCCATCCAACTGCATGTCTTCGTCAATAGAAAACCAATGGTAGCTACCTTGAAGTGGCTCTTCAGCACTTCGCCTCCTGCGAGACATTCATACTAATATTAACCTTTCTGATAATACTCGTGCAGCGATCATAAGTTGTCTCAGGGCAAGCATCGGTCTCGGGGCACAGACCGTACATATGACATTGTTAGCGATGCCATCGATGATGGAATAGATTTCCTTCGGAACATAGGAACTTCTATACGTTGTGGAGGTTATCTGTTACAGTTTCCCCCTTTCGATAAGCCCCACAGTCCCGTCAAGTCTATAATTCAGCCATCGCTAGTGTCGGAAGACCACACCCGGTCTAATGACTGGGTCCTGCAGAAACGCCCGCTACGCCCAAGGATACTTCCGGCTTTCAAACATAGCAGCAAACTAGTATGTCAGTCGGGGTCAGTCTGGCCGCCTCCAGCACCTGGAATAATCAAGTTTCTTTCCAGCAATGTCGTTAGACTACAAGAAGCCCACTGGCTTGAGCGATGTACCGCAGGCCTAGCTGACTTGAAGGCCTTCAATAGTGATGACAAGGAACCCCCAGAACTCAGTCCTCAAGCCACCGACTAAAGATTTTTCAAGGGGGGACCACTTGTTGGTGGGTGCGCCTGCCCAACGTCCCCCCTCCCTCCTAAAGAAGGGCTCTTCGCGCTGATACTCGGCGTAAATTATCTAAACATTGTATCTTAGTTTTAATGGTAGCATGTTTGTAAATCGCACTCGTAGGGTCTCATTAGGGCAACCCAGAGCACAGGGTAGTTTTAAAATAACTTATCATCAGCATGTCGCAACCAAGTAAAGAAAATTATGATTATGAAGCAAATATGTCTCCATATGTGAGAGGGAACAAGGAGTAGTAGTACTCATCGTACCTGGTGCACAGCAGGAAATGAAATAACCCGCCACCCCGATCCATCTTCGCCGCATGGAGGTGGTCGCCCCCGGTCCTCTAGAGGAGCAATCGTCAGGGAAAACAATCGGACTACGTACCATCGACGCTAGGCGCGACACGAACGGAGTGGTCAGTTATCATGTCAGTGGTCATACTTCTACCTGTCCTACGGAGGATCCACGCTGGCAGGACTTGTCTCACACTGGACACCCCTCCGCGGTCCGAGTACGAACCGGTCAACCCTTGGTCGACACTATGCTTTCCCCGATGGTCACCAGCCAGAAAGAGACTGACTCAGGCCCCAACGACGAGGAAGCCCGACGTCGGCTATCGACACGCACTCCCAACATCGGTATCACCCAACAACCCAGTAGGAGCGCCGGCCCGAGCTCACGACGGAACCATTGCTTCTTGTTGTGGGCGTACCACCGGTTTTTCAGAATCCAACTGAAGCCGCATGGACGGATCACGGGCCATTTCGTCCACGCGAAGAAAGGACACCGTGACACCCCATTACCGTTCCCCTTCTGATGTATATATTTAAGTAAACTACGCCTATGCAGGGCCCCTCTGTTGGTTATTTTTTGTTACGCCCATGGAGGGCATTTTTAAATGTTCCAACATGGAATTAACTGTAGTTCTTTTCGACAGATGATGCTCATGATCTAAATCTATCTCTTTCTGACTAACGACTTGGCGTGGCAGCGGCGTCGACGCGTCGCGGAGTGGGCAATCTCTCAGCATCGGTCGCTGCGCCGCGAGCCGACGCCAAATGGAAAAGCAAAGAAATCGAAAGTGAAAGAGAGGGACGGAGATCGTGACGCGTGCCAAAGCACAAGACGCATCGTATGTTTTCACCGTTTGGACATAAGTAGGCAGAGCAAGGGTGGGTTTGAACAGAGAGTTAGAATTAGGAGAAAAGTGGTCTCGCCAGTGACCACGAGAGTGCAAAGTTAATAAAGTGAGCAACCAGCAGCAGAAAACAAGGACATAGAACCATAGGCAACCATCAAGTGAAATACCAGGATTAGCAGGTGAGCCCATGTCCTTAGATCCTCTTTGTTTAGCTTGAGTGCGGTAGGACCCCAAATTACAAAAGATGTTTAGAATTAGCTAATTAACAATAAACTCTATATATTATTATCGTTTAACACACCCAGCATTATTTCTTTATTTGTGGCCAAATTTATGTCTACCCTTCGTCTACTTCGGCAGGATGAGTTATTCTCCTGCAGACGAAGTCAGTCGCTGATCTCCAGGCTCAGTCACTCAAGGTGAAGAGGCAACGGATCTTGGCCAAGCGGGCTTCGCTTGGCAGGCGAGATCAGTCGTTGCAGTTCCTCTTCACCATCCCTCTCTAATGACCCCACTAACATTTCCTTTCAGGATTCCCTTTTCCAGTCCAAGAGGCAACGGATCTTGGCCAAGCGGGCTTCGCTTATCAGACAAGAAGTCGTTGCTACTCCTCTTGGACTCTCCTCCTACCCCTTTCCCTTTCCCTTCCCTTTCCACATCTTCATGTGGTCTCACTCTCATATCCTAATACTCATCAAGGTCTCCAGATCAAATAAGTGTTCTGTAGACGGGACTCTGGCTTTCTTACAGATGGCGCCCGAGCAGGGACCTTGATGAGTATTATGAGGGAAATGTTAAATTATGTATATATATGTATGCACATTTATAGATATATATATATATATATATATACATGTATGAGTATATGAGTATATGTATATGTATATATATATATATGCATATTCATTAATATATATATTCATCGGAGTCAACGCATAAGCAAAGGTATTTAAAGGTCGCATATACGTTGTCGATGTGCCACGCGTTTTTAGTTTTCTTTGCAAGCGACAGTTACATGCGAGAAAGAGACAGGGACACGCGAGCGGCCAGTAAGAATGAGAGTAGACAGTTCACCGTTTGATTCGGGGCGTGTGTGTGAGCTACGAGCATTCTCTTGCTATTTCTCTCTCACTCTTACACACAGCTTTGATTCAACCGTTTTTTTTGTCATTCCTTCATTCACACTGATTCGCAAGTACAGTCGCGCGTTGGGTTTCGTGTTAGTGTTTTTTTTTTATTGTGCAAAAAAAAAAAAGAAAATAGTTTTCAAAGTACGTGTGAGTGTGAAAAAAAACGATGATGCTCGTGTGCATTGGCTCTCACATGTGTGATGCCGCATCCGATCGTGCGAGTGTGTATGAGCGCCGCTGACTCTCGTGTATGTGTGCGCTCACGATACGAATTGTAGAGATTAGCCTGAAAGTGTCAGTGTGTGACGCTTACGTTAGGTGAGAAAATCGGCAGAGTCTCTGACAGGGTTTCGACAGAATTATCAGCAGAGTCATCAACAGAGTTTTCGACAGGATTAATAGTATCCTCAACAGCATAGTTCGGAGAGAATTATTAATGAAGTCAGCTACTGAGTTACCGACGGAGCTAACGATAGAGTCATCAACGGAGCCATCGACAGAGTCACACCTGAAAATCAGTTAAAAAAAAAAAAAAATAATAATAAAAAATATATATATAACACGCGCAAAGCCAGGTCATGCTAAGTAAGAATATCGGCAGAGTCTCCGGCAGGGTTTCTACAGAATTATCAGCAGAGTCATTAACAGAGTTTTCGACAGGATTAATAATCTCATCAACAGTATATTTCGGAGAGAATTATTAATGGAGTCAGCTACTGAGTTACCGACATAGCTAGCAATAGGGTCATCAACGGAGCCATCGACAGATTCGCATATAGAAATTAGTTTTATTAAAATTTTTACAAGAGAGACGAAAAAGAGCTAAAGTTATCAGAAGCGGATAGAGCGAGTCAAGGTCATTACTAGGACAAGGACATTTACCGCTAAGGTGAACTAAACTTCAAGGATACCTCGGCACCAAAGGAGATTATAAACAAACCAATTCAAATAAACAAACTGGATCTAATTCTATCAACAGGCAAGATATTTCTTATATATTCGAACCATTGCAAAGATTTTGTTCAAAATATTTAAACCGAAAACCACCTCGAAAGTTTCCCTAGCGGCGATAATTCTCATTTACGCGTCACCGTTACTTACTTCTCTTTGAACAAACATATATATTTTTATATTTTCTGACCCCTCCACTGCAAAATTTATTAAAAATTAAATAAAATATATATACGCATTGGTCAACTTGCACATCCATATCATAGTCTATCGGTTTACCGTAGCCATCTTTACATAGTACCGCGTAGCCTACTGGGCGAACTCCGATATCCTTTGGCTGCTTATCGCTTATATTACGCTCGGGGTCGTACTAATATACTAGCAATGTGCGTTCATTGGATAAACCATCGTCGCAAAGCCGAGTTGGAAGTCCTTTGTGACGAATTCGGATTAGACACCGGTGGAATAGTAGAGGACCTAAGAAATCGTTACCGCGAGTTCGCCTCAAGGGAGGATCATCATCCTAAAGGTATTGAGTCGACTTGCCGAAATCGAAGCCCAATTTAGTGCCGGGGACAAGAAATTAGATGTAAAACCACAGTCTAGAGCAACGTCGCCTACTCCCGAAGGAATTGTTTTTCAACTACCGGTGCCACAAGACACTAACTATCGTTCTGAATCGCATTCTGGTTCGCGCTCCGGTTCTCCGACACCTTTCGGTATGCTTGGCTCAAGGATCAACATCGAACCCAGTGAGCGGAATCGAGTCCATGAGTCTATGGTAGGCCGTACCACTGGGAGCTATGCCTCGATCGCGGAACGTATAACTAAATGGGGAATCGCCTTTAGCGGATCTACCGATCCTATCTATTTCATAGAGCAAATAGAGACTCGATCCGCGACGTACCGTTTGAGCTTGAAGACACTGCCTCCGATGATGGCCATCTTATTGACCGGAAAGGCCGAAAGCTGGTGGCAAACCAGCGGGTATCCGGAGATGAGATGGGTCGATTTCAAGTCCGAATTTTTAGAGTTCTTTCTACCCCCACTCTATTTTGAGAAACTAGAGGATAGCAGACGTGGTCGAAAACAACGCCATCAGGAACCATACAAGGAGTATCTAGTAGACCTTCGATTAATGATGAAGAGAGCTCATTACTCGACGTTACAGGAACTCGACAGGATCTACGAAAATCTATTACTACAAGCTGTATACCCGACGAAATGATTTCCAAACGTTACCCGGCTTAACCAAGTTGAGTTATGAGTTAAGAGACGATTCGTGGAAAAGGAGCAACGCCGTTCAAAATAAGCCCTTTGATCATATAACTTCCAGCCTAAAAGGGACTGCTATATGTCAACTCTTCGAAGCACCCGTGGATATCGGCACAGCTTGCCGCAAATGTGCGGAAGCTGATCACATCGCACGAGAATGTACGAAGCCCTGTGTGTTATTCTGTTGGCAATGCGGGTTACGTACCATCGAATGTTGCCGTCGTTCGGGAAACGGACCAAACCTCCATCTCAATCTGGGCCAGACGGAGGGACCAGACCAGGACCCCAGCCCAGTAACCGCCTCCTCCTAAGGAAAGGCCCCATCCAACTGCATGTCTTCGTCAATAGAAAACCAATGGTAGCTACCTTGAAGTGGCTCTTCAGCACTTCGCCTCCTGCGAGACATTCATACTAATATTAACCTTTCTGATAATACTCGTGCAGCGATCATAAGTTGTCTCAGGGCAAGCATCGGTCTCGGGGCACAGACCGTACATATGACATTGTTAGCGATGCCATCGATGATGGAATAGATTTCCTTCGGAACATAGGAACTTCTATACGTTGTGGAGGTTATCTGTTACAGTTTCCCCCTTTCGATAAGCCCCACAGTCCCGTCAAGTCTATAATTCAGCCATCGCTAGTGTCGGAAGACCACACCCGGTCTAATGACTGGGTCCTGCAGAAACGCCCGCTACGCCCAAGGATACTTCCGGCTTTCAAACATAGCAGCAAACTAGTATGTCAGTCGGGGTCAGTCTGGCCGCCTCCAGCACCTGGAATAATCAAGTTTCTTTCCAGCAATGTCGTTAGACTACAAGAAGCCCACTGGCTTGAGCGATGTACCGCAGGCCTAGCTGACTTGAAGGCCTTCAATAGTGATGACAAGGAACCCCCAGAACTCAGTCCTCAAGCCACCGACTAAAGATTTTTCAAGTGGGACCACTTGTTGGTGGGTGCGCCTGCCCAACGTCCCCCTCCCTACTAAAGAAGGGCTCTTCGCGCTGATACTCAGCGTAAATTATCTAAACATTGTATCTTAGTTTTAATGGTAGCATGTTTGTAAATCGCACTCGTAGGGTCTCA
This sequence comes from Drosophila tropicalis, assembly GCF_018151085.1. Taxonomy (NCBI): domain Eukaryota; kingdom Metazoa; phylum Arthropoda; class Insecta; order Diptera; family Drosophilidae; genus Drosophila; species Drosophila tropicalis. Next base: position 1,413,663 of record NW_027173482.1, read on the forward strand.
TTAGGGCAACCCAGAGCACAGGGTAGTTTTAAAATAACTTATCATCAGCATGTCGCAACCAAGTAAAGAAAATTATGATTATGAAGCAAATATGTCTCCATATGTGAGAGGGAACAAGGAGTAGTAGTACTCATCGTACCTGGTGCACAGCAGGAAATGAAATAACCCGCCACCCCGATCCATCTTCGCCGCATGGAGGTGGTCGCCCCCGGTCCTCTAGAGGAGCAATCGTCAGGAGAAAACAATCGGACTACGTACCATCGACGCTAGGCGCGACACGAACGGAGTGGTCAGTTATCATGTCAGTGGTCATACTTCCACCTGTCCTACGGAGGATCCACGCTGGCAGGACTTGTCTCACACTGGACACCCCTCCGCGGTCCGAGTACGAACCGGTCAACCCTTGGTCGACACTAGGCTTTCCCCGATGGTCACCAGCCAGAAAGAGACTGACTCAGGCCCCAACGACGAGGAAGCCCGACCTCGGCTATCGACACGCACTCCCAACATCGGTATCACCCAACAACCCAGTAGGAGCGCCGGCCCGAGCTCACGACGGAACCATTGCTTCTTGTTGTGGGCGTACCACCGGTTTTTCAGAATCCAACTGAAGCCGCATGGACGGATCACGGGCCATTTCGTCCACGCGAAGAAAGGACACCGTGACACCCCATTACCGTTCCCCTTCTGATGTATATATTTAAGTAAACTACGCCTATGCAGGGCCCCTCTGTTGGTTATTTTTTTGTTACGCCCATGGAGGGCATTTTTAAATGTTCCAACATGGAATTAACTGTAGTTCTTTTCGACAGATGATGCTCATGATCTAAATCTATCTCTTTCTGACTAACGACTTGGCGTGGCAGCGGCGTCGACGCGTCGCGGAGTGGGCAATCTCTCAGCATCGGTCGCTGCGCCGCGAGCCGACGCCAAATGGAAAAGCAAAGAAATCGAAAGTGAAAGAGAGGGACGGAGATCGTGACGCGTGCCAAAGCACAAGACGCATCGTATGTTTTCACCGTTTGGACATAAGTAGGCAGAGCAAGGGTGGGTTTGAACAGAGAGTTAGAATTAGGAGAAAAGTGGTCTCGCCAGTGACCACGAGAGTGCAAAGTTAATAAAGTGAGCAACCAGCAGCAGAAAACAAGGACATAGAACCATAGGCAACCATCAAGTGAAATACCAGGATTAGCAGGTGAGCCCATGTCCTTAGATCCTCTTTGTTTAGCTTGAGTGCGGTAGGACCCCAAATTACAAAAGATGTTTAGAATTAGCTAATTAACAATAAACTCTATATATTATTATCGTTTAACACACCCAGCATTATTTCTTTATTTGTGGCCAAATTTATGTCTACCCTTCGTCTACTTCGGCAGGATGAGTTATTCTCCTGCAGACGAAGTCAGTCGCTGATCTCCAGGCTCAGTCACTCAAGGTGAAGAGGCAACGGATCTTGGCCAAGCGGGCTTCGCTTGGCAGGCGAGATCAGTCGTTGCAGTTCCTCTTCACCATCCCTCTCTAATGACCCCACTAACATTTCCTTTCAGGATTCCCTTTTCCAGTCCAAGAGGCAACGGATCTTGGCCAAGCGGGCTTCGCTTATCAGACAAGAAGTCGTTGCTACTCCTCTTGGACTCTCCTCCTACCCCTTTCCCTTTCCCTTCCCTTTCCACCCCTTCATGTGGTCTCACTCTCATATCCTAATACTCATCAAGGTCTCCAGATCAAATAAGTGTTCTGTAGACGGGACTCTGGCTTTCTTACAGATGGCGCCCGAGCAGGGACCTTGATGAGTATTATGAGGGAAATGTTAAATTATGTATATATATGCACATTTATAGATATATATATATATATATATATACATGTATGAGTATATGAGTATATGTATATGTATATATATATATATGCATATTCATTAATATATATATTCATCGGAGTCAACGCATAAGCAAAGGTATTTAAAGGTCGCATATACGTTGTCGATGTGCCACGCGTTTTTAGTTTTCTTTGCAAGCGACAGTTACATGCGAGAAAGAGACAGGGACACGCGAGCGGCCAGTAAGAATGAGAGTAGACAGTTCACCGTTTGATTCGGGGCGTGTGTGTGAGCTACGAGCATTCTCTTGCTATTTCTCTCTCACTCTTACACACAGCTTTGATTCAACCGTTTTTTTTGTCATTCCTTCATTCACACTGATTCGCAAGTACAGTCGCGCGTTGGGTTTCGTGTTAGTGTTTTTTTTTTTTTTGTGCAAAAAAAAAAAGAAAATAGTTTTCAAAGTACGTGTGAGTGTGAAAAAAAACGATGATGCTCGTGTGCATTGGCTCTCACATGTGTGATGCCGCATCCGATCGTGCGAGTGTGTATGAGCGCCGCTGACTCTCGTGTATGTGTGCGCTCACGATACGAATTGTAGAGATTAGCCTGAAAGTGTCAGTGTGTGACGCTTACGTTAGGTGAGAAAATCGGCAGAGTCTCTGACAGGGTTTCGACAGAATTATCAGCAGAGTCATCAACAGAGTTTTCGACAGGATTAATAGTATCCTCAACAGCATAGTTCGGAGAGAATTATTAATGAAGTCAGCTACTGAGTTACCGACGGAGCTAACGATAGAGTCATCAACGGAGCCATCGACAGAGTCACACCTGAAAATCAGTTAAAAAAAAAAAAAAAATAATAATAAAAAATATATATATAACACGCGCAAAGCCAGGTCATGCTAAGTAAGAATATCGGCAGAGTCTCCGGCAGGGTTTCTACAGAATTATCAGCAGAGTCATTAACAGAGTTTTCGACAGGATTAATAATCTCATCAACAGTATATTTCGGAGAGAATTATTAATGGAGTCAGCTACTGAGTTACCGACATAGCTAGCAATAGGGTCATCAACGGAGCCATCGACAGATTCGCATATAGAAATTAGTTTTATTAAAATTTTTACAAGAGAGACGAAAAAGAGCTAAAGTTATCAGAAGCGGATAGAGCGAGTCAAGGTCATTACTAGGACAAGGACATTTACCGCTAAGGTGAACTAAACTTCAAGGATACCTCGGCACCAAAGGAGATTATAAACAAACCAATTCAAATAAACAAACTGGATCTAATTCTATCAACAGGCAAGATATTTCTTATATATTCGAACCATTGCAAAGATTTTGTTCAAAATATTTAAACCGAAAACCACCTCGAAAGTTTCCCTAGCGGCGATAATTCTCATTTACGCGTCACCGTTACTTACTTCTCTTTGAACAAACATATATATTTTTATATTTTCTGACCCCTCCACTGCAAAATTTATTAAAAATTAAATAAAATATATATACGCATTGGTCAACTTGCACATCCATATCATAGTCTATCGGTTTACCGTAGCCATCTTTACATAGTACCGCGTAGCCTACTGGGCGAACTCCGATATCCTTTGGCTGCTTATCGCTTATATTACGCTCGGGGTCGTACTAATATACTAGCAATGGGCGTTCATTGGATAAACCATCGTCGCAAAGCCGAGTTGGAAGTCCTTTGTGACGAATTCGGATTAGACACCGGTGGAATAGTAGAGGACCTAAGAAATCGTTACCGCGAGTTCGCCTCAAGGGAGGATCATCATCCTAAAGGTATTGAGTCGACTTGCCGAAATCGAAGCCCAATTTAGTGCCGGGGACAAGAAATTAGATGTAAAACCACAGTCTAGAGCAACGTCGCCTACTCCCGAAGGAATTGTTTTTCAACTACCGGTGCCACAAGACACTAACTATCGTTCTGAATCGCATTCTGGTTCGCGCTCCGGTTCTCCGACACCTTTCGGTATGCTTGGCTCAAGGATCAACATCGAACCCAGTGAGCGGAATCGAGTCCATGAGTCTATGGTAGGCCGTACCACTGGGAGCTATGCCTCGATCGCGGAACGTATAACTAAATGGGGAATCGCCTTTAGCGGATCTACCGATCCTATCTATTTCATAGAGCAAATAGAGACTCGATCCGCGACGTACCGTTTGAGCTTGAAGACACTGCCTCCGATGATGGCCATCTTATTGACCGGAAAGGCCGAAAGCTGGTGGCAAACCAGCGGGTATCCGGAGATGAGATGGGTCGATTTCAAGTCCGAATTTTTAGAGTTCTTTCTACCCCCACTCTATTTTGAGAAACTAGAGGATAGCAGACGTGGTCGAAAACAACGCCATCAGGAACCATACAAGGAGTATCTAGTAGACCTTCGATTAATGATGAAGAGAGCTCATTACTCGACGTTACAGGAACTCGACAGGATCTACGAAAATCTATTACTACAAGCTGTATACCCGACGAAATGATTTCCAAACGTTACCCGGCTTAACCAAGTTGAGTTATGAGTTAAGAGACGATTCGTGGAAAAGGAGCAACGCCGTTCAAAATAAGCCCTTTGATCATATAACTTCCAGCCTAAAAGGGACTGCTATATGTCAACTCTTCGAAGCACCCGTGGATATCGGCACAGCTTGCCGCAAATGTGCGGAAGCTGATCACATCGCACGAGAATGTACGAAGCCCTGTGTGTTATTCTGTTGGCAATGCGGGTTACGTACCATCGAATGTTGCCGTCGTTCGGGAAACGGACCAAACCTCCATCTCAATCTGGGCCAGACGGAGGGACCAGACCAGGACCCCAGCCCAGTAACCGCCTCCTCCTAAGGAAAGGCCCCATCCAACTGCATGTCTTCGTCAATAGAAAACCAATGGTAGCTACCTTGAAGTGGCTCTTCAGCACTTCGCCTCCTGCGAGACATTCATACTAATATTAACCTTTCTGATAATACTCGTGCAGCGATCATAAGTTGTCTCAGGGCAAGCATCGGTCTCGGGGCACAGACCGTACATATGACATTGTTAGCGATGCCATCGATGATGGAATAGATTTCCTTCGGAACATAGGAACTTCTATACGTTGTGGAGGTTATCTGTTACAGTTTCCCCCTTTCGATAAGCCCCACAGTCCCGTCAAGTCTATAATTCAGCCATCGCTAGTGTCGGAAGACCACACCCGGTCTAATGACTGGGTCCTGCAGAAACGCCCGCTACGCCCAAGGATACTTCCGGCTTTCAAACATAGCAGCAAACTAGTATGTCAGTCGGGGTCAGTCTGGCCGCCTCCAGCACCTGGAATAATCAAGTTTCTTTCCAGCAATGTCGTTAGACTACAAGAAGCCCACTGGCTTGAGCGACGTACCGCAGGCCTAGCTGACTTGAAGGCCTTCAATAGTGATGACAAGGAACCCCCAGAACTCAGTCCTCAAGCCACCGACTAAAGATTTTTCAAGTGGGACCACTTGTTGGTGGGTGCGCCTGCCCAACGTCCCCCTCCCTCCTAAAGAAGGGCTCTTCGCGCTGATACTCAGCGTAAATTATCTAAACATTGTATCTTAGTTTTAATGGTAGCATGTTTGTAAATCGCACTCGTAGGGTCTCATTAGGGCAACCCAGAGCACAGGGTAGTTTTAAAATAACTTATCATCAGCATGTCGCAACCAAGTAAAGAAAATTATGATTATGAAGCAAATATGTCTCCATATGTGAGAGGGAACAAGGAGTAGTAGTACTCATCGTACCTGGTGCACAGCAGGAAATGAAATAACCCGCCACCCCGATCCATCTTCGCCGCATGGAGGTGGTCGCCCCCGGTCCTCTAGAGGAGCAATCGTCAGGAGAAAACAATCGGACTACGTACCATCGACGCTAGGCGCGACACGAACGGAGTGGTCAGTTATCATGTCAGTGGTCATACTTCCACCTGTCCTACGGAGGATCCACGCTGGCAGGACTTGTCCCACACTGGACACCCCTCCGCGGTCCGAGTACGAACCGGTCAACCCTTGGTCGACACTAGGCTTTCCCCGATGGTCACCAGCCAGAAAGAGACTGACTCAGGCCCCAACGACGAGGAAGCCCGACCTCGGCTATCGACACGCACTCCCAACATCGGTATCACCCAACAACCCAGTAGGAGCGCCGGCCCGAGCTCACGACGGAACCATTGCTTCTTGTTGTGGGCGTACCACCGGTTTTTCAGAATCCAACTGAAGCCGCATGGATTACGGGCCATTTCGTCCACGCGAAGAAAGGACACCGTGACACCCCATTACCGTTCCCCTTCTGATGTATATATTTAAGTAAACTACGCCTATGCAGGGCCCCTCTGTTGGTTATCTTTTGTTACGCCCATGGAGGGCATTTTTAAATGTTCCAACATGGAATTAACTGTAGTTCTTTTCGACAGATGATGCTCATGATCTAAATCTATCTCTTTCTGACTAACGACTTGGCGTGGCAGCGGCGTCGACGCGTCGCGGAGTGGGCAATCTCTCAGCATCGGTCGCTACGCCGCGAGCCGACGCCAAATGGAAAAGCAAAGAAATCGAAAGTGAAAGAGAGGGACGGAGATCGTGACGCGTGCCAAAGCACAAGACGCATCGTATGTTTTCACCGTTTGGACATAAGTAGGCAGAGCAAGGGTGGGTTTGAACAGAGAGTTAGAATTAAGAGAAAATCACTTCGCCAGTGACCACGAGAGTGCAAAGTTAATAAAGTGAGCAACCAGCAGCAGAAAACAAGGACATAGAACCATAGGCAACCATCAAGTGAAATACCAGGATTAGCAGGTGAGCCCATGTCCTTAGATCCTCTTTGTTTAGCTTGAGTGCGGTAGGACCCCAAATTAAAAAAGATGTTTAGAATTAGCTAATTAACAATAAACTCTATATATTATTATCGTTTAATAACACTAAAATTTCCTTTCAGGCTTCCCTTTTCCAGTCCAAGAGGCAACGGATCTTGGCCAAGCGGGCTTCGCTTATCAGACAAGATTAGTCGTGGCTACTCCTCTTGGACTCTCCTCCTACCCCTTTCCCTTCCCTTTCCTCCCTTCATGTGGTCTCACTCCCATATCCTAATACTCATCAAGGTCTCCAGATCAAATAAGTGTTCTGTAGACGGGACTCTGGGACTGAGAACTGTACCCCAGCCAGAGCTTTCTTACAGATGGCGCCCGAGCAGGGACCTTGATGAGTATTATGAGGGAAATGTTAAATTATATATATATATGTATGCACATTTATAGATATATATATATACATGTATATGTATTTATATATATATGCATATTCATTAATATATATATACATCGGAGTCAACGCATAAGCAAACATTTTTTTATATATATATTTATTTGTATGTTTGTGGTTAGGGTATTTAAAGGTCGCATATACGTTGTCGATGTGCCACGCGTTTTTAGTTTTCTTTGCAAGCGACAGTTACATGCGAGAAAGAGACAGGGACACGCGAGCGGCCAGTAAGAATGAGAGTAGACAGTTCACTGTTTGATTCAGTGCGTGTGTGTGAGTTACGAGCATTCTCTTGCTATTTCTCTCTCACTCTTACACACAGCTTTGATTCAACCGTTTTTTTTGTCATTCCTTCATTCACACTGATTCGCAAGTACAGTCGCGCGTTGGGTTTCGTGTTAGTGTTTTTTTTTATTGTGCAAAAAAAAAAAAGAAAATAGTTTTCAAAGTACGTATGAGTGTGAAAAAAAAAACGATGATGCTCGTGTGCATTGGCTCTCACATGTGTGATGCCGCATCCGATCGTGCGAGTGTGTATGAGCGTCGCTGACTCTCGTGTATGTGTGCGCTCACGATACGAATTGTAGAGATTAGCCTGAAAGTGTCAGTGTGTGACGCTTACGTTAGGTGAGAAAATCGGCAGAGTCTCTGACAGGGTTTCGACAGAATTATCAGCAGAGTCATCAACACAGTTTTCGACAGGATTAATAGTATCCTCAACAGCATAGTTCGGAGAGAATTATTAATGAAGTCAGCTACTGAGTTACCGACGTAGCTAACGATAGAGTCATCAACGGAGCCATCGACAGAGTCACACCTGAAAATCAGTTAAAAAAAAAAAAATAATAATAAAAAATATATATATAACACGCGCAAAGCCAGGTCATGCTAAGTAAGAATATCGGCAGAGTCTCCGGCAGGGTTTCTACAGAATTATCAGCAGAGTCATTAACAGAGTTTTCGACAGGATTAATAATCTCATCAACAGTATATTTCGGAGAGAATTATTAATGGAGTCAGCTACTGAGTTACCGACATAGCTAGCAATAGGGTCATCAACGGAGCCATCGACAGATTCGCATATAGAAATTAGTTTTATTAAAATTTTTACAAGAGAGACGAAAAAGAGCTAAAGTTATCAGAAGCAGATAGAGCGAGTCAAGGTCATTACTAGGACAAAGACATTCACCGCTAAGGTGAACTAAACTTCAAGGATACCTCGGCACCAAAGGAGATTAATGCAAAGGACATCGGAAATTCGGCAGCAAGGACCATTACTTTCCCAAGGATATTCTAAACATTAATCGGAGTATATTTTATATTCAAGGTTTTTCCCAATTCAAATAAACAAACTGCATCTAATTCTATCAACAGGCATGATCTTTCTTATATATTCGAACCATTGCAAAGATTTTATTCAAAATATTTAAACCGAAAACCACCTCGAAAGTTTCCCTAGCGGCGATAATTCTCATTTACGCGTCACCGTTACTTACTTCTCTTTGAACAAACATATATATTTTTATATTTTCTGACCCCTCCCCTGCAAAATTTATTAAAAATTAAATAAAATATATATACGCATTGGTCAACTTGCACATCCATATCATAGTCTATCGGTTTACCGTAGCCATCTTTACATAGTACCGCGTAGCCTACTGGGCGATCGGAGTTCGGCTGCTTATCGCTTATATTACGACCCCGAGTCCTTACTAATATACTAGCAATGGGCGTTCATTGGATAAACCATCGTCGCAAAGCCGAGTTGGAAGTCCTTTGCGACGAATTCGGATTAGACACCGGTGGAATAGTGGAGGACCTAAGAAATCGTTTCCGCGAGTTCGCTTCAAGGGAGGATCATCATCCTAAAGGTATTGAGTCGACTTGCCGAAATCGAAGCCCAATTTAGTGCCGGGGACAAGAAATTAGATGTAAAACCACAGTCTAGAGCAACGTCGCCTACTCCCGAAGGAATTGTTTTTCAACTACCGGTGCCATAAGACACTAACTATCGTTCTGATTCGCATTCTGGTTCGCGCTCCGGTTCTCCGACACCTTTCGGTATGCTTGGCTCAAGGATCAACATCGAACCCAGTGAGCGGAATCGAGTCCATGAGTCTATGGTAGGCCGTACCACTGGGAGCTATGCCTCGATCGCGGAACGTATAACTAAATGGGGAATCGCCTTTAGCGGATCTACCGATCCTATCTATTTCATAGAGCAAATAGAGACTCGATCCGCGACGTACCGTTTGAGCTTGAAGACACTGCCTCCGATGATGGCCATCTTATTGACCGGAAGGGCCGAAAGCTGGTGGCAAACCAGCGGGTATCCGGAGATGACATGGGTCGATTTCAAGTCCGAATTTTTAGAGTTCTTTCTACCCCCACTCTATTTTGAGAAACTAGAGGATAGCATACGTGCTCGAAAACAACGCCATCAGGAACCATACAAGGAGTATCTAGTAGACCTTCGATTAATGATGAAGAGAGCTCATTACTCGACGTTACAGGAACTCGACAGGATCTACGAAAATCTATTACTACAAGCTGTATACCCGACGAAATGATTTCCAAACGTTACCCGACTTAGCCAAGTTGGTGGTAAATTATGAGACGATTCGTGGAAAGGGAGCAACGCCGTTCAAAATAAGCCCTTTGATCATATAACTTCCAGCGTAAACGGGACTGCTATATGTCAACTCTTCGAAGCATCCGTGGATACCGGCACAGCTTGCCGCAAATGTGCGGAAGCTGATCACATCGCACGAGAATGTACGAAGCCCCGTGTGTTGTTCTGTTGGCAATGCGGGGTACGTACCATCGAATGTTGCCGTCGTTCGGGAAACGGACCAAACCTCCATCTCAATCTGGGCCAGACGGAGGGACCAGACCAGGACCCCAGCCCAGTAACCCCTCCTCCTAAGGAAAGGCCCCATCCAACTGCGTGTCTTCGTCAATAGAAAACCAATGGTAGCTACCTTGAAGTGGCTCTTCAGCACTTCGCCTCCTGCGAGACATTCATACTAATATTAACCTTGCTGATAATACTCGTGCAGCGATCACAAGTTCTCTCAGGACAAGCATCGGTCTCGGGGCACAGACCGTACATATGACATTGTTAGCGATGCCATCGATGATGGAATAGATTTCCTTCGGAACATAGGAACTTCTATACGTTGTGGAGGTTATCTGTTACAGTTTCCCCCTTTCGATAAGCCCCACAGTCCCGTCAAGTCTATAATTCAGCCATCGCTAGTGTCGGAAGACCACACCCGGTCTAATGACTGGGTCCTGCAGAAACGCCCGCTACTCCCAAGGATACTTCCGGCTTTCAACATAGCAGCAAACTAGTATGTCAGTCGGGCTCAGTCTGGCCGCCTCCAGCACCTGGCGCTGTCCTTAAGAACCCATTCCGCCAGCCTGGTGAAGAAAAGGAGCCAGCAACTAAGGTGGACACCCGATTACCTTCGGTAGAAACCGAGGTTCGTGAGGAGGATTTGAAGCCAAAGGAATCATCCACTATGGTACATGAGAGCCAACGCAATACTTCCGAGGATCAGAAGAAACACTACGATCTAAGACGACAGGACTGGCGTCCTGGCATCGGGAGCGTCGTCATGCTCAGGCAACATATGTTGTCCGATGCCAACGAAGAATTTAACCCAAAACTGGCGCCTAAGTGTAAAGGCCCTTATAAAATAATCAAGTTTCTTTCCAGCAATGTCGTTAGACTACAAGAAGCCCACTGGCTTGAGCGACGTACCGCAAGCCTAGCTGACTTGAAGGCCTTCAATAGTGATGACAAGGAAACCCCAGAACTCAGTCCTTCTGAAGACATCGGCCTCGGGACACCTCGACTCACGGCCCGCACAAAGCCACCGACTAAAGATTTTTCAAGGTGGACCACTTGTTGGTGGGTGCGCCTGCCCAACGTCCCCCTCCCTTCTAAAGAAGGGCTCTTCGCGCTGATACTCGGCGTAAATTATCTAAACATTGTATCTTAGTTTTAATGGTAGCATGTTTGTAAATCGCACTCGTAGGGTCTCGTTAGGGCAACCCAGAGCACAGGGTAGTTTTAAAATATCTTATTATCAGCATGTCGCAACCAAGTAAAGAAAATTATGATTATGAGGCAAATATGTCTCCATATGTGAGAGGGAACAAGGAGTAGTAGTACTCATCGTACCTGGTGCACAGCAGGAGATGAACCAACCCGACACCCCGATCCATCTTCGCCGCATGGAGGTGGTCGCCCCCGGTCCTCTAGAGGAGCAATCATCAGGAGAAAACAATCGGACTACGTACCATCGACGCTAGGCGCGACACGAACGGAGTGGTCAGTTATAATGTCAGTGGTCATACTTTCACCTGTCCTACGGAGGATCCACGCAGGCAGGACTTGTCTCACACTGGACACCGCTCCGGGGTCCGAGTACGAACCGGTCAACCCTTGGTCGACACTAGGCGTTCCCCCGATGGTCACCAGCCAGAAAGAGACTGACTCAGGCCCCAACGACGAGGAAGCCCGACCTCGGCTATCGACACGCACTCCCAACATCGGTATCACCCAACAACCCAGTAGGAGCGCCGGCCCGAGCTCACGACGGAACCATTGCTTCTTGGTGTGAGCGTACCACCGGTTTTTCAGAATCCAACTGAAGCCGCACGGACGGATCATGGGCCATTTCGTCCACGCGAAGAAAGGACACCGTGACACCCCATTACCGTTCCCCTTCTGATGTATATATTTAAGTAAACTACGCCTATGCAGGGCCCCTTTGTTGGTTATCTTTTGTTACGCCCATGGAGGGCATATTTAAATGTTCCAACATGGAATTAACTGTAGTTCTTTTCGACAGATGATGCTCATGATCTAAATCTATCTCTTTCTGACTAACGACTTGGCGTGGCAGCGGCGTCGACGCGTCGCGGAGTGGGCAATCTCTCAGCATCGGTCGCTGCGCCGTGAGCCGACGCCAAATGGAAAAGCAAAGAAATCGAAAGTGAAAGAGAGGGACGGAGATCGTGACGCGTTTGGACATAAGTAGGCAGAGCAAGGGTGGGTTTGAACAGAGAGTTAGAATTAAGAGAAAATCACTTCGCCAGTGACCACGAGAGTGCAAAGTTAATAAAGTGAGCAACCAGCAGCAGAAAACAAGGACATAGAACCATAGGCAACCATCAAGTGAAATACCAGGATTAGCAGGTGAGCCCATGTCCTTAGATCCTCTTTGTTTAGCTTGAGTGCGGTAGGACCCCAAATTACAAAAGATGTTTAGAATTAGCTAATTAACAATAAACTCTATATATTATTATCGTTTAATAACACTAAAATTTCCTTTCAGGCTTCCCTTTTCCAGTCCAAGAGGCAACGGATCTTGGCCAAGCGGGCTTCGCTTATCAGACAAGATTAGTCGTGGCTACTCCTCTTGGACTCTCCTCCTACCCCTTTCCCTTCCCTTTCCTCCCTTCATGTGGTCTCACTCCCATATCCTAATACTCATCAAGGTCTCCAGATCAAATAAGTGTTCTGTAGACGGGACTCTGGGACTGAGAACTGTACCCCAGCCAGAGCTTTCTTACAGATGGCGCCCGAGCAGGGACCTTGATGAGTATTATGAGGGAAATGTTAAATTATATATATATATGTATGCACATTTATAGATATATATATATATATATATATATACATGTATGAGTCCACACATACATGTATATATATATACATGTATATGTATTTATATATATATGCATATTCATTAATATATAAGTTAACACGTCCGGTCAAACAAAGTCAACGACTGCAGTTCTGCACGATCAGCAAAGCCGCAACAACGCTTAATGCCAATTGTGCCAAACTGCACAATACGTTGCCGTCAACATTCCATGCGCCGTCGCGACGTTGAAACATAATCCATTCAGCATAATCGCTGACACAGCGATTATAGGTCAGGGCTAGCTTATGTTAAGAATATTTTGTCATTCATATTTTAGTACGGATTTGACCAATAAACGAACAAGTATAATTCTATCTCACTGATTTAACTTCGTGCAGAGATCACAAGTAAACAGTCTGAGTATATTAATTATTAACTGGCGCCCAACTGGCAGAACCTGCTCACCAAAGAAATCTCAAGCAAGGAGGCAACATCGTTGGATCGACATCGTTGGACTTGCAGACAGGATAAACAGACGAAAAAGGAGATTTACAATAACATATAAAAACCATAGTTTTAAAAGAAATGTGAGTAGAGTGCTTATTTAAAGTAAATAAATACAAAAAATTTAAACAAAAAGTGTTTGTAAAGAGTCTTTGCGACAGAAAATTTTTGAATTAAATTGAAAATCTTATGAGAAAAAAAGAAGTATATGACTTAGAACTAGAAGAACTAATAAAAGATATAAAAAACAAACTAGTGTCGGAACAAACAAAAAATAAAATGGCAATGAGTGAAGAAAATTTGAAAGCGCTGCTCGAGTATGCAGTAAACAGTGCATTAGAAAATCAAGCGCAATTATTTGAAAGAAAAATGGAGGAAATGAGAAACCAGTTTAGAAATACAACAGTGTCCGTACCCGAGGTTGAAGTATTTAAAGATGCAGAAATTATTGTAGGTATTAAATGTGACGAAACACTGGACATAATTAAATCAGTACCAGACTTTGAGGGAAAAATCGAGACTTATGTTTCGTGGCGGAAAGCCGCACACACTGCATATAAAATCTTTGAAAATTATGTAGGAAGCTCAAAGCATTATCAGGCGCTGGGTATAATCAGGAATAAAATCAAAGGCCCCGCTGATATGGTATTGTCGTCATACGACACTCCATTAAATTTTAAAGCAATTATCAATAGACTTGACTTTACATATGCCGATAAACGTCCCATCTATATAATCGAGCAAGAGTTGTCCGTTCTACGTCAGGGAACCCTGACAATAACCCAATATTATGAGGAAATTGAAAAGAAATTAACACTACTCATAAACAAAACAATTATGACTTACGATTCTACTTTGGCCGCTTCTTTAAACGAAAAATACAGAGCAGATGCATTGAGAGTCTTCATTTCAGGCACAAAGAAATCTCTCAGTGACATTCTATTTTCAGCAAGGCCAAAAGATTTGCCATCAGCACTGGCACTTGCACAGGAAGTTGAATCTAATCATGAACGCTTCCAATTCGCTAGTTGTTTTGCTAGGAATAATGAAGAAAGAGCTCAGCGTCAGGAACAGAGACAGCAAAGGCAGCCCACTGTAGAAAATACCCCAAACCAAGTAAAAACTCCATTTTACAAACAAAAAACCCAAAACAATAGCCCGAATATAAAACAAGAACCACCACAACCTATGGACGTTGACACTTCATCTCGGTTTAAGCAAACAACTCAATACCCAAACCAAGGTGGTTCCTACCAAAATCAGGTGCCAAAAAGAGCAAGTAGTGGAACAGCTAGAACTACAGGTCCCAAACAACAGAGAATTAATCATCTCTCACAAGATGAAAATTCTGAAGGTCAATCGGAGCAGGAGTATCAAGCAGTAGCGGAGGCTGAGGTATTAGATTTAGAAGATGAGGATCAGATTCAAGAGGTCAATTTTTTAGAAATTGTTCCCTGTTACCGTTTGTAGAGCGAACGATAGCAGGTAGACAGATTAAATTACTTATAGACACAGGCGCTTCAAAAAACTATATAAAACCAAGCCCGGAACTTAAAATGTAACTAAAGTTAAAGAAAAATTTTTAGTTAAGTCACTTCATGGCTTTAATGCCGTCCAAGAGAAATGTCTTATGCACCTTTTTAATACAACAACCACATTTTTTTTACTTCCTAGCTTGTCAAGCTTTGATGGAATAATAGGACTTGATTTTTAAAAAAAAATTAACGCAAATCTAGATTTGAAAAATAACGTCTTAAAAACAAAAAATGGATCTGAAATAATTCAATATAAAAAAAGCCCAAATGTTAACTTTACCGAAGTAGAAAATATTAAAGTTCCGCAAGAAATTGAAAAAGAATTTAAGAAAATGTTACAAGAAAAAATAAACGTTTTTGCTGACCCTAACGAATCTCTTCCGTACAACACAAATATTGTCGCTACAATTCGAACAGAAGACGAAAAAGCAGTGTTCTCTAGACTTTACCCATACCCATTAGGAGTGTCAGAGTTTGTCAATAACGAAACTAATGACATGCTGAGAAACAATATTATCAGACCATCTAATTCACCGTATAATAATCCGGTGTGGGTAGTAGATAAAAAGGGTCTAGACGAACAAGGAAATAGAAAAAAACGCCTTGTAATTGACTTTAGGAAGCTTAATTCAAAAACTGTTGATGACAAATACCCTATACCGAACATTGTAGCTATTCTCTCAAACCTTGGTAAAGCCAAATATTTCACGACGCTCGATCTGAAATCAGGATTTCAGCAAATACTTCATGCAGAAAAAGATAGAGAAAAAACTGCATTTTCTGTAGGAAATGGGAAGTATGAATTTTGCAGACTTCCCTTTGGTTTGAAGAATGCCCCCGGAATTTTCCAACGAGCAATTGACGACGTACTTAGAGAACAGATTGGGAAGTCATGCTACGTCTACGTGGATGACGTGATCATATTCTCTGAAAATATGCAAAGTCATGTTCACCACATCGCCTGGGTACTAGATAAATTGTATAACGCTAACATGAGGGTATCACGGGAAAAATCTCATTTTTTAAAGAAAAGGTCGAGTATCTTGGACTGTGGTCTCCCGTGGCGGTAGAACAACTAATCCCAGCAAAGTTGAAGCACTTAGCAAATTTCAACAGCCTTCCAATTTGTTCCAAGTTAGATCATTCCTTGGTCTAGCGAGCTATTACAGATGCTTTATAAAAAATTTTGCATCTATAGCCAAACCACTGACAGATATACTAAAGGGTGATAATGGTAAAACAAGTGCAGGACAATCAAAAAAAATTCCTGTTACCCTTGATAAAGAGCAGATAGCCAGCTTCGAGAAATTAAAGAATATCTTAAGCTCCGAAGATGTAACGCTCCTATACCCTGATTATCAGAAGCCATTCGATTTGACGACAGATGCTTCGTCCTCTGGCTTAGGCGCTGTTTTGTCAAGAAGCCGATAACCATGATTTCCAGGACTTTAAAAGACAACGAATTAAATTTCGCCACAAATGAACGTGAGCTACTGGCAATAGTGTGGGCCCTAAAATCCCTAAGAAACTATTTGTACGGTGTAAAAAATTTAGGTATTTATACCGATCACCAGCCACTAACATTTGCAGTCTCAGACAAAAATACTAATGAGCAAAAAGAAATCATAGTCACAGAACATGGCAGAGCACATAAAGCAGCGCAAGAGAATGTAAAACAAATTCTCCAAGACTATTTTTTCCCAAAAATGACCCGTCTTGCAAACGAAGTAGTTGCAAATTGTAAGACTTGTAGCAAAGGAAAATATGACCGACACCCACAAAAACAGTACATTGGCGAAACGCCAGTACCTAATCAAGTAGGGGAAATTCTCCATATTGACATTTTTTCTACAGATAAAAAGTATTTTCTAACCTGTATTGATAAATTTTCTAAATTTGCCATTGTTCAGCCCATAGCTTCCAGAACGATAATAGATATCGAGTCCCCCATCTTACAGCTCATGAATTTCTACCCTAATACTAAAATTATCTACTGCGATAACGAACCATCACTGAATTCAGAAACAATAAGGTCTCTTTTAAAAAACCGGTTTAATGTTGATATTGTAAATTCGCCACCATTACATAGTACTTCAAATGGACAGGTAGAAAGATTTCACAGTACTCTTGCAGAAATTGCCAGGTGCTTGAAATTAGAAAAACAATTAAATGACACTACCGATATTATACTTCAGGCAACAATAGAATACAATAAATCAATTCACTCAGTCGTTAATAAAAAACCAATCGATATAATTCATGCATCCCCACCAGAATTTGAAGCAGAAATAAGAGGAAAAATATCTAAAGCGCAAGATCTGCTACTGAAAAGACAAAACGCGGACAGAAGAAATAGAACTTTTCAAGTAGGCGACAAGGTACTTATGAAATTAAATAAAAGACTTGGTAACAAGCTAACACCTTTGTTTGAGGAAGTCATTGTGGAAGCCGATTTGGGGTCAACGGTTCTTATAAAGGGGAGGGAGGTACACAAGGATAACATAAGATAAGAAAAAATAATTATCCTTCCAGTACTTATTCTGCTTTGTATCCTATCTTTACTAGGGCTTGGATTCTTCGCTTTCTACTCCTAGTAGCAACAGCAGCTGGAGAGATTATTAATTACTCGAACTCGGACTATATTCCCATCATGGACGGAAACGTAGTTATTTGGGAAAATTTTAAAATTTTAAGACATTCTTCTAATCTCACAATGTACTCGGAAATTGCCGAGGAAACTAATTCACTTATGAATTCACAATTCCCACAGTCTCATATGAGACAAATTCTTGAATCAGATTTAGGTCATATTAGGACACTGCTAGAAACAGTTAACACTCACCATAGGCAAGCTAGGAGTATAAATATTTTAGGAACAGCTTTAAAGATAGTAGCAGGAACCCCTGACTTTGATGACTTCGAAAATCTGAAATTTCACCAGCAAAAACTAACTGACTCAATTGAACAGCAGGCAGTTATAAATACAAAAGTACAAGAAAAAATTAATAACTTAACAGAATCCGTAAATAAGATAATTAGATTTGCAAAAGAGACACAGATCGATACAAGAAACCTCTATCAAGTATTACTCACAAGAAATAGAATTATAATCTCCGAACTCGAAACATTAATATTGTCTATTACGCTCGCAAAGATTCAAATTATAAACCCAACAATTCTTGACTCTAATGACCTAAGTCAAATTTTAAATGAGCACTCTACAAATTTAACTATAACAGATTTAATTGAAATAGCCTATGTAAAAGTCTTTTTAGATCATAATTTTGTACACTTTCTTACCAAGTACCCAAATCCTAGCGTAATATGTAAGAAAATAACCATATTCCCCGTCCAACATAATGGAACGATACTTGACCTCGAAGAAAATAACAACGTCGCAGATTGTGGAAACAATATCTTAGCAATCGGAAACTGCACCGCTACTCTCACCTCTACATTCTGCAAGCAGCTGAAATCAGCAACTTGTGCGCAACAACTACATTCTGGAGGTATAGCACACTGTAGGACTCGTCCCAGCCATCTGCAGCCGCTGATGATAATTGACGATGGTATCATCGTTATCAACGAAGCTACAGCTACAATACAGATGAATAACAACACTGATAGAGTCATTCATGGCACACACCTGCTGACGTTTGATGAGGAAATCTACGTGAATGGGTCTCTCTTTGAAAATACCAAAAACATACTCAGGCGTCACCCAGGCCCAGCAGTATCGACAACCCTAAACATAACTGGCCACCGAGAAATTTTAAGCATGCCCTATCTTCAGAGGCTGAACCTTGAGAATCTTCAATATATTGGAAACATCGAAAAAAAACTGGCAATATAGCCTATGATGTTTGCAGCATTCCTTGTCACTCTGATCATCGGTCTCGTCGTCTTCAAGGTTCATCAAAAATGCAAAGAGAATAAACAACAAATCTCGATACGAGCTGTCATCGACACTTTGAGGAAAACCGAGGACGGCCTTCAAACTAGTGAGGGAGGAGTTAACACGTCCGGTCAAACAAAGTCAACGACTGCAGTTCTGCACGATCAGCAAAGCCGCAACAACGCTTAATGCCAATTATGCCAAACTGCACAATACGTTGCCGTCAACATTCCATGCGCCGTCGCGACGTTGAAACATAATCCATTCAGCATAATCGCTGACACAGCGATTATAGGTCAGGGCTAGCTTATGTTAAGAATATTTTGTCATTCATATTTTAGTACGGATTTGACCAATAAACGAACAAGTATAATTCTATCTCACTGATTTAACTTCGTGCAGAGATCACAAGTAAACAGTCTGAGTATATTAATTATTAACTTATATATACATCGGAGTCAACGCATAAGCAAACATTTTTTTATATATATATTTATTTGTATGTTTGTGGTTAGGGTATTTAAAGGTCGCATATACGTTGTCGATGTGCCACGCATTTTTAGTTTTCTTTGCAAGCGACAGTTACATGCGAGAAAGAGACAGGGACACGCGAGCGGCCAGTAAGAATGAGAGTAGACAGTTCACTGTTTGATTCAGTGCGTGTGTGTGAGTTACGAGCATTCTCTTGCTATTTCTCTCTCTCTCTTACACACAGCTTTGATTCAACCGTTTTTTTTGTCATTCCTTCATTCACACTGATTCGCAAGTACAGTCGCGCGTTGGGTTTCGTGTTAGTATTTTTTTTTTATTGTGCAAAAAAAAAAAGAAAATAGTTTACAAAGTACGTATGAGTGTGAAAAAAAAAACGATGATGCTCGTGTGCATTGGCTCTCACATGTGTGATGCCGCATCCGATCGTGCGAGTGTGTATGAGCGTCGCTGACTCTCGTGTATGTGTGCGCTCACGATACGAATTGTAGAGATTAGCCTGAAAGTGTCAGTGTGTGACGCTTACGTTAGGTGAAAAAATCGGCAGAGTCTCTGACAGGGTTTCGATAGAATTATCAGCAGAGTCATCAACAGAGTTTTCGACAGGATTAATAGTATCCTCAACAGCATAGTTCGGAGAGAATTATTAATGAAGTCAGCTACTGAGTTACCGACGGAGCTAACGATAGAGTCATCAACGGAGCCATCGACAGAGTCACACCTGAAAATCAGTTAAAAAAAAAAAAAATAATAATAAAAAATATATATATAACACGCGCAAAGCCAGGTCATGCTAAGTAAGAATATCGGCAGAGTCTCCGGCAGGGTTTCTACAGAATTATCAGCAGAGTCATTAACAGAGTTTTCGACAGGATTAATAATCTCATCAACAGTATATTTCGGAGAGAATTATTAATGGAGTCAGCTACTGAGTTACCGACATAGCTAGCAATAGGGTCATCAACGGAGCCATCGACAGATTCGCATATAGAAATTAGTTTTATTAAAATTTTTACAAGAGAGACGAAAAAGAGATAAAGTTATCAGAAGCAGATAGAGCGAGTCAAGGTCATTACTAGGACAAAGACATTCACCGCTAAGGTGAACTAAACTTCAAGGATACCTCGGCACCAAAGGAGATTAATGCAAAGGACATCGGAAATTCGGCAGCAAGGACCATTACTTTCCCAAGGATATTCTAAACATTAATCGGAGTATATTTTATATTCAAGGTTTTTCCCAATTCAAATAAACAAACTGCATCTAATTCTATCAACAGGCAAGATCTTTCTTATATATTCGAACCATTGCAAAGATTTTATTCAAAATATTTAAACCGAAAACCACCTCGAAAGTTTCCCTAGCGGCGATAATTCTCATTTACGCGTCACCGTTACTTACTTCTCTTTGAACAAACATATATATTTTTATATTTTCTGACCCCTCCCCTGCAAAATTTATTAAAAATTAAATAAAATATATATACGCATTGGTCAACTTGCACATCCATATCATAGTCTATCGGTTTACCGTAGCCATCTTTACATAGTACCGCGTAGCCTACTGGGCGAACTCCGATATCCTTTGGCTGCTTATCGCTTATATTACGACCCCGAGTCCTTACTAATATACTAGCAATGGGCGTTCATTGGATAAACCATCGTCGCAAAGCCGAGTTGGAAGTCCTTTGCGACGAATTCGGATTAGACACCGGTGGAATAGTGGAGGACCTAAGAAATCGTTTCCGCGAGTTCGCTTCAAGGGAGGATCATCATCCTAAAGGTATTGAGTCGACTTGCCGAAATCGAAGACCAATTTAGTGCCGGGGACAAGAAATTAGATGTAAAACCACAGTCTAGAGCAACGTCGCCTACTCCCGAAGGAATTGTTTTTCAACTACCGGTGCCATAAGACACTAACTATCGTTCTGAATCGCATTCTGGTTCGCGCTCCGGTTCTCCGACACCTTTCGGTATGCTTGGCTCAAGGATCAACATCGAACCCAGTGAGCGGAATCGAGTCCATGAGTCTATGGTAGGCCGTACCACTGGGAGCTATGCCTCGATCGCGGAACGTATAACTAAATGGGGAATCGCCTTTAGCGGATCTACCGATCCTATCTATTTCATAGAGCAAATAGAGACTCGATCCGCGACGTACCGTTTGAGCTTGAAGACACTGCCTCCGATGATGGCCATCTTATTGACCGGAAGGGCCGAAAGCTGGTGGCAAACCAGCGGGTATCCGGAGATGACATGGGTCGATTTCAAGTCCGAATTTTTAGAGTTCTTTCTACCCCCACTCTATTTTGAGAAACTAGAGGATAGCATACGTGCTCGAAAACAACGCCATCAGGAACCATACAAGGAGTATCTAGTAGACCTTCGATTAATGATGAAGAGAGCTCATTACTCGACGTTACAGGAACTCGACAGGATCTACGAAAATCTATTACTACAAGCTGTATACCCGACGAAATGATTTCCAAACGTTACCCGACTTAGCCAAGTTGGTGGTAAATTATGAGACGATTCGTGGAAAGGGAGCAACGCCGTTCAAAATAAGCCCTTTGATCATATAACTTCCAGCGTAAACGGGACTGCTATATGTCAACTCTTCGAAGCATCCGTGGATACCGGCACAGCTTGCCGCAAATGTGCGGAAGCTGGTCACATCGCACGAGAATGTACGAAGCCCCGTGTGTTGTTCCGTTGGCAATGCGGGGTACGTACCATCGAATGTTGCCGTCGTTCGGGAAACGGACCAAACCTCCATCTCAATCTGGGCCAGACGGAGGGACCAGACCAGGACCCCAGCCCAGTAACCCCCTCCTCCTAAGGAAAGGCCCCATCCAACTGCGTGTCTTCGTCAATAGAAAACCAATGGGAGCTACCTTGAAGTGGCTCTTCAGCACTTCGCCTCCTGCGAGACATTCATACTAATATTAACCTTGCTGATAATACTCGTGCAGCGATCACAAGTTCTCTCAGGACAAGCATCGGTCTCGGGGCACAGACCGTACATATGACATTGTTAGCGATGCCATCGATGATGGAATAGATTTCCTTCGGAACATAGGAACTTCTATACGTTGTGGAGGTTATCTGTTACAGTTTCCCCCTTTCGATAAGCCCCACAGTCCCGTCAAGTCTATAATTCAGCCATCGCTAGTGTCGGAAGACCACACCCGGTCTAATGACTGGGTCCGGCAGAAACGCCCGCTACTCCCAAGGATACTTCCGGCTTTCAACATAGCAGCAAACTAGTATGTCAGTCGGGCTCAGTCTGGCCGCCTCCAGCACCTGGCGCTGTCCTTAAGAACCCATTCCGCCAGCCTGGTGAAGAAAAGGAGCCAGCAACTAAGGTGGACACCCGATTACCTTCGGTAGAAACCGAGGTTCGTGAGGAGGATTTGAAGCCAAAGGAATCATCCACTATGGTACATGAGAGCCAACGCAATACTTCCGAGGATCAGAAGAAACACTACGATCTAAGACGACAGGACTGGCGTCCTGGCATCGGGAGCGTCGTCATGCTCAGGCAACATATGTTGTCCGATGCCAACGAAGGATTTAACCCAAAACTGGCGCCTAAGTGTAAAGGCCCTTATAAAATAATCAAGTTTCTTTCCAGCAATGTCGTTAGACTACAAGAAGCCCACTGGCTTGAGCGACGTACCGCAAGCCTAGCTGACTTGAAGGCCTTCAATAGTGATGACAAGGAAACCCCAGAACTCAGTCCTTCTGAAGACATCGGCCTCGGGGCACCTAGTACCCACGGCCCGCACAAAGCCACCGACTAAAGATTTTTCAAGGTTGACCACTTGTTGGTGGGTGCGCCTGCCCAACGTCCCCCTCCCTCCTAAAGAAGGGCTCTTCGCGCTGATACTCGGCGTAAATTATCTAAACATTGTATCTTAGTTTTAATGGTAGCATGTTTGTAAATCGCACTCGTAGGGTCTCGTTAGGGCAACCCAGAGCACAGGGTAGTTTTAAAATATCTTATTATCAGCATGTCGCAACCAAGTAAAGAAAATTATGATTATGAGGCAAATATGTCTCCATATGTGAGAGGGAACAAGGAGTAGTAGTACCGATCCATCTTCGCCGCATGGAGGTGGTCGCCCCCGGTCCTCTAGAGGAGCAATCATCAGGAGAAAACAATCGGACTACGTACCATCGACGCTAGGCGCGACACGAACGGAGTGGTCAGTTATAATGTCAGTGGTCATACTTCCACCTGTCCTACGGAGGATCCACGCAGGCAGGACTTGTCTCACACTGGACACCGCTCCGCGGTCCGAGTACGAACCGGTCAACCCTTGGTCGACACTAGGCTTTCCCCGATGGTCACCAGCCAGAAAGAGACTGACTCAGGCCCCAACGACGAGGAAGCCCGACCTCGGCTATCGACACGCACTCCCAACATCGGTATCACCCAACAACCCAGTAGGAGCGCCGGCCCGAGCTCACGACGGAACCATTGCTTCTTGGTGTGAGCGTACCACCGGTTTTTCAGAATCCAACTGAAGCCGCACGGACGGATCATGGGCCATTTCGTCCACGCGAAGAAAGGACACCGTGACACCCCATTACCGTTCCCCTTCTGATGTATATATTTAAGTAAACTACGCCTATGCAGGGCCCCTTTGTTGGTTATCTTTTGTTACGCCCATGGAGGGCATATTTAAATGTTCCAACATGGAATTAACTGTAGTTCTTTTCGACAGATGATGCTCATGATCTAAATCTATCTCTTTCTGACTAACGACTTGGCGTGGCAGCGGCGTCGACGCGTCGCGGAGTGGGCAATCTCTCAGCATCGGTCGCTGCGCCGCGAGCCGACGCCAAATGGAAAAGCAAAGAAATCGAAAGTGAAAGAGAGGGACGGAGATCGTGACGCGTGCCAAAGCACAAGACGCATCGTATGTTTTCACCGTTTGGACATAAGTAGGCAGAGCAAGGGTGGGTTTGAACAGAGAGTTAGAATTAGGAGAAAATCACTTCGCCAGTGACCACGAGAGTGCAAAGTTAATAAAGTGAGCAACCAGCAGCAGAAAACAAGGACATAGAACCATAGGCAACCATCAAGTGAAATACCAGGATTAGCAGGTGAGCCCATGTCCTTAGATCCTCTTTGTTTAGCTTGAGTGCGGTAGGACCCCAAATTACAAAAGATGTTTAGAATTAGCTAATTAACAATAAACTCTATATATTATTATCGTTTAACACACCCAGCATTATTTCTTTATTTGTGGCCAAATTTATGTCTACCCTTCGTCTACTTCGGCAGGATGAGTTATTCTCCTGCAGACGAAGTCAGTCGCTGATCTCCAGGCTCAGTCACTCAAGGTGAAGAGGCAACGGATCTTGGCCAAGCGGGCTTCGCTTGGCAGGCGAGATCAGTCGTTGCAGTTCCTCTTCACCATCCCTCTCTAATGACCCCACTAACATTTCCTTTCAGGCTTCCATTTTCCAGTCCAAGAGGCAACGGATCTTGGCCAAGCGGGCTTCGCTTATCAGACAAGAAGTCGTTGCTACTCCTCTTTGACTCTCCTCCTACCCCTTTCCCTTTCCCTTCCCTTTCCACCCCTTCATGTGGTCTCACTCTCATATCCTAATACTCATCAAGGTCTCCAGATCAAATAAGTGTTCTGTAGACGGGACTCTGGCTTTCTTACAGATGGCGCCCGAGCAGGGACCTTGATGAGTATTAGAGGGAAATGTTAAATTATGTATATATATGTATGCACATTTATAGATATATATATATATATACATGTATGAGTATATGAGTATATGTATATGTATATATATATATATGCATATTCATTAATATATATATTCATCGGAGTCAACGCATATATATATATGCATATTCATTAATATATATATTCATCGGAGTCAACGCATAAGCAAACATTTATATATATATATATATATATATATATATATAGTTATAAATCCGATTCTTTCATTGATTAAAAAAAATTTGGATTGGTGAGACTCAAAAACGATCTTTATTGAAACAAAGCGTCTTAAGAACTAACTTATGATTATTCATACAGATATGATTAAAGTTCGGTTAAAAAGCTTTTGATATTAGTATTGGGAGCTTTTTATCTGGTGACAAGGGATCTGGATTTTGATTGGCTTATTGATTTTTGCTAACTAAGCGTTCTCACGCTTGGAAGATTTTTGGGGACATTTGTTTATAGGATTTTTGTTTAGTCTCGCTTGCAGTAAACATCCGCTGTTTTCTAGACTAAAGGGGGGATCAAGTTATGTGGGTGATTGGAGTGGGAAATTGAGTGGTGTGAGTGGATGGAGTGGCGGATATATTACTCCCCCAACACGTAGAAAATAGCCTGTGCTCAGGCGGGAAATACAGGGTATAGAGTTGGATGTGCTTGCTATGTTGCAAGTGAAATTTCTTTGGATGGGGACAATTCATGTAAAACGGGATTGTCAAAATCTGAGTCACTTGATTGTACAAAAGTTTCATTCTTAATTTGTGTAATAATTATTTTTTTTGATATTGACTTAAATTTATAGATAAGATATAGGGTTAAACTTATTATTGTAATTATAAATGTTGTGGTAGTTATGATATTAAATATTTTGTTATATGCAGTTTTTTCGGAAATGATTTGTTTAGCTTGGATATAAGAGATTGGTTCTAGTTTTGTTACATTATTGGTTACATAAATGTTTTGGGTATAATCTTGTAATGTATTTACTATTGATATTTCATTTAACTGCATAGCACAGTCGTATATTTTTATTATATTATTTCCTTCTATGAATATTTTATTTTGGTTACAATTTTGTTTTAAATTTGTTTTGGGCAAGTTCCAAGTTACGATAATATTTGGTTCTACATAACTAATTGAATTGGTTTTGAACATCTTTGTGTATTTGCATTCTGCTGGTTTTTGTGTAATAATGCCAACTATACACTCATTTATTTCTTGTTTTTTGGTTGATTTTGCATAAATTTTATTATTTTGAATATAGTAAGTTTCTTGAATATTTTCTGTTAAAGTGTTATTATTTTCATCTGGATAGGATATAATTTTGAATAGCGATGTTTTAGATATTTGTCTAGGTATATGCGAAATTATTAATATTTCATTTGTGTCTGATTTTAACCAAGTAGATGTTTTTATGTTTAAAAGTTTTTCTGTATTTATGTTAAATATTTCTTGATGGTTTAAAAGTTTTGGATTAAATATTCCTAGTCTTGTCAACTGCATTCCTAACTCTATGTCTTCTATGTATTCTGTAAAATGCTCTAAGTTGAACATTAGTATATTTAGTTTTTTGTCTGCATCCTGTTGAATAGTAAGATTATTTAGAAGTTCTATGTTTTTGTTGACTGCTTCAATGATATGATTAAGTTCATTATTTTGGGCGCTATTTGCTGATAGACTATCAATTTTTTCTTCAAGTTCTTCTTTATCGTATTGGTCTAAGGTGCCGAAAAGATATTTATGTGCTGTGCCTATTATGTTAATAAGTCCTCGCTTATTTCTTTTTATTATTTTTATGCCGTTCATTTCGCGATTTAATTTTTCGACTAAATACTGAATGTGGACTATGTTTTTATATGGTTCTGACTGCTCAACCAAGTTGTTGTAAGTGGTTTGTATATTGGTTAAGTTTACAGTTAAATAATGATATTCGAAATCTGAGGGTAAATCCATGGTTCCTGTTTTGAATACAAGATATCCATTAGGTGCCTTTATGGGATTAATTTCAATGCTTTGATTATGCGTCGAGTGTACCATTGATAAGAGTAGAAATAGTAATGTTGGGATCTCTGAAATTAATTAGTATATTTACTTTGATGAGTTTTCTTTTTCTTTTTGAATTTCGATTTGTAGTGTGTTGTTTGTCTACCTCGGTTTGTTTCAATATAATGTTTGTCGTCAACTTGGGTAATTTCCCCTGTTTTCTTAAAGGGTGTTGTCGTTTTCGATCTAACTAAAGGGGCTTGTTTATACTGTGTATTTATTTCAAAATCGTTCCTATTTTCATTTAATTTATCAATTTGTTTAGCTTTGTTAGCTTGTGTATTATAAAGAGGTGTGCCTGCGTAAATAAAGATATCTGCTGGTGTTCTGTTTGTCGTTAGATGTTTGGTTTTATGGTTATATGTGTAAAGGATAGTTTCAAATTTAGTTTGCTTGTCTTCTATACTAGACTCTGCATTAATAACTCTTAGCTTTTCGTTTACAGTTCTGTAAAATCTTTCCACGTCTGAAACACCATTTTTGCTCGATGTTATACTTATATTGACGTTTTCTGATTGTAGCCAATTTTGAAGAGCTATGCAAATGAAAGCTGAGTCCTTATCTGCTTTGATTTCTAAGGGTTTACACATATCGTTAAAGATTTTTGTGATTGCTCTTTTTGTTTCAAGCCAATCTCGACTTTTGACTTCGACTAAAGTCGCGTACTTTGAATAAATATCAATACAAAATAAAAATTGTTGATTGTCGATTAAATAGAAATCCATTACGTATTTTTCTCTAGCGTTAAATATCTCTGGGGTGGTTTCAAAAGATAATTTGGTATTTCGGTTTTCTGATTTTGATAAATTGCAAATATGGCATTCATTAATGAAATTTTGAATTAATTTCTGATAGTCTGGATAATAGTATTTTTCTTTAAACCAGTTTTGAGTTTTAGTGATACCTGGATGAAGTACTGATTTATGGTTTTTAAGAATAATTTCTTTGAATTCTGCATAAGTGGGAATGTCTTTCAATTTGTAAGTGGTTCTCAATGTTTTTGTTTGGCTGTCTGGGTTAATTATTTCAAGATAAGCTTCTTGAAGTATTTGAAAATCTGTGTCGTTTTTAATATAAAGTGCGTTATTTTTTGAGCATAAATATTCCTTAATAATTTCTTTAGCAAACTGATTGGTCTTTTCTACATATGATATTTCTATCTTCGTTTCGTGAAAATAGTGAGTAACGTTGACTTTATTTTCGTTGCATTTATTGAATTCTATTTGACGATTGTAATAATTCAGGGGTTTTTCTGAAATGGCTACTAGGTTTTCGTTATCTTCTTGAGCACTATGTACTGTAGCTCTAGAACTACTTATTTCTTCACCTAAAAGATTTTCATCTATTTTTACTCTGGAAAGGGCGTCTGCCACATAATTTTCTTTTCCTGGTAAGTATTTTATTTTGTAATCAAATTCGTTCAATTTTATTTTCCATCTCTGTAATTTCATGTTAGGTTCTTTGATATTGTCCAACCAGACAAGGGGTTTATGATCACTTAGGATTTCAAAATGTCTACCGAAGAGGTATGGCCTAAAATATTTGGTTGCCCATACGATAGATAGTAATTCCTTTTCTATGGCTGAATAATTAAGTTCATGTTGGTTTAGTGTTCTACTACCATAAGAAATAGGTCTATGGTCTTGTGAGAGGAAAGCACCTAAAGCTATATTGCTAGCATCAGCGGTTAGAAAAAATGGTTTTTTAAAATCGGGATATGCAAGTATGGGATCGTTCATAAGGAGGCATTTTAATTTTTCAAAGGATGAAATATAATGTGGGTCGGTTATGTTAATCTTAGCTCCTTTCTTTAATCCAAGGGTTAAAGGCTTTACAATGTGTGCAAAATTTGGAATGAATTTACGGAAGAATCCGCATAAGCCTAAGAATGATTTTATTTCTTTCGGGGTTTTCGGGATTGGAAATTTTAGAATAGCTTTGACTTTGTCTGGGTTTGGTTTGATTCCTTCTGTAGTTATGACGTGACCTAAAAATTCTGTTTCCTTTTTCAAGAACTCGCATTTATCTAATTGTAGTTTTAGATTAGCATTGCGCAATTTAGCAAAGACCTTTTTTAGTGATGCCAAATGTTCTTCTAATGAGGTGGAATAAACAATAATATCGTCTAAGTAGACTAAACAATCTTTATAGATTAAGTCTTCTAATAAATTGTTCATACATCTTTGGAATGTTGCTGGTGCATTTTTTAGTCCAAATGGCATTCGTGTGTACTCGTAATGACCATGTTTAGTTGAAAATGCGGTTTTTTCGATTGATTTAGGGTCCATTTGGATTTGATGGAATCCCTCGGCGAGGTCAATGGTTGTAAAATATTGACATTTTCCAAGTTTGTCTAATATTTCATCCATTACTGGTATTGGGAACTTGTCATCGACGGTAATCTCATTTAGACTACGATAGTCGATTACTAGGCGGAACTTTTGTTCCTTGGATGCGTCCTCTTTTTTACGTACGATCCAGATTGGTGAACAATAGGGCGATTTCGATTTCCGAATGATTTCCTGTTCTATCATTTCATTAATTTGTTTATTGACTTCTTCGACAAAGATTTGTGGGTATTTGTATGGGTGTTTGTAAATTGGGTCTTCGTGTTTAGTTCTGATGTTGTGTTTTATTGTACTGGTAAAGGTCAAATTTTCACCTTTCCTATACTGGATATCGCTAAATTCATGCAATATTATCTTTAACATTTCTATTTCTTCTGAATTTAAATGATCAAGTCTAAATTCGTTTCTTTCCTCGATACCGTTATTTATTTCATGTGCGAATGCTTCATATTCAAACTCTGGGGGAGGATAAGGTATTGATTCTTCTTTTTCTTCTTTATTGGTGTATTTGAAATAGAATTTGTGATTTGATAATGTTACACTATTTTCTTCGTAATTAATAACGGCCTGACATGCTTTGAGATATTTTCTACCTAATAGTATGTCATATGTTGATGAAAATTTATGGCAATAAAATTTTTGATGGTTGGGGCAAAGCTTGCTTGGTGCAAAAGATACGCTTTTGTTAAGCTCAATTATTCCTTTTATTCTTTGAACATTTAAATTTTCTGATGTTTCTGGAAAATTGAAATAATTTTCGTTGATAATATTTATTGAAGAGCCTGTATCTATAACGCAAGGAATGTTATTGATTTTTAGTTGGACATAGGGATTTGATTGGAGGTATTCGGTTGATCTATTTGATCCAACTGTTCTGTCTGAGCTATCTGATCCGAGGCTGATTGATGAAAATTTTCGGACCATTCCATTTTACTCTGACCACTGGTACTCTCTCTTTGCCTTTTAGTGGGTTGATTTACCACAGGGTTTTGATTCTGAGGTTGATTCTGAATCTGATAATTAAGGGGATTTTCTTGTCTGCCCTGATTAAGATTTTGTTGAAATTCTTCGCGAAGCTGTTGGTTATTTTGGGAATTGGTATGATTTGAATTATTGTATTGGTGGTTTTGCTTATAATAGTTCTGCCCTGAATGGTTTTGGTTTGATTTGTAATTCGAATTTCCTGAATTACTTTGATTGTTAGTTTTTGGTTTCTCTGTGGAGCTGTTTTCATATTGACCCTCTCTCTGGGCTACTTGTTTCAGATTAGACACTGTTGAAATATCAAACTTCGCTAATGTCATATAAAGCTTGTCTGGTAATTTTTTAATAATGACTTCTTTGACTGTGTTATTCATGGCATTTGTGTATAAAATGGTATTGGCGGCATCGCCTTCTAATTCTAACTTATTAATTATAATAAAAGACTTATGTTCTAAATCTTCAATAAACTTACGAAGGTTTCCTCCAAAGGAAGTATGGTATAGCCGTCGTAGTAACTCTTTATAAGGCGTTTGCACCTTATATTCGCTGATGAGGGCGGCCCGCAACTCGCTCCAATTGTTGGCGTGCGCTAGTTGTGATATCCGTTGTGCATCTCCAGTGAGCTGCATCTCTATAGTACCATACATCAAGCTATGTTGACGGATGTCCCTCGTCGGGTAGAGTTGTAGAATGTAGTCAACTCTCCGTATGAACGTGCTCAGGGTCAAAGCGTTACCATCGAAATTGGGCAACTGTCTAAGCATGGTAAGTGCTTGGTTCAGATGTGTTTCTGATAGTTCCAGTGTCATCTTTAATTAGAATATATTTAGAACTTCAAGATTCGATGTCGCGCTTTTGACTGCACGAAAGGTTCTTTTGCGGATAAAACGAAAAAAAAAATTTTCAAGGGCTTTGGGCTTTAGTTGCTTACAGCTCCTTTACTTGTTTTTAGCACAAAAAGTCTTGATCACGAGCCAACCTTAGATTTGATATCTGTAGCGGTGGCTTGACACAAAATTCGCACAATTTATTTAATGATACAAAAAAAGTTTTGCTTATAACGCAACCTTAGATTCGATAACCGTAACGGTCACTTATACACAAAGTTTTGCACGCACTAAGTTATTTCGTTTTATCCTACCGACTGCGCCAGTTATAAATCCGATTCTTTCATTGATTAAAAAAAATTTGGATTGGTGAGACTCAAAAACGATCTTTATTGAAACAAAGCGTCTTAAGAACTAACTTATGATTATTCATACAGATATGATTAAAGTTCGGTTAAAAAGCTTTTGATATTAGTATTGGGAGCTTTTTATCTGGTGACAAGGGATCTGGATTTTGATTGGCTTATTGATTTTTGCTAACTAAGCGTTCTCACGCTTGGAAGATTTTTGGGGACATTTGTTTATAGGATTTTTGTTTAGTCTCGCTTGCAGTAAACATCCGCTGTTTTCTAGACTAAAGGGGGATCAAGTTATGTGGGTGATTGGAGTGGGAAATTGAGTGGTGTGAGTGGATGGAGTGGCGGATATATTACTATATATATATATATTTGTATGTTTGTGGTTAGGGTATTTAAAGGTCGCATATACGTTGTCGATGTGCCACGCGTTTTTAGTTTTCTTTGCAAGCGACAGTTACATGCGAGAAAGAGACAGGGACACGCGAGCGGCCAGTAAGAATGAGAGTAGACAGTTCACCGTTTGATTCGGGGCGTGTGTGTGAGCTACGAGCATTCTCTTGCTATTTCTCTCTCACTCTTACACACAGCTTTGATTCAACCGTTTTTTTTTTGTCATTCCTTCATTCACACTGATTCGCAAGTACAGTCGCGCGTTGGGTTTCGTGTTAGTGTTTTTTTTTTTTTTATTGTGCAAAAAAAAAAAGAAAATAGTTTTCAAAGTACGTGTGAGTGTAAAAAAAAATGAGCGTCGCTGACTCTCGTGTATGTGTGCGCTAACGATACGAATTTTAGAGATTAGCCTGAAAGTGTCAGTGTGTGACGCTTACGTTAGGTGAGAAAATCGGCAGAGTCTCCGGCAGGGTTTCTACAGAATTATCAGCAGAGTCATTAACAGAGTTTTCGACAGGATTAATAGTATCCTCAACAGCATAGTTCGGAGAGAATTATTAATGAAGTCAGCTACTGAGTTACCGACGGAGCTAACGATAGAGTCATCAACGGAGCCATCGACAGAGTCACACCTGAAAATCAGTTAAAAAAAAAAAAAAAATAATAATAAAAAATATATATATAACACGCGCAAAGCCAGGTCATGCTAAGTAAGAATATCGGCAGAGTCTCCGGCAGGGTTTCTACAGAATTATCAGCAGAGTCATTAACAGAGTTTTCGACAGGATTAATAATCTCATCAACAGTATATTTCGGAGAGAATTATTAATGGAGTCAGCTACTGAGTTACCGACATAGCTAGCAATAGGGTCATCAACGGAGCCATCGACAGAGTCGCATATAGAAATTAGTTTTATTAAAATTTTTACAAGAGAGACGAAAAAGAGCTAAAGTTATCAGAAGCAGATAGAGCGAGTCAAGGTCATTAGTGGGACTGTAACCTACCGCACTTCGAGTTGAACGGGACCTGGGTATGGGTAACCTAAAAATCCACCACTCTCACTCAAAGCAGCAGAGTGAAAGAGACGGAAGAGTAAAGCACAAGGGGCCATTTAAGTCCAAGCATATGCACTGGAAAAGGCAGTCAGTGTTTGGAACTCAGCAAGATAACATCGAGGAAAAAAAAATTGCTTCAATCCGGAAGGATAACAACTGGACAAGGACCATCAATAGGACTACTCATCAATACAAGGATTCACAACGGAAGGATCAACAAGGACAAGGACATTCACCGCTAAGGTGAACTAAACTTCAAGGATACCTCGGCACCAAAGGAGATTAATGCAAAGGACATCGGAAATTCGGCAGCAAGGACCATTACTTTCCCAAGGATATTCTAAACATTAATCGGAGTATATTCTATATTCAAGGATTTTCCCAATTCAAATAAACAAACTGGATCTAATTCTATCAACAGAAAAGATCTTTCTTATATATTCGAACCATTGCAAAGATTTTGTTCAAAATATTTAAACCGAAAACCACATCGAAAGTTTCCCAAGCGGCGATAATTCTCATTTACGCGTCACCGTTACTTACTTCTCTTTGAACAAACATATATATTTTTATATTTTCTGACCCCTCCCCTGCAAAATTTATTAAAAATTAAATAAAATATATATACGCATTGGTCAACTTGCACATCCATATCATAGTCTATCGGTTTACCGTAGCCATCTTTACATAGTATCGCGTAGCCTACTGGGCGAACTCCGATATCCTTTGGCTGCTTATCGCTTAGATTACGACCCCGAGTCCTTACTAATATACTAGCAATGGGCGTTCATTGGATAAACCATCGTCGCAAAGCCGAGTTGGAAGTCCTTTGTGACGAATTCGGATTAGACACCGGTGGAATAGTGGAGGACCTAAGAAATCGTTTCCGCGAGTTCGCCTCAAGGGAGGATCATCATCCTGAGGTATTGAGTCGACTTGCCGAAATCGAAGCCCAATTTAGTGCCGGGGACAAGAAATTAGATGTAAAACCACAGTCTAGAGCAACGTCGCCTACTCCCGATTCGCATTCTGGTTCTCGCTCCCGTTCTCCGACACCTTTCGGTATGCCTGGCTCAAGGATCAACATCGAACCCAGTGAGCGGAATCGAGTCCATGGGTCTATGGTAGGCCGTACCACTGGGAGCTATGCCTCGATCGCGGAACGTATAACTAAATGGGGAATCGCCTTTAGCGGATCTACCGATCCTATCTATTTCATAGAGCAAATAGAGACTCGAGCCGCGACGTACCGTTTGAGCTTGAAGACACTGCCTCCGATGATGGCCATCTTATTGACCGGAAGGGCCGAAAGCTGGTGGCAAACCAGCGGGTATCCGGAGATGACATGGGTCGATTTCAAGTCCGAATTTTTAGAGTCCTTTCTACCCCCACTCTATTTTGAGAAACTAGAGGATAGCAGACGTGCTCGAAAACAACGCCATCAAGAACCATACAAGGAGTATCTAGTAGACCTTCGATTAATGATGAAGAGAGCTCATTACTCGACGTTACAGGAACTCGACAGGATCTACGAAAATCTATTACTACAAGCTGTATACCCGACGAAATGATTTCCAAACGTTACTCGGCTTAACCAAGTTGAGTTATGAGTTATGAGACGATTCGTGGAAAAGGAGCAACGCCGTTCAAAATAAGCCCTTTGATCATATAACTTCCAGCCTAAAAGGGACTGCTATATGTCAACTCTTCGAAGCACCCGTGGATACTGGCACAGCTTGCCCCAAATGTGCGGAAGCTGGTCACATCGCACGAGAATGTACGAAGCCCCGTGTGTTGTTCTGTTGGCAATGCGGGTTACGTACCATCGAATGTTGCCGTCGTTCGGGAAACGGACCAAACCTCCATCTCAATCTGGGCCAGACGGAGGGACCAGACCAGGACCCCAGCCCAGTAACCGCCTCCTCCTAAGGAAAGACCCCATCCAACTGCATGTCTTCGTTAATAGAAAACCAATGGTAGCTACCTTGAAGTGGCTCTTCAGCACTTCGCCTCCTGCGAGACATTCATACTAATATTAACCTTGCTGATAATACTCGTGCAGCGATCATAAGTTGTCTCAGGGCAAGCATAGGTCTCGGGGCACAGACCGTACATATGACATTGTTAGCGATGCCATCGATGATGGAATAGATTTCCTTCGGAACATAGGAACTTCTATACGTTGTGGAGGTTATCTGTTACAGTTTCCCCCTTTCGATAAGCCCCACAGTCCCGTCAAGTCTATAATTCAGCCATCGCTAGTGTCGGAAGACCACACCCGGTCTAATGACTGGGTCCTGCAGAAACGCCCGCTACGCCCAAGGATACTTCCGGCTTTCAACATAGCAGCAAACTAGTATGTCAGTCGGGCTCAGTCTGGCCGCCTCCAGCACCTGGCGCTGTCCTTAAGAACCCATTCCGCCAGCCTGGTGAAAAAAAGGAGCCAGCAACTAAGGTGGACACCCGATTAGCTTCGGTAGAGACTGAGGTTCGTGAGGAGGATTTGAAGCCAAAGGAATCATCCACCATGGTACATGGAAGCCAACGCAATACCTCCCAGGATCAGAAGAAATACTACGATCTAAGACGACAGGACTGGCGTCCTAGCATCGGGAGCATCGTCATGCTCAGGCAACATATGCCAACGAAGGATTTAACCCAAAACTGGTGCCTAAGTGTAAAGGCCCGTATAAAATAATCAAGTTTCTTTCCAGCAATGTCGTTAGACTACAAGAAGCCCACTGGCTTGAGCGACGTACCGCAGGCCTAGCTGACTTGAAGGCCTTCAATAGTGATGATAAGGAACCCCAGAACTCAGTCCTCAAGCCACCGACTAAAGATTTTTCAAGGTGGACCACTTGTTGGTGGGTGCGCCTGCCCAACGTCCCCCTCCCTTCTAAAGAAGGGCTCTTCGCGCTGATACTCGGCGTAAATTATCTAAACATTGTATCTTAGTTTTAATGGTAGCATATTTGTAAATCGCACTCGTAGGGTCTCGTTAGGGCAACCCAGAGCACAGGGTAGTTTTAAAATATCTTATTATCAGCCTGTCGCAACCAAGTAAAGAAAATGATGATTATGAGGCAAATATGTCTCCATATGTGAGAGGGAACAAGGAGTAGTAGTACTCATCGTACCTGGTGCACAGCAGGAGATGAACCAACCCGACACCCCGATCCATCTTCGCCGCATGGAGGTGGTCGCCCCCGGTCCTCTAGAGGAGCAATCGTCAGGAGAAAACAATCGGACTACGTACCATCGACGCTAGGCGCGACACGAACGGAGTGGTCAGTTATCATGTCAGTGGTCATACTTCCACCTGTCCTACGGAGGATCCACGCTGGCAGGACTTGTCTCACACTGGACACCCCTCCGCGGTCCGAGTACGAACCGGTCAACCCTTGGTCGACACTAGGCTTTCCCCGATGGTCACCAGCCAGAAAGAGACTGACTCAGGCCCCAACGACGAGGAAGCCCAACCTCGGCTATCGAAACGCACTCCCAACATCGGTATCACCCAACAACCCAGTAGGAGCGCCGGCCCGAGCTCACGACGCAACCATTGCTTCTTGGTGTGGGCGTACCACCGGTTTTTCAGAATCCAACTGAAGCCGCATGGACGGATCACGGGCCATTTCGTCCACGCGAAGAAAGGACACCGTGACACCCCATTACCGTTCCCCTTCTGATGTATATATTTAAGTAAACTACGCCTATGCAGGGCCCCTCTGTTGGTTATCTTTTGTTACGCCCATGGAGGGCATTTTTGAATGTTCCAACATGGAATTAACTGTAGTTCTTTTCGACAGATGATGCTCATGATCTAAATCTATCTCTTTCTGACTAACGACTTGGCGTGGCAGCGGCGTCGACGCGTCGCGGAGTGGGCAATCTCTCAGCATCGGTCGCTACGCCGCGAGCCGACGCCAAATGGAAAAGCAAAGAAATCGAAAGTGAAAGAGAGGGACGGAGATCGTGACGCGTGCCAAAGCACAAGACGCATCGTATGTTTTCACCGTTTGGACATAAGTAGGCAGAGCAAGGGTGGGTTTGAACAGAGAGTTAGAATTAGGAGAAAATCACTTCGCCAGTGACCACGAGAGTGCAAAGTTAATAAAGTGAGCAACCAGCAGCAGAAAACAAGGACATAGAACCATAGGCAAACATCAAGTGAAATACCAGGATTAGCAGGTGAGCCCATGTCCTTAGATCCTCTTTGTTTAGCTTGAGTGCGGTAGGACCCCAAATTACAAAAGATGTTTAGAATTAGCTAATTAACAATAAACTCTATATATTATTATCGTTTAACACACCCAGCATTATTTCTTTATTTGTGGCCAAATTTTTGTCTACCCTTCGTCTACTTCGGCAGGATGAGTTATTCTCCTGCAGACGAAGTCAGTCGCTGATCTCTCCATGTAGCATGTTCTAGAATAACAACATTACAATGTATACAAATATTTTGTATCAATTAGTAAGAATATTTATGTGCGCAACATTCAAGTACATTTGCCTCTAAAGCAACATAACCACCTATTAGTGCATGGTGCTGGACAATTGCTGCGTCGGCAAATATAACACGCGCGGCCACTCAGGCCCAATATGCAATATGATACATCCTCACTCTCTCGCTGCGGCGACATATATACATACATGCTCTTATGTAAACATTATACATTTATACATTCATACATTTATACATAAATATGTTTATACATAAGCGCAGCTACGCGGTTTTAGCTATAGAGAACAATTGTAATAGAATTAAGAATGATTCAATAAACCATACTCAAACTGAAAAGACCTGCTTGTGTCTTTTTTTTGCAAACTCAAAATATTACATCTTGAATGATACAACAGCGGACGTATTACATGGCGACCGTGACAGGACCGGCACTAATTTACAAAAGTGACCGGAGGGCAAAACGGACCTTATATATAAACTGCAACAACGACCGCTGGAGGTGCTCAAGGAAAGATATTAAGCAGACTATTAATAACGTGTGGTAGGCAATCCGCCCACTACACTAACGGTGGAGCATCGTCGATTCATGAGAATGAATGGAAAAAATATATATAAACAACAGTAAGTACAGTGATGGGAAAAAAATCCGGTGTGGCAAAGAAATTAAAAGCCAGAAAGGCTGAAATTTTGAGGCTATTAAACAGCCCAAATATAGTTAGTTGGAATACCTCGGTGAGATTACACGCCGAGGTAGAATTCATAAAAAGCCAATTGGGCGAAAGGAAAAATAAAGCCACAACCGAAGTCCCATACTCTACATTACACAACGTGGCAAAGACAAAACTAAAAATAACGCCACAACCTGAGAATGAAGTACCAAGTTCAAAAATAGTCTGCCCAAACGACTGCGAGGGACCACTATATTTGCCGAATTGCAAGTATACCTGTAGCCACTGCTACGCGACCCGAAAAGAAAAACCTGGTGCGATGACCGGCACCGGTACCGCCTGAGCCCATAGGCCCAGGACAACAACAGCAGATCAACAGCGAGAGGGGCAAACCGCCACTTTCGCCTGCGAAGGAGCGTCAGTGCAGCCAACCGGCGACGACCAGCTGACGCAGAGGATAATACAAGGCATACAATAAAAGACATTGAGACAATCAACACCTTTACGGATAATAATCAGCAGCTGAGATTGAACGTGAACCGAGATTGAAGTGAACCGATAGCGCTACAAAGAGCGCCCAACAAAAATTAAAAATGCGCTGCGTCGCACAATTTTTTTTAATGCACTGCGATGCATATTTTTTTTTATATAAATTATAAAACAAACTATGTACAATTGTGCGGCATTAAAGCTGTCCAATTAGAGTGTGGCCTGAAAACCACACGCAAAACTAGGCAGGGATATATGTAAAAAAAAAAAAAAAGAGGAAAATTAAACAAAAACAAAAAAAAAAAGATGCACAAAATATAAAAAAAAAACTATCTCTAAATAAAGCAGGAACAAAAGAATTTCAAAATAATTAAGAAAAGAAATAAAAAAAAAAAAAAAAACAATTTTAAAATTTGAATGTTTGATAATAGAATAAGCAAGTTTGATGACATATTAAATGAACCCAATATGGGGTTAATAGATACCAAGACAGTGGACTCCACTGCTAACGTCATTAATAAAATAGAGTCATCGAATGTAGATTTAAAGCCAACAAATGCACTTTTATTAGTAATTGTAATAATAATGAGCGCATATGTGTTATATTAAGCATACAAACTACACAATAAATGTGTAACAAAAATAGCCTTAAGTCATGCTAATGATCTTGATAAGATCTAAATAACATATGCAACAATTGTAATAAAAGTGCATTTAAAAAAAAATTATTATCAAAAGAACAAATATATATATCAATTTCCAAAAAAAAAAAAAAAATTTAAGCTGAATGAAATATATATCAATTGATTAAGATGAGTAAAATAGATGATTATTTTAGGAAGATAGTAGATAGGTATCCCAGAATAGTTTCACACTTAATTGAGGTTTTTAGAAGCGAGCAAAGTAATTCTTCCCAACGCTCGATTTGTTTAATACAGATTAGGTTAGCTTACCTAGATATAACAGAAGAAGAACTCCCAGTAAGAGGTTGCACTTGGGTACAGATAAGTTTCATCCTCACAGTACCATATGTGTGCTGTTACTCAAATGCCACAGGCACATTTCGCTTCTACCTGATGGATGAAGCTCAACAATAATAAGTTGTTGCGAGAATAAAGCAAAAATCAAGAAAAACATAAGAGTAGAGCAAATGGCCTAGATATAATATACAAATGGATCGAGTAGAACTTAAATATTTGAACAAAAATGTTCCATTCTTAGATTTCCTCTTCAACAGAGGTGAAACCAATCCAAAATATAAGGAAATTAAAGACTGGATTGTGAATAACAGAAAATTCAAATCAAGGATAGCCCACTTGATTGAAAGATCCATAGTAGAAGCATATAATCGCCTAAAGCGAAAAAATAGAATTTTACCCAACTGGGTACATAAACTGTTTGAAGAACGTATAGAGACAATCGATCTCTCACGAAGTTAAAAAAAAAAGAGAGTAAATTTTTTTCTATTAGCAAAATATGATTACTTGGGATGATATAATAAGAGAAGCTAGAATACATGCACAAGAATTAAATAAATCTTGTAAATGCCTCTCGCAGAATAGGGAAACATCCCAAAGTACAAAAGAAAAACACTTGAAAATAATAATAGAGAGTTTAATAAAAATCAGAGCAGTGTTAAAAGAACACTACAGTAAACTAAGTGCGGGACGAAAAACAGCCGCAGATGCATTCTATGAAAAGGCAAAGTCCGTATTGAAAAGATACAATATTGGATATAAACAAACAATTGATTTGGAAATGGCTGATGAAGAAATAGGTCAAGAGGAACTATCAGTGAGCTCTGATCAATCAATAATAAGTCATAAAAAACCAGCCATTCCAAAAGAGAGCACAATGAAACAAACGAGGGTAGAATTCATAAATACAGCCACCAAGCTGATACCATACTTCGATGGTGATATTAAAAGTCTACCAGTCTTGACACCATAAAAGAACCGCACGAAGCGGTAGCCATCCAACTAATAAAATCAAAATTAAAAGGTCAAGCGGCTAGCAGCCTAAGCTCAGAAAAAACGATTAATGAAGTAATACAAAGACTATCAACAATCTTCAAGGGTGACTCAGTAGACCTTTTAACTGCAAAAATTAAAAATCTGCAGAGAAATCCCAATAACTGTGTTTCATACATAAACGAAATTACTGAGTTGACTGACGCCCTTAAAAGCGCATATATGTCCGATGGTCTTCCAAGTGGGGAAGCAGTAAAATATACTACCAAAGTGGCAGTAAATGCCATGGTAGGTCACATCAAAAGTTCAAGAGTCCAATTATTAATGGAATCAGGACACTTTCAATCAGCTAAAGAAGCAATCACTAGATTTACCACTCTTTCAGTAGAGTCGGGAACCACAGATAGCTTCCAAAATAAGGCCATCTATTATGCTCAAAGAAACCGTGGTAATTATAATAACAAATATAATTATCGCGGTAGAGGCAATGGTCGTGGTTATTATAATAACTATAATAATAACAATAACGGCCAAAATTCCCAGAAAAACAGGAATAATAACAACAGAGGTTACAACAAGAATAATAGAGGTAATCGAGGAAATAACCGACAAAACGGTTATACCAATAATAATGTTATGGTAGCACAGAATGATTCGGGAAACTCCCAGGCACCTTTAGATACTCAGCAGTAAAGAGTAATAAGATTCACGCCATCAGTTTAAATCAAAATACGTTTGTTACCTTCACGAATGTGGCAACGGGAAAAAAGTTAGTATTCTTAATAGACACAGGAGCGGAAATATCTATTGTAAAAGGAAATTCCGATAATCTTCAAAATATTCAAACCAATAAAATTATAAACATACAGGGAATCAGTCAAGAAGTAACTAAATCCATAGGGTTTACTTCTGTTAAAATCCAATTTTCAAAATATATAATCCCACACGACTTTCACGTCGTAAATAACCAATTCGCTATTCCATGTGATGAAATACTAGGAATCGATTTCATAAGGAAATACAACTGTCAATTAGATTTTAATCCGTCCGAAGACTGGTTAATAATTAGACCAAACAACCTACAAAATCCAATATATGTACCAATATCGTACAGTTCTGGTAACAATTCAATAGTATTGCCAGCAAGATCCCAAGTTGTCCGAAAAATCGAAATAAGTTCACAAGAAGACAGTGTATTGATCCCAAATCAGGAAATTCATAATGGTGTTTATTTAGCAAATACCATAACTAACCCCCAAAACGCAGTCATACGATTGCTAAACACTACAAACATAGACCAAATAGTAAACATATCAAGTTTGAAATATGAACCGCTTTCCGGCTACGAAATAATAGAAACAAATAAAGAACAGCGTGAAAACGCAGTACTAACTACGTTATCAAATAACTTTCCCCCTCAGTTTCACAGCCAACTTACGAAGTTGTGCAAGAAATATAGTGATGTATTCGGACTAGAAACCGAACCAATAACAACAAATAACTTTTATAAACAAAAATTAAGACTGGTGGACGATGAACCAATATATATCAAAAATTATAGAAATCCTCATAGTCAGAAAGACGAAATTCAAAAACAAGTCCAAAAACTTATAAAAGACGAAATAGTCGAGCCCTCTGTATCACCTTACAATAGCCCACTTTTATTAGTACCGAAAAAATCATTACCAAATTCCGAAAATAAAAAATGGCGATTAGTAATTGACTATCGTCAAATTAATAAAAAATTGTTGTCCGATAAATTTCCGTTACCTAGAATTGATGACATTTTAGATCAACTAGGTAGAGCAAAGTATTTTTCATGCCTCGACCTAATGTTAGGTTTTCATCAAATTAAACTCGAAGAAAAGTCACGAGACATAACATCCTTTTCCACATGTAATGGCTCATATCGCTTCACGCGATTACCATTCGGTTTGAAAATATCGCCAAATTCGTTCCAGAGAATGATGACTGTAGCATTCACTGGCCTTGAACCTTCGCAAGCTTTCCTTTACATGGATGACTTAATAGTCATAGGTTGTTCCGAAAAACATATGCTCAATAATCTAACAGATGTTTTTGAGAAGTGTAGGCAACACAACCTAAAGTTACATCCTGAAAAATGTTCATTCTTTATGCATGAAGTCACCTTTTTGGGACATAAATGCACAGATAAAGGAATCTTGCCTGATGACACAAAGTATGATGTCATTCAAAATTATCCAGTCCCACATGATGCGGACAGCGCTAGAAGATTCATTGCATTTTGCAATTATTATCGAAGATCTTGGCCAAGCGGGCTTCGCTTGGCAGGCGAGATCAGTCGTTGCAGTTCCTCTTCACCATCCCTCTCTAATGACCCCACTAACATTTCCTTTCACGCTTTCCTTTTCCAGTCCAAGAGGCAACGGATCTTGGTCACGCGGGCTTCGCTTATCAGACAAGATCAGTCGTTGCTACTCCTCTTGGACTCTCCTCCTACCCCTTTCCCTTCCCTTTCCTCCCCTTCATGTGGTCTCACTCTCATATCCTAATACTCATCAAGGTCTCCAGATCAAATAAGTGTTCTGTAGACAGGACTCTGGGACTGAGAACTGTACCCCAGCCAGAGCTTCCTTACAGATGGCGCCCGAGCAGGAACCTTGATGAGTATTATGAGGGAAATGTTAAATTATATATATATACATATGTATGCACATTTATAGATATATATGTATATATATATACATGTATGAGTCCACACAAGAGTGAAAACTTTATACGTATGCATATTCATTAATATATATATACATCGGAGTCAACGCATAAGCAAACATTTTTATATATATATATATATATATATGTATGTTTGTGGTTAGGGTATTTAAAGGTCGCTATAGGTTGTCGATAACATCGAGGAAAAAAAATTGCTTCAATACGGAAGGATAACAACTGGACAAGGACCATCAATAGGACTACTCATCAATACAAGGATTCACAACGGAAGGATCAACAAGGACATAGGACAAGGACATTTACCGCTAAGGTGAACTAAACTTTAAGGATACCTCGGCACCAAAGGAGATTAATGCAAAGGACATCGAAAATTCGGCAGGAAGGACCATTACTTTCCCAAGGATATACTAAACATTAATCGGAGTATATTCTATATTCAAGGATTTTCCCAATTCAAATAAACAAACTGGATCTAATTCTATCAACAGGCAAGATCTTTCTTATATATTCGAACCATTGCAAAGATTTTGTTCAAAATATTTAAACCGTAAACCACCTTGAAAGTTTCCCTAGCGGCGATAATTCTCATTTACGCTCTCTTTTCACCAACCTTTTCGTGTTCTTTGCCTATCTTTTAACAACCTTTCTCACATAATTTGTCCTCATCTTTCTGTCACTTCTCTTCGCGCTATACTTTTTAATCATCTACAGCGAAACCATTGAACATATTCTGGATTTGGATTGGCTGCAACTCATCCCTGACCACATTGGCTAGGAAACGGGGCATAGCTGGCACCTTGTGCAAATAAAACACCTCCACTGGGTCGGGGATGTTTAGTTGTGTATAAAGCTAAGCTACCTTCTTCATTTAAGTACTATCTGTCTTTAGCTTAAGCTT
Source organism: Drosophila tropicalis (assembly GCF_018151085.1). NCBI lineage: Eukaryota > Metazoa > Arthropoda > Insecta > Diptera > Drosophilidae > Drosophila > Drosophila tropicalis. Next base: position 1,457,816 of record NW_027173482.1, read on the forward strand.
TTTCGTCGACTGCTGTGTTAGTTGACGTTAATAAATAAATAAATAAACAAATAAATTATAAAATTGGTCAGATGTTTGTAACGCACAGAATGAGACGTTCCCGACCAGACAAAGTATATATTCTTTATCAGCATGAGATCAACTCAGCTGAGTTGATATAGCCTTGTCCGTCGGTGCGTATGCGTTTTACTCAGCCATCTTAAGAGCTATCGCTATAAAATTATTTTTGGGGCCTTTTTATTACTCGGGTGAGATAAAGGCTGAAAATTGAACCGCACCACTATATTATATAGCTCTAGAAGAAACATTTTTATAAAAATTGGAGTATCCCCATGAAGTTTACTACGATGATAGTATTGGATATAAAAACTCTGATTCCAAAATTTCAATCAGATCGGATAAATATAACGCAAGTTACAGTCAATATAAATCGGTTCAATCGCTGCCGGCAGCGCTGCTTGCTGCCTACTACGTCATCATCAAATCAACAGAGCACATGCATACACACACAGACGCAACGGTAAAAAAACTGTATGGGTATGCATGCGTTGCTTCGCTTAGGGAATGAGGGAAGAAGAAGAACAAATTCCGCATAGCCGAATTTAACTTCTTTGATATTTTCTTTCTATATTTTTGCATATTTTTTTTGCAACGAGGTTAGCGGTTTTGCTATTATTGCATAATCACGTATGAACTTTCTATAGTAGCCTGTATGTCCTAAAAATGCCTGAACACCTCTGATATTTGTTGGCAACTTGACATTTTTTACTGCCTTGACTTTGGCTTTACCTGGACATACTACCCCATCTTCTATTTCGTAACACAGAAAATTGATTCTTCTTTTTAGAAACTGGCATTTCGACCATTTAATCTGCAAACCATATTGTCGAGCTTCTTCCAAAATAGTCTTAACATTATCCAAACATTTTTCCGCTGTAGATCCAAATAGCACAATATCATCAACATACATTTTCTTAACTCCTGAATTTATCAACTTCTGGAAAATGAATTAAATGAATCTTACAAAAATTGCTGGGGAATCACAAAACCCAAAAGGCGCTTTATTAAATTCAAAAGGCCCTCTTTCTTTTTTGCTTCCCACGTCTGAGTTGGACTGACCAACAATGCCTTGATTTAGCCACTCTTCTACTTGGTCTTTTACAATTGTCTGTTTATTTGCCGATAGACGACTGGGACTTGCTCTAAATACGATATTATTACAATTTTTCAGTATACTGAACATTATCGGGCAACTTGACGGGTTATCTTTCGGCTTATAGTCCGTAATTAATGCAGCGACTGTATCAGCATATTTTGGTTCTACATCAATTTCATTTACAGGTTTTTCTCATCAGCGTGAAGGCTAAATGTACATCCGTTGGGATCCATCATCACCGTAAACTTTTTGACGAAGTCGTATCCGAAAGTACATCAGCTTCAAATTTGCAGTTTGGATCGATCAGAATGGTTTATTCTGTACTCAATCCATCTACCTTGAACCTCGACTATAATCTCTGTAACAACATTTCCATGGCCAAACAATTTTCGACGTGATTTCGCATCTGATGATCCAGAAAAAGTTCCTCGTCTCATGATAGTTAAGTCTGCGCCAAACGAATAACTTTTTTGCCATCAATGAAAAATTCCATTAATCGGCTGTCTTAATCTGTCTTCCGCAGTATATTTTCTTGATGCTTCCTTTCAGGGCACTCCTTTGATATATGGCGTAAGCCGTTGCACTTAAAGCTTTTAGTCGCTCCACAGTTGAAGCAATGCAGCTGCTTACCTTTATAGTTTGTTTCAGCTTGAACACCTGGCTTCGTATAGACAATCTGGCGACGCACAGTTTGCCTCTCCTCGGATAACGTTGCAAAAATCAGTTTTTTCATGAACACGTTTGGCAAAAATGATATATACAATCGATAGAAAATACTTTAGAGATTATGAATCCACGTATTTGAAGTCGGTTGAGATTCATGGGTGCTAGAGGCGCCCAAAGTTGAGACATTTTTAGTAAATAAATGATAATTTTTACAAAAAATCGCAACTTTAAAACTGAATATTGGGCGAAAGTATGTTCTTTATTAATAGCATGTTTCATAAACGCCTAAGTCTTTGAATGATGGTACATAATCTAAAAGAACAGACTTGATGGAGTAATGTGCTGAGAACAGAGACAAACGACTGAATGTCATAAAAGAACAGTTTGACACTTTTTACGGATGAAGAAGGGTAGTCAATTCTAAAAAGGTTGGTAAGCGGCGAACGACCTTTCATGAAGCCATGCTGACAAGAAGAAATAGTAGAAGGGAAGACGTAATAATTTTTTCAAACAGCTTAGGTATTGCCGAAAGTTTGGCAATGACACGGTAGTTAGAAATATCCGATTTGTTGCCCTTTTTAAAAAGCGGAATAATAAAAGACTCCTTCCAAATATCAGGAAAGCTACAAGTCTCACTCGATATAAAGAATACCCGAGATAAAGGCTTAGATAGGGAAATCAAACACATTTTAAGGATGCAACTAGGTACATTATCAGGCCCGGGAACGAATAAAGACGTCATAGATGACAAGCTAGATATAATACAGTCTTCAGTAATACTAGGAAAAAACATACAATTTAAATGTGGGATTGAAAAGGGATAGGCTGTGGGATCCGAAACAGTAGAAGAATAAGTCGACTGAAATAATTTAGCAAACAGATCTGCAATATCTGAATCATTATTAGCAGTCTGGTCGTTAAGTCTGAAGGTGGAAGGTAGGACATTAGAGCGTCTTTTGGAATTGACAAAGTTGTAAAATCTTTTGGGGTTATTATAAAATTCAGCCTTACAGCGAACGAGATAATTGTTGTAGCATTGAGTATTTAAAAGACAAAATTGAGATTTAGCTATACAATAATTTGCATAGTCAAGTCGCGAACCAGTTTTTTTTAAATCTTTTAAAATATCTCGATTTAATGTTGCGAAGATTAGAGAGCCTACGTGTGAACCAGACTGGCGAGCTGGAGACGGTAGAGACATTCACATAAGGAACGCATTTATCAATTAGAGAATTAAGAGCAGAATAGAAAAACTTCACTGCACAATCTATGTCGCAGCACTCAAATAGAAACGACCAATCAAAAGAGAAAATAAGGCTGTTAAGAAGATTGAAATTTGTTTTACGAAAACATCTACGACGAGAATTTGAAATGTTTTTAAATAAATTAGTAACGGAATTGTAAGAAATAGTAACTTCAATGGTAGGATGATAAGGATCTTCAGGTTTCACTAGTGGCTGTGTTTGCGAAACAGCACTAACAGTGGGATCAGAGACAAAAACAAGATCAAGGATTCTTTTAGAACAGTTAAGGAAAGAATTCAACTGATATAGTGGACATTCAAGTAGGCTATCAAGAAAAACATGTTGAGATGAAGGAATTAAGAAAGATAGATTATCATCAACAAGCCAAGAAATATTAGGCAAGTTAAAATCACCTAAAACTATAAGAACATCACGATCTTTAAGACGACCAAACATAGTTCGTAAAGCATCAGCATGGTGCACGTAGATCATGATATCAGAAGCTGGAGGAATATATGAACAAGAGATATATAGGCTAAAGTTAGAACATGTAACTTCGACGCAAATAAACTCAACACCTAAGGGGAGATCAATCGGCACCACACTTGAAGACAGATTCGAGTTTACAGCAATGAGTACTCCACCGCCACGACGACCAACACGATCAAGCCTATAAGAAATAAAATTATTAAAAAGAATTTCATTATCTAAAACAGAGGAGTTAAGCCAAGTTTCAGAGAAAGCTAATATGTCAGCCGAAAAGGTTTGGATATCACAGAAAAGGTTCGACAGCTTGGTAAGAAGTCCTCTTACATTTTGATAATGAATGCAAAGACTAGACGTTATTAGTTTTTTGAAGCAGAAGATAAAGTAGGAAGGTGGACAGGCAACGGACGAGAGCGCTTATTGGGCGCAAACTCGTGTACAACTAGGCCCTCTGGCCAAAAATTAGGGTCAACCATAGCTGAGAAGTACTCATTTGGTACTGTAATTTTAAAAGAGGAGATTTCGCGAGGCCTAGAAAACTTAAACTTTTGAATTAAAACCTTAGCAGGGCATATATTACCAATGTAAGCTGCCACAGACAACTGAGAAGTATCTGGAGCAAGCCTAGAGATAAATAATTGTTTGCGATGAGGCACTACAGTTTGTGGAGGCGGAGGAGCATTGGGATCCGCAAGAGATTGAGAGCCAGCATGATAATGTGATTGATCAGAGTTCCCGTAAGGGATAGATTGAGGTACACCAGGGCTTGTAATCGGTACTTCAATCTGAAAAGAAGAGCATAAAGAGGGACAAGAAGAGGGTGTAGGCGAAAGTAAAATGGGAGACGATGTAATAGAGAGTGCTGGCGACTGCTTACGAGGCAGCTCAAGGGTACATTACTTGGTCAACTTCTCGGAAGGTGGAACAAACTTGAATTGCGACAATAAATGTACGCTAGAGTCACACTCGTTAGACAGCTGTTTGGCCAGTTTGTTTAAAGAAAGAAACTCATACGGCTAAAATCAAGCTGCTTTCTGGCACAAGATGGGCAAGTCCAGCGCATTAAGCCAAGCTCAGGCTAAGACACAGACAAACCAGAAAATTTGTCGTAGTCGCGGCCATTGAGGCCAGCACATTTTAAGAAAATAAGATTATCGCAGAGCCAACAAGATATTGCTCTATACTGATCATCAAAACGATCAGAATGCTTGCAAGTAGGTAGACAAGAATCCATTGAAAAGCCAAAAGAAAGACAAGGCAAAAAAAAAAAAATATATTTAAGAATATATAGAAAAATTTAAATACTCACCACAAAGATAATTATCGATAAAAAATCAATAATTACAAATAAAACAAAGAGACAGCTAGAGTGCACAGCACAACAGAGTGCAAGAACAGTTATAAGCCGAGATCTGAGAGGCGGCCTTATAAAAGTGATTACGCGGGAGAGAAGCTAAGCACAAACACAAAGCAGAGAGGACAACAAAGCCACTAGCACTGATGGTATGATGGGGGCGATAAGGGGAGCAACTGCAGAAGCAATGACGAAAGGAAAAAATAAAAAATAAATAAATGTACCAAACACTAATCACGAAAAAGGAAAAACTGTTTAAACTGATTAATTTGGCGAATTATGGAAATAAAACACAAGGGTGTCAAGACAACAACACCAGCGAAAGCGTGAACAAACTAAGCACAATAAAAATTGAGAGAAAACAATAAAAATTAATAAAAACTCAGGACCTATGCAAAAAACGGCCGTCACGTCAGAGAGAGAATACCCTCTGCAAGGTTATGACTGTTTTCCACAGATCGTTCCTATGGGAGCTATATGACATAGTCACCCGATCTTTATCAAATTCGGCACAGTCATTAACAGATATATTAAACTAACAAATGTTTAATTTGAAAGTAATCGCGTTAAAATTTCCGAAGTTATTTACAAAAGTCACTGTTTTCGACTGATCGTTTCTATGGGATCTACATGATATAGTCACCCGATCTTGATAAAATTTGACACAGTAGTTTATAGGCGTAATAAACTCTCTAATATTAAGTTTCACAGCACAGAAAATAACGAAGCTATTGAGAAAAGTCACTGTTCGTGACTTTATATACAACCCCTGCAGTATATATGTACAAGCTTACATGCTTTTCAGCTCTGTAGCTCTAACGGTCTAGGAGTTTGCGTTGATCCAGACGGACGGACGGACTGACGGACGGACATGGCTTTTTGATCGTCATGCTGATCAAGAATATATATACTTTGCATGGTCGGAGATGCTTCGTTATATGCGTTCCACACTTCTGACCAAAATTAATATACCCTTTTTGCAAGGGTACAAAAATAAACTTTTATATAAGCAGGTCGATGGATTGGATTTGTTGGCAGTTCCTAAAAGCATGGAAAAGGAGATAAAAAGGAACACTCACAACCTTGGACATATGGGTGTTTAAAAAACAAAGCATGCTATTAAAAAAGATTATTATATTCCGCATTTGGACAAAAAAGTTGGTCAGTTCATTGCAAACTGCGTGCGGGGCATAACACACAATAGAAAGTTGGACAAGCAGATTTTTTGGATTCTATCGATTAAGGAGAAGTGCCACTGGACACGCTACACGTCATCATTTAGGGTCATTGGATGAAACTTCAAAAAAGTACAACTATTTATTCGCAGTCGTAGATGGGTTCCCTACGAAGTCGACAGATGCCTTGGAAGTTGTTAAACACTTGACTAAATGGGTCACAATTTTTAGAAATCCCCGACTTATCTTCAGTGATAGGGGTGCAATCATTTATGTCTTAACATTTTAAAGCATTTTGTACAATCTATAAGATTGAACACGTCGAAACAACTACAGGAGTTTCAAGAGAAAACGGACAAATAGCAAGGGTTAACAAAATCATCCTCTCTGTCTTGGCGAAGATGTCAGATTCAGAGCCTCAGAAGTGGTACAGGTACAACGCACAGGTGCAAAATGCTATAAACTCGAATGTTCACTCGTCGACCAAGTTTACAGCTTTTAAAGTTATGTTCGGAAAAAAAATGAAAAACGAATCAGATCTACTAGATGGACTTCAAAATGAGCGAAATCAAATAAGAGCATAAGCAAAACAGCAGAGACACAGACCAGATTCAAGCGCCATTACGACCAGACACGGTTATCTGTTGTACATAATTCCCAGCCTAAAAGAAATTAACACATTTTGTATGTTTTGCCTGATTTATTTATCGTTATCGGCGTTCTAGCCATTCTGAACTAAGAAATACACATATCTTTACAATTTATCTTAAAAATTGAGGAATATGGACGTTTTAAAGAAAAATACAATTTAAAAAATTAAAATGCTTTATTATTAACAAGATATACAAACGTTACTTCTTATGTGTGAATTGTTACCGACGTGATGAATGTTCAAGTACAAGTATATGTTTGGTAAACTCCGCAAAAGACCATCAGTTTTGTTGCTAAACCACATACAGCCAGTTAATACGTTATATGTAAATATAACATAAATTATTTTACCTTTTTTAGAAAAATTTATGCTGAAGGCAATAACATAATTCTTTTGAATATTGAATTATAACCATATTAAAACCTTAAGGTGCATCATGATAGGCTACAACAATTAGCGTATAATTTTAACGAATATTTTCTTATTTAAAAATTTACGCAAGTACAGTTATTTTATATGTACGGCGGTTGTATGGGTTTTAATTAATTAGAACATGTAAGACAATCTAAAAAAAAAAAAATAAACATAAACATAAACATAAAGAATATTTTATATAAAATATGGAAATACAACGTAACTCTATGTTTTTAAAAATGATTTATTTTTCAAATAAAACTACTTATAAGTAATTATAGAGTAATGTATGTATATATATTTTATTTTATAAAAATATGGCTACTATGAAATCGCACGACAATTTGTTTTATTTATCAAACCCAAATTAAAAGGTAAAACTTTTGAAAGTTTTGCAAGACATTTTCTCTTTAAATTATGTTAAAACAGCTATGTACATTCGTTTTAATCAAAAACAATTCTCTGTAAGATGAAAATTAACACACAGCTTAATAATGAAAGACCCACGTTTGGTTAATAACAATGGGGCAACTGTAGATACTGTATGTAAGAAACTAACGTACGTGGATGTATTTGGGGTGGACGACGACATATAAATAAACTGCTTAAGACCTTTTTTGTTGAGTACTTGGTAGACTCTTGTAAAAATTGAGTGATAATGGAAGAGAGTGTTCGATTTTAAGACGCTTTTAGTAGACGTTGCATGCTATTGTGGAATCTGAGCAAGTCCAAGCTGCCCCTGTTGCTGCTGTAAATGTGATGGTAAGACGCTGGTAGCCTGATTGGCAGGTAAGGATATGGTCATGCTATTAAGGGTCTGTGTTGGAGGTGGCACAATTTGCGAAGGCTGGTTATGATAAGTACTCCCGCCTTGGGATTGGGGTATCATATGATGTTGGCTGTTAAGTTTGGAGCCATCTTCCGCTTTTTCTTCCTCCCGGCGTTTTAAACATGCAGCTTTTGGATTTAAATTGCGTTCCCTTACTTGCTGTTCTAGTGTCATAATTACTTCGACAGCCATATTCAGAATACCTAGCTTTGTTTGGGGTTTATCCGATTTTAAATGCGTCATACACATTCGACCCAATTCTTTTAACGCTTCATTAATGTCACGTATTCGAATACGTTCACGCGCGTTATTGGCCTGTCGGCGCTCCTTCTCACGGATCGCTTTGACAGCTGGTTCGGCATCATCGTCATCCTCCGCCGAAGAACAATAACGGCGTGGTCTTTTAGGCCCTTTTGCTCCTTGCGACAGTTGTTGCAAGTGTTGTTGTTGTGAAGATTCGATCGAACTTGTTGGTTTTGTATCGGAAATATCCAAGTTGGTTAAATTGGATGTAGTGGATACTCCTACTCCTGTCGTAGCCACATTAATAGAAGTAGAAGTGTGTTCCTTACGTTTTTTCGATTGTTTTGATGGTCCGCATGTCGATGAGCTACGTTCTAATTTGATGTTCGTCAAACCAGTACCGGCACCAGCGCCGACTGTTTGAACCGCAGAAGAACCTGTTGTACCAAGAGATAGTACTTCATGCGCATGTGCACCAGATGTATTTGGTACAGCACCACTACCAGCCGAGCTACCACTTATGAGGTGAGAAGGCGAATGGGGCACAAAAGAGGATAATGTATCAATATTATCCATTGATGTCATCGATGGATTCACTACGTTTGCTAACATTTCAGGTTCACAATGATTGCGAAGAACATTAAGTGCATCATCTAGCCGTTCTTCCATTCTCACACCTTGAAATACCGATGCCATTGTATGCAAACCGGACACAGGCACTATATCACTTGAATAACTTGAACTAGCAGGTCCGTTTAACACAGGGTGACCCCATCCTGTGGCTCCAGAAACAGTAGAAGCATCGACTACACCAGACTGTGTTAATGGCGGTGGCGAATTTACAGGTGTAGATGGGTTTGAACTAAAGCTACTGATGCTTTGATCTGCCACTGCAGCCGCTGACATATAAATCTGTTGACGCAGTGATGTGGTCGAAGAACTAACAACTATACCCGATTTCACGGTCCCACCAAAGGCATCTGCATTCTGCACTGCAGGACTCAGCTGACTGTGGTGGGAATGGGAATGTGAATGTGAATTTGGGGTGTGATTGTTCGAATGGTGACCATGTACTACATGTGTATGGGGTCCAGTCGCCGTTAGTGAAGTATGATGAGTTTGTGCTGTGTTTTGGTTGTGAGTTTGTGGTGAGTTATACACAGAAGGAGAATGCACTACTGCTGGCGTTGGCCCACCCAAACTGGGTAAACTGGGACCTCCACCTGGTCGAAACGAACTCATTGGTGGCAAGGACGTAGACACAGGACTGTGCATGCCATGGCTACTTTCACCGCTCCCTATGTTCATTCCGAGGTTCGCACTAGCTGTTAGGCCATCGGTATTATGGACTTGATGATCCAACGCATGACCACCTAAAGCGGTGTTGGTTTGATAGGTCCCTTGTCCCATATAACTGTTATTACTATTTATTTGAGTTTGGTACCATCCGGCACTCGTTGTTGCAGCTCCAGTGTCAAAGTACTGATCCACAGTCGTTGTATGAGCAAATCGGTTATTGTTTCCTTCATGGTGTGAATTAAATTCGTTTGGATACATGCTGTTTTCTACACCAACATAAGGCGAATGATATCCACCAGCGGCACGCTCAGATCCAGTAGTCCCTGTGGTCTGCTTATTAGCAATTTTATTGAAACAGTTCTGAAACACCTCATACAAGTGCATGGGTTCATCGTCACTTGTCGCCATGGCTGGGAAAGTAGTTGCAACACTGTAAAAGAAACAATTTTGTTGTTGATTTTAAATTAAGTATATTTTAATACTGGCAAACAAATGTTTGTTGTTAAAACTTATTATTCAAAATATTTGAATACATTTAAACGAGATTACTAAGCCACATATACAAGGTGGCGCAATTGAAGTCATCCGGCGCAAAAGAAGTCATCCGATGCTGTTTGGCTATTGTTATTTTTTTTCTAAATGAAAAACTTCGTTCTGTATAAATAAACATAATCAAAAAACGGAATTAAAGTTTTTCATTTAGAAAATATCAAATATACCCTTGCAGAGGGTATTATAAAATTGGTCAGATGTTTGTAACGCACAGAAGGAGACGTTTCCGACCCCATAAAGTATATATATTCTTGATCAGCATGAGAAGCTAAGTCGATATAGCCATGTCCGTCTGTCCGTCTGACCGTCTGTCCGTCGGTGCGTACGCGTTTTACTCAGCCATCTTAAGAGCTATCGGGATGAAATTTTTTTGGGAGCTTTTTTTTACCCGGGTGAGATAAAGTATGAAAATCTTTGGGATCGGACTACTATATCATATAACTCTGGAACAAAAATTTTTGCAAAAATTGGAGTATCCCCATGAAATTTACCAATATAATAGAATTTGATATAAAATCTCAGATCCCAAAATTTGACCCTGATCGGATAAATAGAACACAAGTTACAGTCTATATAAATCGGTTCAATCGCTGCCGGCAGCTCTGCTTGCTGCCTACTACGTCATCATCAAATCAACAGAGCACATGCATACACACACAGACGCAACGCTACATAAACTGTATGTGTATGCGTGCGTTGCTTTGCTTAGGGAATGAGGGAAGAAGAAGAACAAATTGTACATAGTATGAAGAGTAAAATTGTTTTGTTTGTATATTAATGAATTGAGTTGCAGAAAACAAATTTTGAACATGTGAAATTATTATTGTCAAGGACTGCAAGGGTATATAAACTTCGGCATAGCCGAATTTAACTTCTTTGATATTTTTTTCTTCTTTTTTATACCCTTGCAGAGGGTATTATAAAATTGGTCAGATGTTTGTAACGCACAGAAGGAGACGTTTCCGACCCCATAAAGTATATATATTCTTGATCAGCATGAGAAGCTAAGTCGATATAGCCATGTCCGTCTGTCCGTCTGACCGTCTGTCCGTCTGTCCGTCGGTGCGTACGCGTTTTACTCAGCCATCTTAAGAGCTATCGGGATGAAATTTTTTTTGGGAGCTTTTTTTTTACCCGGGTGAGATAAAGTATGAAAATCTTTGGGATCGGACTACTATATCATATAACTCTGGAACAAAAATTTTTGCAAAAATTGGAGTATCCCCATGAAATTTACCAATATAATAGAATTTGATATAAAATCTCAGATCCCAAAATTTGACCCTGATCGGATAAATAGAACACAAGTTACAGTCTATATAAATCGGTTCAATCGCTGCCGGCAGCTCTGCTTGCTGCCTACTACGTCATCATCAAATCAACAGAGCACATGCATACACACACAGACGCAACGCTACATAAACTGTATGTGTATGCGTGCGTTGCTTTGCTTAGGGAATGAGGGAAGAAGAAGAACAAATTGTACATAGTATGAAGAGTAAAATTGTTTTGTTTGTATATTAATGAATTGAGTTGCAGAAAACAAATTTTGAACATGTGAAATTATTATTGTCAAGGACTGCAAGGGTATATAAACTTCGGCATAGCCGAATTTAACTTCTTTGATATTTTTTTTATATTTCCACCCTGGCATCGATCTACATATTTTCGATGGGATTAATGTCTGGGCTATAAGGTGGGCATTCCACAACTTGAAGCTTTTCTTTCCCAAACCAGTTTTCAACGACCTTTGATGTGTGTTTGTGGTCATTGTCCTGCATAATTGTCCATCTCACAGGCATGTTGGCAAAGGAAAAAGGTTCCACCGTATTTTGTATTATTTTTATACCCTTGCAGATGGTATTAAAAAATTGGTCAGATGTTTGTAACGCACAGAACGAGACGTTTCCGACCCCATTAAGTATATATATTCTTGATCAGCATGAGAAGCTGAGTCATAACCATGTCCGTCTGTCCTTCCGTGCGTATGCGTTTTACTCAGCCACCTTAAGAGATAATGGGCTACAATTTTTTTTCTGTGCTTTTCATTATCTGGCGGAGATCAAGTATGAGAATTATCAGGATCGGACTACTATATCATATAGCTCCAGAACAAACATTTTCAAAAAAATTGGAGTATGCTATGAAATTTACATATGTGATAATATTAGATATAAAACCCCAGATCCCAATTTGAATCGGATCGGATAAATATAACACAAGTTGCAGTCAATATAATAATCGCTGCTCTGCTTCCAGCTCTGCCGGCAACGTTGCTTGCTGTCTACTACGTCATACGTCATCAACAGAGCACATGCATACACACACAGACGCTACATGAACTGTATGTGTATGCGTGCGTTGCTTTGCTTAGGGAATGAGGAAAGAAGAAGAACAAATTGTAGTAAAAAGAGTAAAATTGTTTTGTTTGTATATTGATGAATTGAGTTGCAGGGAAAGAAATTTCAAAATGTAAAAATATTATTGCCAAGGACTGCAAGGGTATATAAACTTCGGCATAGGCGATGTTAGCTTCATTGATATTTAAATACTGAAATTTGTCCATATTACCCTCAACCCTTAAGAGCGGGCCCACACCGTACCAAGAAAATGCACTCTAACACATGATTCTACCTACTCCATGTTCGATGGTCCCGGTGGTGTACCTGGGATTAAGGGCTTGAAGTTTTGGGCGACGAACTAATGTTTTCCCATCAGGTCCCATTCTATTTATATTTGTTTCGTCACTCGAGAGCACGTTTTTCAATCTTTTTTGTACATTCACTTTGGACAGGAGGGGTTTCTTCTTGCTCATGTGCCCAAAGAGTAAATTTTCGTTTAATCGGCTTGATACAAGTCTTCTGGATACGGTTAAGTCATATTCCTCATTGATTTCGACCATAATATCTCGTGCAAACTTAAAAGGGTCAGCCTTTCATTAACTCAGCGATTTGTGCTGGCTATATTCCCGATAAACTTAGCCGGTGATAATCAATCAATCTTTCCTTAATGGTAGAAGTTTTTTCACTACCCATTTTTTTTTTTTTTTTATTATTTATAAGGTGTGCGAAATAGGTAAAACACTACATTGCTATCTATACCAAATGAACCGATTAGGAGATTAAAATAAAATTAATTTATCTTTAAACTTATTAACCCTCTAACGCTCAAAAGTGTCTTCAGACATTATTATTTATTTCAGAAAAAAAAACTTGGAACGTTTTGGCCATTAAAATATTTTTTGATCGTTAATAAATCACACCACAATATTTAGAAAAAATCTTTAAAGCCTCTCCAAAACTTTTTTCTTAACAAACATAAAACGTGTGTTTTTTCGCGCGTGTAATATGATCTGCTGCATGTAGTGTTTTGCAGAAATTGAAATAAAAAATCGATAAAAGCAATCCAGCTCAATAAAAATTGTTTCAAAATATACCATACGAATAAATAAATTTAACATTTCTATTCAATACTTTTTTTCACGCTCAGATGCCCAAGAGTGCCTTGAGACACCTATCCCATTTTTTGCACCTGGAAGCAAACGAAAACTTGTAGATTTTTTCTGATTTCATTTTTGAGTTTAGAAGCCTTTATTTACTTTAAAAAAATGGCTCTTCTTATTTTCCTCCAATAGTTTAGAAAACAGCATTAGAGGGTTAAATTTATAAATATATTTTAGCCCATTAAAATGGAAAAAAGCTTGGGGCAAAATTAGAAAAATGTCAAACAAAATATTTTTAAACGAAATAAGTAACTGGAACAAATTGTTAGTTTGTGTCCTAATTTTAAAATCAAAAATAAAAACCAACTGAAACATTTTTAAATGATTGAATAGCCCTCTCCTCTGTTTTTTACCGATTCCAATATATGAGCTGCCATTTAATTAAGCGTGTTTTGCAGCATTTGCATGTCCAATTTGTCCGATTCTTGAAAAACGACTTCTAATAATTTAAAATTAAACTTGCAAATTGCTTTCCATGGCATAAAGCCGTTGCATCAAGATGCCTAAAAGATTTTTTATCGGATTTGGGTCTAGTCTGTTTAGTCACCAGTCTAAAATAAGAATTATATAGACTTTTAAATGTCTTCTGTGAGTTCTGTTGTATGATTGGGTGCATTATAACGCTAGAAAATGTATATATCCCGTCTAAATTCCAAAAAAATGATCTTGGACAACTCAACAAAGTTTTGTGCACTTATTTTACGCTTTATTTAACTTTTTAGAGTCCTTTCAATAAACGGGAATTCCGTCCGTATAATCATATACAAATTTCTGTACACATGGACTTGTTTTTGGACGCGCAAATCGAGAATTTAATAGCGCTACTCCTCGGGTTTATCCAAATTAAACATTTTTGGTTACCAAAAACAATATTTTACCACACAGTTCAAACTGGGAGTACAAACTTAGTATTTGTTGGCAAACTCTAAACGCAGCTTTGTGCCTAGGCAAAAGCTCCGGTTTCATGAGTTTTTTATACCCTTACAAAAAGGCTATATTAATTTTAGTCAGAAGTGTGCTACGCATAAAACGAAGCATCTCCGACCATACAAAGTATAGATATTCTTGATCAGCACGACGAGACGAGTTCAAATAGCCATGTCCGTCCGTCCGCCTGGATCAACGCAAACTCCTCCTAGACCGTAAGAACTACAGAGCTGAAATTTTGCATGTAGGCTTGATTATGCAATACATCGCATTTCTGATTTGTTCTTAATAAAAATAAACAAAAATGACTAAGCTTTGAATAACCTAATTTTCTGTTACCTAAAATTAGATATATTTCCGCAGGAATTTCCTTTCATGAAAATAAAATTAAAGTAAGTCGTCTCTTAGTTTTAGTTTCTGTCAAAAGAATTTATTTTGTTGGTCTGGCTTATAACAATGTCTACAACGACAGGTGAGGTCAGGACCATCGGCATTCCTTTTCATTGGATGAATGTTTGGTCCTTGTAAGTAAAATATCTGTTTTCCTGGATGCAGTATTTTATTATTTCAATAAATAAAGATATTAGTATCCTTGTATGCTCCTGTATCTTCACTATTTGTTCCTGATTGTGTTCAAGGCCAGATCCGTTGTAATGGTCGGAAAAAATTATACCAGGTCAATGCGCTGTATAAATTCGGTTGAATTTTTCTACCCTGGCAAAAAGGGTACATTCATTTTGGTCAGTAGTCTGCAACGCATAGAAGGAAGCATCTCCGGCCGTATAAAGACGAAGAGACGAGGGCAAATAGTAATGTCCGTCCGTCTGTCTGGATCAACGCGAACTCCACCTAGACCGTAAAAGCTAAGGAGCTGAAATGCTGCATGTCGGATTCTTCATTCTCTGATTTAAAGGGGGTTTTTTGGGTGGTGTTCGTGGCAAGCCCAATCCCATTGAACTGACGTTGAATGGTTAAAATCCGAAATTTTTTTAGCAAAACATTGCTGCACACATAATCACGAACAGTGACTTTCCAAATAACTTCTTTGTTTTTTAAGCTATTATCATGAACATTACCTCCAAATGACTGCGCGAAATTTGATTAAGATTGAATGACTATATCATGCAATTCAGTCATTTCTCCCCGTCTTCCATTCATAATTATTTATGCAACATTACGTGAGCGCAATAAAAGGAGCTGTAGTTAATATCCCTGTCGGATACCTCCGCGAAAGAAGTATATGCAATTTTTTTACTTTTGTAATTTATTAAAATCATCCCGCATATTGCTTTAGAATATTCACATATAGCATATGTACATATTCCACGACTTTCTTCAAAAAAGGACAAAGGCCTGATCATTGAATTGGACGAAGCTGGAGGAAAAAAGCAAACAGTGTTGGAAGAAATAATAGAAACGGAAACCTTTTTTGATTTTGAAATATATTTTTTTTTTCTTTCGACATTTTTTTTTTTTACGACACTTTCTTTTAGTATATGCTTGATAGTAAAACAATCTCGTTTTTCGGTTGGGAAAAAAAATTGTTCCGTATGTTTTTAGTCAAAAATATTTTTTGTCTCATAAAAAAAAGTACATTTTCGAAACTAATATAATATTCTACATTAAAGGTTTCTCAATTCAATTGAATTAAATAACATTATATGCAGTATTGGCACGAGGCACGCACTCCACAGAGGAAGAAAGGGAAATTTTTTTAAAAAAAAGTAAGAAACTCAAGTCGATCAATCAATTGCAGAGATTTCGAATTTAATGAATTTGCTTTTGCGTTTGTTTTGGGTTGTTGTCGATTTCTGAGACACCCCATGATTAACTATTATTCAATGTTTTGTGTTCATTTTTAAAAAAAAAAATTGTTCATTTTTAAAAAAAAAAATTGTTCAATTTTAATAACATATATTGAATAGAAATTCCAGAGATAAGGAAAATAAACCAATCTTCATTTGTTGAATTTAAATTATGAACTGAATTTATTTACAAGTATATGGAGTTTATATAGGGAATCTTAGGCTTTTGGGGGTGACAATTGTTCTTAAAATATCGTACTCTAGTGACATTCACTATCGGGGGGTTAAAAATGATTTTTTTTTGACACCCTGCCGCAGTGATCTTTTCGGTTAGTTTAAAATCACAAATGGTTTTCCACAATGTGTGTGGCTGAATGTAATGCTAGTCAAATGCTAGGTTAGTTGTTTGTGACATAAGTACAGTTGTATTATATTTTCATTAGTGCAACTGATTCGGTAAAGCGGTTTCAGATGAACACATTGTATATTCTTCAACATGTGTACATACATGTAAACCTAAAGCGTCAGTAAGAGATGTCACTTGACGGAGTAGACACACAGAACAATAGATAATATGCTTGATTTCGAAGCATATAAAAATAGGTTTGCGTTTTGACAAAACTCCATATGAATCTTCCAATTGCAAAGTGGTTAAAATTCTCGGACAGACTACCGCATAATTCTATTGTTTGGTGGTGCCGGGTCTAAACAGTATGTACATACAGCTGCGAGCAAAATAATAGTAGTGGCTTCACCCATTTTATAAATATCATAGAAAGTTATGTTATCGGGGCAAGACTGAGACTTCTTGGTATGCAAATTTATTATTCGGTCTGTTATTAATTATATTATAAACAAAAAAAACCACTCCATTTTGATATTTCGAAAATAATGAAGATTTGGTGTCAATAGTTCCAAATTGAGGCGAGCAAAATAATAGTAGCACATATTTTAAAGAGCACAAAATATCATAGTATAGGGTTTTATTCCAGGGAAATAGTTTAAAAATAAAGACCAGGTTAATATCAACCTATTAATAATAAGTGGCATGTCCATTGTTCCCCAATGCGGCTGCGCAGCGACGAGGCATTGAATCTATCATTTTCTAACACTTTTTTGGTGTTATGGCCTTTCATGTACGCTCTATAGCAGTCTAAGGACCTCTTTTAGTGGTTGGCTTTGCAGCAACTACACCCTTCTTAACATTGCACTACAAATTTTCAATCGGGCTCAGATCGGGCGACTGTGCGGGCCACTTCATTAAATCTACTCTAGCATTGTCGATACGAGCTTTTGCCACTTTCCTTGTGTGTTTCTGGTTATTGTCTTGTTGAAATACCCAACAAAGTGATATTTTCTCTTCGTCATGTAGTACCTTTACTTTCTCAATAATTTTAACGTACACATTATGCCTTTTATGCAGCATATAGGACCAACACCGTATTCGGGAAACCAGCCTGACACCAACACACTTCATCTGCCATGTTTAAATGGTCTTTGTGGTGTACTGTGGACTGTACTCCATGTTTTTTTGTCGACGAATATACGGCCTAGATCCCCTCTGTCCAAACATCACAATTTTGGACTCATCTGACCACAGTATGTTGCGCCATTTCTCCACAGGCCATTTTATGTGAAATTTTGAGCATTCAATCCATTCGTTTATGGTCTTCTGTGGGAGAAGCGGATTTTTCCGAGGGCTGCGAGCGTTCAAGTTATTGTGAGGTAACTCTCACCGCACTGTCCAAACACTGGCCGGCACTTTAGGCTCTGCCTGGATCTTCACAGCAGATGCAAACGAGCGAAGCCTTGAGTCTCGTACTATTTTTTTTCTAATTCGGGCGAGATTTTAAGCTTTCGGCCACGTCTTTCTGATATTTTTTTAAATTTTAATGCATTTGGAACTGCAGTTAGGGAGTAATTAAAAATTTGACAGACTTCTATGTAAGTTTTGGCCTTATCCATAAGGTTTCTGATCTGAATAATCTTCTTAAAAGAAATATGCGTACCCCGGCCCATTTAAGTCTGCGAATTGGAATACTTAAATAAATCTTCTACCGCGAACATTTAACACATCAAATAGAGCAAAAAAAACAACTTTCTAGCAATAGTTTTAGTTTCCTGCAAAGAAAGATCCTTCACTACTATTATTTTGCTCGCTCTAAATTTGGCAATTAAGCTTAAAAATTAAGTAGCAAAAAAGTTAAGTCTTCAAGTGAAGTTAAAATGTAATGGACAAGTGTTAGACATTGCTGATAACGGTACTTAAAGGTTTTACACAGATCGGAATATTATCTTGCAAGTTATAGTAATAAATATCGGCAAGTGTTTTGCGCTACTATTTTTTTGCTCGCAACTGTATGTACGTCGCCCAGAATATACGTAATACCACCCAAAACACACGCAATGGGGAATGATTTGGGCTTATTTCTCATATATTGGACTTTGTCTCCTTCTGTGCGTTACAAAAATTTGACCAATTTTATAATGCCCTCTTTCAAGGGTATAAAAACCGTCCAGTAAAGATTAACATTAGTAAGTAATCCAAGAAACATGGCAACAGATCCCAGTTCAGCTTTGCTGGATTCGGTGCGGCGCAAGTGCCAACCCGCTATTGCCAATAATTAGTTCAGGACTAAGTATTAGTTCTCACTGCTATTTTAAAAAAAAACTCAAAATATCCTTTTTTACTGTCTTGATCATTTCTAAAATGGAGACTTTTTGCTCAGTCCAAAATGGTAGAAATTTTATAATGCAGTGGCGGACACGAAATTAAAACGAATTTAAGAAAAAATTATTCCATTAAGTTATTTAGGAGCCCAGAAAATCAGAACTAAAAATAAAAAACGCCTTAAATTTGTGTCCACCACTGTATATAAATATAGATCAGGATTTTAAAAAAATATGGAGAAAATATCTCCCCTGCAAGCGCTAATGAAGTTATTTCGCTTATGTTGGAAGCGAATTTAACAAAGCATCAATATTTACATCAATAGAGCTTTTTTGCAGCTATGGTCAGCATACACATCCAAACGATATTGTCGACCAATTTTAATTTATAAAGGAGGACGTTGAGTATAGAAGAGGAAATATACAAAATTGTATGTAAATCTTGTTCCGACAAAGATAACCGTGGGTAATAAAACCGTTACTGTTCAGCATGTTTTGCACCTGACAATGGTTGATGACAAAATTTGTAATGCTTTTATCCAGATGAACATAATTAAAAAGAGTTTAGAAAAAGAAGTACATCTGTCACCACTTCATGCGTACATATGTATGTGTGGAAGGTTTTTTGAATATTTTATTAATTTGTCCTCTGTAGTCTGGCAAGTTCGAAGTGACCAAGGAAAAGAAAAAGTTCATTAAAAAAAAAAAAATACAAACAGAATTTCGTTCAAAAATGGAATTGATAGTTGACAAGCCCAAGGGTGGTAGATTTGGAACATCGAAAGATGGAAACACTTCCAGAAAATACTTCAGTAATCCTGGGTTATCAGCGGAAATTACATTGATTTTTTAACAAGGCCATTTTCATGGTATTACCTTCCGCCTACCGTTCATAAAATTTTAATTCATGGACCATCCAATATTCTCCTAAAATTGAATATGGTGATTTAGAGAAGGGATTTTGTAAAATTAAATGAAATTTTTTTTATCATTTTAGAATATGTTTTTAAATATTTTTATCGTCACTATAAGGCCGCTCGCTCCATAAGAGACCATCCACTGTGCGTAGGTCCATCTACTACTTTCCTGACAGCAGACTTAATTCGGATATATACATATATGTATGTACACTCATGATGAAAATAATAGGTACACCCCATAAAATTTAATTTTTTTGACTTTAAATTAGCACAACTTTTTTTCTATTACCTTAATCAACAAAATTTAAATGCACTTTTCTTTATTAAACATTTGTGTATTGTTTAGCTGAATTTGGAAAAGAAAAATTATTTTATTCAAATCTTACAACCAAAAATATGAAATTTCAGAATTCCGTGCTTGATGAAAATAATAGGTACACTTTAACTAAGTTTTATTTATTTTTTTTGGTTTTCAATTCACTGAAAATCTATTTTTCTTTCATTATCTGATTAATATGGAATGTATCCACCTTTATTTTACCATTAATTTAACCATCCGGTTGGGCATATTCCTAACCAAAGCTTGTCAGGACTCTATCGAAGTCTTCTTCGACGCACTCCCACAATTGTCGGTTGTTGCCACTTTTTTCTGTTCGAGACTGATTCTATAGCTCACCCCACAAGTTATCGATGAGATTCAGATCCAGAGACTAAGTGGGCTAGGTGAGAACGACCACTATATTGACCTCTAACCAAGTTTTTAAAATTTTTGAGGTGTGTTTTACGTCGTTATCCTGTTGATAAACCCACCACAGGGACTTTTTTTCCTCTAAATATGCTAGCATAATATTTTCCAGGACATCCCTATAGTCAGCTGCTCCCATCATGTCAGATATTAGGAATATTGGATAGTGTTCTGACCAAGACAAACAACCCCACACTATAATATTTTTAACACCATGCACCACTGTAGCGGTGATCAAAGTTTTTGGTTATAGGGCGCCTTAAATGTTAGGAACAGTCATTTCCGAAAAGATAAATTTTAGTTTCGTTGCTAAGAAGGATATTAGGCCGGTTTTTTTGAACTTCAGATGCTGCCCATGTGAAGTAGTCGTTAAGAAATCTTTGCTACATGATCAAATCTTTGGTTCGCATACGAACCCTTCTTGCGATACGAACTGATAGATTAGCCATTTGTAGTCATATCCTAATTGGAAAAACATTAATATCATTGTCCATTTTGGATCCAATGGCTCTCAAGGACTCGAAAGTGTCCGAATTTTCTAGGTTAGGAAAGGTTTTCGCTTGGCCCAGTTAGTCTCTGGATCTGAATCTCATCGATAACTTGTGGGGTGAGCTATAGAATCAGTCGGGAACAGAAAAAAGTGGCAACAATCGACAATTGTGGGAGTGCGTCGAAGAAGATATCGATAGAGTCCTGACAAGCTTTGGTAAGGAATATGCCCAACCGGATGGGAAAAGTAATGGTAAAATAAAGGTGGATACATTCCATATTAATCAGATAATGAAACAAAAATAGATTTTCAGTGATTTGAAAACAAAAAAAATTAAATATGACTTAGTGAATTAAAGTGTACCTATTATTTTCATCAAGCACGAAATACTGAAATTTCATATTTTTTGTTGTAACTTTTGAATAAAATAATTTTTCTTTGCCAAATTAAGGTTAATAATAAACAAATGTTCAATAAAGAAATGTACATTTAAATTTTGGTGATTAAGGTAATAGAAAAAAAGTTGTGCTAATTTAAATTAAATTTTAAAGGGTGTACCTATTATATTCATCATGAGTGTATGTACTTACATACATACACATATACATATTTAAAAAAAAAAATTAGTCGTTATCCACAAACTTCACCTACCACGGGGTTCGAACTCGAGCACAACAGAATTGTAGTTTTAGTCTCACTTTTATAGAAATAGACTCATTGTTTAAAATCAGTTCTTACTATTTGCTCTTCGTGGGATTGCAATGTCAATTTGCCTTCCAATTCTAGTAGACTTCTTTTGATTACTCCTTCCTTCAAACTCAAACGTCTAAAATTCATTTCGGCTAAAATTCATTTCCAGTTAGTATTAAATGTTGTCAAAATACTTTTGAGCACAACAAATTCATTATTTTTTCATACGGTATAAGGTGCAAGGTAACTTTACAGGAAAAAATTTAGGTATTTTTTTTAAGTATAAAGGGTAAAGGGACTAAGCCTCTTTCGAATGAGTTTTGACACAAACTCCTTTAATTTTCTTTAAAGAAAGAAAGATTTCTATTAAGGCAAAGCTTTCAAAACAGGAAACACGTCATGAACTGTCCAAATCAATTGTACTTAGCTGGGTCATTTTTTAAAAATAAGAGGACCTTAAAAAACCCCAAGCCATTATATCGAGGAAATTAATCTTCGAGTACACGAAATCGGATCCTTCTTTATACCACTTTCAAATTGCATTAAACTGAAAAGACACAGTGCGTGGAAAAGGTCCACCATCATCATGATCCCTAAAGCAGTGTCTCCCGAAGGTAGATACAAAACTTTTAATTGGTAGTAGTAGAAGGTCTCCATTGAGCCACCGACTAGATCTTACATACATACATACATACATGTATGTTTGTATGTATGTACATAGATGTTCATAAGATAATACTAACAGTTTTGTCTGCGTACAACAGGTAATACGTACTTATAAATACATTTGGATGTGTGTATGTGTGTACATTTGTATGGGGTATATACATACATATGTACATGTATGTACATACATACATAATTACTTTACTATAAATTTCATTTTAATAGAACAACAAACATTCATGTAATCTTTTTAGATTAAAAAAGAAATTTATTCATTTATCATCTATATACATATGTCTGTGTACATTGAGAATAAAGCTTAAGCAGTTTTAAAATAGATGACGTAAATAAATGTGTACTTACATATGTATGTATATACAAACGTACATCGTATGCATATATGTATGTACATAAATATTTGGTATATATGTACATACATGCATAATTCGAGGCTTTATTCAGGCATGTATGTACATATATACAAATAAATACATTTGTATGTGCTTTCAAAAATCTTGAAATGTTTGTTTACGGCAAAAATTTTACAGATTTGGCAAGCAGTATACAAATTACGTACATATGTACATACATACATACATATGTATATGCATACGAACAAGTCATGTAGTTTTTTGATGCCGTGAACCAGGCTAAATTTTTTTGCGCCTTCCCATAACAACAGAAGTTCATTTATGAAGTAGTTAAGGTGAGCGACGGGTCTTAGTTTTTAAATAATACCAATAATTTGTGAAATTACCTTAGTGTTAAATAAGAGGTGTTGCCGACTTAGATTCTTGTCAATTTCGACACACACTTGCACACACCCGAAGTAATGTTTTGGATTGTACAAAACCTAAACAGCACTATCCAAATATTAAAAATCATTATAATACTTTAATTTACGCATTCTTAGACATATTATTAAAATTACTTCTATGTATGCAATACTTTTGTCTTAATTACACATAAAAACCCGTTGTGTTTAAAGTTCTGTGTTCATTTTTGTGTAATCGCCATCTTTGTTCTCATCATGCGTCACTTGAAGCGTTGCTACTTTTAATCGATATTAAATTTTTCGCAGCGTGTTCCCACAGTATAACATCCGTAATCCCACACAGAAGCAATGAAGTATTTTTTCACTAGATCCATTACACTGTGATAGTCGAAAAAAAAGACATGGCAAAATTCGATGGTTTCACCCTATTTCAAGTCCTGCGAATCGAACTGCATCATTAGTTCTTTAAGTTATCACGATGGTTTCATACAAAATTTTTTGCGGAAGTTTTTCATCAAAGTTGCCATTTTTCCGTAAAGGATGTTTTTTTCATTTGCTTCTAACTTCTAAAATATTCATTTTTTTTTCTTTAGCAAAGTTTCTTAGAATTGAAAGAGCTACAAATATTGGGAAGACATCTAGCCTCTAAATCCGTCCGTTCCCGAGCATTGGGACAAAATGTAAAAATAATCGAATCTTGACCAAATTTTTTTTATGTTTTCTTTCTCCCATTTTGCTAAAATTGATATTATTCCATTTGAAGCTTGATCATTATATGAGAATTTATTTTGCTCAATGGCAGCAGAAGAGACACCAGACCTATCTAATTTACGATTTATAATATAACCACATAATCAAATTGAATTTTTTTTTAGATATGTTAACAAAATTAAACTAACTGTAGTTCTTTAGTTTTTGAAAAATATTTATACAGTCGGAATAATCTGGTATCCCAATGACAAATGAAGTATGTACATGTTTTTCGTATAACCCGCTTGCAAGCCAGTGAGTAGAGCAACAACTTTTAGGTCAGTACATATTTTCCATTGATGTTTTCTATACTGAACACAATCCAAAATTAGTTTCATTGAATCGATAAACAATCGCCACTCCTTTAGTTTGTATGTGCAATTCATATGTTCCATTAACCCAACGATATTTTTGCAGTATGCAAACGTATTATTGCCGTTTATTTCGAAAAAGTCCAAAAGTCTCTTCTTGTCTTTTCCGATATCCGTACACTTTTACATCCTTAGACAAAACGTTAACAGATCGTAAATGATGTGCTAAAGAGTTCGCTTGCCTTTGTGATAATTTTAGTTGTCTTACCATCGTATATAATCGAGCTTGGGATATCTAGAGATGTTGAGAAGTTTTATCGATTTGGGATGGATCATACGTTGAAAGTAACTTTTCAGGTTCGGTGACAAATGTTGGCGAAGTATACCTTTCTGTTGGGCTTTGACATCTTTGTAATTGTAATATACTCCGAATGAGGTACTGTGCAGATTGAACACTTTTATAGACCATGAAACTCTTCTTTAGTTTTGCGAGTTTATTCTGGCATGCGTAGCAGTTATCCGTATGATGCCTTTGTGAATCTATCGAATTCATTGGAATGCCGAAAACAATTTTTGGGCGCAACCTTTTCGACCAATTTTGCAAATTGTTATTGCATAGTGGGCTCGTAAATTTTCCACACACGTAGCAAAATCCGGCAAAACTTGTGGGACACTTGTTCGCAAGTCAAAATTACGATTAACATCTATGCTTACACGATCAGTAGAGGTAATATTTGCTCTTATATATCGGTGGGTACCGATATCAGTAGAATAACGATAAAAGGCTTACGTAGTTAAAGCTCATGGGAAATAAATATTTCTAATATCAAGGGCGTAACAGGTATTTAAGTTTGTAAGGGGTAACATATTTTTTCTCTTAACATAACTTTTATAATGCATTATCAAGTAAAGTAAGTACTGGAGTACTTTAAGTATATTGATTTAAATGCACCCCTCCCCCGTGCTCAATCCAGGCTCAATCTGGATTGAGCCCTTGACAACTACTATTGTTGTCAAACAATTTATATGCAGTTATTATACCGACGGTATAAATATTTTTCAAAAACTAAAGAACTACAGTTAGTTTAATTTTGCTAATATATCTAAAAAAATTCAATTTGATTATGTGGTTATATTATAAATCGTAAATTAGATAGGTCTGGTGTCTCTTCTGCTGTCATTGAGCAAAATAAGTTCCCATATAATTATCAAGCTTCAAATGGAATAATATCAATTTTAGCAAAATACGAGAAAGAAAACATAAAAAAATTTGGTCAAGATTCGATTTTCTTTACATTTTTTCCCAATGCTCGGGAACGGACGGATTTAGAGGCTAGATAACTTCCCAACATTTGTAGCTCTTTCAATTCAATAAGAAACTTTGCTAAAGAAAGTTTGTAAAAAAAACGAATATTTTAGAAGTTAGAAGCAAATGAAAAAAACATCCTTTTCGAAAAAATGGCAACTTTGATGAAAAACTTCCGCAAAAAATTTTGTATGAAACCATCGTGATAACTTAAAAAACTAATGATGCAGTTCGATTCGCAGGACTTGAAATAGGGTGAAACCATCGAATTTTGCCATGTCTTTTTTTTTTTTTTTTTGAAAAAAAACTATCACAGTGTAATCGTCACTGGCACAATCCACAATTTTAGAACATCCGATTTGAATATTTGAAATGTTTGAATACTTTTAATATTCCTAATGCATGATCAAGGGCGATATGTGTATTTCGATATGCATGCCGTGTTTATGTATATTTGCAGGATTCAAATATGGCGTTTTAGCAATATTTCACCACAATAAATAGGAAACAAATACCAATAAATACGATAGCAGAATATTATTTATTTAACATTTTACGTATAGCATGTACAGTGATAGAGTATATTTCAAATTTGTTCCATGCCCATTTTCACCCCCCGAATATTAAATAAAACTTATTTTATTTGATTTTCTCAACGGCTACTAAACTTAAAGTCACCATATTTAATGTAGACTTGTTTAATACGTGGGCAGAAAATAATTATTTAAAATTGCCTTCATCAATTTTTTGACTATTGAAATCATATTCACGTAGCGCACTCATTAATCTGACTTATTTATAGCAAATTACCAAATTTTATTCAAATCGGAATTGCAAAATATACTGACGCCCATAAAGGCGGAGTTGGCCGTAGACTAGTGGCGGCGCTAGAGTGCTGACATGTTGGTAATAGTTTGCGAGATTGCAATTGCATACATTTATTCTTGATCAGCACGACGAGACGAGTTCAAAAAGCCATGTCCGTCCGTCCGTCCGTCTGGATCAACGCAAACTCCTCCTAGACCGTAAGAGCTACAGAGCTGAAATTTTGCACATAGGCTTGTATATACTGCAGGGGTTGTATATCTCGGATTCAGCCGGATCGGACCACTATATCATATAGCCACCATACAAACCCCAAAGTCACGAACAGTGACTTTTCTCAATAACTTCGTTATTTTCTGCGCTATTATCGTGAAACTTAATATTAGAAAGATTATTACGACTATTAACCACTGTGCCAAATTTGAACAAGATCGGATGACTATATCATGAAGCTCCCATAGCAACGATCGGTCGAAAACAGTGACTTTTGTAAATAACTTCGTTACTTTTAACGCGATTGCTTTCAAATTAAACATTTCTTAATTTAATATATCTGTTAATGACTGTGCCAAATTTGATAAAGATCGGGTGACTATATCATATAGCTCCCATAGGAACGATCGGTCGAAAACAGTGACTTTTGTAAATAACTTCGTAACTTTTAACGCGATTGCTTTCAAATTAAACATTTCTTAATTTAATATATCTGTTAATGACTGTGCCGAATTTGATAAAGATCGGGTGACTATATCATATAGCTCCCATAGGAACGATCGGTGGAAAACAGTGACTATGATCAATATTTTCGTTATTTCCTATGATTGTAGGCCATTCTTTCGCAAACATAAGCCTTATTAGATAAAACGTTCTTCCACATTGATGGCTAGTAGGTAAGGAAACAGTTACCAAAAAAGTTGCAAGGGTATACAAACTTTGATGCGGTCGAAGTTAGCCCCATAGCAACTTATCATGAAGTATGGGTGGAATCACCAGTCCATTTTTGTTCTAAATGGCAGGTAAAGTGGCAGGAAGTTATTTTCAGACGTCTATCTACATGCTGTCGTCCAGCAGTCTAACAACTAACTGCAGCAGTATATACTTATATTAATATATGACTGTATTGTATGGTGGCCGCACACCAACTAATAAAGTACGACGAGGCGTTTCAGATAGCTTGACACTCGGCTTGATGTTGTAAAATGCTTTGTATGATGGCATGCTACATCTACATTTGCCACCTGACTGCCATATAATCGTCTTTGCATATGCCGTGCAGCTAATAGGGATTCGAACCAATGATCATCTGTTTAAAGCAGGACCTCTATTTACTGCGCCACTGCACTTGTTGTTGAAGAGGCAAAATTATGCAAGAGAAGCCAATTATTTTAGAGTACCCCTGGATGCAGTACGCGTCTGGAACATGCAAGTTAAAAAGCAAGAACAAAATAAATATTTTGCGCTTTGGACAATGAATAAATTCAATGAAAACATATAAAACATAGTCTGCGAGAATAGTTTTCATTTGGAAGGTCTGCATCCAGCCGATTGGGGTGGTTGGTGAGTCTGCCGAAGAGGCGAACTCTAAATCTCAGGACCTCCTTGTGTAGAACAGAGTTTCGGATATAGAATTGGAGCATCGTCCACGTAGCAGCTTGAATTGGAACCTTTGTAGTATTTCCACGTTGGAGTGACACGCTGTACCCCACAGCTGGATGCCATATGTCCATTTTTGCTTTAGGATGGACTTGTAAAGCCGAATCTTGTTTGATGTGCTGAGCTGCGATTTGTAGGCGATGAGCGCATTTTTCTTGTTTTTAGATTAAATTTCATCGACTTAGCCTTGATGGGAACCTTCCAATTAAGACTTCGGTCAAGTGTTAAGCCGAGATACTTAACCTTATCTAAGAGAGTCCCATGTAGCCTGACTGGTGGGCAGTTATTTCTGCGTGTAGCGAACGTGATGTGAGAGGATTTTGTTGCGTTTACGGCGATGTTCCAGCTGAGCAGCCAAGGTTTAATCTTATCGAGCTGCCTCTGGTAGATTTGTAAGGCCTGACCAATATTTGAAGCAGTTACTATAAACGCAGTGTCATCAGCGAAGGTTGCTAGCAGGAGTTCGTGCGATTGGAGAACTGGAAGGTCAGCTAAGTAGATGGTGTACAGGATGGGCTGAGTACGCTGCCCTGAGGGACACAAGCCTTGACCTTTTCAATGCGGGACACTGCGGAGTCACATCTAATGTAGAATAAACAAACTGCATAGAGACGAGCTTGAACATCGTATGAAGCGAGTGCATTTTCCTGTTTTCCAGATTTTGGAACCATTACAATTTCAGCCCATTTCCACTGGGATGGGAAATGACCATTGAGAAGTTTCAGGTTGACCGCATCAACGCCGTCCTGTTCTCGGCAATTTGTGGTTTTTAGTCTGTAAATATCAGATTTCACTTCATCCGGAGTAACTCTGCTGATGGGGATTTCCATTTGACATGGAGATTACAGGAAGTCAGTGGTGGCATCGCACTACACTTGGGTGCACATAGTGAATTAAGTAAAGGTTTTAGCAACATAAGCGGCAAACTCCTCTGCCATGTCTTCTTGTGATCTTCACCATGCTCCATTGGTACCCCGAATGGGGACTCCCCCGCTGGTGTAGAGGCTTTTCAACTATTGAGCGGTGGCTGCTTTTCTGTATTCTAAGAAGAGCGTCTTCAAATGCTTGGTGGCTCTATTAAGAGCTCTTTTTTCTAAGGGTTTGCGACTGAGTTGCCAAACCCTGCGTAGCCTACGCTTGTCCCTTATTGTGTCGAAGATCTCTTTGGAAAAGGCGAAATTGGTTGCAACTGTGTTGCCGGTGATGTCCAAGAAGTGGCAGCTTCACAGAAATTGAAAGTCAACCTCTCGACCGTTTCGTCAATGTCGTCACTAGAGTTCTCACGCACCGTCTACTCCCAATTTACAGCAATTGATATCGCTTAAGAGCCCCATGGTTTCTAGGCTAGAGCCTGATGTAACATGTGATGATGTAATAGCCCATATTCATTGAAAAGTCAACGTCTCGAATATTGCGGTGGAAAAATTTTAATTTTCTTATTCTCCTTTAAAATAAGTGTTTCTTCGTACAGACGTTCTGATAGCTGTGATGCTGCTTCATTATCCAAAATAATTGAATTTTCTTATACCCAAGAATTGAGGTTGTCGGTTTTAAAATAAATTTTAAATTCTTTAATGCTTTTTTCCTTCCCATATTCCACCATTGTCTGACATTATGGTCTATTTAAATCATTTAGAGGCAATTCAGATGGTCTCCTCTTCAATTTGCAGTCAAGACATGCTTTGGTGATTTTAAATTACCTGCTTTAGCATGGTCTTAACGGATGAATCTACCATGTTTCTGCCCTCTATGTCACATGACTTTATTGATGACCTTGTAGGCTTTTCTTTACCTCAAGTCAATCCTGTCTTAAATTCTAATGGAAAATCGTTACATCTTATTTTTGAATTGGATTATTTTTATTGTGATGATCTAGGATCGAACCACTTGTTCTTCCCGAAGACAAATTTCATCCTACATTAAATTAAACCAGAGGGCCGGGGCTTACTTCGACCGCGTTAAAGTTTGTAAACCCTTGCAACTTTTTTGGTAATTCTTTCCTTACCTATTAGCCATCAATATTTCATCCACCAGCGCGCCACCTGTGGAATGAGTTCCTTATTTGTTTTAACCTTAGCAATAGCGGAGCAATCGGTCATCAGGCGAAATGATTTTCCCAAAAGGTACACTCTGAACCTTTGGAGTGTTTCTACTACTGCAAGCGTTTCCAATGTGTAACTGTGGTATTTACTCTCAGTGTCGACTAAAATAACAAACGGGACGCCAATCATTGTCATTATGTGACTGCAGTAAACCTCCTGCTAGACCTAAAGCATAAGCATCCGTGTATACTTCGTGTTTAGCCGAAAAATCGTAAAGAGTGAGAACAGGTTCGCTACATAATTTTTCAATTAGTTCGATAAATGCATGTTGTTGGGCTTCTCCCCAAATAAATGTATTCGCCTCCGTTTTACATAGAAGTTCTGTTAAAGGACGTGATATTAATGAATAATTTTCAATAAATTTTCTTAAGAAACCTGTGAGACCAGGTAATCTTCTTACTTCTCTTACGTTTGTAGGTACTTCAAAGTTTTTAATTGCGCTTACTTTACATTCGCCAGGTTTTATTCCATCTTTATTGACTATGTGACCCAAGAACGTATACGTATGCATTTGTCGTACAGTAGGGTTAAGCCACTGTCTTGTAAGATCGATAAAAACTTTTTAATTCGTTGCATACCAGATTCAAAGGTCTTACTTGGGATTATTACGTCATCTAAATATGCGAGTACCTCACCTGGTTCCAAACGTTTTATGATTTGGTTCATTACCGATTGAAAGACTGCCGGAGCGTTAACAAGTCCAAAATGCATTCTGTTGTATTCATAACGTCCGTCAGCTGAAACAAACGCCGTGTACTGTTTGGACGATTCACTTATCTCGATTTGATGGTAACCCATACGTAAATTAAGTCATTTTCCACTACAAGGACTTCGACTTCGTGGCCTATCTTGTCAACAACGATCTTCGCATTTAGTTTTTGGTTACAGAACAATTTGCCTCCTCCAAATCCATTCAGTATTATTGCACATCGTTGCAAAACGCCTACGTTTTCGGCAAATGATTTTCGAATCAGAGTACGTGTACTATCTGGATCGACGAATGCGTTTGTCTCGTTTCCGTTAATTGAAATAAAATTACAGATATCTGAGTTGATGTTTAAGTCAATTTTATTTACTTACATCGAGGCTTACGCTGTGGATCAGGACAATTTGACGAATAATGTCCCAATTTTTGACAATTAAAGCATTTGATTGACGGCTCTATCTTTTCTTTGAGTGTTCGTTTTATTACGGATTGACTTTACTTCTGCGTATTACCCTTAAACTCACATTTATTTTGAAAACTATGTGGATTGTATTTGATTTCGTTATGAGCCGAATAGGCATGTATATCTCGTAAAAGTTCGTTACATGAGGTGTAGTGGTTTGATATCTTGCGCTTAAGATCGTAATCGTTGATGCCGTTTATAATATGTGTTACAATTGCTGAATCAGATAACTCACCCTTTTTACCAATGGCTAGCATTTTATAAAAATAATCTTGTGATGATTCCGTTGTTTCCCGTTTGGTTTTCAGCATTTTTAAATGAACATCAGCTTCGTTGCTGATACATGGGAAGTCGTACCGAAATTTCGAAACAAATTCTGGCCATGTTTGAAATATTTCATCCGTTGCATCCACCCAGTAACGAGCTGCACCTTGCATCTTTTGTTGAACTGCAAAAATTACCTTTCTGTCGTCCCAGTTATATGCGTTTTTCAGAGTTTCCACACGTTTAGCAAACTGATGCAAATTCAATGATTTGACGGACGATGGATTAAATTCCGGAACAATAGATATAATGTCGTTCATGCTTCCAATTGAATGCCCAAAATTATTATATTTTTCCTCGCAGATGACGTTGTGTTGTTGTTGTCGTTGGGTCGCGAAATTCTGAGAATTTTCCAAATACTGACCTACATTTGTGTTTGACCCACTTTTGCTTACGTAATTCCGTGACGTTGGGACATTATTATCTTGCTGTGATGTAACAACGTTATTGCACTGGTGGGTCGTAGCAATGTTACCATTTTAATGAGTCGGAGCGAAGGGTACGTGTTGGTGAGGCGTAACCATATAGTAATGCAATAATGTAATTGGGTTGCTAAGACGTAACAAAGTAAGCGTGCTGCTGAGACGTAGCTGCACAACCGAGTTGTTGCGAAGTATCTACAACAGGGGTCGGCACAAAGAGAGCCAACTCAAACTGTCAGTGTATGTGTGTGCTTTACACTGCGAAAAATGAAAAGTGAATAAAATATGGCTCAATCGCTCATACCAGCACAATCGGTGATCTGCTGCAAGAAAATAAATGAGAAAACAGCCCCCAAATTAATTTTTTCATGTGCAGTTATCCAACAACGCGACAAAGATGCGCTTGCGTCGAAATGCTGCAACAGACTAATTCTGTTTTTACGCTCTCAAGTGCACTTCGTGTTGACTTCGGCATGCACACAGATGGTAAAACGATCACATGCCGAAGAAAAGTGCCCGCACGGGCTATGGGTGCCTACCTCTAAACTACATGATCGTACTGCTGAGACGTAACAGTGTTTCCGAGTTGCTGAAACATAGCAACATTGTCGTACTGCTGAGACGTAGCAGTGTTACCGAGTCGCCGAAACGTAGCAACTTTGTCGCACTGCTGAGATGTAGCTGCGTTTCCGAGTTGCCGAAACGTAGCAACATTGTCGTTGTTGTTCGTTCGTTTCTGCAAAGCGCGTTTCTTTCTCCAGAAACTTCTTGTACATTTGCGTCACTGACCTCGATTTGTGACGAAATCATTGCAGGTTGAAATGATCGCTCCTGCAATACTCTAATCGTTTTTTCTAATTCGTTTACCTTTTTAACCATCGATTGAAGCAGTGCAAAAGCACTGGCGTAGTCGTCGTCACTACTGATCGTCGTTAACTTTCTCTGTAATTGTTCTCGATTTCCTGACGTTGACAATCCAGCTTGTCTACATTTTTGCTGCAAAACTTTCTTTGACACGTAGTTTTTATGCGGCATTATTGTTGTCTCCTTCACGCTTGTATGTTCGATGATTTTTCGTTTCGCTTATTCGTCTATCGTTCTCGTTTCCACGAGTTCGTTCCCGCACAGAACACACGCTATTACAGTTTTCGAGTTTCTCATGCCACGCTATTCTACCGCGTAAATTGCGCGTTACCTTTTTCTTCACACACTTCTACTCATGAAAAATATCAGTTCCTTTTTTCACACTATCCAAATTATGAAAATTGGATACCATCCCACGCCTGAAAATTGTCACATCTAAAACACACTTCTAAAAAGGTCGAATGTAAATCTCATTACCCAGTAGAAGATTGTAGATGGAGAAGCTGTCAGGAAGGCTTAGGTTGGGGAGTGCGACTTTCGGACCCAATAGAAATGCGAGAGATAACTACGTTTAGGTAGATAACTAATATAAATTAATATAATTTAACTAATTGAGACTTAACAATATAGAGACGTTTGTAAAGCGATGCCGTTGGATTCGGTCGTGGTGGCCGTTCGTTACCACCGATCGTAGGAGCTTATTCGTTGGCACCTTTCCTTCTCAACGTTTATTCGCCAACTACTTCTTCTTCATTAATCGATAACGCCAGGGGTAGAGCATAACGTCGCTCGCCCAGGGCTGAATCATTATATCCATAAACTGTCTGGTGACACCTTGTTCTCTCGATGTGAAGACTCGAAAATCGAACATCTTATACATTCCAAATTTATAATGCTTAATACACGATGATATAAAAAACTATCCTCAGCGCTGTAAGCTTCAGTTTTTTTCTGACCCTAAACAGTTTTATAATTATTTTTCATTCTAAGCGTAAGATATTTGTGCAAATACATTTTTTGGCATTTAAAATAAAAAAACTAACACTAATCAGGCCTTTGCCGATATGTTTGCGAGTGTTTTCAAAACAACTTGTTCCTCAACAGAATATGGAGCAAATCCGAATCCTTATCATTTAAAAAAGGCTAATTGTATTATAAATCCAGTGATTGATTAAAGTTCTCTTCTTAGCAAACTTAAACTAGTTAAATCTGTTTATACTTCAGGGCCAGATGGTCTACCAGGATGTGTACTCAGGCTCTGTGCAAATGCTTTATGTAAACCCATTTTAGAATTTGTATGGTTTTATGGTCTGTCGAATCTTCCTCTTATCCCTCTGCATAAAAATGGCAAAAAGTCTGAAGCCTCCAATTATAGGGGTAATTGTCCGCTATTCCGAAAGCTTTTGAGAAAATTACATCTTTGCAATTGCAATATTTGTGCAGCTCTATTATTTTGCCATACCAACATGGGTTTGTCAAACGTAGATCTACAACCACTAACCTTTTAATAAAGGGGTTCAAAAATGCTATACAAACTGATGTCATATACACTGACTTCAGCAAAGCCTTTGATTCTGTTAATCATACCCTATTACTTTCTAAACTAAACGACATTGGGTTTCCCCCTATTTTCCCTTCTTGGGTTCGAAAATATTTAACAAACAGAACCTTCTTTTAAAATCTTCTTATTCCAATTCCATTCGGGTTTATCGGCCACGACAACTTTACTGATGATGACAAAATCTGGGACAGTTGAAGCGACTTTCATTTTCAGTGTGTTGACCCACCAAGTATGTTTGGCGTTGAAGTCATCTGCGATAAGGAATCTGTTGATGAATGTTCTTAGGCGTTGCGAAAACATTATTTTATTATTTTTCGTTTTTTTTGTTTATTTTATATTAAAAAAGTTTTTTTTTTTCTTGTTAAAACATTGTAAATATCGTGTTTATATCTGTGAGGCGGGTACGCCTGGTTGAAACAAATTTCCCTTACCAAAGAGTCTTTCTTATGCATAAATATTTATACAGTAAGGTCCACATTAGGGGAAAATTGGTTTGGGTTATTTACAGTTAAATGAAATGTAAGAAGGTAATTTTTGTTTGATTAAAAAAAAAAGATTTTACGTTTTTAATCCATAATAAAAGATCTGTTCCCCGAGTGGCAGTGGCTCTCTCCAGATATTGCCTCTTAATTATGATCGATTCACATCCCGCATTTTATCAATGACTCATTTATCCAAGATTCAATAAATGGACCCGAATTTCTGGTGCACTCTATTTTATTATCAGGGTTATTCGGTTCTTGACCGGTCATTTCAATTAAAAGATTTCCAAATAATATTACTGCTTTTTCAGCATTTGATATTAGCTGAAATCGGGCCTAATGTTGTTGACATTCTGGTAACTGAGCGCTGCTCATACACAGATAGGCGTTTTTTAATTAACTCCAATATTGCTGATTGTATGCTTTTACCATGAATGCTTATAAACGAATACGCAAACTTTGTTAAAAAAGGACAATACTTTGCAATATCCTTTAATATATTACATTTTTCTGCTGTAAATGGCAGACGTGCAGTTTTGGTCGACAACTTATATTGGCTCAACCAGCTGTTCCACTTGTTAGAGTATTTTGCAACAGCATTTCCGACCGTATAAAGTATATATATTCTTGAAGAGCACGACGAGACGAGTTCATATACCCATATCCGTCCGTTTTTCCGTCCGTCTAGATCAACGCAAACTCCTCCTAGACCGTAAGAGCTACACAGCTAAAATTATGCATGCAGGCTTGTATCTAATGCACAGGTTATATATTTCGCATTTAGCCGGATTGGACCACTATATCATATGGATCCCATACAAACGGCAAAGTTACTAACAGCGACTTTGCCAATAACTTCGGTTTTTTCCTGAGCTTTTGCCGTGAAATTTAATATTGGTTAGTTAATGACACCTATAAACGACGTTGCCAAATTTAATCACCGGCTGTTTAAACATCGTGTTCATCTGAAGCGGCTTCACCAAATCAGATGCACTAAAGAAATTATAATACAACTGTACTTTTGTCACAAACAACTAATCTAGCATATGACTAAAATTACAATCAGCCACACACGTTGTGGAAAAAACACTTGTAATTCTAAACTAACCCAAAAGATCACAACGGCAGGATGTCAAGTGGCCGACGCCGTGCCCAAAACAATAATAACACTGTGATAGTTTTTTTCAAAAAAAAAAAAAGACATGGCAAAATTCGATGGTTTCACCCTATTTCGGGTCCTGCGAATCGAACTGCATCATTAGTTTTTTAAGTTATCACGATGGTTTCATACAAAATTTTTTGCGGAAGTTTTTCATCAAAGTTGCCATTTTTTCGAAAAGGATGTTTTTTTCATTTGCTTCTAACTTCTAAAATATTTATTCTTTTTACAAACTTTCTTTAGCAAAGTTTCTTAGAATTGAAAGAGCTACAAATATTGGGAAGACATCTAGCCTCTAAATCCGTCCGTTCCCGAGCATTGGGACAAAATGTAAAAAAAAATCGAATCTTGACCAAATTTTTTTATGTTTTCTTTCTCGCATTTTGCTAAAATTGATATTATTCCATTTGAAGCTTGATCATTACATGAGAATTTATTTTGCTCAATGGCAGCAGAAGAGACACCAGACCTATCTAATTTACGATTTATAATATAACCACATAATCAAATTGAATTTTTTTTAGATATGTTAACAAAATTAAACTAACTGTAGTTCTTTAGTTTTTGCAAAATATTTATACAGTCGGTATAATCTGGTATCCCAATGACAAATGAAGCACACATTTTTCGCATAACCCGTACAGTATATATTTTCCATTGGTGTTTTCTATACTGAACACAATCCAAAATTAGTTTCATTGACGCGATAAACAATCGCCACTCCTTTAGTTTGTACGTGCATTTCATATGTTCCATTAACCCAACGATATTTTTGCAGTATGCAAACGTATTATTGCCGTTTATTATCAAAAAGTCCAAAAGTCTCTTCCTATACCCGTACACTTTTACATCCTTAGACAAAATGTTAACAGATCGTAAATGATGTGCTAAGGAGTTCGCTTGCCTTTGTGACAATTTTAGTTGTCTTACCATCGTATATAATCGAGCTTGGGATATCTAGAGATGTTGAGAAGTTTTATCGATTTGGGATGGATCATACGTTGAAAGTAACTCTTCAGGTTCGGTGACAAATGTTGGCGAAGTATACCTTTCTGTTGGGCTTTGACATATTTGTAATTGTAATATACTCCGAATGAGGTACTGTGCAGATTGAACACTTTTATAGACCATAAAACTCTTCTTTAGTTTTGCGAGTTTATTCTGGCATGCGTAGCAGTTATCCATATGATGCCTTTGTGAATCTATCTAAATCATTGGAATGCCGAAACCCATTTTTTGGCGCAACCTTTTTGACCAATTTTGCAAAGTGTTATTGCATTGTGGGCTCGTAAATTTTCCACACACGTAGCAAAATCCGGCAAAACTTGTGGGAGACTTGTTCGCAAGTCAAAATAACGATTAACATCTATGCTTACACGATCAGTAGAGGTAATATTTGCTCTCATAAGTACCCACCGATATCAGTAGAATATCATGGGAAATAAATATTTCTAATATCAAGGGCGTAACCAGTATTTAAGTTTGCAAGGGGTAACATTTTTTTCTCTTAACATAACTTTTATAATGCATTATCAAGTAAAGTAAGTACTTGAGTACTTTAAGTAAATTGATTTAAATGCACCCCTCCCCCTCCCCGTGCTCAATCCAGGCTACGCCCTTAACAACTACTATTGTTGTCAAACAATTTATATGCAGTATTATACCGACTGTATAAATATTTTGCAAAAACTAAAGAACTATAGTTAGTTTAATTTTGCTAATATATCTAAAAAAATTCAATTTGATTATGTGGTTATATTATAAATCGTAAACTAGATTATTAGATTATAAATTAAATTAGATAGGTCTGGTGTCTCTTCTGCTGTCATTGAGCAAAATAACTTCTCATATAATTATCAAGCTTCAAATGGAATAATATCAATTTTAGCAAAATACGAGAAAGAAAACATAAAAAAAATTTGGTCAAGATTCGATTTTTTTTCACATTTTGTCCCAATGCTCGGGAACGGACGGATTTAGAGGCTAGATAACTTCCCAACATTTGTAGCTCTTTCAATTCTAAGAAACTTTGCTAAAGAAAGTTTGTAAAGAAAACGAATATTTTAGAAGTTAGAAGCAAATGAAAAAAACATCCTTTTCGAAAAAATGGCAACTTTGATGAAAAACTTCCGCAAAAAATTTTGTATGAAACCATCGTGATAACTTAAAAAACTAATGATGCAGTTCGATTCGCAGGACCCGAAATAGGGTGAAACCATCGAATTTTGCCACGTCTTTTTTTTCGACTATCACAGTGTAATTTTCAACCCCCGAAATCTTGGGTTTGAGTCTCATTAGAATAAAATATTTTAAGAACAATTTTTACCTCCTAGAGCCTAAGATTCCCTATATAAACTCCATACTTTTGTTAATAAAATCAGTTCATATTTTGAATTCAACGAATGAAGATTGGGTTATTCTTCTCCTCCGGAATCCCTATTCACCGGCCCTCTGGTTTTTGAATTGGATTCCTTTCCTTACCTATTAGCC
The DNA here is from genome assembly GCF_018151085.1 of Drosophila tropicalis. NCBI lineage: Eukaryota > Metazoa > Arthropoda > Insecta > Diptera > Drosophilidae > Drosophila > Drosophila tropicalis. The sequence continues at coordinate 1,496,494 of NW_027173482.1, forward strand.
ATCAATGTGGATGAACGTTTTATCTAAAAAGGCTTATGTTTGCGAAAGAATGGCCTACAATCATAGGAAATAACGAAGATATTGATCAAAGTCACTGTTTTCCACCGATAGTTCCTATGGGAGCTATATGATATAGTCACCCGATCTTTATCGAATTCGGCACAGTCATTAAGAGATATAAATTAAATTAAGAAATGTTTAATTTGAAAGCAATCGCGTTAAAAGTAACGAAGTTATTTACAAAAGTCACTGTTTTCGACCGATCGTTCCTAATGGAGATATATGATATAGTCACATTGACAGATATTGTAGCATGTTCACATATCGAATGATCACTGTACCTCGTTACATACATACATAATTCATAAATAATATCGAAAATATATTGTAGCACTTTGTCACAATATTTATGTATACATATTCAAGTACCATGCCACTTAAGCAACATAACCATCCATGAGTGCATGGTACTGGACAGTGCTGAGTCGGCGAATATAACACGCGCGGCAACTCAGGCCCAATATGCAATATGATACATCCTCACTCTCTCGCTGCGGCGACATATATACATACATGCCTTTATGTAAACATTATACATTTATACATTTATACATTTATACATTTATACATTCATACATTTATACATAAATATGTTTATACATAAGCGCAGCTACGCGGTTTTAGCTATAGAGAACAATTGTAATAGAATTAAGAATCATTCAATAAACTAAGCTCAAACCAAAAGGGACTATTGGTGTTCCTTAATATTTCTTTGAACCTACTACATGGCGACCGTGACAGTGGTCACCAAACGATAGGCGTGACCAAAAGGAGCAGACCAAATTACAAAAAGGAAAATTCAGCTACAATGGAGGAATAAAGGAAGGAAAATAACATACTACAATCACAGTAAGTAGAGTGATGGGAAAAAAATCTGGTGTGGTTAAAAAATTAAAAGCCAGAAAGGCGCAGATATTGAGGCTACTAAATAGCCCACAGACTAATTGGAATACCTCGGTGAAATTACACGCCGAGGTAGAGTTTATAAAAAACCCAATTAGAAGAAAGAGAAAATAAAACCACAACAACCACAATCCCATACTCTACGATTCAAATCGTGGCAAAACCAAAAGTAAAAATATGTCCACAAACTGTGAAGGAACTACCGAAATTAAAGAAGGTCTGCCCAAACGACGGCGAGGGCCCATTATACTCAGCATACTGCGAGTATACATGCAGACATTGCTACGGGACTCCAATGGAAAAGCCAGTCCCCAAGCGAAGGAAGTGAAAAGGAAAATAAAACAAAGAATCAACAAATCTGGTGCGATGACCTGCACCGGAATTGCCTGAGCTCAGAGGCCCCGGACATCAGCAGCTGAGACTAAAAGCGTGAAAAGCAGGCCGCTTTTTACGCCATCGATGGAGCATCAGCGTGCCAACCGGCGACGACCAGCTGATGCTAGAGGCTAGCCGAAAACAACAAAATATCAATGAACAAATTATGCGCTGCGTCGCACATTTTTTTTGAGTGTACTGCGATGCACATTTTTTTTTATAGAATTAAAATAATCAATGTACAATTGTGCGGCATTAAAAGCTGTCCAATTAGAGTGTGGCCTGAAAACCATACGAAAAAATAGGCAGGGATATATGTAAAAAAAAAAAGAAGAGCCTTCAGCTAAAAAAAAAAAAAAAAAAAAAAATTTTTTTTTATTAAATTACTATTCTACTAAACTACATCAAAAAAAAAAAAAAATTTATTAAAAACAAATGAATTAATAATTTATTCCAAACCTTTTCTTAAAATGGGATGTTTGACAACAAAATAAGCAAGTTTGATGATACGTTTGATACACCCAATATGGGGTTAATAGATACTAAAACAGTGGACTCCACTGCAAATGTAATTAACAAAATAGAGTCATCAAATGTAGATTTGAAACCAACAAATGCACTTTTATTAATAATTGTGGTAATAATGAGCGCATATGTGTTATACAAAGCATATAAATTACACAATAAATGTGTAACAAAAAGAGCCTTAAGCCATGGTAATGATCTTGATAAGATCTAAATAACATTTGCAACAATTGTAACAAAAGTGCATTTTTTTTAAAATAAAAAAAAAAATTATTATCAAAGAACAAACATATATATCAATTTCAAAAAAAATATTTAAGCTAAATAAAATATATATCAATTGATTAAGATGAGTAAAATAGATGATTATTTTAGGAAGATAGTAGATAGACATCCCAGAATAGTTTCCCACTTAATTGAGGTTTTTAGAAGCGAGCAAAGTAATTCTCCCCAACGCTCGATTTGTTTAATACAGATTAGGTTAGCTTACCTAGATATAACAGGAGAAGAATTCCCAGTAAGAGGTTGCACTTGGGTACAGATGAGTTTCATCCTCACAGTACCATATGTGTGCTGTTACACAAATGCCACAGGCACATTTTGCTTCTACCTGATGGATGAAGCTCAGCAATAATAAGTTACTGCGAGAATAAAGTCAGAAAGCCATAAAGACAGCATATAATAGATTACTTGTTAAGGTGTCAAGAAGAAAAGACGTGCCTGAATGGGTTCACAAACTTTCATGGATAAAGTCGAAACGGTAATTATAGATGATTCTGATGTGGAAAGTGATTGTTTGGAGATAATAGAGTCAGAGGATTAAATTAAAATGATCAGAGGCAGAACACATGCCAATTTATTAATACAGAATCACTAAGAATGGATTGGGAAGAACTTGTCCCATATATTCTGCAAATTAAGGAAACGTTTACAAAATCTTATAAATGTTTAAACCAAAACAGAAAAATCCAAAAGGAAACGTTAGACAAGCACGCAAAGATTCTTGTGGACTCTTTTAACGAAGCAAGAGCCCTAGTGCATGCAAACAAAAAAAAAAAAATAGACGGAACAAACTGGTCAAAAGTTTCAAAACTATTAACCAGGTTACGTTCTAATTTAGTTACCGTGCAGAAAAAATATAACCTTAATATATTTATACCGACGATCCTAAATACACTTTTAAAAATAGACGTAGAATCAGAAAGCCAACAAGAAATAGACTCAGAAGAAGAGGAGAATTTAGAATCCGACGAAGGTGCAGAAGTAGAAGAAAAAGATCTAAATGATCTGACAATCCCTGCATGATTGACATTATCAGAACAGGATAAAGATTTAGAATCAGAAGTAGAAATAAAAGTAAACATCATGGCTGATTTAACCGCCCGAAGGGCATATATGTATGAAGGACACTTCAAACGCCATTCCAGAATTCAATGGACAAAAATTACATCTCCGAAGACTCATAACAGCTTTGGAGATGGTAAATATGATGAAAGGTGATTTTGAAGATATAGCTGTTGTGGTAATAAAATCAAAAATTAGTGCCCCAACACTGTACACAGTCCAAAACGAGACATCAATTGAAGCAATAATACAAAAATTGCAAGACACTATAGTTGGTGAAACACCCAAAGTAATTAAAGCCAAACTAAACAAAACCACTCAGAGTGGTAAAACAGCTGAAAAGTATACATCGGAGGTCGACAATTTACGCAAACTCCTAGAAGCTGCGTATATTGACGACGGTATGTCGGCAGAAATGGCCCAGAGGTATAGCGTTGACGATGCTATAGAAGCAATGGTCCAAAATTGCGAGCAAGCAAGACTCAAAGCAATTCTTGACGCCGGCAATTTTAAAACCATGGATGAAGTAATACTAAAATACTTACAAAAGAGTACCGAGATAAATGGAAAGCCAAACACTGTTATGTTTGCCCAAAGAGGCCGGGGTATTTATAATAACAGATATAATTATCGTGGTAGAGGTAATAGTCGCGGTAATTATAATAATTATAACAATTATAATAATAATTACAGCAATGGCCAAAATTATAACCAGAACTATAACCAGAGAGGAAACAACAGAGGTTACGGCAGAAATAATAACAGAGGGAATAGAGGAAATAACCAACAAAATAGAGGTTATAACTCTAATAATAACAATGTTAGGGTAGCCCAGAATAATTCGGGAAACTCCCAACAACCTTTAGATACTTAACAATAAAAAATTACAAGGTTTACACCATCAGTCTCAGTCAAAGCACATTTGCAAGTTTCACTAACGTAGCAACAGGAAAAGAGTTAGTATTTTTAATAGACACAGGTGCTGACATATCAATATTAAAAGAAAATTCCGACAACTTCCAATATATTGAAACCAATCAAATAATAAATATACAGGGAATAAGTCAAGAAATAACAAAATCAAAAGGACTTACTTTCATAGAAATACAAACCTCTAAATACATAATTCCACACGATTTTCATATCGTAAATTTACAATTCGCTATTCCTTGTGATGGAATACTAGGTATCGATTTCATAAGAAAATATAACTGTCAATTAGATTTCAAACCGACTGAGGATTGGCTTATAATTAGACCAAATAATTTACAATATCCCATATATGTACCAATAGCATACAGTTCTGGCAACAACTCCGTAGTTCTGCCAGCAAGATCACAAGTTGTCCGAAAAATTGAAATAACCTCAGTGGAAGACAGTATATTAATTCCGAACCAAGAAATTCAGCAGGGTATTTACATAGCAAATACCATAGCATCTTCTCAAAACGCATTCATAAAATTGCTAAATACAACAAACACAAATCAAATAGTCAATATAAATAACTTGCAGTACGAATCACTTTCGAACTACGAAGCAGTTAAAACAAGTTCAGAAGATAGAGAGAAAACGGTATTAGCGACACCCTCGAAGAATTTTCCACCACAGTTCAATAGCCAACTAACCAAATTATGCACACAGTATAGTGATGTGTTCGGTTTGGAAACCGAACCTATAACTACCAATAATTTTTATAAACAAAAACTGAGACTGAAAGATGATGAACCAATATATATAAAGAACTACAGAAGTCCTCATAGTCAAAAAGACGAGATACAAAAACAAGTCCAAAAGTTAATAGATGACAAAATAGTTGAACCATCGGTATCAGCTTATAACAGCCCACTGTTACTTGTACCAAAGAAATCACTGCCTAATTCCGAAAAGAAAAAATGGCGATTAGTAATTGACTATCGTCAGATTAATAAAAAATTGTTGTGCGATAAATTCCCCCCTCCCAAGGATTGATGATATTCTAGATGAACTGGGAAGAGCAAAGTACTTTTCGTGCCTGGATTTAATGTCAGGTTTTCATCAGATAGAACTCGAAGAAGAGTCACGAAATGTTACATCCTTTTCAACAAACAATGGTTCATATCGCTTCACGCGATTACCATTTGGTCTAAAGATAGCGCCAAATTCATTCCAGAGAATGATGACTATAGCATTCACTGGACTTGAACCTTCTCAAGCATTCCTTTATATGGACGATTTAATAGTCATTGGTTGTTCTGAAAAACATATGCTCAATAATTTAACAGATGTGTTTGAGAAATGTAGGCAACACAACCTAAAATTACATCCTGAAAAATGTTCATTTTATATGCATGAAGTCACCTTTTTGGGGCATAAATGCACAGACAAAGGAATCTTGCCTGATGACACAAAATACGACGTCATCCAAAATTATCCAGTCCCCCACGATGCGGACAGCGCTAGAAGATTCATTGCATTTTGCAATTATTACAGAAGATTCATAAAGAATTTTGCCGACTATTCTCGTCACATAACAAGATTATGTAAAAAAGATGTAAAATTTGAATGGACAGCTGACTGTCAAAATGCTTTTGAACATCTAAAATCGGCATTAATGAACCCAACTCTATTGCAATACCCAGATTTCAGCAAAGAATTTTGCATAATCACTGATTCGAGTAAGTACGCATGTGGAGCAGCCTTAACACAAAACAAAGAAGGACTACAGCTACCAGTTGCATACGCATCAAGAGCCTTTACAAAAGGTGAGAGCAACAAGAGTACCACAGAACAAGAATTAGCAGCTATTAATTGGGCAATAACACCTTTCAGACCATACATTTATGGTAGACATTTCACCGTCAAAACTGATCACAGAGCACTTACTTATCTATTTTCAATGATAAATCCAAGTTCGAAACTAACGCGAATGAGACTTGAATTAGAGGAATATGACTTCACAGTAGAGTATCTAAAGGGTAAAGATAATTATGTAGCAGATGCCCTATCAAGAATAACAATCACAGACTTAAAAAACATACAAGCCGATAATAAAGTTCTGAAAGTCACTACCAGAAACCAAAGTAAACAGTTGAATTCCTGCGCAGGGAACGAAAAAGAAAAAGAAGATTTGCAAAAGCAAACTCTAGATGCTTCTAAGCCCAACGTATACGAAGTCATTGTAAAGGACGAGGTACGAAAAGTAGTGACCTTGCGAATAACAGACACTCTATGCACACTAAAACATGGAAAGAAAATTATAGCAAGAATTGACGTTAGCGATATGTACACCAATGGAATTCTTGACCTAGGTCAATTCTTTCAAAGGCTCGAAAAAGAAGCCGGTATACTCAATATCAGCCAACTCAAAGTGGCACCGAGCGAAAAGATCTTTGAGACCATCTCAATAGAGTCTTTTAAAATAATGGGCAAAAAGATATTACAATCATTAAGAGTAGCGCTACTCAAGCCGGTGACCCTATTAGCAAATAATGATAAAGAAAAAGAAGCAATACTGTTTACATTCCATGATGATCCTATACAAGGAGGTCATACAGGAATAGCTAGAACATTAGCAAAAATAAGAAGACATTACTACTGTAGAAATATGACACGAGATATCTCAAAATATATAAAAAAATGTAACAAGTGTCAAAAGTCAAAAACGACTAAACATACTAAAACTCCAATGATTATTACTGAAACGCCACAAAAGGCCTTCGACAGGGTAATAGTGGATACGATCGGTCCTTTACCTGAAACAGAACAAGGAAATGAATATGCAGTAACTTTAATCTGCGATTTGACAAAATATCTGGTAGCAATACCAATTAAAGATAAAAGTGCAAAAACAGTAGCAAAAGCTATATTTGAAGATTTTATTCTGAAGTACGGTCCAATGAAGACGTTCATTACGGACATGGGAACAGAATATAAAAATTCTATTATTACTGACTTATGCAAAAGTTTGAAAATAAAAAATATTACTTCTACCGCACATCATCATCAGACTGTAGGTACTGTGGAGCGAAGCCACCGAACACTTAATGAGTTCATACGCTCATACATTTCAGTCGACAAAACAGATTGGGATGTATGGCTACAATACTTCGTATACTGCTTTAACACAACACCCTCTATGGCACATGATTATTGTCCATATGAGTTGGTATTTGGTAAAACATCGAATTTGCCAAAACATTTCAATAGCATAGACAATATAAACCCACTTTATAATGTAGAAGATTATGCTAAGGAATCGAAGTTTAGACTAGAGCAAGCGTATAAGCGAGCTAGATTAATGTTAGAAAAACATAAGGAAAAACAGAAAGTTAATTACAAGAGAAATATCTCTGATTTTGATTTAAAAGTAGGAGACCAGGTTTTACTAAGGAACGAAACAGGTCACAAGCTAGATTTTAGATATACACGACCATATAAGGTAGTAAGCATAGGAGATAATGATAACGTTACAATACTAGGTAATAAAAATAAAAAACAAACAGTACATAAGGATAGGTTAAAAAGTTTTGTTTCATAATCATCTTATTTCTCTATACATATACATATATAAAAAAAAAAAAAAAAAAAAAAAAAATACAATATTTTTACAAATTTTTGCCTTTTTACAATATTTTGAAGTAAATCAATATTTCATGACTCGATTTAAAAAACTAACAAAAAAAAAAAAAAATAATACAATTAAGAGAAAAAAAAAAATTACTTCATATAATTACGTTATTTTTCTAAAGGAGGGAGATGTAGCATGTTCACATATCGAATGATCACTGTACCTCGTTACATACATACATAATTCATAAATAATATCGAAAATATATTGTAGCACTTTGTCACAATATTTATGTATACATATTCAAGTACCATGCCACTTAAGCAACATAACCATCCATGAGTGCATGGTACTGGACAGTGCTGAGTCGGCGAATATAACACGCGCGGCCACTCAGGCCCAATATGCAATATGATACATCCTCACTCTCTCGCTGCGGCGACATATATACATACATGCCTTTATGTAAACATTATACATTTATACATTCATACATTTATACATAAATATGTTTATACATAAGCGCAGCTACGCGGTTTTAGCTATAGAGAACAATTGTAATAGAATTAAGAATCATTCAATAAACTGAGCTCAAACCAAAAGGGACTATTGGTGTTCCTTAATATTTCTTTGAACCTACTACAATATATTAAACTAATAAATGTTTAATTTGAAAACAATCGCGTTAAAAGTAACGACGTTATTTACAAAAGCCACTGTTTTCGACCGATCGTTTCTATGGGATCTACATGATATAGTCACCCGATCTTGGTAAAATTTGACACAGTTGTTTCTAGGCGTAATAAACTCTCTAATATTAGATAATAGCGCAGAAAATAACGAAGTTATTGAGAAAAGTCACTGTTCGTGACTTTGGCGTTTGTATGGGAGCTATATGATATAGTGGTCCGATCCGGCTGAATCCAGGATATACAACCCCTGCAGTAGATACAAGCCTACATGAATTTCAGCTCTGTAGCTCTTACGGTCTAAGAGGAGTTTGCGTTGATCCAGACGGACGGACAGACGGACGGACGGACATGGCTATTTAAACTTGTCTCGTCGTGCTGATCAAGAATATATATACTTTGGATGTATACGCAGATGCTTCGTTCTATGCGTTGCACACTTCTGACCAAAATTAATATACCTTTTTGCAAAGGTATAAAAATTTGTCTACCCTTGCGATTACCATTAATTGGTTCTAATGACTCTAACTAGGTGTTTTCGTATGACTGGCTATGCCAGCCTTATTGAAAACATTATTACTACCGATTGGTCTTATATGCACAGTTGTAAAGATATGAACTCAGCTGTGCACTTCTTTTATGATACTCTGAATTCACTCTTTGATACTTCTGTGCCTTTTGGTAGGTAGGTGCGGCTTAACAAACCACACCTGGTTCTCTCGATGTGAAGACTCGAAAATCGAACATCTTATAATAATAAGAAGTTTCAAAAAACAACGTCGTTCTTTAGATTACGCTCTGTATACAGTCGCTCGTTCCAAATTCATGATGCTTAATAAACAATGCTATAAAGAACTATCCTCAGCGCTGTAAGCTTCAATTTTTTCTGACCCTAAACAGTTTAATATATTTTTTTTTCATTCTAAGCGTAAGACCTCTGTGCAAATACATTTTTTGTTATTTCAAAATAAAAAAGCTAACACTGATCAGGCCTTTACCGATATGTTTGCGAGTGTTTTCAAAACAACTTATTCCTCAACAGAATATGGAGCAAATCCGAATCGTTATCGTTTAAAAAAGGGTAATTGTATTATTAATCCAGTGATTGATAAAAGTTCTCTTCTCAGCAAACTTAAACTAGTTAAACCTGTTTATACTTCAGGGCCAGATGGTCTACCAGGATGTGTACTCAGGCTCTGTGCAAATGCTTTATGTAAACCCATTTTAGAATTTGTATGGTTTTATGGTCTGTCGAATCTTCCTCTTATCCCTCTGCATAAAAATGGCAAAAAGTCTGAAGCCTCCAATTATAGGGGTATTTCAAAATTGTCCGCTATTCCGAAAACTTTTGAGAAAATTACATCTTTGCAATTGCAATATTTGTGCAGCTCTATTATTTTGCCATACCAACATGGGATTGTCAAACGTAGATCTACAACCACTAACCTTTTAACCTTTTCAAAAATGCTATACAAACTGATGTCATATACACTGACTTCAGCAAAGCCTTTGATTCTGTTAATCATACCCTATTACTTTCTAAACTAAACGACATTGGGTTTCCCCCTCTTTTCCCTTCTTGGGTTCGAGAATATTTAACAAACAGAACCTTCTTTTTAAATCTTCTTATTCCAATTCCATTCGGGTTTATCGGCCACGACAACTTTACTGATGATGACAAAATCTAGGACAGTTGAAGCGACTTTCATTTTCAGTGTGTTGACCCACCAAGTATGTTTGTCGTTGAAGTCATCTGCGATAAGGAATCTGTTGATGAATGTTCTTAGGCGTTGCGAAAACATTATTTTATTATTTTTCGTTCTTTTGTTTATTTTATATTAAAAATGTTTTTTTTTTCTTGTTAAAACATTGTAAATATCGTGTTTATATCTGTGAGGCGGGTACGCCTGGTTGAAACAAATTTCCCTTACTAAAGGCTCTTTCTTATGCATAAATATTTATACAGTAAGGTCCGCATTAGTGGAAAATTGGTTTGGGTTATTTACAGTTAAATGAAATGTAAGAAGGTAATTTTTGTTTGATTAAAAAAAAAGGTTTTACGTTTTTAATCCATAATACGAGATCTGTTTCTCGAGTGGCAGTTCAATAATGGACCCGAATTTCTGGTGCATTCTATTTTATTATCAGAGTTATTCGGTTCTTGACCGGTCATTTCAATTAAAAGATTTACAAATAATATTACTGCTTTTTCAGCGATTGATATTAGCTGAAATCGGGCCTAATGTTGTTGACATTCTGGTAACTGAGCGCTGCTCATACACAGATAGGCGTTTTTTAATTAACTCCAATATTGCTGATTGTATGCTTTCACCATGAATGCTTATAAACGAATACTCAAACATTGTTAAAAAAGGACATGGCAGACGTGCATTTTTGGTCGACAACTTATATTGGCTCAACCAGCTGGTCCAGTTGTTTGAGTTTTTTGCAACAGCAATCCCGACCGTATAAAGTATATATATTCTTGAAGAGCACGACCAGACGAGTTCATATACCCATCAGTCCATCAGTTGGTCCGTCCGTCTGGATCAGGGCAAACTCCTTCCAGTTACTAAGAGCGACTTTGCACAATAACTTCGGTTTTTTTTTGAGCTATTACACCCATAAACGACGTTGCCAAATTTAATCAAGATCGGATGGCTCTGTCATATAGCTTCTACAGGAACGATCGATCGAAAACATGAATGAATTACGTCGTAACTTTTGACGTTATTGCTTTAAAATAATACATTTGTCAATTAAACATAGATATTAATGACTGTGCTAAACTTAATCAAGATCGGGTGAGTATATCATATAGCTTCCATAGTTAAGATCGGTGGAAAACAGTGACTTCGTTATTTGGCATGCTAAGATTGTAGGTCGTCCACACAGGTAAAATCAAGGAATCTAGTGCTAAAGTTGGTGGCTTGAAAACTGTGAAGCTTGCCGGGAGGTCGAGAATCAGATGCGGTCATTTATGAGGCGGAAACGGTGCAGACTCAGTTAAGAAGCTTATCACTTATGAATGAGTCTCCAAAACGTTACAGAACCAGTCCTTGGGATATATCTCCTGATCCGCCAGCGTCTCTTCTCGTCACCGACCAGTCTCACGCACCGTCTATTCCCAATTTACAGCAATTGAAATCGTTTAAGAGCCCCATGGTTTCTAGGCTAGAGCCTGTTGTTACATGTGATGATGTAATAGCCCATATTCAGTGGAAAGTTAACGTCTCGAATATTGCAGAGGAAAAGTTTTAATTAAAATTAAAATTAGTGTTTCTTCGTACAGACGTTCTGATAGCTGTAATGCTGCTTTATTATCCAAAATGATTTAATTTTCTTGTACCCAAGAATTGAGGTTGTCGGTTTTAAAATAAATGTTAAATTCTTTAATGCTTTTTTCCTTCCCATATTCCACCATTGTCTGACATTGTGGTCTATTTAAATCATTTAGAGGCAATTCAGATTGTCTCCTCTTTAGTTTGCAGTCAAGACATGCTTTGGTGATTTTAATTTACCTGCTTTAACATGGTGTCAACGGATGAATCTAAACGTTTTTTTTCATTCTAAGCGTAAGACCTCTGTGCAAATACATTTTTTGCTCTTTCAAAATAAAAAAGCTAACACTGATCAGGCCTTTGCCGATATGTTTGGGAGTGTTTTCAAACCAACTTATTCCTCAACAGAATTATGGAAATAAAACACATAAACGCAGGAGTTTAATACACACTGTTCACAGGCGATATGCCAACTGCTACCGAGTCCAGCGACGTGTGCTGTCCAGTGCATACAACCCACGATCTACACGACTTCCATGCATGAATCAAACGATGGGGCATCTCTATAAATATCACTCAGTCAATTCAAATCACATTTGCCCTCAGAAGATTTACCTGCCCTGCACTAACATTCAACAATGAAACAATTCCGACTGCCAGCAATGCCAGCAGGGTCCAGCACGTCCCTCACAAATAAAGTAAAAATTTACACGGCGATAGTGGTACCAACATTCACATATGCCCTTCGTATTTGGGGCTCTGCAGCCATGCAGAACTAAGCGCTTCGCCGCATTACGGGAACAGAATGGTACGTGCGAAACTCAATTCTCCACCACGACCTAGGCCTACTTACGATAGTTGAACTAATAGCCCGACACAGCACGCGCTATAGAGACCACCTCGAAGCCCATCCGAATCACTTAACCAATGATTTGGCCTTCAACAACTCCAGGCGTAGGCTAAAGCGCCTGCATCTTTTGGACAGACTACCGACACCGAGTCTATGTTAATTGACTCAATTTATAAAGCTCAAATTCGTTGTAAAAGCTGTCTGAAGCTGGGACAACAAAAATAAAACATTGACATAACAAAAAAAAAACCAGAGGGCCGGGCCTAACTTCGACCGCGTCAAAGTTTGTATACCCTTGCAACTTTTTTGGTAACTCTTTGCTTACCTATTAGCCATAAATGTGGTAGAACGTTTTATCTAAAAAGGCTTATGTTTGCGAAAGAATGGCCTACATTCATAGGAAATAACTAAAATATTGATCATAGTCACTGTTTTCCACCGATCGTTTCTATGGGAGCTATATGATATAGTCATCCGATCTTGATCAAATTTGGCACAGTCATTAACAGATATATTAAACTAAGAAATGTTTAATTTGAAAGCAATCGCGTTAAAAGTAACGAAAGTATTTACAAAAGTCACTGTTTGCGACCGATCGTTTCTATGGGAGCTATATGATATAGTCATCCGATCTTGATCAAATTTGGCACAGTAGTTTATAGGCGAAAGTAACTCTCTAATATTAATATTAATTATCTCTAATATTAATTTCACGATAAAAGCACAGAAAATAACGAAGTTATTGAGAAAAGTCAATGTTCGTGACTTTGGCGTTTGTATGGGGGCTATATGATATAGTGGTCCGATCCAGCTGAATCCGAGATATACAACCCCTGCAGTATATACAAAACTACGTGCAAAATTTCAGCTCTGTAGCTCTTACGGTCTAGGAGGAGCTTGCGTTGATCCAGACGGACGGACATGGGTATTTGAACTCGTCTCGTCGTGCTGATCAAGAATATATATACTTTGTATGGTCGGAGATGCTTCGTTCTATGCGTTACACTCTTCTGACTTAAATTAATATACCCTTTTTGCGTTATTTTTAACGCTGTTATCCCTAAAGTAACTTAAATTTTTAATCATTATTAATGGATCAATTATTCATAAATTAAAGGTTTTAAAATTAAAAGTTTATTAAATTTCATTATCACCCCAATAAAATACTTCAACTTATTATAATAAAAAAAAAAAAACTTTACAATTAAAATAAACAAAGTATAGGGTCTTCTCGTCTTTTAAATAAATTTTAGCTTTTTGACTAAAAAATAAAATTCTATAAAAATTTTAAATGAAACAGTTTATACTTCGTCCAACCATTCATTCCAGCCTTCAATTAAAAGACTAATGATCATGCTACCATTGCACAGTTAGAACACTACGGCTGTTTAAAAACTCAGTGGGCAGGTTAGACTTTTAATTTAATTCAAAAAGACATGTTTTTGTTAAACAGGGGAAAATATTTTTGCAGAATTCTTTATTTAAACTTATCGTTAAAATTTATTTTTACAATACAATATACTAATTATATCATTATGACTTAATTTTAATAATTAAAATCAATTTTTCAATAAATAATTATTAACAATTGCTAATTCTAAGCATATATTTATTAAACTTATTTATTATTTTTAAAAATGTATTTAATCGACAATAGCTTTCTGCTCTCTGACGTGACGGTCGTGTTTTTGCATAGCTCCTGAGTTTTTATTAATATTTATTGTTTTTTCTCAATTTTTAATTGTGCTTAGTTTGTTTACACTTCCGCTGGTGTTGTTCGCTTGACTCCCTTGTGTTTTATTTCCATAATTCGCCAAATTAATCAGTTAAAACAGTTTTTTTCTTTTTCGTGATTAGTGTTTGGTGCATTTACATATTTTTTTTTTCTTTTTCTTTCGTCATTGCTTCTGCAGTTGCTCCCCTCATCGCCCCCATCATACCATCAGTGCTAGTGGCTTTGTTGTTCTCTCTGCTTTGTGCTTGTGCTTAGCTTCTCTCCCGCGTAATCACTTTTGTAAGGCCGCCTCTCAAAGCTCGGCTTATAACTGTTCTTGCACTCTCTGTTGTGCTGTGCACTCTAGCTGTCTCTTTGTTTTATTTGTAATTATTGATTATTTTATCAATAATTATCTTTGTGCTGTGAATTTAATTTTTCTATATATTCTTATATATATATAATTTTTTTGCCTTTCTTTCGGCTTTTCAATGGCTTGTTGTCTACCTAATTGCAAACATTCTGATCGTTTTGATGATCAGTACAGAGCAATATCTTGTTGGCTCTGCGATAATCTTATTCACTTAAAATGTGCTGGCCTCAATGGCCGCGACTACGACAAATTTTCTGGTTCTGTTTCTAAGCCTGAGCTTGGCTTAATGCGCTGGACTTGCCCATCTTGTGCTAGCCAGCAGCTTGATTTTAGCCGTATGTATAGGGATCTTCGTTTAAGGTTTCTTTCTTTAAACAAACTGGCCAAACAGCTGTCAAACGAGTGTGACTCTAGCGTTCAATTATTGTCGCAATTCAAATTTGTTCCACCTTCTGAGAAATTGCACAAGAAATGTACCCTTGAGTTGCCTCGTAAGCAGTCGCCAGCTCTCTCTATTACTTCCTCTCCGATTTTACTTTCGCCTACACCATCTTCTTGTCCCTCTTTATGCTCTTCTTTTCAGATTGAAGTACCCATTACAAGCCCTGGTGTACCTCAATCTATCCCTCACGGGAACTCTGATCAATCACAGGATCATGCCTCCGCCTCCACTAACTGTAGTGCCTCATCGCAAACAATTATTTATTTCTAGGCTTGCTCCAGATACTTCTGAGTCGTCTGTGGCAGCTTACATTGGTAATATTTGCCCTGCTAAGGTTTTAATTCAAAAGTTTAAGTTTTCTAGGCCTCGCGAAATCTCCTCTTTTAAAATTACAGTACCAAATGAGTACTTCTCAGCTATGGTTGACCCTAATTTTTGGCCAGAGGGCCTAGTTGTACACGAGTTTGCGCCCAATAAGCGCTCTCGTCCGTTGCCTGTCCACCTTCCTACTTTATCTTCTGCTTCAAAAAACTAATAACGTCTAGTCTTTGCATTCATTATCAAAATGTAAGAGGACTTCTTACCAAGCTGTCGAACCTTTTCTGTGATATCCAAACCTTTTCGGCTGACATATTAGCTTTCTCTGAAACTTGGCTTAACTCCTCTGTTTTAGATAATGAAATTCTTTTTAATAATTTTATTTCTTATAGGCTTGATCGTGTTGGTCGTCGTGGCGGTGGAGTACTCATTGCTGTAAACTCGAATCTGTCTTCAAGTGTGGTGCCGATTGATCTCCCCTTAGGTGTTGAGTTTATTTGCGTCGAAGTTACATGTTCTAACTTTAGCCTATATATCTCTTGTTCATATATTCCTCCAGCTTCTGATATCATGATCTACGTGCACCATGCTGATGCTTTACGAACTATGTTTGGTCGTCTTAAAGATCGTGATGTTCTTATAGTTTTAGGTGATTTTAACTTGCCTAATATTTCTTGGCTTGTTGATGATAATCTATCTTTCTTAATTCCTTCATCTCAACATGTTTTTCTTGATAGCCTACTTGAATGTCCACTATATCAGTTGAATTCTTTCCTTAACTGTTCTAAAAGAATCCTTGATCTTGTTTTTGTCTCTGATCCCACTGTTAGTGCTGTTTCGCAAACACAGCCACTAGTGAAACCTGAAGATCCTTATCATCCTACCATTGAAGTTACTATTTCTTACAATTCCGTTACTAATTTATTTAAAAACATTTCAAATTCTCGTCGTAGATGTTTTCGTAAAACAAATTTCAATCTTCTTAACAGCCTTATTTTCTCTTTTGATTGGTCGTTTCTATTTGAGTGCTGCGACATAGATTGTGCAGTGAAGTTTTTCTATTCTGCTCTTAATTCTCTAATTGATAAATGCGTTCCTTATGTGAATGTCTCTACCGTCTCCAGCTCGCCAGTCTGGTTCACACGTAGGCTCTCTAATCTTCGCAACATTAAATCGAGATATTTTAAAAGATTTAAAAAAACTGGTTCGCGACTTGACTATGCAAATTATTGTATAGCTAAATCTCAATTTTGTCTTTTAAATACTCAATGCTACAACAATTATCTCGTTCGCTGTAAGGCTGAATTTTATAATAACCCCAAAAGATTTTACAACTTTGTCAATTCCAAAAGACGCTCTAATGTCCTACCTTCCACCTTCAGACTTAACGATCAGTCTGCTAATAATGATTTAGATATTGCAGATCTGTTTGCTAAATTTTTTCAGTCGACATATTCTACTACTGCTTCGGATCCCACACCCTATCCCTTTTCAATCCCACATTTAAATTGTATGTTTTTTCCCAGTATTACTGAAGACTGTATTCTCTCTAGCTTGTCATCTATGAAGTCTTCCTTCGTTCCCGGGCCTGATGATATACCTAGTTGCATCCTTAAAATGTGTTCGATTTCCCTATCTAAGCCTTTAGCTCGGTTATTCTTAAGACTTGTAGATTTCCTGATATTTGGAAGGAGTCATTTATTATTCCGCTTTTTAAAAAGGGTAGCAAATCGGATGTTTCCAACTACCGTGGCATTGCCAAACTTTCGGCAATACCTACACTGTTTGAGAAAATTATTACGTCTTCCCTTCAACATCTATCCAGATCCACTATTTCTCCTTGCCAGCATGGTTTCATGAAAGGTCGTTCGTCGCTTACCAACCTTTTAGAATTGACTACCCTAGTACACCATGGCTTCCGTAAAAAGTGTCAAACTGATGTTATTTATACTGACTTCAGTAAGGCTTTTGATACGGTTGATCATTCTTTGCTTCTCGCGAAACTTAACATCATGGGTTTTTCACCAAAATTATTGGGTTGGTTAAAGTCGTATCTTATTGGCAGAACCCAAAAGGTGTCTTTTCGTTCCTCGATATCTAAAACTGTTCGAGTTACGTCAGGTGTACCCCAAGGCAGTCATCTGGGCCCACTATTATTTACATTGTTTATAAATGATTTGCCTTTGGCCTTGGCTCATTCACGCGTGCTCATGTTTGCGGATGACGTCAAGATTTGTTATTCCTATAATGATCCTTCTTTCCAACAGTACTTGCAATCAGATCTCGATGCGTTCTGTGATTGGTGCCACGTTAATAAATTACACCTTAATGCCTCTAAATGTTCTTTTATGACTTTCAGTCGTTTGTCTCCGCTCCTAGCTCATTACTCTATTAAGTCTGTTCTGTTAGATTGTGTTCCATCATTCAAAGACTTAGGCGTTATGTTTGACCCTAAACTTTCATTTAATGTTCATATTTCTTCAATTGTCAACAGAGCTAGCAGCCTTCTCGGCTTCATTAAACGTTGGGCCAAAGAATTTGATGATCCCTATGTAACAAAGGTTTTATACACTTCGTTAGTTCGCCCTACTCTAGAATATTGCTCACCAGTGTGGAACCCGGAATATGATGTTCACCAGCGTAGTATTGAATCGGTACAGAAGCAATTCCTTAAGTTTGCGCTACGCGGTCTAAATTGGGACCCGGGTCTTCGCCTACCTTCTTATTCTGACAGACTTCTTCTTATTAATCTTCCTTCACTTTATAACCGTAGGCTTGTTTTTGGCATTCTCTTTCTCCATAAACTAGTCAACGGCGAAGTCATTTCTACGAATTTACTAGATACGCTGTATTTTTGTGTTCCCTCACGTCGGACCAGAAACTTTTTTCCTATTCACCTTAGTAGATGTCTGACTAACTACTCTCTTCACGAACCTCTTCGTGTTCTTTGCCAATCTTTTAACAACCTTTCTCACCTTATCTCTCCTCATCTTTCTGTCACTTCTCTTCGCGCTATACTTTTTAATCATCTACAGCGAAACCAATGAAAATATTCTGGACTTGGATTGGCTGCAACTCATCCCTGGCCACATTGGCTGTGAATCGGGGCATAGCTGGCACCTTGTGGAAATAAAACACCTCCACCGGGCTGGGGATGTTTAGTTGTATATAAAGCTAAGCTACCTTCTTCATTTAATTACTATCTGTCTTTAGCTTAAGCTTTTTCGTCGACTGCTGTGTTAGTTGACGTAAATAAATAAATAAATAAATAAATAGCTTATCCCATAAAATATTAAATTTATAAATTCTTTTATTAAAAAATTTTTAAAATAAATTTATAATTTCCAAATTAAATTTATTTCTTGAAAAACTAGATACCGTTGAAAACGAATAACATTTCATTTCTAATATAATATTTAAAATAGTTTTATCACATTAACTTTTATATTATGTTAACCCTTTTAAAATCGAGAATATTTATTAATATTTTTTATTTAATAAACGCTAATACACAAGGTACAATAAATTAAATTTTCTTTTATAATAAAATTTTTTTAGTTATTTCATTTTTCTTTTACAATACTATTAAACTATTATTAAAATTATTTTTTCTTTAAACAATACTAAAACTTTGGACTAAAATCTTTTCAAAGTAAATGAAATAATTTACTTAATAAGCTTTAAATTATCATTCTAGATACACTTTCCAGTACATCTACTATGTTACGACATATCTTACCTTTATAGTTAGAGCGACGAGCGATATGTACATATTTTAGAGCTATTGTAAGATTCCAATTATTTACAAAGTCTGTTAAATGCTCATGTATATACCGAAACCGGTATTGTAGTATCGATTGTGAGTAATAAGTATCGATTGTTAGTAATAAGTATCGATTGTTAGTAATAAGTACCGCTGCTGGTGCACCCACTGCTGTGACTACCGCTCCAGTACCGACGGCCACAGGAGCCGCCGCTGCTGCGCCTGCCGCTGCAGTACCGAGAGCCGCTGTGCCAACTTCCGCCACACTCGCCCCTGCTGGGCCAACTGCTGACATGCTCGCCCCCGCCGGGCCAACTGCTGCTATACTCGCCCCTGCCGGGCCAACTGCTGACATGCTCGCCTCCGCCGGGCCAACTGCTGCTATACGAGCCCCTGCTGGGCTAACTGATGCCACCTCCGCCCCTGCTGGGCTAACCGCTGCGACACTCGCCCCTGCCGGGCCAACTGCTGACATGCTCGCCCCTGCCGGGCCCGCCGCTGCTGGGCCAACCGCCGCCATACGAGCCCCTGCTGGGCTAACTGATGCCACATTCGCCCCTGCTGGGCCAACCGCTGCGACACTCGCCCCTGCCGGGCCAACTGCTGACATGCTCGCCCCTGCCGGGCCCGCCGCTGCTGGGCCAACCGCCGCCATACGAGCCCCTGCTGGGCTAACTGATGCCACCTCCGCCCCTGCTGGGCCAACCGCTGCCACACTCGCCCCTGCTGGGCCCGCTGCTGCCGTCATACTCGCCCCTGCTGGGCCAACCGCTGCCACACTCGCCCCTGCCGCCCCCGCTGCGGCTATATTCGCCCCCCGCTGTAACCGCTGCCGCCGCTGCACCCGCTGCCACTGCTGTGCCCGCTGCCGCTGCTGTGCCCGCCGCCTCTGCACCCGCCGCCACTGCTGTGCCCACCACCGCTGCCGCTGCTGTGGCCGCCGCCTCTGCACCCGCTGCCACTGCTGTGCCCGCTGCCGCTGCTGTGCCCGCCGCCTTTGCACCCGCTGCCACTGCTGTGCCCGCTGCCGCTGCTGTGCCCGCTGCCCGCCGCCTCTGCACCCGCTGCCACTGCTGTGCCCGCTGCCGCTGCTGTGCCCACCACCGCTGCCGCTGCTGTGCCCGCCGACCCTGCACCCGCTGCCACTGCTGTGCCCGCTGCCGCTGCTGTGCCCACCACCGCTGCCGCTGCTGTGCCCGCCGCCTCTGCACCCGCTGCCACTGCTGTGCCCGCTGCCGCTGCTGTGCCCACCACCGCTGCCGCTGCTGTGCCCGCCGCCTCTGCACCCGCTGCCGCCGCTGCTGTGCCCACCACCGCTGCCACTGCTGTGCCCGCCGCCTCTGCACCCGCTGCCACTGCTGTGCCCGCTGCCGCTGCTGTGCCCGCTGCCTCTGCACCCGCTGCCGCCGCTGCACCCGCTGCCACTGCTGTGCCCGCTGCCGCTGCTGTGCCCGCCGCCTCTGCGCCCGCTGCCACTGTTGTACCAGCCGCCGCTGCCGCCTCTGCACCCGCTGCCGCCGCTGCTGTTCCCGCCGCCGCTGCCGCCTCTGCGCCCGCTGCCACTGCTGTGCCCGCCGCCGCTGCCACATCCACTGTGCCTGCGGATGCTGTGCCCTCCGACTATGTGTCTGCCATGCGGGCTGCGGCCTCGCTCGCCGCCCCCGCCACTGGTCCCGACGCGGACCCATGGGAGGAGATGCCCGCTTTAGTGCCCTCCGTATCGACTGCCGCGGCCGCCATCACACCGGCCACATCCGCCTCCCCCAGCCTGGATGAGCAACTGGGGACGCTGCAGAAACAACATGAGTTGCTACAGCTACAGCATCAAATCCTCAAACTGCAGCAGGGGATTGACGAATTCCAAGCACCGAGACAGCAAGTCAGCGACGTGAGTGTCATTGAGAGCATGGTGGCTCGATTTTCAGCGGATACCGCATACGATGTGAAGAAATGGCTGAACGATATGGAAGACGCATTTGAAATTCTGCAGTTGAATGACCGCCTACGGTTGGTCGCATGCCGTCGTATGCTG
The DNA here is from genome assembly GCF_018151085.1 of Drosophila tropicalis. Lineage (NCBI taxonomy): Eukaryota > Metazoa > Arthropoda > Insecta > Diptera > Drosophilidae > Drosophila > Drosophila tropicalis. The sequence continues at coordinate 1,517,709 of NW_027173482.1, forward strand.
GAAGGTACGGCGGCGGTGCTGCTACGCACGGTATCGGTGCACAGCTACGAAGAATTGAAGGCAATCCTCTTGCGAGAATTTGGACGCTCGTGTAGCATCGAGGAAGTGTACCACGCTCTGCGTGGCCGGCGCATCAGGGCAGGCGAGGGATGTTTAAGATTCGCAATCGAGATGCAGGAGATTGCCATGAATTCTCCGATTCCGGAGAACGAGCTGGTCGACCTGATCATTGATGGATTGCGGGACAATTCTACTCGAGTCGGCATGCTGTACTCAGCTCGGACAATGGCTGAACTGAAGCCCCTACTGGAACGCTACGAGCGCCTCCGTATGCAGGCCGCTGCCTCCAGACAAAGCAATAGTGTGAAGGCGCAGTCAACAACAACTGCCGTGGCGCCTGGAAATAAATCGTCAGGCACCGTCACGAGTGAGACCAGATGCTTCAACTGCTCAGGATGGGGGGCATTACAAGAGTCAATGCCCGAAACCAATGAGACCTCCGAATTCATGTTTCAAGTGTGGCATAGTGGGCCACAGCTACAAAAACTGCCCGTCTCGAATTGGAAATGCCACCAATATCACTGCTGCCGCCGCCGCTGATGAAGCGGGAAATCGACTAGACCATTTACAACTGGTGAGTGTTGCTTTTGTTTGTGATGGGAGATTTATAGATATGTTTGCTCTCCTTGATTCGGGCAGTCCAAAGAGTTTTATCCGTCAATCTGAAGTCCCCTCCAACTGCCGTCTTAGCCCCCGTACATTGAACTGCCGTGGTTTAGGAAATAGCCAACTTCTGTCCTTAGGCCAAGTCCAGTGTAGGGTTCGCCTCCGCAACACACATACAATACATACGTTTGAAGTCCTGACGAACCAAGCAACCGAACTGCCGATGATTATAGGTAGAGATCTTCTGTATAAAATTAATATTAGACTCTGTAAACTGAAGGAACTGAAATATGAAAAAGAATCGTTGATACTCATGAATAAACCGACTGAATGTATAAATCCAAATCTTACTGCTGTTCTGACGTCCTTTGACATATTTATGAAAGAGAGAGTGATACTGCCGTATGATAGGAATGAGATTGTATCTGCCGAATTGTTGTCTGATTCTCTCCTTCCGAAAACTTCTGCTGTATCTTCGGAAACATTGAACGATGCACTTATGGCGATAAATGCCATTGAGCTCCCTGCTGTCAGTGAATTAGACTTTGATATAGAGCCCGCGTTACGGGAAGAGCAAACCGCAGCCCTTAAGTCTATTATTTCCACGTCGTATGTACAAGTTGATCCAGATTTAATCAAGCCCATGAACTATGAGATGAAAATAGAATTGACTAGCCAAACTCCGATTTTCTGCCGCCCCCGCCGTCTGTCGCACCACGAACGCATCGAGGTGCGTGAGATTTGTGACGATCTCTTGAAAGCTGGCATTATCCGCCACAGTAGTTCCCCTTACGCTGCCGCGATTGTCCCTGTACGCAAAAAGGACAACACCCTAAGAAAGTGTGTAGATTACCGCCCGTTGAACAAAATTACAGTTCGAGATCATTTTCCGATTCCTCTGTTAGATGATTGCATTGAACATCTGGGTGGCAAATCATTCTTCACTATCTTGGACTTGAAGAACGGTTTCAACCATGTGAAAATGCACCCAGACTCAATCAAATATACTGCCTTTGTAACCCCTGATGGCCAGTTTGAATATGTACGCATGCCCTTCGGACTTTGTAATGGCCCTTCCGTGTTTGCTAGATTCGTTTATTTTGTCCTTAAGGAATTTATAAACCGAGGTCAACTGGTGATATATATGGACGACATTCTAGTCGCGTCGCATGACTTTGAAACCCACCTTGAGATTCTGAAGGAAATATTGTATGTGTTAAGAGTGAACGGGCTAGGGAACTAGAGTACTTGGGCTACTTAGCCAATTCCGCCGGTATCACGCCTAAACCAGCTCATATTCAGGCGATACGGGATTTGCCCATTCCAAGGGATAGCAAGGAATTAGAGCGTTGCCTAGGCCTATTCTCATACTTCCGATTTGTATCAGGTTTCGCTAAGATTGCGTGTCCGCTGTCCCGATTGTTAAGAAAAGATACCCCTTATGTCTTCTCCGATGAATGACTTGAAGCTTTCCGAATTCCAATATTTTCCTTGCTGTGCCCAGAAGACAGATAGGCCTATACGATGAGGCTTCGCCGGGGGGCTTGCCGGGTATTGGTAGGAGTACCAGATTCTGTCTTTTCCATCTGGATGGAAAGGTTCCTTCTCTCAGGCATGCATTGTACATTTTTATGAACACATCAGGGTGCAGATTAACTGCCAGCCTTAAAGCTCTGTTCGGGATGCCGTCGGGGCCAGGAGCTTTCTTATTATTTAAGTTTTTGACGATTTCCAACAGTTCTGTTTTCGTGCACGCTGTTATTTCTATCTCACTGCTTCGAGTTGCCAGTGGTAGCTGGACCTGTTTTTGTGGGAAAAGTGAGCTGACGATTTGATTCAGGCTCGCTGCATCAGATGGTATTGATGTTTTCCCGACATCAACGCGTTTGATCACGGTCTGGTATGCCTTTCCCCAGGGATCGTGCTCGGGAGAATCGCAAAGACGCAGGAAGCATTCTCTTTTGCTATTTTTAATTGCATGCTTTAGTTCCAGCCGTTTGCTATGGTATTCAAGCCTTAGAGACTCAAAACTTTCTGTACCTCTTGAACGCTGAAAAAGTCGCCGCGCACGGAAACACGCTTGTCTGGTTGCCGCTATATTGTCGCACCACCAATGTACAGCCGCAGAAGGGCGTTTAAAAAATTTTCGACGTGACATGCTAACGTTGCAGGCTGTCTCAATGCTATGCATAATACTGTTCGCCAGGTTTTCTGGACTGTTTTCACTTGTGTTGAACAGCAGGTTTCCACAGAAAGCAGGAATGCTCAAAGTATCCACTCTGAATGCTCCTTCGCTAACAGTAGTATGGTGAGGAGGTGTACTACGGCCAATGGAGAACAATATTACCTCATGATCGCTTGCGGAGTAAATGTCGCATAATTTCCAGTTGAAAAATCGCACCAGTGGATCGCTTACAAACGTCAAGTCTATTATTGATCCCATACCTGCTCTGTTGAAGGTTTTCTTGGACCCTGTGCAAACGGCCTCTTCTGTCTATATGACTACTGCCCCATTCCGTGGCCCATGCATTAAAATCGCCGCCAATTATAACTGGGGTGCGGCCCCTTGCATCGTCCACTAGTTCGTCAATGACCTCTCCAAATCTAGTGATGGATAAGATTGGGGGTAGGTAGCAGCTATATACCCAGTAGCTACGCAGATCTGCGCTCTGACGATCGCACATTAACCAGAGGTGCATGGAGTGCACTGCAGGTCCAAATAGAAGCCTTGTTGGTCGAGTCTGAGACCCAGCCTCCAATACTTTCCATTCTGTATGGTTCGCTGAGAATTGCAATATCTGCCAATACTTCGCGGATTGTTTGGTGCAAAAGATCTTGAGCCGCAATGCTATGGTTTAAGTTCAGCTGTATCACTTTTATTTTAGGCGTCATCTTAATTTTTCCCGGTCCGCCTCAACTGAGGGCATAGCCGACTACCAGCTCTGAGGCCTATTTTGACCCTGTCTACGCCTGCTTCAATACAAAGGAAGCAAGTTTCTGACCCATCGCATTTTGCAGCCTTATGGCCTGGCTGTCCACATTTGAGGCAGCAGTTCGACCTATCGGTTTGGCTTCTGCATCATGCCTCGGGAATCGCTTTGGGCGTTGCCTAATCCCAGCTGAAGCCCATCTTTAGCAGTACGCTTGAGTCTGCTTACATGGCTGCGGACATGGTCCAGCTTCTCATCCGCTCGCCGGGTAACCAATGCCAGAACATCGCTATAGCTAACTCCAGAGCTCGGCTCGATCAGCAGGGCGTCTGGTTTTGCCCTTCGGGGCTTGGCCTCCTTTACGCGGGTCTTACGTTTTGGGCCTACTTCTTGCCAGCCTTGGCTAGACTCACTATTGCTGGTACGGATTGAGATTTGACCTTCATCTTCCCTCTAATCACTTTTTTGCACCGAAAAGGCTGGCAACATCCAATGCCTCTGTTGCCGCTGCAATTGTGGTATACTGTGGTATACACTTTCTGCATCCGTTTGCTGATCTCTACTTGCACCCTGCGGCGGGACTAAACCTGGACTTGCTGTCTCCTCTGGTGCGACGCCCTTGCCCTGGAAAAGCGGTATCAGATCTGCATGCAGTTTCTGAAGTTTCGCCACGTTTTCCCTAAGTGGGTTCGTAATCGAACGATTACGCCCATTTTTACATTTTACCGTCATCATTGAGATGGACTCTAGCACGAGTCCCATTTCATCTAGCTCTCTGCATACTGGATGCACTTTTACTCTTTTTAACGGAACACTCCTCGATTCAGGGCTACTAGCAGGACTCGGTGTGCCTCTTGCTCTTTTTGGGGTGTCCGATGGTTGAGTTTTCGACTAGTCACGGACTTGGTTCGCCATTATATTGGAACTGGCGGCCATCAGTGTGCCGGCAGGATTAAGCTATAGGTTTGCTCCTTTTTTTTGGCTCTCTACTTCATGTTGGCTGACTCCCTGCTGTGGCGGAGACCGCTGCAGCATCGGTCGTCGCACGAACGCCGATTCGTTCAGCTTCCAGTATGCCTTGGTCTACGTACGCAAGTCCCCCGGTGGCCAAGAATTTCCTCCTGACGACGGCTGGGAGATATACCGCCCCGACTCCGTGGCCTAAATCCAAGCTAGAATAGAACTAAAAGCGCTGACCAGTAGACCAAGGTTACTTTGGCAAAAGTGGGACCAAAAAACAAGAAGGAAAACAAATATAGGTGTAACACCGGATTTGAACCTATACCTCTACCGATCCTTTGGGCTTGGCCTCTTACCGCTCCGCCAGAGGCGGATTCGCGCCGGCTTGACACAGACTGTATTCAATGCAGAAAATTTGGTGCAGACTCAATTTAAATTTAAATGTATATCAATTTATTAAATTAAAATAAAAAAAATATATATATTTAAATTTATTGAGCCAACAGGGGGATTTTAGCAAATTCCTTCGCCGGGATTTGAACCAGGGAATTCGGCTTAAGCAGCTGAGGTGCTACCCCCGGCGCCACGGGGTGCTGGAACCAGGTGGCGGCTAGAACTTTGTTTGCAGGTGCCCTTACAGTTTCCGTGTTATGGTGCACAAGGGCAATATTATGCTGGAGAAAAGCTCGGCTTACCTCTCGGCTGGTAGGGATCTAGGCTACAAGTTAACAGTTAACATGCGGGGCCCTATGTTGTTTGGGTGGTCCGGCAGGTCTGCTAATCAGCTGATGGAGGAATGTGGAGAGATGCTAACAAGAGTAGCTACGTTCACCTCACCCTCACAGATGCAGGAGGTAAGGGGCAACCCCGCTACGCCCGAATTGGTCACCAAACCACTGGTGCTCCAAAAAACCAAAAGCACAACTAGCACCTTGCTGGAACACAATTGCTATATCACTATCACTATCAAACAGGGAAAATACAGGAGACTCTCTCGGCGCAGTTTTGGGATATAGTTAAGTCCTCTTAAATACGATTTTTATTTAAATTACGGAGCTATAACAAAACGCGACCGCACTGGAGAATTTCACTTTTTGTGTGAAATGCACCTAGAATGTATGGGAGTGTGTGTGTGGTCAAGGGTTAGTATTACTTAGATCGAGGGAGGGTATTTTACCCGATACTCGTTCAGGTGTTTCTGGTAGAGTGTGCTGATCGAGTCCCTTTGTAATGTGAGAGGCCAGGGTGCGGGGCATGGTATGGTTTGTAAGGGGAAAGGCTTCCCAGCGGTGCTTGTTGTGTGAGAGGAGGAAAAAGAGGCCTCGTGTGAGGATGGGTGTGCTAACTTATGTATATGTATATATTGAAAAAATTAATTATATAATAATATTTTAATATTATTTTTACAAAAATACTAAAATGTATTATTTAACTAAAAACAATTAATATTTTAATGAAGAAAAAATTGAAAAAAAGAGGAAATATATATATATAAAAAAAATCGAACTAAGCCGGCTCGAGGTCAATCTTACAAAAGAAGATTATTTCAAAGGTAACACACAAAAAGGTGAGCGGTTGTCTATATAGCTACTTCAAGAACTACCAAATTCTATCATCAGCAGACTTTGCTAAAGAACTCCAGAATTGCCATACCATGTCTTCAACGCTAAAACTAGTTGGGAATTACATTGCCAACTAAATGAAGCGAAAAAAGCTGGCGAAGCCTACAATCCCGAAGACCACCTTTTGTGCTTACCCTTAGGCGCTATGAAATATTAGTGTAAGAGCTTCGCCCTTAACAAACTAAATTCACGACCTGTTATTTTATACACGGTATATTGTACCATATAGAAAAAGGGTTTTTTTGGAATAAAATTCCAAAGTAACGGCGTGCCTTCCGTTAGTGTTATCTGGTTAGAGATTACGACCTATTGAAATTTAAATCGAACTTAGCCGGCTCACGACGATTATTTTGCTTTCCAGTCTACCAGACGAATTCGACAATTTCGTTGTCGCCATAGAGACGCGCGACAGTTTACCGTGTTTCGACATGTTATGCATGAAGCTGAGAGAGGAAGAAGAACGCAAAAGAGAGAGCGAAAAACCGATCGAGAGTGCAAAAGCATTTACAGTGGTGGAAAGGCAATCGATGCAGAGAGACAATAGGAAGAAAAAGCAAAAAATTTGAAATTATTTTGCATGTGGCAAAGGCCATTTTAAAGCAAATTGTCCCAGTGTAAGCGGTCGGAAGGTTGCATCGAACCCGAATAAGAAAGTACACTCATCGTTAAGTTTGCTGAACGCGTTGGACGCAACATGTTTTGAACGATCGAACTGGTGTCTGGACAGTGGCGCCACCAGCCATATGTGTTGCGACACAGATTTGTTTTCAAAATTTAAGAAACATTCGGAGAAAATTGTTTTGGCTGATAATACCTTTCTTCAGGCTAAAGGAAAGGGCGAGGTAAAGCTGAATACCGATTTACGTATACTTACATTAAAGAATGTATTGTATGTACCCAAAATGAGAAGTAATTTCGTATTGGTGAGCAAAGCAGTTGATCATGGAAGCATCGTTGAATTTGGACAAAAGTATGCACGAGTGATCCAAAAGGGCGAATGCATTATGAAAGCGAACAAAGTTGGCCGTTTGTATATTTTTGGAACAGCACCGAGCGAATGCTATGCCATTGAACAGTCTTAGAAGATTTGGGGCATAAAAGCTACGGACATCTCAACTATGGCAGTTTGGGTGAAATTTCACGGAAGGACTTGGCTCGTGGCATGGGAAAGTTTGACTCTATGTCGTTGGAACCCTGCAAGATCTGCATGGTAAGCAAGCTCACAGTACTGCCATTTCCTGATTCGACCAAGAATAGAGCTAGGGAAATCTTGGAGCTGGTGCGTTCAGATGTTTGCGGTCCCTTTGATATAAAAAGCCTTGGAGGCAGCAGATACTTTCTGACATTTATCGATGACAGGTCACGTCGTATATTTGTATATTTTCTGAAGGGAAAGGATGAAGTATTTGGAAAGTTTGTGGACTTTAAAAACATGGCAGAGCGGCAAACTGAACTGAAAGAAGAACTGTCGTCTTCGGAGGGACAATGGTCGCGAGTACGTCAATAAATCGTTTGACGAGTTTTTCAAGGGCAATATAATATTGTGGCAGCTCACGGTACCATATACACCGCAGAAGAACGGTGTAGCAGAGAGAGTTAACAGAACTCTAGTGGAGATGTCAAGATGCTTGCTCATCCAGTCGGGTCTACATCAATCTCTTTGGGCTGAGGCAGTTTATACAGCTACTTATCTGCGGAATAGGTCACCAACTCGAGCCCTGGTTAACATGACTCCAATGGAAGCATGGAATGGTAAGAAACCATCAATAAGTCATTTAAAAGTTTTTGGGTCCATTGCAGTGGCACTGGAAAAAGGACATCATAAGGGCAAGTTTGAATCAAAGGGCAAAGAATACCGAATGGTTGGTTATTCTCGAAATGCGAAAGGGTATCGTTTGTATGACGCCGAAAACAGGCAAGTCGTTGAGAAGCGAGACGTTTTGTTCGACGAGCGTTTTGTCAATAATGATTCGAATGGTAATATTGTCAAATTTGATTTCCCGTACATGGAAGATCAGGATTAAGGACCTGTTGATGCAGCAGATCACTTGAGCAGTACAGATGAGTCTGATACAGAGGTCAGCGAGAAGGGCAGCAGTAGCAAAGATTTCGACATGGCAGTTGAACATGAAATGGCAGAACCTGTGGTTGAACAACGTGTTGGACCCGGCAGGCCGAAGCTGATTCGAACTGGAAGGCCTGGCAGACCAAAAAAGCAGTTCAACATTTTAAGCGCATTGATTACAAGTGAGGTGAACATTCCAGAGACCTATGATGAGGCGCTTAGTAGTCCGTTTGCTTCGGAGAGGCGTGAGGCTATGCAAAAGGAGTATGACTCCTTGATATCAAATCACACTTGGCAGCTTAGTACGTTACCGGAAGGGTATAAACCTGTTGGCTGCAAGTGGGTCTACAGTGTAAACCGTGATGCGAAGGGAGAATTCGAGCGTTTTAAGGCTAGACTAGTAGCAAAAGGATGTTCACAGCGCTATGGAGTGAACTACAATGAAACATACTCGCCTGTATGTCGCTTGGAGAGTGTTCGTTTCATCTTGGCCCTAGCAGCGCAGTTAAAATTGTATCTACACCAGATGGATGTATGCACGGCTTACTTAAACAGTGATTTGGGAGATACCGTATACATGAGGCAGCCCGAAGGATACGCAACTGAAGACAAAAGCAAGGTACTTCTGTTGAAAAAGGCGTTATATGGACTCAAACAGTCTAGACGGGAGTGGAACTCCAAACTCGATAGTGTTTTGCGAGCTAATGGTTTCATACCTTGCGACAATGAATCATGTCTATACAAACAGCAAGCAAAATGTAATCTATCACTAACCCTTGTCTATGTAGACGATCTTCTCATAGGATGCCAGGAGAAATCGGATGTCGACAGGATTAAGTCAGCTATTACGGCAGCGTTTGACTGTGTTGACAAGGGACCTGTGCGTCTGTTCCTTGGCATGGAGGTTCACCGTGATGGCGAACTTTGCGAAATATCATTGGGTCATTCACAGTACATCAAGGATCTACTGGAGCGCTATGGCTACGCTCAGTGCAGACCAGCTACAACACCGTTGGAAGCAGGATATCAGGTATCCTGCGATAAAATGGAGTGTAAAAGGGTTGACCACATATACTCCACTCAGTATCGAAATCGGCGCAACGGAACAAGGACCCTCATAATGGACACCTTGCAGCCATAAAGCATGTTTTACGATATCTGGCTTCGACAGTTGGCTTCAGGATTCATTACAAGCAATCAGAAGCGGCATTCACTGGTTTCGTGGACGCAGACTGGGGAGGCGATAAGATTGATCGAAAGTCTTATAAAGGATATGTATATTTTCTGAGTACATGGCATTATCTACGGCGTGCAAAGAAGCCATTGCATTGCGTCGATTAATCATCGAGATTGGTTGCGGAGAAGAAGATATATCTACCGTTCTGTATGGCGATAACCTCAGCGCGCAGCAATTGGCTAAGAACCCGGTACACCATTCAAGGACGAAGCATGTGGACATTAGATATCATTTTGTTAGACAGGTAGTTAATGATGGCCAGATTATTTTAAAGTATAAGTCTACTAATGAAATGATAGCTGATATCCTAACCAAGAATCTTTCGAAGAAGAAGCATGTAGAGTTTACGAATTTGTTAAGTATAAGATAAATTTGTGGACATACTTGTATTGAGGAAGGGTTTTGAAATAATTCTCTCTCAAATCAATGCATGCATGATCACACATATATGAATATATATATGTAACTTTGTATACTCTCTCACGAGATGCGTTAAAGAGAACAATGACTCGATGAGAGACAAATAGAAGTTAGTCGCGAATAAACTGCACAACCAACCACACGTATTCTGTTTTATTATAACAATACCTTTAAATTTATCAATTTTAAAAAGAGACAAGTATGTTGTGATTATATTTAAATAGTTTAAAAAAAATAATATAAATAATAATCAAGATATTCGTTTAATAGGGGGTTTGAGAATTCATATACCTTTAACTTCAATATGTTTTAATGTATCTAATTTAGCTTTGTGTGGGATGCCTTTTTTGGCAAGATTTTATTCAAAGGATATAATTTTAGAAATAGTTTTAATTAGTAATATTAAAATATTTTAATTTTTTTTATACTATATTTCTACTAGATTAACAGTAAGTTACTCTTTTTGATTGGTTTATTATTCTATGACAGGAGATTTAAATTGTGGAAGATTAAATGATGAGGGTTGAATTATATTACGAGGTATAATAGGATTGTTAATTATAAGAATTGTAGGGGGTAGAATATTAAATTGATTAATTTTTCCTTACCCCTATATAATTTGTTTGCCAATTTATATAAAATTATTAACATTGTTTGTTTGTATTTTTGGGGGCTTATTTGGTTATTTAATTTCTATAAGAAAGTTATATAGATTAAACAAATCTTTTTTATGTTATAAAATTTCAAGTTTTTTAGGTTCAATATGATTTATACCTTACATTAGAACTTACGGAATTATTTTTTATCCTTTAAATTATGGTCAAATTGTAGTTAAACGTTTTGATCAGGGTTGATCAGAATAGTTTGGAGGTCAACATTTGTATCAAAAATTAGCTAATTATTCTCAAATTTTATTTGTTATACAAGTTAACACCATGAACCCTGCCCACAAACATCAGGCCACTCTGCCCCTTACACAACCTGCCCCTCACACAAACTGCTGGCTCAACATGGATTGCTGGCTCAGCAGAAAGGATGGGAAAGCAGAAATACCAACCGCTTGCGCAAGAGCCAAAGCGGTGACACCGGATGCGCGTGCGACCGTTGGACGGTCATTCGCGCTGCGTCAGCAACTCAGGGCCAGCTAGGTAGCTTTGGCGCTTCTGGGCGGCAGGGTTAAGAATTATTCTGGTTGCAACCAGCAAAAGAACAAGAACTATTAATCAATTTGCTCCAACATAAAATACCAATAACTTACTATTGAAACTCTTTATACTAAGTACTGAATAAAAAGAAATTGTAATGTTTTCTAATTGTCCAGGATTCTTATTTGGGTAAATAACATTTGTAATAAATCCTTACGAAAACGTAAGGTAGCTTTCGCATAGCAATGCGAAAGTTAACTGGCGCCCGAGCAAGGACCGTCTCAAAAAAACCGATCGCGAGTGCATAACCGAGTGCCTGTGGAAACACTAAAGAATAATATAAAACAAAAGTGAAAAAATTATGAAAGAATAAAACAAAGCCTCTGGCAGCCGCCTGACAAAACGAAGCTGTAGTGTAATTTTTTTAAGTTAAAGTGAGTGAAAACTGAATGGCCTCAAAAATATTAAGTGGATGGCTACCGCCTGATAAGCGGGGGCCCGGGGTTCAAAACCCCGTTGAGGGATAACTATTCATTAAGTAACTCAACTCAGTTACCAGTGGTTGTCAGTGCGGCTTGCCCGAGGGGCACCCGGTTTGTGCGAGTGATCGGTGTATGAGGCGGTCTTTTTTTTTAGGAGAAAAACAAAAGAGATACAAACAAGAAAATAAAAAAAAGAGAAAAAAAAAACCAATTAAAAGTGAAAGGAGAAGCTGTTATCCACACACTCAAACCACTGCGGCAACTATTGGTTGCAGAATGTTAAGAATTTAAGCAAACAAACAAATAAAACTATGTGAATAAAATAGTTTTAAGAAAATGCTTTGTCGCGATAAGTGAGTATTGGCCGCTGGCTGTGTCTTCCACCGAAAGTGTCCCCTTCAAACGGAGACGTGGAGCCACTCCTACCTAAGTAGGCCCGTAAATGGGCTAAAAGGGAAAAATGGAGCCTCCCCTTACTGACAAAGGGGGACACAGCAACAGGCAGCTCACGCGCGCAACAAAAAATAAAATGAAATAATACTTGCTCAGCAATAAAAAAAGAGAATGAGAACGAAAAGAAACAAAAGAAAAAATGAACTCGAAAATTAAGTACCAATAAATAACGAACAAAACAACTAGCAATGCCGAAAAGAAAAAATGCAAACTAAAGCAAATTCAAGAATTTTTTTTTTAATGCTGAGCCGAGTATATTAGACTTATTAAAAAAAAAAAAAAAGAAAAACAACAAAATCCCTACATTGTACTAATTATTTTAAATTTCGTTAACAGAAAAACGCTGACCCTGTAAGGAGGGATTACCACACAAACCACACCATCATTTCAATAAAAACGATACTAACAACAATAGCCCAGGTGAATGAAGAGTGCTCAAATTTAATAAAAACCTAAACTCATTCAGTACAATTATTCTATCAGAAAAATCTATTCCTTCTTTTTAAAAAGAAAAATAAAATAAAGAAAAAATAAAAAGAGGAAAATTTTGTGTCATTTTTATTGCTTGTAATTGTTTTACTTGTAAATATTTTATGAACCAACCAACAAATTAAAAAAGTTAATTTGAAAGATATCACACTATTCCATCCTATTCTATCGTATTGAATTACAATTTTTTTTTTCTCTTAAAAATGGACGAGATGAAAGAGGCCATTTCCACCCTACTCGCTCAGGTAGCCTCCCTTACGGAGGAGCTAAAAAAGCAAAAAGAAAAGGTGTTGATTTTAGAAGGGAAGAACTCAGAACCGGTAGTCGTAGCGGACAAGCCGCTATCCAAAGCCCTAACCGAATTTGACCTAAGGCAGATAGCAACTTTACCAGATTGCGTCAAGGAAATAAGGCCCTTTACGGGAGAAGCTGCCCAGTATCCAACCTGGATCAGGCAAGCTGAATCCATAGTTCGGGATCATGAGGTAGCACAAAGTATGTTTGGCGTTGAAGTCACCTGCGATAAGTAATCTGTTGCTGAATGTTATTAGGCCTTGCGAAAACATATCCGTGTCACTGCATGTTGCAGAGGAATGTAGCAGGAGGCAAATGTCAGGAGGCCAGGGGGGAGTATATACCCCTCTGGCGTTACCACTCGGGTGATTCGCCTGAAGCAAGTCGTATCCCTCTTTAACAACCAAAAATCAAGTTGGTGTCTTGGAACGTCAATGCCTTCTGCAAAAGCTGGGCAGAAATCGAATTATCTGTCAAACGCAATCCCATCGACATCATACTCTTTATTCTCTTGGAAAAAAATTTAAAATTTCTAATTGAATTTATAATTATTTTTCATTCTTTTCTTTAAACAAATTGCCCTTACTAAAGGCTCTTTCTGATTCAACCGACGTTTCGGGGATGCATAAATATTTATACAGTAAGGTCCGCATTAGGGGAAAATCGGTTTGGTTCATTTACAATTAAATGAAATATAAAAAGGTAATTTTTGTTTGATTAGAAAAAAAAAAGTTTTTAAGTTTTCAATCCATAATAAGAGATCTGTTTCCCGAGTGGCAGTGGTTCCCTCCAGATATTGCCTCTTAATTATGATTGATTCACATCCCGCATTTTGTTCTCTATCAATGACTCAATTATCCAAGATTCAATAAATGGACCCGAATTTCTGGTGCATTCTATTTTATTATCAGAAATATTCGGTTCTTGACCGGTCATTTCAATTAAAAGATTTCCAAATAATATTACTGCTTTTTCAGCATTTGATATAAGCTGAAATCGGGACTAATGTTGTTAACATTCTGGTAACTGAGCGCTGCTCATACACAGATAGGCGTTTTTTAATTAACTCCAATATTGCTGATTGTATGCTTTTACCGTGAATGCTTATAAACGAACACTCAAACATTGTTAAAAAAGGACAATACTTTGCAATATCCTTTAATATATTAATTTTTTCAGCTGTAAACGGCAGACGTGCATTTTTGGTCGACAACTTATATTGGCTCAACCAGCTGGTCCACTTGTTTGAGTTTTTTGCAACAGCAATCCCGACCGTATAAAGTATATATATTCTTGAAGAGCACGACCAGACGAGTTCATATACCCATCAGTCCATCAGTTGGTCCGTCCGTCTGGATCAGGGCAAACTCCTTCCAGTTACTAAGAGCGACTTTGCTTTCTTCGACTTCGGTTTTTTGTTTAGCTATTACACCCATAAACGACGTTGCCAAATTTAATCAAGATCGGATGACTCTGTCATATAGCTTCTACAGGAACGATCGATCGAAAACATGAATGAATTACGTCGTAACTTTTGACGTTATTGCTTTAAAATAAAACATTTGTCAATTAAACATAAATGTATATTTTCTGGCTGGCGGACCGATATCATGGAAATCGGAGAAGCAGCGGAGTGTTGCTCTTAGCAGCACCGAAGCAGAGTACATGGCGTATTCAATAGCGTGCAAAGAAGCCATTGTATTGCGTCGATTAATCATCGAGATTGGTTGCGGAGTGGAAGATACATCTACCGTTTTGTATGGCGATAACCTCAGCGCGCAGCAATTGGCTAAGAACCCGGTACACCATACAAGGACGAAGCACGTGGACATTAGATATCATTTTGTTAGACAGGTAGTTAATGATGGTCAGATTATTTTAAAGTATAAGTCTACTAATGAAATGATAGCTGATATCCTAACCAAGAATCTTTCGAAGAAGAAGCATGTAGAGTTTACGAATTTGTTAAGTATAAGATAAATTTGTGGACATACTTGTATTGAGGAAGGGTTTTGAAATAATTCTCTCTCAAATCAATGCATGCATGATCACACACATATGTATACTCTCTCTCGATCGTAAAAGAGAGCAACGACTCGATGAGAGACAGAAGTTAGTCGCGAATAAACTGCACAACCGACCACACGCGTTCTGATTTTCTTATTTTTTATAACAATACCTTTGATAATGAATTGCCTGATAAAAAGGATTACCTTGATAGGGTTTACTTTTATTAATTGATTTTATTGTTTTTTTTTTTTTTTTGAAAGGGTTTATACCTAATAGAATTAAACTATTTCTAAAAGTTTCAAAAACTTTTGTGCATCATACACCAAAGTATAAAAGGATAAGCTAATTAAGCTATCCATACCCCATTTATAAAGGTTATAATCCTTTTCTTTTTAATTTTTAATAATTCTTCAAAAATTTTATTTATCTCAATTATAATTATTGGAACATTAATTACAGTGGCTTCTAAATCTTGGTTAGGATCTTGAATAGGTAAGAGATAGTAATAATTTAGTATCTACTGAAGCTTCTTTAAAGTTTTTTTAACCCAAGCATTAGCATCAACAGTTTTATTATTTTCTATTATTTTATAAAGTTATATGATATAGTGGTCCGATCCGGATGAATCCGATATATACAACCCCTGCAGTAGGAGGTCTAGGAGGAGTTTGCGTTGATCCAGACGGACGGAGGGACGGACGGACGGACATGGCTATTTGAACTCGTCTCGTCGTGCTGATCAATAATATATTTACTTTGTATGGTCGGAGATGCTTCATTCTATGCGTTGCACACTTCTGACCAAAAGTAATATAACCTTTTTGCAAGGGTATATAAATCATAATAAAAATCATAATAAATAAAACCATAATATTGCACCCCTGTACGAAAGAAGATTTTAAAACCTCAGGGAGAGCGAAAAGTCGTGTCGAGTGTACATAAAAAGCACTCAAAAGAAAAAGTCTGCCTTAAATGTACGTAACTGCCAATTAGTTACATGGTATAGTTGCACTGATCAGCTAGTGGACAATACCTCGCTAGCAATGAAATTTCTTTTACTACGTATACCACAAATTAATATCATTAAAGTTATTGACATTCAAACTATGAGCGATGCTGCATCAACAAATATTTACTCCTGAATCCGTAATATTTGACTATAAGAGAGCTAATTGGACGCTTTATTATTAGAGAATAATAAATATTAGAGAATACCTGTAATCAGTCCTCATGAGACCATTACTCAACCAAGGCAGTTAGTTTCCCTAATTGGGAAGTTTACAAAAGGCTAAAGATCGACCGCGTCCGGCTCCGCGTAGAAACTGCCTCCGCTGTAATTGGTAAAGTTCCAGAAACATAGCCCACTTAGTAGCTTTTAGGGATCTAAACCGCCGCCGCATCCACTGCTGTACTCGCCGCCGCCGCATCCACTGCTGTACCCGGTACTGCTATGCCCGACGGTGTATTGCTCACTGCTGTGCCCGCAGCTGTGTCCGCTGCTGCCGTACCCTCCGCTTCCAGACCTGGCGCTGCAGAACCCTCCACTCCTGTGCATTACCCACCACTGCTGTGCCCACTGCTGCCGTCGACGTCACTGCTGTGTCTGCTGTTGCCGCACCGTACCCGCCGTACCCGCTGTGTCTGCTGTTGCTGCACCCGCCGCTTCCATATCCGCCGCTCCCGGGCCTGCCGTTGCAGGACCCGCTGCTATCGTGCCCGCCGCTGCCGTACGCTGCTGCTAAGCCCGCCGGTGCATTGCACACTGCTGTGCCCGCTGCGTCAGTACCTGCTACTGCCGCTGTACCCACCGCTGCCGTGCCCGCTGCTACCGCACCTGCTGTGCCTGCCGCTGCAGTACCTGTTGCCGCTGCCGTACCCAATGGTGTGCCTGCATGCTGCCGCTGTGCTTTCACGTTCGCTTGGCCGCTGACCAATGGAAAGACATTCCTGCCGTAGTGCCCTCCGTGCCGCCCTCCGCTACAGTCATCACGCCTGATAAAGACTGCACTTCTGATATCCAAGCAAATGCGACACTAGCAACTTAATGTTATTATTTACCCCCTTTGTTAGCATCTAGAATCGAGGTCGATTCCTTGTCAGGGAGGCCGAGTTGTAAGATGACAGTTACTTACGAATTGTGTTAATGGTTTGTACATATATCGAAGTCAGTATTTTAAGTATCGATTGTTAGAAGTAAGTCAGTATTTTAAGTATCGATTGTTAGTGCTAAGTTGCCCAGGGAAAATATCGATTTACGGCCTAAGGCCACACTGGAGAGCGGCTCCTTCTTCTTCCGGTGACGCTTGAACGAGCTAGACGCACCACCTACCATACCCTGCAGATAAAAATAAATCCTCCGACATCCGCGAATTGGATATCGTTTAGAATAAATAATTGTGTGTTTACAATAGAAAGCAATCATTCACAATCAACTCAAGTATTGTTTTTTACTGTTTTATTAGGAATTGATTTCACAATTCTTCAAGCCTATGAATATATTGAAGCACCATTTACAATCGCAGATTCAGTTTATGGATCAACTTTTTATATAGATACATAATTTCACGGAATTTATGTTCTAATTGGAACAACATTTTTATTAATTTGTTTATTACGTCACTTAAATAATCATTTTTCTAAAAATCACCATTTTGGATTTCAAGGTGCAGCATGATACTGACTGAAAATGTTGTTGATGTAGTTTAATTATTCCTTTATATTACAATTTATTGATGAGGACGATAATTAATTTATTATAATTTATATAGTATAAAAGTATATTTGACTTCCAATCATAAGGTCTATTAAGTATAATAAACGTATAGATCATTTTTTCAATTTTTTTTTTTCTGGTTTTTTCATTATTTCAATAGTTTTAATACTTTTAGTCTTTATTCTTTCAAAAAAAACTTTAGTAGATCGAGAAAAAAGATAAATAAAAATTTTTAAACTATTATTATGTATAACAAATAAAATTTGAGAATAATTAGCTAATTTTTGATACAAATGTTGACCTCCAAACTATTCTGATCAACCCTGATCAAAACTTTTAACTACAATTTGACCATAATTTAAAGGATAAAAAATAATTCCGTAAGTTCTAATGTAAGGTATAAATCATATTGAACCTAAAAAACTTGAAATTTTATAACATAAAAAAGATTTGTTTAATCTATATAACTTTCTTATAGAAATTAAATAACCAAATAAGCCCCCAAAAATACAAACAAACAATGTTAATAATTTTATATAAATTGGCAAACAAATTATATAGGGGTAAGGAAAAATTAATCAATTTAATATTCTACCCCCTACAATTCTTATAATTAACAATCCTATTATACCTCGTAATATAATTCAACCCTCATCATTTAATATATTTAATCTTCCACAATTTAAATCTCCTGTCATAGAATATTAAACCAATCAAAAATAGTAACTTACTGTTAATCTAGTAGAAATATAGTATAAAAAAATTAAAATATATTAATATTACTAATTAAAACTATTTCTAAAATTATATCCTTTGAATAAAATCCTGCCAAAAAAGGCATCCCACACAAAGCTAAATTAGATACATTAAAACATATTGAAGTTAAAGGTATATGAATTCTTAAACCCCTTATTAAACGAATATCTTGATTATTATTTATATTATGAATAATGGCTCCTGCGCATATAAATAATAATGCTTAAAATAAAGCATGAGTTAATAAATGAAATATAGCTAATTTATAAAACCCTATCGATAAAATTCTTATTATTAACCCTAACTGACTTAAAGTTGATAAAGCAATAATTTTTTTAAATCAAATTCAAAATTAGCTCCTATTCCAGCTATAAATATAGTTAGTCCTGATAATAATAATAGTAATTGTCCTAATCATGAATTTCTTAATAAAATATTAAATCGAATTAACAAATAAACTCCAACAGTTACCAAAGTAGATGAATGAACTAATGCTGATACAGGAGTAGGAGCGGCTATTGCAGCAGGTAATCAAGAAGAAAAAGGAATTTGAGCACTTTTTGTTATAGCAGCTAATATTACCAAACTACCGATTACTATTATTTCAAATTCATTTTGTGTAACTTTTAAATAAAATACATAATTTCATCTACCATAATTTAATATTCAAGAAATGGCTAATATTAATGCTACATCTCCAATTCGATTAGATAAAGCAGTTAATATCCCAGCATTATAAGATTTTACATTTTGAAAATAAATTACTAAACAGTAAGAAACTAATCCAAGTCCATCTCGTCCTAATTAAATTCTAATTAAACTAGGACTAAAAATTAATAATATTATTGATAAAACAAACATTAAAATTAATATAATAAAACGATTAATATTTTCATATCTTCTTATATATTCCTATCTATAAAAAATTACTAAAGAGGCAATAATTAAAACAAATGATATAAATAATAAACTTATTCAATCAAACAATAAAGTCATAACAGTTTTTATAGAATTTAATGAAACTACTTCTTATTCAATAAAATAAACTAAATTATTCAATAAAAAATTTAATCTAAAAAAAAACAAGGTAATCTAATAGAAATTAAACCTACAATTCTAATTCTACAAATTGATAAATATTTCACGATCTATAATGAATAACTCATATCACTAACACCACAAATTAGTATTTTTTTTTTCAAACTATTTAAATATAATTACAACATACTTGTCTCTTTTTAAAATTGATAAATTTAAAGGTATTGTTATAATAAAACAGAATGCGTGTGGTTGGTTGTGCAGTTTATTCGCGACTAACTTCTATTTGTCTCTCATCGAGTCATTGTTCTCTTTAACGCATCTCGTGAGAGAGTATACAAAGTTACATATATATATTCATATATGTGTGATCATGCATGTATTGATTTGAGAGAGAATTATTTCAACACCCTTCCTCAATTCAAGTATGTCCAAAAATTTATCTTATACTTAACAAATTCGTAAACTCTACATGCTTCTTCTTCGAAAGATTCTTGGTTAGGATATCAGCTATCATTTCATTAGTAGACTTATACTTTAAAATAATCTGACCATCATTAACTACCTGTCTAACAAAATGATATCTAATGTCGACGTGCTTCGTCCTTGAATGTACCTGGTTCTTAGCCAATTGCTGCGCACTGAGGTTATCGCCATACAAAACGGTAGATGTATCTTCCACTCCACAACCAATATCGATGATTAATCGACGCAATACAATGGCTTCTTTGCACGCTGTTGATAACGCCATGTACTCTGCTTCGGTGCTGCTAAGAGCAACACTCCGCTGCTTCTCCGATTTCCATGATATCGGTCCGCCAGCCAGAAAATATACATATCCTGTATAAGACTTGCGATCAATCCTATCGCTTGCCCAATCTGCGTCCACGAAACCAGTAAACGACGCATCCGACTGCTTGTAATGAATCTTGAAGCCAACTGTCGAAGCCAAATATCTTAAAACATGCTTTATGGCTGCAAGGTGTTCATTATGAAGGTCCTTGTTACGTTGAGCCAACTTCGATACTGAGTGGAAAATATCTGGCCTAGTAGTCAACGCAAGCCACATTAGCTCGCCTATCATTGACTGATAAAGAGTTGCATCAATCCTTTTACACTCCATTTTATCACAGGCTACCTGATACCCTGCTTCTAACGGTGTTGCAGCTGGTCTGCACTGAGCATAGCCAAATGAGCGATATCGCTCCAGTAGATCCTTGATGTACTGTGAATGACCCAATGATATTTCGCAAAGTTCGCCATCACGGTGAACCTCCATGCCAAGGAAGAAACGCACAGGTCCCTTGTCAACACATTCAAACGCTGCCCTAATAGCTGACTTAATCCTGTCAAGATCCGATTTCTCCTGGCATCCTATGAGAAGATCGTCTACATAGACAAGGGTTAGTGATAGATTACCTTTTGCTTGCTGTTTGTATAGACATGGTTCATTGTCGCAAGGTATGAAACCATTAGCTCGCAAAACACTATCGAGTTTGCAGTTCCACTCCCGTCCAGACTGTTTGAGTCCATATAACGCCTTTTTCATCAGAAGTACCTTGCTTTTGTGTTCAGTTGCGTATCCTTCGGGCTGCCTCATGTATACGGTATCTCCCAAATCACTGTTTAAGTAAGCCGTGCATACATCCATCTGGTGTAGATACAATTTTAACTGCGCTGCTAGGGCCAAGATGAAACGAACACTCTCCAAGCGACATACAGGCGAGTATGTTTCATTGTAGTTCACTCCATAGCGCTGTGAACATCCTTTTGCTACTAGTCTAGCCTTAAAACGCTCGACTTCTCCCTTCGCATCACGGTTAACACTGTAGACCCACTTGCAGCCAACAGGTTTATACCCTTTCGGTAACGTACTAAGCTGCCAAGTGTGATTTGATATCAAGGAGTCATACTCCTTTTGTATAGCCTCACGCCACTCCGAAGCAAACGGACTACTAAGCGCCTCATCATAGGTCTCTGGTATGATCACCTCACTTGTAATCAATGCGCTTAAAATGTTGAACTGCTTCTTTGGTCTGCCAGGCCTTCCAGTTCGAATCAGCTTCGGCCTACCGGTTCTTGTTCAACTGCCATTTCGAAATCTTCGCTACTGCTGCATCAACAGATCCTGAATCCTGATCATCCGTATATGGAAAATCAAACTTGACGATATCACCATTCGAATCGCCATTGCCGAAACGCTCGTCGAACAAAACGTCTCGCTTCTCAACAACTTGCCTGGTTTCGGCGTCGTACAACCGATACCCTTTCGCATTTCGAGAATAACCAACCATTCGGTATTCTTCGCCCTTTGGATCAAACTTGCCCTTATGATGTCCTTTGTCCAGTGCCACTGCAATAGACCCAAAAACTTTTAAATGACTTATTGATGGTTTCTTACCATTCCATGCTTCCATTGGAGTCATGTTAACCAGGGCTCGAGTTGGTGACCTATTCCGCAGATAAGTAGCTGTGTAAACTGCCTCAGCCCAATGAGATTGATGTAGACCAGACTGGATGAGCAAGCATCTTGACATCTCCACTAGAGTTCTGTTAACTCTCTCTGCTACACCGTTCTGCTGCGGCGTGTATGGTACCGTGAGCTGCCGCAATATTCCATTGCCCTTGAGAAACTCGTCAAACGATTTATTGACGTACTCGCGACCATTGTCGCTCCGAATGCACTTTAGCTTTTTTCCAGTTTGCCGCTCTGCCATGTTTTTAAACTCGACAAACTTTCCAAATACTTCATCCTTTCCCTTCAGGAAATATACAAATATGCGACGAGACCTGTCATCGATAAATGTCAAAAAGTATCTGCTGCCTCCAAGGCTTTTTTGTATCAAACGGACCGCAAACATCTGAATGCACCAGCTCCAAGATTTCCTTAGCTCTGTTCTTGGTGGAATCTGGAAATGGCTGTACTGTGATCTTGCTTACCATGCAGATCTTGCAGGGTTCCAACGACGTTGAGTCAAACGTTCCCATGCCACGGGCCAAATCCTTTCGTGCAATTTCAGCTAAACTGCCATAGTTGAGATGTCCTTACCTTTTATGCCACAAATCTTCGTAAGACTGTTTAATGGCATAGCATTCGCTCGGTGCTGCTCCAAAAATATACAATCGGCCAACTTTGTCCGCTTTCACAATGCATTCGCCCTTTTGGATCACTCGTGCATACTTTTGTCCAAATTCAACGATGCTTCCATGTTCAACTGCTTTGCTCACCAACACGAAATTACTTCTCATTTTGGGTACATACAATACATTCTTTAATGTAAGTATACGTGAAACCATATTCAGCTTTACCTCGCCCTTTCCTTTAGCCTGAAGAAAGGTATTATCAGCCAAAACAATTTTCTCCGAATGTTTCTCAAATTTTGAAAACAAATCTGTGTCGCAACACATATGGCTGGTGGCGTCACTGTCCAGACACCAGTTCGATCGTTCCAAACATTTCACGTCCAACGCGTTCAGCAAACCTAACGATGACTGTACTGCCTTATTCGGGTTCGATGCAACCTTCCGACCGTTTACACTGGGACAATTTGCTTTAAAATGGCAAAACAGTTCCAAACTTTTTGCTTTTTCTTCGAATTGTCTCTCTGCATAGATTGCTTTTCCACCACTGTAAATACTTTTGCGCTCTCGATCGGTTTTTCGCTCTCTCTTTTGCGTTCTTCTTCTTCTCTCAGCTTTATGCATAACATGTCGAAACTCGGCAAGCTGTCGCGCGTCTCTATGGCGACAACGAAATTGTCGAATTCGTCTGGAAGACTGGATATCAAAATAATCGTTATAAGCTCGTCCAATATTTGAATTCCAACGCCAGCAAGTTTGTCCAATATTTCCTTGAAATCCGACAGATAACTCGATATGCTTTGACCCTCCTGTATGCGTTTACTTAGCAATTTCTTGAAAAGTGCTACTTTTCTAACGGGTCCTCTGGGTTGATGAGCTTCCTGAAGTTTCTTCCAAGCCTCATGTGCACGCACAAGGTGATCATTGCCAATGCCTTCTGATCCATTCGGTGTTCTCCCCCGTAGTTGGACTTGCCAATACGCCTGACGCCACATTCCACAAATCCGCATGCACCAGCACACATTTCATCTGGATGCACCACGAGTCATAATTACTGTCCTCGAGTTTATCTATCTGATATAACGCCGACATTATACTCGCTTTTATATACTTTGTGAAAAAAAAACGTCTAGAACACAGCACGAAAACTAATTTATTCTAGAAATTACCACAGCAACCACATAGGCACGTTGCCTGGGCCCATAACCTATTGTTATAATACAACAGAATGCGTGTGGTTGGTTGTGCAGTTTATTCGCGACTAACTTCTATTTTTCTCTCATCGAGTCATTGTTCTCTTTAACGCATCTCGTGAGAGAGTATACAAAGTTACATATATATATTCATATGTGTGTGATCATTCATGCATTGAGTTGAGAGAGAATTATTTCAACAAAAGGTAATCAATGTAATAATAATAATAAATATTCCCGAATTTTACCATTACTAAATAAATAAACACCAGAAAAAATTTTTCTGTGTAAAAGAATATAAATATAATGAATTAGCAGCTCTAAAAAAAAGATAATATAATTATAGAAACTCATGATCAAGAAACAATTCTATTTAATAAAGAAATTTCTCCTAATAAATTTAATGTAACAGGAGCTGCTATATTAGCTGAACTTAATAAAAATCATCATAATGCTATAGCAGGTATACAATTTAATAAACACTTATTAATTAATAATCTTCGTCTCCCTAAACGTTCATAAGTAATATTAGCTAAACAAAATAATCCTGACGAACATAACCCGTGACCAATTATTAAAGTTTAAGAACCTCTTAATCCTCAATATCTTATTACTAATAACCCTGCCAATATAATTCCTATATAAGCTACTGAAGAATTAGCAATTAAAGCCTTTAAATCTACTGATAATACTCGTAATAACCCATAACCTCCTAATTTTAACATAATTCCGGCCAAAATTATTGACCCAGAAACAGGAGCTTCGACATGAGCCTTAGGTAATCATAAATGAACTAAAACCAGAGGGCCGGGGCTAACTTTGACCGCGTCAAAGTTTGTATACCCTTGCAACTTTTTTGGTAACTCTTTCCTTACCTATTAGCCATCAATGTGGAAGAACGTTTTATCTAAAAAGGCTTATGTTTGCGAAAGAATGGCCTACAATCATAGGAAATAACGAAGATATTGATCATAGTCACTGTTTTCCACCGATGGTTCCTATGGGAGCTATATGATATAGTCACCCGATCTTTATCAATTTCGGCACAGTCATTAACAGATATATCAAACTAACAAACGTTTAATTGGAAAGCAATCGTGTTAAAAGTAACGAAGTTATTTACAAAAGTCACTGTTTTCGACCGATCGTTCCTATGGGAGCTATATGATATAGTCACCCGATCTTTATCAAATTCGGCACAGTTATTAACAGATATATCAAACTAACAAATGTTTAATTTAAAAGCAATCGCGTTAAAAGTATCGAAGTTATTTACAAAAGTCACTGTTGTCGACCGATCGTTCCTATGGGAGCTATATGATATACTCATCCGATCTTGATTAAATTTGGCACAGTAGTAGCTTGTAGGCGTAATAAACTCTTTAATATTAAGTTTCACGATAATAGCACAGAAAATAACGAAGTTATTGAGAAAAGTCACTGTTCGTGACTTTGGGGTTTGTATGGGAGCTATATGATATAGTGGTCCGATCCGGCTGAATTCGAGGTAACAACAACCACTGCAGAATATACAAGCCTACGTGCAAAATTTCAGCTCTGTAGCTCTTACGGTCTAGGAGGAGTTTGCGTTGATCCAGACGGACGGACGGACGGACGGAACTCGTCTCGTCGTGCTGATCAAGACTATATATACTTTGTATGGTCGGAGATGCTTCGTTCTATGCGTTGCACACTTCTGACCAAAATTAATATACCCTTTTTGCAAGGGTATAAATATACATAGGTATTTTAACTAAAAAGGCACACAATATACAAAAATAAAGTAGATCATAATTAAATATAAAATTATTTTTTAAATAAAAATTTATTGTACCCATTTTATTTATTATATTTGTATAAAATATATAACTCACTCTGAGATCCAGAAATAATAAGAAAGAGAGATATTGATGGTTAAATGAAAAAGAGAGCACTAACAGATATAGAGTCTATATTATAGACACACAACAGACTGCAATAGGAGCGCAAATTACGGCGACGAGTAAGACGAAAACGAAAAAAAAAATATCAAAGAAGTTAAATTCGGCTATGCCGAAGTTTATATACCCTTGCAGTCCTTGGCAATAATAATTTTACATGTTCAAAATTTGTTTTCTGCAACTCAATTCATCAATATTCAAACAAAAGAATTTTACTCTTTATATTACAATTTGTTCTTCTTTTCTCATTTCCTAAGCAAAGCAACGCACGCATACACATACAGTTCATGTAGGGTTGCGTCTGTGTGTGTATGCATGTGCAGAAAGCAGCGCTGCCGGCAGCGATTGAACCGATTTATATTGACTGTTACTGAAATTTTGGAATCTAAGTTTTTATATCCAAAACTATCATCGTAGTAAATTTCATGGGGATACTCCATTTTTTATAAAAATGTTTCTTCTAGAGCTATGTATATGAAATAGTGGTCCGATCCTGATAATTTTCATACTTAATCTCACCCGGGTAATAAGCCCCGAAAAAAATTTCATCGCAATAGCTCCTAAGATGGCTGAGTAAAACGCATACGCACCGACGGACGGACGGACAGACGGACAGACGGACATGGCTACGTCGACTCAGCTTCTCATGCAAGGGTATAAAAAGTTAAAGAGCGCGAGCGCGAGCGCGGGAGCTAGAAATCACAATAACAAAAACACTGCAACAAGAACTCAATGAAATTGCAAAACAACAACAAATGAGCGTTGCTTGTGACTTACAAGAAAGAAATAAATTAGATAAAGGTGGGAGAAAGTGGAAGAAAAGAAAATAACAAGCAACAAAGGTTATTAGAAAAAAAATAAACAGAAATTAAAGTTGTTAAAAATTATTAACACAAACACACAAAAACGCAACGAGTGGTATGGTTAAATTTCGATCGCGATGCCGATACAACAAAATAAAAATATATAAAATCAGTTAAAAACGCGGGAGCTTAAAAAAAACACGTCCCTCTTCTTCCAGAGCGTGGATGTTTTATATTTGACTTGGATTATTACTGCCAATTATCATGGATTATTACTGCCAATTATCAATTGAGGCATTGCGTTAATGAAACTCGAAATAGACAGGTTTTTTAAATGCGGATACCTCTGTTATATTCTATTTGCTATCATCGCCACGGCTGCAAGACCAAAGCAAAGTGACTGGAACGATAAGAACAAAGAATTCTGGCTGGTTAGTTAGGTACCCACAATGATTTTGTAAGGCGCTTTCCGTCACCTCTCCATGAAGAAGACGATGATGTTCTTTTGGCACTGAGCATATAGGTGATTGTTATTTATCTTGCGCTTCCAAGACACTGGTTTGTGATGTCGTCTGCAGATCGCACAGAAGAAGTGTTTTTAGTTCTCTGTGGGTGCTGCTATATGTGTATGACGCCTCACGCCTAACGCCTAACGCCTGATTCTCTTCTTGTTGCTTTCTAATAATATGTTTGGCGCCCATACACGACTCGCCGCTTCAGCCAACTCAAACAACTAGTCCGCTACGTGCTCTATGTTTTTTCGGGTAGGGCATGGTTTTTAAACGCAGGGTCCAGTTAAGCATCATATCAGATCCATTTTCTCGATAAGCTCGTGCAATAACTTAGTGTTGTTTGCTTGCTTATTGGGAGCGCATATATTTTTCACCGCAAATGCAGACTTCTCCATCAACAGTTTTATTATGAGTTCCTGGCATCCAAAGTATATTCACAAAGTACTTATAACATTCGGCTGCATTCCTGGGAACAGTAAGCTGTATCGCACGGCTTCAAGTGTCCTACCTTTTAGGCATCTCGGCAGACGCAAAGCGTTCTCCTCATTGCTGTATCCACTAATCCGTGGTCTAGTTTCACTTGCACCTATAAAGAGTGGCCATTCTTTTGGATCTCCTTTAAAGGTTGGTCCTCGGCTTTGATTGTCGAGCAGCTACTTGTTGTTGTGTTATGCCATTGGCTTTGTGCGGCATGATCTGCGGTCTGGTACTCGTCGCCTGTGGACTGTTGATGGCACCATCATCCGTCATTATTATTTTTCGGTTTATTCCGGCTGCATGCTGCGGATGGTCATTCGCTTCTCCATTTGATTGAATTCTTGGGTTGAGTAGGCCATTCGAAGCACATTTCGTCCTCAAACTGTTAAATAGCGGACGTTGACGATACTATGCGCAATACGTTCAAGTGGCAAGCAGATAGCTGCCCATCTCCCACCCGACTGACCAAGGGGTGCAGCAGTCACGTGGACACATACACAATAGAAAAAAACAGACAAACATACAATACTATAGCTATCTATGAACTAAATAGGAAAGGATAGATGTTTTAAGTATATTAATAGAAGACTCTGAGCCGATTACCGGGAATAGAAGGTTGTAATCAGAGCAGGGGACTCTAAAAGGTCCATGCATGGCATAGTTAGAAGAACAACGACTAAGGGTTAAAAGTATAATAGGATGTCTATTCCGTCTACATGGTACCGACAGATTAACCTGAACCAACAACTCAGGCAAGTCAATAACACTAATTAGGAGCTTGTGCATAAAAATAGCACCAAGCATAATTCTACGGTTAATTAAGGAAGGAAGGTTAATCAAAGAAGTCTACTAGAGTACGAAGGCAAATTGACATTTCGATCCCAGCTTAAGCCACGAAATTCAAATGGCAAGAACTGCTTTTCAACGGATTCAAGTCTCATATATAGGTGACCAAATTCAAGATCCATACTCTAAAATAGGACGGACAAGCGAAGTAAAAAAATCTTTAGTTGTATAGGAGTTATCAAATTCTTTTGACCATCTTTTAATGAAACCCAGAACACTCATGGCCTTTGCGACCTTGGTGGAAATATGGGTGTTAAAATTTAATTTATGGTACCTACATAAGTACGCCCTGTTATATATATACCAAGACCGGGTTCCTTTGATAAAAATACCTAGTATATCCAAGATGAACACGTCAGTGTCCATGCATAGTCGTTTTCAGAATGATTCTTTATTCCAAATTATTATTTTGCTTTAGCTAAGTTTACATATATATTCTTATGCTGCGACTTATGCGACAGCTACAAAAGAGAGGGAGAGTGTCAGTACATACATACACATTGTTGGAGCGCTTGCATCAAAGTGCTTCGTTAGCGTTCACACGCTGGCCTGGCTCTAGCTCATGTTACGCTTGTGCATACATTGCTTTTGTGAATATATGTATGTATGTGCATATACAAATGTACATACATATATGATCATGCTTAGCTGTACATTTATGTGAATATGTTTATGTACATACATCAATGT
Source organism: Drosophila tropicalis (assembly GCF_018151085.1). Taxonomy (NCBI): domain Eukaryota; kingdom Metazoa; phylum Arthropoda; class Insecta; order Diptera; family Drosophilidae; genus Drosophila; species Drosophila tropicalis. The sequence continues at coordinate 1,546,531 of NW_027173482.1, forward strand.
ATATATATAAACATATTCAAGTGCACAATTATATTTTAATGCGTATATGTTTAATTGTTTATACTTGCAACGGAGTGTTACAAGTTGAGCTCATTGTACTGAATGATTTTGTATGAATATACTACACCTCCCCTTTTTAGAGAATAACGTAATATTATGGAGTTATTAATAATCATTAGTTAATTAATTAAAGGTAAAATAAGGGTAAGGTAAATGTGGAAAATTAGGAAAAAAAAAATTTTTTTTTTTTTTGTGTTTTAGTTTGTGTCTGCTTAGACAAATTTTCTTTCTCTGTTTTCTTTTCGAAATCATATGAATATATTTTCGATAATAGATGAATCCATAATAAATTTTTAAATATATATAATTTTTGTTTTTAATTACCTTTTGATATTATGTATTTATTTTATTATTTTTTTCTTTTTAATCTATCTTTATGTACTTTTTGTATCCTACCTTTATTGTTTCTAATTTTTATATTGTTATTTTTACCTATTTCTACAACATCGAAGGGTCCTAAATACACTGAATCAAGCTTATGACCAGTTTCGTTTTTTAAGAAAACCTTGTCTCCCATTTCTATTTTAAAATCTGATACTTTTTTATCATTTATTTCTTGTTGCTTAATTTTATTGTTTTCTAAAAGTATTCTAGCTCTTTTATACGCATTTTCTAATCTAAACTTAACTTCCTTAGAATAGTCTTCTATATTATATATTGGATCTATAGTATTAACGCTATTAAATTGAATTGGTAGGTTACTTTGTCTACCAAATACAAGTTCATATGGACAATAATTATGTGTTACTGATGGTGTTGTGTTAAAACAATACACGAAATACTGTAACCATATGTCCCAATCAGTTTTATCTACTGAAATATATGAACGAATGTACTCGTTGAAAGTCCTATGACTTCTTTCAACGGTACCTAATGTCTGGTGATGGTGTGCTTTAGATGTTATGTTATCCATTTTCAAATATTTGCACAGCTCAGTAATAATGGAATTTTTATATTCTGTTCCCATGTCCGTAATGAACGTCTTCATTGGACCGTACTTCAGAATAAAAGATTCGAATATGGCTTTTGCTACAGTTATTGCACTTTTGTTTGCAACAGGAACTGCTACTAAATACTTTGTCAGGTCACATATTAATGTGTTTGCGTATTCATTCCCATTTTCCGACTGTGGTAGTGGACCGATAGTGTCTACTATCACTCTGTCAAAAGCATATAGTGGTGTTTCGGTTATAATCATAGGTGATCTTGTATGTTTTGTCGTTTTCTACGTCAGTCATTTTGGACATTTATTAATGTACTTTTTTACACATTTAGTCATGTTTTTCCAATTATATCGTCTCTTTATTTTTGTAATTGTTTTATTTATGCCTGTATGACCTCCTTGAATTGGATCGTCATGGAATGTAGACAATATAGCTTCTTTTTCTTTCTTATTATTTACTTGGGTCACCGGCTTGAGTAGCGCTACTCTTAAAAATTGTAATATTCTATTGCCCATATTTTTTAAAGATTCTATTGAAATAGTTTCAAAGATCTTTTCGCTCGGTGCCACTTTGACTTTGGTGATACTAAGTATACCGGCTTCTTTTTCGAGCCTTTGAAAAAACTGACCTAAGTCGAGAATTCCATTGGTATAAATATCGCAAATGTCAATTCTTGCTATAACTTTCTTGCCATGTTTGAATGTGGTCGAGGAATCAGTTATTCGCAAGGTCACTACTTTTCGTACTTCGTCATTTACAATAACGTCATATACGTTGGGCTCGGAAGCTTTTTCAAGATTTTGCCTTGGCAATAGTTATTGTTTATTTTCTGCGCAGAAATTGTTTTGTCTACTTTGGTACCTGGTAGTGACTTTCAGGATTTTTTTGTTCATGTCAATTAGATCGGATATTGTTATCCTTGATAGGGCGTCTGCCACAAAGTTATCTTTACCTCTCAAATACTCTACTGTAAAGTCGTACTCTTCCAATTCTAGCCGCATGCGTGTCAGTTTTGAACTCGGGTTGACCATGGAGAACAAATATGTTAATGGTCTATGGTCTGTTCGCACTGTGAAATGTTTTCCATATATATATGGTCGAAAATATGTTATTGCCCAGTGTATTGCTGCTAGCTCTTGTTCTGTAGTACTCTTGTTGCTTTCACCTTTAGTGAATGCTCTTGATGCATATGAAACTGGAAGCTGAAGTCCATTATAGTTTTGTGTTAAAACTGCTCCACATGCTTGTTTGCTTGCATCTGTGATTATGCAAAATTCTTTGCTAAAATCCGGGTACTGCAATAGATTAGGTTGAACGAGCTTTTCTTTTAAGTATTGGAATGCATTTTCGCATTCTGCTGTCCATTCGAATGGAACATTCTTTTTACATAATCTTGTTATGTGCCGGGAATATTCGGCGAAATTTTTTATGAAACGTCTATAGTAATTGCAAAATGCAACGAAACGTCTAGCACTATCTGCATCATGTGGGACTGGATAATTCTTGATGACGTCAAATTTTGTGTCGTCTGGCAAGATTCCTTTATCTGTGCATTTGTGACCTAGGAATGTCACCTCATGCATAAAGAATGAACATTTTTCTGGATGCAGTTTTAGATTATTTTTTCTGCAGAGTTTAAAAACATCTACTAAATTTTTAATCATATGTTGTTCAGAACAACCAATAACGATTAAATCATCCATATAGAGGAAAGCTTGACTTGGCTCAAGCCCCGAGAATGCTATTGTCATCATTCTCTGAAATGAATTAGGTGCTATTTTTAGACTGAAAGGTACTCGTGTAAAACGATATGAGCCATTGTTCGTTGAAAAAGACGTTATATCTCTTGATTTTTCTTCTAGTTCGATTTGATGAAAACCTGACATTAAGTCAAGGCAAGAAAATATTTTGCTCTTCCCAATTGATCAAGAATATCATCAATTCTGGGGAGCGGAAACTTATCTGACAGCAATTTTTTGTTTATTTGACGATAGTCAACTACTAATCGCCAGTTTTTTTTCTTTAGATCCCGAAAGTGTTTTCTTTGGGACTAGCAAGAGTGGGCTATTATAAGGCGAAACAGATGGTTCAACAATACCCTGTTCGATTAACTTTCCAGCTTGTCGCTGGATCTCGTTTATTTGGCTATGCGGACTCCGGTAATTTTTCACATATACCGGTTCATCATCCTTAAGTCTTAATTTTTGTTTATAAAAATTATTTGTTGTGATCGGTTCGGTGTCAAGTCCGAACACATCACTATACTCAGTGCATAACTTTTCGAGTTTGTCTTTCAATAGTATTGGGAAATTTTTCTTCAATTTATGAATTTTAGATTCTTTTCTTATATCTTTGGTATTTTGAACTATATCGTAGTTCGAAAGTGATTCAAATTTTATATTGCTAACGCCTACTATTTGGCATTTATCTGTGGTATTTAAGAATCGGACAAAAGTACTTTGGGCTGTTGCAATAGTGTTTGCAACATAAACGCCCGGTTTAATTTCCTGATTCGGAATTAAAATGTTATCTTCTGCTGAAGATAGTTCTATTTTGCGTACCACTTGGGATCTTGCTAGTAGAAGTGTTGAGTTATTACCAGAATTGAATGTTATTTGAACATAAATTGGGTACGTTAATTTTTATGGTCTAAGTATAATTAAAAGTTTTTATGAAATCTAATCCTATTATTCCATCGCATGGGATTGCGAAATCTGAATGAAGCATGTGAAATTCGTATGGAATAATATATTTATCTGTCTGCAATTCTATTGAGACTAGGCCTTTGGAGTTTATTACTCCTTCTCCTATGCCTCGAATGTCTACAGTTTTGTTTACTTGGATGACGTGAAATACATCAGAATTTTCTTTTATTATTGAAATGTCTGCACCGGTATCAATTAAGAATGTTATTTTCTTATTTGTTTTAACATTCTTAAATGATACGAAATTATTAAGACTTAGGTTAATGGAATAGACTTTATTTTTTAATTTTGAGCATTTGGAGGATCTTGTCCGTTTCCCTGGTCGCTTTGGGTAATTCGGACATTTGTGTTGTTGTAACCATTCTGTTGGTTATTTGTATTTTGTCTTTTATTATTGTGTCCACCTCCACGGCCGCCTCTTCGGTAGCGTAAATAATTTCGGCCTCGTTGGGCTCTGTGGGCATCGTTATTGCTCCAATTCGAGTTGTTATTGTTCCAATTCGAGTTGTTTCTCCAGTTACCATTATTGTTATAGCGGCGTCTGCCGCGGTCATTATGCTGGGCATAAAAAATGGTATTATTTTGGAAACTTTCTGTGGAGCCCGTCTCTACTGAAAGAGTGGTGAATCTAGCAATGGCTTCTTTAGCCGAATCAAAGTTTCCTGATTCCATTAATATCTCGACTCTTTGACTTTTGGTATGGCTTACCATAGTATTTACTGCCACTTTGGTGGTGTATTTTATTGCTTGTTCAGTTGGAAGACCATCCGAAATATATGCGCCTTTAAGGGCGTCGGTCAACTCAGTAATCTCCTTTGTGTATGAAACACAGTTATTGGGGTTTCTTTGCAGATTTTTAATTTTTGCTGTTAAAAGATCCACTGATTCACCCTTGAAGATTGTTGATAGTTTTCGTATTACTTCATCAATCGTTGTTTCAGAACTTAGGGTATTACCCGCTTGACCTTTTAATTTTGATTTTATGATTTCGATAGCTACTGCTTCGTGCGTTTCTTTTATGCTGTTAAGTACGCGAAGCGCTCCAAGGAAACCCGGTAGATTTTTAATATCACCATCGAAGTATGGTAGCAGCCTGGTGGCTGTGTTTATGAATTCTACCACTGTTTGTGTCATTTTGTTGTTTTCTTCGGGAATTGTTGGCTTGTTAAGACTTATTGCTGATGGTTCTTCTTGACTTATTTCTTCATCAGCCATTAGTTGCGTTTTTCTTCCAGTACTATTGAAGTTTCCAAATCTGATGTTTGTTTAAATTCAATATTGTGTAGTTAAACAAAGTTATTGCTTTTTGTTTGTAATCACTGTAGAACGCACTTGCGGCTGCTTTTTGCCATATCTTTAGTTTGCTATAGTGTTCAGTTAATACTGCTCTAATAGCTTGAAGATTCTCGGTTATTATCTTCGTGTGTTTGGTTACTGTGTCTTGGGATGTTTCTCTATTCTGCGAGAGGCACTTACAAGATTTAGTTAATTCTTGCACGTGTATTCCAGCTTTTCCTATTATATCATCCCAAGTAACCATAGTTTGTTAAGATTAATTTCTATTTCTATTTTGGATTCTTGAGGACCCATTTTACTAAAAAAAAAGGAAATTTGTCGTTTAGACCTGTTGTTAATTTAAGAAAAAATTTTGAAAATGTGTAAAGTTTTACTATTCTATGTCTATTATTTCTACATCTGAGTCTGTTAAATCTATTGGTTCTGCACTCGATTCTGATATGTTTATCAGCGCAATTGAGTCCTTGAAAAGTTCGTGGACCCATCCGGGCACGTCTTTTCTTAAAGGAGTCTTAGCTAACAATCTACTGTAAGCTACTTTTATGGATTTTTCCATAAGATCTACAATATTTTTTTGAAATTTGTAGTTGTGGGCTATCCAATACCTTATTTCCTTGTATTTGTGATTTGATTCACCTGATTGTATCAGGAAATCAAGGAAAGGTAAATATTTTTGGAGCTGTTTTGTTTCTGCTTTATCCATATTCTACACTAACTGCCTCAGCCTATTTAACTGATTATGGATGTATTTAGTTCTTTACTGCTTTGGTTCCTCCATTAGGTAGAAACGCAGTGTGCCTGCTGTGTTTGAAAAACAGCATACATATGGTACCGTGAGAATGAAACTCATTTGTACCCTAGTGCCTCCTTTGACTGGGAAATCTTCGCCCGTTATGTCAAGGTAAGCTAACCTAATTTGTACTAAGTTTATGGAGCGTTGAGGTGAGGTACTTCCCTCGCTCCTAAAAACCTCAATTAAGTCTTGGACTATGCTAGGGTGCCTGTTGTACCTGTCACAATGGGTCATTTTTTATTTATTTTTTTTGTATATATATATATTTTATCTTTTGTTAAAAAGGTTTTGATTTATAATTGCTTGTGTGCATATGTATTTTTAGATCTTATCTAGATCATTAGCTTGGCTTAGAGCTCTTTTTGTTACACATTTATTGTGTAATAGGTAAGCCTTATATAATACATATGCGCACAATATTATGACAATTATTAGAAGTAGTATGTTCGTTTATCTCATATCAGCATTTGATGATTCAATTTTATTTATGACATTTGCAGTGGAGTCCACTGGTTTTGTTTCGATTAACCCCATTGTGGGTATAACGGATATATCATCAAATTTACTTATACTATTATCGAACATACGTATGGGATTTTTGTTTTTATTTATTACAAGTATACAAGAATATGAAATAAAGTTCATAAAGACAGGTTAAAAACTTTTGTTTAGCAATTACTTTAATTTTTTTTCATAAATATGTTTTGACCGGTACATATTTGTCTGAATTTGATTTCTATTTGAAATATTAAAATAAAATTGTTATGGATTCATGCATATTTTTTTTTTTTTTTTTTTTTAAATTATTTGTGAAAAGAAAAAAAAAAGTAAGAGAGAAATAAAATTTATCTCAACTGTGTCTTGCACAGCGAGCCAGAGACGTGGAAAAATTATAGAAAATGTGGTTAGCTCACAATTCAGATATACATTTCATTAGTTTTATTGTTAAAAAAAAAATCTCCAACCACATTGTTAGTAAAAGCCTATCAGACAGTTAGTATGTCGCAAGTTGCACTTTCGTGCTTCAACTTGCTATTAAGGTTATTATTACAATTATTAAATTAAAGGCAAGTTAAGGCTTGCGCATTTCTGCGGCCCCCTTGCGTTTCTTCGCTCTTTGGCGAAGTTCAGCTTTCAGGATGTCAATACGCTCTATGCAGCGTTGTCGGTATTCTTTGGCTCTGTTGATTTGGTGTTTGCGGGCCCGGTACTCAGCTATTGTGAGTGGGCGCGGTCCATCGTTGGGATACAACTCTAACGCTTCTTTTAGCGTCGGGGCATCCCTTTGCTCGATAGGAGCAGATTCCGCAAATGGAATATCTTCACTGTTCATTCGTGTTCCTTGTTGGTTGATTGGTTGATTTTCTTTTGGTTCGCTTGATTTATCAGATGGTTCCAACCGCTTCTTCTGCTTTCTTCTGGGCATTTATTCCAATTGATTTAAAATAAAATTTTCACTTAAATAAATAAAATGTTCATGTTTTGTGTTGTGGTTAATATTTGCAGTTGTTGTTCTTCTGTCATTAACGTTGATTGATGGTTTGATTTTTGCATTTGGTTTGCAGATTGCAGTTGTTGTTTTTGTTAGCAGATTGCGGGTCCGGTCCTGTCACGGTCGCCATGTTATATATATACCAAGACCGGGTTCCTTTGATAAAAATAGTATATCCAAGATGAACACGTCAGTGTCCATGCATAGTCGTTTTTAGAATGATTCTTTATTCCAAATTATTATTTTGCTTAAGCTAAGTTTACATATATATTCTTATGCTGCGACTTATGCGACAGCTACAAAAGAGAGGGAGAGTGTCAGTACATACATACATATTGTTGGAGCGCTTGCATCAAAGTGCTTGGTCAGCGTTCACACGCTGGCCTGGCTCTAGCTCATGTTACGCTTGTGCATACATTGCTTTTGTGAATATATGTATGTGCATATACAAATGTACATACATATATGATCATGCTTACCTGTACATTTATGTGAATATGTTTATGTACATACATCAGTGTATATATATAAACATATTCAAGTGCACAATTATATTTTAATGCGTATATGTTTAATTTTTTATACTTGCAACAGAGTGTTACAAGTTGAGCTCATTGTACTGAATGATTTTGTATGAATATACTACAGCCCAAATCAATCATAGTATTTAGATGTTCCAAAGGACTATTGCTTAGAAAATAAGTAACCATTTGAGGAGAGTGACGATGAAAAGTCATTACCTTACATTTAGTAGTGTTAATATTTAATAGATTAAACTGACACTAGAAGTGAAAGTTTTTAAGATCAGCTGAAGCCGACTAAATTAATCTGTTTCTTTATAAGTGCGACAATAGCGTTCGCGAATGAACAATGACTGATGGAAGATCGAGTTGTTGTTGAATAATGTGAAAAACAAAGGGCCAAGATGACAAGCTTGAGGTCCACCAGATGTCACAGGAATGGAATTGGAAAAAGAAATAAAAATTCTCGAACACAAGAAAGCAAAGGGGTGAGAATCCAATGTTGTTTAGTTTAGAAAGTAATAGGGTTTGATTAACAGAACCAAAGGCTTTGCTGAAGTCAATGTATATGACATCAGTTTATTTAGCATTTTTGAACTCCTTGATAATTATACAGGTAAATTCTAAAAGATAGTGGTTGTAGATCTACGTTTCACAAACCCATGTTGGGATGGCGAAAAAATAGAGCCGCAAAAATGTTGCAATTTCAAATTTATAAGGAATATAAGGAGGAATATTCAACAGACCATAAAACAATTTTAAATTGGGCTTACACATTGCGTTTGCACAGAACCTGAGTACACATCCAGGAAGACTGTCTGACCCCGGAGAATAAACAGGTTTAATTAGTTTAAGCTCGCTAAGAAGAGAATTTTCATCAATCACTGGATTGAAAATGCAATTTGACTTTTTTAAATAATAAGGACACGGACTTGCTCGATATTCGGTTGACGAATACGTTGTTTTAAAAAAACTCGCAAACATATCAGCAATTGCTTGGTCAGTTCTAGGTTTGTTATAACATTGTTTAGGGTCTGAAGAAAACTGAAGCTTACACCGCTGAAGATAATTCTTATAGCATTGTGTATTAAGCATCATGAATTTTGAACGAGCGACTGTATACAGAGTGTAATCTGATAAACGACGTGTTTTTGAAACTACTTATAATATCAAGTCTTCACAAATTTTAAATTGGATAACTCTCGAGAGAAATAGGGAGTTTTGTTAAGCCGCTCCTGCCTCCCAAGAGGCACACGAATATCAATGAGTGAATTCAGAGTTTCATAAAAGAAGCAAAAAGCTGAATTCATATCACTACAATTGAACAGATAAGACCAATCGGCAGCAATAATGTTTTCATTAAGGCTGGCAAAGTCAGTCTTACGAAAGCACCTAGTTAGACGTAATGGTGATAGCATGGATATTAGAAAATTGTATTATTTTAGATGATAAAGCAGCATCAACAGCTATCAGAACGCCATCGCCTACGCGAGAAATCCGGTGACGTCTGAATATAGAAAAGCTTGGGAAAAAACCGATGCATCAGCAATGTCAGGTTTTAGCCACGTCTCCGTAAAAGCTAGAATGTTATGTTAAAAAAAAGACTATCTTCATAGAGATTAGGAAGTTTAGATTTCAGTCTTCTAACGTTCTGGTGCCAGACGTTAAAGGACGAAACCAGTTTTTTAACACACCGCCAGATGCTGATGTGGCAGGAATAGCGAAAGTTGTTGTTATTGGCATTCCTTAACTATTGTATGCTTCGGTCGAAAATCTTCTCGGCATATAATATCAAAGGTATTGGCAGAAACACTAATTGTAAAGGACGAAATGTCCTGGGAATAAGAAAATTCATACTTTTCCACCTCAATATTCGAGACGGTAACTTTATTCCTAATAGGCTATTACATCATCAGATGTGACGACAGGGCCCTCGATACTATTAGAACTATCGGTAAGTTCCATTGGAATAAGTAATTGCCCGGTGAAATCGGTCACTGCAATTGACAATTATTCCCAGGGCTCTTAAACGAGATCAATTGCTGCACATTGGGAGTAGACGGTGCATGAGACCGGTCGGGAACAATAAGAGACGCTGGCGGATATACAGGTAGAGACACACCCCTATAACTGGTTCTTTTACGTTTTGGAGACTCATTCATACGCGTTAATCTTCTGAACGGAGTCTCAACCGCAGTAAACTCCGCTTGGAGTTTGTTAAAACCAGCCCTCAAAGTATCGAGTCTATCTGTAGTGCGCCTCATAAATGACCGCATCATATTCTCGAGAATCTCGACATCACATCCATATTTTAAACCGTTACCTTTAGAAATAGACTCCTTGATTCTACCTGTATAACTGCATTAGTGGCAACTATGTATAGCATTTAAAAAAAAATTTACTTTAGTTTATTTAAAGAAGGAATAAATAAAATTTTAATGGAAACACAATTGACACAAGGGCTAATGTGCAGATTAAGCCTTCACAACTGAAGAGTAAAAAGAAATTGTTCAAGATTTTATTTTGCAAAAAACACAAAACCGAGTGAAAGCAATCGCGAAATGAAACTAATAATCGAGTGATAAAATTTTAATAAAACCGATTAAGGGTTTTTAAGTTATAGAAAAGTTTTTAATCGCATGAAAAAATAAACTTTGAAAACGCAAAAAAAAAACATTTTCGATCCGCTGCAGGTGAAGTGAAATTGAGATGCACACCTGGAGCATTTAAGCATTTCCTGGTTTTCCGGCTCCTGGCACAGACCACAGCTTCCAGTCGGTGCTATGAATATACGCAATTAAAAGAATTGTTGCTCGTTCGACTAGTTAATCTAGCTCCGCCAACGCTCTTGAAATAAAATTAAATACACTCAATCGTTAAGAGTAAGCGGTAAGGTTTTTAATTATGGAAGTAATTTCAGGTTGGTTTACATATTTCTTATAGTTAATAATTATACAATCACATCTCACTAACTCTAATCCTACCCTTATGAATGTACTTGTACTTTTATGTACTTTTATGAATGTACTTAGATTAATGCGTATTTTTCGCGATTATGTGTCTACTTATATATAATAAAGTACCGCAAGAGTAAGATGAGAAAGAAGCTGAGAGCGTTTTAAAGTTTTGTAAAAGAGCGTCATTCTGTTTGCTCGGAGAGTTCCGTTTTGAGCTACAGTGGTAAAAGGGTTATTTGCAGGTCCGAATTTCGGCAACACATATGTTTGTTTCTTTGTATATATGGCAACCTCAGCTTTACACTTGAACTGTGTGCCACTTTTGACACGGACATTGGATATTTATGCCTGCTCACATGCTGATCGGTCGTCCTTACACCACAGTGTTATATGGAGATTTAAACTAAGTGCCGGCAAACCGAATGGATTACTGGCAACAATGTCAGGTGATGTTGCAAGGCTTTTGGAAACGGTGGAATCTAGAGTAACATACGTAGTTGCAGCTGAAGTCAAAATGGTTTATGAAATCGGCTTATCTGGAGCTTCATCACCTCGTATTGGTGAAAGACTCTCACACTCCCCCAGCGTCATGGATATTGGCTCGCAGTATCGAGACGCATCATGGCCCAGATGATTAAGTACGAGCCTTAAAGGTGGCTCCCCTGCCTGTTTTAGAAACATTGGTTCACCCTGCGGTATGTTGCGGAACGGTTGCTGAATTCCGAATTGCTTTATTAAAATTTAAATATAAACGATCTTTCGTATTTTTCTATTATTCTCGTCTTTAAGATCACACCTTAAGTCAAACTTTTTTTGGCTGTTGTAATATCAAGCGTCTGGTGAAATAAGAATTTATGTTAAATTTAGTTAATTGATTATTGGCCAACAGAAAACATCACATGGAGTAAATATATACCATCTTAAGTAAAACAAACCAACAAAGTTATTTTATGTATCACCAATAATGTTTATAAAATAATAAATCATTAAGTTAATAATAATAAAGAACAAATGGAAATAAATGTCAAAATAAGTATGTAACCCGATTATAGATATCGAAGGCTCATCAGTCATAAGTAGATCTGATATGGTTAGCAGTTAACAATAAAGACCTACTTAATAAAGCTGCTATGGTTAGCGATTATTATCAATAAAGTCGTATTTTGCTGACCTAACACTATGTCGAACTATGCACTGATGAGCTCTCTATTTTTATAACCTTGCAGAGGGTATTATAAAATTGGTAAGATGTTTGTAATGCACAGAAGGAGACGTTTCCGACCCCATAAAGTATATATATTCTTGATCAGCATGAGAAGCTGAGTCGCACCGTCCGTCGGTGCGTATGCGTTTTACTAAGCCATCTTAAGAGCTATCGCGATGAAATTTTTTTGTGGGCTTTTTATTACCCAGGTGAGATAAAGTATAAAAATTGTCAAGATCGGACTACTCATATAGCTCCAGAACAAACATTTTCATAAAAATTGGAGTATCCCCATGAAATTTTCTACGATGATAGTATTCGATATAATAACTCAGATTCCATCGGATAAATAGAAAACAAGTTACAGTCAATATAAAACGGTTCAATCGCTGCGGACAGCGCTGCTTGCTGCTTCATCATCAAATCAACAGGGCACAGGCATACACACACAGACGCAACTCTACATGAACTGTATGTGTATGCGTGCGTTGCTTTGCTTAGGGAATGAGGGAAGAAAAAGAACAAATTGTAGTTTGTATATTGATGAATTTTATTTTGAACATGTAAAATTATTATTGTCAAGGACTGCAAGGGTATATAAACTTCCGCATAGCCAAATTTAACTTCTTTGATATTTACTATAAAAAAAATGCATTATTTTTGGTAAGATCAGATAACAATTGTAGTTACATCGGGTGTGCATCGCTGTGTCTTTGGCCCCTCCTTTACCTTTGTAATCTCACTAAGAAGTCCACCCAATTTATGAGTTGGTTGCGACAACTGTGAGTAACTGGTTTATGTGCTAGTGCCTATTTGCATATAAATAAAAAAAAAAAAAATTAATTAATTCAAGAAATACTAACGTCTTTCATTGAACATTTTGGTGACCCCGACATTGGCGGCTCCAAGTTGAAAGATTAACAGACTTGGTGAAACCGTCATATAGCGGACGTTGACGATACTATGCGCAGTACGTTCAAGTGGCCCCTACGACACCAGGACGAAGCCTGTTACGCGCGAGCCCAAGCAGATAACTGCCCACCTCCCAACCGACCGACCGAGGGGTGCAGCCTTATATCGCACGGCACGAATCGCGTGGACAAATACACAACAGAAAAAACAGACAAACAAATAATACTATAGCTATCTATTAACTAAATGTGATAGGATAGATGTTTTAAGCATATTAATAGAAAACTGTGAGCCGATTACCGGGAATAGATTGTTGTAATCAGAGCAGAGGACCCTAAAAGGTTCATGCATAGCATAGTTAGAAGAACAACGACTAAGGGATAAAGGTATCAAAGGATGTCTACTCCGTCTACATGGTACCGACAGATTCACCTGAGCTAATAACTCAGTCGAGTCGATATCACCAATTAGGAGCTTGTGCATAAAAATGACACCAAGCATAATTCTACGGTTAGTTAGGGATGGAAGGTTAATCAAGAGAAGTCTACTAGAATACGAAGGCAAATTGACATTGCGATCCCAGCTTAAGCCACGAAGAGCAAATAACAAGAACTGCTTTTGAACGGATTCAAGTCTAGTCTGGTGCGACTCATATTGAGGTGACCAAATGCAAGATCCATACTCTAAAATAGGACGGACAAGCGAAGTAAAAAGAACTTTAGTTGTATAGGAGTTATCAAATTCTTTTGACCATCTTTTAATGAAGCCCAGAACACTCATGGCCTTTGCGACCGTGGTGGAAATATAAGTGTTAAAATTTAATTTATGGTACATAAGTACGCCCAAATCAATCATAGTATTTAGACGTTCCAAAGGACTATTGCTTAGAAAATAAGTAACCATTTGAGGAGAGTGACGATGAAAAGTCATTACCTTACATTTAGTAGTGTTAATATTTAATAGATTAAACTGGCACTAGGTGTGAAAGTTTTTAAGATCAGCTTGTAGCCGACTAAATGAATCTGTATCATTATAAGTAAGACAAAGCTTGACATCGTCAGCATACATAAGCACGCGCGAATGAACAATGACTGATGGATGATGATCCAAGATGACTACCTTGAGGTACACCAGAAGTCACAGGAATTGAATTGGAAAAAGAAGACTTAAAAAGTACCTTCTGTTTTCTATTTGTTAAATATTCTCGAACTCAAGAAAGGAAAAGAGGTGGAAATCCAATGTCGTTCAGTTTAGAAAGTAATAGAGTATGATTAACGGAATCAAAGGCTTTGCTGAAGTCCGTGTATATGACATCAGTTTGTTTAGCATTTTTGAACCGCAATTGATTAACTTGCCAATCATTGCGAAGACAACTTGGCGACTAAAAACAAGTTATTAGAAAACTAGGAGTTGGTTTTCCGCAACGGGGTAGCAGTGCATACCCATTGAATGAAAATTGATCAACTAGGCGATCTCTTTGTTAAAACCATTTAAAAACTATTTGTGTCAACAAGGCGACCAAATCATAAAAAGTTTTTTTTATATAAAACAAAGTTTGTTCAACTCTGTTGCACTGCCTTAAAAAAAAGCTATGGCGTCAGCAATCTCTGATTTAGTGCACACGGTAGTAGGCACGAGTTTGGCATCAGTCAGCAGATTGAAAAGATATAAAAGAAACTCAAAAAAATTGGTTTATCAGTGAAAAAGAATAGGTATATTGGAAATAAAAATAGGAGCGTTCCCTGCCTTTGACAAAAAAAATAAACTCCCATCGGGTCAAGTACTAGTACAAATAAGCAAGTACATAAGAACATAAAAGGACATGGAGGAGTTTTATAAGCAGCAAACAAGCAAGAGGAGAGGCAATTCAGGCCTTCATTCGGAATAGCAAAAAGGATTTTATCGCCAGGAAAACGAAGCCATCTTATTTCGAAGACGAACAGAAGAAGACTCTTTGTAACGGACTATTTCAGCAAAATGAAGGCGGTTGTAACTAATACAATGGAAGTACCATTTATCAAAGATACAACTAGAAAGGCAAGCTCGCCAACGAGAGGAAGAGCGAGTCATGATCAAGTTACTGATTCGCAAGCAAACTGCGCTGCTGCATTCATTGTCCAGGACATTAAGACATATAGTGCCTGAAGGAAAAATTAATTACAAATTGGTAGTCGACATTACGAGATTCATCGACTAGCTGAAAATCCAGCCGAAGCCGGATATAATAGAACTACGTTTGTGGCCGCAGAAAATACAATGCTGAAATTCTGTGTTGCACCAGCAGACAATGTAGTGATACCATCACTAGTCGTGCATATAGAATCATCAGATGCTGTCATAATGTTTCATATGAAAGGAAAATTGGACAGATTCAACCACGCACTACATGATCAATCTCTTTCCAATACAAAAGATCTGCAGGAGGTAAAGGATTTCCTATCATTCTTGGAACAAAAACCAAGAAACGAAAATCGCAGCATTGAAAAACTAAATCCAAGGAAGACATGCACAACAGCATATGAGACAAACAGTACCTTGTGTGCTTTCTGCGAAAAAGCAAAGCACAGAGTCTTTCAATATGAAAAGTTCAAAATCAAATCCGCAGCAGAGCGGCTTAATTGGGTGCAGAGACACGAATTGTGTGTCAATTGTTTCAAGCCGGACCATATGGCAAAAAATTGCTCTTGGAGTTGATGCTTTCAATGCGATAGAAAACATAACACAATGTTGCATTTAGAAACAGGCAACCAAATTGCTAGATCTGCTCTGCAGCTTCTGCATATGGAATTGGCAGAAAATGCACCCTGTTGGCAACGGCCAAGGTAGTGGTAAAAGGGAACAATGTAAGGAAAGGAGAATTTCGAGCACTCCTGGATAGCGGCTCACAAGTAAATCTCGTCTCAAAAAGACTGGTAAAAATTTGAGCTTCAAAGGAACGCTGTGGATGAGGGGGAAAGAAGTTATCGTTAAAAATTAATGAGACTCATGTGCACATAAATGGAGTGGGTGGTCAACCACAGATAAGCAAGGCGCGAGTAAACTTGGTTGTAAGGGAAGATACAACAAGCTCGCAATGCTAGTTGAGGCATTTTTATTGCCATACATAATATGTGACCAACCCACTGAACAAATAACGCAGAAAGTCACATTACCAGACAACATTCACTTAGCGGACATTACATTCAGAGTTTGGATGGATTGTTGCTGGCAAAATTAATATGTCATCGTCAGCTGCAATCACATGTATGGTAGGCATGACGAATCCAGAGGAATCTCTAGAAAGATTCCGGCAGCTAGACACACTAGAGCCAATGAAAAGGTACAGGAGTCCGGAGGAAGAGTATTGTAAAAAATTCTTCTTGATGCATCATGCAAAACGTCATCAGGAAAATCACTGAACGACATTTTATATCCTGGACCACTTGTACAGAGTCAACTCTTCTCAATTCTTCTGCGGTTCAGGACACACAAATATGTGTTCACTGCGGATATGGAAAAAATGTATCGTCAAGTTTGGATAAACCTTGCCGATCAGGTCAATCAGATGATTGTATGAAGAGAGGATCCAAGTCAAGAACTAAAGTTTTATCGTTTAAGAACTGTGACTTATGGATCCACATCAGCCCCATATTTAGCAACGAAGTATCTGAAATATTTGGCACTAAAAAACATTGAAAAATTGCCGTCTGGAGCATTAGCATTCTAAAATGACTTTTATGTTGATGGTTGTCTCACAGGAGCAGACTGTTTACCAGAAGCCCTGCAAATAAGACAAGAGCTTCTAGAAATCCTGAGACCTAAGGGTTTCAACTTACGAAAATGGTGTTAGAATAGCAGCCAAATTTTAAAGGAAATTCCAAAAGAAGATAAAATTGCTGACATCAATCTCGGTGACACACTGAAACAACAATGTTGTTACTTCCTATAGCATTTGTCAGGCAAATACTATGAAAGTATTGTCACAGTAAGGATGGCCACGACTGACTGGACTATTGTGGCATATTTCGATCTCGAAACCTGAAGACATTTTCAGACGGAGTGATAATGGTTGGAGAAATATAAGTGTTAATGAAGGTTTCGGAGGCATGCACAGCAATGCAGAGTCACTTCGAGAATGTCAACTCGGAACTAGTTTGCCAACGACGATCACCATTAGATATAATTGAAAACATTGCGAACGGCTTATTTGGTGTGCTGGACTCCAAGTATGCAACAGAGATGTCAGGCACAATACGAAGGGTTAAATCAAATGAAGACTACTTATTGAATTTGCTGCAGAACCAGACATCTGTAATTGACTCAATGATAAATATCATTAAGCGAGACGGTGCCAAAATTGAAAATCAGATTAAACTAATGAAACAACAAATGAACGACATAACCAAGGTGCAATAAAAGCATTGCAATGGTCTATCACGCTAACTACTCAGATGACAGTGACTGCAGGGAATTTGCAACGAATTCAAACCGAAATTTCAAAGCAAAATAAGCCCGTTACTACAATCACCAGGCCAGCTTCGGAAACATCTGAACCAACTTAAGAGACATCTTCCGTTTGGTTTGGATTTGCCAGTTCCAGATAACGACGTCTTGCAATTATATGGCTTAATGAAAGCACAAGACACAATTGCAAACAATCATGTGATATTTAAAGTTACGTTTTCATTAGTGGCAACGGAGGCAGTGCAACTGTATAACCTGATACCCATTCCAGCAATTGGAACTCATGGGATTATAATCATGAACATTAAAATTCCAATTATCGCTGTCAACAAAAAACAGAATCAATACATTGGGCTCTCAAGAGCAGATCTAAAACAATGCCATCAGCTCAACACGAGCAATATATTTGATTTAATAAGCAAACGACGTTTACGGCTAATGGCAGCTGTGAGTTCCAGCTATTCAAAAACACAAAATCAACAACTTGTCAGATACAACACACAAACAGAACATTCGGGTGGTACGACATGTATCACATGTGGATTTTTGCCACCACCAGACCAATTGAACTCGCAGTGACCTGTGACGATAATATACAAGGTGTCACTATCAAATTGAATTGTTAGCCCTAGACCCGACGTGTACAGCGGGGAGTTCTGCGATCCGACTAACAGGTCACCGTATAGCTACGTCAGACACAATAAATTGTCATATGTCCGATTTGGCAACTTCAGCATTGGCCCAAAAAAAGCAGCGCCAACAACAACACAATTCGCGAAGATGCAGCTAAGCTACGACGAACAACAACATTCAAGGAAAACTGGAAACAAAGCAAAACTGGAAGTTACCAGAAGACCCCAGCCAGCCGACACACCATGTTATTGTCTCCTAGGTAGCGCTAACAATACCATTGGTTCTCGTGATGATATACGGAATAAGGAGATGCTCTCAACCCCCAAGGCACAATGGTCCAAAGCAGACAACCGTAAGGATCGTCAATCCTATACCGACTCCTGCTGCAGCAAACCCAGCCCCCAGCAATTTTGCAGTCAACGTTGGATAACGTTGAACAGGTGTTCAACGGCCGGGAGTATGTTGGTGTTTAGATTATATAAAATAATATAACATTAAGACAGTTATAATATAGAATCTGCTCAGCAGTAACAATAAAGACCTAATTAATTAAGCTGTTATGGTTAGCGATTATCAATAAAGACGTATTTTGCTGACCTAACACTATGTCGAGCTATGCACTGGTAAGCTCTCTATTTTTACTATAAAAGAAATGCATTACACTGTGCAACACCAAAAATCAAACCGCACCGGACCTTTTTTTCTGAAAGTTCATGTATTGAATAGCAAAACCCTATTTGGGTTTCGTTATTTATTGGTACATCATTTTGAATTAATTTTTTTCTTTTTGTTTCTTTACATTCTCATTCTCTTTTTTTATTGCTGTTGCAAGCATTAATTCGTTTTACTTTTTGTTGCGCGCGTGAGATGCCTGTTGCTGGGTCCCCCTTTGTCAGTTAGGGGAGGCTCCATTTTTCCCTTTTAGCCCGTTTAGGGGCCTACTTAGGTAGGAGTGGCTCCACGTCTCCGTTTAAGGGGACATTTTCGGTGGAAGACACAGCCAGCGGCCAATACTCACACACCGCGACAAAGCATTTTTCTTAACACTATTTCATTCACATATTTTTATTTGTTTGTTTGCTTAACTAGAATGCCACTCGCAACCAGTAGTTGCCGCAGTGGTTTGAGTGTGTGGATACTCTTGTTTAACAATTTTTCTTTTCACTCTTATTTCATTTTTTTTATTCTCTCCTTTTTTATTTCTTTTTTATTTTTCTCTTAAAAGAAAAAACCGCCTCATACACCGCTCACTTGCACAAACCGGGTGCCCCTCGGGCAAACCGCACTGACAACCACTGATAACTGAGTTGAGTTACTTAACGAATAGTAATCCCTCAACGGGGTTTTGAACCCCGGGCCCCCACTTATTAGTTTTTACAGTTTTCACTAACTTTTTTTTTTTTTTTAAATTCTACCACAGCTTCGTTTTGTCAGGCGGCCGCCAGAGGCTTTGCGTTTGTTTTTTATTTTTTCATAATTTGTTTTTTACTTTATTCTTTAATATTTCCACCGGCACTCGGTTATGCACTTGCGATTGGTTTTTCTTGAGGCGGTCCCTGCGCAGGCGCCAGTTAACTCTCTCATTATTAGGGGAGAGTTACTTCACGATTTCGTGAGGATTTATTTCAAACATTATTTACCCAAATAAGTATCCTTGTGGATTGCAAAACATTAAAACTTATTTTTATTCAATACTTAAATATAAAACAAATCAATAGTACGTTATTAGTTCTTTATCAAAGCAAATTAATTAGTGGTTCTTGTCCTCTTGATGGCTGCTACCAGAATAATTGTTCATGCTGCCGCCCAGAAGCGCCAAAGCTCCCTGGCTGGCCCTGAGTTGCTGACGCAGCGCGAATGACCGTCCAACAGTCACACGCGCATCCGGTGTCACCGCTTTGGCTCTTGCGCAAGCGGTTGGTATTTTCGCTACTCCCTCCTTTCTGCTGAGCCAGCAATCCATGCTGAGCCAGCAGTTTGTGTGAGGGACAGTTTGTGTGAGGGGCAGAGTGGCCTGATGTTTGTGGGCAGAGTTCATAGTTTTATCTTATATATCATTGTGTCATAATTTCACCAGGGCACAAAATATAATTTGTTGTGCCGAACCTCGTCCTAAAGATTGAAATTATCCTGAAGGACGAAAAGGGATCGTTACACAATGCGTCCGCTATTTCTTGAGTTGGGACCGATGGCTCAATCCCCTTTAACACAACCTGGAGCCCTTTAATGCTTTTTAGTTGGTTGGTATAGAAGTTGATGTTAGCATTACGGAGGTACTTTTCGATGATGCGGAAGTTGTCCTCAGTTTGGGTTTGACATTTGATTGCTTTTATGTTACCCCTATTGAGAGGGTTACAACAAAGTTATTTGCCCTTACTGTTTCTACTAGCTTGGAAATCAGGGCGCTGCAGTTGGCTTCACGGATGTATAAAGGGGGTGGTCTAGCCGATTTAACTTTATCTACAGCGCCGGCTGGATCGTCTTGCTGATGGGCAAGAATTTTAAAACGATTGCCGTTTAGGAGTGCTACTCGTTCATTTGGTTTGGACATTTTCGGCGTATTGCCACGTTTTTTCTTTTGCTGTATCCATCCATTCCAGTTTGGTCCGAAGGCGTTGGGTTTATTCTTGTGGTTGACTCTGCGCGACTTGTCGTTGACGGCTGGAGGCAAGTCAATACTTCGGCAGGCGTTGCAGTAGTTGCTGTCAACGAGCTGACGGTGCTGGTCGGTGCAATCGGTGACCCAGTTATCGATATTCTTGGAGAAGCACACTGCTCTCTCCACGGTGAATTGCTGTTAGTTGCTGAGTGGCTTGCACTTTTGGTGTTATTGCTTACGGTAGCATTCAGTGGGGTTGGCGAGATGCGTAAAAAATATAAAACTTGTTAGTGACCAATTAAAAGATAGAAATATTTCGTTTCAAGCAATAGACTTGGAATGTAGACAATGTCGAGACTACGCTGAGATTTCAAACTCGAGTGGAGACATTTGACTCATCCGATACGTCCGATACAAAAAGGCAATTCTGAAGACCATAGTATTACTAGTTGTCCGTCGTATACAGCGCTGTCGGTGAAACAACGTTTTGATTTTGCGAAATCCGCCCGCTTTATATTAACTGTCTTTGGAAGGCACAGTGAAAAACAAAAATGTGTCGTGTATTCAACAATTCGCATCATACGTTGCTGCACATATACACAGTCAACATTGGTCGGGCGTTACCACCACGTTCACAAGACGACCCACCTTCCACCCCATATGTTATCCAAACAACGTGATTCTTGCTACTGCATTTAGAACAAAAGCTGGCGATCTTAAGCTGGCCAGAGCTTTGTTCGATAGTTGTTCTATGACCAACTTGATAACCGAAGAAATGGCTTAACGATTGCAGGTACCTAGAGAAGAGTGTTCAATCGACTTGCTTGGGATCGATGAATCCAATGTACAAGTCAAGAAATTGTTACACACTTTGGTGAAGTCGCGAGTGAATCGCAGTGAGGTATCCATGGATCGCATCGTTGAATGACATCTTGATGGTCGGTCCCACCATTCACGAGGAGCTGTATTCGACTTTGGTTCGATTTTGTTTGCATAAGTATGCGTTGACCACTGACGTCAAGAAATTGAATCGTCAAGTAATGTTACATGAAGCAGATCGAAATTTCCAGCTCATATTGTGGAGAAAAAACCCAGATTATTCTTTGAAAGTGTTCAGGCTAAACACAGTTATGTATGCTACGGCGCCAGTTCCGAATCAAATTCAACCAAGGCACTTATTATTTTTGGTTACCTGGAGAAGACATATTCCAATTCAAAATCGATGACTCGTTTATGAACATCCGAGCGACAAAACATTCTCTCGGTGACGTCTCGTTTATTTGATCCGATAGGTCTTCTGAGTCTCATAATTATTAGAGGAAAAAATCTTAATGTAAGAGCTGTGGCTCAATGAATTTGGAGATAGCATGGAATGAAACAAATGCTTCTAGAGTAAACATAAAAAAAATAAGAATTCATGGATTTGCTGATGCCTCAATGAGAGAATTTGGTTGTTGTATCTGCGTTCGAGTCAACACTGCGGAAGGTTTCAGCACTTCATTGCTAGCGTCGAAAATCTTTGTCACCAAATCAGTAATATCAGAAAGGTACCAATTAAGCGTGCATTGCTTTAGTCAGTTTCGGAAATAACTTTACTTTGGATACTGTCACAAAAACCAGCAGGAGGTAAAAAAAATCAGCTGTCATGCTGACTCTTAGGGTCATCGAGTCCTATTCGTCACATGCCAAATTAATAATGATGTTTTGTTATGTGTTTCTTCCATAGATGAAAAAACAAATCGACCACGTTTGATGATCTGATTCTATCACCATCAGAGAAGTGATGTCTTGTGTATCATGCTTCAAATACACGCCACGTCTTATGACGCAAATAATGGGAAATTTGCCGGCAGACAGAGTTAGAGAGCTCCGCCCATTCAGCATTCGCGGCGTTGATTTTTGTGTCCCAGTATAAATAGCATTGTGAATTCGAGGAAGGCCTCCATAAAAAGCTTATATTGCACTGTTAGAATTAGTGTCTGATTTAAGTACTAATAATTTTCTTATGGATTTCCAAGGATTCATCGGCCGGAAACGAATACCACTTTCCTGTTAGATACTGGTGCAGAGATATCAGTAATAAAAAGAAAACAGATACCTTTGAAGATATATGTATGAATATATTTCAAACACAATTAAAATATCAGATTTTGGCGATGCATCGCGATGGTTTAATTATTTCCAAAGGTCTAACTCTTGTAGAACTCTTACAAAATAAATGCATAATTCCACACAAAATGGTAAATAAAAATTTTCCCATACTGTTCAAAGGAATTTTTTGTTTTGTTTTAACGTTTAATAAATTTTTGGATTTACTTTTAAATTAGAGCCTAACAAAATTTCCTTATAACGCGTTCTTGAGCTGGTCTGTCATTTCCTTTAAGACGAGTTCAATTGTTGGTTCGAGTTAGCTCGGGCATTGTCATTTGGATGTGCAACAGGTTTGCAAAACACTTTAGTTTTGACTACCTATTTCAGATTTTACGCTAGGTATATTGAGATCATTTTGAATGTTGTATGTACCACGGAGCCCCCGTGATTGATCTTAAAATTTAAAAAAATTTTTAAAGTTTGTATGATGTCGACATTGCTACCATTGCTGTATTTTCAGCATCAGACCCCCCGTCAAACTCTATCGAACTTTTAGTTCGAATGCTGTTCATATTTCGGGTGTTATGCGATTAACTTGTTCAAATGTCCCATGGTTTTCGCGGGAGCCGAACAGGTGTGAAGGTGTAGTAAAGCCATGGCCAGGGGCTTTTTCGGCTTTAAGTGGTTTTTCATAAATGCAGAGATCTCATCCGATTGGAGTTCTGAGTACTCACTATCCGTTACAAATGCGTTTGATTTCGGATTTGGCTGGAAAACCATCTTAACCACTAACGTATTTATTCTCTATGGTTAATCCAAGTTCAAAAAAAATAAGAATGAGACTTGATGTAGAAGAATATGAGTTTACAGTAGAATATCTAAAGGGACAAGATAATTTTGTTGCGAATGCATTATCCCGCATTCTAATACAGGAACTAAAGATTGGTTTTTCTTGAGGCGATCCCTGCGCAGGCGCCAGTTAACTCTCTCATTATTAGGGGAGAGTTACCTCACGATTTCGTGAGAATTTATTTCAAACATTATTTACCCAAATAAGTATCCTTGTGGATTGCAAAACATTAAAACTTATTTTTATTCAATACTTAAATATAAAACAAATCAATAGTACGTTATTAGTTCTTTATCAAAGCAAATTAATTAGTGGTTCTTGTCCTCTTGATGGCTGCTACCAGAATAATTGTTCATGCTGCCGCCCAGAAGCGCCAAAGCTCCCTGGCTGGCCCTGAGTTGCTGACGCAGCGCGAATGACCGTCCAACAGTCACACGCGCATCCGGTGTCACCGCTTTGGCTCTTGCGCAAGTGGTTGGTATTTTCGCTACTCCCTCCTTTCTGCTGAGCCAGCAATCCATGCTGAGCCAGCAGTTTGTGTGAGGGACAGTTTGTGTGAGGGGCAGAGTGGCCTGATGTTTGTGGGCAGAGTTCATAGTTTTATCTTATATATCATTGTGTCATAATTTCACCAGGGCACAAAATATAATTTGTTGTGCCGAACCTCGTCCTAAAGATTGAAATTATCCTGAAGGACGAAAAGGGATCGTTACACAATGCGTCCGCTATTTCTTGAGTTGGGACCGATGGCTCAATCCCCTTTAACACAACCTGGAGCCCTTTAATGCTTTTTAGTTGGTTGGTATAGAAGTTGATGTTAGCATTACGGAGGTACTCAGTTGTCCTCAGTTTGGGTTTGACATTTGATTGCTTTTATGTTACCCCCTATTGAGAGGGTTACAACAAAGTTATTTGCCCTTACTGTTTCTACTAGCTTCGAAATCAGGACGCTGCAGTTGGCTTCACGGATGTATAAAGGGGGTGGTCTAGCCGATTTAACTTTATCTACAGCGCCGGCTGGATCGTCTTGCTGATGGGCAAGAATTTTAAAACGATTGCCGTTTAGGAGTGCTACTCGTTCATTTGGTTTGGACATTTTCGGCGTATTGCCACGTTTTTTCTTTTGCTGTATCCATCCATTCCAGTTTGGTCCGAAGGCGTTGGGTTTATTCTTGTGGTTGACTCTGCGCGACTTGTCGTTGACGGCTTGAGGCAAGTCAATACTTCGGCAGGCGTTGCAGTAGTTGCTGTCAACGAGCTGACGGTGCTGGTCGGTGCAATCGGTGACCCAGTTATCGATATTCTTGGAGAAGCACACTGCTCTCTTCACGGTGAATTGCTGTTAGTTGCTGAGTGGCTTGCACTTTTGGTGTTATTGCTTACGGTAGCATTCAGTGGGGTTGGCGAGATGCGTAAAAAATATAAAACTTGTTAGTGACCAATTAAAAGATAGAAATATTTCGTTTCAAGCAATAGACTTGGAATGTAGACAATGTCGAGACTACGCTGAGATTTCAAACTCGAGTGGAGACATTTGACTCATCCGATACGTCCGATACAAAAAGGCAATTCTGAAGACCATAGTATTACTAGTTGTCCGTCGTATTCAGCGCTGTCGGTGAAACGACGTTTTGATTTTGCGAAATCCGCCCGCTTTATATTAACTGTCTTTGGAAGGCACAGTGAAAAACAAAAATGTGTCGTGTATTCAACAATTCGCATCATACGTTGCTGCACATATACACAGTCAACATTGGTCGGGCGTTACCACCACGTTCACAAGACGACCCACCTTCCACCCCATATGTTATCCAAACAACGTGATTCTTGCTACTGCATTTAGAACAAAAGCTGGCGATCTTAAGCTGGCCAGAGCTTTGTTCGATAGTTGTTCTATGACCAACTTGATAACCGAAGAAATGGCTTAACGATTGCAGGTACCTAGAGAAGAGTGTTCAATCGACTTGCTTGGGATCGATGAATCCAATGTACAAGTCAAGAAATTGTTACACACTTTGGTGAAGTCGCGAGTGAATCGCAGTGAGGTATCCATGGATCGCATCGTTGAATGACATCTTGATGGTCGGTCCCACCATTCACGAGGAGCTGTATTCGACTTTGGTTCGATTTTGTTTGCATAAGTATGCGTTGACCACTGACGTCAAGAAATTGAATCGTCAAGTAATGTTACATGAAGCAGATCGAAATTTCCAGCTCATATTGTGGAGAAAAAACCCAGATTATTCTTTGAAAGTGTTCAGGCTAAACACAGTTATGTATCTACGGCGCCAGTTCCGAATCAAATTCAACCAAGGCACTTATTATTTTTGGTTACCTGGAGAAGACATATTCCAATTCAAAATCGATGACTCGTTTATGAACATCCGAGCGACAAAACATTCTCTCGGTGACGTCTCGTTTATTTGATCCGATAGGTCTTCTGAGTCTCATAATTATTAGAGGAAAAAATCTTAATGTAAGAGCTGTGGCTCAATGAATTTGGAGATAGCATGGAATGAAACAAATGCTTCTAGAGTAAACATAAAAAAAATAAGAATTCATGGATTTGCTGATGCCTCAATGAGAGAATTTGGTTGTTGTATCTGCGTTCGAGTCAACACTGCGGAAGGTTTCAGCACTTCATTGCTAGCGTCGAAAATCTTTGTCACCAAATCAGTAATATCAGAAAGGTACCAATTAAGCGTGCATTGCTTTAGTCAGTTTCGGAAATAACTTTACTTTGGATACTGTCACAAAAACCAGCAGGAGGTAAAAAAAATCAGCTGTCATGCTGACTCTTAGTGTCATCGAGTCCTATTCGTCACATGCCAAATTAATAATGATGTTTTGTTATGTGTTTCTTCCATAGATGAAAAAACAAATCGACCACGTTTGATGATCTGATTCTATCACCATCAGAGAAGTGATGTCTTGTGTATCATGCTTCAAATACACGCCACGTCTTATGACGCAAATAATGGGAAATTTGCCGGCAGACAGAGTTAGAGAGCTCCGCCCATTCAGCATTCGCGGCGTTGATTTTTGTGTCCCAGTATAAATAGCATTGTGAATTCGAGGAAGGCCTCCATAAAAAGCTTATATTGCACTGTTAGAATTAGTGTCTGATTTAAGTACTAATAATTTTCTTATGGATTTCCAAGGATTCATCGGCCGGAAACGAATACCACTTTCCTGTTAGATACTGGTGCAGAGATATCAGTAATAAAAAGAAAACAGATACCTTTGAAGATATATGTATGAATATATTTCAAACACAATTAAAATATCAGATTTTGGCGATGCATCGCGATGGTTTAATTATTTCCAAAGGTCTAACTCTTGTAGAACTCTTACAAAATAAATGCATAATTCCACACAAAATGGTAAATAAAAATTTTCCCATACTGTTCAAAGGAATTTTTTGTTTTGTTTTAACGTTTAATAAATTTTTGGATTTACTTTTAAATTAGAGCCTAACAAAATTTCCTTATAACGCGTTCTTGAGCTGGTCTGTCATTTCCTTTAAGACGAGTTCAATTGTTGGTTCGAGTTAGCTCGGGCATTGTCATTTGGATGTGCAACAGGTTTGCAAAACACTTTAGTTTTGACTACCTATTTCAGATTTTACGCTAGGTATATTGAGATCATTTTGAATGTTGTATGTACCACGGAGCCCCCGTGATTGATCTTAAAATTTAAAAAAATTTTTAAAGTTTGTATGATGTCGACATTGCTACCATTGCTGTATTTTCAGCATCAGACCCCCCGTCAAACTCTATCGAACTTTTAGTTCGAATGCTGTTCATATTTCGGGTGTTATGCGATTAACTTGTTCAAATGTCCCATGGTTTTCGCGGGAGCCGAACAGGTGTGAAGGTGTAGTAAAGCCATGGCCAGGGGCTTTTTTCGGCTTTAAGTGGTTTTTCATAAATGCAGAGATCTCATCCGATTGGAGTTCTGAGTACTCACTATCCGTTACAAATGCGTTTGATTTCGGATTTGGCTGGAAAACCATCTTAACCACTAACGTATTTATTCTCTATGGTTAATCCAAGTTCAAAAAAAATAAGAATGAGACTTGATGTAGAAGAATATGAGTTTACAGTAGAATATCTAAAGGGACAAGATAATTTTGTTGCGAATGCATTATCCCGCATTCTAATACAGGAACTAAAGAATACAAAAGCAAATGTCCTGAATGATATATGATAAAAATGAAAATACAATTAGGCAGGTACCTAATGATGTGTAGTATATTCATACAAATAATCATTCAGTACAATGAGCTCAACTTGTAACACTCCGTTGCAAGTATAAACAATTAAACATATACGCATTAAAATATAATTGTGCACTTGAATATGTTTATATATGTATATACATTGATGTATGTACATAAACATATTCACATAAATGTACAGCTAAGCATGATCATATATGTATGTACATTTGTATATGCACATACATACATATATTCACAAAAGCAATGTATGCACAAGCGTAACATGAGCTAGAGCCAGGCCAGCGTGTGAACGCTAACCAAGCACTTTGATGCAAGCGCTCCAACAATATGTATGTATGTACTGACACTCTCCCTCTCTTTTGTAGCTGTCGCATAAGTCGCAGCATAAGAATATATATGTAAACTTAGCTTAAGCAAAATAATAATTTGGAATAAAGAATCATTCTAAAAACGACTATGCATGGACACTGACGTGTACATCTTGGATATACTAGGTATTTTTATCAAAGGAACCCGGTCTTGGTATATATGTAGGAAATGAAGTGTCAGGCAGGCATAATCATGGCAATCGTTTGGTACCGAGTGAGCGAGACAGAACGACACGCAGCGGCCGTACCTATCTGGTCGACTCACTCATGAAAATAAAGCAGAAGCGTCGATCGAAAAGCACTCGCAATCGTACTCTCGCCTCGATCACATCGCACACCCAAAATTGTCGCTAAGGCCATTATAATAATTAATAAATATATGTATTCTTAACACAAAGAAACATTGTTAATAAATAATAAAGTTTAAATAAGGAAATCACATCCTTAAATAATATTGAATTAAATAACCAGGAATATTCCAATTCTACAAACTGGGGGCTCAACCGGGATTTCTGGCCCAAGACAATTAGTGAAAATCGTGTGTGTGTGTGTGAAGTTCGCAAATGAACAGAAAATTGTTAAAATTGCATGCATTAACGTGTAATATATATACAAAGTCAAGGTTGTTGGCGAACGAATTTCAAAAGACGCAACCACTACAAGTTCAAAAACTAGTGGAAGTTGGCGTGACTGTACGAGAGGCGACGAGTGGACGGTGAGACGGTGAGCGGTCGGACGACGCAAGAAGAGCGTTACCCAGAATTTTGGCGCCGTTTAAGCAAAAGTCGGCGGCTGAAGTTGAGAGCAGCTCGAGAAGGGTGGTGATTCGAGAGGAAAAGAGAAAGCAGACAGCGGACATGAAGTTGATGATAATTAGTGTTCACTGTGGAAGCAGACAGACGGAGAGAGCAGACAGCGGACACGAAGTTGATGATAACCAGTGTTCACTGTGGAAGCAGACAGACGGAGAGAGCAGACAGCGGACACGAAGTTGATGATAACCAGTGTTCACTGTGGAAGCAGACAGACGGAGATAGCAGACAGAGGGCACGAAGTTGATGATAACCAGTGTTCACTGTGGAAGCAGACAGACGGAGAGAGCGAACAGAGGGCACGAAGTTGATGATAACCAGTGTTCACTGTGGAAGCAGACAGACGGAGAGAGCAGACAGAGAGCACGAAGTTGGTGATAACTAGTGTTCACTGTGGAAACGGAAAACCAAAGGAGAACAGAAAGCGGAGAACAGAAACCGTTACAAAAGCAGACGACGCCGACAAGACCAAACGAGAAGGCAGCAGACACGAAGTTGAGACAATTGGTGTGGAAGCAGACAAAGAGAGATCACGAGAACGAGTGGAAAACAGCCGAGTGAGTAGCGACAACAGAGTGAGTGGCAACAGAGAGCGAACCGAACAGTTGCTACAGAGATATTGAGTGGCTCCATAGAGCAGGACGACTATAGTTGGGTGAGCTGTTTAATTATTGTCTTGAGTGTGAGTTACTTTGCTTGCACAGCGAAACCAGACTGGTGGCAAAAATATTGATGAAATTGATGCGAGCTGCAGAGAGCACATTTCTAAGAATCGTCTGAATTAAACCATAACCTAACACAATTTGACCTACATTAACATAGTGTGTAAATCTTGTTAAGTCGTAACAAATTTGATTGATTAATACTACCTATATATTACTATACCAATCTTGTTAAGCAATATAACTGTAATTGAGTGAAATGGATCGAGGTGAGATTCTAACGTTGCGTATTGAGGAGTTGCGCACTAAATTGAGAGAGTTAGGGCTAGAGACTACAGGCCTTAAAGCAGAGCTGCAAACGCGTCTACTCGCTCACTACGATCTAATAGAAATTGAGAATGACGGGCAGGAGGCAGATTTCGCCTCGGCTAGAACAATTCGAGAAGTCCCGAACACAGATGGGCAAAGGTCATGGTTCACACTAAAAGATGTGGAGGGAAGCGTTTCAGAGTTTTGCGGTTTAGGTTCGATTGATGTTGTACAATGGATTAGGGAGCTAGAAGAATGCGCTTTAATCGTACAGTGGAGTCAGTTACAGCTTTTTGTGTATGCAAAACAATTGTTAAAGGGAGCTGCATTATCGTTTATACGTAGTAAGAGAGATATTTGTAGTTGGGAGTCCCTGAAAGTAGCTTTGAAAAACGAATTTAGAGTAAAGGTTTCATCAGCAGAAGTTCATAGAAGACTGAGCAATCGACAGTTAAAGAGAGGTGAGAACTTGTATGAGTTTTTGTATTCGTTAATGGAAATCGCAAAGCCAATCGATTTGGATGACGAAAGTTTAATCGAGTATTTCGTAGAAGGTTTACCAGACATGAGAGCAAATAAGGCATTATTGTATCAGGCGAGAACAGTGGATGCGTTAAAAGTTCAAATAGAGACCTACTTAAAATCCTATGATCCTAGAAAGTCGTCAAAGAAAACAACATTCGAGTCATCTGTTCACAAGCAAGGTAGAGATAATAGAGAGAAAAATTCGATAACAAAAGGTGATCGCAAATGTTTTAAGTGTGGTGATCCTTCACACATGATGAGAGATTGTAACAAGAAAACGTTTACTTGTTTTAAATGTGGCAAAACAGGCCATCGTTCGTTTGAATGTAAAGATAAAGATACCACCAAAGTTGAAAGCACCAATGTTGTAGATGATAAATTAATAAAAGCATCAGGTAAATTTACTGATTCGGGTTTGGAGTTGAAAGAAGTAACTTATAAATCGATTAAGTTCAACGGTCTAATTGATACAGGAGCAAATTTGAGTCTCATACGTAAAAGCGTGTTTGTTAAACTCGGAATTAAGTCACTAACTGGATATTCGAAGACTCTTACAGGCATTGGTGGAAGTCATGTGATGACCTTCGGTAGTTTTAGCATAACTGTCAAGATAGATGGCATTGAGATGGAAGTCGAGTTTCATATCGTTCCTGATGAAGACATGGCATATGAGGCAATTTTGGGTAGAACCATATTAGATCACGTCGATTTGGTTGTTACCAAGAAAGGTACAAAGTTTGTGAGCATCAACAGAAAAGAATCACTGTGTAACGCGAATAAATCTTGTGCTGAGTTGTTTGAGGAATTTGAAAGTATGTGTATGCACAGTGCAGAACAGAATAAATTGGAAATCAAGAGTGAATTGTCACATATCAGTGCAGAAATCGGTAGTGAAGTCAAGAAGTTGATTAATAGTTACAAACCTATTAGAAATACAAACACTCCTATAGAAATGAAGATTGTACTAACGGATGAGTTGCCAGTTTATCAGCATCCAAGGCGTCTAGCAGAGTCTGATCAGAAAATCGTTGATAGTATAGTACAAGAATGGTTAGAGGAGAAGATAATAAGGCCAAGTTTTTCCGAATATGCTTCGCCTGTTGTACTTGTAACAAAGAAGAATGGGAAAAAGCGTCTGTGCTGCGATTACAGAAAGCTAAATGAGAAAGTGGTCCGAGATAATTTTCCTATGCCACAGATGGACACCGTATTAGAAAAACTTCAAAGTGCGTTGGTTTACACTACTTTAGATCTAACAAACGGGTTTTTCCATGTTCCTGTTGAGGAAAAATCTCAGAAGTACACTGCATTCGTAACTCAGAATGGTCAGTATGAATTCCTGTACGTACCATTCGGAATTTCCAACTCTCCAGCAGTTTTTACCAGATTTATAATGGCAGTAATGAGAGAATCAGTAAAGAATGGAGATGCAGTGGTGTATATGGACGATATAATTATACCAAGTGTTAGCGTGAATGATGGTCTAATTAAACTTAAAAGGGTGTTGAAGATAGCTGCGGAAAATGGGTTGAGAATAAACTGGGAGAAATGTCAGATACTGCAGAGTAAAGTAAATTTTTTGGGCTATATAGTTGAAAATGGAAGTATTAAGCCAAGTAAGGAGAAGACTGATGCCGTTTCAAGATTCCCGATCCCACATGATAAGAAGTCAGTTCAACGATTTTTAGGGTTAACATCGTATTTCCGTAAATTTATCGAAGGATACGCAGTAACAGCTAAGCCCTTGACTGACATTTTACGAAAGGACAACAAGTTTGAGTTTAAAGAATTGCAAATGGTAGCGTTTGAGCAATTGAAATTAGCATTGATCAAAGGTCCTGTTTTAAAGCTATACAATCCTAAGCTAGAGACTGAAATTCACACTGATGCCTCGAAACACGGTTTCGGAGCTGCGCTTTTACAGAAAGATTCAGAAGATGGTTTATTCCATCCGGTACAATATATGAGTCGGAAAACTAAACCTTGCGAAGAGAAGTATGATTCATATGAACTTGAGGTTTTAGCAGTTATTGGAGCATTAATAAAGTGGCGTATATATGTGTTAGGATTGAGATTTAAGATTGTCACAGATTGTAATGCGTTCACGATGACAATGAAAAAGAAAGAGGTTCCGTTGCGTGTAGCACGTTGGGCAATGTACCTACAAGATTTCGAATATCAGATCGAACATCGTTCAGGTTCAAAGATGCGGCATGTGGATGCCTTGAGCCGTTTATCTTGTTTTCTGCTAACTGACACTATAACCCATAAATTAAGGGAAGCACAGTTGTCAGATGATTGGACCAAATTGATTAGGAGCTTAGTTCAACAGAAAGGATATGAAGATTTTTACATTGAAAACGAAATATTGTTAAAGGACCCTAATCGAGAACTTATTGTCGTTCCCTCGCAGATGGAAAAGGAAATAATACAGATTGCACATAAACAAGGACATTTTGGAGCTAGAAAGACTCAGGATATCGTAGAAAAATCGTATTATATTCCAAAATTAAAAGAGAAGGTAGTCCGTGTTGTTGAGTGTTGCGTGGAATGTCTTATTGTTAATGCCAAGACCGGCAAAAAGGAAGGATATTTGATGCCAATAAGTAAAGGAGATCAGCCATTGATGACATATCACATTGATCACGTTGGCCCGATGGAGGTCACAACAAAGCGTTACAATCATATACTTGTTATTGTTGATGGGTTCTCTAAGTTTGTATGGTTGTATCCGACTCGTGGAACAGGAGTCGAGGAAGTACTTAGTTCTCTTGAAAGGCAGGCCATAATTTTTGGTAACCCGATGAAAATAATTTCTGACAGGGGGACAGCATTCACGTCCAATGCGTTTAAGGAATATTGTAACAGACAGGATATAGAAAGGATGCATAAGATAATAGTTCCAATGATTTCAAAGTTAAGTCAAGAGAATGAGGGAAACTGGTACAAGTATGTAGGTCGTGTGCAACAATTTATTAATAATACTGCTCCAAGAAGTACAAGAGTTACACCTTTTAAGATTTTGACAGGAATAGAGATGCGTAGTCCTGATGATCCCGCAATAAGAAAGCTGATAACCGATTCGTTAATAGAAGAATTAGACTGTGGTCGTGATGAGATTAGAGCGGAGGCTCGAAAGAATATCGATGAAATACAGCAGGAAATGAAAAGAACGTTCGACAAAAACAGGAAATGTGAAAGAAAATACAATTTAAACGAGTTAGTGGCCATTAAACGTACGCAGTATGGGACAGGTCTAAAGTTGAGAGGTAAATACTTAGGACCATATAAAGTTACGAAGGTGAATAGGCACGGTCGATACGACGTCGAGAAGGTTGGCGACGGTGAAGGACCTTGTAAGACCTCAACAGTGGCTCAGTTCATGAAACCTTGGCTAGGATCATTCGGGTCGAATGACTTGTCAGGACAGCCGATTGTAGGAAATGAAGTGTCAGGCAGGCATAATCATGGCAATCGTTTGGTACCGAGTGAGCGAGACAGAACGACACGCAGCGGCCGTACCTATCTGGTCGACTCACTCATGAAAATAAAGCAGAAGCGTCGATCGAAAAGCACTCGCAATCGTACTCTCGCCTCGATCACATCGCACACCCAAAATTGTCGCTAAGGCCATTATAATAATTAATAAATATATGTATTCTTAACACAAAGAAACATTGTTAATAAATAATAAAGTTTAAATAAGGAAATCACATCCTTATATAATATTGAATTAAATAACCAGGAATATTCCAATTCTACATATATATAACATGGCGACCGTGACAGGACCGGACCCGCAATCTGCTAACAAAAACAACAACTGCAATCTGCAAACCAAATGCAAAAATCAAACCATCAATCAACGTTAATGACAGAAGAACAACAACTGCAAATATTAACCACAACACAAAACATGAACATTTTATTTTTTTAAATGAACATTTTATTTTAAATCAATTGGAATAAATGCCCAGAAGAAAGCAGAAGCAGCGGTTGAAACCATCTGATAAATCAAGCGAACCAAAAGAGAATCAACCAATCAACCAACAAGGAACACGAATGAACAGTGAAGATATTCCATTTGCGGAATCTGCTCCTATCGAGCAAAAGGATGCACCGACGCTAGAAGAAGCGTTAGAGTTGTATCCCAACGATGGACCGCGCCCACTCACAATAGCTGAGTACCGGGCCCGCAACACCAAATCAACAGAGCCAAAGAATACCGACAACGCTGCATAGAGCGTATTGACATCCTGAAAGCTGAACTTCGCCAAACAGCGAAGAAACGCAAGGGGGCCGCAGAAATGCGCAAGCCTTAACTTGCCTTTAATTTAATAATTGTAATAATAACCTTAATAGCAAGTTGAAGCACGAAAGTACAACTTGCGACATACTAACTGTCTAATAGGCTTTTACTAACAATGTGGTTGGAGATTTTTTTTTTTTAACAATAAATCAAATGAAATGTATACCTGAATTGTGAGCCAACCACATTTTCTATAATTTTTCCACGTCTCTGGCTCGCTGTGCAAGACACAGTTGAGATAAATTTTATTTCTCTCTTACTTTTTTTTTCTCTTCACAAATAGTTTTAATAAAAAAAAAATATGCATGAATCCATAACAATTTTATTTTAATATTTCAAATAGAAATCAAATTCAGACAAATATGTACCGGTCAAAACATATTTATGAAAAAAAAAAATTAAAGTTTTAACCTGTCTTTATGAACTTTATTTCATATTTTTGTATACTTGTAATAAATAAAAACAAAAATCCCATACGTATGTTTGATAATAGCATAAGTAAATTTGATGATATATCCGTTATACCCACAATGGAATCGAAACAAAATCAGTGGACTCCACTGCAAATGTCATAAATAAAATTGAATCATCAAATGCTGGTATGAGATTAACGAACATACTACTATTAATAATTGTCATAATATTGTGCGCATATGTATTATATAAGGCTTACCTATTACACAATAAATGTGTAACAAAAAGAGCTCTAAGCCAAGCTAATGATCTAGATACGATCTAAAAATACATATGCACACAAGCAATTATAAATCAAAACCCTTTTAACAAAAGAAAAAAATATATATATATACAAAAAAAATAAATAAAAAATGACCCATTGTGACGGGTACTTTGAAAAAATAAACAACAGGCACCCTAGCATAGTCCAAGACTTAATTGACAATTAAGTCTTACACTTACAAATGTTAATATTAATTACAAATAACCAACAAAATGGATACAACAACACAAATGTCCGAATTACCCAAAGCGACCAGGGAAACGGACAAGATCCTCCAAATGCTCAAAATTAAAAAATAAAGTCTATTCCATTAACCTAAGTCTTAATAATTTCGTATCTGTAAGATTCCAATTATTTACAAAGTCTGTTAAATGCTCATGTATCTACCGAAACCGGTATTGTAGTATCGATTGTTAGTAATAAGTATCGATTGTTAGGAATAAGTATCGATTGTTAGTAATAAGTATCGATTGTTAGTACTAAGTATCGATGGTTAGCGATAAGTCCTCGATAGGTTGCGAGACGGCGTCTCTCTTCTCTTCCGGCGACGCAACGAGCAAGTTGCATCTGCGCAAAAGCCATAGATTAAATCCAAACAATACAAACTAATCTTTATCATTTTTACTCAATAATTAGGTGTTTACAACTCAGAAGTGGGATGACCACCCGAAAGGATACATATTTCGGGACGCGGCACTCCACACGTTCCACATCTAGGACGGCCGCCTCCACGCCCACCGCTGCTGGTGCACCCACTGCTGTGACTACCGCTGCAGTACCGGCGGCCACAGGAGCCGCCGCTGCTGCGCCTGCCGCTGCAGTACCGAGAGCCGCTGTGCCAACTGCCGCCACACTCGCCCCTGCCGGGCCCGCCGCTGCTGGGCCAACCGCTGACATACTCGCCCCTGCCGGGCCCGCCGCCGCTGGGCCAACTGCCGCCATACGAGCCCCTGCTGGGCTAACTGATTCCACAGTCGCCCCTGCCGGGCCCGCCGCTGCCGCAACTGCCCCTGCTGGGCCAACTGCTGCTATACTCGCCCCTGCCGGGCCAACTGCTGACATGCTCGCCCCCGCTGGGCCAACTGCTGCTATACGAGCCCCTGCTGGACTGACTGATGCCACCTTCGCCCCTGCCGGTCCCGCCGCTGCCATTGTGCCCGCCGCCGCCATTGCGCCCGCCGCCGCCACTGTGCCCGCTGCCGCCATTGCGCCCACCGCCGCCACTGTGCCCGCTGCCGCCATTGCGCCCACCGCCGCCATTGCGCCCGCTGCCGCCACTGTGCCCGCCGCCGCCATTGCGCCCGCTGCCGACACTGTCCCCGCTGCCGCCATTGCGCCCGCCGCCGCCATTGCACCCGCTGCCGCCACTGTGCCCGCCGCCGCCATTGCGCCCGCTGCCGCCACTGTGCCCGCTGCCGCCATTGCGCCCGCCGCCGCTGCTGTACCCACCACCGCTGCCACTGCTGTACCCGCCTCCGCTGCCGCCACATCCATTACGGTACCTGACGCCGCTGCCACACCCACTGTACCTGCGGATGCTGTGCCCGCCGACTATATGTCTGCCATGTGGGCTGCGGCCTCGCTCGCAGCCCCCGTCACTGGTCCCGACGCGGAACCATGGGAAGAGGTGCCCGCTTCAGTGCCCTCCGTATCGACTGCCGCGGCCGCCATCACACCGGCCACTTCCGCGGTACCACGCTCTGCGTGGCCGGCGCATCAAGGCAGGCGAGGGATGTTTAAGATTCGCAATCGAGATGCAGGAGATTGCCATGAATGCTCCGATTCCGGAGAACGAGCTGGTCGACCTGATCATTGATGGATTGCGGGACAACTCTACTCGAGTCGGCATGCTGTACTCAGCTCGGACAATGGCTGAGCTGAAGCCCCTACTGGAACGCTACGAGCGCCTCCGTATGCAGGCCGCTGCCTCCAGACAAAGCAATAGTGTGAAGGCGCAGCCAACAACAACTGCCGTGGCGCCTGGAAAGAAATCGTCAGGCACCGTCACGAGTGAGACCAGATGCTTCAACTGCTCAGGATGGGGGCATTACAAGAGTCAATGCCCGAAACCAATGAGACCTCAGAATTCATGTTTCAAGTGTGGCAAAGTGGGCCACAGCTACAAAAAAACACCAATATCACTGCTGCCGCCGCCGCTAATGAAGCGGGAGATCGACTAGACCATTTACAACTGGTGAGTGTTGCTTTTGTTTGTGATGAAGTGCAAGATAGGAGATTTATAGATATGTTTTCTCTCCTTGATTCGGGCAGTCCAAAGAGTTTTATCCGTCAATCTGAAGTCCCCTCCAACTGCCGTCTTAGCCCCCGTACATTGAACTGCCGTGGTTTAGGAAATAGCCAACTTCTGTCCTTAGGCCAAGTCCAGTGTAGGGTTCGCCTCCGCAACACACATACAATACATACGTTTAAAGTCCTGACGAACCAAGCAACCGAACTGCTGATGATTATAGGTAGAGATCTTCTGTATAAAATTAATATTAGACTCTGTAAACTGAAAGAACTGAAATATGAAAAAGAATCGTTGATACTCATGAATAAACCGACTGAATGTATAAATCCAAATCTTACTGCTGTTCTGAAGTCCTTTGACATATTTATGGAAGAGAGAGTGATACTGCCGTATGATAGGAATGAGATTGTATCTGCCGAATTGTTGTCTGATTCTCCCCTTCCGAAAACTTCTGCTGTACCTTCGGAAACATTGAACGATGCACTTATGGCGATAAATGCCATTGAGCTCCCTGCTGTCAGTGAATTAGACTTTGATATAGAGCCCGCGTTACGGGAAGAGCAAACCGCAGCCCTTAAGTCTATTATTTCCACTTCGTATGTACAAGTTGATCAAGATTTAATCAAGCCCATGAACTATGAGATGAAAATAGAATTGACTAACCAAACTCCGATTTTCTGCCGCCCCCGCCGTCTGTCGCACCACGAACGCATCGAGGTGCGTGAGATTTGTGACGATCTCTTGAAAGCTGGCATTATCCGCCACAGTAGTTCCCCTTACGCTGCCGCGATTGTCCCTGTACGCAAAAAGGACAACACCCTAAGAAAGTGTGTAGATTACCGCCCGTTGAACAAAATTACAGTTCGAGATCATTTTCCGATTCCTCTGTTAGATGATTGCATTGAACATCTGGGTGGCAAATCATTCTTCACTATCTTGGACTTGAAGAACGGTTTCAACCATGTGAAAATGCACCCAGACTCAATCAAATATACTGCCTTTGTAACCCCTGATGGCCAGTTTGAATATGTACGCATGCCCTTCGGACTTTGTAATGGCCCTTCCGTGTTTGCTAGATTCGTTTATTTTGTCCTTAAGGAATTTATAAACCGAGGTCAACTGGTGATATATATGGACGACATTCTAGTCGCGTCGCATGACTTTGAAACCCACCTTGAGATTCTGAAGGAAATATTGTATGTGTTAAGAGTGAACGGGCTATGCCTGAAGCTGACGAAATGCCGTTTTGCGTATAGGGAACTAGAGTACTTGGGCTACTTAGCCAATTCCGCCGGTATCACGCCTAAACCAGCTCATATTCAGGCGATACGGGATTTGCCCATTCCAAGGGATAGCAAGGAATTAGAGCGTTGCCTAGGCCTATTCTCATACTTCCGCCGATTTGTATCAGGTTTCGCTAAGATTGCGTGTCCGCTGTCCCGATTGTTAAGAAAAGATACCCCTTATGTCTTCTCCGATGAATGCCTTGAAGCTTTCCGAACACTGAAGTTGAAATTGATCGAATCCCCCGTGTTATCTATTTACAACCCGAAGTCTGAAACAGAGTTACACTGCGATGCTAGTTCAATTGGTTTCGGAGCAGTGCTCCTCCAGAAACAAACAGCCGGTAAATTACACCCAGTGTCCTACTTCTCTAAGATGGCCTCCGCCGCTGAATCGAAACTACACAGTTATGAGCTAGAGACGTTAGCTATAGTGTATTCCTTAAAACGTTTTGAGACATACCTTAAGTTCATCCCGTTCAAAATCGTGACCGATTGTAATTCCCTTGCGCTGACACTGAGGAATGGTGGACATTCCGCCAAGATTGCTCGCTGGGCCCAGCTGTTGGAAAACTATAACTACACGATTGTACACCGCTCGGGGGTTGGTATGCCCCATGCTGATGCTCTAAGCAGAATAGAAACTGCCGCATACGTTGACGATATAAACCTCGACTTCCAACTGCAGTTAACACAGAACCGGGACCTGAGATTGTCAAACTCCGAGATAAGTTAGAGAAATGTGAGATAGCGGATTTCGAACTGCGAGTAGGGAGTAGTGTACAGCCTGTCCTCGACGAGTGTACCCCAACTTTATGTCCCTTCCGAAATGATAAATCATGTCATACGAGTAGTGCACGAGAAGCTTGGCCATAAGGCCACGGAGAAATGTTGTGCACTGCTGGGCTAACTGATACTGTGCCCGCCGCCGCCATTGCGCCCGCTGCCGCCACTGTGCCCGCTGCCGCCATTGCGCCCGCCGCCGCTGCTGTACCCACCACCGCTGCCACTGCTGTACCCGCCTCCGCTGCCGCCACATCCATTACGGTACCTGCCGCCGCTGCCACACCCACTGTACCTGCGGATGCTGTGCCCGCCGACTATATGTCTGCCATGTGGGCTGCGGCCTCGCTCGCCGCCCCCGTCACTGGTCCCGACGCGGAACCATGGGAAGAGGTGCCCGCTTCAGTGCCCTCCGTATCGACTGCCGCGGCCGCCATCACACCGGCCACTTCCGCGGTACCACGCTCTGCGTGGCCGGCGCATCAAGGCAGGCGAGGGATGTTTAAGATTCGCAATCGAGATGCAGGAGATTGCCATGAATGCTCCGATTCCGGAGAACGAGCTGGTCGACCTGATCATTGATGGATTGCGGGACAACTCTTCTCGAGTCGGCATGCTGTACTCAGCTCGGACAATGGCTGAGCTGAAGCCCCTACTGGAACGCTACGAGCGCCTCCGTATGCAGGCCGCTGCCTCCAGACAAAGCAATAGTGTGAAGGCGCAGCCAACAACAACTGCCGTGGCGCCTGGAAAGAAATCGTCAGGCACCGTCACGAGTGAGACCAGATGCTTCAACTGCTCAGGATGGGGGCATTACAAGAGTCAATGCCCGAAACCAATGAGACCTCCGAATTCGTGTTTCAAGTGTGGCAAAGTGGGCCACAGCTACAAAAAAACACCAATATCACTGCTGCCGCCGCCGCTAATGAAGCGGGAGATCGACTAGACCATTTACAACTGGTGAGTGTTGCTTTTGTTTGTGATGAAGTGCAAGATAGGAGATTTATAGATATGTTTTCTCTCCTTGATTCGGGCAGT
This sequence comes from Drosophila tropicalis, assembly GCF_018151085.1. Classification (NCBI taxonomy): domain Eukaryota; kingdom Metazoa; phylum Arthropoda; class Insecta; order Diptera; family Drosophilidae; genus Drosophila; species Drosophila tropicalis. The sequence goes on from NW_027173482.1 coordinate 1,587,353, forward strand.
CCAAAGAGTTTTATCCGTCAATCTGAAGTCCCCTCCAACTGCCGTCTTAGCCCCCGTACATTGAACTGCCGTGGTTTAGGAAATAGCCAACTTCTGTCCTTAGGCCAAGTCCAGTGTAGGGTTCGCCTCCGCAACACACATACAATACATACGTTTAAAGTCCTGACGAACCAAGCAACCGAACTGCTGATGATTATAGGTAGAGATCTTCTGTATAAAATTAATATTAGACTCTGTAAACTGAAAGAACTGAAATATGAAAAAGAATCGTTGATACTCATGAATAAACCGACTGAATGTATAAATCCAAATCTTACTGCTGTTCTGAAGTCCTTTGACATATTTATGGAAGAGAGAGTGATACTGCCGTATGATAGGAATGAGATTGTATCTGCCGAATTGTTGTCTGATTCTCCCCTTCCGAAAACTTCTGCTGTACCTTCGGAAACATTGAACGATGCACTTATGGCGATAAATGCCATTGAGCTCCCTGCTGTCAGTGAATTAGACTTTGATATAGAGCCCGCGTTACGGGAAGAGCAAACCGCAGCCCTTAAGTCTATTATTTCCACTTCGTATGTACAAGTTGATCAAGATTTAATCAAGCCCATGAACTATGAGATGAAAATAGAATTGACTAGCCAAACTCCGATTTTCTGCCGCCCCCGCCGTCTGTCGCACCACGAACGCATCGAGGTGCGTGAGATTTGTGACGATCTCTTGAAAGCTGGCATTATCCGCCACAGTAGTTCCCCTTACGCTGCCGCGATTGTCCCTGTACGCAAAAAGGACAACACCCTAAGAAAGTGTGTAGATTACCGCCCGTTGAACAAAATTACAGTTCGAGATCATTTTCCGATTCCTCTGTTAGATGATTGCATTGAACATCTGGGTGGCAAATCATTCTTCACTATCTTGGACTTGAAGAACGGTTTCAACCATGTGAAACTGCACCCAGACTCAATCAAATATACTGCCTTTGTAACCCCTGATGGCCAGTTTGAATATGTACGCATGCCCTTCGGACTTTGTAATGGCCCTTCCGTGTTTGCTAGATTCGTTTATTTTGTCCTTAAGGAATTTATAAACCGAGGTCAACTGGTGATATATATGGACGACATTCTAGTCGCGTCGCATGACTTTGAAACCCACCTTGAGATTCTGAAGGAAATATTGTATGTGTTAAGAGTGAACGGGCTATGCCTGAAGCTGACGAAATGCCGTTTTGCGTATAGGGAACTAGAGTACTTGGGCTACTTAGCCAATTCCGCCGGTATCACGCCTAAACCAGCTCATATTCAGGCGATACGGGATTTGCCCATTCCAAGGGATAGCAAGGAATTAGAGCGTTGCCTAGGCCTATTCTCATACTTCCGCCGATTTGTATCAGGTTTCGCTAAGATTGCGTTTCCGCTGTCCCGATTGTTAAGAAAAGATACCCCTTATGTCTTCTCCGATGAATGCCTTGAAGCTTTCCGAACACTGAAGTTGAAATTGATCGAATCCCCCGTGTTATCTATTTACAACCCGAAGTCTGAAACAGAGTTACACTGCGATGCTAGTTCAATTGGTTTCGGAGCAGTGCTCCTCCAGAAACAAACAGACGGTAAATTACACCCAGTGTCCTACTTCTCTAAGATGGCCTCCGCCGCTGAATCGAAACTACACAGTTATGAGCTAGAGACGTTAGCTTTAGTGTATTCCTTAAAACGTTTTGAGACATACCTTAAGTTCATCCCGTTCAAAATCGTGACCGATTGTAATTCCCTTGCGCTGACACTGAGGAATGGTGGACATTCCGCCAAGATTGCTCGCTGGGCCCTGCTGTTGGAAAACTATAACTACACGATTGTACACCGCTCGGGGGTTGGTATGCCCCATGCTGATGCTCTAAGCAAAATAGAAACTGCCGCATACGTTGACGATATAAACCTCGACTTCCAACTGCAGTTAACCCAGAACCGGGACCCTGAGATTGTCAAACTCCGAGATAAGTTAGAGAAATATGAGATAGCGGATTTCGAACTGCGAGATGGAGTAGTGTACCGCTTGTCCTCGACGAGTGTACCCCAACTTTATGTCCCTTCCGAAATGATAAATCATGTCATACGAGTAGTGCACGAGAAGCTTGGCCATATGGCCACGGAGAAATGTTGTGCACAGATCAAGAAGCATTACTGGTTCCCGTGTATGAAGTCTTATGTTAACAATTACATTAAAAGTGCCCCTTCCGTTTGATACCGTACATATTGACCATTTGGGCCCCCTTCCGTCCATACGTTCTAAGAAAAAGTATCTTCTGGTTGTCATCGACGCTTTCACCAAATTTGTGAAGCTGTACCCTGCCGCCACGACTAATTCACGTGAAGTATGCCAGACATTAGAATCTCAGTATTTCGCAAATTACAGTAGACCCCGCCGAATCATCAGCGATCGAGGTACCTGCTTTACTTCCTCCGAGTTTGAAGAATTTCTGAAGGCCAATAATATAATTCATGTGCTGAATGCCACTGCCTCACCCCGGGCCAACGGCCAAGTCGAGCGGGTTAACCGTGTGTTGGGCCCCATGTTGGGTAAACTGACGGAACCTGTGGACCACGCAGATTGGGTCCAACAACTGCCGAACATAGAGTTTGCATTGAATAACTCCGTCCACTCCACAACCAAATTTGCCGCTTCCGTACTTCTATTCGGTGTTGAACAACGAGGTGTGGTAGTAGATGAACTAACCGAACGGTTGGGTGAGAGAACGGAGGAGGTCGATGCCTCAGAGGTAGACGTCCGGAGATTAGCCTTCCGTAACATTGTTAAGTCCCAAGAATATAATTCGGAATATTATTCGAAGCATCACTTCCCTTCCGTTAGTTTTGAGGAGGGGGATTTCGTAGTTATTAAGAATGTGAATACTTCGGCAGGCACAAACAAAAAGCTAATCAGGCGGTAACGTGGTCCGTATGTGGTTCATAAAAAACTTCCGAATGACCGATATGTTATCCGGGATGTAGAGGGCTCCCAAATCACCCAACTACCATATGATGGGATCCTAGAAGCCTCCAAATTAAAGCTATGGGTTGCCCCTGATCAAGATTGCACTTCTGATAGCCAAACAAAGGCGACACCAGCCACTTAAGATTCTTATATACCCCACTTCGTTGTTAATAATTGGAATCGAGGTCGATTCCTCGTCAGGACGGCCGAGTTGTAAGATTCCAATTATTTACAAAGTCTGTTAAATGCTCATGTATATACCGAAACCGGTATTGTAGTATCGATTGTTAGTAATAAGTATCGATTGTTAGTACTAAGTATCGATGGTTAGCGATAAGTCCTCGATAGGTTGAGACGGCGTCTCTCTTCTCTTCCGGCGACGCAACGAGCAAGTTGCATCTGCGCAAAAGCCAAAGATTAAATCCGAATGTAAGATTCCAATTATTTACAAAGTCTGTTAAATGCTCATGTATATACCGAAACCGGTATTGTAGTATCGATTGTTAGTAATAAGTATCGATTGTTAGTAATAAGTATCGATTGTTAGTAATAAGTATCGATTGTTAGTAATAAGTATCGATTGTTAGCGATAAGTCCCCGATAGGTTGAGAGACGGCGTCTCTCTTCTCTTCCGGCGACGCAACGAGCAAGTTGCATCTGCGCAGAAAACCAAAGATAAAATCCAAGAAATACAAATTAATCGTTATCATTTTCACCCAATAAATAGGTGTTTACACGAACAATACAAACTAATCTTTATCATTTTTACTCAATAATTAGGTGTTTACATATAATTTAAGAATGTTAAAACAAATAAGAAAATAACATTCTTAATTGATACCGGTGCAGACATTTCAATAATAAAAGAAAATTCTGATGTATTGCACGTCATCCAAGTAAACAAAACTGTAGACATTCGAGGCATAGGAGAAGGAGTAATAAACTCCAAAGGCCTAGTCTCAATAGAATTGCAGACAGATAAATATATTATTCCATACGAATTTCACATGCTTCATTCAGATTTCGCAATCCCATGCGATGGAATAATAGGAGTGGATTTCATAAAAACTTTTAATTGCAAATTAGATTACAGCAATTCAGAAGATTGGTTTATACTTAGACCACAAAAATTAACGTACCCAATTTATGTTCCAATAACATTCAATTCTGGTAATAACTCAACACTTCTACCAGCAAGATCCCAAGTGGTACGCAAAATAGAACTATCTTCAGCAGAAGATATCATTTTAATTCCGAATCAGGAAATTAAACCGGGCGTTTATGTTGCAAACACTATTGCAACAGCCCAAAGTACTTTTGTCCGATTCTTAAATACCACAGATAAATGCCAAATAGTAGGCGTTAGCAATATAAAATTTGAATCACTTTCGAACTACGATATAGTTAAAAATACCAAAGATATAAGAAAAGAATCTGTAATTCATAAATTGAAGAAAAATTTCCCAATACTATTCAAAGACAAACTCGAAAAGTTATGCACTGAGTAAAGTGATGTGTTCGGACTTGATACCGAACCGATCACAACAAATAATTTTTATAAACAAAAATTAAGACTTAAGGATGATGAACCGGTATATGTGAAAAATTACCGGAGTCCGCATAGCCAAATAAACGAGATCCAGCGACAAGTTGGAAAGTTAATCGAACAGGGTATTGTTGAACCATCTGTTTCGCCTTATAATAGCCCACTCTTGCTAGTCCCAAAGAAAACACTTTCGGGATCTAAAGAAAAAAAACTGGCGATAAGTAATTGACTATCGTCAAATAAACAAAAAATTGCTGTCAGATAAGTTTCCGCTCTCCAGAATTGATGATATTCTTGATCAATTGGGAAGAGCAAAATATTTTCTTGCTTTGACTTAATGTCAGGTTTTCATCAAATCGAACTAGAAGAAAAATCAAGAGATATAACGTCTTTTTCAACGAACAATGGCTCATATCGTTTTACACGAGTACCTTTCGGTCTAAAAATAGCACCTAATTCATTTCAGAGAAGTCAAGCTTTCCTCTATATGGATGATTTAATCGTTATTGGTTGTTCTGAACAACATATGATTAAAAATTTAGTAGATGTTTTTAAACTCTGCAGAAAAAATAATCTAAAACTGCATCCAGAAAAATGTTCATTCTTTATGCATGAGGTGACATTCCTAGGTCACAAATGCACAGATAAAGGAATCTTGCCAGACGACACAAAATTTGACGTCATCAAGAATTATCCAGTCCCACATGATGCAGATAGTGCTAGACGTTTCGTTGCACTAGGTCACAAATGCACAGATAAAGGAATCTTGCCAGACGACACAAAATTTGACGTCATCAAGAATTATCCAGTCCCACATGATGCAGATAGTGCTAGACGTTTCGTTGCATTTTGCAATTACTATAGACGTTTCATAAAAAATTTCGCCGAATATTCCCGGCACATAACAAGATTATGAAAAAAGAATGTTCCATTCGAATGGACAGCAGAATGCGAAAATGCATTCCAATACTTAAAAGAAAAGCTCGTTCAACCTAATCTATTGCAGTACCCGGATTTTAGCAAAGAATTTTGCATAATTACAGATGCAAGCAAACAAGCATGTGGAGCAGTTTTAACACAAAACTATAATGGACTCCAGCTTCCAGTTTCATATGCATCAAGAGCATTCACTAAAGGTGAAAGCAACAAGAGTACTACAGAACAAGAGCTAGCAGCAATACACTGGGCAATAACATATTTTCGACCATATATATATGAAAAACATTTCACAGTGCGAACAGACCATAGACCATTAACATATTTGTTCTCCATGGTCAACCCGACTTCAAAACTGACACGCATGCGGCTAGAATTGGAAGAGTACGACTTTACAGTAGAGTATTTGAGAGGTAAAGATAACTTTGTGGCAGACGCCCTATCAAGGATAACGATATCCGATCTAATTGATATGAACAAAAAAATCCTGAAAGTCACTACCAGGTACCAAAGTAGACAAAACAATTTCTGCGCAGAAAATAAACAAGAACTATTGCCAAGGCAAAATCTTGAAAAAGCTTCCGAGTATATGACGTTATTGTAAATGACGAAGTACGAAAAGTAGTGACCTTGCGAATAACTGATTCCTCGACCACATTCAAACATGGCAAGAAAGTTATAGCAAGAATTGACATTTGCGATATGTATACCAATGGAATTCTCGACTTAAGTCAGTTTTTTCAAAGGCTCGAAAAAGAAGCCGGTATACTTAGTATCACCAAAGTCAAAGTGGCACCGAGCGAAAAGATCTTTGAAACTATTTCAATAGAATCTTTCAAAAATATGGGCAATAGAATATTACAATTTTTAAGAGTAGCGCTACTCAAGCCGGTGACCCAAGTAAATAATAAGAAAGAAAAAGAAGCTATATTGTCTACATTCCATGACGATCCAATTCAAGGAGGTCATACAGGCATAAATGTGGGGTTTTATTTACGATATAATTATAGTCTAGGGGGTTTACATGATAATACGACTTCATAGAGATTACACTATGCTAAATGACAATCGACGTTTGGCTCGGCTCGACTTTGGCGTCCGTCTATGACGCTTCGACTTTTCACGCCCGACTTTGGCGATCGACTTTTAGTGTCCGACTTTGACACACGACTTATAGCACCCGTCTATGGTACTCGACTTTTAGTGTCCGGCCTTGACACTCGACTTATAGTACCCGTCTATGGTACTCGACTTGACCTTGCATCCGACTATGACGCAAGACCTCAAAACACGTCCGTCTTATTCAACGCGCAAAAACCAACTCTCTCGTCGTCATCTCTCATTCGTTCGTCATCCCTCTTGATCGTCTCTTCTTACACGCTCACGTTCTCTCTTTGATCGTCGTCTCGTCTCTCGTCTTCGTTTACAGTGGGATTGATGCACATCGCAAATCCACATCCCACATTCGGCCATTCTGATTACGCATTCGACCCGAATGCTGGGTCATCTTCCTCGTCGTCTCGGTTTAGGCTCCAGGGCTTCATGTACTCTGCACATGTTGACGTCACTTTAGGCCCTTCGCACTTGCCAATTTTAACGACATCGTATGCGTTGTTGTGCTTCACCTTCTTAATCTGGTAGGGTCCAAAGTATTTCGGTTTTAATTTGAGACCACTCCCAAATTGCGTCCTCTTAATTGCAACCAGGTCGCCAACATCATAAGATCGAGCTTGCTTACGACGTATGTTGTAGTACTTCTTGTTTTCGTCTTGGATCTTGGAGATGTGTGCCTTCGCCTTGGCACGGAGCTCGCTTCTTTCGTCTGTAAATATTGCCTTCGTTTCTTGGTTGATAAGATCTCTCAGTTTATGGTCATCGTTGGTCCTCATCTTTACGCCAGTTAGCAACTCAAATGGAGAAGTGTCAATACTTCTGGTGTACGTCGAATTGATAGCCTGCTGAACTTTGCTAACATGTCGATACCACTTCGTCGGATCATCAATATATTTATGGTCTTTGTGAATCGACTCGAGAGGACCTTCATGCTTGCCAACTTCACGGCTACTGATAATACAGGGAATACAGCTTTTAATAAAAGAATCTTTGTAAATCAGCTCTTTCGTCTGTGTTGCCCAGAAATGTCCTTTGTTATGGGCCTGACCAATAATCTGATCCTTTTCTGCGTTGGGGACAACGTCATCCTTCTTTACAAGTACCACCGGACATGTGTACTCGGACGTTGATTCTTTAATTATGCCATCAGCCAACCATTCTTCGACTTTCTCGTTCACGCACTCTGCCACTTCTTCATTGGTCGCCTTAGTTGCTACCAGTTGACAATTAGATATCAAATCGATTACATCTTTTTTAGCACTTGTGCTTGCCGTTTCGTCTTTATCAAGTTCATCTTTATTATTTGCGACATCAATTTTTAGAATGTTTATTTTATCACTTTCATTTTCGAACTTTTCTACTCTTAGACCATTTCGACTAAATATAATGTCAGCTTGCAAACATAACTCCTCGCCTATGATCATTTCGACATCTAACAATCTAATCGGAACTACAAGAAAATCTAGCACGAACGATTGGTCGTCAATCAAAACAGAATTCACGAAATGTCCAATTGGCATTATCTTATTTGATTTACCGCCGCCAAATCCAATAAGGAAACCGTCAAAGCTACTTAACTCTTGCTTTTTCAAACGTTTATACAAATCTTCGCGAATGACACAAAATTTACTTCCCGTGTCGAACAATGCTCTACACTCAATATTGTCAATTTTAAATACTTTACGGGTTATTTCTGTTTTCGACTTTAAACTTCTTATGTTTGGTTTGAATTGACTGTTCATCTCTTCTTTTTTACAATCTTTAGCTATATGACCAAATCCATTACATTTGTAGCACTTTCTACCTTTCTCTTTATCATCACAATTTTTCGAGTAATGTCCTTTATTTCCACAATTGTAACACACTACATCGTTTTTAACATCTTTATTATTTCTTTTCATCATGTTGTCTTTCACTTTTGCACAGTTCTCGTCGTTTTTGTATTTACCATTGTCTATCTTACTTTCTTTTTCACTCATTGTTTTATACTGCTTTAATTTCTCTTTAAACTCATTTAAATTTTTCGCTCCATATAAAATCGACTTATTCTCACTTTTTTCATCAATGCCGTCAATTAAATATTCTATTAATGAATCGTCTTTTACTTGTCCACGTGAAGCTACATCTTTCATTCTGTAAAAGTACTCAAAAACACACTCATTGTTTTTACGCTTCATTTTCATCAGTTGCTCATGTACGTTTTTACTACTCACGCACGATTTGAATTCACTCAAAAGTGCTTTTTCGAGAGAGTTCCACGAATTTATTCCTCTCTCACTCAAGACAAACAGTTTCGCGATGCCTTTTAACGCCTTCTTCGCGAACAGAAACTTTTGGAAATCGTTCCAACACATCAACGTTGCTTGCTCATTGAATTCGTTAATCCAAACTTCTACTGCAATAGTATTAGTGCCGTCAAAAATACGAATGTTCTCTTCCACGTCGCGAAAACTAATGGCAAAACGCGGCGTCATCATTCAATCTCTCTCTTCGTTTATTCTTCTGTACTCCTCGTTGTCGTTCTCGCTTGCTCTCTCGTGCGGCCTGTTCCTCCAATTTTTCTCTGTTGCTACGTTCCTCTCTGTAGCTACCGATTCATGATCTGTCTCGTCGTTTATTTCATCATCTACTTCGTCGTCTGATTCGTCTTCGTCTTGTGATGCCAACAAATTGTTCAGCTTCAAATTCATGAAAATATGCAACGCTAGGTCATCGACACTGTACTTAATTCCCAATACATTGCAAATCGAAACAAGATCACTGTTCGTCAAATTTCGTCGTACATATTCCGCCTTTGCTTCGTACTTTGCGTTCGTTTCATCGAAATCGAAACCAGAAAATTCTCGAATTCTTTTGCGGTTATTTCTATCTCCCTCGCTCTCATAGATAAATTTATGCAATGCTCTGATATTGTCTGCTTTACCCGTTTTCAGAGTATCACTTATTAAATCATTTAAACACGACATAGTTAATTTTTTAATTTCACCACTAGCAGAGCAGGACCGACTTAATACGACACGATTGTTCGAGAAAAAAAAATCACTTATTGTTTTTTTTCACTCTTCTCCCACACGAACGCCCAAAAAATGTATGTGGGTAGTCTCTTGTATTCCGCACTCTTTCTATCACGACAAAATATGTGAGGAAACTCTTTTGTAACCGCTCTAACTTGAATCTATCCCGGATGAGCACCCAAAATATGTGGGGTTTTATTTACGATATAATTATAGTCTAGGGGGTTTACATGATAATACGACTTCATAGAGATTACACTATGCTAAATGACAATCGACGTTTGGCTCGGCTCGACTTTGGCGTCCGTCTATGACGCTTCGACTTTTCACGCCCGACTTTGGCGATCGACTTTTAGTGTCCGACTTTGACACACGACTTATAGCACCCGTCTATGGTACTCGACTTTTAGTGTCCGGCCTTGACACTCGACTTATAGTACCCGTCTATGGTACTCGACTTGACCTTGCATCCGACTATGACGCAAGACCTCAAAACACGTCCGTCTTATTCAACGCGCAAAAACCAACTCTCTCGTCGTCATCTCTCATTCGTTCGTCATCCCTCTTGATCGTCTCTTCTTACACGCTCACGTTCTCTCTTTGATCGTCGTCTCGTCTCTCGTCTTCGTTTACAGTGGGATTGATGCACATCGCAAATCCACATCCCACATAAATAAAACAATTACAAAAATAAAGAGACGATATTATTGGAAAAACATGACTAAATGTGTAAAAAAGTACATTAATAAATGTCCAAAATGACTGACGTAGAAAACGACAAAACATACAAGATCACCTATGATTATAACCGAAACACCACTATATGCTTTTGACAGAGTGATAGTAGACACGATCGGTCCACTACCACATTCGGAAAATGGGAATGAATACGCAATCACATTAATATGTGACCTGACAAAGTATTTAGTAGCAGTTCCTGTTGCAAAACAAAAGTGCAACAACTGTAGCAAAAGCCATATTCGAATCTTTTATTCTGAAGTACGGTCCAATGAAGACGTTCATTACGGACATGAGAACAGAATATAAAAATTCCATTATTACTGAGCTGTGCAAATATTTGAAAATAGATAACATAACATCTACGGCACACCATCACCAGACATTAGGTACCGTTGAAAGAAGTCATAGGACCTTCAACGAGTACATTCGTTCATATATTTCAGTAGATAAAACTGATTGGGACATATGGTTACAGTATTTCGTGTATTGTTTTAACACAACACCATCAGTAACACATAATTATTGTCCATATGAACTTGTATTTGGTAGACAAAGTAACCTACCAATTCAATTTAATAGCGTTAATACTATAGATCCAATATATAATATAGAAGACTATTCTAAGGAAGTTAAGTTTAGATTAGAAAATGCGTATAAAAGAGCTAGAATACTTTTAGAAAACAATAAAATTAAGCAAAAAGAAATAAATGATAAAAAATTATAAGATTTTAAAATAGAAATAGGAGACAAGGTTTTCTTAAAAAACGAAACTGGGCATAAGCTTGATTCAGTGTATTTAGGACCCTTCGATGTTGTAGAAATAGGTAAAAATAACAATATAAAAATTAGAAACAATAAAGGTAGGATACAAAAAGTACATAAAGATAGATTAAAAAAAAAATAATAATAAAATAAATATATAATATCAAAAGGTAATTTAAAAAAAAAAAATATATATATATATATATAAAAATTATTTATGGATTCATCTATTATCGAAAATATATTCATATGATTTCGAAAAGAAAAGAGAGAAAGAAAATTTGTCTAAGCAGACACAAACTAAAACACAAAAAATTTTTTAACACTCTGTTGCAAGTATAAACAATTAAACATATACGCATTGTTGAGGAACCAATTGTCATTTGACTTGCATTGCTATACGCAGCAAGGCAAAGACTCATGAATGATCTTGCACATCTCACAATGCTTTTGTTTTTGTATTTTCTCTTAAGTTTTCTAGAATATACTGGCGTCAGTCTGGTATGCTCTGTCTCTGTCACTCTTTATAAACCTATATGACCTACGTAGTTGCATAAGAATTGAAAATTGAGTAATAAGCAAGCAAACGAACGATCAAGACGTGTTCTAGCAGTGGCAGACACAGTTCAACAAAATTGAAGTAAAAATAAAGTTAAGTTCTTATGAGATATTAAACACAGTGGTTTATTGTTCATCATAATTTGGTCCTTCGAGCCGGATCGTTGGGCATTGTTTGTTTGTTACGCATTGCTTAATAATTTGTTGCAACGTGGTTGCAATTAATTGTTAACCTCAAAGTTAGTAGTCGATAGTTCTGGCCTACTATCGAATAGACAATCGCGTGCCTATTGGAAAAAGCGCGGACGAACGGTGGCGCCACTCGCTTATCGGTATCTGTTATCGATATAATCGACGAGATCGTGAGGGAACACATCTCTGGAAAAAGACGCGTCTTGAAATTTTTGGTCCACACAAGCAGTGGAGATTTCTTGGTATTTCATCATGGAGGAAATGAAAACATTCATAAAGGCCAGAGGAAGATTGAAGACAACCATTACCCGCATATATGGATATGCAGAGAATCCTGCACAGGATGCCGACGTCTTCGCAATTGACACCAAATTGGAAACTTTGTCCAATGCGTGGAACGAGTTCGTGAAGTCTGGCGACGAATTGGCCAAATACGACAAACTAGAGGGTTATGTGGACCCTACCGAAGACTTCGGGATATACGAGGAGAAATATGAAATAGCAAATGCCCGCCTTAAGGCTTTACGAGCTGCCTTGGCTCCGTCTGGCAAGTTGGAAGAAATCGGCGCGGCTGGTAACGATGGTTCGCTCTTCCAAGGAATTCTGCAACAAATGCAGAATCAACAGCAACAACTACAACTCCAGATGCAGCGTCAAATGGAACTCCAGATGCAGAGTCAAATGGAACACCAGCGACGGCAAATGGAGCAGCAGCAACTATTGGTTGAGAGATTGCTCTCGCCACAGCAATCTTCGTCTTCGTCAGGCTCACAGTCGGTTGCAGCAGCGGCACCAAGAGATTGTGAGTTATCGAAAATCAACATCAAGCCCTTCGGTGGAGATTACAAGGAATGGCATGCCTTTAAAGACCTGTTTGAGAGTACCATTCACGGAAAGACAACTTTAACGAATATCCAAAAGTTTCATCACCTTAAGACATGCGTCATAGGAGAAGCAGCGATACTCATCCAGCATCTGCCCGTGGTGGATGCAAATTACGTCACTGCATGGAAATCATTGAATGATCGATATGAAAAGCCCCGTTACTTGGTGAATTTACTGATGGACACATTCACCGCATTGCCAAAAGCTGTTGGGCAAAACTCATCATCGCTACGCGCTCTGACTTGCGGAGCCAGTGATGTTATTCGGGCTTTAGACGCTTCTGGACAAACGGGCCGTGACTGTTGGCTAATATACTTGCTCATCAACAAGGTTGATGAGGCTACCCGACGTGAATGGATCGACAAAAGCCAAGATATCGAAAATCCTACCATTGAAGAGTTGCTCAAGTTTTTGGACTCACGATGCGATCGCCTTGAGCTCAGTCAAGTTATCGATCATGTAGCGAGCAAACCGAGGGATGAAAAGGGAAAAAGGCAAGCACGCACCATGCTTGCCATTACAGGTAATTGTATGAAATGTCATAGTACTGAGCACATACTGTCGGCTTGTCCTCAATTCCAGAGCTTGACTGTCAAGCAACGTTACACCTTTGCGAAGGAGAAACATATGTGTTTTAATTGTTTGAGAACTGGACATGGAGTAAGCGCTTGTGGCTCTAAGTCTTCTTGCAAGTATTGCAAGCGCCGCCATCATTCTATGCTGCATTCTGAAGGCCATTCTACACAGCAAAATAGCTCAGAGCAGCACCAAGGCAACTCAGGCCAGGTTTCTGAGGAGTCACCAGCGGCATCAGCGATAGCAATGATGAATGTTACCAGACCCAGTAAGCCAAATGGCCAACGAAGAAGCACGTCCGAAATTCTCAAGGAGCCTTGCTGACGTGCCGTATTTTATTGGATAGCGCCTCAGACTTGTCATTCATTTCGGAACGGTGCGTACAGACGTTGGGGCTTGCACGTTCGCCATTTCGAGTTGCCACATCGGGCATCTCAGACGTCAAGGCGGGAATAACCAGAGGTTTCTGCTCTCTCCAGATGATGTCTCGTGTGTCGAGTCATTGCATCGATATTAAAGCTCACATTTTAGGAAAGATCACCTCACCGTTGGCTCGTGAAAACATTGATGCTTCATCACTGTCGGTATTTAAGGGATACCAAATGGCTGACCCTGACTTCAGAACTAACGCCTCAATCGACATTTTGCTGGGCAATGATTGCATTTGGTTAGTTCTCACCGGAGAGAAGTTATGCGATGGTCAAGGGCACCCTATTGCAGTTAACACCATATTTGGATGGGTAATCACATCGGTATACACTTCAAGATTGCAAACATCATCTACGTCATTGCTGACTACGGTTAATATAGATGGACTACTGCAAAGATTTTGGGAACTAGAGGAAGTTCCATCACACACAACTGTAAACAAAGAGGATGAAAAGGTCGAAACGCACTTCCGGCGTACCCACAACCGCAACTCGAATGAAAGATACATAGTCGATTTGCCCTTCAAGGAACAAAATCCACAATTTGCGGATACATTTCAAGGAGCGAGATCGCGCTTTCTCGCAGTCGAGCGTCGTCTAATGAAGGACTCCAGCTTGAAGTTAAAATATACTCAGTTTATGAGAGAGTATATCCAGCTGGGTCACATGAAGGAAGTAGCTGCAGACGAAGACACAAACATATGTAAAAAGTTATTCTATTTGCCACACCATCCAGTCATAGGCGCCAAGCTGCGGGTGGTGTTCGATGGATCATTTCAAGATCGGGATGGACGATCTCTTAACGACGCACTTCACATTGGCCCATGTATACAACGCAACCTCTTCAACGTTTGTCTGCGTTTTCGAATGCACAGATTCGTATTTTCTGCGGACATCGTCAAAATGTTCAGACAGATTTTAGTGGCCCCTGAACATCAGAATTTTCAACGAATCCTTTGGAGAGAAGACCCTGAGGAACCATTGAAGCATTACAAGTTGACCACAGTCACCTATGGCACGGCATGTGCACCGTTTCTGGCAGTTAGAGTGCTGGAACAACTGGCAACTGATCACGAATACGAGTTTCCAAGGGCGCCAGAAGGATGTTAAGATACACGCATGGACCGATTCTACAATCGTTTTGTCATGGCTTTCGCGTCAACCCTGTAAACTTAAAACAGTTGTTGCCAACCGAACGGAAGAAATACTAGAGACCATACCACGTAGCGCTTGGAGACATGTCAGCACTAAAGAGAATCCTGCGGATTGTCCATCACGAGGCATGCTAGCGAGTGACTTAATTAACTTTGATCTATGGTGGAAGGGACCATCTTGGCTGCACGACTGTACACTATACTCAGAGACAATGAATAGACCACCAACTTGCTCCTCAATTCTCAAGCCAGCAGCAGAACTTGAGTTCAAAACCAAAATCTTGACAACCATTTCCAAGGATATTGAGCATTCCCCATTTGAGGTACTACTCGGAAGGACATCATCTTGGATCAGACTGGTTCGAGTGGTCGCATATGTATTCCGCTTCGTTCATCGAATCAAATCAAGCAAGTCTAAATATTCAGGACTTCTAAAGTTCAATGAAGTTACCAGAGCAAGGAAGTTTTCCCTACGACAGGCACAAAATCAATTCAATGACGATAGACAGCTGCTTTTGAGGAAGCAATCGGTGGAGCGACGATCAATTTTAAGCAAACTATCTCCCTTCGTTGACGAAGATGGAATTGTACGTGTGGGTGGACGTTTGGAAAGGTCGCAATTGCCTGCAGATGCCAAGTATCCAGTAGTTTTGCCGAAACACCATCGCCTTGTGGAATTGCTGCTGAAACATGAGCACAAGGTCAATCTTCATCCAGGAGTTTCAGCAATGTTTGTAATAATTCGCCAGAAATATTGGATCATTGGCGCACGAAACCTTATTCGACGTATCACACATGAGTGTTTAAACTGTTTTAGACAGCGCCATCACACAGCAAATCAGTTTATGGCCAATTTACCGGCTGTTCGAGTGCGACAAGCCTTTCCATTTGTGCATACTGGATGCGATTATGCTGGACCTATCTTGTTGAAGGTTCACAAGGGACGAAACCCCAGGAAGGAAAAGGGCTACATTTGCCTGTTTGTATGTATGGTTACTTCAGCTCTTCATCTGGGGCTGGCCACTGATCTCAGCACCGACACATTCTTGGCGGCATTAAAACGTTTTATGGCTCGTCGTGGGAAGTGCTCCCAAATGTATAGCGATAACGGGCGCAACTTTGTTGGTGCAAAACATGCACTAGACGAAATGGTACAGCTTCTCGCTTCACGCGAGCACAATGATGTCGTTTCAAAAGCCCTTGCGGATCAAGGCATCAAATGGAATTTTATTCCTCCATATTCACCACACTGGGGTGGTAAGTGGGAGTTGGCAGTACGCTCGGTTAAGCTGCATTTGCGACGTGTAATAGGAACCAACGTCCTCACCTTTGAGCAGATGCACACACTGCTCTCGCAAATAGAATCTGTCGTTAATTCGCGACCATTGTGCACAGCATCGGATACTGAAATTGCCTACCTGTCACCGGCACATTTCTTAATTGGCAGAACATATACAGCAGTTCCTGAAGACGGCTATTTGCATATTCCGACCAATCGATTGAGCTACTGGCAGCATGTTCAAGCAATGCTTCAAGGATTTTGGAAGCGTTGGCATCAAGAATACTTGACATCGCTACAACAGCGCCCGAAATGGACCACCAAGTTACCAAACATTGCGATCGGTAAACTTGTACTCATCAAGGACTCTAACGCGCCTCCATCGGCATGGCTCTTAGGACGGGTAACTCAGGTGTTCACAGGAGATGATGGCCTCGTCAGAGCGGTTCAGGTTCTCACCAAATCAGGAGAAGTCACTCGCCCTATCACAAAGATTGCAGCCCTACCGGGTTCAGAAACGGAGTTTCAGGGGGGGGCGGGATGTTGAGGAACCAATTGTCATTTGACTTGCATTGCTATACGCAGCAAGGCAAAGACTCATGAATGATCTTGCACATCTCACAATGCTTTTGTTTTTGTATTTTCTCTTAAGTTTTCTAGAATATACTGGCGTCAGTCTGGTATGCTCTGTCTCTGACACTCTTTATAAACCTATATGACCTACGTAGTTGCGTAAGAATTGAAAATTGAGTAATAAGCAAGCAAACGAACGATCAAGACGTGTTCTAGCAGTGGCAGACACAGTTCAACAAAATTGAAGTAAAAATAAAGTTAAGTTCTTATGAGATATTAAACACAGTGGTTTATTGTTCATCACGCATTAAAATATAATTGTGCACTTGAATATGTTTATATATATACACTGATGTATGTACATAAACATATTCACATAAATGTACAGGTAAGCATGATCATATATGTATGTACATTTGTATATGCACATACATATATTCACAAAAGCAATGTATGCACAAGCGTAACATGAGCTAGAGCCAGGCCAGCGTGTGAACGCTGACCAAGCACTTTGATGCAAGCGCTCCAACAATATGTATGTATGTACTGACACTCTCCCTCTCTTTTGTAGCTGTCGCATAAGTCGCAGCATAAGAATATATATGTAAACTTAGCTTAAGCAAAATAATAATTTGGAATAAAGAATCATTCTGAAAACGACTATGCATGGACACTGACGTGTTCATCTTGGATATACTATTTTTATCAAAGGAACCCGGTCTTGGTATATATATAACATGGCGACCGTGACAGGACAGGGGACCCGCAATCTGCTAACAAAAACAACAACTGCAATCTGCAAACCAAATGCAAAAATCAAACCATCAATCAACGTTAATGACAGAAGAACAACAACTGCAAATATTAACCACAACACAAAACATGAACATTTTATTTATGAAAAAATTTCAAATGAAATGTATACCTGAATTGTGAGCCAACCACATTTTCTATAATTTTTCCACGTCTCTGGCTCGCTGTGCAATTACTATAGACGTTTCATAAAAAATTTCGCCGAATATTCCCGGCACATAACAAGATTATGTAAAAAGAATGTGCCATTCGAATGGACAGCAGAATGCGAAAATGCATTCCAATACTTAAAAGAAAAGCTCCTTCAACCTAATCTATTGCAGTACCCGGATTTTAGCAAAGAATTTTTGCATAATCACAGATGCAAGCAAACAAGCATGTGGAGCAGTTTTAACACAAAACTATAATGGACTCCAGCTTCCAGTTTCATATGCATCAAGAGCATTCACTAAAGGTGAAAGCAACAAGAGTACTACAGAACAAGAGCTAGCAGCAATACACTGGGCAATAACATATTTTCGACCATATATATATGGAAAATATTTCACAGTGCGAACAGACCATAGACCATTAACATATTTGTTCTCCATGGTCAACCCGACTTCAAAACTGACACGCATGCGGCTAGAATTGGAAGAGTATGACTTTACAGTAGAGTATTTGAGAGGTAAAGATAACTTTGTGGCAGACGCCCTATCAAGGATAACAATATCCGATCTAATTGATATGAACAAAAAAATCCTGAAAGTCACTACCAGGTACCAAAGTAGACAAAACAATTTCTGCGCAGAAAATAAACAAGAACTATTGCCAAGGCAAAATCTTGAAAAAGCTTCCGAGTATATGACGTTATTGTAAATGACGAAGTACGAAAAGTAGTGACCTTGCGAATAACTGATTCCTCGACCACATTCAAACATTTTTTTTTTTTTTTTTTTTTGTAACGTTTAATATATATTTGTTGAATCTACTCTTAAATTAGAGCCTAACAACAAGTTTGAGATATTTTTCTTAATCTAGTACTTAAGATAAATCCTGGGGATATTGCAGGCGGCCCGAATCACTTGTTATTGTGTTGGTCTGTCATTTCTTTTAAGACGAGTTCTATTATTAGTTCGCGTAAGGGAATTGGCAAGAACATTTGGGTGTGCATCCAGTTTCGCAGAATACTTTAGTTGTTAACTACCTATTTCAGATTTTACGCTAGGTATATTTAGATCATTTTGAATGTTGTCGTTCCGTATGTACCACGGGGCCCCCGTGATTGATCTTAAAATTTTCGACTGCGCTCTTTGTATAATATCGACATTGCTGGTACTTGCCTTCCCCCATAGTACGGCTCCGTAAGTCCAGATGGGTTTCAGTACGGAGTTGTATAGGAGGACTTTATATTCCAGACGTAGAGGGGACCGAGCATTGATGATCCAATGTAGGCTACTTGCTTTCAGTTTAAGCTGTGACTTTTTTGCTTCGATGTGCTTGCGCCAAGTTAGTCTTCTGTCTAGGTGGATGCCAAGGTAAGTGACATCCTCGGCTTGAGGAACTGGTACGTTGTTTAGCATTAGAGCTGGACAGTTTCTTTTGTTAAGCGTAAATGTAACATGTTTGCATTTCTGCTCGTTGACCCGGATACGCCAGGTTGCTAGCCATTCCTCTACCACTTTGAGGTGTTCCTCTAATTTTGCAGAGGCTTGTATTGGGCATTTGGATCTGCTGAGGATTGCCGTGTCATCGGCAAAAGTGGACGTTGTAAGTCCTAAACTCGTTGGTAAGTCTGCAGTGTACAGTAGGTAGAGCAATGGGCCGAGTACACTGCCTTGCGGTACACCAGCTTTGATTTCAAAATCAGCCGAGACGGAGCCATTACATCTTACAGCGAATTGCCTATTGTAAAGGTAAGATTCCATGAGTTTGTGGGTGTACTGTGGCAGTTTTTGCCGGATTTTGAACATCAGACCCTCCAGCCAAACTCTATCGAAAGCCTGGGCAACGTCGAGAAAGACAGCCGCACAGTATTCTTTTAGTTCGAATGCTGTTCTTATTTCGGATGTTATGCGATTGACTTGTTCAATTGTACCATGTTTTTCGCGGAAGCCGAACTGGTGTGAAGGGATTGTGTTCTCCGATGCCAGAAATGAGTTTAGTCGGATCTGCAGGACCTTTTCAAAAAGCTTCGAAAGACATGGCAGCAAACTAATTGGCCTATAGGATGATGGCTGGGTTTTGTCCTTTCCCACTTTAGGAATCATGATGATAATGGACCTTTTCCATGTTCTTGGAAAGTAGCCAATTCTTATTATAGCGTTGAACAGTTTGCAGATGTATTGTATGGCAATGATAGGGAGTTCCAGGATCATTTTCGGTGTGATTAGGTCATGGCCAGGGGCTTTTTTTGGCTTTATGTGGTTTTTAATAACTGCAGTGATCTCGTCCGATTGGAGTTCCGAGTACTCACTATCCGTTAGTGTGCTCGAAGGGGGAAGTACAGATGAGCTTGATGTTGGATTTGGCTGGAAAACCATTTTAAGATGTGTGGCAAATACGGATGCCCTCTCTTCGTCACTGCGGGCCCATCCACCGGTTGGACTCCTTATCGGTGAAATTGTCTCTGCAGGAGCGCTTAAAGTTGGGTGGGCTTTCCACAGAGGATGTTTAGTGCTGGTTGGGCTGAGCTTTTCTATGTATTTTCTTTGAGCCCAGCTTTCCTCTTGTCTTAACGCCTTGGAGAGGTTGCGATTAGCATGCCTTAGGCGAAGTTTTGCTGCTGGTGAGCGAGTAATCTGCCATTCTCTTCTTAGACGTCGTTTTTCCGTTACTAATTGTTCTATCCGCCAGTTCGTAGGCCTGTCAACAGGTTTAGTGTAAGAAGAGGCAGGTGGAGTAGATACTTTTGCTGCAGCTGCCATCGTAGACTCAAGTGCAGAGACGCACATATCAATGTCTTCTGCAGCATTCAGTTTCGGCGAACAGTCAATGTGGGCACTCATGTACATTTTAAATTTAAGCCAATTTGTTTTGTTGTTTGTAAGCCTATATGGGCGATCAAGTACTTGAGGTCTTGTTAATAGTGTGAATAGTACTGGAGAGTGATCGGAAGTTAGATCTAGCAGTGTATCCGCAGTGATCCGATTACGTGGAATCCTCTTGGTTACTGCGAAATCAATCAAGTCAGGTACTTTCTGTGGATCTGTGGGCCAATAAGTAGGCCTACCCGGTGAGACGCAATCCATCTTATTGAGAGGGTTGACTATTGTGTTGTACAACTGCTTGCCTTTAGGATTTACCAGGCGAGATCCCCAGTGCGTATGTTTGGCGTTATAGTCCCCTGCTGCAATGAAGCGATCTCCGAGTGTGTTAAAGAAATCGGTAAATTCCTTTTCAGAGATTGAGAAGCGTGGTGGGCAGTACAGGGCAACCAATGTAGTGTTGCCGCAGCTGGTTTGAACGGTTATAGCAGTTGCTTGTAGGTGCTGTGTTTCAAATCTGTTGAGGAACGAGTGTTTTATACGGTTTTTGATTAGGATACCAGTCCCGCCATGAGCTTTTCCGTCTGGATGGTTTGTTGCATAGAAGGTATATTTTGGTATTTGAAAATTATTTTTTGATGTTAAATGTGTTTCCGAAATCAGCAAAACGTCGATTTCACTTGAGTCTAGGAATAGTTGCAGTTCATTTTTGTGCTTGGAGATGCCGTTAGCATTCCAAAGACATAGACGTAGGGAAGCCATT
Organism: Drosophila tropicalis; assembly: GCF_018151085.1. Lineage (NCBI taxonomy): Eukaryota > Metazoa > Arthropoda > Insecta > Diptera > Drosophilidae > Drosophila > Drosophila tropicalis. The sequence continues at coordinate 1,608,640 of NW_027173482.1, forward strand.
ATTTATTCTCGATAAGCTTCTGGATAAGCAGGTTTTGATTCCGCATCAGTTCTTGCATACAGTTTTGCGTGAACGTCATAAAAGTGGTCATGTTTTGATTGAGTGAGATCAATAGGGCTTCTAAGCCACTTGGAGTTTGCTGGCCAAGCTCTGGTGCGCTAGGTTGCGGATTCTGTAGATGGTGGAGTGACGGGGTCTCTTTTGCGGGCTCCGTCTGTCCAGTTCGGAGCACACTAGCGAAGGATACACTAGGACTGTATGTAGCAGGCATGTTAGATGATCTAACAGCCTTGGCGAAGAATACCTCCGGTGTAGTTTTAGAGGCGTTAACGGTGATTTTTGGTCCAGCTGGGGGTTTGCGCCCGTTTAGGTGAGATTTAAGATCCTTGAAGACAGGACATCCTCTGTAGTTGGCCGTGTGGTTCCCTCCACAGTTACTGCATAATCTTAGTGCGACATTGTTTCTGTCCTTGGTGCAAATGCCATCTTTATGATGTTCGCCACAGCCAACACACACTGACCTGAGATTGCAGCTGTTAGAGGTGTGGTTGTATTCCTGGCAGTTTTTACACTGCGGTGGTTGGTGTCTCTTATGGCGCTCCTCTACGGTGATTCTTCTGTGCAATAGGAGCTGAAGGTTGTAGATTGGGTGCACTTCATTTGGCTTCGACCGCTTTTCATCTGGTTGGAGCTCGATTTTAAAGAGCGGCTGTGCGACTTTGTTCCTGTTGATGATGTTGACAACGGATTTGACCGCAAACCCTTTTTCGACCAACGCGTCTGCTATTTCTTGAGTAGGGACCGATGGCTCAATCCCCTTTAACACAACCTGGAGCCCTTTACTGCTTTTTAGTTGGTTGGTATAGAAGTTGATGTTAGCATTACGGAGGTACTTTTCGATGATGCGGAAATTGTCCTCAGTTTGGGTTTGACATTTAATTTCTTTAATGTTACCCCTATTGAGAGGGGTTACAACAAAGTTATTTGCCCCTACTGTTTCTACTAGCTTCGAAATCAGGGCGCTGCAGTTGGCTCCACGGATGTATAAGGGGGGTGGTCTAGCCGATTTAACTTTATCTACAGCGCCGGCTTGATCATCTTGCTGATCGGCAAGAATTTTAAAACGATTCCCGCTAAGTGGTGCTACTCGTTCATTTGGTTTGGTTATTTTCGTTGTGTTGCCACTTTTTTTTCTTTTTCGGGCTTAGCTTCCGCTTAGTTATTTTAATATATCTATCCATTCCAGTTTGGACAGAAGTCGTTGGGTTTACTATTGTGGCTGACTCAGGGCGACTTGTCGTTGACGGCTTGAGGCATGTCAATACTTCGGCAGACGCTGCAGTAGTTGCTGTCAACGAGCTGACGGTGCTGGTCGGTGCAATCGGTGACCCAGTTATCGTTATTGATGGAGAAGCATACTGCTCTCTCCACGGTAAGTTGCTTTTGATTGCTGAGTGGCTGGCACTTTCGGTGTTATTGCTTACGTTAGCATTCAGTGGGGTCGGCGACACCACCGAAAAGTATGCGTTGGACCGAGAGTCGACGCTCACGTTGTTGTTGTACAATTAGTTCTTGTAGCTGTTGCTGTTGGGGATCGAGAGAGCTTGGGCCCGAATGGTGGACATGGCTTTTGTAAAAATTACGCACTTTGTTGTTGCAACTTAGTATTTATTGCTATTAGAGCAATCTAATAGCAATATGATTGTAAATAGGCGTCTCTGGGGCGACTGAGAGCCCTACACAAATTTTTGCAAACGCGGTCTTTTTTTACACTCAATTTTTGCGGAGTGCATTAAAAAACACGTCTGTACACGGCGGCAGTTAAATTAAATCCACATTCAAACATGGCAAGAAAGTTATAGCAAGAATTGACATTTGCGATATGTATACCAATGGAATTCTCGACTTAAGTCAGTTTTTTCAAAGGCTCGAAAAAGAAGCCGGTATACTTAGTATCACCAAAGTCAAAGTGGCACCGAGCGAAAAGATCTTTGAAACTATTTCAATAGAATCTTTCAAAAATATGGGCAATAGAATATTACAATTTTTAAGAGTAGCGCTACTCAAGCCGGTGACCCAAGTAAATAATAAGAAAGAAAAAGAAGCTATATTGTCTACATTCCATGACGATCCAATTCAAGGAGATCATACAGGCATAAATAAAACAATTACAAAAATAAAGAGACGATATTATTGGAAAAACATGACTAAATGTGTAAAAAAGTACATTAATAAATGTCCAAAATGACTGACGTAGAAAACGACAAAACATACAAGATCACCTATGATTATAACCGAAACACCACTATATGCTTTTGACAGAGTGATAGTAGACACGATCGGTCCACTACCACATTCGGAAAATGGGAATGAATACGCAATCACATTAATATGTGACCTGACAAAGTATTTAGTAGCAGTTCCTGTTGCAAAACAAAAGTGCAACAACTGTAGCAAAAGCCATATTCGAATCTTTTATTCTGAAGTACGGTCCAATGAAGACGTTCATTACGGACATGAGAACAGAATATAAAAATTCCATTATTACTGAGCTGTGCAAATATTTGAAAATAGATAACATAACATCTACGGCACACCATCACCAGACATTAGGTACCGTTGAAAGAAGTCATAGGACCTTCAACGAGTACATTCGTTCATATATTTCAGTAGATAAAACTGATTGGGACATATGGTTACAGTATTTCGTGTATTGTTTTAACACAACACCATCAGTAACACATAATTATTGTCCATATGAACTTGTATTTGGTAGACAAAGTAACCTACCAATTCAATTTAATAGCGTTAATACTATAAATCCAATATATAATATAGAAGACTATTCTAAGGAAGTTAAGTTTAGATTAGAAAACGCGTATAAAAGAGCTAGAATACTTTTAGAAAACAATAAAATTAAGCAAAAAGAAATAAATGATAAAAAATTATAAGATTTTAAAATAGAAATAGGAGACAAGGTTTTCTTAAAAAACGAAACTGGTCATAAGCTTGATTCAGTGTATTTAGGACCCTTCGATGTTGTAGAAATAGGTAAAAATAACAATATAAAAATTAGAAACAATAAAGGTAGGATACAAAAAGTACATAAAGATAGATTAAAAAACAATAATAATAAAATAAATATATAATATCAAAAGGTAATTAAAAAAAATATATATATATGTAAAGTTTATTATATTGATTATGTTTATTAACTAAAGTATTATAGACGATTCTGAGTGGTTAGGTTACAATACATTGGTTTTGTGAAATACAACTGAGAACAACTTTAATTGAGTGCGACAACTTTCGACTGACAACTTTCGACTGACAACTGACGACTTTCAACTCTCAACTGCAACTCACTACTGTCGACTCTCGTTCCAATTCGCTCTCTCTATCTTCTTGTAGACGCTCTCTCAATTACCAGGGACGGGCATAACCTTTCTGATCTGCACAACACCTCTTCACATTCGGCCCTCCTGATCATCATCATCTGTCCCAGATGATTCCGGATCGCCATTGTCAACAACGTACCTCCACAGCTTCATATTGTCGGAACTTGTGCTGGTCTGATTTGGTCCTTCCACTTGGGCTGCTTTGCGTACATCATAGCGGCCGTTCCTCTTTATCTTAGTTACCTCATAAGGACCAAGAAAAAAACTGGCCAACTTCCGGCCCGCGACAAACTGGGTTCGCTTGATTGCGACGAGATCACCCAACAAGTACCCATGATCCTGCTTGCGTACTTTGTCAAAGTTGCGTTTGTAAGTCATCTGTGCTTCTAATATATTCTTCTTGGCTTCGTCACGCAAACTTTCTCGCTCAGCATTAAAGTTATTGATGAATTCTTCGTTGATTAGACATAATACTCGATCTCCTGCTTGTGCACACATTTTCGTCCCAAACATCAGCTCGAATGGTGAAACTTTTGTAGATGCGTGGACCTGTGAGTTAAGAGCCTTTTGAACCTGTGGGACATATTTGTACCATTTGCTCGACTCTTCTGCAGACAGCTTCGATATGACGGCCAGTATGGATCGATTCACGCGTTCTATTTGCCCGTTGCCTCGAGCAACTCCAGTGGTTGTAAGGATGTGTTCGACTTTATTCTCGGCGACAAATTCTGCAAATGCGTTCGACAAAAAGGCAGAACCTCGGTCACTTATAATACGTTTCGGGAAACCAAATATGTGAGACCATTCTGTCAGCTTTTTTATGACTTCATCGTGGCCTGTTGACTTCGTGGTAAAGAGCCACACGAATTTCGCAAATCCGTCTACCATGGCAAGGATATATTTGTACGACTTAGACGTGGCATCCATCGGCCCCAAATGGTCGATATGCAGAGTATGCAACGGGGTGTCACCTTTATCAATTAAATGCATCTGACCTTCTTGCTTGCCAAGTTTTTTGCTGTGAATTATACAACGGATACAGTTATCAATAAAATTAGACACTTTACGCTCTAAATGAGGGATCCAATACTGCTGACAAATCGCATGCATTGTCTTGCGGGTAGCAAAATGGCCAATTTCGTGTGCTTCTCGAATTATTTCATTCTCCATCTGTTTTGGCACCACGATTAAATCATTTCCATCTATTGCTTTGTACAGTACACCGCCTCTGATCCTGTAATTCTCGTACGACTGTTGATTGAGAATAGTTATCACAGCCTTAATGTGGTTATCAATACTTTGCGCCTTTTTGATGCGTGCCGATACCTCCGTTGATATATTATAAATTGATTGTGGATAGCGGCTCAGATGATCCACGTGCAGCATACTTTTTCCTGGTTTGTGAATAATATCGCAGGTGAAATCTTGCAAATACAGCACATACGATGTCACCTCTCTTGGAACGTCTTCCTCCTTTGTCGTCTGCTTGAACGCTGAACAGTCCGTCACTAATTTAAAGTGAATCCCAATCAGGTAGTGCCGGAACTTTCGTAGAGCCAGATACATAGCTTTGGCTTCTAATATGTAGCTGTGACGTTGAGCTTCGGATTCGGTCGTTTTTTTACTCCAAAAGTACACCGGGTAAAGTTTATCTTCAAAACTTTGGAGTAGCATCGCTCCAAAACCATGCTTTGATGCGTCTGTGTGCAACTCGGTGGGAGCATCTCTCGAGTATAGATGCAACAGTGGTTCGCTCGTTAGCAACTCCTTTAGCTTCTGCAAAGATTGTAGTTCAGCTGTACCTATATAAAATTTTACATCCTTTCGAAGTAAATTTGTTAATGGTCTTGCGATTTGAGAGTAGTCTTTAATGAATTTTCGGAAAAATCCGGTGAGTCCAAGAAAAGACTGAACTGCTCTAACATTTTTGGGCGTTCCAAATCGATTGACGGCATCCGTTTATTCTTTGCCTGGCCAAATCTTCCCACCGCAAACGATGTGACCAAGAAAGTTAATTCGCGACTGTAAGAAACTGCATTTTTTCCATTTGATTTTCAACTTATACTGTGCAGCCAACTGCAAAACCTTCTGTGTCTTCTCTAAGCAGTCTTCAGAGGAATGGGCATACACGATTATATCGTCCATGTACAACTGCATTATATTATCGTTGATTAAATTTTGAAAGACATAATTGACAAATCTTATAAATGCGGCAGGTGAATTATTAAATCCAAACGGCGTCTTATTGAATTCGAAAAGACCCTCTTTTGTTACAAATGCTGTTAGGTATTTACTGGATTCCTCCACCGGCACGTGGAAAAAACCATTTTCCAAATCCAGAACTAAATAGAATGTGGCCGCTTGAAGCTTTTCCAGAACTTCTTCTATCAATGGGACTGGAAAACGATCAGACAGGGTCATACTGTTGAGTTTTCGATAATCAATGCAAATCCTTGGTGTACCATCTTTCTTTTGAACAACAACTACCCGACTAGCCACACTCGATGTTGATTTCCGTACTATCCCTTGGGTCAGCCATTCGTCTACTTGATTTTTTACTGCTTCTGCCTCGCAGGCAGACAATCGTGATGGCGACTGGTAAAACGACTTCATTGTTGTTGCATCCGGAATAATTTGAAGTTTAACTGGACATTCCATCTGGGTTTGTTTCGGCTGCTCTTCTATGCTTTCTATTAATTCGCGAACTGCTTTTTGATAGATTGTTGGTGCTTCGTATACACTGGCAACCTCAAAGACGTTGTATGAGCCTGCAATGCATTCCTTATCTGAGTCTCCAACGGCGTCACCCTTCGAAAATGTGTATTCCCCATCGGCGTATGTGACGGTGAACTTTTCAACGAAGTCGAAACCAATTAAGGCATTGCACTCAACTGCCTCATCAGGCACAATGATAAATTTCTGAGTTGTATGCAGATCGTCAACAACAACATCGGCCACAACTGCGCCTATCGGTTTTGTTTCTTTTTGCCTAGACCAGTCAACGTAGATTCGTTCCTATGCACTTCGATGTTTGGCAACTGTTTCGCAGTGCTTTCCGAGAGGATTGACACATCCGATCCTGTGTCTACAAGCAAGTCAAGCAAAACCCCATTTACAGAAATTTTTTTAACTCGTCGACGATTAACTATATTGCGGACTTTAAAATCTCCACGAGTATCCTTTTTATCGTTTCCAACATTAAGAGGGCAATTCCTAGCAAAATGTCCATTCTCATTGCACTTAAAACATTTTGTTTCGCCCAAGCAATCTTTTATTTTGTGTTCAGCTGATCCGCATTTAAAACAAAACTGCCTTTTTGGAAGCTGCGTCTTTGCTACATCTGTTGTGGTTTTAAAAATACTCCTTGGATCGTTCTTTGCCAGTTTATCCACGATTTCATAGGCTTCCTTTAGCTCCTTAAAGGTTTTACATGCATATAGACCAACTTTGAATTCGTTCTTAAGAAACAGATTGTCGACGATGTATCGCAAAACAGCTGACTCTTCTACATCCCCATCGGAGGCGATCTTTCTCATACTGAGAATATACTCCTGAATCGATTCCTGTTTATGCTTTTTCCGTTCTCTCAACAGTTGGTGGACTTCAGCGCTACTCAACTCGCACTCAAATTCTTCGATTAGACAGCTTTTCAAATTGGCATAATTGTTAACACTTACTGATTCCAAAAACAGTTTGGCAGCACCTTTCATCTTGCCTCTCGCCTGTGCGTACATTTGCTTTTCGTTAAGCTCAAATGCATCTGCATTATACTCGAAAACTTCAAACCATTTCCTTGGGCCAGATCCCTTAAATTCTCCAAAAATGTTTTCAAGGCAATTCGATGCCATATGAACTTGGCTTTCTCGCTGCTCGTCGACTTGTATTTTAAGCGTCAGTAATTGCATCATATGTTGCAATTGACTTTGCATTTCCGCGGCGTTAGCCATCGCTTGTTCCGTTTCCACTGTTTCAATTTTGTTCATTAGGTCAAGCGCTGTTTCGGTTTCTGCTTCTGTGATTTCTTCGCTCGCTGTTTCGATCACTGTATCGGTCACTGTTTCGATCACTGTTTCGGGCACTGTATCGATCACTGTTTCGGGCACTGTATCTGTCTGTTTCTTTCTTTCCCCTTTCGGCTTCTGATGCTGATTTTTTGGCGGCAAAAACGGTGCTTTTTCTGCTGACGCTGGCGCCACAGCCACGGCGTTTCGCGTTTTCCTTGGCGTTTTCTGAGACTTTGACTTGTAAGGTGGTGTGCGTTCTGTCATTGGGTAGTTTGTCTGCTTGCTACGGGTTCAACTTTGTCCACTTTCCGTTCTCCTTACACCTCTCCTCCACTAGGCAACGATTTTTCAGAACTCCCAATCCAACTCAGAACGGGACGAGTATGACGACACAGTTGTAACTCCTAATCCAACTCAGAACGGGACGAGCCCCCAAATGTTAAGTTTATCATATTGATTATGTTTATTAACTAAAGTATTATAGACGATTCTGAGTGGTTAGGTTACAATACATTGGTTTTGTGAAATACAACTGAGAACAACTTTAATTGAGTTTTGCGACAACTTTCGACTGACAACTTTCGACTGACAACTGACGACTTTCAACTCTCAACTGCAACTCACTACTGTCGACTCTCGTTCCAATTCGCTCTCTCTATCTTCTTGTAGACGCTCTCTCAATTACCAGGGACGGGCATAACCTTTCTGATCTGCACAACACCTCTTCACATATATATATATATATAAAAATTATTTATGGATTCATCTATTATCGAAAATATATTCATATGATTTCGAAAAGAAAAGAGAGAAAGAAAATTTGTCTAAGCAGACACAAACTAAAACACAAAAAAATTTTTTAACACTCTGTTGCAAGTATAAACAATTAAACATATACGCATTAAAATATAATTGTGCACTTGAATATGTTTATATATATACACTGATGTATGTACATAAACATATTCACATAAATGTACAGGTAAGCATGATCATATATGTATGTACATTTGTATATGCACATACATATATTCACAAAAGCAATGTATGCACAAGCGTAACATGAGCTAGAGCCAGGCCAGCGTGTGAACGCTGACCAAGCACTTTGATGCAAGCGCTCCAACAATATGTATGTATGTACTGACACTCTCCCTCTCTTTTGTAGCTGTCGCATAAGTCGCAGCATAAGAATATATATGTAAACTTAGCTTAAGCAAAATAATAATTTGGAATAAACAATCATTCTGAAAACGACTATGCATGGACACTGACGTGTTCATCTTGGATATACTATTTTTATCAAAGGAACCCGGTCTTGGTATATATATAACATGGCGACCGTGACAGGACAGGGGACCCGCAATCTGCTAACAAAAACAACAACTGCAATCTGCAAACCAAATGCAAAAATCAAACCATCAATCAACGTTAATGACAGAAGAACAACAACTGCAAATATTAACCACAACACAAAACATGAACATTTTATTTATGAAAAAATTTCAAATGAAATGTATACCTGAATTGTGAGCCAACCACATTTTCTATAATTTTTCCACGTCTCTGGCTCGCTGTGCAATTACTATAGACGTTTCATAAAAAATTTCGCCGAATATTCCCGGCACATAACAAGATTATGTAAAAAGAATGTGCCATTCGAATGGACAGCAGAATGCGAAAATGCATTCCAATACTTAAAAGAAAAGCTCCTTCAACCTAATCTATTGCAGTACCCGGATTTTAGCAAAGAATTTTGCATAATCACAGATGCAAGCAAACAAGCATGTGGAGCAGTTTTAACACAAAACTATAATGGACTCCAGCTTCCAGTTTCATATGCATCAAGAGCATTCACTAAAGGTGAAAGCAACAAGAGTACTACAGAACAAGAGCTAGCAGCAATACACTGGGCAATAACATATTTTCGACCATATATATATGGAAAATATTTCACAGTGCGAACAGACCATAGACCATTAACATATTTGTTCTCCATGGTCAACCCGACTTCAAAACTGACACGCATGCGGCTAGAATTGGAAGAGTACGACTTTACAGTAGAGTATTTGAGAGGTAAAGATAACTTTGTGGCAGACGCCCTATCAAGGATAACAATATCCGATCTAATTGATATGAACAAAAAAATCCTGAAAGTCACTACCAGGTACCAAAGTAGACAAAACAATTTCTGCGCAGAAAATAAACAAGAACTATTGCCAAGGCAAAATCTTGAAAAAGCTTCCGAGTATATGACGTTATTGTAAATGACGAAGTACGAAAAGTAGTGACCTTGCGAATAACTGATTCCTCGACCACATTCAAACATTTTTTTTTTTTTTTTTTTTGTAACGTTTAATATATATTTGTTGAATCTACTCTTAAATTAGAGCCTAACAACAAGTTTGAGATATTTTTCTTAATCTAGTACTTAAGATAAATCCTGGGGATATTGCAGGCGGCCCGAATCACTTGTTATTGTGTTGGTCTGTCATTTCTTTTAAGACGAGTTCTATTATTAGTTCGCGTAAGGGAATTGGCAAGAACATTTGGGTGTGCATCCAGTTTCGCAGAATACTTTAGTTGTTAACTACCTATTTCAGATTTTACGCTAGGTATATTTAGATCATTTTGAATGTTGTCGTTCCGTATGTACCACGGGGCCCCCGTGATTGATCTTAAAATTTTCGACTGCGCTCTTTGTATAATATCGACATTGCTGGTACTTGCCTTCCCCCATAGTACGGCTCCGTAAGTCCAGATGGGTTTCAGTACGGAGTTGTATAGGAGGACTTTATATTCCAGACGTAGAGGGGACCGAGCATTGATGATCCAATGTAGGCTACTTGCTTTCAGTTTAAGCTGTGACTTTTTTGCTTCGATGTGCTTGCGCCAAGTTAGTCTTCTGTCTAGGTGGATGCCAAGGTAAGTGACATCCTCGGCTTGAGGAACTGGTACGTTGTTTAGCATTAGAGCTGGACAGTTTCTTTTCTTAAGCGTAAATGTAACATGTTTGCATTTCTGCTCGTTGACCCGGATACGCCAGGTTGCTAGCCATTCCTCTACCACCTTGAGGTGTTCCTCTAATTTTGCAGAGGCTTGTATTGGGCATTTGGATCTGCTGAGGATTGCCGTGTCATCGGCAAAAGTGGACGTTGTAAGTCCTAAACTCGTTGGTAAGTCTGCAGTGTACAGTAGGTAGAGCAATGGGCCGAGTACACTGCCTTGCGGTACACCAGCTTTGATTTCAAAATCAGCCGAGACGGAGCCATTACATCTTACAGCGAATTGCCTATTGTAAAGGTAAGATTCCATGAGTTTGTGGGTGTACTGTGGCAGTTTTTGCCGGATTTTGAACATCAGACCCTCCAGCCAAACTCTATCGAAAGCCTGGGCAACGTCGAGAAAGACAGCCGCACAGTATTCTTTTAGTTCGAATGCTGTTCGTATTTCGGATGTTATGCGATTGACTTGTTCAATTGTACCATGTTTTTCGCGGAAGCCGAACTGGTGTGAAGGGATTGTGTCCTCCGATGCCAGAAATGAGTTTAGTCGGATCTGCAGGACCTTTTCAAAAAGCTTCGAAAGACATGGCAGCAAACTAATTGGCCTATAGGATGATGGCTGGGTTTTGTCCTTTCCCACTTTAGGAATCATGATGATAATGGACCTTTTCCATGTTCTTGGAAAGTAGCCAATTCTTATTATAGCGTTGAACAGTTTGCAGATGTATTGTATGGCAATGATAGGGAGTTCCAGGATCATTTTCGGTGTGATTAGGTCATGGCCAGGGGCTTTTTTTGGCTTTATGTGGTTTTTAATAACTGCAGTGATCTCGTCCGATTGGAGTTCCGAGTACTCACTATCCGTTAGTGTGCTCGAAGGGGGAAGTACAGATGAGCTTGATGTTGGATTTGGCTGGAAAACCATTTTAAGATGTGTGGCAAATACGGATGCCCTCTCTTCGTCACTGCGGGCCCATCCACCGGTTGGACTCCTTATCGGTGAAATTGTCTCTGCAGGAGCGCTTAAAGTTGGGTGGGCTTTCCACAGAGGATGTTTAGTGCTGGTTGGGCTGAGCTTTTCTATGTATTTTCTTTGAGCCCAGCTTTCCTCTTGTCTTAACGCCTTGGAGAGGTTGCGATTAGCATGCCTTAGGCGAAGTTTTGCTGCTGGTGAGCGAGTAATCTGCCATTCTCTTCTTAGACGTCGTTTTTCCGTTACTAATCAGTTTCGGCGAACAGTCAATTTGGGCACTCATGTTGTGTGTGTTGTACAACTGCTTGCCTTTAGGATTTACCAGGCGAGATCCCCAGTGCGTATGTTTGGCGTTATAGTCCCCTGCTGCAATGAAGCGATCTCCGAGTGTGTTAAAGAAATCGGTAAATTCCTTTTCAGAGATTGAGAAGCGTGGTGGGCAGTACAGGGCAACCAATGTAGTGTTGCCGCAGCTGGTTTGGACGGTTATAGCAGTTGCTTGTAGGTGCTGTGTTTCAAATCTGTTGAGGAACGAGTGTTTTATACGGTTTTTGATTAGGATACCAGTCCCGCCATGAGCTTTTCCGTCTGGATGGTTTGTTGCATAGAAGGTATATTTTGGTATTTGAAAATTATTTTTTGATGTTAAATGTGTTTCCGAAATCAGCAAAACGTCGATTTCACTTGAGTCTAGGAATAGTTGCAGTTCATTTTTGTGCTTGGAGATGCCGTTAGCATTCCAAAGATATAGACGTAGGGAAGCCATTATTTATTCTCGATAAGCTTCTGGATAAGCAGGTTTTGATTCCGCATCAGTTCTTGCATACAGTTTTGCATGAACGTCATAAAAGTGGTCATGTTTTGATTGAGTGAGATCAATAGGGCTTCTAAGCCACTTGGAGTTTGCTGGCCAAGCTCTGGTGCGCTAGGTTGCGGATTCTGTAGATGGTGGAGTGACGGGGTCTCTTTTGCGGGCTCCGTCTGTCCAGTTCGGAGCACACTAGCGAAGGATACACTAGAACTGTATGTAGCAGGCATGTTAGATGATCTAACAGCCTTGGCGAAGAATACCTCGGGTGTAGTTTTAGAGGCGTTGACGGTGATTTTTGGTCCAGCTGGGGGGTTTGCGCCCGTTTAGGTGAGATTTAAGATCCATGAAGACAGGACATCCTCTGTAGTTGGCCGTGTGGTTCTCTCCACAGTTACTGCATAACCTTAGTGCGACATTGTTTCTGTCCTTGGTGCAAATGCCATCTTTATGATGTTCGCCACAGCCAACACACACTGACCTGAGATTGCAGTTGTTAGAGGTGTGGTTGTATTCCTGGCAGTTTTTACACTGCGGTGGTTGGTGTCTCTTATGGGGCTCCTCTACGGTGATTCTTCTGTGCAATAGGAGCTGTAGGTTGTAGATTGGGTGCACTTCATTTGGCTTCGACCGCTTTTCATCTGGTTGGAGCTCGATTTTAAAGAGCGGCTGTGCGACTTTGTTCCTGTTGATGATGTTGACAACGGATTTGACCGCAAACCCTTTTTCGACCAACGCGTCTGCTATTTCTTGAGTAGGGACCGATGGCTCAATCCCCTTTAACACAACCTGGAGCCCTTTACTGCTTTTTAGTTGGTTGGTATAGAAGTTGATGTTAGCATTACGGAGGTACTTTTCGATGATGCGGAAATTGTCCTCAGTTTGGGTTTGACATTTAATTTCTTTAATGTTACCCCTATTGAGAGGGGTTACAACAAAGTTATTTGCCCCTACTGTTTCTACTAGTTTCGAAATCAGGGCGCTGCAGTTGGCTCCACGGATGTATAAGGGGGGTGGTCTAGCCGATTTAACTTTATCTACAGCGCCGGCTTGATCATCTTGCTGATCGGCAAGAATTTTAAAACGATTCCCGCTAAGTGGTGCTACTCGTTCATTTGGTTTGGTTATTTTCGTTGTGTTGCCACTTTTTTTCTTTTTCGGGCTTAGCTTCCGCTTAGTTATTTTAATATATCTATCCATTCCAGTTTGGACAGAAGTCGTTGGGTTTACTATTGTGGCTGACTCAGGGCGACTTGTCGTTGACGGCTTGAGGCAGGTCAATACTTCGGCAGACGCTGCAGTAGTTTCTGTCAACGAGCTGACGGTGCTGGTCGGTGCAATCGGTGACCCAGTTATCGTTATTGATGGAGAAGCACACTGCTCTCTCCACGGTAAGTTGCTTTTGATTGCTGAGTGGCTGGCACTTTCGGTGTTATTGCTTACGTTAGCATTCAGTGGGGTCGGCGACACCACCGAAAAGTACGCGTTGTTGCGTTGGACCGAGAGTCGACGCTCACGTTGTTGTTGTACAATTAGTTCTTGTAGCTGTTGCTGTTGGGGATCGAGAGAGCTTGGGCCCGAATTGGTGGACATGGCTTTTGTAAAAATAACGCACTTTGTTGTTGCAACTTAGTATTTATTGCTATTAGAGCAATCTAATAGCAATATGATTGTAAATAGGCGTCTCTGGGGCGACTGAGAGCCCTACACAAATTTTTGCAAACGCGGTCTTTTTTTACACTCAATTTTTGCGGAGTGCATTAAAAAACACGTCTGTACACGGCGGCAGTTAAATTAAATCCACATTCAAACATGGCAAGAAAGTTATAGCAAGAATTGACATTTGCGATATGTATACCAATACCACCGAGCGAAAAGATCTTTGAAACTATTTCAATAGAATCTTTCAAAAATATGGGCAACAGAATATTACAATTTTTAAGAGTAGCGCTACTCAAGCCGGTGACCCAAGTAAATAATAAGAAAGAAAAAGAAGCTATATTGTCTACATTCCATGACGATCCAATTCAAGGAGATCATACAGGCATAAATAAAACAATTACAAAAATAAAGAGACGATATTATTGGAAAAACATGACTAAATGTGTAAAAAAGTACATTAATAAATGTCCAAAATGACTGACGTAGAAAACGACAAAACATACAAGATCACCTATGATTATAACCGAAACACCACTATATGCTTTTGACAGAGTGATAGTAGACACGATCGGTCCACTACCACATTCGGAAAATGGGAATGAATACGCAATCACATTAATATGTGACCTGAGAAAGTATTTAGTAGCAGTTCCTGTTGCAAAACAAAAGTGCAACAACTGTAGCAAAAGCCATATTCGAATCTTTTATTCTGAAGTACGGTCCAATGAAGACATTCATTACGGACATGAGAACAGAATATAAAAATTCCATTATTACTGAGCTGTGCAAATATTTGAAAATAGATAACATAACATCTACGGCACACCATCACCAGACATTAGGTACCGTTGAAAGAAGTCATAGGACCTTCAACGAGTACATTCGTTCATATATTTCAGTAGATAAAACTGATTGGGACATATGGTTACAGTATTTCGTGTATTGTTTTAACACAACACCATCAGTAACACATAATTATTGTCCATATGAACTTGTATTTGGTAGACAAAGTAACCTACCAATTCAATTTAATAGCGTTAATACTATAAATCCAATATATAATATAGAAGACTATTCTAAGGAAGTTAAGTTTAGATTAGAAAACGCGTATAAAAGAGCTAGAATACTTTTAGAAAACAATAAAATTAAGCAAAAAGAAATAAATGATAAAAAATTATAAGATTTTAAAATAGAAATAGGAGACAAGGTTTTCTTAAAAAACGAAACTGGTCATAAGCTTGATTCAGTATATTTAGGACCCTTCGATGTTGTAGAAATAGGTAAAAATAACAATATAAAAATTAGAAACAATAAAGGTAGGATACAAAAAGTACATAAAGATAGATTAAAAAACAATAATAATAAAATAAATATATAATATCAAAAGGTAATTAAAAAAAAAATATATATATATATATATATAAAAATTATTTATGGATTCATCTATTATCGAAAATATATTCATATGATTTCGAAAAGAAAAGAGAGAAAGAAAATTTGTCTAAGCAGACACAAACTAAAACACAAAAAAATTTTTTAACACTCTGTTGCAAGTATAAACAATTAAACATATACGCATTAAAATATAATTGTGCACTTGAATATGTTTATATATATACACTGATGTATGTACATAAACATATTCACATAAATGTACAGGTAAGCATGATCATATATGTATGTACATTTGTATATGCACATACATACATATATTCACAAAAGCAATGTATGCACAAGCGTAACATGAGCTAGAGCCAGGCCAGCGTGTGAACGCTGACCAAGCACTTTGATGCAAGCGCTCCAACAATATGTATGTATGTACTGACACTCTCCCTCTCTTTTGTAGCTGTCGCATAAGTCGCAGCATAAGAATATATATGTAAACTTAGCTTAAGCAAAATAATAATTTGGAATAAACAATCATTCTGAAAACGACTATGCATGGACACTGACGTGTTCATCTTGGATATACTATTTTTATCAAAGGAACCCGGTCTTGGTATATGTATGTATATATAACAGATGCTTCTAAGCCCAAAATACATCAAGTACTCTGCAATGATGAAGTACGAAAAGTCGTAACCTTGCGCATAACACACGATTTATGTTTCCTCAAACATAGAAAGAAAGTTATAGCAAGAATTGAGATTGAAGATCTGTACACCAATGGAAATCTAGACTTAGGTCAGTTTTTCAAAGGCTTGAAAAACAAGCCGTGTTAACGTCAAGAATGTCTCGACCACGCGTTACTTTAACGCCCGAAAGTTTTACCGATACAAAAATAGAACATTCAGCACGAATTGATTTTAAACTTATTTATTACAAACTGAGTATAGAATAATTATGATGGTGTTTCTTAGATACAACAAATTATAAAGTTTATCCATATATATTAAGCCCTAAGGCTCCTAGCCTCGAGCTTCGTTTCGTGCCAATTATCGGATGTTTATTTTAACGTATCGTTCCTGTGCAATTTTCTTCTATACTGACGCCTCGTCTCACTTCTTAGAGCTGGTTTCTGCCTCGATAAGTCAGGGTTGCATTCAGGTCGATACATACTAAGTCTAAAGGGAAAACGATCAGGTCTACCTAAATCCAGGGCATTGGCAGTAACGTACCGCCTCCACAACATCCCGCCTACCGTAAAACTACTCGGGAGTTTTACCCAAAACGTCTAATACAGCAAGCTTAGACACTGGTCGTTTTAAAATTCCGGCATTTGTTTGTACTTCAGCAACTCGTATTAGCCCATCTCTTGCTGGAATAACTTTCACGATGATTCCCCTTTTCCAGCTTGCCCTTGGTTGGTTTTCGTCACATATTATGACTAAGTCTCCCATCTTGATGGGTCGAATCGGTGCGAACCACTTTGTTCGCTTTGTCAGAGTTGGTAGATATTCCCTTATCCATCGTTTCCAAAACGTATTTTTTAATTGTTGACAAATCCTATATTGTTTTCGATGACAAAAGTTGTCTTCCTCTCCAGGAGTTTGTGTCGAATTGGTTGTGCCAAGCAAGAAATGATTAGGTGTTAATGGACCTGGATCGTCTTTATCCACTGGAATGTGTGTAAGTGGTCTGCTATTTATGATATTTTCCGCTTCGATAAGCAAACTTCTAAGTGTTTCAACCTGGGGCGCCTTGTCTTGCAATGTTATTACCAAAACCTTTTTAACTGACTGAACTAGGCGTTCCCAACATCCTCCTGAACTTGGGTTTGCTGGACAATTGAACTTCCATTCTATGCCTTTATTTGCCATCTCTTCAGCGATGTAGTTCCAGTCAAATAGGTCTTTGACTTCCCTTATTAGACGATCAGCTCCAACAAAATTTGTTCCCATATCCGACCGTATTCTGATTGGTATACCACGCCTGTTTACGAAGTTTCGAATACATAAAATACATGCGTCTGTAGACAAATCCGCTGCTAATTCCAAGTGTATAGCTCGTATGGTAAGGCACGTAAATAGAGCCACCCATCGCTTTTCATGTCGACGGCCGATCGTTACAGTAACTGGCCCAAAATAGTCAAGTCCTACATAGGAAAACGGTCTTTGGTAAGGAGTGACACGATCGGTCGGTAACTGACCCATCAGAGTCGCTTGCGGTTGAATTTTTCTATTTTTACAAAACTGGCAAACTGTTTTTGCCCTTTTTACAGCAGCTCGCAAGCATATTATCCAAAATTTTTGACGAATCTCAGTGATAATGAGTTCATCGTTTTGATGGTGGAATTTCTCGTGATACGATGTTACTATTAAATCAGTTAGTTTGTGTTTTTTGGGTAATATGATAGGTTGACGAGCACTTTGCGATAGTGCTGTTGCATAGTCAAGCCTACCGTTGACCACTAAGATCCCGTCGGCATTCATCGTAGGAGTTAAAGAGAAGATGCTACTTTCATTTGATACGCATGAATTTGCTTGTAAATCAGCTAGTTCCTTATGATAGATTTCCTTTTGCATGATTTTTACTAATGTATTTTCTGCATCTTGCAATTCCCGCGAAGAAAGTGTTGTTACATCATTATCACATTGACGTTTCAATATCCGTTGTTTAAATCTCAATATCCATCCCATTGTTCGCTTCAGTTTCAAATACTTAGAAAATCTGTTTAGGTCAATAATATTTTCAACAGAAGTTGTTAAATATACCCGTTTTACTTCAGGGGAATCGTCTTCAACGTAGATCTTTTCCTGTACTGGCCAGCTAGATTCATCCTTCAATAAAAATTCGGGTCCTCTTGTCCAAATATTACCTGGCTCGTACTTAATTTTTACCTTTGTTCTCGTGGCTTTATCGGCAGCATTTAAATGTGTTGGAACCCATCGCCAATCATTTAACAATCATTTACGTTAACAGAATGACTTTCCAGTATCAGAGTCTTAAGTCGGGTACCTAAAACCGCTGCCTGAAGCTCTAATCGGGGAACAGATAAAGTCTTTATTGGTGCGCATCTAGTTTTTCCAGCGACGAAAATTGTTTCGATAAGTCCATCAAGTATTATTCTCCAATAACCAACGGCAGCAAAGGCTTGTTCACTAGCATCTACAAAAATATGCAATTCTATGTTAGCTTGAGATGACATAAAATTTCGAGAGTAACATCTGTTTAATCTAAAACTCTTTACATTTTCGATTTGTAAGACCCAATTTTTGAAACGAATAAATAATTCTTCTGGGATCAAATCATTCCAGTGAATGCCTGACCTCCAGACATCCTGAATCAATATTTTTCCATGAATCGTCAGGTCGGATAACATCCCTAATGGATCATAGATAGACATGACCAAGCTTAGAAGCTGCCTCTTTGTTGGACAATTTTCAGCTTTAAGTATGCTTTGTTCCACGCGATTCATTTTTAAGTCAAAGGTAAATTGGTCTATGTCGTTGTACCAATACATGCCCAATACCTTATCGACAGCCTTCTTATCCATACTTACTGGTAACTTATCAGTTTTATTTTTCTCTTCTTTATTCAATTTGTTTTGTACCCACTTCGAGTTTGAAACAAAGCCTCTTAGTTCAAAGTGAGCTAATTCATGCACCTTTTTTACTTCAGAGCTTATGTCGTATGCCTTTTGCTCAGATACAAAGCTTGCTACAAAGTCATCAACGTAATGATTATTTTGTATTGCATCAATTACTTCCTTTGAACTCGTACTGTTTTGCGCGTTTATATTTTTTACATATTGAGCACAACACGGAGAACAAGTGGCTCCGAATATCATGACCGTCATCTTATACGTATCGACTTCTCTTGTTGTGTCACCGTGTCTCCATAAAAACCGTAAGCAATCCTGATCTTCCTGTCGAACTCGCACCTGCAAGAACATTTCCTTGATATCTGCACAAACTGCCACTGCTCCTTGTCGAAATTGGAATAAAATTTGAGTCAATGACGGATTTTCATCGGGTCCTTTTAATAATCTTGAATTCAATGAAACTTCTTCGATTGAGGCTGCTGCGTCGAATACTAGACGTAGCTTTCCTGGTTTGTTCACGTTGTAAACGGCGAAATGAGGTAGATACCATGTCTTAGAACTGGTTACACAAGTTTAAAGTTTTGTCATTTTGACGGCATATCCTTTCTTCACAAAGTCCATAATGGCTTCATCGTAGGTCTTTACGCTATTTGAGCGAATAATTTTATGCTCTATTAATTGGAGTCTTTTCAAAGCCATACTGTAACTGTCGGGAAGATTTAATGTTTCTTTTGACCATAACAATCCGGTTTCATATTCTCCTTCTAATTTTACTGTTGTGTTTTGAAGTATCTCTTTAGCTCGAATTATGTCAGCGGACTCTACAGACTTAATATACGGCCGTACTCCAAAATTCTCAGTTGTAAAATAATCTGCCATCAAATCGTGCATTTCCCTGTTCATTTGGTCCTCCAAAGAATTCGCATGAAATACTGATGTCACTAACGGGCTTGTATTAGAATGGTCTGCTCTTGATCCAAAAATCACCCATCCCAAAGGTGTTTTTGATGCCACTAGTCTTGGACCGATATCAACGCTTCGTATAGTCTTGACCAGGTGGGTATTATCTATGCCGATCAGTATTGTTGGTTTGGCATCTGTGTAACTTGCTATTGGGAGGTTCGCAACTCGAATATACTCTTCCGCTAATGTTTGATGATCCATTGATTGTAGAGGTAATTCCAGATCAGGGATTGTAGTGCCTTTTAACTGTAACCAATTTTTATTTCCATTAATACCTCTTATTTTTAGATGACATACTGTCGTATTCAAGTTAATGGCATGATTCTTAATCCAATTTAATGTTAACCGATTCATGTTTTCTTTTACCCCTAGCTTTTTAGCTAAATTCTCGTTAATTAACGTTACGTTGGAACCCTCGTCCAAAAACGCGAACGTTTTAACTAATGTATTCTGCGGGCCCATTAATTCGACTGGCAGGACTTTAACTAACAACCTTTTCATGCTAGATTTGACGGTATGTGTCGCTGCTTCTGCTTTATCTTCTTCTACCGTCTGTCTATTAGGGTGGTGCAACGATTTGTGATGTGAACTCTTGCAGCCACTGATGTTACATCTTCGTTTGAACTTACAGGATATCATATTGTGGTTGCGTTTTAGACAGCTGAAACAAACCCCTAATTTCTTGACCATGTTCCACTTTTCATTTACATCAGCCTTTACATATACATCGCATTCAGACAAAGAGTGGTCACCATTACATTCAGTGCAAACTTTTGTATATTTCTTATCCTTCTTTTGATATTCGCCAGTATTTGTTTGCATTACCAGTTTTGGATTGTGACGACAATCACCTTTTGAAGTGGGCCTGTTCGAAGTTGTCATTAATGTTACCTTCGCAATCGTTCTTGCTATACTATTTAACCAATTACTAAAATCCATCAAATTGGCGTATGGATATATTTGAGATGAAAACTCTTGCCACTGCATGCGTTTTGACATTGGCATTTTTGAAACTAATTGATCCAGCAAAGATGGATTTTGCAGGTGTAATACTGCATTTGAAGATTGCAAAAATATGACCAAATTTTTTACCTTTGTGGCAAATGGAATCATCCTTTCTAGATTATTCTCTGGGATTTGGGGTATATCATTGACCATTTCTAGCTGACTTTTAATAAGCAACTCTGGTCTTCCGTACATAAACTGTAGGTGCTCGATAATATGTGGCACGTTTGCCGGATTCACTAATAGCCCTTTTACCTCCTCTTTTGCCGCTCCCTTTAAGCTTTTCTGTAAACGTATTACATTTTCCAGTTGGGTATAACCATAAGCAGCGGAGGATTCTATGAACATTGTAATAAATACTGGCCAATCTTCTGCCCTACCACTAAATTCTGGCAGATCCATAATTCTGTGCCCCGACATATAATTATGTGGGTATTGTCCCTGACTAGCCTGACCAACCCGAACGCAACCCGTAACATTACCAGACTCACCCGTACCAACATTAATGGGGAAAGGTTCGTAGACACCAGATATTCCGGTTGTAGTTTTAAATGGCGTTTTGTTTTGTGTAGCACCATCATCGGTAGCACCCTGTGTGCCACTCGAAGCATGCGGAGCGCCCATTATGGCTCCATGACGTTGTGCGCCGTCTATATTTGCAGCACCCTGTGTGCCACCCAAAGCATGCGGAGCTGCCATTATGGCTCCATGACGTTGTGCACCGTCCAAGTTTGCAGCACCCTGTGTGCCGCCAAAAGCATGCGGAGCGCCCATTATGGCTCCATGACGTTGTGCACCGTCTATATTTGCAGCACCCTGTGTGCCGCCCAAAGCATGCGGAGCGCCCATTATGGCTCCATGACGTTGTGCACCGTCTATATTTGCTGCACCCTGTGTGCCGCCCAAAGCATGCGGAGCGCCCATTATGGCTCCATGACGTTGTGCACCGTCTATATTTGCTGCACCCTGTGTGCCGCCCAAAGCATGTGGAGCTCCCATTATGGCTCCATGACGTTGTGCACCGTCTATATATGCAGCACCCTGTGTGCCACCCAAAGCATGCGGAGCTCCCATTATGGCTCCATGACGTTGTGCACCGTCCAAGATAGCATCACCCTGTGTGCCGCCCAAAGCATGAGTCTTCTCCAATTCTGAAATGCAGTCAGTTATAGATTCATTAGCAATTTTTAAATTAACTATTTCACTTTGCACTAAATGAATTTCTTGTATTTGTTGTTCTTGTCCATTGTGGATAGCTTCAATTTTTGAACTTTGTGACGCAATTTGTTCTTGCAATTGCGTCATCATTCTTTGCACACTTTCCAATATATTCGTATTGTCTGCTCTGTCTTTTGGCGCTTTGCTTTTATTGGAAGCGTCTCTTTCTATCTCGCTCTCTCCCGCGGTAGACTCGTTTACCGCCGATTTCGGCGTTTCCTCCGCGTCCATATTGATACGCTTTTTTCTCCCACGTGTTTTCATTTTATTGCTCATAGTTCACATTTCTTGTCAATTCCGACACCATCAAAGCACTTTTACATATTATTTAAGTTAAAATAAAGAATGTTAACGTCAAGAATGTCTCGACCACGCGTTACTTTAACGCCCGAAAGTTTTACCGATACAAAAATAGAACATTCAGCACGAATTGATTTTAAACTTATTTATTACAAACTGAGTATAGA
This sequence comes from Drosophila tropicalis, assembly GCF_018151085.1. NCBI lineage: Eukaryota > Metazoa > Arthropoda > Insecta > Diptera > Drosophilidae > Drosophila > Drosophila tropicalis. The sequence goes on from NW_027173482.1 coordinate 1,631,124, forward strand.
ATAATTATGATGGTGTTTCTTAGATACAACAAATTATAAAGTTTATCCATATATATTAAGCCCTAAGGCTCCTAGCCTCGAGCTTCGTTTCGTGCCAATTATCGGATGTTTATTTTAACGTATCGTTCCTGTGCAATTTTCTTCTATACTGACGCCTTGTCTCACTTCTTAGAGCTGGTTTCTGCCTCGATAAGTCAGGGTTGCATTCAGGTCGATACATACTAAGTCTAAAGGGAAAACGATCAGGGCTACCTAAATCCAGGGCATTGGCAGTAACGTACCGCCTCCACAACAAGCCGGTATACTCGAAATAGAATCTTTTAAAGAAATGGGCAATAAAATATTGAAATCAATAAGAGTGGCGCTACTCCAACCGGTGACCATTATAGAAAAAGATAAAGAAGCAATATTGTCTACATATCATGATGAACCTATACAGGGTGGCCATACAAGCATTACAAAAACTTTGGCCAAAGTAAGAAGACACCATTATTGGAAAAACATGTGAGTACAAATAAACATATTCACATAAATATACAGCTAAGCATGTTCATATATGTATGCAATGCATACTATGCATGTATATTTATATATGCACATACATCCATATACTCACATAAGCAATATAACACGGGCGTAAAATGAGAGTGTGAACGCTGACCAAGCACTTCGATGCAAGCGCACCAAATTGTTTGTATGTAAATACTGACACTCTCCCTCTCTTTTTAGCTGTCGCATAAGTCGCAGCATAAGAATGTATATGTAAACATAAGTTAAGCATAGAATATTTTTCTGAATAAAAATCAATCTGAACATTACTGTTGATCAGTTGATCTTTTTATATCCTTGCGGTATGAATAAAAATATATATTTTATATCGGCATAAGAAGCTGAGGCGAAGTAGCATTTTAAGAGCTAAAGGGAAGAAACTTGATATTTGCTATTTATAAACCGGGTAAGTTAATGTATGAATATTGTCAGGATCGGATTGACATATGTAGTTAGAAAAAAAAAAGAAAGCGTCTAACGGTTAGACACGATAGAAGTGAAACCTTCCGTAAAACAAACTGAGAGAGAATGAGACGAAAGCAGCATTAGGAGCGGGATAATTATAGGTTCATTATAATATTGCTATAAAGGTCATATTTTATTTTCTTCATTTTATTATTATTCATCCTCAATGTTTTCAATTTCAACAAATGATACGAGTGGCTTATGATAGCTAAAATATGATACAAATGCTTTGGTTTCGATGTTGTCAACATATCTTTGAAATACCGCGTCAATTGTTGTTTTTGATCGTGTTGTTGATTCAGTGCGATTGTTACACATTTTTAAACTGAATGTTGTATTGAGAAAGTAAATTAAAGGAACCGCTGTGTCCAATGCAAAATTTACGTTAAAATCGCCACTTAAAATCATTGGAACTTTATCGTAATCTTTTCTAAGTATCCGCGATACTTCTGGTGTATACTTTATTAAATTTTCATGAATGAATTCCGCGATGCTATTTATTGATTGATTCGGTGAAATATAAATTGCCACAATTAAAACTCGACGGCAATTTACAAAGTGTCGACGTGGCTCTGTTGTTAGTGTGCTCGCTTGGCGATCGGGCGGCCGGGGTTCGACTCCCAGCTTGGTCGAAGTTTTTCATAATGCTTTTTATATATTTTGTGGTACATTTTTATTTACTTTTTATACCCTTGCAGAGGGTATTGTAAAATTGGTCAGATGTTCGTAACGCACAGAAGGAGGCGTTTACGACCCCATAAAGTATATAAATTCTTGATCAGCATGAGAAGCTGAGTTGATATAGCCATGTCCGCAAAATTTTTTCTTCTAGAGCTATATGATATAGTGGTCCGATCCTAAGGATTTTTATACTTTATCTTACCCGGGTAATAAAAAACCCCAAAAAAAGATTTCATCCCGATAACTCTTAAGACGGCTGAGTAATACGCATACGCACAGACGAACGGACAGATGGACATGGCTATATCGACTCAGCTTCTCATGCTGATCAAGAATATATATACTTTATGGGGTCGGAAACGTCTCCTTCTGTGCGTTACAAACATCTGACCAATTTTATAATACCCTCTGCAAGGGTATAAAAATCATTGATATTTGTTGAATTTCGGGACTATCGTCCCTTTAAACCCATCCGTTAACGTCCTATTTCATGGCTTTAATTTTCGTTGTGAATAGGGTTGTCAAAAATTTATCTAAATATCGATATATCGGATATTTTTTTCAAAAAAAAAAAAATATTTATATCGAGATATTTTTTTTCCCCAAATATCGAACATCGATATTTTTTTGTGATATTTTTTGATATTTTTACTTTGGAGAATGAGTGCAGCGAGCGCGGATGTAAAAATGATGAAATCGAATTACTTGGATCTTAAAAATGGAACAGCCAAATGTAAACCAAGTCAAAATATTATTAAAACAAGTGGAAATTCAACAAACATGTCGCACATAAAAAACAAGCACTATGACACTTTTGTAAAGTGTATGCAAAAAAAGGTAAGTACTTATAAAGTTCCGTCATTTTTCTGTTTGTGCGTGTGTGTAGTTTTAGAGCCCGCGTTTTCTCGAAATGCAATGGTGTGTGTATTTCGAGAAAACGCGGTCAATTTTAGAGCCACACGCACAAATTCTCGAAATATACACGCGATTGAATTTCATATAGATTATTTCGCAATTTCTAATTCTGAATTCTTATTCGTTTGACTAAATAATTAGGTTTCGATTAAGTTTCGTCAAAACCAAACAATTGAACAATCATTTCGAAACACTGAAGCTTTAAAAGGTAAGTAAGAAAAAGTGTGCATTCTGAATTTTATTAATTTGTACTTCATTTTAGACAATGAACAGAAGGCGAATGAAATATATGAAGCAATTGTCTTCATGATTTGCAGAGACAACATGCCTGTCCGGTGCGTGGAGAAAGAAGGTCTAACACACCTTTTTAAGAAATGTGTGCCGCAATTTAAAATGCCTGGCCGGTCCAAGGCAAGTATTAATTTCGGTTGTTATACTGTATAGAATAATCATAAAATCAATACGCTTTTCTAAATATATATCATTTTTTCCAGATTACAACAATGATCGAAGAAAAATACAGCAAATCAGTGGATGCTGTTAAAAAGATTTTAAACGAAGTGGAGGATGTCGCATCCGTATTAAGAAAATGCGTGTAAAGAAAATCCGTATTAAGAAAATGCGTGTAATGAAAATCCGTATTAAGAAAATAAATTGTTATGTTATTGTGTAAATTTTAATTTATTTTGGGGGAAAAATATCGATATATCGATATTTTAAACGATATTTATTAATATCGTATCGATATTTTTTCAAAAGCAAAAATATCATCGATACGATATTTTAAAAAATCCGACAACCCTACTTCGGAGCGACTTGCTTCTGCAATTAAATGTGTTGTCTGTGACTCACGAAGTCGTATGACGGATACACATATAACAGAACGGGTTTTTTTGAAATCTTTAAACTCCAAATACTCGAGTTAAACATGCCTTTGAATATCCAAAATGACAAATTCCGTATTAAGAAAATCTGTATTAAGAAAATGCGTGTAAAGAAAATCCTTATTAAGAAAATGCGTGTAAAGAAAATCCGTATTAAGAAAATAAATTGTTATGTTATTGTGTAAATTTAAATTTAATCTGGGGGGAAAAAATATTTAAAATATCGATATATCGTTATTTTTAACGATATATATTAATATCGTATCGATATTTTTTCAAAAGCAAAAATATCATCGATACGATATTTTAAAAATATCCGACAGCCCTAAAGTCAATATAAACTATTATGTCTTCTGGTATCTCGTTTAACTGAACCGGACCTTAGGGACCATTCCCAAAGTGAAAAGCGATGGTCGCTAGTGGGAATCGGGTATAAAACCATGATAGTGATAAGTGATTTCAAAAGCCAGAAAATATCGATGTTGTTTCCAGCTCTGTTAAAAGCAGTACGATACGTGTCCTAAAGATACAAGAATCATGCGATTTTCAACGTTGCTTTTGGCTTTTATATCTTTAACGTGCTTTTCTGAAATTAAAGCAAAAATAGTGAACAAAAATGTAGAGAGAGTTTTGGATATAAGTTCTCAGCTCGTTAAAACATCTATAAAAATATCAGCTGAAGATACCACTGGCAAACCCATAAAAGAATACGTGTTAATTTTAAATGAGCCGAATTTGTCGCATATTTCTATAAAAGACGGATCAAAGAATAAAGTTCAAGCTCGAGAAGCGAATGAAGGACTTCAGTATGTTATTACTTTTGAAAGCAGTTCAGCGCATCAAATTATCCTAGTAGAGACAGTGTCGGCGAAAAATATAATGCCATATCCGGAGGAAATAAAACAACATGAGATACAGTTTGTGAAATATATTGGATTAGTGCATCTATATTCAAATTATGAAACATATTCCCAGAAAACAATAGTAAAACTTGGCACCACCAACATTCTTTCCCATACCCAAGATAAACCATTTTCAGTAGCTTCTGATAAGCTTATATTTGGACCATATGAGAGTATCAAACGTATGTTAAAATATCGAAAAAGCTAACTTCGGCTTTGCCGAAGTTTATATACCCTTGAAGTCTTTGGCCATAATATTTTTACATGTTCCAAACTCTTGTTCTATAACTGTATGTATGCGTGTAATCTGTTGATTCGAGCAAGGAGCTAGTAGGCTGCGTTTGAGCAAAGCCGATTCGATTGGATACATCGACTCAGCTTCTCATACTGATCAAGAATATATACTTTATGGGGTCGGAAACGTCTCCTTCTGTGCGTTACAAACATCTGATCAATTTTATAATACCCTCTGCAAGGGTATAAAAACAAACATTTTTAAACCAATCACCTCCCAACAATATCAAATGTTTGTCGGTTACAGATGAACATTGCCACTGCACACTGGTTGCGCTTATATGGCCAACTGGTGACTGGTGGCCAAAAATACTTCCCGTAAAGATAGAGATTTGAAATTTTTTCCTGGGTATTCGAGATGAATTTAGATAGCATACAGCAAATATTTGTGAAAGAGAAACTCAGTTTCCTGACAGTATTGCCATCGTTGGAGTTTCCTTTACCTCCATCCTTTGGCGTATCGACCAGTAACCCCATTTTCTCTCGAAACTCCGCTTGAATTTTATGTTTTTTCTTTAATACAATAGACTTGAGTTCTCCCGATCGTACTTGCCAAAGCTTTACATCCAGCTTGTATGAAATGTGCAAGAAATATTCGAAGAACCGGATATATGAATGAAGTGGTGATAGCCCGAATTTAAAATACTTTTCTTGCACATCTCTTCCAACACATTTCTCAATATTATTCATTTCTGTGGGCTTTGCTCCACATATAAAGCATTTCATCGAAGATGTGTTGCTTAACGCGTTGCAAACTTTACCATCCACCATGGTTATTTGAAGGGCGTGCTTTACAGAAAATGTTGTACTGCAAATTTTATGTTCTGTTGTCTTTAAGTTAGCTATTTTCTCCTTGAAGTAGAGCTCTTCTTCGACAGAAAGTGCGGCGGTCTCCTTTTTAAATAAAAGCCTGAGTGGCCTACAATATCGGGTAGACGATGGCCTGGGATTTTACCTTATTACTTTAGTGTCGGTTACATGCTGAAGTGGGACGTACGATGTGACAAATAAACTTTTCTCGTCATTAATACAATTGGAAATCTTTTGTTTATACCATCGAATCCCCATTTTCCAATTAATGTTAAAGTTTTTTCAGTTTCATCCAAACGTTCTTCAATTAAATTCTTTTGAAGCTCTAAAATACTTGAAGCCGTGTTGTCTAAAAGACTTTGTAGTTCCACTTCTGCATGTGTTTCGTCTACAACAATATTATTTGGATATCTCAATGTTTTGAACTTAAGAATTTTTTTGTAACTTGGCAATAAGTTATACGAAACTTCTGAATTTATAAATGATCTAATGACCAAGTATTGGTGTTTGGACAACCCAATGTCGACGACAAGCGACAAGTCCTTTTCAATATTTATTTCCGTTGCATTAAGGCTTGACTGAGAATCAGATGAGCGCAAAACAGAAGCTGCAGACTCACCATGCTTTTGTATTAGGGATATTCTGCGACGTTTCGTCCTTTTTGAGGACTCAACAAAATCCATTTTGGGCCGTCCACGACTAGAACTCAGATCAATTTGTTGAGCAGTACCAGTAGGCTTCAGGACAATAAATTCTTTAGTTTTTAGCCAATTAGATTTGTATTGTAGAAAGCAACTATCTTTTTGCAAATGTACTGAATACATTTCTTAAGGTCAATCGTATTGACTTCGTAGCCTTTGCTTTTTATGTTTAGTGCCAGTAAATTATTTATGCCTTGTATTTTTTCGGCATCTGTGCCTTTTTCTTTGCACCAAAGATCAAAAATGTGGATGCGTGAAAACACACAGTTATGAGGTGCTCCTATACAATCAAAATAAAATGTGCAAAGCAAACATAAATTAGTACAGTAAATTTAATGTAAGAAAAGGTACAAAACAAACGACGAAAACGAAACCAACAACACAAAGTTCAACTGATAACGGTGGATATTTGTCCCATGAAAATAAATAAGACCACTTTAGTTTATTTATCAATATATGTAAGCTAATTAGCAACTTTTAGTAACTTAACTTTCATGATTATTACCTTAAAACATTGACAAATACAGTGACGGCACTCTCAATGTGGGCATCCGGGGGCAACACAACTAAAACTTTTAGTAAACATAAAAAAGACGTACACAAAATGCACAAAAAAGGTTAAGACGTTCAAAATCACACAAAAATGTTTGAATTGATCAAATTAATCTTTAAATACACATTTATTAAAGTAAATACCTTCAATTACAAAATCCATTTTAAATTATTAATATCGGACCACTTTGTCAAACGTTTGATCACTTTCAATGCTACTTTTAGAAAGTTCCGTTAGATTTGGAGGCAACCAGTGTACACTGTAGAGAAATGTTTTTTTTTTTTATTATTTTGCAAAATATGTACATACAAGAAAACTACCCAATTTATAAAAAAGCCTAAAAAGTCACTAATATATCAATGGTTTTATTTATGTCTTAACACATTTCCTTTGGTATTATAAAACAATAGTTTTGATTTCATTGTTGCCAAATGGCATAAATATGCATAATAAATATTTCAAAACTGTTATTATTTTAATGCAGAATCATCAGTGACTGAACGATTTGTATTACGACATTAATTTAAAAAAAAAACTTTGTATGTTCCGATGTATGTTAGCTAGCACATCGGACTGAGGATTGAAAATTGCTCAAAAGGCCAGTCTGTGGCACCTAAGTCTCTGCGTTCACTAAAATCAGTAGCACACCTGATGGAATACAACTTAAATGGATGTACTAGATAAATTAGGGCGAGATACGGTTAGGTACCCAACCCACTGGGTCAGCAATGTATTAAAGATTAACAAATGTAATTACGGCCAAGTGCCGTTTTTTTCGCCAGTCTTTTGTTTAAGTCTATGCTACGAGGTATTTCGCTATCTGACACCCGTTGACCCGCAGTGATAGCTCCCTTTTGAGCTAAAAAAAAGTTTAAAGAAAAATTAAAGATTTAAAGTATTTTATAATAGTAATTTCAGCACTGAACTTAGCAGCTGAAACTAAACATCTCAGAGCACATACAACAACAAAATTACATGGAAAAAGTTTATTCCTACGAATGCTAGATAGGTTGCGTTCATTTATTCCCTGTAGAAAAAGTACACTTAACACATGAGCCGGAATGCCAGGAACCTTATTTACTTCCAACTTGGGTCTTTCATCTACTCTGTTGCATCGCAAGCTCGTTGACAATTATTATCCCCTCGTCAACCCTTTTGATTTGTTCCAGGTGACTGGGCTGCGTACGGCACATAGCTGATTGCCGAGGGCATGTGTCATGAGTAGCCAATTTGCTGAATGTTACGTGATTGCTTGTAACTCATTCGGTGACCGCCTTAACTCCGCCGTCGCATTCCGCTACTATGTTATGGTGTATCGTAGTGTGGTGTCGCGATTTGCCACGTATGAAAATTATGACCTTCTAATATACAAGTTTTATTCAAGTCAAATCTATAAGTATGTGAATTGTGCTAAAGGACTGAAATACTTTAATATTGGTCACTCCCACTAAACTGACTAAGTTCGATAAAAATAGATTTTAAATCTTAAAGATCGAAAATAGCTGGATTTATTATTTTTGATTTAGCAGCGTGATTGTCAGCACAAGGTCTTGAATTTGTGTAATTGACTTCCTTCTTATTTCTTTTCTCGTTAATAATGTTTGGTATAAATGTGGTATAAAATTTCGTCACTTCTGGACTGTATTATTTTATTAACTTAATCTGTAAGAAATCTAGACAGCTTGCTTGAGTAGGACTTTTCTTGAATTCCGCGCACCTAATTTTTGTTAAAGCCCTTGTTGCACGTTTTTCGCCGCGTGCTTTGAGATTGGTAATTTAGGTATTTAGAACATCTTTGCAGAATGTTTTTAATTTTATAAATCTGTAATATTTGAGAATGTAGTTTGGCGTTCAGTGCGGTTTTTATAGTGTAAAATACTAATGAATGGACGATGTTATTTTCGTTTTTATATACAATTTCTTATTTTTAACAAAAACACTCTTTAAATTTAATACTAATTGTACTCTACAATATCCCAATAATTTAAAATGAATGCATTTATGTATTTATAAAAAGATCTGTTCACATGCTTTTTACAAGCACATCTCAGTATCTCGTTCACTGAAGCATATAAGCACCCTAGCGCTGCCAACCACCATGGATAAACGTTTATATGCATAACTTGGCTATTTATTGTATGTTGGTATATGTTGGAATATGAATATTAAATTTATATATGTATAGGTAACTATCACATTAGTGAATTAACAGGGATTATAGGGATACCTCAACTTCTTCACCTATTTTTCTTATATGTATAACTATATGATATTGTGGTCCGTCGATTTTCAAAAACAGCACTAATGACACACTGTGCAACCAGTGTTCATGCACTGAATTTCCAAAAGACAGAAATACTAAATGATGCCGCTCGCCGCACTACAACAAATGGCTCACCATGAAGATACTAAATACCCATCATATATGTAAGCTCCAAACGCCACACGACTTAACTGACAATTGCGCCTACATACACAGACATTTTCTTGACATAAATTGGTTCTTAGCTCCACGTCGAACGGTGCTGACCTGTGTAAATTTTTAGTTGTCCTAAAAATGCCGATGTGTAATTGACCTGAAGCCTGAGGAAACCCTATTGTAACAACACTAAGGTCGCTAAAACAATCACAATAAAAAATGAAGCAAGTAAGTCGACTCGTCGACTTGGGTATACCATACACCTGGTGAAACAAATATTTCAAATTTCGAAGACCAAATGTATGTCTATTAAATTGTTTTTACATGTCTTATACTATGTGCTATCTCGCTCACTCTACAAACACACGAGCACTCTAGCGCCGCTTCTAGCCAACGGCCAATTCTGGCCTTGTGGACCGCTTAGTAAAATACGTTCATACGCATATTTTGCATGTTTCTTGTCCGATTTCAATAAAATTTGGTAGTTTTGTAGAAATAGATAAGAATAATTAGTCTGCCGAATTTGAATGCGATAGTCAAAAAACTACAGGAGGAAATCGGTTTTTTCTTAATTATGGAGGCGGAAGTAGGCGTGGCAAAATATGAAAATATATATACTCTGCGCGCATACTAAGCCAGTATACATACTAAATTTGGTGACTTTAGCTTTGTTTGTTTTTGATAAAATCAGTTTTGTTTAATTTACGGGGGCGTAAGTGGGCGTGGCAAAATTTTTAAATAGCCAGTTTCTGCGCGTCTATTAAACTAGTCTTCATACCAAATTTGATGTCGGTAGCTGTCATAGTTTTTAAGAAAATCAGTTTTATGTAAATTGCGGGGGCGGAAGGGGGCGTGGCAAAAAGTTTAAACAATTAGTTTCTGCGCGCTAACTAAACGAGTATATAAACCAAATTTGATGTCTCTATCTATTATACTTTTTAAGAAAAACAGTTTTATGTGATTCCTGGAGGCGTAAGGGGGCGTGGCAAAAAGTTTGAACAATTAATTTCTGCGCGCTAACTAAACGGGTATACAAACTAAATTTGATGTCTCTAGCTGTTATACTTTTTAAGAAAAATAGTTTTATGTGATTCCTGGGGGCGTAAGGGGGCGTGGCCGAAATTCCAATTAACTCTATATATGTACATAATACACGAGTATACATACCAAATTTGGTGGCTCTAGCTCTTATAGTCTCCGAGATCTGCGTGTTCATACGGACGGACGGACGGACGGACGGACAGACGGACATGGCTAGATCGACTCGGCTGTTCATCCTGATCAAGAATATATATACTTTTTAGGGTCGGAGAAGCTTCCTTCTGCCTGTTACATACATTTTGGCGACTTTAATATACCATTTCACCCTATGGGTGTATGGTATAAAAATGAAGTAAGTGAGTCGACTCGCCGACTATACCATACACCAGGCGAAACAAATATTTCAAATTTCGAAAACCAAATGTATGTCTATTAAATTGTTTTTACATGCTTCATACTATGAGCTATCTCGCTCACTCTACAAACACACGAGCACTCTAGCGCCGCCACTAGCCAACGGCCAATTCTGGCTTTGTGGACCGCTTAGTAAAATACGTTCATACGCATATTTTGCATGTTTCTAGTCCGATTTTAATAAACTTTGGTAGTTTGGTAGAAATAGATAAGATTAATTAGTCTGAATGCGAAAGTCAAAAAACTACAGGAGGAAATCGGTTTTTTCTTAATTATGGAGGCGGAAATGGGCGTGGCAAAATATGAAATGATGTATACTCTGCCCGCATACCAAGCCAGTGTACATACTAAATTTGGTGACTTTAGCTTTGTAAGTTTTTGATAAAATCAGTTTTGTTTAATTTGCGGAGGCGGCAGTGGGCGTGACAAAATTTTTGAATAGCCAATATCTGCGCGTCTATTAAGCTAGTCTGCATACCAAATTTCATGTCGGTAGCTGTCATTGTTTTTAAGAAAATCAGTTTAAACAATTAGTTTTTGCGCGCTAACTAAACGAGTATATACTCGGCTGTTGATCCTGATCAAGAATATATATACTTTATAGGCTCGGAGAAGCTTCCTTCTGCCTGTTACATACATTTTGGCGACTTTAATATACCATTTCACCCTATGGGTGTATGGTATAAAAAATTTTATTATTCATTCTCAACAGAGTTATTTTATTTCAATAATTGAAAAATTAAGTTCTAACTTTTTATTAAGAATGTACATAGTTTAAAAATGTTAAATGTTTAAAGCTTTCATTAATAGTATTCCCAATCGAATGCGAAAGGTAATAGTGAAATAATGGTGAATATACTGGAAATTAGTGAAATAATAAAACAAAAAACTTTTTCAATGATATCAAAACCAAAAAATGAAATATAACTTAGCCAATTGATGTTCATCTATTTTTTAATCAATCTGCAATCAAATTTGTTTTTGTTATAAATTTGAATAACATAATTTTTCTTTTCCAAGTATAGTTCTTTATCAAAAATAAATGTTCAATGAATAAACGTGCATTTAAATTTCGGCGATTAAGGTAATAGAAAACAACAAATTTAATGGGGTAAATCTATTTTTTTCATCATTAGTGTAGGACAAAAAAATTGTGTTGAATTAATGTGTCAGGTGGCGTTTGATTCAACTCCCTTTCCTCTTGATTTTTCAGTTCCTTTAAAAAAGTTAATTTTTATAAAAACAAAATAATAATTCTGAATGCGCAAAATGTTGAAAAATAATGTGGGCAAATCTCTGCTTTGGCTGGCGCGAAAAATGCACTCCTTCCTTGACATGTCAAAAGGGCAAAGCAAAAAAGAGAAGATTAACAGAGTGTGAATGGATGTACATATACATATATATGTATATTGTATGTATGTATATTTTGTAACACAGAAAACGATTTTGGTACATATTCAAATATTCGGCTCAGACGATGTTACCAGTTTTTTTTAAAAATAAAATATTTTGCAAATAGTTAATGAAAACAAATTTTTATTTACAGCTTTATCAAAACAGGAGCTCGTTATTCATTATGAAAACCAGACACCCTTCATGACAGTACAAAAATTGGAGCGCACTATCGAAATATCTCACTGGGGAAATATTGCAATAAAGGAGTCTATTCAATTGGCTCACACTGGCGCTAAACTAACAGGATCGTTTTCTCGATACGATTTTCAGAAAGATGGTCGTTCTAGTCAGTCTGCAATCAAATCGTATAAAACAATTTTACCAGCTTCGGCCTCCGCTGTTTACTATCGTGATACCAATGGAAATATTTCGACATCTAATATGAACGCATTAAACGATTTAATTGACCTAGAATTGAGACCCAGATTTCCACTTTTTGGAGGTTGGAAAACACAATATACCATAGGATACAATGTGCCTTCTTACGAATATTTGTATAGCAACGGTAAAAAATTTCAGCTTAAGATGCACTTAATAGATCACATTTACGATAATATGGCTATTAATAAGGCGGCAATCAAAATCGTTCTTCCCGAAGGAACTGATAATATTCAACTAACGACTCCTTACACAATAAATCGACAGCAGAATGAGTTGGTGCATACTTATTTGGATACGGTCGGGCGTCCAGTGATCTCGTTTTCAAAGATAAATTTGGTGGAAAGCCATATTGCTGATTTTACGCTCAATTACACCTTCTCAAGAGTGTCTCTGCTACAGGAGCCGTTCTTAGTTTCTTGCTTTATTTACATAATATTTGTATTAACTATTGTATTCCTTCGTCTCGATTTTTCAATTGCTTTGCACTCCCATAGAGAATAAAGATTTAAATTCTACTATTCTGTTCATTAAAATGATTATAAACCTAAATATGCTGTAATTTATTATTTACTTTTTCAACTTTATAAGTGTTACTGCATCAGATCTGATTACGCGTCTTACGTCAATCCGCTTATAAATTATGAATTCGAAACTCGAATACCTAAACATTTCCAATATATCAGAAACATTTTTGTGTCATGCGTTGTTTGAGAGTTAACCCGAAATTCTCCTTTTAGTATATTGCACGAAAATTTAAGAATCAGACTAACAAATCCAAATCATATAGTGGCGAAGCCCAAAGAAAAAATAAACTAGCCAAGATAGAAAAACGGTGTGTTTTGTGTTCCTTCTTGCCGAGATAACTTAAATTTTCCCAAAAAATTCTTGACGGGAAACAAATTCGTTCTAAAAATCTGTTTTTAACAATATTTTTGAAAATTTAAATCGAACTTAGCCGGCTCGAGGTCAATCTTTCAAAAGAAGATTATTTCAAAGGCAACAAACACAAAAGGTGAGCAGGTTGTCTGTATAGCTATTTTAAGAACTACCAAGTTGTATCATCAGCAGACTTTGCTAATGAACTCCAGAACTGAAATAGCCATACCATGTCTTCAACACTTAAACTAGTTGAGAATTGCAACTAAGCGAAGCCTACAATACCGAAGACCACCTTTTTCTACGACCCCCTAGGCGCTATGAAAAAATAGTGTAAGAGCTTCTCCCTTAACAAATTAAATTCACGACCTGTTATTTTATACACGGTATATTGTACCATATGGAAAAAATGTTTTTTATACCATACACCCATAGGGTGAAATGGTATATTAAAGTCGCCAAAATGTATGTAACAGGCAGAAGGAAGCTTCTCCGACCCTATAAAGTATATATATTCTTGATCAGGATCAACAGCCGAGTCGATCTAACCATGTCAGTTCGTCCGTCCGTCTGTATGAACACACAGATCTCGGAAGCTATAAGAGCTAGAGCCACCAAATTTGGTATGTATAATCGTGTAGTATGTAAATGTATAGAGTTATCACAGGAATCACATAAAATTATTTTTCTTAAAAAGTAGAACAGCTAGAGACATCAAATTTGGTTTATATACCAGTTTAGTTAGCGCGCAGAAATTAATTGTTCAAATTTTTTGGCACGCCCCCTTACGCCTCCAAGAATCACATAAAACTGTTTTTCTTAAAAAGTATAACAGCTAGAGACATCAAATTTGGTTTATATACTCGTTTAGTTAGCGCGTAAAAACTAATTGTTTAAACTGATTTTCTTAAAAACAATGACAGCTACCGACATGAAATTTGGTATGCAGACTAGCTTAATAGACGCGCAGATATTGGATATTTAAAAATTTTGTCACGCCCACTGCCGCCTCCGCAAATTAAACAAAACTGATTTTATCAAAAACTTACAAAGCTAAAGTCACCAAATTTAGTATGTACACTGGCTTGGTATGCGGGCAGAGTATACATTATTTCATATTTTGCCACGCCCATTTCCGCCTCCATAATGAAGAAAAAACCGATTTCCTCCTCTAGTTTTTTGACTTTCGCATTCAGACTAATTAATCTTATCTATTTCTACCAAACTACCAAAGTTTATTAAAATCGGACTAGAAACATGCAAAATATGCGTATGAACGTATTTTACTAAGCGGTCCACAAAGCCAGAATTGGCCGTTGGCTAGTGGCGGCGCTAGAGTGCTCGTGTGTTTGTAGAGTGAGCGAGATAGCTCATAGTATGAAGCATGTAAAAACAATTTAATAGACATACATACATTTGGTTCTCGAAATTTGAAATATTTGATTCACCTGGTGTATGGTATACACAAGTCGGCGAGACGACTTACTTACTTCATTTTCTTAATAAAAATTCCAAAGTAACTTTGTGCCTTCTGTTAGTGTTATCTGTTTAGATTACGACCTATTGAAATTTAAATCGAAAAAGGTGAGCAGTTTCTATCAGACTTTGCTAAAGAACTCCATAGTTGCAATAGCCATGCCATGTCTTCAACGCTGAAACTAGTTGAGAATCGCAACTAATTGAAGCGAAACCAGAGGGCCGGGGCTAACTTTGTAACTAAGTTTGTATACCCTTGCAACTTTTTTGGTAACTCTTTCCTTACCTATTAGCCATCAATGTGGAAGAACGTTTTAACTAAAAAGGCTTATGTTTGCGAACGAATGGCCTACAGTCATAGGAAATAACGAAGATATTGATCAAAGTCACTGTTTTCCACCAATCGTTCCTATGGGAGCTATATGATATAGTCACCCGATCTTTATCAAATTCGGCACAGTCATTAACAGATATATTAAACTAACAAATGTTGAATTTGAAAGCAATCGCGTTAAAAGTAACGAAGTTATTTACAAAAGTCACTGTTTTCGACCGATCGTTCCTTTGGGAGCTATATGATTTAGTCGCCCGATCTTGATTAAATTTGGCACAGTCATTAACATATATATTAAACTAACAAATGTTGAATTAAAAAGCAATCGCGTTAAAAGTAACGAAGTTATTTACAAAAGTCACTGTTTGCGACCGATCGTTCCTATGGGAGCTATATGATAAAGTCGCCCGATCTTGATTAAATTTGGCACAGTCATTAACATATATATTAAACTAACAAATGTTGAATTTAAAAGCAATCGCGTTAAAAGTAACGAAGTTATTTAAAAAAGTCACTGTTTGCGACCGATCGTTCCTATGGGAGCTATATGATATAGTCATCCAATCTTGATCAAATTTGGCACAGTAGTTTACAAGCGTAATAAACTCTCTAATATTTTCACAGCACAGAAATTAACGAAGTTATTGAGAAAAGTCACTGTTCGTGACTTTGGGGTTTGTATGGGAGCTATATGATATAGTGGTCCGATCCGGCTGAATCCGAGATATACAACCCCTGCAGTGTATACAAGCCTACGTGAAAAATTTCAGCTCTGTAGCTCTTACGGTCTAAGAGGAGTTTGCGTTGATCCAGACGGACGGACGGACATGGCTATTTGAACTCGTCTCGTCGTGCTGATCAAGAATATATATACTTTGTATGGTCGGAGATGCTTCGTTCTATGCGTTGCACACTTCTGACCAAAATTAATATACCCTTTTTGCAAGGGTATAAAAAGTTGGAGATACTAAGGTATGCGAATCACCGATTGGATGAATTTTAGATATTTTATTTTTTTTTTTTTTTTTAAATAGACGTATTCGTACACCAGGCCCGGGCCTGTTACAAATGACCCTAAGTAAAGTTAATGTTACAACCTCTACCCAGAATACCCCGTCATTTGAAGCTGTGTGAAATATTTTGGCGCACTATTCTATATTTTCTTGAAAAATCGCGCTTAAAGTTATAGCTTCGGCGAGTTATAGGTAAAACGCCGAGTGGTCTTCAAGCAGCACGGTGGTGTAAGGGGTAGAGTTCCTGCGTAAAAGTCAATAAATCTTGGTTCAACCCCCGCACGGAACTAGTTAGTTTTGTTTTTTCAAACAAATTGGAAATATTTGTTTCAGCTGCTGTATGGTAGTCGGCGAGTCGACTTACTTATTTCATTTCTATTTGGTACAATATACCGTGTATAAAATAACAGGTCGTGAATTTAGTTTGTTAAGGGCGAAGCTCTTACACTAAGGGTATGCACAAAACGGTGGTCTTCGGTATCGTAGGCATCGCCAACTTTTTTCGCTTCAATTAATTGTAATTCTCGACTAGTTTTAGCGTTGAAGACATGGTATGGCTGGCTATTGCAATTCTGGAGTTCTTACCTTTTTGTGTGTTACCTTTGAAATAATCTTCTTTTGGAAGATTGACCTCGAGCCGGTTAAGTTCGATTTAATTTTCAATAAGCCGCAATCTAACCAGATATTATTGAAAATTTGTACATCATTTATGTAAAGAATTCAACCGAAGAAAATCAAATTTAAGCTAAATAAAGGATTAAATTATATTATTTTATAAATTCTTTTTAGAAGATTTCTTTCGCTACTTACTTGAGATTAAAAAAGGGTAATGTTTTAAAAAATTAAAAAATAAAACTTACAACAATAGGAAATGGTGGAACTGAAACAACTAAAACTAATGTTTGGTATGGATTTATTGTTCAAATTTAAAAGCAATTTGTTTTATTGAAATGTAACAAGCCCATGACTTATAAGTGGCAAATAATTTTTATACCATAGTTGTTTAGTACAAGAAATATATAAACATGTTGTGGCAACCCTGCCAGACCGATAACGAATATCGAAGAGATATCGGACGTAAGGTGGGAACGCTCGGGGACTTGGAGCGTGACAGCGAGCAAGTGTAGATGTACAAACTAAAGAATAAATTAATATTTAAATAAAGTATAATTAAACTATAAATTACGAGTTGTTACATTGGCGACGACTGGGAGAACTCGGTGCAAAAGAGAAACGTTAAACTAAGTTGAGTAGATTGAATTGTAATTCAATTTTTCTTGTTAGGCGACTGTGGTGAAATAGCGCGAGTCGTACAAATGTACGAGAACGCTACATGAAAATGATACAAAGGTATTAAGATAGCGCGAATCATACAAATGTACGAGGAGGCTACAAGAAAATTTATACAAAGGTATCAAAAGAAAATTTAGCACGAATCGTACAAATGTACGAGAAGGACACAGGAAGATGATACAAATGTATCAAAGTAGTGGTACAAATGTGCCAGGAGAGCACGATGGACGCAAATGTGTCTAGTGGCATATTCAATTGAATGTGTTACACATAAGAATAAACATATAATTTTTGTTTATATTTTAGGTATTGGAACTTTCTTTTGAAAATCATGTCGTAAATAAAACCGTTCCTTTGCGACACAATTGACAAATCGCTACTCCGGCATGAGTGGGAAAAATGGCTAAGGTCTTTTACATTATATCTTAACGCGGAAGATATCACATCAATACCCAAGAAAAAGAGCAAGCTTTTACATTTGGGTGGCCCACAACTGCAAGAGATAATTTACAACATTCCCGGAGCGTTAGTTGAGTATGATGCTCAAGAAAACAATGATGTCTACAAGGTTTTAGTGGGCAAACTGGACGAATATTTTGCACCGTTAAGGAATTCATCGTTCGAGAGACACCTTTTTAGGAATTTGTCACCATTGGAAGGCGAGACATTCAACAGATATGTAATTCGTCTGAGACAACAACTTGCAAAAGTGTTCATATGGCACAACAAAGGCAGAAATTGAAGATATTTGTCTTGCCGATAAAATAATTGACTCATGGGCTTCAAATGACTTGAAGAAAAGAATTTTAGAGAAAGAGCAAAAGCTGAGTGATCTAATAGATGCTTGTCAGGTCCATGAGCAAGTAAATAAGCACTCGATAACTATGCTGGGTGAAGAGGTAAGCGACAGCGTCAACAAAATTTTCGCAAGGAAACGTTTCGGGCGAGATCCACCTAAGGCTTGCACCAGATGTGGGCTTGAGCATCATGATGCTAATAATGGAATATGTCCAGCGCGGGATAAAGTGTGCAAACGCTGCAATTTGCTTGGTCATTTTGCCAGGCAATGTAGAACTCGGAACTCAAAGAGGTCTTCGGACACGGGAGGATACTCCAATCCAAAGAGGCGCAAGGTATATGCAAATTTTCAAATCGTCGAAGATCAAGTGAATAGCGATGATGATGAGGACAAAGAGTTGGAGTGTTTTAGAATTGATGGTTCGGCAAGAAATGATGACAACATTAGATGTAACATTGGAGGTGTGTCAATCGGAATGATTATTGATTCAGGATCGCCTGCGAATTTATTATGTGAGAAGCATTGAAAATGTTGTGTAATAGCAACGCTGTTATGTGGAATATGAGATCCCAGACGACTGACAGACTTAAAGCATACGCGACTGAAGATCCGCTCAGGGTTCTTAAAGTTTTTGAAGTACCAATAAGTGTGAAAACGAACCAAGAAATGATTGCTACATTTTACGTAATAGAAAAGGGTAGTCAATCGCTTCTGGGGAAGAAATGGGCCATTCAATTCAAGGTCCTAACGTTAGGGTTAGATGTTTGCCGTATTGAGACTTCATTGCCGTTTTCAAAAATAAAAGGCAGATTGATAAAATTGGCCATTGATTCCAGCGTGAAACCAGTGCACCAACCTATGAGACGGGTTCCAGTGGCATTTGAAGATAAAGTGGCAGATAAGATAAAAGACGCTTGTGATAGTGACATAATAGAACCAGTAAGGGGTCCGAGTGCATGGATCTCGCCGGTAAAGGAAAGCGGCGAAATAAGGCTATGCGTTGATATGAGGATGGCAAACAGGGCTATCCAACGGGAAAATTATCCACTACCAACCTTTGAAACTTTTATGACAAAAGCCAGGGGTGCGAAATGGTTTTCGAGACTGGACCTTAAGGATGCCTATCATCAGCTTGAACTTCATGAATCTAGCCGCGAAATAACAACTTTCGTGACACAGCAAGGGCTGTTTCGATATAAACGTCTTCTTTTTGGCGTAAATTCGGCACCAGAGATTTTTCAACGGGTGATGGCGGAGATCTTGGCACCATGCAAAAATGCACATAACTATTTGGACGATGTAATAATTTTTGGAAGAACTGAAGCTGAGCACGATAAAGCGTTACAAGAAGTGTTGAATCTGTTTGAGATCAATTGTGTTTTGTTAAACAAAGATAAATGCGTGTATAAGGCAAAAGAGTTTAAATTTCTGGGACATATCTTATCGAGTGACGGCATTGCGGCAGATCCAGAGAAGGTGAAATTGATTTTGGATTTCGACCACCTGAAACAAAGGAGGAACTGAGAAGCTTTCTGGGACTGGTTACATACGTTGGAAAATTCATCGCCGATTTGTCGCATATAACAGAGCCATTAAGAGTACTACTTAAAATCAATAGCAAATTTGTGTGGTCGAGCGAACAAGAAAAAGCGTTTGTTAACTTGAAAAATCGGCTAGCTCGTATCCCGGAACTTTCATATTTTGATCCAAATAGACGCACGCAGATAATTGCAGACGCAAGTCCGGTGGCACTTGGCGGTGTTTTGTTACAATTCGATGAGAGAAATGAATCGGTTATGATTAGCTTCGCTAGTAAGAGCTTATCGGAAGTGGAAAGGCGCTACTCGCAAACCGAAAAAGAAAGTCTGGCGCTAGTTTGGGCTGTTGAAAAATTTTTCTATTACGTTGCGGGTTTGGAGTTTGAACTCGTTACTAATCATAGACCACTGGAGGCGATCTTCAAACCAACATCGAAACCCCCGGCGAGAATAGAACGTTGGCTTTTGAGACTACAGGCGTTTAAATTCAAGGTTACGTATCGCCCTGGAAAGGAGAACATTGCCGACTCAATATCAAGACTTTGTAAGGCTCAGTCATGCGATTCTTTCGATAAAGGAGGTGACTATAGCATCTGTCAAATTATTTCTTGTGCTACACCAAAAGCAATTGCTATACCAGAAATGGCAAAAACAAGTGTTGTGGACCGAGAGATATCAGCTGCTGTTTCACATCTTAAAGACGATAACTGGAATGAAGGTTTATCAAGATGTTATTACCCGTTTAGAGCTGAGCTATCAACAGTGGGTAGCATTCTGTTGCGTGGTACCCGTATAGTGATACCAGAAGTTCCACGGCAGAGAGTTTTAGAGTTAGGGCATGAAGGACACCCTGGCGAATCGGCTATGAAGCGACGAATGAGAGCGAAGGTGTGGTGGCGATGTCGAACAGCATGTGAAAATGTGCAAAAGCTGTTTATTGGTGTCACAGCCAACCCGTCCACCGCCGATGAAGCGAAACGTTTTTCCTGACGGCCCGTGGCAGTGCCGACCTGTTGGGGCCTCTACCGAACAATGATCATGTATTGGTGCTGATAGATTATTTTTCGCGTTATCAGTAGATAAAATTCATCGGCTCAATATCATCGCAAACAGTTATTACGGCATTTAAGGAAATATTTTCCAGGCTTGGCATACCGAGATCGTTAAGGACAGATAACGTCCGGCAGTTCGTTAGCGCCCAATTCAAGGACTTCTGTGAAGCTAGTGGCATCACTTTGATTACGACTCCTCCATATTGGCCGCAAGCCAACGGTGAAGTAGAAAACATGAATCGTTCATTAAGCAAACGCCTTAAAATTGCGTCGTTAAATAAAGAAAATTTTAAATAGGAGCTACAAAAATTAATATTAACCTACAATACGACACCGCATGGAACTACTGGCTCTACACCTTCGGAACTTATGTTTAATAGGACCATTCGAGACAAGCTGCCGGACACTCGAGATATTATAGAAGAAGTAGTAGACACCTCGGCAAGTGATAATGACCTGATCAATAAACAAAAAGGAAAGCTTACAGGTGACAAGGTTAGAGGTGCTAAGGAATCCGACATAAAGGTGGGCGACAAAGTTTTGCTAAAGAACGTTATTTTTCCCTCCAAATTGACACCCAACTTTGAAACAACGGAGTATAAAGTTGTTAAAAGGAATGAAAATGATGTGGAGCTTTTTGGAAATGGGAGGAAAGTCAGACGGAACGTGAGCCATTGCAAGAGGAATCCGTCGGATGAGGGGCCGCCTAATAACTCGAATGAGGACGCACTAACGCAGACTGATTCTCAACGCTTAATACACTCATCACCATATTCAGTGATTCCTGATCAACCTCAAGTGATACTCTCCGATCGATCTTCAGAGCAAATGTATCTTTCGACTCGACGTTCAACTCCAGCGAAACCGAAGACCGGGTTAAAACTGAAGCTTATAAGAAAAGGAGAGGTGTGGCAACCCTGCCAGACCGATAACAAATATCGAAGAGATATCGGACGTAAGGTGGGAACGCTCGGGGACTTGGAGCGTGACAGCGAACAAGTGTAGATGTACAAAGAACTAAAGTATAAATTAATATTTAAATAAAGTATAATTAAACTATAAATTATGAGTTGTTACACATGTGTTTGCAAATGGAATAATATAATATATCAAAAATATAAAATACATATATATAATAACCAAAATTTGCGTAAATAATGGACTCAATATTTATATATTACAAGACCAAACATTGTACAATTTCAATTCTGCGCAAGATAGTCGTTGAACTGACAACCAAATTGATGACAATTTAAACTGATTTAATTTAATTTAAGAGCAATGCCTACTTAAGCTGAACTATCTCACTACTCACTCTGTGTGGTGCACGGGGTTTCATTTGCACTGAAAAACAAATTTAAGCAACAGGTTTACGTAGCGTAGTGTTCTTATGATAAAGCCTTCACTGTATGGTACACCATCAAGGCATATTCAATTTATACATAAGTAAACACACCCGGTGTGTAGGCCATTAGCATATTCATTGCAAGACGGCCAGTTATGTTGGCCTGCACACGGCCCCACTTCATAAGGTAAGATTGCAATGTAAACAAACTTATTATAAAATACATATATATATACATATTCATTTGGAATTATTCTTAACTTAAATAGTCTGTAATTTTAAATTGCTTAACAGTTTTTGACCTATGTATAATAACAATCGCGCACAGCGTTATTTATGCGAGATATGCTATGCGTTAAGCTTTCGTCTCTTAAATTGGAATGCACAAATCTGTTTAAAATTTCTGCAGCCTTAAATGACTCATCTTCATTTTGCTTCTCCACGTTTTCGTCGCTGTACTGTCCGTCAAGTAATATATCTAGAACTATATATCAACTAAGAGCAATATCTTCTTTCTTTGCTTTTTAATTAATTAATAAAAATTTGATATGTCATCCATGCCCGGCGATTACTGTGGTAGATAATAATGCAACTTTCATCTAAAAACTCATACACGTGTATAATAACGATAGATTTCTTTAAAATGATTTGGCTTCGGCATTAAATATTTCATCGTCAGTAAAATCCTTACGTAGGGTAGGCAAAACTTTTGTTAGCCACTCGCTTATGTCGTTTTTACAGACAACGATTCACCACTTACTGTACCGGCGACGATATTGTGAATGACCTTAAAGCATCTAATCCAACAAGCAGAATAGTTAAATTTTTAACTTTTTATTGAAAAAATTAGCTTTTTCCTGAAGCAGTTGACCGCTTAATAAGATTACTGTAACAGTGCTTTATCCACTTGATCCTGATTCGACACTCTGGCACGCTTTGGCTTGCTTGATCCAAAGGCAAATATACTCAATGAGATACATGTTGCACCATGGAATCCTCAAAATAATTTAGAAACAATAAAGATTTTCATTTTTATTATTGTAATCATACTTCTTTGTCAATTCATATTAACAGTGTACATAAAGAAAATAAAGAAAAGGTATATGAGTCGAGCTAATGATCTCGACAAAGTGGAGAATTTCCCATTATGACGGATTGGGCACATATCATAAACGAAGCTCTCGATATTAAAGAGGAACTCTATAAATCAATCAAGTGGCTCCCAGGATAGAAACACATCAGAGGGCACCATAAAAAAACACTCCAATATTATATAAGCATAAATCTAACACTATAAAAGAAACTAAAAGGACAAGCGGGTAATATCCTAATTTCTTCGGTTGCGCAGCAACAACCGTCTTCATGGCAGCTAAAGGAGTATAAGAACAGTTAACAATTTTGTGACATTTAATGTAATTATAACATACATTATTTAACACGTCAGCGCCGTTTGACGTGGATTTCAGAACTAACTTTTGTCTAGTAAACCACTAGTTGCACAGTGTGTCATTAGTGCTGTTTTTGGTGTGTCTGAATAACGCCTCATTTTATAGTCAGATTTGTATTGTGAGATCCTAGTTTTTAATTTTGATTTGGTCGTCCTTATGTATATCTTATGTATGAATAAGTATGTTTCCTTGTCCATTGCATGGAATTTGTCGTCTCTATCTTGGATTTCGTTTTGTTGAATATATATTTGAGGGTATTGTCATGTTTGTGTGCGATTTTTATTTGATCTTTGTCATAACATTCCAAATGTGATAGTCTTTCTGATAATTTAGGTACATTAATGACAGATAAGTACGTCTTTTCATTTTTGGTTTTTTGAATAGGTGATTTATGGTTTTTGAAAAAGTCTTGATTAAGTTATCTGGAAAATCGTTATTCTTTTAAATATTTATTTTTTCTTCTTGGGTTCTTCATGGTATTTTTTATCCGAAATGTTTAGCATCCGTTGGATACAACTCCTTGCTGTATTTATTATCATCGTCTAAGGGTGTTTTGACTTAAAATTGATGACTTGTCCTGATGCTGTTGGCTTCATATACCATTTTAGTTTTAATTCGTTTCCTCGTTTTTTGTATAGTTGCCATTAATGCGGTTGACTCGCATGATTATATTCTTGTTTTCCTGTGTGAAAAATGCGGTTCACATTAAGAGTGCATGTTACACAGGTAGAATCAAGGAGTCTATTGCTAGAGGTGGTAGCTTATAGTATGGATGTGATGCTTACCGGGAGGTCGAGAATGATATGCTTGTTTAAGAATAAACATCGTGTTCATATAAAAAGGGTTCACCAAATCAAATTGAACAAAGATATATACAAAACATAAAACAACCAGAAGGCCGGGGCTAACTTCGACCGCGTCAAAGTTTGTATACCCTTGCAACTTTTTTGGTAACTCTTTCCTTACCTATTAGCCATCAATGTGGAAGAACGTTTTATCTAAAAAAAATTATGTTTGCGAAAGAATCGACTAAAATCATAGGAAATAACGAAGATATTGATCATAGTCACTGTTTTCCACCGATCGTTCCTATGGGAGCTATATGATATAGTCACCCGATCTTTATCAAATTCGGCACAGTCATGAACAGATATATTAAACTAACAAATGTTGAATTTGAAAGCAATCGCGTTAAAAGTAACGAAGTTATTTACAAAAGTCACTGTTTTCGACCGATCGTTCCTATGGGAGCTATATGATATAGTCGCCCGATCTTGATCAAATTTGGCACAGTCGTTTATAAGCGTAATAAATTCTAATATTAAGTTTCAAGATAATAGCACAGAAAATAACGAAGTTATTGAGCAAAGTCACTGTTCGTGACTTTGGGGTTTGTATGGGAGCTATATGATATAGTGGTGAATCCGAGATATACAACCCCTGCAGTATATACAAGCCTACGTGCAAAATTTCAGCTCTGTAGCTCTTACGGTCTAGGAGGAGTTTGCGTTGATCCAGGCGGACGGACATGGCTATTTGAACTCGTCTCGTCGTGCTGATCAAGAATATATATACTTTGTATGTTCGGAGATGCTTCGTTCTATGCGTTGCACACTTCTGACCTAAATTAATATACCCTTTTTGCAAGGGTATAAAAATAGCTGATACAGATTCATATTTCAAGTATGGCTCAAAAACCAAACCAAACATGCGTCCACACTCTGCGTTAAGATTTTAACAACGGCGCAATATCAAGTCGCCAACGCTGTGCATGAAATACAAACATTAGATTAGGAACTCTGTAGTTCTCCCCCACCAGTGGTAAGAGACTCAGAGAATGAATCAGCTCCTTAAAGTCTGAACTCTTATGATAAGATCAGCTAAGGGTAGCAAAATAAATATAAAAGCAAAATATTGCTTAATAAATAAAAAGTGCGCGCGACCGAATATATAAAGGCAGTTTGGCTAGTCGAGCAACTGCAATAATTTCGGCGGCGGTAAAAAAAAAAAAGAACTATATAAAGTTCGTGTGCGGCGTATTCGAAGCCTAATATCGAAAAAAAAAGGATAACTAGTGTTTATGTATATACACTATATGTAGTTGCAAGTCGGCAACTACCAACAGCAGCAGAGCAACAACATAGTTGCAATGAGGAGGCTGAAGAACGTGCAGTGCCAGTATAAGGAAATCTGGTGCGGTGTCCGGCACCGGTACCGCCTGAGCCCATAGGCCCTGGACCACAGCAGCTGAGCGACGACACAGTTAAAAATAAAACGGCGAACTCTTCCCATTGGAGGACAAGCAGCAGCGAACAGGATCATCAGATAGGATATAAATTAAAATAGTTATAAGTATATGCATCAACCTACATATTTTATTATTTTCATTATATAAATTATATCGATATCCTATAAGACAAAAATGTTCACTAATAAGGCTGCAAAAAGTGTTGGAGAAGCAGGCAGAGTTACATACCAGGTTAAGGCAGTTAGAAGCACTAGATCCTACAAACATAACTTACAAAGTTGTAGAGGAAGTAAAAGAGATAAGGAAGCAATGGATACCTAATAACAAAAAATTGATCCAGTCTGCTCCAAATTTCGAGCATTTTTATTTCAGAAATAAAATACATGAAGAAGCGTTAACGATAGTTGCCAAAATATAGCCACAGGAGAGCCAGAACAACCAGGCACTGGTAAGTCGGTGTGCGTTTATGCAGAGGCAAACATGTCAGAGATAGTTGATGATAGCATAGGAGAGTCGAGCGGGAATGCGACCTCCAGTAATGAAAACGCTAAGGTTAACCAGGAGATAGATATGGATAGAGTCCGACAGCTCCAGGAATATTTGGAGGTAGTAGAGTTGAAGTCGACAGGCAATGGGACATGGATAGTATATATTAATAAAATTATATTGTTATTGTTATAAGTATAGGATATAGTTGTAAACTATCAACCTAACTATATTTTACAAGCACTGGCAACTAAGGCCTTCGGCTTACAATTAGACGAAAACTACATCCATACACTAGCCTGGGATTCGAACCCGGGTCCTCGTTGTTCAGTTGCCCAAATAACTGGGTCACTTAGACAACTCATCTACCGAGGACTGCAATAAAATTATATATTTATGGGAGAAGGTACAGGCATGTCAAGTATTAACAATTGATGCAAAATTTAAGAATATTATGGATGATTTACAATTTGATGTCCAAAATTCATTGTCAAAGCTAGAAATGAAAATGAACAATAAGGAAAATTGTAAGAGTGAGAATGTTACCGTGAGAGGCAAATTACCGGTGTTGCCAAAGATTCAGGTACCCACATTTTCGTGGAGAGGCTAGAGAGTGGGACCTGTTTGTGGAGTTATTTACAGAATTAATTGAAAAAAAGAGAAGATTTAAGTCTTGCTCTCAAGTTTAATTCATGAGATGAAGATGGTGTTTTAGTTTTGCACACAAACAAGGCAAGCGACATACCTGGGAATGTACCTTGATAGAAGGCTAACCTGGAAACCCCACATATCTGCACTATTAAAGAAGCACAAATATAGAATGAGCCAACTAAACTGGTGTCTGCATGATAAAAGTGGACTAAGCCTGAGATGCAAATTAGCCCTGTATAAAGCACTAATTGTACCCACATGGCGCTACGGCATACAAATTTGGGGGACAGCATCACACAGCCAGATAAAACGCCTCCAAGTTAAGCAAAATATGGCCCTGCGCACCATAACAGGCGCCCCATGGTTCGTACGAGGAAACACACCACACTGCGATCTTGACATTCCCTACATTACTTCGATCGCCAGCAAAATGGCAGAGAGGCACCATCACAAGTTACTGCAACACCCGAACAACCTGGCAAACGAGCTTGCCAACGACAAAGCAAGGAGACGATTAAAAAGACTCCACCCATCGGATATTCAAAAAGATAATGGAAGCGTATGCTCCATCCCCCGTGAAGTAGCTGTTTTCCATTAGACCTACATATGTGTAACTTTTTCAATACCATTATATCATCTATTACAAAACACTTTGTTTATTAATTCCAGATACAGGCTAAAATACAGGATCACGGCCGAACTGCGAGCCAAACTCCTGTAATAAATAAATAAAACGATCAATATCAAAAAAAAAAAAAAAAAAAAAAAATAACGCCTAAGTCTTTGAATGATGGTACACAATCTAACAGAACAGACTTAATAGAGTAATGAGCTAGGAACGGAGACAAACGACTGAAAGTCATAAAATAACACTTAGAGGCATTAAGGTGTAATTTATTAACAATGCACCAATCACAGAACGCATCGAGATCTGATTGCAAGTACTGTTGGAAAGAAGGATCATTATAGGAATAACAAATCTTGACGTCATCCGCAAACATGAGCACGCGTGAATGAGCCAAGGCCAAAGGCAAATCATTTATAAACAATGTAAATAATTGTGGGCCCAGATGACTGCCTTGGGGTACACCTGACGTAACTCGAACAGTTTTAGATATCGAGGAACGAAATGACACCTTTTGATACGACTTTAACCAAGCCAATAGTTTAGGGAAAAAAACCCATGATGTTAAGTTTCGCGAGAAGCATGTTATGATCAACCGTTTCGAAAGCCTTACTAAAGTCAGTATAAATAACATCAGTTTGACACTTTTTACGGAAGCCATGGTGTACAAGGATAGTCAATTCTAAAAGGTTGGTAAGCGACGAACGACCTTTCATGAAGCCATGCTGACAAGGAGAAATAGTGGATCTGGATAGATGTTGAAAAGAAGACGTAATAATTTTCTCAAATAGTTTAGGTAATGCCGAAAGTTTGCCAATGCCACGGTAGTTAGAAACATCCAATTTGCTACCCTTTTTAAAAAGCGGAATAATAAAAGACTCCTTCCAAATATCAGGAAAGCTACAAGTCTTACTCGATATAAAGAATAACCGAGATAAGGGCTTAGATAGGGAAATCGAACACATTTAAAAGATGCAACTAGGTATATTATCAGGCCCGGGAACGAAGGAAGACGTCATAGATGACAAGCTAGAGATAATACAGTCTTCAGTAATACTGTGAAAAAACATACAATTTAAATGTGAAATTGAAAAGGGATAGGGTTTGGGATCCGAAATAGTAAGAGAATAAGTCGACTGAAAAAATTTAGCAAACAGATCTGCAATATCTGAATCATTATTAGCAGTCTGGTGTTAAGTCTAAAGGTGGAAGGTAGTACATTAGAGCGTCTTTTGGAATTGACAAATTATTTAAATCTTTTGGGACTCTTATAAAATTCAACCTTACAGCGAACGAGATAATTGTTGTAGCATTGAGTATTTAAAAGACAAAATTGAGATTTGGCTATACAATAATTTGCATAGTCAAGTCGCGAACCAGTTTTTTAAAAATTTTTTAAAATATCTCGATTTAATGTTACGGAGATTAGAAAGCCTACGTTTGAACCAGACTGGCGCGCTGGAGACGGTAGAGACATTCACATAAGGAACGCATTTATCAACTAGAGAATTAAGAGCAGAGTAGAAAAACTTCACTGCAAAATCTATATCGCAGCACTCAAATAGAAATGACCAATCAAAAGAGAAAATAAGGCTGTTAAGAAGATTGAAATTTGTTTTACGAAAACATCTACGACGAGAATTTGAGATGTTATTAAATGAATTAGTAACGGAATTGTAAGAAATAGTAACTTCAATGGTAGGGTGATAAGGATCTTCAAGTTTCACTAGTGGCTGTGTTTATGATACAGCACTAACAGTGGGATCAGAGACAAAAACAAGATCAAGGATTCTTTTAGAAGAGTTAAGGAAAGAATTCAATTGATATAGTGGACATTCAAGTAGGCTATCACGAAAAACATCTTGAGATGAAGGAATTAAGAAAGATAGATTATCATCAACAATCCAAGAAATATTAGGCAAGTTAAAATCACTTAAACTATAAGAAAATCGCGATCTTTAAGACGAATAATAATAGTAGGTCATGATATCAAAATCTGGAGGAATATATGAACAAGAGATATATACATATAGGCTAAAGTTAGAACATGTAACTTCGACGAAATTCGAATAAACTCAACACCTAAAGGAAGATCAATCGGCACCACACTTGAACACAGATTCGAGTTGACAGCAATAAGTACTCCACCGCCACGACGACCAACACGATCAAGCCTATAAGAAATAAAGTTATTAGAAAAAATGTCATTATCCAAAACAGAGGAGTTAAGCCAAGTTTCAGAGAAAGCTAATATGTCAGCCGAAAAGGTTTGGCTATCACAGAACAGGTTTGAGAGCTTGGTAAGAAGTCCTCTTACATTTGTTATGACCTTACCTGGTCCTATGCGCGTCGATAACTCGAAGAGGCTCGCCGGCTAGCTATAATCGGGTCGTGGGATTCGATAACCCTGCCTCTTTCGCGCACAACAATAAAAAAATGTATCAAACACAATCCAGGGTACATCATTGAGAACGACATCCACTGGAGACTGTTACTCAGGACTAAAAAAAAAATATTACTACATATACTTCGGTCATTACACACACACAAACGCTTCACACCCATCGGCTTGGGGATCTGGCCTTGGGCTTTGAATTGATCCCGGCATACCCACCCTTCCTGGCAGTTTTGGTATCCTACTGCCCCATTCAAACACATTGCTGGTATTATCGGTTCATTACCGATCGCTCATCCCATTTCTCCGGGTTTTATTCACCGTCCCCCCCCCTTTTCCGACAAACCAAACTACTCAATTTATATCATCTTTTCTCAATCGTTTATGATAATTTTATAAAATGATAGGTTAATCTAATTAATTCCAAGTTTTACGCGCTCACCGAGACATCACTCTGTCTCCAATGACCCGCTGTATTCGGGCAACAAAAAGAAAAAAAAAAATATAAATTTGATAATTTCTCCTTTGCTTTTCTTTTAGACGCCAACCTGACCATAGGGGACCTACCTAAAAAAGAGCTCTTCTTTTATGATAAGGACTACGTGCAGATTACACCTATTGGAGTTTTTGTGGGACTAATACGTTACGACAAGAGATGTAGCGGCGGCACGTTTTACAATAACGAGATTAATTATAATAAAAAAGAACAAACGATATTAATAATATTGAGACTCGATATTGGCAAAAAAAAAAAAACGAGGCTCATTCGAGCGATTAAATAAAAACGAATAAATAAATTAAATAAATAATTAATTGAGCAAATTAATAATTAAGTAAATGAATAACTGAATAAATAAATGTATGAGTAATTAGGATAAGGTTATATAAATAAATAATTAATTATGTATGATTTAGGCAATAAATTAGCTCTGCATGAGTATATAATATATATGTATATAAAAACGAGGACGATAAAAATAGACGGGGGATTACAATTTAAAATTAAATCGGTCTTGCGGGGAGCGTATTGGGTGATCACGTGGGTAACAGATTCACCTTACGACTCCCAAAGGATAGTTTAGGAGATTTATCCTACGCCGGCTTCTGTAAAAATTTCAGGTTAAACTCGTGTTCAGGCCGGAACTCCCTCTTCTATTTTAATTTATAATTTTCTCCTGAAGGCGGAATATGTGGTGGTCACGAGGCCATGGAGAATCTTCATAATTATGGGGGGAAATAAAAACTTGGCCAGGCCCCGAAGATATGCGGCCTGACCCCTGATGACTGCCGATTTGGTTGGCCTGTACGGAGAATCCCGAAGGTGAGGATAAGATTAAGACTAACTCCCCTGGGCCGTCCCTGAATATGAAAGATTCACTTACACCTCTATCTTGTCCAATCCCGTATGGGCATATACCCAGGATTTGGCTTCCCTCTTGGAATAATTCACAGCATAAAATTTTTCTGGGTCCTCACATCACGTTTTTTTTTCTTTGGTATTAATTTCTTTTACTTTTTCTTTCTTAGGCTCTCGCCCTAACCAACCACTCTCGAGAACTTCTTCGACCGATTTGACCTTCATCTGTCCCGACTATCCCGACCAGGAACAGTCCCACTCCGAAATCCTCTCTCTCAGATTTGAAAAGCCGGGCAACCGATCTTCTCATTTGTTACCCGCTCCCTTACCCGTTTAAGGGGAAAAATTCCCTACCTTTCTGTCTCCATTATCCAACACTACATATTTCCCGACCCATCGATAACTATAAACAAAAAAAAACACCCCAGCCATAACAACACACGGGCATATTTGTGGCTTGTCGTTATATATATGACCGTGAAAAATTGCTCTACGCGAACTACAATCCAGTCGGGATATCACACGACAGCGCTCCCAGGACCAGCTACGACACGCCCAACGAGGGAAAACGCCCACACACCCAGAGACTGAGGAATGCCCTGGATTGACCATTTCACACTGCTGGAATCAGGTGAGTACTTGAAGTATCTATTTCCTCAGTTTGCTGACCATATAAATTTGCTTTCAGGTAATCCCTCACCTTTTTGACTCTCCTTACTGTTTCAAATCCTTCGCATGACAGATGCCGCTAGGTTTTCCTTCGAGTGTCTCGGTTTCATACATATTGTTACCAACTAGGCTTCTTATTCGGCATTTCAGATACTTGCGCGCAAACTTCGCATTAAAATTCTTCCCAAAATTGCTTAAAACGAAATTTCGTCTATAAACTTCCTGTCCAGGTCGAAAATGCACCTCCCTTGACCGTCGGTTATAGGACAAAGCGCTTTTATCATGAGCGACTCTTAGCTTCTTTCGGACCTCGTCCCTCATTAGCGCCAATTTAGTTTCACGACTCGCAACATTTAGGTCATAGTCTTCCAATGACTGCAGCTTTCGTGCCAGTTGATAGTCTGCTCCATTTGTGAACATGTTTTGGCCAAAAAGGGCAAAATAAGGTGACACTCCCGTGGCTTGATGCACCGCCCCTCTCAGACTGCATTCGATTTCGCTGAGATACAGGTCCCAATCCCGATGATCATCGTCTAGGTAAGCCCGGATCGCGTTCAGCACTGACTGGTTGACTCTTTCGGCCGCGTTGGACTGAGGTGAATATACCGCAGTGCGGAGATGTTTTACGCCATATTCCCGCAGCAATTGTTCAAACTGCTTGGACACAAACTGTTTCCCGTTGTCGCTGTGCACCAGTTCCGGAACCCCGAATTTGTGGAAAACTTCCCGTTTGAGGAACTTCACCACGCCGTTCGCTGTAGCCTCCCGCATGGCGTGCAGAAACACGAATTTTGAAAAGTGATCCACAACCACTAACACGTACGCGTGCCCTCCCCTCGACCGTGGGTATTTCCCCAAGAAGTCTATATAGATCTTCTGGAATGGCCGATAGGACTTTACTTCAGCTCCTATCCCCGGCTTCGGCCCACAATTGGTCGACTTTGTTTCTTTGCACACTCGGCAGTCCTGAACATAGGCCTTCACCTGAGCCACCATTCCTGGCCAGTGATACCTTTGACGGAGAATTGATAGAGTCTTCGCGATTCCCCCCATGGCTTCGGATTGTGGGCTCGTGCGCCTGTGCCACCAAAGTTGTGGTCAATGCCGGAGGTATCCACAATCTCCATCCACCATCCAAGATCTCAGGGGGGCCCTGAAATATATCCGTCCTCCACCATGAGGTCTGGAAGCTTTTCTTGGTTGGCGATGACTTCCTGCCGCAACTCCTTATATTCAGGGGAGTCAAACTCTGTAGTCTCCACGCCCAGGATAAAGTCCACTCTGATTTCCTCTACCATCCTGGATAGGGTGTCTGCCACAACGTTTTCTGACCCCTTTCGATGAACTATTTCGAAATCGAAAGCTTGCAGTTTTAGTGACCATCGTGCTAATCGACCATCCAGGTCTTTCAGCGACATTAGCCACCTCAGACTCGAATGATCCGTGATGACCGTGAACGGCATCATCTCTACGTATGGCCTAAACCGTTTGATCGCCATAATCGCCGCTAGACACTCCTTTTCAGTAACGCTGTAATTCTGCTGACATTTATTCAATTTGTACGAATAGAATTCGATGGGTCTCTCACCTCCATCTGGATCTTCTTGGAAGAGTACTGAATAAAAAACCTTCTTCCGAAATCGGGGTGACTAAGAACTGGAGCTGTTGTCATTGCTTCCTTCAAGCGTCTTACCGCTTCTATAGCTTCGTCGGTCATATGGAACTTTCCATTCTTTTTAAGAGTATCCGTGATTGGAGCAGCCAACTCTGCGAAGTTCTGTATGAACCTCCGGTACCATCCCACCGTGCCCAAGAAACTTCGCACCTCCCGAACACTTCTTGGGGTGATCAACTTCTGGATCGCCTCCACTTTCCGGGGGTCCGTTCTTAACACGCCTCCTCCGATGATGAAGCCCAGATATCTTAATTCTTTGTGACAGAAGTGCGATTTCTTTAACCCGATGGTCAAGCCGGCCGACTTTAAAACGTCTGCCACTTGCTGTAAGACGCCTAAATGGGATTCGAAATCTGGTGTGACTACCAACAAGTCATCCAGATAAACGAATACCTTTTCCCTGAGCCCAGATGGTATCACCTGATCCATTAGCCGGCATAAACTCTGGCCTGCATTACAGAGTCCGAAAGGCATCACTGCAAACTGGTAGAGTGGTCTCCCAGGGACTGTAAAAGCCGTAACAGGGCGACTATGCTCTTCCAACTCAATCTGCCAGTATGCGTGCTTTAGGTCGACACTACTTATATATATAGTCTCTCCAATTCGACTCAGAATACCATCGATTTGCTGTAGTGGATAGGCATCTTTTTTAGTGGCCTGATTGATTTTCCGTGCATCGAGGCACAACCGGTTTTTCCCAGGTTTCATGACCAATGTCACTGGATTGCTCCATGCGCTCTCTCTCTTCAATGACTCCCAACCGCAACATTTCATCCAATTCGTCATAAATTAAGCGTTGTTTGGCTGGAGACACGGGATAATGCCTCGATTTCACAGGTACCGTTCCTTCCAGTAGCTCGATCCGATGCTTCATGCGCGTTGTCCGCCCTAATCCTTCTTTCTCGTATGAAAGAAAGGAATCTTTTACCGCTTGCAGTCTAATCTGCTGCTGCTCCGATAGCGCGTGTGGCTCTTGTCCTAGTTCGGAGATTTGGTTCGGCTCCTGTTGTCTAGCGCTGACTTCTGCCGGGAACATTTCCGGAGCTATGCCGAAAGCCTTCCAAAAATCCACCCCTAGATACGCCGTTTGCTGTAGACTCGGGCACAGATAAAATAATATAATACGCGCTAATCCTTTGTAGCTGGCCTCCACGCGCACCTTGCCAATAATCGGGTTCATTTCGCCACCAGCACTTGTTACTGAAGCTAGATACGGGGTCCATTTTAGCCCCAGTTGTTCAACCAGCTCTCGACATCCCCTTCCTAAAACGCTTACGGAGGCCCCTGAATCCAATAATCCTCGTATGACCTGTTCTCCAATGGCCACGTCGGCATATGCTCTCGGATCGGACCTTTCTTCGGACACAACAGCTGCAACAGTCAATCGAATCGTCTCTCGCTCCCATCTCCTTTGTCGAAACCTTTCTCGAGCCTTACGAACTCGCCTA
The DNA here is from genome assembly GCF_018151085.1 of Drosophila tropicalis. Classification (NCBI taxonomy): domain Eukaryota; kingdom Metazoa; phylum Arthropoda; class Insecta; order Diptera; family Drosophilidae; genus Drosophila; species Drosophila tropicalis. The sequence continues at coordinate 1,666,316 of NW_027173482.1, forward strand.
GATAGAGTAGTCATGCCCTCTAGCGAGTTCACCTGAAAAATTCTGTTCCTGGCTTCCAGGTATAGCCTCATTCGCTCCTCAAAGGGTTTCCCAAATCCACCTACTCCCGACGCAGACTCATTATTTCGGACTAGTTTGGGCGGTTCGATGTACTTTCGTTGGAACGGGACTCCGCCACTCCCGCCTCGCTCCTTCTCGAGTTTCCCGGATTACATTTGGGGCATCTTGGCGTTACGGTGTTCGATCGTCCACGTTTGTAGCAGAAAATTCTGCGCTGTTGATCGTCACAATCCTTGTAGGCGTGGCCAGATTTTTGGCAATTCCAACAAACCAATATCCGTTGAGCCAATGAGTCCGTCATTGCCTCTATGGGAACCGATGGGACTACTGGTTCACCCCCGAGTTCCGAAACTGGCTCGTATAAATCCTCAACGTGCCCGGTTCGGAAATCTTGGCGACGGTTTGCCGGTGCTCGGCTGAAACCGCTCTGTTTTGCCAACTCGTCAGCGAAATTCCTCTCTACATCGCGACATTCCTCGCGAAGATGGTCGACAGTGTAGGCCCGTATAGGGTACACCAGATGCTTCCATGGCTCTCTCAGATTTTTTTTGATTGTCTTCACGACCCAGTCTTCCGAGAGTGGCGACTTTATTCCGGCCCGTAGCCTCCGCATTGCCTGGAAAAATGAATCCAACGACTCGCCTGTTTTGTGCCTCCTTTCCATCATGTCTTGGATTCGATTCAGCGATGGCCAGTCCGATGGTGGTTTCGTCCGCATTTGCAGCCAGTACCACTCTGACGCATCGTCCGACAGCAATTGGTGTCTCGGAGTATTTCCTTCCACGGCGTGTTGTAGTGTCTCTGGAGGTGTTTCACGCGAAACAAGAAATCTTCCACTGCCTCCGGATCGGCCGGAAAACATCACCTGCCATTTGGCGATGGGAACGAACACCCTTCGAGAATGGTCCGCGACTCGGTAACTAGATGGCCTATTTCTCTGGGGAAGTAGAGGTGGTTGGTTGTTCCCCCTGTCGACTTCCGCTTCTGCCCGTTGTTCACTTTGCCTCATCTGCTGATACGTTCTATTGCATTGGTGACCCGGCAGCGCCGTGGACGCTGATATGCCAGCTCCGGGTAACGGGAATTGGTTGCTGGATTGCCAGTTTCCTCTGTGAAGTTGGTCCCATCCGTTTGCCTGGAGTCCGGCTCCACTCACCGGCGCAGTTCCCATATTTGGGGCTTCACCCGCCATACGCTGTGGATTCTCCCTTATACTGGATTGGGCCGCGTGTCGCCTCGGATATGCTGGTTGTTCTCCCCCATATGGACGCGCCCCCGGCTGTGAAACCTGTGTCATACCCGAACGGCTGGACCCTATGGACGACCCTTTTCTCACCTCTAGACGATCCATTAGTTTCTCGAAGCCTTCTTCTAGACTCTTATCTATTCTACGGCTCACGAAGTCGGTCATCTCCTGCCTCATCTGAGTGTGACACTGCTGGACCGCCGCTTCGAGCTGTCTAATTGATACTGCCGCATACGCCTCGGCATTTTCCCGGGAAAACTGTTCTTGTATCGGATCGAGGCCCATATTCAAAGGAGCGCTTACTGGGGTCGCTACATCATTTAAAGATAGCCGCCTTGGGATAGCCCCTTGAGAAAACCGCGTATCCCGCTGTCCCATTCCCACCAGCATCTGAGCTGCTGTTAGGGTGGAGCAGTTGGGAGGCTGGTTATTGGATTCTTCATCGGCATTCATCATTCCTATTTAACCTACTTTTTGTATTAATTTAAAATTACTATCGTTAATCTAATCTTTACTCCCTTCTACTTTTTTTTTGTTTTTATTTTTGTTATTCACCAATATACTTTCTCTTTATTTTTTTTTTTGACCTTGACTGATTCTCGGATCTATGCAGGAAAAAGGGGAATCTAGTGAGAAACCGACGGATACACTCCCCGGGATGAGACTGACCAATTCATCTATGCCAGCCTATTACGTTGAACGTCGTGTGCGTGTGACCGAGAAGTATTACTAAACAAATAGTAGGTCGTCGACTGTCCAGGTCATCAATCGTAAATTTGATGACCGACAGTCAAGAACCTGACCAGTTCAAATTTGTGATGAAAATCTATTTGCTTTCAGGTGACCATGCTCTTTCGATGACGTACCAGGAGGATGCAACATATTACGCTATGTAAACGGATCACCCCCCTGATGACGGGACGCTACTGCAAACTTCATCAAAGTCTGAGGCCGCCCGTACTAGACGCTCGTTAGTTCCACTTAGCTACCACACTAATAGAAAACATCACGTAAGTTTAGACAAGATGACTAACATAATTCCACATACTAACTACACCTAACAATGTCCAACTATCTCAGCAATCGTATCTTCTACTCTCTAATTTGACGCTAATGCTACCTCCGGGCGAATCGCTTAGGCATTATACCGCCTGTGCGATGACTCCGGCTACTTTTACTTTCTTCTTTAATTTTTTTTTTTTTTTTTTTTTTTTACTGATATTTCTCCTGTTTGTTTCAGATCGACATGATTCCATCAGGGCACGCTCGCTAATTACAGACGACTACTTCCGTTGTAATGCCGCCGTGGCTGATAAAAAAATTTCGATCTGGAGCCATCAGGTACTAGACAATGTTCGGTCTGTTCTCCGCTTTCCTAGACACCGGGTTCCCGCCTATCCCGGTAATAGACGGGCATCCTTAGCAGCAACGAAACAAAAGGGACATTGTAAGCTAACACTATCGTTCCAGAAACTCGGATTTTCACCGATCGTTAGAACGTTCCTCATTTTTGTGGGCTCGGACCCATGCGTTCCTCTCCCCCAAAAATGAATAACTTGTTCGATGAAAACCGAATTTCTGTTGATTACATTGGGCGCCATTTATTGTTATGACCTTACCTGGTCCTATGCGCGTCGATAACTCGAAGAGGCTCGCCGGCTAGCTATAATCGGGTCGTGGGATTCGATAACCCTGCCTCTTTCGCGCACAACAATAAAAAAATGTATCAAACACAATCCAGGGTACATCATTGAGAACGACATCCACTGGAGACTGTTACTCAGGACTAAAAAAAAAATATTACTACATATACTTCGGTCATTACACACACACAAACGCTTCACACCCATCGGCTTGGGGATCTGGCCTTGGGCTTTGAATTAATCCCGGCATACCCACCCTTCCTGGCAGTTTTGGTATCCTACTGCCCCATTCAAACACATTGCTGGTATTATCGGTTCATTACCGATCGCTCATCCCATTTCTCCGGGTTTTATTCACCGTTCTCCTTTGCTTTTCTTTTAGACGCCAACCTGACCATAGGGGACCTACCTAAAAAAAGAGCTCTTCTTTTATGATAAGGACTACGTGCAGATTACACCTATTGGAGTTTTTGTGGGACTAATACGTTACGACAAGAGATGTAGCGGCGGCACGTTTTACAATAACGAGATTAATTATAATAAAAAAGAACAAACGATATTAATAATATTGAGACTCGATATTGGCAAACAAAAAAAAAAACGAGGCTCATTCGAGCGATTAAATAAAAACGAATAAATAAATTAAATAAATAATTAATTGAGCAAATTAATAATTAAGTAAATGAATAACTGAATAAATAAATGTATGAGTAATTAGGATAAGGTTATATAAATAAATAATTAATTATGTATGATTTAGGCAATAAATTAGCTCTGCATGAGTATATAATATATATGTATATAAAAACGAGGACGATAAAAATAGACGGGGGATTACAATTTAAAATTAAATCGGTCTTGCGGGGAGCGTATTGGGTGATCACGTGGGTAACAGATTCACCTTACGACTCCCAAAGGATAGTTTAGGAGATTTATCCTACGCCGGCTTCTGTAAAAATTTCAGGTTAAACTCGTGTTCAGGCCGGAACTCCCTCTTCTATTTTAATTTATAATTTTCTCCTGAAGGCGGAATATGTGGTGGTCACGAGGCCATGGAGAATCTTCATAATTATGGGGGGAAAGAAGATATGCGGCCTGACCCCTGATGACTGCCGATTTGGTTGGCCTGTACGGAGAATCCCGAAGGTGAGGATAAGATTAAGACTAACTCCCCTGGGCCGTCCCTGAATATGAAAGATTCACTTACACCTCTATCTTGTCCAATCCCGTATGGGCATATACCCAGGATTTGGCTTCCCTCTTGGAATAATTCACAGCATAAAATTTTTCTGGGTCCTCACATCACGTTTTTTTTCTTTGGTATTAATTTCTTTTACTTTTTCTTTCTTAGGCTCTCGCCCTAACCAACCACTCTCGAGAACTTCTTCGACCGATTTGACCTTCATCTGTCCCGACTATCCCGACCAGGAACAGTCCCACTCCGAAATCCTCTCTCTCAGATTTGAAAAGCCGGGCAACCGATCTTCTCATTTGTTACCCGCTCCCTTACCCGTTTAAGGGGAAAAATTCCCTACCTTTCTGTCTCCATTATCCAACACTACATATTTCCCGACCCATCGATAACTATAAACAAAAAAAAACACCCCAGCCATAACAACACACGGGCATATTTGTGGCTTGTCGTTATATATATGACCGTGAAAAATTGCTCTACGCGAACTACAATCCAGTCGGGATATCACACGACAGCGCTCCCAGGACCAGCTACGACACGCCCAACGAGGGAAAACGCCCACACACCCAGAGACTGAGGAATGCCCTGGATTGACCATTTCACACTGCTGGAATCAGGTGAGTACTTGAAGTATCTATTTCCTCAGTTTGCTGACCATATAAATTTGCTTTCAGGTAATCCCTCACCTTTTTGACTCTCCTTACTGTTTCAAATCCTTCGCATGACAGATGCCGCTAGGTTTTCCTTCGAGTGTCTCGGTTTCATACATATTGTTACCAACTAGGCTTCTTATTCGGCATTTCAGATACTTGCGCGCAAACTTCGCATTAAAATTCTTCCCAAAATTGCTTAAAACGAAATTTCGTCTATAAACTTCCTGTCCAGGTCGAAAATGCACCTCCCTTGACCGTCGGTTATAGGACAAAGCGCTTTTATCATGAGCGACTCTTAGCTTCTTTCGGACCTCGTCCCTCATTAGCGCCAATTTAGTTTCACGACTCGCAACATTTAGGTCATAGTCTTCCAATGACTGCAGCTTTCGTGCCAGTTGATAGTCTGCTCCATTTGTGAACATGTTTTGGCCAAAAAGGGCAAAATAAGGTGACACTCCCGTGGCTTGATGCACCGCCCCTCTCAGACTGCATTCGATTTCGCTGAGATACAGGTCCCAATCCCGATGATCATCGTCTAGGTAAGCCCGGATCGCGTTCAGCACTGACTGGTTGACTCTTTCGGCCGCGTTGGACTGAGGTGAATATACCGCAGTGCGGAGATGTTTTACGCCATATTCCCGCAGCAATTGTTCAAACTGCTTGGACACAAACTGTTTCCCGTTGTCGCTGTGCACCAGTTCCGGAACCCCGAATTTGTGGAAAACTTCCCGTTTGAGGAACTTCACCACGCCGTTCGCTGTAGCCTCCCGCATGGCGTGCAGAAACACGAATTTTGAAAAGTGATCCACAACCACTAACACGTACGCGTGCCCTCCCCTCGACCGTGGGTATTTCCCCAAGAAGTCTATATAGATCTTCTGGAATGGCCGATAGGACTTTACTTCAGCTCCTATCCCCGGCTTCGGCCCACAATTGGTCGACTTTGTTTCTTTGCACACTCGGCAGTCCTGAACATAGGCCTTCACCTGAGCCACCATTCCTGGCCAGTGATACCTTTGACGGAGAATTGATAGAGTCTTCGCGATTCCCCCCATGGCTTCGGATTGTGGGCTCGTGCGCCTGTGCCACCAAAGTTGTGGTCAATGCCGGAGGTATCCACAATCTCCATCCACCATCCAAGATCTCAGGGGGGCCCTGAAATATATCCGTCCTCCACCATGAGGTCTGGAAGCTTTTCTTGGTTGGCGATGACTTCCTGCCGCAACTCCTTATATTCAGGGGAGTCAAACTCTGTAGTCTCCACGCCCAGGATAAAGTCCACTCTGATTTCCTCTACCATCCTGGATAGGGTGTCTGCCACAACGTTTTCTGACCCCTTTCGATGAACTATTTCGAAATCGAAAGCTTGCAGTTTTAGTGACCATCGTGCTAATCGACCATCCAGGTCTTTCAGCGACATTAGCCACCTCAGACTCGAATGATCCGTGATGACCGTGAACGGCATCATCTCTACGTATGGCCTAAACCGTTTGATCGCCATAATCGCCGCTAGACACTCCTTTTCAGTAACGCTGTAATTCTGCTGACATTTATTCAATTTGTACGAATAGAATTCGATGGGTCTCTCACCTCCATCTGGATCTTCTTGGAAGAGTACTGAATAAAAAACCTTCTTCCGAAATCGGGGTGACTAAGAACTGGAGCTGTTGTCATTGCTTCCTTCAAGCGTCTTACCGCTTCTATAGCTTCGTCGGTCATATGGAACTTTCCATTCTTTTTAAGAGTATCCGTGATTGGAGCAGCCAACTCTGCGAAGTTCTGTATGAACCTCCGGTACCATCCCACCGTGCCCAAGAAACTTCGCACCTCCCGAACACTTCTTGGGGTGATCAACTTCTGGATCGCCTCCACTTTCCGGGGGTCCGTTCTTAACACGCCTCCTCCGATGATGAAGCCCAGATATCTTAATTCTTTGTGACAGAAGTGCGATTTCTTTAACCCGATGGTCAAGCCGGCCGACTTTAAAACGTCTGCCACTTGCTGTAAGACGCCTAAATGGGATTCGAAATCTGGTGTGACTACCAACAAGTCATCCAGATAAACGAATACCTTTTCCCTGAGCCCAGATGGTATCACCTGATCCATTAGCCGGCATAAACTCTGGCCTGCATTACAGAGTCCGAAAGGCATCACTGCAAACTGGTAGAGTGGTCTCCCAGGGACTGTAAAAGCCGTAACAGGGCGACTATGCTCTTCCAACTCAATCTGCCAGTATGCGTGCTTTAGGTCGACACTACTTATATATATAGTCTCTCCAATTCGACTCAGAATACCATCGATTTGCTGTAGTGGATAGGCATCTTTTTTAGTGGCCTGATTGATTTTCCGTGCATCGAGGCACAACCGGTTTTTCCCAGGTTTCATGACCAATGTCACTGGATTGCTCCATGCGCTCTCTCTCTTCAATGACTCCCAACCGCAACATTTCATCCAATTCGTCATAAATTAAGCGTTGTTTGGCTGGAGACACGGGATAATGCCTCGATTTCACAGGTACCGTTCCTTCCAGTAGCTCGATCCGATGCTTCATGCGCGTTGTCCGCCCTAATCCTTCTTTCTCGTATGAAAGAAAGGAATCTTTTACCGCTTGCAGTCTAATCTGCTGCTGCTCCGATAGCGCGTGTGGCTCTTGTCCTAGTTCGGAGATTTGGTTCGGCTCCTGTTGTCTAGCGCTGACTTCTGCCGGGAACATTTCCGGAGCTATGCCGAAAGCCTTCCAAAAATCCACCCCTAGATACGCCGTTTGCTGTAGACTCGGGCACAGATAAAATAATATAATACGCGCTAATCCTTTGTAGCTGGCCTCCACGCGCACCTTGCCAATAATCGGGTTCATTTCGCCACCAGCACTTGTTACTGAAGCTAGATACGGGGTCCATTTTAGCCCCAGTTGTTCAACCAGCTCTCGACATCCCCTTCCTAAAACGCTTACGGAGGCCCCTGAATCCAATAATCCTCGTATGACCTGTTCTCCAATGGCCACGTCGGCATATGCTCTCGGATCGGACCTTTCTTCGGACACAACAGCTGCAACAGTCAATCGAATCGTCTCTCGCTCCCATCTCCTTTGTCGAAACCTTTCTCGAGCCTTACGAACTCGCCTAGATAGAGTAGTCATGCCCTCTAGCGAGTTCACCTGAAAAATTCTGTTCCTGGCTTCCAGGTATAGCCTCATTCGCTCCTCAAAGGGTTTCCCAAATCCACCTACTCCCGACGCAGACTCATTATTTCGGACTAGTTTGGGCGGTTCGATGTACTTTCGTTGGAACGGGACTCCGCCACTCCCGCCTCGCTCCTTCTCGAGTTTCCCGGATTACATTTGGGGCATCTTGGCGTTACGGTGTTCGATCGTCCACGTTTGTAGCAGAAAATTCTGCGCTGTTGATCGTCACAATCCTTGTAGGCGTGGCCAGATTTTTGGCAATTCCAACAAACCAATATCCGTTGAGCCAATGAGTCCGTCATTGCCTCTATGGGAACCGATGGGACTACTGGTTCACCCCCGAGTTCCGAAACTGGCTCGTATAAATCCTCAACGTGCCCGGTTCGGAAATCTTGGCGACGGTTTGCCGGTGCTCGGCTGAAACCGCTCTGTTTTGCCAACTCGTCAGCGAAATTCCTCTCTACATCGCGACATTCCTCGCGAAGATGGTCGACAGTGTAGGCCCGTATAGGGTACACCAGATGCTTCCATGGCTCTCTCAGATTTTTTTTGATTGTCTTCACGACCCAGTCTTCCGAGAGTGGCGACTTTATTCCGGCCCGTAGCCTCCGCATTGCCTGGAAAAATGAATCCAACGACTCGCCTGTTTTGTGCCTCCTTTCCATCATGTCTTGGATTCGATTCAGCGATGGCCAGTCCGATGGTGGTTTCGTCCGCATTTGCAGCCAGTACCACTCTGACGCATCGTCCGACAGCAATTGGTGTCTCGGAGTATTTCCTTCCACGGCGTGTTGTAGTGTCTCTGGAGGTGTTTCACGCGAAACAAGAAATCTTCCACTGCCTCCGGATCGGCCGGAAAACATCACCTGCCATTTGGCGATGGGAACGAACACCCTTCGAGAATGGTCCGCGACTCGGTAACTAGATGGCCTATTTCTCTGGGGAAGTAGAGGTGGTTGGTTGTTCCCCCTGTCGACTTCCGCTTCTGCCCGTTGTTCACTTTGCCTCATCTGCTGATACGTTCTATTGCATTGGTGACCCGGCAGCGCCGTGGACGCTGATATGCCAGCTCCGGGTAACGGGAATTGGTTGCTGGATTGCCAGTTTCCTCTGTGAAGTTGGTCCCATCCGTTTGCCTGGAGTCCGGCTCCACTCACCGGCGCAGTTCCCATATTTGGGGCTTCACCCGCCATACGCTGTGGATTCTCCCTTATACTGGATTGGGCCGCGTGTCGCCTCGGATATGCTGGTTGTTCTCCCCCATATGGACGCGCCCCCGGCTGTGAAACCTGTGTCATACCCGAACGGCTGGACCCTATGGACGACCCTTTTCTCACCTCTAGACGATCCATTAGTTTCTCGAAGCCTTCTTCTAGACTCTTATCTATTCTACGGCTCACGAAGTCGGTCATCTCCTGCCTCATCTGAGTGTGACACTGCTGGACCGCCGCTTCGAGCTGTCTAATTGATACTGCCGCATACGCCTCGGCATTTTCCCGGGAAAACTGTTCTTGTATCGGATCGAGGCCCATATTCAAAGGAGCGCTTACTGGGGTCGCTACATCATTTAAAGATAGCCGCCTTGGGATAGCCCCTTGAGAAAACCGCGTATCCCGCTGTCCCATTCCCACCAGCATCTGAGCTGCTGTTAGGGTGGAGCAGTTGGGAGGCTGGTTATTGGATTCTTCATCGGCATTCATCATTCCTATTTAACCTACTTTTTGTATTAATTTAAAATTACTATCGTTAATCTAATCTTTACTCCCTTCTACTTTTTTTTTGTTTTTATTTTTGTTATTCACCAATATACTTTCTCTTTATTTTTTTTTTTTGACCTTGACTGATTCTCGGATCTATGCAGGAAAAAGGGGAATCTAGTGAGAAACCGACGGATACACTCCCCGGGATGAGACTGACCAATTCATCTATGCCAGCCTATTACGTTGAACGTCGTGTGCGTGTGACCGAGAAGTATTACTAAACAAATAGTAGGTCGTCGACTGTCCAGGTCATCAATCGTAAATTTGATGACCGACAGTCAAGAACCTGACCAGTTCAAATTTGTGATGAAAATCTATTTGCTTTCAGGTGACCATGCTCTTTCGATGACGTACCAGGAGGATGCAACATATTACGCTATGTAAACGGATCACCCCCCTGATGACGGGACGCTACTGCAAACTTCATCAAAGTCTGAGGCCGCCCGTACTAGACGCTCGTTAGTTCCACTTAGCTACCACACTAATAGAAAACATCACGTAAGTTTAGACAAGATGACTAACATAATTCCACATACTAACTACACCTAACAATGTCCAACTATCTCAGCAATCGTATCTTCTACTCTCTAATTTGACGCTAATGCTACCTCCGGGCGAATCGCTTAGGCATTATACCGCCTGTGCGATGACTCCGGCTACTTTTACTTTCTTCTTTATTTTTTTTTTTTTTTTTTTTTTTACTGATATTTCTCCTGTTTGTTTCAGATCGACATGATTCCATCAGGGCACGCTCGCTAATTACAGACGACTACTTCCGTTGTAATGCCGCCGTGGCTGATAAAAAAATTTCGATCTGGAGCCATCAGGTACTAGACAATGTTCGGTCTGTTCTCCGCTTTCCTAGACACCGGGTTCCCGCCTATCCCGGTAATAGACGGGCATCCTTAGCAGCAACGAAACAAAAGGGACATTGTAAGCTAACACTATCGTTCCAAAAACATTGTAAGCTAACACTATCGTTCCAGAAACTCGGATTTTCACCGATCGTTAGAACGTTCCTCATTTTTGTGGGCTCGGACCCATGCGTTCCTCTCCCCCAAAAATGAATAACTTGTTCGATGAAAACCGAATTTCTGTTGATTACATTGGGCGCCATTTATTGTTATGACCTTACCTGGTCCTATGCGCGTCGATAACTCGAAGAGGCTCGCCGGCTAGCTATAATCGGGTCGTGGGATTCGATAACCCTGCCTCTTTCGCGCACAACAATAAAAAAATGTATCAAACACAATCCAGGGTACATCATTGAGAACGACATCCACTGGAGACTGTTACTCAGGACTAAAAAAAAATATTACTACATATACTTCGGTCATTACACACACACAAACGCTTCACACCCATCGGCTTGGGGATCTGGCCTTGGGCTTTGAATTAATCCCGGCATACCCACCCTTCCTGGCAGTTTTGGTATCCTACTGCCCCATTCAAACACATTGCTGGTATTATCGGTTCATTACCGATCGCTCATCCCATTTCTCCGGGTTTTATTCACCGTTCTCCTTTGCTTTTCTTTTAGACGCCAACCTGACCATAGGGGACCTACCTAAAAAAAGAGCTCTTCTTTTATGATAAGGACTACGTGCAGATTACACCTATTGGAGTTTTTGTGGGACTAATACGTTACGACAAGATATGTAGCGGCGGCACGTTTTACAATAACGAGATTAATTATAATAAAAAAGAACAAACGATATTAATAATATTGAGACTCGATATTGGCAAACAAAAAAAAACGAGGCTCATTCGAGCGATTAAATAAAAACGAATAAATAAATTAAATAAATAATTAATTGAGCAAATTAATAATTAAGTAAATGAATAACTGAATAAATAAATGTATGAGTAATTAGGATAAGGTTATATAAATAAATAATTAATTATGTATGATTTAGGCAATAAATTAGCTCTGCATGAGTATATAATATATGTGTATATAAAAACGAGGACGATAAAAATAGACGGGGGATTACAATTTAAAATTAAATCGGTCTTGCGGGGAGCGTATTGGGTGATCACGTGGGTAACAGATTCACCTTACGACTTCCAAAGGATAGTTTAGGAGATTTATCCTACGCCGGCTTCTGTGAAAATTTCAGGTTAAACTCGTGTTCAGGCCGGAACTCCCTCTTCTATTTTAATTTATAATTTTCTCCTGAAGGCGGAATATGTGGTGGTCACGAGGCCATGGAGAATCTTCATAATTATGGGGGGAAATAAAAACTTGGCAAGGCCCCGAAGATATGCGGCCTGACCCCTGATGACTGCCGATTTGGTTTGCCTGTACGGAGAATCCCGAAGGTGAGGATAAGATTAGGACTAACTCCCCTGGGCCGTCCCTGAATATGAAAGATTCACTTACCCCTCTATCTTGTCCAATCCCTTATGGGCATATACCCAGGATTTGGCTTCCCTCTTGGAATAATTCACAGCATAAAATTTTTCTGGGTCCTCACATCACGTTTTTTTTCTTTGGTATTAATTTCTTTTACTTTTTCTTTCTTAAACTCTCGTCCTAACCAACCACTCTCGAGAACTTCTTCGACCGATTTGACCTTCATCTGTCCCGACTATCCCGACCAGGAACAGTCCCACTCCGAAATCCTCTCTCTCAGATTTGAAAAGCCGGGCTACCGATCTTCTCATTTGTTACCCGCTCTCTTACCCGTTTAAGGGGAAAAATTCCCTACCTTCCTGTCTCCATTATCCAACACTACATATTTCCCGACCTATCGATAACTATAAACAAAAAAAAAACACCCCAGCCATAACACATTTTGATAATGAATGCGAAGACTAGACGTTATTAGTTTTTTGAAGCAGAAGATAAATTAGGAAGGTGGACAGGCAACGGAAGAGATCGCTTATTGGGTGCAAACTCGTCTACAATTAGACCCTCTGGCCAAAAATTAGGGTCAACCATAGCTGAGAAGTACTCATTTGGTGCTGTAATTTTAAAAGAGGAGATTTCGCGAGGCCTAGAAAACTTAAACATTTTAATTAAAACCTTAGCAGGGCATATATTACCAATGTAAGCTGCCACAGACGACTGAGAAGTATCTGGAGCAAGCCTAGAGATAAATAATTGTTTGCGATGAGGCACTACAGTTAGTGGAGGCGGAGGAGCATTGGGATGCGCAAGAGATTGAGAGCCAGCATGATCCTGTGATTGATCAGAGTTCCCGTGAGGGATAGATTGAGGTACACCAGGGCTTGTAATAGGTACTTCAATCTAAAAAGAAGAGCATAAAGAGGGACAAGAAGATGGTGTAGGCGAAAGTAAAATGGTAGACGAAATAATAGAGAGAGCTGGCGACTGCTTACGAGGCAACTCAAGGGTACACTTCTTGGGCAAATTCTCAGAAGGTGGAACAAACTTGAATTGCGACAATAAATGAACGCTAGAGTCACACTCGTTAGACAGCTGTTTGGCCAGTTTGTTTAAAGATAGAAACTTTAAACGAAGATCCCTATACAAGCTGCTGGCTGGCACAAGATGGGCAGACAAACCAGAAGAAGTCGCGGCCATCGCAGAGCCAACAAGATATTGCTCTATACTGATCATCAAAACGATCAGAATACTTGCAAGTAGGTAGACAACAAGCCATTGAAAAGCCAAAAGAAACACAGGGCAAAAAAAAAAATATATATTTAAGAATATATAGAAAAATTTAAATACACAGCACAAAGATAATTATTGATAAAAAAATCAATAATTACAAATAAAACAAAGAGCTAGCTAGAGTGCACAGCACAACAGAGAGTGCAAGAACAGTTATAACCCGAGCTTTGAGAGGCGGCCTTACAAAAGTGATTACGCGGGAGAGAAGCTAAGCACAAACACAAAGCAGAGAGGACAACAAAGCCACTAGCACTGATGGTATGATGGGGGCGATAAGGGGAGCAACTGCAAAAGCAATGACGAAAGGAAAAAAAAAAAAAAAAATATGTAAATGCACCAAACACTAATCACGAAAAAGAAAAAACTGTTTAAACTGATTAATTTGGCGAATTATGGAAATAAAACACAAGGGAGTCAAACGAACAACACCAGAGAAAGCGTAAACAAACTAAGCACAATTAAAAATTCAGAGAAAACAATAAATATTATGAAAAACTCAGGAGCTATGCAAAAACACGACCGTCACGTCAGAGAGCAGAAAGCTTCTTTAGCATTTGATTTTTAAAATTATCTTCACTGCACAAGTCATGACTTAACTTAATACTTTCACGCATTGATTCTTTACACAGATCATCATCATCATCAAGCTGCAGTACAATTTTAGCTTTACATATTCTCAGAAAATCTCTACCTAACTGTATTGGACTTCATAGACTCGTTAGCAACAACCAGTAGTCGAACTGAAATATTTTTGCTAAATATTTCAATGTAACACAAAATACTTCCAAAAATTTCAAGTTTACTTTTATTTAAACCAAAATATGCATGTTCTGGACCGGATTCCAATTTAATTTTATCTAAAATGAAATATGAAGCAAGTAAGTCGACTCGTCGACTCGGGTATACCATACACCAGGTGAAACAAATTTTTTTTAATTTCGAAAACCAAATGTGCATATGTCTATTAAATTGTTTTTACATGCTTCATACTATGTGCTATCTCGCTCACTCTACAAACACACGAGCACTCTAGCGCCGCCACTAGCCAACGGCCAATTCTGGCTTTGTGGACCGCTTAGTAAAATACGTTCATACGCATATTTTGCATGTTTCTAGTCCGATTTTGTAGAAATAGATAAGATTAATTAGTCTGCGGAATTTGAATGCGATGGTCAAAAAACTACAGGAGGAAATCGGTTTTTTCTTAATTATGGAGGCGGAAGTGGGCGTGGCAAAATATGAAAATATATATACTCTGCGCGCATACTAAGCCAGTATACATACTAAATTTGGTGACTTTAGCTTTGTTTGTTTTTGATAAAATCAGTTTTGTTTGATTTGCGGGGGCGGAAGTGGGCGTGGCAAAATTTTTAAATAACCAGTTTCTGCGCGTCTATTAAACTAATCTGCATACCAAATTTGATGTCGGTAGCTGTCATAGTTTTTAAGAAAATCAGTTTTATGTAAATTCCGGGGGCGGAAGGGGGCGTGGCAAAAAGTTTAAACAATTAGTTTCTGCGCGCTAACTAAACGAGTATATAAACCAAATTTGATGTCTCTATCTATTATACTTTTTAAGAAAAACAGTTTTATGTGATTCCTGGAGGCGTAAGGGGGCGTGGCAAAAAGTTTGAACAATTAATTTCTGCGCGCTAACTAAACGGGTATACAAACTAAATTTGATGTCTCTAGCTGTTATACTTTTTAAGAAAAATAGTTTTATGTGATTCCTGGGGGCGTAAGGGGGCGTGGCCGAAATTCCAATTAACTCTACATATGTACATAATACACGAGTATACATACCAAATTTGGTGGCTCTAGCTCTTATAGTCTCCGAAATCTGCGTGTTCATACGGACGGACGGACGAACGGACGGACGGACGGACGGACAGACGGACATGGCTAGATCGACTCGGCTATTCATCCTGATCAAGAATATATATACTTTATAGGGTCGGAAAAGCTTCCTTCTGCCTGTTACATACATTTTGGCGAATTTAATATACCATTTCACCCTATGGGTGTATGGTATAACAACATCCTTTTTAATTAAACTAACTGCGCTTCCCGAGTCTATGAGGCAAACTAGAGAAAATACATCATTACCTATGTGAACTTTTAGAACTCTTATATTATCCAAACTTACTGATATTGCCGCGGGCTTCTTCTTATTTTACAGCATCCAAAGCAAGCACCAGTTGCTCTTATTGGCTTCTTACACTCGGCTTCTAGATGACCCATACAATTACAATTATAGCACCTGAATGTAGGATTCTTCTTTGCGGAAACAACCCCGCTGCAGCATTATATTGACAAATAATAAGACATCTCTCGCAAGTGAGGGTCTGGTATCCCGAAGACAAGTAAACGTAATTTATTTTCGTTCAAGTTGAATGATCTTTGCAAATTGTGCACGGAATATATCCAACCAAAATCGGGTAAAAAGTCTTTAACATCTTTGGCCAAGATTGGTCGCCTGTTTTCGTCGCCAGCTAGCTGCTTGAGTTACCAGACTCAGGATTGCCAGCAAGACGCAAAAGTTCGTTCTCCCCACGAACCAGTTCCATTTTTTTGCAAAGTAGTTCCACCTTTTTTTTCAACGTGTACATAACTATGTTTTCTTCTTTTTGGTTCTTTCCATTTGGCTTCTCATTTGTTGCTTCATCCTCTTCGTTGTTACGCTCTTCATTCGGCTTCTCATTTGTTGATTTGGGCTCTCCGTTGTTGCTCTTTTCATTCGGCTTCTCATTTGTGTCTTGCTGTTCCTTCAAAATGCTCTAGTTTTTTTGTCTGCGTCTCGCTTTCTGCAGAGTTTTGTTCATTTTCTGCTTCGTTCTGTTCGTTTGCTGTTACTTCTTGCTGCTGTTGACCTTGAAATAAGTCTGCCTCGAAATTTCGCGACTGATCGGCGCCATCGTCTGTCGTTTGTAGAATGCTCTTCAGGTACTCCAAGCAATCTTTTTCAGGGAGATCTGCGCGTTCACCTGGTCCTATATTAGGAGCAGCTCCATCTTTTGGATATTGCTACAGGGCTTAGATGGTTTAATCGTTCGGCTAGCACAGTTTTAGTGCCAGGTTTGTAACTGGGACTTTGAAAAATCATCAGGATTTGTTGAATCCATTATGGTTTTTTTTTTTTTTTTTTTTTAGCTAAATTATAGCTTTTCCATTGTATTTTCACTGGGTTAACTATGACCATGATAGCGAGTAAAGCACGTCTGACTTTGGTGAGCTCCTCTTCAAGACTGTGCCGCTCCTATTATTTTATTTTATTCTCTTTGTTCTTTTTTTAATAAGTGAGACAGCACACTTCTTGCACTGTCCCACTGCATCTCGAATGGAAGAGTAATATATAACTTAAAGCTAATTTGTAACAGAGAAAAAGAGTAAGATATATTTAAGGCTAGACATATTGCACTGGGGGAAAGAGTAAGATATACTTAATACTAATACATATTGCTACAATCGGGTGATCCTTACTGTCAGAATAGTAACGATCACCCTATCCTAGTCTTATTTATGACGAACTTTGCTTCTTGTATTATAGCTGTGTGTACTGTTGTCATTCGAAGTGTTTTTTAATTTACTTGCTGTGTTGTTTAACACACTGACTTTGTTTTTACTTTTATCTGTTTATTCATATTTTCATTTTTCTTTATATTTACATTAACTTTAACAGTTTCATCTGACCAATTGAATCGTGGCTTCATATTGGCTATAGACCAAATTCCAGTATAGGGAATCTTTGACTGCTAAAATCCGTCGACGTCACTTTACAACGTATCGATCAACGATAACGATTACGATTTTAAAAGGTAATTTAAATCTCGGCACTAATTTTTTGGGTAGACCTTTGTGAGTGTCGAAATTTTTAACTACTATGTACATAGTCGCCTGGCTTAAAAACTTTTAGCCCTTTTCGTTTTTGATTCGCTAGACATTCATTACACTGTGCAACACCAAAAATCAAACCGCACCGGACCTTTTTTTTCTGAAAGTTCATGTATTGAATAGCAAAACCCTATTTGGGTTTTTCAAAGTTAGCTCGTTTTTTTTTTTTATAGCGAGTTGAAATTTTTCATTTTGGGGGTATTTTTTAGTTTGTCATATGAGCTAAATATGACTTATATATCGATTTCTTTTTCATGCATACGACCTAAATCATCCTCATTTATTGTAGAAATATTGTTAATGGTTAAATAAATTCATATTATGAATGTTATATAGCCCAAAATTACTTCTTCAGCTACAGTTCTAGAAAAACTTACAATTAAGCCCTTTTTTAGAGTAGTTTTGGAAGTATTCTTAATTTATAACTATTTTTCGATAGAAACATATCAAGATAAATTTAAAACAACAAATATATTTTGAAATATGGAAAATTAGAAACGAGTTCTTTTTGGTTGTGGTTCATTTCCTTTATCAAGATCAAAGTAATCCGATTCGTTAATGGAGAACTCCATTCCGTCGCGTTCATCTTTCTGCACATCTTCATTTCATTTTCATATTCTTTGAATTGAAATATTTGCTTAGTCCACCAACATATTTCGGCTAGTATAGCATCTGGAGCTTTTTCAAGTGTTCCTGGCGATTTCGATACGCTGTGACTCTTGTACCTGTTGATAACAAGTAATGGGATTTTAAAAAAGATGCAAACATTTCTGATTTTCTCTGCGTTAGCTCTAATTTTGCAAACATTTGATCCAATTTGCTTTGTGTTATAAGAACTGGGTGATTTGATACTGATGGTTCGGGGATATACTCGGAGTAATCATCAAATACAGTCGCATCGGGCTAAAGACTAACATTGTCTGCGTCTGGATATTTTGGTACTAAAATATTTTCGGAATGGTCCAGGGGCAGTTGCACAATCGGAACGGAGACGTAGACTTTGTTTTTCGCCTTTTTTTTTTTTGTTAAGTCCAGTCACATTGTTAGCACAAGAATAATTTTTTGGGTCATGTTCTCCTGGATTGTACCATATCATTGGTACAACAAATGGAATTTTTTTTTTTTTGTTTTTTATGCATCCAGTTAACTAACCCGACATAACAAGCTCTGCAAACTGTATTTCGCGCCCACGACTCATTAAATATAACATCACAATTAAAGTTATGTCGAAATGCCGTAACAAAATTTTCACTAACTGATCCGTGCTTATCACTCGCCGGGGTAAAACGTCCAAAAATTTTGACACGCCCACTTCCACCCCCGAAAATAAAATAAAACAGATTTTCTCGAAAACTAACAAAGCTAAAGTCATCAAATTTAAAATGTAGATTTTTTTAGTATGCGCGCAGAATTTGTATACTTTAATATTTTGCCACGCCCATTTCCATCTCCATAATTTAGAAAAAATTGATTGCCAGCTACAATTTTTTGACTATCGCAACCAAACTCTGCAGATCAATTAATCGGATTACTTTGATCTTGATAAAGGAAATGAACCACAACCAAAAAGAACTCGTTTCTAATTTTCCATATTTCAAAATATATTTGTTGTTTTAAATTTATCTTGATATTGTTCTATCGAAAAATAGTTATAAATTAAGAATACTTCCAAAACTACTCTAAAAAAGGGCTTAATTGTAAGTTTTTCTAGAACTGTAGCTGAAAAAGTAATTTTGGGCTATATAACATTCATAAAAGAATTTATTTAACCATTAACAATATTTCTACAATAAATGAGGATGATTTAGGTCGTATGCATGATTTTACGACTTTGTTAGTTCTAAACGACGCTCTAATTTACTACCTTCCACTTTCAAACTTAATTGCCAGACTGCTAACAATGTTTCAGATATTGCTACTACTGCTTCTCATCCCAAATCCTATCCCTTCTCAATCCCACATTTAAATTGTATGTTTTTTCCTAGTATAACTGAAGACTGTGTTATCTTTAGCTTATCTTTTATGAAGTCTTCCTTCGTTCCCGGGCCTGATAATATACCTAGTTGCATCTTTTAAATGTGTTCGATTTCCCTATCTAAGCCCTTATCTCGGTTATTCTTTATTTCGAGTAAGACTTGTAGCTTTCCTGATATTTGGAAGGAGTCTTTTATTATTCAAAAAAAGGCAACAAATCGGATACTTCTAACTACCGTGGCATCAAAAAACTTTCCGCAATACCTGAGCTATTTGAGAAAATTATTACGTCATTCCGTTAACACTTATCTAGATCCACTATTTCTTCTTGTCAGCATGGCTTCATGAAAGGTCGTTCGTCCCTTACCAACTTTTGACTACCCTTGTATCTTATTGGTATGCATCTTAAAGGCGTCATCTGGACCCACTGTTATTTACATTATTTGTAAATGCTGTAATGATCCTTTTTCGTCCTTCAGGATAATTCCAATCTTTAGGGCGAGGTTCGGCACAACAAATTATAATTTGTGCCCCAGTGAAATCACGACACAATAATTAAAGTATATATAAATGTATGTTGGAATTTATTTCAATGTTTCTGGGTTTCTTTTGGTTAAATGTTTATACAAATCATGACACAATAATTCATATATATATAACTGATTCAGACTTTTGGTTGAACGTTTAGACGCGATTTTACACTGACTCGGGTTGATACTCGTATTGACTGTGTACTTGTTGTAAGTGTATTTAGATTTTGTTGTTTGAAAGAGTCTATAAGGTTACTCGTAAGGCCTTATAACTCGATGACTTGCTCGCACTTGTTAATTGCTAGGCGCCAAATATTCTTAAGGTTACTCGTAAGGCCAAAAGATATTTGTTGCTTCGCTTGCTGATCAGGACTCGATGACTTGATTGATTGATCCCGACTCGACGACTTGATAAATGTCCTGACTTGCTGCTCGCCTTATATAGGCCTCCTGGGCCTCCAGAATCACTTGGTGTGATACCGCTATACAGCCGGTGATTTTCCATCGGCCCATCGCTTTCATCCACGCTGTTGCGATGCGTGGTGAAAGTCCCGTACAAGTCCTTTACGCAGCCGCATCCACTTTCTGGCTGCTGCGCGCCCATTAAATTCCTGTCCTTGTTCCTCCAGTTTTGCCCAAATAGCGCCTCTGTTTCTATGCGGGCTTCCATCCTTTTCTAGTTTAGTTCCTCTGTTCTGGTCGCATGTCTTCTCTCGTTGCTAGGCGACGCTGTTTTCTCCCATGTCCTTCTCCTTATGGGCTTGTTCTCTCGAATTAGTTTGCATGGTTCTATATGGCCGTTCACTTTATGTGAGCAACATATTGATTTTTGTTTATTTGGCCGTTTACTTTATGTGAGCATCATATGGATTTTTGTTAATTTGGATTTAGTTAATTTACTTCGATATCAACTCAAATCATTTGTCTACGTCATCCATACGTTATTCGCCTCGTAGACAGGGCTTCCCCAATACCCCATTCCCCCGTTCTTCGGGTTGCACATACCCCCCTTCGCCCATCGAACTTGATCGGCGATATTGGCTTTGCTTGATATGCACACAGCCCCCCCCACTATCCCCCGTTGAACATGCTTCGCCCTCACTTTGGCTTTTCTTTGTCTCTCTACTTGTTCAGTCTCATAGAGCGCGCTCCATCCACCGGTACCCGCTCTCAATTAGCACACGCATAGTGTCGGTGTGCTGCGACTGTATTGCTGCATTCTCAGCTCTCCATGCATACCCTCTCTTAATCGGTCCATGCCCTCTTGTGATTGCAGCATCGAGGCCCGCTCTCTTGTGCGTATGCTCTCCAGCCGTTGATTTTTGTGCTTTCTGCCTCCCACGCATCTTCCCGCTGTGACGAAATTGCTGGTTTGGTCGTATGTGGTCCGATCGAACTTGTTGTATCGTAACGAAATGTTGCGTGTGTTAATTGCAGCAACATGTTGCGAAGCATGATCTTTGGCAACATGTTGCCGGGCATCATGCATCCGTGGTTTTATATTGCATTGGTTTTACATGTTGTTGTGTGGGACATTATTGTCAAATATATGTTCCTCACAATGCTTTGCTCCTTGCCTTGGCTCATACACGCGTTGTTATACGTCAAGATTTGTTATTCTTATAATGATCTTTCTATTCGACAGTACTTGCAATCAGATCTGATGCATTTTGTGATTGGTGCCACGTTAATAAATTACACCTTAATGCCTCTAAGTGTTCTTTTATGACTTTCAGTCGTTTGTCTCCGTTCCTAGCACATTACTCTATCAAGTCTGTTCTGTTATATTGTGTACCATCATTCAAAGACTAAGGCCAAAACTTTCGTTTAATTTTTACATTTCTTCAATTGTCAATAAAGCATGCAGTCTTCTTGGCTTCATAAAACGTTGGGCCAAAGAATTTGATGACCCCTACGTAACAAAGGTTTTATACACTTCGTTAGATCGCGCTAGAATATTGCTCGCCAGTGTGGAACCCTCAATATGATGTTCACCAGTGTAGTGAATCAGAAGCAATTCCTTAAGTTCGCGTTACGCAGTCTTAATTGGGACCCGAGTCTTCGCCTACCTTCTTATTCTGATAGACTTCTTCTTATTAATCTTCCTTCACTTTACAACCGAAGCCTTGTATTTGGCATTTTCTTTCTCCATAAACTAATCAATGGTAAAGTCATTTCTACTAATCTACTAGATACACTATATTTTTTTCCTATTCACCTTAGGAGATGTCTGACTAACTACTTTCTTCACGAACCTGTCGGTGTTCTTTGCCAATCTTTTAACAACTTTTCACACCGTATCTCTCCTCATCTTTCTGTCACTTCTATTCGCGCTTTACTTTACTTAATAATTTACAACGAAACTGCTGATTTTATTTTGGACTTTGCATTACTTGCAACTCATCCCTGACTACATTGGCTTTGAATTGGAGCATTGCTGGCACCTTGTGCAAATAAAACAACTCCACCGTGTCGGGGATGTTTAGTTGTGTATAAAGCTAAGCTTACTTTCTTCGATTAATTGTTATCTGTTTTTTAGCTTAAGCTTTTTTGTCGACTGCTATGTTAGTTGACGTAAAATAAATTGTTTCTGAACGAAATGCATTATTATTGTTAGCATATAAGAAATTTGACTTGTATTCCATATTGTTAGTGCAGTAAGATAATTATCGAATTGCAGTGTCATATTACCATGAAATTGTTATCGAGTTCGCTGGTATCGGTATGTAATCGATATCGGGTAGAAAGTTTAAGTTTAGGAAAGACCATTGAATTGACCGGTTGTAACTTTATATAAATTGCAAATATATTGAACAATAAATCAAATAGGCGGTATCGCCTTAAAACAGTCTAACTAGGCAGTTGGTTTCCGAACATACAAAATTTCTGGTCCTTCGAGCCGGATACTAGCTGCTGATTTATTTCAATATTTTGCAAGTTGTGTAAAGTTAGACGGTCCTTAGTTGGAAGAGACCGTGTCTAACCTCATTCGCGATGCAGACAGTTATGCAAAAACGTGGTTACTGCAAATGCCAAATCACGCGGGCTTACCACAATGCAAATACATTCATCGAGAAAACCCACGCAGTGGCAAGTTATGACACACGATTGCAACAACTGCAAGAAAACTACCTTCGTTTTCTACAACTCACAGAGGAGTTGCACACATATAAAGACAATGCGGACTGGGAAGATCCGGACGTGGATATTGATCCATATGAGGAAAAGCACTACGCAACTTACTCGATGTTGAGTGTTGCGCGGGAGGAGCTGCAAGTGCAATCCGCCAGATCGCTCAACAACCGTTTTTCTGTAACAGAGGCAGAGAAGTTTCACTATCTGAAATCTTATTTGTCTGGCGAAGCGTTTTCGTTGATTAAACACATTGCCGTGACCAACGATAACTATAGTGAGGCTTGGGACAGGCTGGTCCAACGTTACAATAAGAGACATGTAATCATTCGTTCCTTCATTGACAGTTTTCTAAATCTCCCAACGGCATCTGTACTAAACTCTGGCGGGATTCGCAAGCTGGCTGACGGAGCCGATGAAGTAATTCGCGGACTAAGAGCATTAGAGTGTGAGAATCGAGATCCCTGGTTAATTCATGTGCTACTGGCAAAGGTGGACAACAACACTCGGCAAGCATAAGCAGAGCACAGTGAATCTGAGGATTACACTGTAACGATCGACAGTTTTATCAAATTTCTGCTCTCCCGAGGTGATACGTTGGAATCGAGCCAACTTTCACGAGCGAATCACAGCCGACGAATAGCTACTACTCATCACGTCAACACGGAAACCCAGCCATTGATCGAGCCATGCACCCTGTGCCAGCACGCTCATCCGCTATCAAGATGTGAACAA
Organism: Drosophila tropicalis; assembly: GCF_018151085.1. Lineage (NCBI taxonomy): Eukaryota > Metazoa > Arthropoda > Insecta > Diptera > Drosophilidae > Drosophila > Drosophila tropicalis. The sequence goes on from NW_027173482.1 coordinate 1,689,962, forward strand.
TTCAGAGCACTTGATGCAGTTGCACGACACGCACACGTGAGGAGTGCCAACTTGTGCTTCAACTGTTTGAGCCCAAACCACAGGATTGCAACCTGTCATTCAAAGAATACATGTCGAGTATGTCAAAGAAAGCATAACACCCTGATTCATGCAGCGCAGCAGACGACTGGCCGTGAATTCAGAGATAGCGCGGTGCGAGTTCATCAGCCTGAGAGCCCAGGATCTAACGATGAATCCCCGGCTATTATTAGTCATCATGTTCAAACTACACGAGGTCATCAAGTAACAGTTCCAAAGCACAGCAAGAGAGTTTCTCGTCACACCCTGGAGAATATTCCGTATGCAGGTTCGCAAACGCTTTTGCCCACCATTCTTACATCAGTGAAAGACGCTCGGGGCAAGACCTTCACTTGCCGAGCTCTACTTGACACTGGGTCTACAGTCTCATTGGCAACGGAATCATTTGTCCAGCGGATTGGGATGCGACGCACCCATGCAAAAGTTCCAGTTCGTGGTCTCGCGGCTAACAGAGCCGGCGTCACCAGAGGACTCGTAAAGTTTCGAATCTGCTCTTGCAATTCGGATCACAACATTGAGGTCGAGACGTACATCCTCAGCACCCATACATCAGCTCTCCCAGCTCAAAACGTGGACATGAGCTCTACGCAATGGAAGGAGATTTTGAAGTTACCCTTAGCTGATCCATCTTTCGGCACAGTTGGTGCGGTAGATGTCATTTTTGGATCAGATCAGCTCTGGAAATTCTGTACTGGAGAGCAAAGATCTTTTGGTAACAACGTTCCTATCGCACTAAATACAATTTTTGGTTGGACTCTTGCAGGTCCATATAGTACATTCGGGGAAAACCAATCACTGGCAATCACTCATCATGTTCACCTGAACCTCGATTCGCAGGTGCGATCGTTCATGGAGATGGATAGCATTCCATCAAAAACATCGACATTGGAGATATTTGATCCGACTGAGCAACACTTTCTCACCACTCACACCCGTTCCCAAACTGGCACGTATGTAGTAGAATACCCATTCAAAGACCTGATGCCACCAATTGGCGAAACCCTTCCACAAGCTGTTAGCCGATTGCAGTCACTAGAACGCAAGTTTAGTCGCGACCCAAGTCTCAAGAGAGAGTATATCGCTTTCATGGACGAGTATCTGAAGAGTGGTCATATGGAATTACTCAACCCACAGCAGATCGACGAGCAGCCCGACGGTTGTTTCTATCTGCCGCATCACGCCATCTTGAAACCGGAAAGCACCACCACCAAATGCCGAGTGGTGTTTGATGGATCTGGAAAAGATAGTAGCGGAGTGTCACTCAATGAGCGTCTTCACATTGGGACTCCCATTCAACGAGATCTATTTGGTGTCTGCCTTCGATTCAGACAACATCGTTATGGTTGCTGTTCGGATATAGAAAAGATGTTCCGCAAAATAGAGGTTGCTCCCCATCATACAAACTATCAACGTATCATCTGGCGTAGTTCCACAATTGACCCTATGCAGCATTATCGATTGCGTACTGTCACCTACGGATTGGCGCCTTCACCCTTCTTGGCTGTACGGGTTTTGAAACAATTGGCCATAGACTATGAAGCGAAGTATCCACTAGCCGCGCGAGTCCTGGCGCGCGATGCGTACGTGGATGACATTCCAACTGGATGCAATTCAGTTGGCGAACTTATGAAATTAAAAGAGCAACTGATTTCTTTATTAGATGAAGGAAAGTTCAAGTTGAGAAAATGGAGTTCGAACAGCTGGAGTTTCTTGAAGTCGATACCAAAAGAAGATTGTTTACATGGACATGCGTCGATCGAGGACAACGTTAAAATTTTGGGCATTCCTTGGAATCCTGGTCGAGATGAGTTATTAGTCAATACACCGATGATTGCAACCAAACAGGCCCCTAGCAAACGGGCGCTATTATCGGATCTGTCAAAGGTCTTCGACCCACTGGGCTTTGTTGCGCCTACCACTGTGTTGTTAAGCTAATATTCCAAGAATGCTGGTTTAGCGCTATTAGCTGGGATGACCCAATACCGGAAACTCTTCGAAGCCGATGGCAAGCAATCGTAAAGGAATTACCCCTGCTATCTCACTGCCGAATTTCACGATACATAGCCGCTTCATCGCCGCACATTGAACTTTGTGGTTTCGCGGATGCATCCACTCAAGCCTATGGCGCTGTCATTTATAGTCGCGTTCGTACAACGAATGGTTACCGGAGTCGGTTGGTGGCTGCCAAGACCCGAGTAGCCCCGCTTAAGCCTATCTCTATTCCCCGTCTTGAACTCAACGCCGCTCTTCTACTTAGCCGATTACTTAAACTTGTAACAGAATCTCTAACTATACCCATTTCCAGCTCACATTGCTGGACTGACTCGGAGATAGTTTTGCACTGGTTATCATCGCCACCCCGTCGTTGGAATACCTACGTTTGTCATAGAGTTGCTGAAATTGTGGAGGACTACCCACGTCGCTGCTGGAACCATGTTCGCTCTGAAGAGAATCCTGCTGACTGCGCATCACGAGGTGTAAGTCCATCTCAGTTGTTGAATCATGAGTTATGGTGGAAGGGACCCTCTTGGATTACCAAACCACAATCGGAATGGCCACTATCTGAACCACACGGCCAAAGCTTTACTGACATGGCGACTGAGGAACGACGCCAGCCAATTACTGTGCTTCATGGAATGCTTGAGGACAGCATTCATGAGTTATTAATCAACAAGTTATCGTCTTGGAGCCGTCTCTTAAGGGTAACCAGCTACTGTTACCGATTCATTGAGCGACTTAGGTGCAAAGGTGCACACTCCGATAAAACATTCCTTACATCTGTTGAGTTACAATCAGCACGATGCCTACTTCAACACGTACAACGCAAGAGCTTTTCCAAGGACTATGAAAAGCTTAATAAACAAGAGCCGTTATCAATTAAATCTCGATTGATCCGGTACAGCCCATTCCTTGACGAGAGAGGAATTGTACGAGTCGGAGGCCGAATCGAACGATCATCCCTACACTACAATGTAAAGCATCCCATTCTACTGCCCAAGGAGTCACCGATCAGCTTGTTATTAATTCGACACATTCATCAAACACATTTTCATACTGGAGTCGATGCCACATTCACTATTCTTCGGCAACAATATTGGATTTTGGGTGCACGTAATCTGGTGCGCCGAGTGGTTTTTCAATGCAAGCTCTGCTTCTTGCAACGACGAGCAACTCATACTCAGCTAATGGGTAACTTGCCTCTACCTAGAGTTCAAGCAACTCCGTGTTTCCAGCATACTGGCCTAGACTATGCTGGTCCAATTGCAATCAAGGAGAATAAGGGTCGAACACCTCGTATTGGAAATGCTTGGTTTGCTATATTTGTCTGTCTCGCAACAAAGGCAATGCACTTGGAGGTCGTAAGTGACTTAACAACCAACGCTTTCATTGCAGCATTTAAACGATTTATTTCTCGCCGAACGAGACCCACTGATCTCTACTCGGACAATGGTACCACCTTTCACGGAAGTAGACGTGCGCTAGACGAGATGAGACGTTTGGTCATCGATCACATGAAAGAAAAGGAACTTGCTCGTTTTGCCGCGAGTGAAGGCCTCACATGGCATTTCATACCGCCGTCAGCACCACACTTTGGCGGCATATGGGAATCTGGAGTGCGATCCGTGAAACTACACCTCCGTCGGGTTATCGGCGCTAACGCACTGACCTTTGAGGAGTTGTCTACTGTGTTAGCGCAAATTGAAGCTGTATTAAACTCAAGACCACTGTGCGCAAACGGTGACAGCTCTCTGGACCCTCTCACACCTGCTCATTTTCTTGTCGGGTCACCTTACACTGCGCTACCTGAGCCCTGTTATTTAGACATGACATTCAACCGTGTGGAGAGATGGAATCAACTTCAAGCTATGGTACAGGGGTTCTGGAAGCGCTGGTATATGGAATATCTTACATCATTGCAAGACCGAACCAAATGGTTATCAAGAGAGAATAACCTTTGTGTTGGAACTCTTGTGGTGCTCAAGGAGCCACATCTTCCACCCACCAAATGGATATTGGGACGAGTCTCTGCGGTCCATGCTGGAGACGATGGATTGATTCGGGTAGTTACGGTAACTACTGCCCATGGGTCTTACAAACGCCCTATCACCAAAGTAGCGGCCCTCCCTATGTGCTGAACTAATAGTTCAGGGGGCGCCGGTTGTGTTTCTGAACGAAATGCATTATTATTGTTAGCATATAAGAAATTTGACTTGTATTCCATATTGTTAGTGCAGTAAGATAATTATCGAATTGCAGTGTCATATTACCATGAAATTGTTATCGAGTTCGCTGGTATCGGTATGTAATCGATATCGGGTAGAAAGTTTAAGTTTAGGAAAGACCATTGAATTGACCGGTTGTAACTTTATATAAATTGCAAATATATTGAACAATAAATCAAATAGGCGGTATCGCATTAAAACAGTCTAACTAGGCAGTTGGTTTCCGAACATAAATAAATAAACAAAAATTAAATAAACATCACATGGAATAAGGGATGGCATCTGCACCAGAGAACGGCTTGGCATGATTGTAAAAAAAAAATGAAGCAAGTAAGTCGACTCGTCGACTTGGGTATACCATACACCTGGTGAAACAAATATTTCAAATTTCGAAGACCAAATGTATGTCTATTAAATTGTCTTATACTATGTGCTATCTCGCTCACTCTACAAACACACGAGCACTCTAGCGCCGCTACTAGCCAACGTCCAATTCTGGCCTTGTGGACCGCGTAGTAAAATACGTTCATACGCATATTTTACATGTTTCTAGTCCGATTTCAATAAAATTTGATAGTTTGGTAGAAATAGATAAGATAAATTAGTCATCCAAATTTAAATACGATAGTCAAAAAACTAAAGGAGGAAATCGTTTTTTTCTAAATTATGGAGGCGGAAGTGGGCGTGGCAAAATGTGAAAATATCTAAATTCTCTGCGCATACTATGCCAGTATACATACTAAATTTGGTGACTTTAGCTTTGTTAGTTTTTGATAAAATCAGTTTTGTTTAATTTACGGGGGCGGAAGTGGGCGTGGCAAAATGTTTAAATAGCAAATATCTGCGCGTCTATTGAGCTAGCCTACATACTAAATTTGATGTCGGTAGCTATCATAGTTTTTAAGGAAATCCCTTTTATGTAAATTCCGGGGGCGGAAGGGGGCGTGGCAAAAAGTTTAAACAATTAGTTTCTGCGCGCTAACTAAACGAGTATATAAACCAAATTTGATGTCTCTATCTATTATACTTTTTAAGAAAAACAGTTTTATGTGATTCCTGGGGGCGTAAGGGGGCGTGGCAAAAAGTTTGAACAGTTAATTTCTGCGCACTAACTAATCGGGTATACAAACTAAATTTGATGTCTCTAGCTGTCATACTTTTTAAGAAAAACAGTTTTATGTGATTCCTGGGGGCGTAAGGGGGCGTGGCCGAAATTCCAATTAATGCTGAACATGTGCATACTACACGAGTATACATACCAAATTTGGTGGCTCTAGCTCTTATAGTCTCCGAGATCTGCGTGTTCATACAGACGGACGACGGACGGACGGACGGACGGACGGACGGACGGACGGACGGACGGACGGACGGACGGACGGACGGACGGACGGACAGACGGACATGGCTAGATCGACTCGGCTGTTGATCCTGATCAAGAATATATATACTTTATAGGGTCGGAGAAGCTTCCTTCTGCCTGTTACATACATTTTGGCGACTTTAATATACCATTTCACCCTATGGGTGTATGGTATAAAAATGAAGCAAGTAAGTAGACTCGTCGACTTGGGTATACCATACACCAGGTGAAACAAATATTTCAAATTTCGAAAACCAAATGTATGTCTATTAAATTGTTTTTACATGTTTCATAGTATGTGCTATCTCGCTCACTCTACGAACACACGAGCACTCTAGCGCCGCTACTAGCCAACGGCCAATTCTGGCCTTGTGGACCGCTTAGTAAAATACGTTCATACGCATATTTTGCATGTTTCTAGTCCGATTTCAATAAAATTTGGTAGTTTTGTAGAAATAGATAAGAATAATTAGTCTGCCGAATTTGAATGCGATAGTCAAAAAACTACAGGAGGAAATCGGTTTTTTCTTAATTATGGAGGCGGAAGTGGGCGTGGCAAAATATGAAAATATATATACTCTGCGCGCATACTAAGCCAGTATACATACTAAATTTGGTGACTTTAGCTTTGTTTGTTTTTGATAAAATCAGTTTTGTTTGATTTGCGGGGGCGGAAGTGGGCGTGGCAAAATTTTTAAATAACCAGTTTCTGCGCGTCTATTAAACTAATCTGCATACCAAATTTGATGTCGGTAGCTGTCATAGTTTTTAAGAAAATCAGTTTTATGTAAATTCCGGGGGCGGAAGGGGGCGTGGCAAAAAGTTTAAACAATTAATTTCTGCGCGCTAACTAAACGGGTATACAAACTAAATTTGATGTCTCTAGCTGTTATACTTTTTAAGAAAAATAGTTTTATGTGATTCCTGGGGGCGTAAGGGGGCGTGGCCGAAATTCCAATTAACTCTACATATGTACATAATACACGAGTATACATACCAAATTTGGTGGCTCTAGCTTTTATAGTCTCCGAAATCTGCGTGTTCATACGGACGGACGGACGGACGGACAGACGGACATGGCTAGATCGACTCGGCTGTTCATCCTGATCAAGAATATATATACTTTATAGGGTCGGAGAAGCTTCCTTCTGCCTGTTACATACATTTTGGCGACTTTAATATACCATTTCACCCTATGGGTGAATTACCGTTATGTTTTTGTTTTAACTGTTTCTTTTTGTTTGTGAGAATGCTTGCTATTGTAGGTTGAAATGAGCACAATTATGTATGCATGAAGTATTATTTAGAATTCACTTATGAAGTCAAAATAGGTTTCTTTTTATGTTCAACATATTCACAAATACTCGAATATTAAACTTGAACTGAATTAAATTTTTTAATGTCAATCAAGAACTGCAACAAATATTGATTATTGTCTCATGACAGATCTTAACCAAACTTCATAAAAAAAAAAAAAATTTATTTCATTAATTTGTTAATTTTCTTATAGCCGTTGTCTTTTAATATGAAAATATATAGTCTGTTGTGTAAATAAAAATCGTCAAATAAAATTCCAGATCAAAAAAACTTTCACTCGTTGCAGAGGACGGACGTGTTTTTTTTTGCGCTTATAAAATTTTATTTTTTTTCTTGCGATTAAATACTTTTCTTTAACTTTTAATCTCATTATCGGTTTAATAATAATTTTAGCATCCGAATTTAATTTTCATTTCGCGAATTCTTGTAGTCGCTTTTGTGCTTTTGTTTAAATATACATAAATCAAAACTTACAACAATACTTGAATCAGCGGTGTTGTTGTTTTGCTTATTTTTTTTGCTTTTGTGTCTTTACCGTTGTAACTAACTCTCGCGCTCTTGCGTACAAATTGTTGTTGCATGTGTTCAATTTGACGCGCTCTCCCGCTCTTTCCTATTCTTGTTTGATTTGCGCTCTCGTCTTTTGCCTACCTTCGACTCTGTGATACGTGTTTTTGTTTTTGCGTATTCTTGCTTGTTAATTTCTTTAGTTGTGAAGGCTTACTCTGCACATTAACCCTTGAATGAGAACTGGTCAGTATATTCTTATACACAGATTTTATACCCTTACACCTTTTATTTTTTATTTTTTTTTATACATATCATTTTTAAAATAATAATTTTTCATAAAATGGTGGTCTGCTCAAAAAATAATTGCATAGTTGCCACTAATGCGGTTGACTCCCATGATTATATTCTTTGTTGGTTGTGTGATAATGCGGGTCACGTTAAGTGTGCAGGTTACACAGGCAGAATCAAGTAGTCTATTGCTAAAGGTGGTGGCTTAAAATATGGATGTGATGCTTGCCGGGAGGTCGAGAATGAGATGCGCTCATTCATGAGGCGGACTAGAGATAGTTTTGACACTTTAAGGGCAGGTTTTTATAAACTCCAAGCGGAGTTTACTGCGGTGGAGACTCAGTTCAGAAACTTATCGCTTATGAATGAGTCTCCGAAACGTAAAAGGACCAGTCCTTGGGGTGTTTCTGTATCTGTAGATCCGCCAGCGTCTCTTATCGTCCCCGACCGGTCTCATGCATCGTCCACTCCTAATGTACAGCAATTGATATCGTTTAGGAGCCCGGTTGTGAATGCTATTAGTAAGGAATTACCGGTATCACCTGGGAATGATCTCTTAAAAACGATGCCTATTGTAATGTCCGATGTGTCCGGGAAATTACTTATTCCAATGGAAATTGCCGATAGTTCTAAAAGTATCCAGGGCCCCATAAACAAGTTGACTGCTGCAGTGGGTGACTTGTCCAATGTTACTGCTGCGGCTGACGCTTCGGGACCGCGGCCTCTCGTTGGCATACCACCAAAGAAATATATATTTGTTTCTAGGCTAGACCCTGTTGTCACATCTGATGATGTAATAGCCTATATTCGGAAGAAAGTTAACGTCTCGAATATTGCGGTGGAGAAGTTCAAATTTTCTTATTCTCGGGACATTTCATCCTTTAAAATTTGTGTTTCTGCCAATATCTTCGACACTATATGTCGAGAAGATTTTTGGCCAAAACATATAATAGTTAAGGAATATACTGTAAAAAAGAAAAATCGGCAACCGATTCGCTTGCCAACAACAACAACTAATACTATTCCTGCCACATCAGCAGATGCTGATGCTCAAAAAACTAGCTTCGTCCCTTAACCTGGGTTACCACAACGATAGAGGACTCAATACTAAACTTCCTAATCTCTATGTAGATAGTCTTTCTTTTGAACATAACATTCTAGCTTTTACAGAGACGTGTCTAAAACCTGATTTTGCTGATGCATCGGCTTTTTCCACAAACTTTTCTATATTCAGACGTGACCGGATTTCTCGCATAGGCGGTGGCGTTCTGATAGCCGTTGATGCTGCTTTATCATCTGGAATGATTCAATTTTCTACGGCAGCACCCCTCTGTCAGTCGGGTGGGAGGTGGTTATCTGCTTGGGCTCGCGCGTAACAGGCTTTGTCCTGGTGTCGTAGGGGCCACTTGACCGTACTGCGCATAGTGTCGTCAACGTCCGCTATAGATTAGACCCTATATATCCTTTGGTATTATAGCGAGTAAAACACGTCTGACTTTGGTGAGCTCCGCTTCAAGACTATCCCGCTCCCATTACTTTATTTTATTCTCTTTGTTCTTTTTCTAATAAGTGAGACAGCACACTTCTTGCACTGTCCCACTGTATCACGAATGTAAGAGTAATATATAACTTAAAACTAATTTGTAACAGAAAAAAAGAGTAAGAGATACTTAAGGCTAAACATATTGCACAGGGGGAAAGAGTAAGATATACTTAATACTAATACATGTTGCTACAGTATTGTCTTAACTCTATGCCAAAAGATAGAAATTCTTATTTAATTACTCGAACTTTTTTTATACCCTTGCAGAGGGTATTATAAAATTGATCAGATGTTTGTAACGCACAGAAGGAGACGTTTCCGACCCCATAAAGTATATATATTCTTGACCAGCGTGAGAAGCTGAGTTGATATAGCCATGTCCATCCGTCTGTGCGGACGCGTTTTACTCAGCCGTTTTAAGAGCTATCGGGCTATTTTCGGGGGTTTTTATTACCTGGCAAAAATAAAGTATGAAAACCATAAGGATCGGACCACTATATCATATAGCTCTAGAAGAACTAGAAGAAACATTTTCATAAAAAATCGAGTATGCTATGAGATTTACATATGTGATAATATGAGAGTAAAATTGTTTTGTTTGTATATTGATGAATTGAGTTGCAGAAAACAAATTTTGAACATGTAAAATTATTATTACCAAGGACTGCAAGGGTATACAAACTTCGGCATAGCCGATGTTAGCTTCTTTGATTTTTTTAAATTTCAGTTGTATTTATTTATGCCGACATAAAATCCATTTTGTGTTTTTATAATATTGGTTTCTATTTAAACATTGGTCCAAATAGTGTTCAAAAATTGATTTATAAACGCCAGGACCTATGTTTTAACCCATTTGAAGGGGTGTTTTTCCTGCAGTTTGCTAAAATAATCTTATTTTATAATAAAATAAAATTTGATTACTTTAACAGTTTTCCCGATTTACCGATTCCATTTGATGGAATCTTAGGACTAGATTTCTTCAAAACTTTTAATTGCCAATTAGATTTCAGTGAACCAAACAATTTACTAATATTAAGACCAAATAGATTAGATTTTACAATAAACATCCCAAGATAAAGCTTCTGCTTTCTGACGTGACGGTCGTGTTTTTGCACAGCTCCTGAGTTTCAGCTTTGTGCTCACTTTTGTAAGGCGGCCTCTCAAAGCTCGGCTTACAATTGTTCTTGCACTCTCCGTTGTGCTGTGCACTCTAGCTGTCTCTTTGTTTTATTTGTAATTTATTGATATTTTTATCGATAATTATCTTTGTGCTGTGTATTTAAATTTTTCTATATATTCTTATAAATATATATATATATATTTTTTTTTTTTTGTTCCCTGTGTTTCTTTTGGCTTTTTAATGGCTTGTTGTCTACCTACTTGCAAGCATTCTAATCGTTTGGATGATCAGTATAGGTCAATATCTTGCTGGCTCTGCGATAATCTTATTCACTTAAAATGTGCTGGCCTCAACGGCCGCGACTACGACAAATTTTCTGGTTTGTCTGACCATCTTGTGCCAGCCAGCAGCTTGATTTTAGCCGTATGTACAGGGATCTTCGTTTAAAGTTTCTTTCTTTAAACAAACTAGCCAAACAGCTGTCTATCGAGTGTGACTCTAGCGTACATTTATTGTCGCAATTCAAGTTTATTCCTCCAGTCGCCAGCACTCTCTATTACATCGTCTCCCATTTTACTTTCGCCTACACCATCTTCTTGTCCCTCTTTATGCTCTTCTTTTTAGATTGAAGTGCCCATTACAAGCCCTGGTGTACCTCAATCTATCCCTCACGGGAACTCTGATCAATCACAGGATAGTGCCTCATCGCAAACAATTATTTATCTCTAGGCTTGCTCCAGATACTTCTGAGTCGTCTGTGGCAGCTTACATTGGTAACATATGCCCTGCTAAGGTTTTAATTCAAAATTTTAAGTTTCCTAGGCCTCGCGAATTCTCCTTTTTTTAAAATTACAGCACCAAATGAGTACTTCTCAGCTATGGTTGACCCAAATTTTTGGCCAGAGGGCCTAGTTGTACACGAGTTTGCGCCCAATAAGCGCTCTCGTCCGTTGCCTGTCCACCTTCCTAATTTATCTTCTGCTTCAAAAAACTAATAACGTCTAGTCTTTGCATTCATTATCAAAATGTAAGAGGACTTCTAACCAAGCCCTCAAAGCTGTTCTGTGATAGCCAAAACTTTTCGGCTGACATTTTAGCTTTCTCTGAAACTTGGCTTAACTCTTCTGTTTTGGATAATGAAATTCTTACTAATAACTTTATTTCTTATAGGCTTGATCGTGTAGGTCGTCGTGGCGGTGGAGTACTCATTGCTGTCAACTCGAATCTGTGTTCAAGTGTTGTGCCGATTGATCTCCCCTTAGGTGCTGAGTTTATTTGTGACGAAGTTACATGTTCTAACTTTAGCCTATATATCTCTTGTTCATATATTCTTCGAGCTTTTGATATCATGATCGACATGCACCATGCTGATGTTTTACGAACTATATTTAGTCGTTTTAAAGATCGTGATTTTCTTATAGTTTTAGGTGATTTTAACTTGCCTAATATTTCTTGGCTTGCTGATGATTATCTATCTTTCTTAATTCCTTCATCTCAACATGTTTTTCTTGATAGCCTACTTGAATGTCCACTATATCAGTTGAATTCTTTCCTTAACTCTTCTCAAAGAATCCTTGATCTTGTTTTAGTCTCTGATCCCACTGTTAGTGCTGTATCACAAACACAGCCACTAGTGAAACCTGAAGATCTTTATCACCCTACCATTGAAGTTACTATTTCTTGGAACTCCGTTACTAATTCATTTAAGAAAATCTCAAATTCTCGTCGTAGATGTTTTCGTAAAACAAATTTCAATCTTCTCAACAGCCTTATTTTCTCTTTTGATTGGTCATTTCTATTTGAGTGTTGAGATAAAGATTGTGCAGTGAAGTTTTTCTACTCTGCTCTTAATTCTCTTATTGATAAATGAGTTCCTTATGTGAATGTCTCTACCGTCTCCAGCGCGCCAATCTGGTTCACTCGTAGGCTCTCTAATCTTCGTAACATTAAATCGAGATATTTTAAAAGATTTAAAAAAACTGGTTCGCGACTTGACTATGCAAATTATTTTATAGTCAAATCTCAATTTTGTCTTTTAAATACTCAATGCTACAACAATCATATCGTAAGGTTGAATTTCATAAGAACCCCAAAAGATTTTACAACTTTGTTAATTCCAAAAGACGCTCTAATATACTACCTTCCACCTCCAGACTAAATGACCAGACGGCTAATAATGATTCCGATATTGCAGATCTGTTTGCTAACTTCTTTCAGTCGACTTATTTTACTACTGTCGTCTTCCTTCGTACCCGGGCCTGATAATTTTCTTAGTTGCAAGTTTAAAATTTGTTTGATTTCCCTATCTCGGTTATTCGTTAAATCAAGTGATACTTGTACTTTTCCTGATATTTGGAAGGAGTCTTTTATTATTATTCGAAAATAGGGCAACAAATCGAATATTTCTAGCCACCGTGGCATCAAAAAACTTTCCGGAATACCTAAACTATTTGAGAAAATTATTACGTCATTCCGTAAACACCTATCTAGATCCACTATTTCTTCTTGTTAGCATGGCTTCATGAAAGGTCGTTCGTCGCTTACCAACCTTTTAGAGTTGACTACCCATGTACACCATGGCTTTCGTAAAAAGTGTCAAACTGATGATATTGAAACCGACTTTAGTAAGGCTTTTGATCCGGTAATTCTATGCTTCTTACGAAACTTAACATCATGGGTTTTTCCCCGAAAGTATTGGCTTGGTTAAAGTCGCGACTTTTCTTTTAATTCTATTTGGTGGAAACCAGTCATTAGTTTGAAAAGAAAGAAAGTTTATCATTCAATCTTAGTTCTTGTTTGTAAAAATTATTTGTTGTAATTGGTTTGTTTTCTAAACCAAATTTATTTTGGCGCGGAGCTCTTTTAGTACGTTTTTGAACATATATATGTAGGGAGGTTTGTTTATGGTCTGTCTGCACCTGTATCTAACAAGAAATTGCATATGTTGTCTGTATTTTCATTTTTGATTTTTAGCCTTAGCTAAAGTTGAATGTGTATAAGTTAATAATTAATATACTCAAACTGTTTACTTGTGATCTCTGCACGAAGTTAAATCAGAGAGATAGAATTATACTTGTTCGTTTATTGGTCAAATCCGTACTGAAATATAAATGACAAAATATTCTTAACATAAGCTAGCCCTGACCTATAATCGCTGTGTCAGCGATTATGCTGAATGGATTATGTTTCAACGTCGCGACGGCGCATGGAATGTTGACGGCAACGTATTGTGCAGTTTGGCATAATTGGCATTAAACATTGTTGCAGCTTTGCTGATCGTGCAGAACTGCAGTCGTTGACTTTGTTTGACCGGACGTGTTAACTCCTCCCTCACTAGTTTGAAGGCCGTCCTCGGTTTTCCTCAAAGTGTCGATGACAGCTCGTATCGAGATTTGTTGTTTATTCTCTTTGCATTTTTGATGAACCTTGAAGACGACGAGACCGATGATCAGAGTGACAAGGGATGCTGCAAACATCATAGGCCATATTGCCAGTTTTTTTTTCGATGTTTCTGCTGGGCCTGGATGACGCCTGAGTATGTTTTTGGTATTTTCAAAGAGAGACCCATTCACGTAGATTTCCTCATCAAACGTCAGCAGGTGTGTGCCGTGAGTGACTCTATCAGTGTTGTTATTCATCTGTATTGTAGCTGTAGCTTCGTTGATAACGATGATACCATCGTCAATTATCATCAGCGGCTGCAGATGGCTGGGACGAGTCCTACAGTGTGCTGTACCTCCAGAATGTAGTTGTTGCGCACAAGTTGCTGATTTCAGCTGCTTGCAGAATGTAGAGGTGAGAGTAGCGGTGCAGTTTCCGATTGCTAAGATATTGTTACCACAATCTGCGACGTTGTTATTTTCTTCGAGGTCAAGTATCGTTCCATTATGTTGGACGGGGAATATGGTTATTTTCTTACATATTACGCTAGGATTTGGGTACTTGATAAGAAAGTGTACAAAACTATGATCTAAAAAGACTTTTACATAGGCTATTTCAATTAAATCTGTTATAGTTAAATTTGTAGAGTGCTCATTTAAAATTTGACTTAGGTCATTAGAGTCAAGAATTGTTGGGTTTATAATTTGAATCTTTGCGAGCGTAATAGACAATATTAATGTTTCGAGTTCAGAGATTATAATTCTATTTCTTGTGAGTAATGCTTGATAGAGGTTCCTTGTATCGATCTGTGTCTCTTTTGCAAATCTAATTATTTTATTTACGGATTCTGTTAAGTTATTAATTTTTTCTTGTACTTTTGTATTTATAACTGCCTGCTGTTCAATTGAGTCAGTTAGTTTTTGCTGGTGAAATTTCAGATTTTCGAAGTCATCAAAGTCAGGAGTTCCTGCTACTATCTTTAAAGCTGTTCCTAAAATATTTATACTCCTAGCTTGCCTATGGTGAGTGTTAACTGTTTCTAGCAGTGTCCTAATATGACCTAAATCTGATTCAACAATTTGTCTCATATGAGACTGTGGGAATTGTGAATTCATAAGTGATTTAGTTTCCTCGGCAATTTCCGAGTACATTGTGAGATTAGAAGAATGTCTTAAAATTTTAAAATTTTCCCAAATAACTATGTTTCCGTCCATGATGGGAATATAGTCCGAGTTCGAGTAATTAATAATCTCTCCAGCTGCTGTTGCTACTAGGAGTAGAAAGCGAAGAATCCAAGCCCTAGTAAAGATAGGATACAAAGCAGAATAAGTACTGGAAGGATAATTATTTTTTCTTATCTTATGTATACCTCCCTCCCCTTTATAAGAACCGTTGACCCCAAATCGGCTTCCACAATGACTTCCTCAAACAAAGGAGTTAGCTTGTTACCAAGTTTTTTATTTAATTTCATAAGTACCTTGTCGCCTATTTGAAAAGTTATATTTCTTCTGTCCGCGTTTTGTCTTTTCAGTAGCAGATCTTGCGCTTTAGATATTTTTTCTCTTATTTCTGCTTCAAATTCTGGTGGGGATGCATGAATTATGTCGATTGGTTTTTTATTAACGACTGAGTGAATTGATTTATTGTATTCTATTGTTGCCTGAAGTATAATATCGGTAGTGTCATTTAGTTGTTTTTCTAATTTCAAGCATCTGGCAATTTCTGCAAGAGTACTGTGAAATCTTTCTACCTGTCCATTTGAAGTACTATGTAATGGTGGCGAATTTACAATATCAACATTAAATCGGTTTTTTAAAAGAGACCTTATTGTTTCTGAATTCAGTGATGGTTCGTTATCCCAGTAGATAATTTTAGTATTAGGGTAGAAATTCATGAGCTGCAAGATGGGGGACTCGATATCTATTATCGTTCTGGAAGCTATGGGCTGAACAATGGCAAATTTAGAAAATTTATCAATACAGGTTAGAAAATACTTTTTATCTGTAGAAAAAATGTCAATATGGAGAATTTCCCCT
Source organism: Drosophila tropicalis (assembly GCF_018151085.1). Lineage (NCBI taxonomy): Eukaryota > Metazoa > Arthropoda > Insecta > Diptera > Drosophilidae > Drosophila > Drosophila tropicalis. The sequence goes on from NW_027173482.1 coordinate 1,705,818, forward strand.
ACTTGATTAGGTACTGGCGTTTCGCCAATGTACTGTTTTTGTGGGTGTCGGTCATATTTTCCTTTGCTACAAGTCTTACAATTTGCAACTACTTCGTTTGCTAGACGGGTCATTTTTGGGAAAAAATAGTCTTGGAGAATTTGTTTTACATTCTCTTGCGCTGCTCTATGTGCTCTGCCATGTTCTGTGACTATGATTTCTTTTTGCTCATTCCTATCATGAACATCGATGACCAATTTATTTGAATGACAAAATTTGGATGAAGGGAAAGTCTCAACTAGCTTGTTTTGTATAAATGCTAGTATCGGCAGGTCGCATTTGATTGCATTCACTACTTCTTTTTTAACCGCATCACACACTTTTTCTATTAAGTTTTCTCTATTCGAAAAATGTATGATATGTCTTGTTTTTTGTCCGAACATAATAATAATTTTTTCGGAAGCTGTAGTGCTTTCTTCAATAATTATTTGGTTCCTGAAACAATTAATCGGTTTTTCAGTAGACTCTATAGTGTATGTCAATGATAACTCACTATGTATGGTGGCTAAGTCTGATGGAGCATCTTCTTCAAGAGCGTAAAGGTTTTGTCTTGATAGAGCATCGGCGACAAAATTTTCTTTACCGGGCTTGTAGAAAATTTGAGCATTGTGTTCATCGATAAAGGATTTCCATCTCTTAATTTTTGCATTAGTGTTTTTGTCTGAGACTGCAAATGTTAGTGGCTGGTGATCGGTATAAATACTTAAATTTTTTACACCGTACAAATAGTTTCTTAGGGATTTTAGGGCCCACACTATTGCCAGTAGCTCACGTTCATTTGTAGCGAAATTTAATTCGTTGTCTCTTAAAGTCCTGGAAATCATGGTTATCGGCTTCTTGTTTTGTGACAAAACGGCGCCTAAGCCAGAGGACGAAGCATCTGTCGTCAAATCGAATGGCTTCTGATAATCAGGGTATAGGAGCATTACATCTTCGGAGCTTAAGATATTCTTTAATTTCTCGAAGGTGGCTATCTGCTCTTTATCAAGGGTAACAGGAATTTTTTTTGATTGTCCTGCACTTGTTTTACCATTATCACCCTTTAGTATATCTGTCAATGGTTTGGCTATAGATGCAAAATTTTTATAAAGCATCTGTAATAGCTCGCTAGACCAAGGAATGATCTAACTTGGAACAAATTGGAAGGCTGTTGAAATTTGCTAAGTGCTTCAACTTTGCTGGGATTAGTTGTTATACCGCCACGGGAGACCACAAATCCAAGATACTCGACCTTTTCTTTAAAAAAGTGAGATTTTTCCCGTGATACCCTCATGTTAGCGTTATACAATTTATCTAGTACCCAGGCGATGTGGTGAACATGACTTTGCATATTTTCAGAGAATATGATCACGTCATCCACGTAGACGTAGCATGACTTCCCAATCTGTTCTCTAAGTACGTCGTCAATTGCTCGTTGGAAAATTCCGGGGGCATTCTTCAAACCAAAGGGAAGTCTGCAAAATTCATACTTCCCATTTCCTACAGAAAATGCAGTTTTTCTCTATCTTTTTCTGCAAGAAGTATTTGATGAAATCCTGATTTCAGATCGAGCGTCGTGAAATATTTGGCTTTACCAAGGTTTGAGAGAATAGCTACAATGTTCGGTATAGGGTATTTGTCATCAACAGTTTTTGAATTAAGTTTCCTAAAGTCAATTACAAGGCGTTTTTTCCTATTTCCTTGTTCGTCTAGACCCTTTTTATCTACTACCCACACCGGATTATTATACGGTGAATTAGATGGTCTGATAATATTGTTTCTCAGCATGTCATTAGTTTCGTTATTGACAAACTCTGATACTCCTAATGGGTATGGGTAAAGTCTAGAGAACACTGCTTTTTATTTTTTCTTGTAACATTTTCTTAAATTCTTTTTCAATTTCTTGCGGAACTTTTATATTTTCTACTTCGGTAAAGTTAACATTTGGGCTTTTTTTATATTGAATTATTTCAGATCCATTTTTTGTTTTTAAGACGTTATTTTTCAAATCTAGATTTGCGTTAATTTTTTTTTAAAAATCAAGTCCTATTATTCCATCAAAGCTTGATAAGCTAGGAAGTGAAAAAAATGTGGTTGTTGTATTAAAAAGATGCATAAGACATTTCTCTTGGACGGCATTAAAGCCATGAAGTGACTTAACTAAAAATTGTTCTTTAACTTTAGTTACATTTTTAAGTTCCGGGCTTGGTTTTATATAGTTTTTTGAAGCGCCTGTGTCTATAAGTAATTTAATCTGTCTACCTGCTATCGTTCGCTCTACAAACGGTAACAGGGAACAATTTCTAAAAAATTGACCTCTTGAATCTGATCCTCATCTTCTAAATCTGATACCTCAGCCTCCGCTACTGCTTGGTACTCCTGCTCCGATTGACCTTCAGAATTTTCATCTTGTGAGAGATGATTAATTCTCTGTTGTTTGGGACCTGTAGTTCTAGCTGTTCCACTACTTGCTCTTTTTGGCACCTGATTTTGGTAGGAACCACCTTGGTTTGGGTATTGAGTTGTTTGCCTAAACCGAGATGAAGTGTCAACGTCCATAGGTTGTGGTGGTTCTTGTTTTATATTCGGGCTATTGTTTTGGGTTTTTTGTTTGTAAAATGGAGTTTTTACTTGGTTTGGGGTATTTTCTATAGTGGGCTGCCTTTGCTGTCTCTGTTCCTGACGCTGAGCTCTTTCTTCATTATTCCTAGCAAAACAACTAGCGAATTGGAAGCGTTCATGATTAGATTCAACTTCCTGTGCAAGTGCCAGTGCTGATGGCAAATCTTTTGGCCTTGCTGAAAATAGAATGTCACTGAGAGATTTCTTTGTGCCTGAAATGAAGACTCTCAATGCATCTGCTCTGTATTTTTCGTTTAGAGAAGCAGCCAAAGTAGAATCGTAAGTCATAATTGTTTTGTTTATGAGTAGTGTTAATTTCTTTTCAATTTCCTCATAATATTGGGTTATTGTCAGGGTTCCCTGACGTAAAACGGACAACTCTTGCTCGATTATATAGATGGGATGTTTATCGGCATATGTAAAGTCAAGTCTATTGATAATTGTTTTAAAATTTAATGGAGTGTCGTATGATGACAAAGCTTCCTACATAATTTTCAAAGATTTTATATGCAGTGTGTGCGGCTTTCCGCAACGAAACATAAGTCTCGATTTTTCCCTCAAAGTCTGGTACTGATTTAATTATGTCCAGTGTTTCGTCACATTTAATACCTACAATAATTTCTGCATCTTAAAATACTTCAACCTCGGGTACGGACACTGTTGTATTTCTAAACTCGTTTCTCATTTCCTCCATTTTTCTTTCAAATAATTGCGCTTGATTTTCTAATGCACTGTTTACTGCATACTCGAGCAGCGCTTTCAAATTTTCTTCACTCACTGCCATTTTATTTTTTGTTTGTTCCGACACTAGTTTGTTTTTTATATCTTTTATTAGTTCTTCTAGTTCTAAGTCATATACTTCTTTTTTACTCATAAGATTTTCAATTTAATTCAAAAATTTTCTGTCGCAAAGACTCTTTACAAACACTTTTTGTTTAAATTTTTGTATTTATTTACTTTAAATAAGCACTCTACTCACATTTCTTTTAAAACTATGGTTTTTATATGTTGTTGTAAATCTCATTTTTCGTCTGTTTATCCCGTCTGCAAGTCTAACGATGTCAATCCAACGATGTTGCCTCCTTGCTTGAGATTTCTTTGGTGAGCAGGTTCTGCCAGTTGGGCGCCAGTTAATAATTAATATACTCAAACTGTTTACTTGTGATCTCTGCACGAAGTTAAATCAGAGAGATAGAATTATACTTGTTCGTTTATTGGTCAAATCCGTACTGAAATATAAATGACAAAATATTCTTAACATAAGCCCTGACCTATAATCGCTGTGTCAGCGATTATGCTGAATGGATTATGTTTCAACGTCGCGACGGCGCATGGAATGTTGACGGCAACGTATTGTGCAGTTTGGCATAATTGGCAGTAAGCATTGTTGCAGCTTTGCTGATCGTGCAGAACTGCAGTCGTTGACTTTGTTTGACCGGACGTGTTAACTTATATATTCACAGTTTCTTCTGAATGTCTGTAGGGACTTATTGGTTTTCCGAATTACTTTCGTACACTACCAGAGGGGGGTTGAGCACCTAGCATCCTTTGTGGGTGTGGGTGAGAAAGTTTCGGGATTTCTCCCGCTTCGGCAATTTTGCTTTGCACTCGATAGTATCAGCTTTTCAGAAGTACTGGTCAACGGACACATCTGATACGTGTAGCATATTAATACCGCCCGATCAGCCAAGCCGATGATCAACTCCAACAGCTTGGACGCCCGATCCGAGCGAAGAGATCGCTCCACAGCAGGCGGATCAGATGAACGCCTAATGCGAACCAGTTGGTCCCGGAGACGAAGACCTAGGTATTCTACTCCCTGTAATAATGGTATGAAACTCAGGTGAGCTAGCTAAAGCCCTGCGAATCTCCAAATATGTAAACAACGACATGAAGGACCAAGCACAGCGAGTCTTTGCGTTAAATAAGTCTGCGCTCTCAGCGTTCGCAGACCTCACAAAAAAGGAGAGTACCATAAGAGTATATAACTTCGTTTATATATTAGCAGAATATAATTGGGCCCTTATTAGACGTGATTTAGATAAGACAAAAAAAAAGCGCTCGCTTTCGATGGGTTTTTTCGACTATATTTATTCTTCAAATTTGTAACTGAATTAGATCCATGCGACTCCCACGCTCTCGGATCTCACCCAACTCCAACATCAAACATTAAACGACGACAAAAAGAATACACATAGCGCTCATCTTCGCAGCCTTCAAAAAATCGGCAAGGGCGCCAATTTGCCGATCGCTTGTTCGTAGGTAGACCCTTCCGATGTTGTCATACCTACAATCGATAGGAAATACTTCTGAGATTATGAATCTAAAAAATGTTTAAAATCGTTTGAGATTCTGACATTTTTAGTAAATGATAATTTTTAAAAATTTTTACTTTGGTGGAATACAACTAACAAGGATCAATGCCGGACTACTTACACTAGGTACGTGAAATATTTACCTATCAGATGTATATAGTTCCAATATGCGGAGACCTGTGAGACCAATGCGTAAGCCATAAAACTAAGGCAACCTCGTCTGTGGCTTGTTTGTTATTAATTGATAACATTGCGTAATGCTGTTTTGCAAATCCTACCTGTTTATATATATGTACACACGCCTTTCTACAATGTTAGATTGCGAATTAGCTGCTTTGGAAAAACTGGCAAGGTTGGTAAATGTTATTTAAGTTGATAAAAAAATTGGTCCTAGTTGCTGGTTGATCCTTTAATACAAAAAGGGATATGCCGTTTGGCCTTCTACCTAGTTATTTCAAAAAATATAATAAAAAGTGCTAATTTTATCTTCATAATTATTTTATTTTTAACTTATAATTATAAATTATTTGTGCAAAAATGTTGTTAAATAATTAAAGGATTTTGAAAGTTTTGCATGTGTGTGAAAATCCAAATTATTTTGAAATAGGATTGCTGAAGGAGGTGGGCGTTTTATTCGAAAACGATAGTTCGGAGTTTCAGGTAAAAATCGAATATACACACTATAACTTAAGACGAAAATGGATCAAAAGCGGCAGAAATCGGGCAAATTTTGTGAAAAAAATGAAGTTTGGCTTAAGGAGTATCGAGATTCAAAGATTCGTAGCAGGAAGAAGTTCAACCATAGAATAAAATTAGTGTTTACCATTAGAGAGCTATGTGAAGAAGCACAGGAATGTAAAAACAAGGACTACAAAAGGTCCAGATACACTAAGACAAAATAAAGACATTTTTAGCATGCTGGCAGCCTCTTCGGACCCTCTTAATGCATCACTGAGACACGTGCGATCACGAAAGGATTTAATAAATAGCAACTATAGTCCCGAAATGTTGACTTTATTAGATATTGATGTAAATATTGAAAATTATTTTGAAAAAAATCAGCCATTAATTGCAAATTTTCAAAATTAACCTATAAATATCAAAGAAGCTGACTATGCCGAGGTTTTTCTACCCTTGCAGTCCTTGGCAATAATATTTATACATTTTGAAATTTCTTTCCCTGCAACTCAATTCACAATACACAATACACAAACAAAACAATTTTACTCTTTCTACCACAATTTTTTTCTTCTTCTTCCATCATTTCTTAAGCAAAGCAACGCACGCATACACATACAGTTCATGTACCGTCGCGTCTGTGTGTGTGTGCATGTGCTCTGTTGATTTGATGATGACGTAGTAGGCATTTATTATGACTGTAACTTGTGTTCTATTTATCCGATCAGATTCAAATTGGAATCTGAGTTTTTACATCCAATACTATCATCGTAGTAAATTTCATGGGGATACTCCAATTTTTATGAAAATGTTTCTTCTAGAGCTGTATGATATAGTGGTCCGATCCTGACAATTTTCATACTTTATCTGCTCCGGGCTATAAGTAGCTCAAATACCAAGTTTCATCCCGATAGCTCTTAAGATGGCGGCGTGAAGTTGATTTGCACAGACGGAAGGACGGACAGACTGACATGGCTATATTGACTCAGCTTCTCATGCTGATCAAGAATATATATATACCTTATGGGGTCGGAAACGTCTCCTTCTGTGCGTTACAAACATCTGACCATTTTTATAAGAACCTCTGCAAGGGTATAAAAATGTAAAAAATTCCGTTTGTGATTGAAAACTTCTACTACAACACCACGAATACATAGCACTTAACAAACATTCATTCATAATGTAAAGTGCCAAAAGGCCCCAACTGTTCGTTGTCGTTGTCGCAGTGGACCACTCGGGGTATTCCCTTCCGGCCGATGAATCCTTGGAAATCCATAAAAAATGTGCTAGTACTTAAATCACACACCGGCGAATTTCCTATTGTTTGCGTCATAAGATGTGGCGTGTATTTGAATCATAATACACAAGACCGCACTGCTCTGATGGTGATAGAATCACATCATCAAACGTGGTCGATTTGTTTTTTCATCTATGGAAGAAACACATAACAAAAATCCTTATCAATTTGGCATGTGACGAATTGCACTCGATGACTTTAAGAGTCAGCATGACAGGTGATTTTTTGACCTCCAAACTACGCTCTTTGTCCGAGAGTTGTACATGCTGGTTGGTGTGACTGTATCCAAAGTAAAGTTATTTCCGAAACCGACCAAAGGAATGCACGCTTAATTGGTACCTTTCTGATTTTACTGATTTGGTGACAGAGATTTGCGACAATGTGAGCGGCACACAACTCAAGTCTAGGCAATGTTTTTGTCGTGAGGGGCTTTTCTTTAGATTTCGACGTTAGAAATAAAGTGCTGAAACATTCCGCAATGTTGACTCGAACCTAGATACAACAACCAAATGCTCTCATTGAGGCATCAGCAAATCCATGAAATATTTTTATTCATTCCATGCTATCTCCAAATTCATTGAGCCCCAGCTCTTGCATTAAGATTTTATCCTCTAATAAGTTAAGGACTCAGAAGACCTAACGGATCATTTCATCCGAAATAAACGAGAGAATGTTCCGTTTTGTCGCTCGGAGGCTCATAAACGATTCATCGATTTTGAATTGGAATATGTCTTCTCCAGGTAACCAAAAACAACAAGTGCCTTGGTTGAATCTGATTCTGAAATTCTTACCGGCGCTGCTGTGCTAGAGAAGCGGAGATTAAAAACTGTTTGAGAACCATTTGATTAACTCAAACCCTGCTTTAAACAATGCCGGTGACACTTCAGACTTTATTATCAGAAAGTCCTCAACGCCTAATAACTTCAGCAGCCTTTGCATGTGACAATTCAATCATCTCACCCAGCTTTGTCAAACACCGGATTGCCAAAAACGGAGCTGGCGCCATACCATACGTAACAGTGTTTAACCTGAACACTTTCAAAAAATAATCTGGGGTTTTCCTCAACAAAATGAGCTGGAAATCTCGATCTGCTTCATGTAACATTACTTGACGATACATTTTCTTGACGTCAGCGGTCAACGCATACTTTTGCAAAGCAAAATGGAAGCAAAGTCGAGTACAGCTTCCCGTGAATGGTGGGACCGACCATCAAGATGTCATTCAACGATGCGATCCATGGATACCTCACTGCGGTTCATTCGCGACTTCACCACAGTGTGTAACAATTTCTTGACTTGTACATTGGATTTAGCGATCCCAAGCAAGTCGATTAGACACCTAGAGAAGTACCTGCAATCGTTAGGCCATTTCTTCGGTTATTAATTTGGTCAAGTTGGTTCGGACGTGTGTTCCTCATGCCTTTTGGTATCGGACGAATTGTTTAATGCCGAAATACACAACTCTTCTAGCTCTGACTTGAACTCATCTTCGGAGTCAAATGTCTCCACTCGAGTCTGAAATCACAGCGCAGTCTCGAAATTGGTATTCAACATTGTCAATCTACAATCCAAGTTTATTGCTTGAAACGAAATATTTCTATATTTTAATTGGTCACTAACGCGTTTTATACTTTTTACGCATTAAGCTTGTCGCTTCTTTGCATCATATTCCGAATAGACCCAGCTGGAGGAACCATTCTTGCAAGATGAATAATTTAATAGGTCGAACTCGAACCGATTTTAAATTTATTTACCTACAACGAACAAAAAAAACTTGCTGAGCAACTATGAGCCGTATATAAAGTTATAAATCCAATTCTTTTACCAATTAAAAAAATTTACTATTGAGACTCGAGAACGTATTGATCTTTATTTTAAGAAAACGTCTTAAGAACTAACTTATGTATATTCTTGATAAGCCGTTTCGCAAATATTAGACTATAAAGAAATCCTTCAAAACGTTTTTCCCACTTTGAAGACCGTAGGTAAGGAAAGAGTTTTGACGCGGTCAAAGTTAGCCCCCGACCTCTGGTTTTTTTAAGTTGAGATTTGTTTCCAAAGTTAAATTTTTTTACATCAACTATTTGTTTTGTTAAATAAATAAAAACAATAAAATACCAATATATAAAAATAAAACCAGAAGGCCGGGGCTAACTTCGACCGCGTCAAAGTTTGTATACCCTTGCAACTTTTTTGGTAACTCTTTCCTTACCTATTAGCCATCAATGTGGAAGAACGTTTTATCTAAAAAGGCTTATGTTAGCGAAAGAATCGACTAAAATCATAGGAAATAACGAAGATATTGATCATAGTCACTGTTTTACACCGATCGTTCCTATGGGAGCTATATGATATAGTCACCCGATCTTTATCAAATTCGGCACAGTCATGAACAGATATATTAAACTAACAAATGTTGAATTTGAAAGCAATCGCGTTAAAAGTAACGAAGTTATTTACAAAAGTCACTGTTTTCGACCGATCGTTCCTATGGGAGCTATATGATATAGTCGCCCGATCTTGATCAAATTTGGCACAGTCGTTTATAAGCGTAATAAACTCTCTAATATTAAGTTTCAAGATAATAGCACAGAAAATAACGAAGTTATTGAGCAAAGTCACTGTTCGTGACTTTGGGGTTTGTATGGGAGCTATATGATATAGTGGTGAATCCGAGATATACAACCACTGCAGTATATACAAGCCTACGTGCAAAATTTCAGCTCTGTAGCTCTTACGGTCTAGGAGGAGTTTGCGTTGATCCAGACGGACGGACGGACGGACATGGCTATTTGAACTCGTCTCGTCGTGCTGATCAAAAATATATATACTTTGTATGGTCGGAGATGCTTCGTTCTATGCGTTGCACACTTCTGACCTAAATTAATATACCCTTTTTGCAAGGGTATAAAAAAATTGAAATACAAAATATATTTTACGGCGAAGAAATTTTTATTGACAATCAGAAGATATATAGAGTATTTATGATCAATGATCCCAAGAATGTATATACCCTACCAATTTGGCCAATATCTATGGTATCGAAACGAAACGAAATATAGGGAAATATGTTTTTAAATGTAAGGAGTAGGCAAGGCCTTCAGGTTTGGCCTGCTTCATACTTTGCGCGTGCCTTAATGTATTTTGTGTATTAGTTGAGACATATTTGTTGCTTTAATAGTATCGATTGCCGTTGAAACAAATTCCTTAGCATTTATTTGGGCAAGTTTCCTGGTATTATTTTTACTGACTTCATCGTTATAGCAAAATAAATGTATGGCATCGAAAAGAACGTCACTTAAGAAGACAACTCTTTCTTTGAAGAGCTCAATGTCGGATTCTGTCATTTTTTAAGGCAACAGCAAAATCGTACAAGGGAACAAAGATTACTATCTGATACTAAAGGGGGTAGCTTAATTATACGGCCTCAATTTATAAATGCGAAAAGACAGAAGTGCCGACTAAACTTTGCCAAGGATCAAGTTTTCCGCCCAATTTCTTTCTGGAACGAAGTAATATATGCTGATGAAACCAAATTCAATATCTTTGGGTCGGATGGGATGCAATATGTTTGGCGCCAAGCTTTTGCGGTATTTACCGAGCTTCATAATAAGAACTTAAAGCCCACTATGAAGCATGGCGGTGGCAGTGTCATGGTTTGGGCATGCATGGAGGCTTCGGGAGTTGGAAACCTGGTTTTCATCGAAGGAACAATGGACAGACATATGTATGTATCTGTCAGTTTTTAAGAAGAATTTACCTCAAAGTGCAGAGAAATTGTGTCTAGAGTCGATTCCGACTTTATCAAGACAATGACCCAAAACACAAATCCGGCATTGTCCAGTCCGGCTTGATCTGGGATTGCCCATGTGGTCAATCCTCCTACCCAGTCCCCTGACCTTAATGTGATAGAAAACTCGTGGGCAATATTGGACATGATCATCCGGAAAAGGTCAAATTCCAATAAAGATTACCTTAAAAACGCACTACTGGAAGAATAGGGAAAAATATCTACTGAAGACACCACAAAATTGGTTTCCTCAATGAAACCAATTACACAAAAGGGAGCTCACACCAAATACTAGTTCAATTTGTGAAGAATAATTTTTAGAGTTAAGTGCAGAGCACAAGCACAAAGCAGAGAGAACAACAAGACCACTAGCACTGATGGTATGATGGTGGCTGTTCGTGGAGGGGCGGAATGATCCAATGATATTACAATTCGTTGGCGGGTGCCAATTTCTTCTTGGTATGGTGAGCGAGTGATTAATTAAGAACGCGCGAGAACTTCGTTTTAAAAATTATGCTTCATTCTACATTAACAGGTAGCCCGACACACACGGGAATGTTTCGGGTTGAAAAAGGTTCGAAATGAAAAATCTGCAGGAAAAAGAACGGGTGTTCAAAAACTCTTACTGGAATGATTATGGCGATTTACAGCAGAACCCTTCGTCACTATCCTCAGTATGACCGCATTTCGTTTTGGGAAAAACCCTACCCCTCACTCTCTGCTGTTCTCCCGGTGGCGTGAACAGTGGCGTTGAGGGGAGCAACTGTAAAAGCAATTACGAGAGAGAAAAATAAAAAAATTAAATGCATTAAACACTAATCACGAAAAAGAAAATACTGTTTAACTTGGCGAATTATGGAAAGCAGAATTAAAAATTTGAGAGGAAAATATAAATAATAATAAAAACTCAGGAACTATGCAAAAACACGACCGTCACGTCAGAGAGTTTTCTTTACCAATCCATTTCAATAGCATAAATAGAATAGAACCTTTATATAACATATGTAGATGATTATGCTAAAGAAGTATAAAGAAAAACAGAAAAACTTTTTTATGCAAGTTAATCAGTAGACTTCGAAATAGAAAAGTTTTCTTAATAAACGAAACTGGTCATAAGCTTGATTCAGCCTATTTAGGACCTTTCGAAGTTATAGAAATAGCTAAAGATAACAACATAAAAAAGAGGCACAATATAGAATAGATAAAAATCTTCAAAAATATTTAAAAAAAAGGAAATATATAACATTTTTTTATGGATTCAACTACTATAACTAATTCATTTAAAATTATATATAATTGAAAAATTAAAAAAAAAAAAAAAAAAAACAAAAGTCATCGTCTAGAACTTCGCGAAAACAGACGTCATCGGTGATACGCTCGTCGCGATCAAACTATCACTCGTTTACATCCCACTTTCTTTTTTGTTCTGTTTCTATTCGACCATCAAGTAGTGAGCTGAATCTTTTAAATTTGCGAATAAAAGAAATGAAGCAAGTAAGTCGACTCGTCGACTTGGGTATACCATACACCTGGTGAAACAAATATTTCAAATTTCGAAGACCAAATGTATGTCTATTAAATTGTTTTTACATGTCTTATACTATGTGCTATCTCGCTCACTCTACGAACACACGAGCACTCTAGCGCCGCCACTAGCCAACGGCCAATTCTGGCCTTGTGGACCGCTTAGTAAAATACGTTCATACTCATATTTTGCATGTTTCTAGTCCGATTTCAATGAAATTTGGTAGTTTGATAGAAATAGATAAGAATAATTAGTCTGCCGAATTTGATAGCGATAGTCAAAAAAATACAGGAGGAAATCGGTTTTTTCTAAATTATGGAGGCGGAAGTGGGCGTGGCAAAATGTGAAAATATATAAATTCTCCGCGCATACTATGCCAGTATCCATACTAAATTTGGTGACTTTAGCTTTGTTAGTTTTTGATAAAATCAGTTTTGTTTAATTTGCGGGGGCGGAAGTGGGCGTGGCAAAATGTTTAAATAGCCAATATCTGCGCGTCTATTAAGCTAGTCTACATACTAAATTTGATGTCGGTAGCTATCATAGTTTTTAAGGAAATCACTTTTATGTAAATTCCGGGGGCGGAAGGGGGCGTGGCAAAAAGTTTGAACAATTAGTTTCTGCGCGCTAACTAAACGAGCATATAAACCAAATTTGATGTCTCTAGCTATTATACTTTTTAAGAAAAACAGTTTTGTGTGATTCCTGGGGGCGTAAGGGGGCGTGGCAAAAAGTTTGAACAGTTTATTTCTGCGCACTAACTAATCGGGTATACAAACTAAATTTGAATTCTCTAGCTGTCATACTTTTTAGGAAAAACAGTTTTATGTGATTCCTGGGGGCGTAAGGGGGCGTGGCCGAAATTCCAATTAACTCTGAACATGTGCATACTACACGAGTATACATACCAAATTTGGTGGCTCTAGCTCTTATAGTCTCCGAGATCTGCGTGTTCATACAGACGGACGGACGGACGGACGGAAGGACGGACGGACGGACGGACAGACGGACATGGCTAGATCGACTCGGCTGTTGATCCTGATCAAGAATATAAGCAATAATATAAGAAAAGAAGCTTCCTTCTGCCTGTTACATACATTTTGGCGACTTTAATATACCATTTCACCCTATGGGTGTATGGTATAAAAACAGCAAAACCATGGCCCCAGGGCCACCCATAGGTAGGGAAAACATGTTTTCCTTACTAAGTGATAGCCCAAAGACTAAAAAGAAAAGACAATTTCAAAAAACACCAATCGAGTTTCCAGATCTGCCAGAAGTCACAGCGCAAAACCCTAAATACATCATCCTAGCAGCTAAAGACGCACTCAAACCCATATCAGAATACTCCTGCTTTGCAGTACATAGAGCAATTCAACTAATCAGCAAAGACATTATCTCCATATCTACCTTACGCGACGGAAACCTTCTCATGCTTGTCAAAAACAAAGAGGTGGCCGAAAAGTTCTTGAAAGCAAACGAACTTCCCGGTATATGCAAAATTACCTGTAAACTGCACAAATCACTAAACAGCATCAAAGGTACCATTTACGCACCCTTCCTCAACAATGTATCAGAAGAAAAAATCGTACAAGAATTAAAATCTCAGCACGTGACCTCGGTATACAAATTCAATCGAATGATTGACGGCACATCAAAACCCCCAGGTGTTGTCTTGTTAACCTTCGACTTGTACACAATCCCTAACAAACTTGCAATTTCTTGGAACACTGTAAAAGTTCTTCTAGCGATCCAAATACCAGCGAATCAGACGACTCTATGGAAGATCTTGACTCTTAGTTAAGTCTCTCCCTTTTGTCTCTTTTTTCGCATACATATAACTTCTTTTCCCTTTCCTATTTGACCCTATGACCCTTAAAATACTACAATGGAAAAAAAAAAAAAAAAAAAAATTATTCGTTATCCACTATTTTTTCCATTATCCCCGACGGAACTACCTTTCAGCATTGCTTCATCGGGGGGAAACTTCACCTACGTCGGGGTTCGAACTCGAGCACAACAGAATTGTAGTTTTAGTATGTCTCCATTGAACCACCGACTAGAGTAAATACTACAATGGAATATAAATGGATATGTAAATAATTATCAACAACTCATTTTACTTATCAAAGACACGGACCCAGATATTATATGTATTCAAGAGTCTCACATTCCACACCAAAAAAACAATGTTATATTTCCTAACACATACAATGGCTATTTTAAAAATCTTCACTCTATAACAACAAACAAACAAGGAGTTGGCTTCAAACGTCACATTCCACATAAACACTGGCATCTAACGTTTTAGGAGATGCACTTCAACTAAATTTAAACACAAAAATTACGATAATTAACACCTACATACTACCAAACCAAGACTTTACAGTAAATGACCTTCTTCTCCCAATATCCAATTTTAATACTCCTATATTGCTATGCGGGGATTTTAATGCACTATGGGGATCCTCAACAACCAACTCCCGAGGAAAAAGAATCGAAAAGCTCATCGAAAGAGCTGATCTTGTTCTGCTTAACGACGGCTCAGCTACGCACTTCTCAACACATAACTCCTTCACTTCGTTGATCTTACATCAGTCTCATCGTCAATCGTCAACCGATGCCACTGGACAATTATTTACATGGAAGCGATCACTTCCCGATAACCACTACCATTATCACACAATTTAAAACCGAGAAAGTCACACATACTCCTAAATATAAAACAGACATTGCTAACTGGACGAAATTTTAAAAAGAGCTATCAACTAATATAAAAAACTTTAGATATTGCAACATTCACCAAGGTGTTTCCAAATTAACCAAAGCGATTCACGCAGCAGCAAATATAGCCATACCACAAACCAAAGGAATACCACAGAAAAAGAACGTAGCTTGGTGGAGTACGACACTAAACAAACTCCGCGAGAATAAACAATCCCAATTGATAATAATTATTTAGACGCAACATGAGTCTACACAACCTTGTTGCCTACAAAAAAACAAAAGCTCTATTTAAAAGAGAACAAGCAAAAAGAGCATCACTCTCTGATTTTACATCTCGTTAGACGCCAGCAGCGTCCCCAAAAAGAATTTGCACCGAAACGCCACTCAAATGTTTAAAAGTCAATCTAACTCTACTAACAGCCTCAAAGGACATCGCTGAGGCATTAGGAGAAAAGGTCCAACTACTCAAAAGATCAAAACTTTTCGTCGGAGTATATTTCCAATAAAACCGCACTTCTTGCCAACTATCACCCAGACAATGTTGCACCACCAGCAAAACATCTTGAATCCAATATAACTTTTCTCGAATTTGAAGCAGCACTAACACAGACAAAAGGCAAAACACCATGTTTACAAAACATAAGGTAGTTGGACTCTACAATCAAATTTTAATTCAAGGAAAATACCCACATGTGTGGACCACAGCGGTGGTTATTCCCATCCCCAAACCACATAAGCCCAACCACGACATAAACAGCTTTAGACCAATATCTCTTCTACCATGTATGAGCAAATTATTCGAAAAAATTTTAGCCCGCCGACTGATGTGGTTCATAACCAGTAGCAATCTTATTTCACACAACCAATCGGCTTTTAAGCGGAAACACGGGACCATGGACGCCTTGTTGCAAATACATCATTTCGTGTCAGATGCTATTTCCTCGCGTAATCACGTCACGATTCTAGCGACTGATTTCGAAAAAGCATTTGACCGCGTAGGGGTACACACAATTCTACACCAACTAATGCTCTGGAGGGTTGGACCTAGGATCTTTAGTGTAGTAAATGCCTTTATGGCCCACAGGTCATTCCGAGTGCGAGTAAACAACACTCTATCAAAACCACATCGGCTATTTAAGGGCATCCCACAAGGTTCCCCACTTTCAGTAATTCTGTTCATAATAGCATTTGATAAACTAAACTCGATTGTACTACATCATAAAAATCTACATGTATTTATGTATGCTGACGATGCAATAATCTACACGAAACTAAAAGACGCAAACACTGTAACAAACACATTTCTAAAAGTCCTACAAGATATCAAGAACTGGGGGAACTTTTCAGGTGCCTTGCTGTCAATAGAAAAATGCAAAGTACTTCATATTTGTCGTAAACATTACTGCCCAGCTCACAACTTATCGTTTAATAATATAAATATAGAAACTGTAGAAAAATTAAGAATACTTGGAATAATATTTGATAGAAAATTTAAGTTTAGGCAACACTGTACAGCTTTAAGAAATAATTTAGAAGCTAGACTAAACAAATTTAAATTTCTTTTTTCAAAATTCTCCTACATACACTTAAACGTCCTAATTAATATTACCAGAGCAATAATTCTCTCCAAGTTGGATTACGGTCTTCCAATCTATGGATGGAGTGCGAACTAGAACTTAAGACAAGTGCAAGTTCCTTACCATTGCGCTGTCCGACGAAGTATTAATGCATTTTCTACATCGCCGATCAAATGTATCCTAGCGGAGGCAGGACTTCCATCGATAAAAGACAGATTGTACGAAACCACCGCAAAACTTATTCCAAAACTATGCACAACATCAAACGTACTGCTAAACAAAAATTGGGTAAACGCAAGCAAGGCCAAAAGAAAATACAAAGTCCTATCCACCATACGTCGGTGCGCCATTATACTAAAAGAAATAAAAATGAAACTACCAATTTACTCAAACAGAAAAGCCCATGCTCCGCCATGGTTACTTCAGAATACGTCTATTAATCTAGCGCTGCAAACGCACAAAAAAGAAATTACACAAAGCGTTATATACAGAAAACTTTTCCTGGAAGAAAGCGAGAAACTAAGCGACTGGACCTGGTTGTTTACGGATGCCACCAAATCCGTAGCCGGGACTGCTTTTGCCGTAGTCATATTCGCCCTAAACAATAAAGGGAAATTCGTAATTTTCTCCGCCAGCCTATCCGCGATTTCTGCAGTAAAAAATCTAAACTGCCATAACCACTTTATAAAAGAAATTAGGAGTATTTGCACCAAGAAAAAGATTATCCTTTTTATCCTTTTTTGGGTCCCCAGCCATCAAGGAATAATATGAAACGAAAACGCTGAGCAGATGCTGAGCAGCAGCAGATGCAGCAACTCGATCCCCACACTTTTTATGCACACCCCCCGCTGAAAAAGACTACAAGCAGTACATATCGCAACTTATAAAAAATAAAAAAGATGCAGACTGAACAACCTTTGACCACCAATATACACACTTCAACGCGACTGGATTAGCAGCTATATATCCAGCAAACACGCCCAAACATAGATGGTCGTCCTTCATACGCCTCCGAATCGGACACACCGCAATGACTCACGAACATCTGCTTTTCAACGAACCTCCCAAACGATGCACTTTCGGTGACAGACTCACCACCAGACACATCTTAGACCAATGCCAAGATTTGGCAAGAATCAGAAGAATGATATTTAGTCAACAACAACCAACAAACTTCCTAAAAACAGTCAACGAAAGCAACATTAATATCATTTACAAATTCGTAAAACAAGCTAGAATTAAAAAACAAATTTAAAATAGGCTAGCAAACGGAAACTAAAAAAAAAAAAAAAAAAAAAAATAGTCGTCGAAGGCCATAGCAGCTAATACGCTCTAAACTATATTAGACATAATATTTCATATTGTTATCTAATTATAATAAAAAAAAAAAAAAAAAAAGATAAAAAAATTTTTGTCTGGCAAGACACAAAGAACATTTTTCTAACATATGTACATTACCTTTAATCAATCATGAATTATCATTATCATTAATCAATAAATAACTCCACAATGTTACGTTATTTTCTAAGTAGGGTAGGTGTAGTATATTCATATCTAAAATCAATTAATAAAAAGAGCTCAACTTCTAACACTTTGTTGCAATTATAAACAATTAAATATGCACGCAATAAAATGTAAGTGTGCTCTGGAATATGATATGGCTGGGGTGTTATTTTCGTTTAGCGTTTATAGATAAGACGGGGAATTCTACGTAGTGTTGGATAACGGGGACCGGAAGGCAGGGAATTTTTTCCCCCCAAACGGGGAATTTACAATTTTTTACAATTGTAGTCCCCTGTCCACTTTATCGTCCTCGTTTTTATATATATATAGGTATACCTACACATACAGAGCTAATTTATGTTCTAAATCGTACATACCTATTTATTAATCCATATAACATTATCATAATTATTTTTTATCGCATCCCACGACCCGATTATAGCTAGCCGCCGAGCCTCTTCGAGTTATCGACGCGCATAGGACCAGGTAAGGTCATAACAAATATGTATATACATTAATGTATGCACATAATCATATTCACATAAATATACAGCTAAGCATGTTCATATCTGTATATGCATTTATGTATACACATACAAATATTCACCTAAGCAACAATGCACATGCGTAACATGGTCTAGAGCCAAGCCAGCATGTGAACGCTGACCAAGAACTTTGGTGCAAGCACTCTAAAAAATATGTATGTAAGTTAACACATCTGGCGTGACATGAGTCATCGGCCTAAATTCTGCATGGGCAGCAAACCTGCAACTATATTTCTGCTTCCCATGCAATCGCTTCTCCGCTGACAACGCTACACGCGCTAATATTAACTGGCGCCCAAATAGTTGTAAAAAACAAAGTACTCAAACACTCTGAGCAAGAAATCAACATCGTCATTACGGCATTTAAGTTTGCAAGGAAAAAGGGAAAAAAAAATCAACAAGTGATTTTTTATAACTAATACAAAAAATCAGCAACAAAAAATCAACAAGTAATAAAAATAACTAACAAACAAAAACACAAAAAAATCAACAACAAAAAACCAACGAGTTATAAAAAATAACTAAAACGAAAGCAGCAACAAAAATATGCAACAAAAAATCAACATGTTATATAAAATAACTAAAACAAAAATACAAAAAATACAAATTCAAAGAAGTGAAAATTATTGAGAGTGCCTTGTATCTTTGTAACACGAAACAAAAAAAGAAGATTAAAAATATCTTATGAGCGAAAGTGACAGTCAAGAATACGATAGGGAGTTAGAAGAGTTAGTAAAAGATTTAAAAGAAAAATTAGTACCAACAAAAGTAACAAACAAAATGCCTTTATTTATTTATTTATAATAAAGTTAATAATTAAAATTATAACTAGCTTATTAACTAAAGCGCTGGCGGCTAAGGCCTTCGGCTTGGTATTTACATACATTTATATCTACAAAATTGCATATTTACCTACACATTTACGTATTTACATATTTAGATATTTACATATTAACATACTTATAATTACAATAAATGGTATATTTGTGAAAGGTTAAGGAATTGTATTATTAGGGATGTATTTTCTGGCGTGGGATTTGAAAGGATGGAAAGGGGGCAGGTATATTTGAAAATTTGGTTTCTAAGGTGCTGGGTTGCTGGGCATTCTTTAAGGATGTGGGTAATGGTGAGGTTACTTGTACATGAACAGTTTGGGCACGGGGTGATGTTGTTGGGGTCGATATATACTTGTTGGGTGAGCCGTGTGTGTCCTAGTCTAAGCCTTACTATTTTTATTTGGTCTCTTCGTGTTATTATGTTCTGGCTAAATGATTTTAGATAGTGTCTTGAGTTTGTTAGGCTAGTGTTGACTTGTTGGTACCATCTATTGCAGTGTTCAATGTTATTCCTAAGTTGTTGAATATTTTTGTTTCTAAAAAATTTGTCGATGTCTTTAGTGTTGAAGTTGGGGGTGCAATGTAACGGACTATAGATTGTGGACTTAGCTACTGAATCGGCAAGTTCGTTCCCTTCAATGCCACAATGGCTGGGGATCCAAAGTAGTTTTATTTTGGGTGCAGATTTGGTAAGCAGATTCCTAATTAATGTTGGGTAAAAGTTGTTGTTGTCAATGTTCCCGATAGATTTTATAGATGATAGAGAATCCGAACAAATTACAAAGTTACCTTTTCTACTTTGAATTAGTTTAATTGCGTCAAGAATGGCTATGGTTTCGGCTGATAGTATTGATGTGAAGTGCGGTAGTAAACCTCTTTGTAAGGTTTCCTTTTCGGTGGTGATGGCAAAGGTAGCAGTGTTGTGTTGTAACGAGCCGTCTGTATATATAAATGTGTGATTCTTGTATTTAGCCTTGAGATCAAGGAAGTGCCGCCTATAAATACTAGTCGGTGTGTTGGGTTTGCTGTATTTTTGTAGTGTAGTGTTTATAACAGTAGGGAAAGTCCATGGGGGGGTTATTGCTCTGTTTGGGAGCGGGAGGTAGGGGATATGGTTTTCTTTGCATAATAGTATAATTTTTTCTAGTGTCGATGATATTTTATATTTTTTACTTTTGTTACTTTGCTTAATATGTTTGTAGAGTGGTGAATTTGAACTGTTAAGTAGTGTTTTGTATGTTTTGGCTGTAATGAGGTCTCTCTGTTGTTCTATTGTGGGTATATTCGATTCGAAAAGTAAGTTTGATATAGGTGTTGATCGTAGGGCGCCAAGTGATGTGCGTATTGCTGCGTTAAACAAAGACTTAAGCTTGTTGAGCGTTGATTTTGGTGCGTGCCCGTAGATAAATATTGCATAGTCTATTTTAGAAATCAATATAGATTTTGTTATGTTGATCAGTGTGTGTGTGTTGCAGTTGAATTTGGGACTTGCTAGGCATTTGATAACATTCAGTTTTTTGTTGAACGCTGGTTGCACCAGCACCAACAAAAGTAACAAACAAAATGCCGTTAAATGAGGAAAATATGAAAGCAATATTAGAGTTTGCAGTCAATAGTGCTGTTGCCAGTGCACTGCAAGGTCAGGCGCAGGTATTCGAAAAACAAATTCAGGATATTAGAAATGAATTCAAGAACCTAACAACGTCCGTACCAGAAGTAGAAGTCTTCAAAGATGCCGAGATAGTTCCGGGCATCGAGTGTAATGAGGCTTAATGTAATCGCAATTAGCCGCCCGCCAACCCCGGGTAGACTTCCCTCGACCAAAGGACCAAAGACACCGACGACGGTCGGTAGAATGTGTCATCCGCCAGGACGATGCTCTCGAACTTTTTGAAGATTTGCGGGTCCACCGGAGAGCTTGGAGTGCGGCAGCCATCGACCACCTTCAGGATCGCCTCCAATCGCCATCCTTCACTGATCGGGGACCGGATAACTGCTGCCACCGCTTTCTCCGCCCCAATATTGACGGCTGTCAATTTAAAGGCCGTGGCCAGCGACGTCGGCATCGACGATACCGCCGAACAAGGGTCCACGAGGGCCTTCACGTCGAAGGTTTTCCCTACGACTTGGAACGCTTGGAACACTTTGGAATTGTAATATAATCCCAAAGATACGAATTGGAACGCTTGGAACAAGAATTCACCAAAAATATGAAAAAATTAATTTTCCAGACGCATAGAAATAAATTTTGCTCTCTGACCCGAAACGGAATTGGAACAGAAATTCTAATATTCGGAAATAAAAAAGGGGCGCGGAACACAGTTTTTTAATAATCATATATTATTCGCCCTTTCCCTCAAAGTGACCCTTCAGCATATATACCACACAAAGTGCCTGCTAACGTAGGGTATACAGCACAGCTACTTTTGGTCGTTTGCTTTGTGCCGGTCTTTGACACAGGAGCTTGCAGCTGTGCTTATATACTGCAGTTAAGCTGAACTTATGTATGCACGTACGTATATAGGCTGTAAGGAGTAGCGGGATTTTGTTTGCGGTGATGGAAAAATAAATATATTTGTGTGCGAAAAATTAAGAATTTTTGTGGAATATGTACTTATATGGATATGAATATGAATATGTTAAATTTTATGTATGGAAAATATATATAAATGTATGTATATGTGTGGATATGTAATATTTGTTATTATTTTTATACCCTTGCAGAGGGTATTATAAAAATGGTCAGGTGTTTGTAACGCACAGAAGGAGACGTTTCCGACCCCATAAGGTATATATATTCTTGATCAGCATGAGAAGCTGAGTCGATATAGCCATGTCCGTCTGTCCGTCCGTCTGTGCAAATCAACTTCACGCCGCCATCTTAAGAGCTATCGAGATGAAACTTGGTATTTGAGCTACTTATAGCCCGGAGCAGATAAAGTATGAAAATTGTCAGGATCGAACCACTATATCATATAGCTCTAGGAAAAATTTTTGATGAAAATTGGAGAATATCCATGAAATTTACTACGATGATAGTATTGGATATAAAGACTCAGATTCCAAAATTTGAATCTGATCTGATAAATAGAACACAAGTTACAGTCAATATAAATCGGTTCAACCGCTGCCGGCAGCGCTGCTTGCTGCCTACTACGTCATCATCAAAACAAAAGAGTACAAGCATACACACACATAGACGCAACGCTACATGAACTGTATGTGTATGCGTGCCGTGCGTTGCGTAGGAAAAGATGGAAAAGGAAGAAAAAATTGTAGTAAAAAGAGTAATAATGTTTTGTTTGTGTATTGATGAATTGAGTTGCAGGGAAAGAAATTTCAAAAAGTATAAATATTATTGCCAAGGGCTGCAAGGGTATAAAAACTTCGGCGTAGCCAAGGTTGGCTTCTTTGATATGTTTTTTAAATATGAAAATATGGAATGGAATTATGCAGAGGTGTGAATGGATCGGATTTTTATATACAAATTAATCATTTCTTTATTTCCTTTGATGTATCTAGCTGATATGCCTTAACTTTATAGGGTGTCGCGGGACACAAGAAATGTCTAAGTGTGGCCTTTATATGTGAGAGGGTGGTTCACTTTCTTTTTTTTTTTTTTTTTTTGTTTAAAAAATCTTTATTAATTTGTATTGAAAATTTTTTTTTCTTCGTTGGATCCACCTTTCACTCGCGCACACACTTTTCCCAGGAGTGGACTGTATTTGCTTGTTTTTTTTTTGGGATTTAATTTAGCACTGGATAAATTTTTGTAATTTATGTTAATGCACATTCACACACTCTGCTTGCATATATATACATATATATGTATGTAGATCACTTTGAATTTCGTAGATTTCTTTCAAAAAAATATATATTAGAAATAGACAAATGAATATGGCGCCTTATATACTTGGCCTATATATGCCAAAGTGCGAGAAAAAAATCTTGAAGTGGGCGAACAAATATGGCGCCTTATGTACTGGACACATATATATGGATGAAAAAATTGGTGACCAAAATTTTCTCCCCTTTGACGAGGAAGAAAATTGCGCGAAAGTAATTTTACTTTGATTAGGAAAAATCAAGGGAAACAATTATATGTATGTGAGTATGGGTACGGATGCTGGAGGCATGTACATGTACCCATATACATATAATTTGGAAAAAATTACTTAGCTTGAAATATGTATGAAATTCCACCGATGCAAAAGGTTTGAGAGGATCTTGGTATCCGGCTCGAAGGACCAATGTTCGTAGGGGGGCAGAACTTCCTTCTGGCTGGGGCAGCTAAATCAATTTTCTCCTTTTAATTTCTTGGAAAAAAATGTAGACACGCAGAAATTTCCTTTCACTTGTATATTCAGTCACAGGTATAATACAATTAATTCTAGCTTAAACTAAGAGAGGGGAATCAAGCCCCGCTTGGAGCGAAGTGTGGGTAGTTCTTTTCGTGGGGAGAGCGATGAGCATCATCGGAAGAGCGGCGCGAGGTAAAAGGTCCCGGCTCCCTTAACCCTTGTGTTGCCAGTTGGGCATAAACACTGAGATATAAAATTAAAGGCTCGGCCGATATGGTACTGTCTTCCTCTGACACACCTTTGAACTTTAAAGCTATTATAAACAGACTTGACTTTGCTTACTCTAACCAAAGACCGATTTATATAATATAACAAGAGTTGTCTGTACTAAGACAAGGAAATTTATCAACCATTCAATACTATGACGAAATCGGAAAAAAATTGACAATCCTAATAAACAAAACAATCATGACCTATGATTCCACTATAGCTACTTCCCTTAATGAAAAATATCGAGCCGACGCATTAAGAGTATTTATTTCTGGACCAAAAAAAAATCCCTTAGCGATATTTTGTTTTCGGCAAGACCTAAAGATTTGCCATCAGCTCTGGCTCTAGCACAGGAAGTTGAGTCAAACCATGAGCGCTTCCAATTCGCAAATAGCTTTGCAAAAAAATCTGAGGAAAGAACTCAACGATACGTGCAGAGAAACGCTATGGAGAACAATTCTCCGAATTCCATAAAAACTCCATTTTTCAAACAGAAACCTCAATTTGGTAATAGCCCAAATATAAAGCAGGAGCCACCACAGCCTATGGATATTGATACTTCTTCGCGGTTTAAACAACCGACTCAATATCCAAACCAAAACAATGTTCTATACCAAAACCAGATTTCAAAAAGACCAAATAGTGGAACGGCCAGATACACCGGTTCCAAAAAACAAAGAATTTATCACATATCAGTAGAAGAAGCTCCCACATGCCAGTTAGACGAAGAATATCGAACACTGGCAGAGTCTGAGGTATCAGATACCGATGACCAAGACCAGCTCCAGTAAATAAATTTTTTAGGAATAGCTCCCTGCTACAATTCGTAGAACGATCGATAGCAGAAGAGACAGTAAAACTACTAATCGATACAGGCGCAGCGAAAAATTACATAAAACCGATGCCAGAATTAAAAGGAATAATTAGTGTTAAAAAAAAATTTTTGTTAAGATACTTTATGGCTTTGACCCAGTTCAGGAAAAATGCCTTATGCATCTTTTTGGCACCCACAATCTAACAAGCTTTGACGGAATAATAGGGCTTGACCTATTAAACGAAGTTTGTGCCACTTTAGGATCCGAAAAAATTCAATTCCAAAAAAGTTTAAATGTCAATTTTACAGAGGTAGAAGCTATTATTTGGAAAGATTATGAAATCCTCAGACACTCAATTAATCTTTCAATGTACTCGGAATTGACCGATGAGACAACGGCATTAATGGTTCACTTCCCTTTATCTCATATGAGATTACTTCTTGAGTCCGACGTACATCATATGTATAAGAAATCTATTGGAATCAGTTAACATTCATCATAAACAAACTAGGAGCATTAATATACTAGGAACAACTCTAAAGATAATAGCAGAAACACCAGACTTTACCGAACTTTGCTCAATAGAAACAGAATTATGATTTCGGAACTTGAGACTCTAATGTTGTCAATTACAATTGCAAAGATACAAATAGTGAATCCAGTAGTTTTTGATTCAGATTTTTTAAAGAAAATTGTAAATGAGCACCTTGCAGGGCTAAGTATAACTGATTTAATTGAAATATCTTATGTTAACGTAATATTAGATAATAATTTTTTACATTTTATTATTAAATACCCCAATCCTAGTTTAGTTTGTAAAAAAAAACCCATATTTCCAGTTCAACACAACGGATCAATATTACACTTCAAAGAAAGTAATAACGTGGCAGATTGCGGTAATAAAATAATACCAATCATAAATGTAGAATTGGAATATTCTAGTTATTTATTTCAATATTATTTAAGGATGTGATTTCCTTATTTAAACTTATTTTATTAACAATGTTTCTTTGTGTTAAGAATACATATATTTGTTTATTATTATAATGGCCTTAGCGATAAATTTATGTGCGATGTGATCGAGGCGAGAGTGCGATTGCGAGTGAGTCGACCAGATAGGTACGGCCGCTGCGTGTCGTTCTGTCTCGCTCACTTGGTACTACACGATTGCCATGATTAGGCCCGCCTGACACTTCATTTACTACAATCGGCTATCCTGACAAGTCATTCGACCCGAATGATCCTAGCCAAGGCTTCATGAACTCAGCCACTGTTGATGTCTTACAAGGTCTTCACCATCGCCAACCTTCTCAACGTCGTGCCTATTCACCTTCGTGACTTTATATGGTCCTAAGTATTTACCTCTCAACTTTAGACCTGTCCCATACTGTGTACGTTTAATCGCCACTAACTCGTTTAAATTATATTTTCTTTCCCATTTCCTGTTTTTGTCAAACGTCCTTTTCATTTCCTGCTGTATTTCATCGATATTCTTTCGAGCCTCCGCTCTAATCTCATCACGACCACAGTCTAATTCTTCTATTAACGAATCGGTTATCAGCTTTCTTATTGCGGGATCATCAGGACTACGCATCTCTATTCCTGTCAAAATCTTAAAAGGTGTAACTCTTGTACTTCTTGGAGCAGTATTATTAATAAATTGTTGCCAACGACCTACATACTTGTACCAGTTTCCCTCATTCTCTTGACTTAACTTTGAAATCATTGGAACTATTATCTTATGCATCCTTTCTACTTGGCCGTTGCCACGGAGTACACCTGTTGCTATCAGTAAATGCTGTATATCCTGTCTGTTACAATATTCCTTAAACGCATTGGACGTGAATGCTGCTCCCCTGTCAGAAATTATTATCACCGGGTTACCAAAAATTATGGCCTGCTTTTCAAGACAACTAAGTACTTCCTCGACTCCTGTTCCACGAGTCGGATACAACCATACAAACTTAGAGAACCCATCAACAATAACAAGTATATGATTGTAGCGCTTTGTGGTGACCTCCATCGGGCCAATGTGATCAATGTGATATGTCATCAATGGCTGATCTCCTTTGCTTATTGGCATCAAAAATCCTTCCTTTTTACCGGTTTTGGCATTAACAATAAGACATTCCACGCAACACTCAACAACACGGACTACCTTCTCTTTTAATTTTGGAATATAATACGATTTTTCTACGATATCCTGAGTCTTTCTAGCTCCAATATGTCCTTGTTTGTGTGCAATCTGTATTATTTCCTTTTCCATCTGCGAGGGAACGACAATAAGTTCTCGATTGGGGTCCTTTATCAATATTTCATTTTCGATGTAAAAATCTTCTCCCTTCTCCTGAACTAAGCTTTTAATCAGTTTAGTCCAATCATCTGCCAACTGTGCTTCCCTTAATTTATGGGTTATACTGTCAGTTAGCAGAAAACAAGATAAACGGCTCAAGGCATCCACATACCGCATCTTTGAACCTGAACGATGTTCAATCTGATAATCGAAATCTTATAGGTACATTGCCCAACGTGCTACACGCAACGGAACCTCTTTCTTTTTCATTGTCATCGTGAACGCATTACAATCTGTGACAATCTTAAATCTCAATCCTAACACATATATTCGCCACTTTATTAATGCTCCAATAACTGCTAAAACCTCAAGTTCATATGAATCATACTTCTCTTCGCAAGGTTTAGTTTTCCGACTCATATATTGTACCGGATGAAATAAACCATCTTCTGAATTTTTCTGTAAAAGCGCAGCTCCGAAACAGTGTTTCGAGGCATCAGTGTGAATCTCAGTCTCTAGCTTAGGATTGTATAACTTTGAAACAGGACCTTTGATCAATGCTAATTTCAATTGCTCAAACGCTACCATTTGCAATTCTTTAAACTCAAACTTGTTGTCCTTTCGCAAAATGTCAGTCAAGGGCTTAGCTGTTAATGCGTATCCTTCGATAAATTTACGGAAATACGATGTTAACCCTAAAAATCGTTGAACTGACTTCTTATCATGTGGGATCGGGAATCTTGAAACGGCATCAGTCTTCTCCTTACTTGGCTAAATACATCCATTTTCAGCTATATAGCCCAAAAAATTTACTTTACTCTGCAGTATCTGACATTTCTCCCAGTTTATTCTCAACCCATTTTCCGCAGCTATCTTCAACACCCTTTTAAGTTTAATTAGACCATCATTCACGCTAACACTTGGTATAATTATATCGTCCATATACACCACTGCATCTCCATTCTTCAGGGATTCTCTCATTACTGCCATTATAAATCTGGTAAAAACTACTGGAGAGTTGGAAATTCCGAATGGTACGTACAGGAATTCATACTGACCATTCTGAGTTACGAATGCTGTGTACTTCTGAGATTTTTCCTCAACAGGAACATGGAAAAACCCGTTTGTTAGATCTAAAGTAGTGTAAACCAACGCACTTTGAAGTACCTAATACGGTGTCCACCTGTGGCATAGGAAAATTATCTCGGACCACTTTCTCACTTAGCTTTCTGTAATCGCAGCACAGACGCTTTTTCCCATTCTTCTTTGTTACAAGTACAACAGGCGAAGCATATTCGGAAAAACTTGGCCTTATTATCTTCTCCTCCAACCATTCTTGTATTGTACTATCAACGATTTTCTGATCA
Organism: Drosophila tropicalis; assembly: GCF_018151085.1. NCBI lineage: Eukaryota > Metazoa > Arthropoda > Insecta > Diptera > Drosophilidae > Drosophila > Drosophila tropicalis. Next base: position 1,734,297 of record NW_027173482.1, read on the forward strand.
GACTCTGCTAGACGCCTTGGATGCTGATGAACTGGCAACTCATCTGTTGGTACAATCTTCATTTCTATAGGAGTGTTTGTATTTCTAATAGGTTTGTAACTTTTAATCAACTTCTTGACTTCACTACCGATTTCTGCACTGATATGTGACAAGTCACTCTTGATTTCCACTTTATTCTGTTCTGCATTGTGCATACACATACTTTCAAATTCCTTAAACAACTCAGCACAAGATTTATTCGCGTTACACAGTGATTCTTTTCTGTTGATGCTCACAAACTTTGTACCTTTCTTGGTAACAACCAAATCGACGTGTTCTAATATGGTTCTACCCAAAATTGCCTCATATGCCATGTCTTCATCAGGAACGATATGAAACTCGACTTCCATCTCAATGCCATCTATCTTGACAATTATGCTAAAACTACCAAAGGTCATCACATTGCCTGTAAGGGTCTTCGAATATCCAGTTAGTGACTTAATTCCGAGTTTAACAAACACGCTATGAGACTCAAATTTGCTCCTGTATCAATTAGACCGTTGAACTTAACCGATTTATAAGTTACTTCTTTCAACTTCAAACCCGAATCAGAAAATTTAGCTGATGCTTTTATTAATTTATCCTCTACAACATTGGTGCTTTCAACTTTGGTGGTATCTTTATCTTTACATTCAAACGAACGATGGCCTGTTTTGCCACATTTAAAACAAGTAAACGTTTTCTTGTTACAGTCTCTCATCATGTGTGAAGGATCACCACACTTAAAACATTTGCGATCACCTTTTGTTATCGAATTTTTCTCTCTATTATCTCTACCTTGCTTGTGAAAAGATGACTCGAATGTTGTTTTCTTTGACGACTTTTTAGGATCATAGGATTTTAAGTAGGTCTCTATTTGAACTTTTAACGCATCCACTGTTCTCGCCTGATACAATAATGCTTTATTTGCTCTCATGTCTGGTATACCTTCTACGAAATACTCGATTAAACTTTCGTCATCCAAATCAATCGACTTTGCGATTTCCATTAACGAATACAAAAACTCATACAAGTTCTCACCTCTCTTTAACTGTCGATTGCCCAGTCTTCTATGAACTTCTGCTGATGAAATTCGTTTTTCAAAGCTACTTTCAGGGACCCCCAACTACAAATATCTCTCTTACTACGTATAAACAATAATGCAGCTCCCTTTAACAATTGTTTTGCATACACAAAAAGCTGTAACTGACTCCACTGTACAGTTAAAGCGCATTCTTCTAGCTCCCTGATCCATTGTACAACATCAATCGAACCTAAACCGCAAAATTCGGAAACGCTTCCCTCCACATCTTTAAGTGTGAACCATGACCTTTGCCCATCTGTGTTCGGGACTTCTCGAATTGTTCTAGCCGAGGCGAAATCTGCCTCCTGCCCGTCATTCTCAGTTTCTATTAGATCTTGGTGAGCGAGTAGACCCGTTTGCAGCTCTGCTTTAAGGCCTGTAGTCTCTAGCCCTCTCTCACCTCGATCCATTTCACTCAATTACAGGTATACTGCTTAACAAGATTGGTATATTAATATGTAGTTAGTATCAATCAATCAAATTTTTTACGACTTAGCAAGATTTACGCACTATGTTAATGTAGGTCAAATTGTGTTATGTTATAATTTAATTCAGACGATTCTTAGAAATGTGCTCTCTGCAGCTCGCATCAATTTCGTCAATATTTTTGCCACCGGTCTGGTTTCGTTTTGCAAGCAAAGTAACTCACACTGAAGACAATAATTAAACAGCTCACCCAACCATAGTCGTCCTGCTCTATGGAGCCGCTCAATATCACTGTAGCAACTCACTCAGCCTTCTTATAGATGTTCGGTTCGCTCTCTGTTGCCACTCACTCTGCTGTCGCTACTCACTCAACTGTTTTCCACTCGTTCTCTTGATCTCTCTTTGTCTGCTTCCACACCAATTGTTTTAACTTCGTGTCCGCTGCCTTTTCGTTTGGTCTTGTACTGGTTATCATCAATTTCGTGTCTACTGTCTGCTCTTTCCGTCTGTCTGCTTCCACAGTGAACACTGGTTATCGTCAACTTCGTGTCCTCCGTCTGCTCTCTCCGTCTGTCTGCTTCCACAGTGACCACTAATTATCATCAACTTCGTGTCCGCTGTCTGCTCTCTCTTTGCCTCTCGAGTCACCACCCTTCTCGAGCTGCTCTCAACTTCAGCCGCCGACTTTTTGCCTAAACGGCGCCAAAATTCTGGGTTACGCTCTTCTTGCGTCGTCCGACCGCTCACCGTCTCACCGTCCACTCGTCGCCTCTCGTACAGTCACACCAACATCTACTACTTTTTGAACTTGTAGTGGTTGCGTCTTTTGAAATTCGTTCGCAAACAACCTTGACTTTGTATATGTATTACACGTTAATGCATGCAATTTTAACAATTTTCTGTTCATTTGCGAACTTCACACACACACGATTTTCACCAATTGTCTTGGGCCAGAAATCTCGGTTGAGCCGCCAGTTTGTAGAATTGAAATATTCTAGTTATTTATTTCAATATTATTTAAGGATGTGATTTCCTTATTTAAACTTATATTATTAACAATGTTTCTTTGTGTTAAGAATACATATATTTATTTATTATTATAATGGCCTTAGCGATAAATTTATGTGCGATGTGATCGTGGCGAGAGTACGATTGCGAGTGTTTTCCGATCGACGCTTCTGCTTTATTTTTCAATGAGTGAGTCGACCAGATAGGTACGGCCGCTGCATGTCGTTCTGTCTCGCTCACTAGGTACTATACGATTGCCATGATTAGGCCCACCTAACTTTTCATTTCCTACATAAATTGCACCGCTACGCTTACCTCCACATTCTGCAAGCAACTAAATTCGACAACCTGTGCCCAGCAGCTACACTCAGGAGGCATAGCACACTGTGACACCCGTCCCAGTAACTTACAACCGCTGGAGATAATCGATGACGGGATTATTATCATAAATGAGGACACGGTCGTAATCCAAACAGAGAACGGCACCAACACAACAATCCACGGAACTTACTTGTTGAAGTGCGATGAGGAAATACAAATAAATGGGTCTCTCTACAGAAACATTAAACATATCGTCAAAAGGCACCCAGGCTCAGCGACGTCAACCACCATAAATAATACTGGTTATAAGAAAATTCTGAGCATGCCATACCTTCAAAGATTGAACTTTGAAAACCTTCATCATATTGGCAGCATCGAGAGGAACATGAAATTATGGCCTATAATAATGACCACCTTATTTGTCACCATCCTAGCAGCTATATATTCGTCTGTAATAAAACCTTCCAAAAATGGAGAGCAAGCATCGCTACGTATTGTCATTGACACCCTGAGGAAAATCGTCGGGCTAAATTCTGCATGGGCAGCAAACCTGCAACTATATTTCTGCTTCCCATGCAATCGCTTCTCCGAAGTGCCATTTCCGAAACGTACACGAGCGTTTTAAGTGTCGGGCCGTGCTGACCACTAATTTAGAATATTGGTTGTTGGTTGTTACTTTTTCAATTTTGGCGACTCTGGCAGTTGGAATACTAGGTATGGGATTGTGGATGGTGCTGTGGAAATCGCTGTGTCACATCCATAATCATTGTGTAATGTTCAACGTATCATCACGATGCAAATCTTGTGGAATTTATATAAAACAATTTTGGAACGATTCCTACTCGATCCATCTCTTGGGAGTGCTTGTGATTAACGGTGGAAGTTAAACAGCGATTCCCACTAGCACCGTCTCTTTTATGTCCGAAAGTTCAATTTCCTCAAAAATATCATACAAAATCTATCTATGTCAAATTATACCTCTGAAACAAACATGTTGCATTCGAAAAATATCACTAAAAACGCCAATCTAACCGCTTGACATAGGAACGTGTCTTTTGGATGGTCAAATTGGCACGGCAATATGCGCCATCTCCCGAAAATTTGGTTGATGGCCGCCAGTGGGAATCGGGCCTTATTGGGATTGTCATCTGAAGTAAAATGTTGCTTTGTAGAAATAATTGATTTCGTTTTAAAAAAAAAATACTGTCCCAACGAAACCTTTGAAATTATATCATATGTATGTATGTAGTAACTGAAAATGTGTATCGTTTAGATTAACGAATATTTCAGTCAGTGTTGTTAAATGCTATCATTTTGCTGTTGCACCTTGTATAAACTGACTAACGAAATGTTGTTATTAATATAAATTGTAATATAAAAGTAAAACGCAGAAAACCGTCCAATACAATTACATACATACATACATATGTGCTAGATTGGCCAAAATAGTAAAATTAACTGATACATAAATACATCTATGTTAATACCAATAAATAAAATAATAAAATTTAAAATCAAACATTTTATGAAACAAATAAATTGTTAAGATCGCGAAGCAAATTTTTTTTTATTTGTGATATGTTATGTAAAAATTGAGCATACGGATGTTTTTATGTACATATGTACAAAGATCAAACTTTAATTTATAAATTCGACGCCTTATTTTGTTTTCTTCTGTGGGAAGGTCGTGATTGCCCGACAATGTGCAAACATATTCCAATACCTTCTGTATCTAAATACAAAAAAATATAAATTGATATTTATTAGCAGTCTCGCTAACCTTATTACATATTGAGCTGGATTTTAAGCGTTTACTTCAAAACCATAAGAAACCAAACAACCAGTGCATTCGAAGTACATACCATGCATATGGTTATATATATTTTCAAGCTTATAGAAACAATTTAACCTGTTGGAGCTATGCAAGTATATCTAAGTTGCATATTACTGGAATTGTCACATATATTTATTTTGAGATTGAACATTGGATAAGTGATTAGATTCCGAAATTGCTCAAAAAAAACAGCCAAAGCGTTATTCATAAAATTATTTTTCGTATAATCATGAAACTGTTAGAGAGTTCCCGTTTTGAGGCCATAAACAATGCACTCTCCATACAAACTGGCGGAATCAATATATTTGGGCGAATAGAAAGCTATTCGTGGTATGTATTTTAGAATCGGTTACTTTTGTGTTCATATACAGCTGCGAGCAAAAAAATAGTAGTGGCATCGCCCATTTTACTTATAGCATAGAAAGTTATTTTCTATTTTGATTTTTTTGTATGCGAATTTGTTATTCGGTTTGTTATTTATTATATTGTAAACAAAAAAAAAACACTACATTTTGATTTTTCGAAAATAATGAAGATTTTGTGTCAATAGTGCCAAATTGAGGCGAGCAAAATAATAGTAGAACATAATTTGAAGACCACAAAGTTCAAAGTATAGAATTTTATTTCAGGGAAATAGTTTTAAAATAAAGACCAATTCAATATCAATATAACATCACCATTCAACAACTTTAACATAAACATGCTTGCCCATGATGCCTTCTATGCTGCATATAGGACCAACACTGTAATAGGAAAAACAGCCCGACACCAACACACTTGATCTGCCATGGCTAACAGTCTTGGTGGACTGTATTTCGGGCGACGAATATACAACCTAGACCTCCATCCAAACACCACAATTTTGGGCTCATCTGACCACAGTATTTTACGCCATTTCTCTACAAGCCAAATTTGGGTGGAATTTTGAGTATACAATCCGTTGTTTTATGTTCTTCTGTGAGTGAAGCGGTGCTTTCCGAGGACTGCGAGCGTTCCAGTTATTTAGTGTTAACTCTTATCGCACTGTCCAAACACTGGCCGGCACTTTTTAAACGGACGAAGCCTTGAGGTTCGCACTATTCTTTTTTCTAATTTGGGCGAGATTTAAAGCTTTCGGTCACGTCTTTCTGATATTTTTCCACCTTTTAATGCATTTTGAACTGCAGTTGTAAAACCTTTAAACATTTTTCGGACTTCTCTGTAAGTTTTGCCCTCAGTTATAAGGTTTTTGATCTGAATATCAAAATACATTTGCTTACTATGGCCCATTTAAGTATGCAAATTGATATACTTTAGGGAATAAAAAAAAAGGGAGTAAAAAAACCAACCTTCGAGTAATAGTTTATGTTTCCTGCATAAAAAGATCCTTCGCTACTATTATTTTGCTTGCTCTAAACTTGGCAATTAAGCTTAATAATGAAATAGCATAAAAGTTAAGTCACCATGTTAGGTTACAATGTAACGGACAAGTGTTAGACGTTGCTAATAACGGAACTTAGAGGTGTTAAACAGATCAGAATATTATCTTGCAAGTTATAGTAATAAATATCGGCGAGTGTTAGGCACTACTATTTTTTTGCTCGCAACTGTATGTATATAAATCTCGTTTACACGTTTGTTTTGATATTTCAGTAAAATGGTTGCCGCTGAGAAGATTTTGTATAAACGCTTTACGGCAGAAACACAAGGCCATGATCTGCAAGCGTTGTCGCCCCCACAAACTCTAGCCGATTTTTCACCCAACTTTCACCGCAACAATAGTCAGTCAGGAGATGAAGGTGTTATTCTATGTGACACAATTTCACGGAAAACCCTATTTTACTTGATTGCAACGTTGAATGTTTCATTTGAACCAGACTATGATTTCTCGGATGCAAAGGTGAGGGGTATTTAAACAAAAATATCAAAAGTAGATTTAAAAGGTTTTCCATCTTGTTGCCGGTTTTTATACCCTTGCAGAGGGTACTATAAAATTGGTCAGATGTAGTAACGCACAGAAGGAGACGTTTCGGACCCCATAAAGTATATATATTCTTGATCAGCATGACAATCAGGTCGATATAGCCATGTCCGTCTGTGCAAAGTTCACGCCGCCGTTCTAAGAGCTATTGGGATGAAACTTGGTGAAATTATCAAGTGTGCTACGGAAATCACTTTAGCGGCAATTGCAGTGAAAGCTGAAATCTAGGCTCCTCAGTCAACTTGTCTACTGCAGGGAAATATTTACTTAAGCTACTCCGGCCCGAAACAAGGTTATACTATATAAATATTGTATCAAAGGAAAGTGAAACATTTCTACGAGCACGGCCTCAGGAGTGCCTTGGCGATTTATTTTGTAGTTTTTGTACAATTAACAAAAGAAAATGTATGTTTTTAGCGGAATTATAGCTTAAAATGACTCAACTTAGTCGTCTCGCCGACTTAGGTATACCATTCACAGTAAAGAAATATTTCAATTTTATTAAACAAATGCATTTTCACATGTTTTTTACAAGCATAGCCTAGTATCTCGCTCATTCAAGCACACGAGCGCCCTAGCGTCCCCACCAGCCAACGGCCAACTCCGGCCTTATGGAAAAACGTTTATATGCATTACTCGATTTTTTTTTTTTTTTTTGCTGGATATTAGTATTAAATTTAAGTGTGCCAAATTTGATTGCATCAAGTAGAAAAATACGGGAGATAATCGAGTCTTTTCAAATTACGGGGGCTGAAAGGGTCTGGCAAAATCTTTACACATACATAATGTGCGCATTTACTAAGCAAATATACATACCAAATATGGTGCCTCTAGCTAGTATAGTTTTTGAGATAAACGCCTTTTTTAAATGGCGGGGGCGGAAAGGGGCGTGGCAAAAATTTGAAATAAATTTTACCTATTTACATACTACACGAGTCTGCATACCAAATTTGGTGGCTCTAGCTTTTATAGTCTTCGACATCTGCTGGTTTATGCGGATAGACAGACAGATAAGGCTACATCGACTCGGCTGTTGATCCTGATCAAAAATATGGGGTCGGAGAACCTTCCTTCTGCCTGTTACATACATATTGGCGACTTTAATATACATACAATCTCACCCTATGGGTGTATGGTATAAAAAGCTGTTGCTGCCAGCTGTTTTGTTCGCACTATTCTCAACAGACGAAAGCATTTTTGAGTTTACAATATTTCTTGATTTTATAGATCAAATATATGTAATTCAGAATACAATATTCGGCTAACAGAGCAGCCGAAAATTTCTCGATTTTATAATTTAGAGTAAAATATTTGACGGCCAGAGCAGTCAAACAAGGCGCCAAATAAAATAACAAACTGACAAAACCATAAAAAGTAGCGTTTGCCAACACCCAAATCTAGCTTTAGCCGATTTTTCTATTTTTCGTTATTTCATATGTCTCATTATAGCATAAGCTATCTCGCTTCTTCTTACAAACACACGTGCACTCTAGCGCCGCCACTAGCCTACGGCCTACGACTCCGCTTTTGATACTGATCAAGAATATATATACTTTATGGGGTCGGAAAAGCCTCCTGCCTGTTCATCCTATGGATGCATGGTATAATGAATATCGTTAAGCAAATCGTTTAGTAACTGAGGATTCTGCATTAAAATAATGAAAGCCTTAATGCAATTATAATTTATTTTTACGTGTTAGCAAATCACTAGAAATTTAAATCAGGCGTAAATCCACTGGCAACAACGTGGTTGCCACATAGTAAATTTTAAATCTTTTAATGCTTTCATTACTTGTTCCTATATTCCACCATTGTCAGACATGGTGGTATATTTAAATCATTTAGAAGCAATTCAGTTTGTCTCCTCTTTAGTTTCCAGTCAAGACTTGCTCATAGTTGTAGGTGATTTTAATTTACCCGCTTTAGCATGGTCACTAACAGATGAATCTACCACGTTGCTGCCCTCTTTGTCACATGACTTTATTGATGGCCTTCTAGGCTTAACTTTATCCCAAGTCAATCCTGTCTTAAATTCTAATATTGGATTCTTCTTATTGTGAGGTTTCTAGGATCGAACCATTTGTTCTTCCAGAAGACAAATTTCATCCTACATTAAATTTAAAAATTAATTTGCCCTTGCTTTCACTTGCTACTACCGATTGGTCTTATCTGTACAATTGTAGAGATATGAACTCAGCTGTTCGTTTTTTCTATGATACTCTGAATTCACTCTTTGATATTTGTGTGCCTCTTGGTAGGCTGGAGCGGCTTAACAAACCTCACTGGTTCTCTCGTGAGTTATCCAATTTGAAAAATGTGAAGACACGATATTATAAGAAGTTTCAAAAAACACGTCGTTCATCAGATTATGCTCTGTATACAGTCGCTCGTTCAAAATTCATGATGCTTAATACACAATGCTATAAGAATTATCTTTAGCGGTGTAAGCTTCAGTTTTCTTCTGACCCTAAACAATTTTATAATTTTGTTAATTCTAAACGTAAGACATCTGTGCACCCATCTTTTTTGTCTTTTCAAAATAAAAAAGCGAGCACTGATCAGGCAATTGCCGATATGTTTGCGAGTTTTTTCAAAACAACTTATTCCTCAACGGAATATCGAGCAAGTCCGTATCCTTATCATTTAAAAAAGGCTAATTGCATTTTCAATCCAGTGATTGATGAACGTTCTATTCTTAGCGAACTTAAATTAGTTAAACCTGTTTATTCTCCGGGGCCAGATGGTCTTCCTGGATGTGTACTCAGCTTCTGTGCAAACGCATTATGTAAACCCATTTTTAAATTGTTTCTATTGTCTGTCGAATCTTCCTCTTTTCCATCTATTTGGAAAGAGTCGTATATCATTCCTCTGCATAAAAATGGCAAAAAGTCCGAAGCCTCTAACTATAGGGGTATCTCAAAATTGTCCGCTATTCCGAAAGCTTTTGAGAAAATTATAACTTCTCAAATGCAACATTTTTGCAGCTCTATTATTTCGCCATCCCAACATGGGTTTGTGAAACGTAGATCTACAACCACTAACCTTTTAGAATTTACATCAATAATTATCAAGGGGTTCGACAATGGTAAACAAACTGAAGTAATATATACTGACTTTAGCAAAGCCTTTGATTCCGTTAATCATACCCTATTACTTTTTAAGCTGAGCGACATTGGGTTTCCACCCCTTTTCCTTTCTTGGGTTCGAGAATATTTAACAAATAGAAAACAGAAGGTACTTTTTAAGTCTTCTTTTTCCGCTTCCATTCCTGTGACTTCTGGTGTCCCTCAAGGTAGTCATATTGGCCCTCTGCTCTTCACACTATTTATTAACGATCTTCCATCAGTCATTGTTCTTTCGTGTGTGCTTATGTATGCTGACGATGTCAAACTTTGTCTTACTCATAAAGATACAGATTCATTTAGTCGGCTACAAGCTGATCTTAAAAACTTTCAATCCTGGTGCCAGTTTAATCTACTAAATCTTAACACTACCAAATGTAAGGTAATGACTTTTCTCCGTAACTCTCCTCAACTGGTCACTTATTTTCTAAACAATAGCCCTCTAGAACGTCTAAATAATATGAATGATTTGGGCGTACTTATGGACCATAAGTTAAATTTTATTTTTATTTATTTATTTATTTACGTCAACTAACACAGCAGTCGACGAAAAAGCTTAAGCTAAAGACAAATAGTAATTAAATGAAGAAGGTAGCTTAGCTTTATACGCAACTAAACATCCCCGGCCCGGTGGAGGTGTTTTATTTGCACAAGGTGCCAGCTATGCCCCGATTCACAGCCAATGTGGCCAGGGATGAGTTGCAGCCAATCCAAGTCCAGAATATTTTCATTGGTTTCGCTGTAGATGATTAAAAAGTATAGCGCGAAGAGAAGTGACAGAAAGATGAGGAGAGATAAGGTGAGAAAGGTTGTTAAAAGATTGGCAAAGAACACGAAGAGGTTCGTGAAGAGAGTAGTTAGTCAGACATCTACTAAGGTGAATAGGAAAAAAGTTTCTGGTCCGACGTGAGGGAACACAAAAATACAGCGTATCTAGTAAATTGACTAGTTGACTAGTTTATGGAGAAAGAGAATGCCAAAAACAAGCCTACGGTTATAAAGTGAAGGAAGATTAATAAGAAGTCTGTCAGAATAAGAAGGTAGGCGAAGACCCGGGTCCCAATTTAGACCGCGTAGCGCAAACTTAAGGAATTGCTTCTGTACCGATTCAATACTACTGGCGAGCAATATTCTAGAGTAGGGCGAACTAACGAAGTGTATAAAACCTTTGTTACATGGGGATCATCAAATTCTTTGGCCCAACGTTTAATGAAGCCGAGAAGGCTGCTTGCTCTGTTGACAATTGAAGAAATATGAACATTAAATGAAAGTTTAGGGTCAAACATAACGCCTAAGTCTTTGAATGATGGAACACAATCTAACAGAACAGACTTAATAGAGTAATGAGCTAGGAGCGGAGACAAACGACTGAAAGTCATAAAAGAACACTTAGAGGCATTAAGGTGTAATTTAACACCCATATTTCCACCACGGTCGCAAAGGTCATGAGTGTCCTGGGTTTCATTAAAAGATGGTCAAAAGAATTTGATGACCCCTATATATACTAAAGTTCTTTTTACTTCGCTTGTCCGTCCTATTTTAGAGTATGGATCTTGCATTTGGTCACCTCAATATGAGTCGCACCAGATTAGAATTGAATCCGTTCAAAAGCAGTTCTTGCTATTTGCTCTTCGTGGCTTAAGCTGGGATCGCAATGTCAATTTGCCTTCATATTCTAGTAGACTTCTCTTGATTAACCTTCCGTCCCTAGCTAACCGTAGAATTATGCTTGGTGTCATTTTTATGCACAAGCTCCTAATTGGTGATATCGACTCGCCTGAGTTATTAGCTCAGGTGAATCTGTCGGTACCATGTAGACGAAGTAGACATCCTTTGATACCTTTATCCCTTAGTCGTTGTTCTTCTAACTATGCTATGCATGAACCTTTTAGGGTCCTCTGCTCTGATTACAACCTTCTATTCCCTGTAATCGGCTCAGAGTTTTCAATTAATATGCTTAAAACATCTATACTATCCCATTTAGTTAATAGATAGCTATAGTATTATTTGTTTGTCTGTTTTTTTCTATTGGCTATGTCTAACAGGCTATGTCCTGGTGTTGTAGGGGCCACTTGAACGTACTGCGCATAGTATCGTCAACGTCCGCTAATAGTCCACTTCGAAAAGTGAAATGAAAATTATTCTGTTAATTATTTGGTATTAACTAAAATAAATGTTTTAAAACATAAATAAAAGCACTGTTAATTAAGAGACGATTTTAGTGTTTTAAGAAATTGCGTAGTTTTTGTGCAATTCGCAAGAAAAAACCACTATTTCTCTGAATTGGCGACGTTCACCTGTAAACGTCAAACATTTGTCATTGTGTTCGTGTGCCCAAACTGTAAGCCCGGTATTTAAAATTTAAATTAGTTTTCTTAAAACAATAAATAATTTGAATTTATTGAATCCAACTCATGGAAATTGAATAAAAAACCAAATTTTATGTCATTTCTTTGTCTCAAAAAATATATTAATGAAGCTCTTGAAAAATGTATATGGGGAAATTTGTTAATACATAATGACAACCCTGCCAAAACCAAATGAAAGGAAAATAATAACTTTTTTGTAGCTTATAAATCTAATTAAAATAAACAAAACACAATAACAAACCAATTTTTTTACCTAAAATTTGCAAAAAACTTTTAATAATATCAAAAGAAAAAAATCTTTATAGGAAAATATTATATGTGCATATTTTCATTTTGTGGAAGTTCTAATTAATATGATGGCCTTTTACTTGAATTTATTTTTCTCAGAGTTGATTTGCTAATTTTTTCCCACTCAGCGACTACAGGTGCACTATCGAGTCAAATTTAAGTCTATTTTAAAAAATAAAATGCCACAAATGCCTTTAATTTGATTAAGGTCTGGGCTTAAAACTGGCAACTCAAAAACGTGTGCGTTGGAGCATTTTCCTGTTGAAAAATCATATTGTTAGGATAAAAATTTTCCGAAAAATCAATATATCAAGAAGTGTATTATACATTACCACATTTGTTTTTGTCGGAATAAAGCATAACAGTCGTTTATCTCGCCAATACTTGCGGCATCCATATGGACCGTCTAAAAAATTACATTTTGAAACTCGTGAGTCCAAAATTTGTATTTGTATAGCATAGGAAATGTTTTAGTTTTCAGAAATTATTTCGTAGAACCGTCTCCCGGACACGTTGAGAAATATCGCTGCAGGACATCTCCTTTTTGGCAGCAAGACGCGAAATTTCCCGTTTATAGCGCTCTTGGATTTTCGTCGGTTGGCCGGTACTCTTTGTTTTAGCATAATTGCTCAAATTGGCAAAAGTTCGTATAGTGTTCGTATGAAGACTCACTCGGGAAGCAATTTCTGTAATTGTTTTCCCACTTTCTTTCATGTCTAGAATCAAGCCTAAAATTTGCAAAAACCTTTTTTGCAGTAGGCCCAAATATAACCAGATGGCTGGGGCTAACTTCAACCGCGTCTAAGTTTTTATACCCTTGCAGTTTTTTGTTACTCCCTTCATAGCCATCAAGTCTAATGTTTACAGAAGAACGGCCGACAATCCCAACATTTCATATAACGAAGTTATTGATCAAAGTCACTGTTTCCACCGATCGTTCCAATGGAAGCTATATGATATGGTCAACCGATCTTGATTAAATTTAGCAGTCATTTATAACTATGTTAAACTGAGAAATATACATTTTTATCACATTTGTGTAAACAGTAATGAAGATATTGAAAAAACAGTGATATTTTCGATCGATCGTTCCTATGGGAGTAATTTGATATAGTTACCCCATCTTTATCCGATTTTTCATAATCATTTATAGGTATAATAAATTTACCAATATTATTATTAGTTTAGAAAATAACGAAGGTCTTGAGAAAAGTCACTGTTCGTGACTTTGCCATTTGTATGGGAGCTATATTATTTCGACTGAATTCAAGATACATATACAAGCTGTGCAGTATAAACAAGCTGTGCAGTATAAACAAGCCTACATGAATTTTAACTCTATAGCTCTTTATGTCTAGGAGGAGTTGGCGTCGATCCAGATGGACGGACATCCAGACAGAATATATATATATAATTTATATGGTCAGAGACGTTTCTTTATATGCGTTGCACACTTCTGACCAAAATTAATGTACCCTTTTTGCAAGGGTATACAAATTGGCTAGTTTTTATAGAGATACAGACAAAAAAACGTTGTGCGCATATACCTACATATTTCCCTGAGGTAGGTCCGTAAAAATGAAATCACTGGAAGTTCTGTGAAACCTTATTTTTATTTACAGCCTTGCAGTGCAGTCCTCGGTAGATGAGTTATCTAAGTGACCCAGTCATTTGGGCAACTGAACAACGAGGACCCGGGTTCGAGTCCCAGGCTAGTGTATGGATGTAGTTTTCGTCTAAGCCGAAGGCCTTAGTTGCCAGTGTTTGTAAAATATAGTCAGGTTGATAGTTTACAACTATATCCTATACTTATAATAATAATAATAACATACCTTTTGCCGAAAAGTTAATAATTTCTGTCTTTTGGGAAAACCATTTTTCCTTTTTAAATAAAAGACAATAAAATTTTTAACATTTCGTGTGAAATTGATCAACGACGGCGACGAGGAGGGAGTGGCTGAGACGTTGAGTGGAGCTCCACAAGAAGTGGTAGGTGATCTGAGTGGAGGTCATGCAGTTCACGGATGAGTAAAAGTTCATCTGGAATACGAAAATAAAATAAAATGCGAAATCACAGCAGAAGTGTTTCTCAAGGTGTCCTTCGCAACTTTCCCTTTTTTTAATTGGCCTGGGTCAGTATCGAAGTGCAGGTTCTTCATGCACACCCTGAATGGTTTATCATCGTTCAACTTCTATCAGTAAAATTCAAAATTTTCTAGTTTACTAAAGTAAGCAACTAATTTTCTAAATTCATCACTGTGGTTAGTGTACACTCGAACAGTACCCCTATTGTTTTTCCGAGTGAAAGAACTTTCTGGTAGGACTTGTAATACTCTTTGTTGCAGCTTTCTGGTTGAGGAGATTCCAGTGCAGTCCCGTTTTCTTTAACGTACCGTTGAATGGTGGCAGTGTCAACACTGTCTACGTTGGAATGAGCGATGTCATTGTCATCTTGTAGTTTGGCAAACCTATTTTTTTTATCAGCTGTTGCCCTTGAAGTACTGGGGATCCGACTGTATTACTTGTTTCTCTTGTCGAAAGTCGGGGCTTGGTGTCTTGCCAGCTTGTTGTTGTATTGGTTTTCGTATTCCGTTTTAAGAAAATACGATTTTTTTTTTTTTTTTTTAAATAGAGTTAGATTTGAAAGTGAACTCCACGAAAGACTATATACTCGACCAAGGCTAAAGATTGCAATATAAGCATAGCAATCTTAGCTTATGCAGTGGGGCCGTGTATATAACTGGCCGTCTTGCAGTGAATATGGTAATTGCCTACACTGTGCGTGTGAATAAGGTTTGATGGAGTACATACAGTAAAGGCTTTATCATAAGAACACTACACCGTTGCTATATGTATATTACACTATTACCATTACTTGTTTCAAATGAATATGTCTTGATGGTGTACCGCATGATACATACTAATTTTTTAATAATTAATTACAGAAATATTTTGAAAACAATACACTTTTCGCTTTCTTTTTTAGTCGCACGAGTTTAGCAAGGAGCCTTCCTTGCAGTGGGTTATGAATTCCGTTCACTCAAACCTCTCTGCTTTAGCTGGAGACCAATATCACGTTTTGCGCCAACCGTTGTGGTCGGCTGTCGACGATGAGGTTAACTTGCCAGAATGCGACATATACAGCTATAACCCGGATCTGAGTTCGGATCCATTTGGAGAGCCAGGTTGTTTGTGGTCTTTTAATTATTTTTTCTACAACAAAAAGTTGAAGCGAATTGTGTTTTTTACAAGTCGGGCTGTAAAGTAAGTGGTTTTAAAGTATAAAAAAACCAGTTAATATTATTTTATCTATTTAAGTTCTCTCTATGCTGGGGACACTTTAGACTTCTCATTGGAAGAAGTCTATTGAGAAATGGTCGCAACTGGTTTCTCTTTAAATAGTTTGATCAGTTGAAAATTTGTATCAACACTGGCGGAAAAGTAAAAATTAATGCTATAAATAAAGGCGATTCTAATAATAGTAAACAAAAACAATTTTTTTTTTAAGAATTTAGCAACATCAAAAATGTACTTCGTTGAACTAATAAAAATTAAGAAATTACAAAAATGGCGTTGTTTTAAATTTTAGCTTGAATTAAATTTAAGACTATTGCTTCTTTTTTTCCAAGGCCCCTGCGTCAATGTGTTCGGTAAATGTTCGGTAAACGCGTTTAAACTACATAATTTTAGTATCAAGCACGACCTCAGGTGCGCCCTGGCGATTTATTTCGTAGTTTTTGAATCATTAACAAAATAAAATTAATGTTTTTAGGAGGATTATAGCTAAAAGTAGCTGTTTCCGGCTTAAAAAAGGTGTTCAATTTTGAGATGGTGTTGCCAAATGCCGAATTTTGGATACTCGAATATGCGGGCTTATTAAATCTTTTGTTCGCACTATTCTCAACAAACGAAAATATTGTTGAGTTTACAATATTTCTTGATTTTATAGAACAAATATAGTTTAGAATACAATATTCGGCTGCCAGAGCAGCCGAATATTCCTCGACTTTTGAGTTTAGATTAAAATATTTGGCTACCAAGGCGGTCAAACAGAGCGCCAAATAAAAAAAGCTTTTGACAATACTGAAATCTAGCGTTACCTGATTTTTCCACTTTCCAACACTGAAATCTCGAGTAGCTGTAGTAAATATTTACCGTTTTTTAAATTGCGGAAGCGGAAAGGGGTGTGGCAAAAATTTGAGGTAAATGATTACTACTACTACTCGGGCCCAAAACGCGCTTAAACTACATAATTTTGATAAAACGAAAGAGAAAAATTGCACGAGCACGACCTCAGGTGCGCCCTGGCGATTTATTTCGTAGTTTTTGAGTAATTAACAAAAGAAAATTAATATTTTTAGCGGGACTATAGCTAAAAGTAGCTTTTTCCAACTAAAAAAAGCTGTTCAATTTTGAGATGGTGTTGCCAAATGCCGAATTTCGGATACTCGATCGCGGTCTTTTTTGAATCTTTTGTTCGCACAATTCTCAACAAACGAAGATATTGTTGAGTTTACAATATTTCTTGATTTTATAGAACAAATATAGTTTAGAATACATGCCAGAGCAGCCGAATATTCCTCGACTTTTGAGTTTAGATTAAAATATTTGGCTACCAGGCCAGTCAAACAGCGCGCCAAATAAAAAATAGCGTTTGACAACACTGAAATCTAGCCTTACCCGTAGTGAACATTTACCATGTTTTCTTTTCTTTTATTCCCATTTCAAAAATATCGGAATGACCTATTGCTGCGGGAGTTATGCGAGAATATTCAATAGGCCTGTGACATTTATTATTAGCAAAAAGACTTTTAATCAAGTTGAGTCAATCCTGTAATTGGTCAAAAGTTAGCAACTCAAGAAGCACTTTATTTTCAAATTAAAGATTAAAGTTTTCAGTACATATGTATGTATAGCGGAGTTGACGACAAACACTTGAATCAACCAAATATAACCAAATAAGCTTGACCCTGATAAAATTTAAAGTTAATTTAAAGTAAAATAGTAAGAAAAAATATCAAAGAAGTTAAATTCGGCTATGCTATGTCCAATAACAATGTTACATGTTCAAAATTTGTTCTCTACAATTTGTTCTTCTTCCCTCATTCCCTAGGCAAAGCACGGCACGCATACATATACTGTTTATCTAGCGTTGCGTGTGTGTGTGTATTAGAGGTGGGAAACTATCGATGGCACTATCGACACTATCGATGGTACTATCGTCCACTATCGATGGTGATGAAAAAAATATCGTCGACTATCGATGGTGCCGACTATCGATAGTTTCCCACCTCTAGTGTGTATGCATGTACTCTGTTGATTTGATGATGACGTAGTAGGCAGCAAGCATGGCTGCCGGCAGCGGTTGAACCGATTTATATTGACTGTAACTTGTGTTCTATTTATCCGATCAGATTCAAATTTTGGAACCTGAGTTTTTATATCCAATACTATCAAAACATATAGTATATTTCATGGAGATACTTAAATTTTTATGAAAATGTTTCTTCTAGAACTATATGATATAGTAGTCCGATCCTAATGATTTATAACAATAATTTAATAATTTATCTTAAGCGGGTAATAAAAATGACAAAAAAAAAAAAATCATCCCTAAAGCTCTTAAGATGGCTGAGTAAAACGCATACGCACTGACGGACGGACGGACAGACGGACATGGTATTGCGAATACATCTGGCAGCCTACTTCGTCACCCGCCCATCTGGCAACCCTATGCGCACAAGATCACTCTCGTATAAGGCACCGTCTGTGCCGGTCGTGCTTCTCTTTGTTCTACCACAACTAATCTATTCACTGCTAATATTGTACATATATATATATATATATATATATATACATATATGTATGTGTATCCATCAATAACTCCGTAAACCCATGAAGTTGAATAAATCTCAACAGGTTATGGGCCCAGCACGCTTCCACTGCGCCAATAATTCGATGGATACAGAATAGTGAAAAGAAGGTAAAAAGTGTAAAAGTTGTGGCGAAAAAGTTTCAGAAAGATTTTTGTGTCTCGCCGTTTTGGCGCCTAACTGCCGTTTTTTTTTATGTTGCTTGTGTAGCTTCTCGGTCGGCATTGCTTGTGTAGCTAAGTCAAGAAAAAACGCGCGAAAGAGAACACAATAGAAAACAGTTAAATAAAGAGAAACAGAACATAAAAAATGAGTGAGTCGCAAGTGTACGTATAGAGCCGTTAGGCAAAGAAAATTTTGATACAACTCATTATCGGTTTAATTAAAATTTTATTATCCGAATTTTATTTTCATTTCATAATAGAAATTAAAACCTACAACAAAACTTGCTTTAGCGGTGTTGTCATTTTGCTTATCTCTTTTGCTTTTGTGTCTTACATTTTACCGTTGTAACTAAATCTTGCGCTCTTAAAATTGTTGTTGCATGTGTTCAATTTGAGTCGCTCTCTAACTCTTTTCCATGCTTGTTTGATTTGCGCTCTCGTCTCTTGCCTACTTACAACTAAGTGATACGTGTTTTGTTTTTGTGTTTATCATAAGTGTATTCTTGTACTTTTTACTCTTCATACAAAAACTGAGTAATAGAATGTGTAGAGTGTCACCGATTTTACGGTGTCTTATAATAACTTATTTTATTAATTTAATATATTCCATAAACATTAGCTTGCTTCAGAGCATTCATTTAATATAATTAACAAACTAAAAATATTTAAGCTTAACATAATGAGAATATAAACATTATATCGCTTCAGAGCAAATAAAAAAATTTTTTTTTCTTCAGTGAATTTAATAATAGATATAAAATTACAAATTATTATTTTTTAAAAAGAGTGCAAAAAGAACAAATTGTGTACCGTTTTCGGACCCAATCTATTTCTTTTTTCCGTTATTATGTTTCCCGCTAAAGAAAATACTCTTTCAGCTGCAGCACTACTTGATGCTATTGCAAGAAGTTGCAATGCTAATTTACTTAATAAGGGATAACAATTTTCTTTGGTTTTTCACCACTCAATGGGTTTGAAATCCTCGGTTAAAGAAACTCTTTCACCACAATAAATATCTAATTCTTCTAAAGGCGATTTCAAATTGTTTTTCGACTAAGCAACCAGTTGGGAGAAAAAAAAGTGGTTTTTGGCACAAACATATCCTTTTTAGGAATCACTTCAAGTTGAGAATTTGGACTTGCTGGGTTTGATTCTGATGCAAAAAAATTTTTTGCCGATTTGAAAAACAAAAATAATTGCTCATTTGATCAATGCAAAAGGTTTTAATTTCTAATGAATCCTCATGTTCCATGTTTGCTGCTGGAGGACATAAGACGCGAAATTTCCCGTTTATAGCGCTCTTGGATTTTCGTCGGTCGGCCGGTACTCTTTGTTTTAGCATAATTGGTCAAATTGGCAAAAGTTCGTTCAACCGCGTCTAAGTTTTTATACCCTTGCAGTTTTTTGTTACTCCCTTCATAGCCATCAAGTCTAATGTTTACAGAAGAACGGCTGACAATCCCAACATTTCATATAACGAAGTTATTGATCAAAGTCACTGTTTCCACCGATCGTTCCAATGGAAGCTATATGATATGGTCAACCGATCTTGATTAAATTTAGCAGTCATTTATAACTATGTTAAACTGAGAAATATACATTTTTATCACATTAGTGTAAACAGTAATGAAGATATTGAATTGCACACTTCTGACCAAAATTAATGTACCCTTTTTGCAAGGGTATACAAATTGGCTAGTTTTTATAGAGATACAGACAAAAAACGTTGTGCGCATATACCTACATATTTCCCTGAGGTAGGTCCGTAAAAATGAAATCACTGGAAGTTCTGTGAAACCTTATTTTTATTTACAGCCTTGCAGTGCAGTCCTCGGTAGATGAGTTATCTAAGTGACCCAGTCATTTGGGCAACTGAACAACGAGGACCCGGGTTCGAGTCCCAGGCTAGTGTATGGATGTAGTTTTCGTCTAAGCCGAAGGCCTTAGTTGCCAGTGTTTGTAAAATATAGTCAGGTTGATAGTTTACAACTATATCCTATACTTATAATAATAATAATAACATACCTTTTGCCGAAAAGTTAATAATTTCTGTCTTTTGGGAAAACCATTTTTCCTTTTTAAATAAAAGACAATAAAATTTTTAACATTTCGTGTGAAATTGATCAACGACGGCGACGAGGAGGGAGTGGCTGAGACGTTGAGTGGAGCTCCACAAGAAGTGGTAGGTGATCTGAGTGGAGGTCATGCAGTTCACGGATGAGTAAAAGTTCATCTGGAATACGAAAATAAAATAAAATGCGAAATCACAGCAGAAGTGTTTCTCAAGGTGTCCTTCGCAACTTTCCCCTTTTTTAATTGGCCTGGGTCAGTATCGAAGTGCAGGTTCTTCATGCACACCCTGAATGGTTTATCATCGTTCAACTTCTATCAGTAAAATTCAAAATTTTCTAGTTTACTAAAGTAAGCAACTAATTTTCTAAATTCATCACTGTGGTTAGTGTACACTCGAACAGTACCCCTATTGTTTTTCCGAGTGAAAGAACTTTCTGGTAGGACTTGTAATACTCTTTGTTGCAGCTTTCTGGTTGAGGAGATTCCAGTGCAGTCCCGTTTTCTTTAACGTACCGTTGAATGGTGGCAGTGTCAACACTGTCTACGTTGGAATGAGCGATGTCATTGTCATCTTGTAGTTTGGCAAACCTATTTTTTTTATCAGCTGTTGCCCTTGAAGTACTGGGGATCCGACTGTATTACTTGTTTCTCTTGTCGAAAGTCGGGGCTTGGTGTCTTGCCAGCTTGTTGTTGTATTGGTTTTCGTATTCCGTTTTAAGAAAATACGATTTTTATTTTTTTTTTTTAAAATAGAGTTAGATTTGAAAGTGAACTCCACGAAAGACTATATACTCGACCAAGGCTAAAGATTGCAATATAAGCATAGCAATCTTAGCTTATGCAGTGGGGCCGTGTATATAACTGGCCGTCTTGCAATGAATATGGTAATTGCCTACACTGCGCGTGTGAATAAGGTTTGATGGTGTACATACAGTAAAGGCTTTATCATAAGAACACTACACCGTTGCTATATGTATATTACACTATTACCATTACTTGTTTCATATGAATATGTCTTGATGGTGTACCGCATGATACATGTAGGATCGCGGTATGGTGGAGGTGACTTCGAGTAAGAATCGGTATCGACGTAATGTCGATAAAACGATATACGATAGCGAGAAGTAGTCAGGCAGTCAGTCCGCAGAGAGTCAGTGGAACAGAGTAAGCCGGAAAAGTTGATCTCGAAGTGTGAGCAGTGCATTCAGAGTAAAGTCGAAAAATAAAGAGAAATATTGTGAAGTAAATAATAATTATATCGATAAGCTAATAAACTAACAAGATACAATAAAGCTGATTAAAACCCAGTGTGTGCAAAGTGAATCTCTTCAACTTGGGGACTTATCCAGGTAAAGGCAAAAGTTCCACATCTTGGAGGTTCGTCCGGGAAAGGCTGAAGTTTCCACATCTTGGGGGCTCGTCCGGGAAAGGCTGAAGTTTCCACATCTTGGGGGCTCGTCCAGGATGCGTTATACGGTAGGACTATCCATCAATCATCAAATTGTTGCAGTTTGAGATCCGTTATTGTACATCAGTCATCAAATTGTTGTACAAAAAACGTTAAATCCATGGCGAAAATTGTGAAATTCAGCCCATTCTTGGAATAAGTCGCACACAAGAGAGAGTGAGACAACAGCAGAAATTCTTGACAAGCGAAAAAAAAAAAAAAAAACACCGAGCGTCCACTGAAAATTTTTGGCGCCAGGTCGTAAGAAAAAAAAGCGGAATCTACAAGAGCGACAGAGACGGCAACACGGCAACGAACCACAGAGACAACGACATGATCATGCGGAGCTGAACGAGGCAGCAACAAGACGAAGACCTAAGAGAGTAGGCAACGAGGCACTGAGTGTGCGAAGACAAAGACCTAAGAGAGTAGGCAACGAGGCACTGAGTGTGCAACCGACGAGGCACAAAGAGTGTGCAAATACGAGGCACTGAGTGTGCGAACGAGACGAAAGAGCAACATTCACACTGACGGCGGCATCATCCCCAGAAGTGTGCGTGACATGACGACAAGAGAAGCAAAACGAGATAGCAACAAGACGAAGACCTAAGAGAGGAGGCAACGAGGCACAGAGAGTGCAAACAACGTGGTACAGACGGTGCGAACGACGAGGCACAGAGAGTGCAAAACCCAGACGAGAAGCTCTCACACAGACGACGGCATCAACCATCGCAAGTATTCAGAGAGCGGCGATCAGGCAGACACCAAGAGAGAAATATTCACACAGATGACGGCACCAACCATCGCAAGTGGAAGTGCAGTATTGAGGCCGAAAAGACACAAGGAGATCCAGAGAGCAGCATTCACACCAACGACGACAAAGAGTTTCCTGAGAGCAACACCCACACCGACGGCGGCATCAACCCCAAAAGTGCGTGTGACGCGACGATCGAGTACAGAGGCGTACGCAGCGATTTTGGCTTACAAGAGGGACGACAACAGAGTGGAGATACAAGAGCAAGTATTAACTGAGCAAGAAAGGGCCATAACCGAAGAGTAAAACATTTGTATAACATTATAGATTGATATCAATTAACTTAACCCACTAACGTTAGCTTAAGATACATTATTTGTTATATAATTGGTTTGAATTTAAATTATGCCACACGACGAAATCTTGCAATTCACAGTAGCAGAGCTGAAAGAAAAGTTGAAAGAAAATAACTTGAGTATTAAGGGAAACAAGGCAGAATTACAAGGAAGACTAATATCTTTTTTCGAGTCAGGAGTTGAAGAAGCATCCTTCTACGAGGACTCACTAGAGCGTCGCTTACAAGTAGTAAACGATCAACAAGAGGTACAAAGTATAATGGCGTTTACACTAAGAGACATCCAAGATTCGTTAACTGTATTCGATGGCAGCCAGAAGCAAGATGTCGACAATTGGCTTGCAGATTTTGAGAACTGTGCAGAGACGGTCAAATGGAACGATTTACAGAAATTCATTTATAGCAGACAATTGTTAAAAGGGGCTGCGAAATTGTTTGTCAGTAGCGAAGACGGTCTTACTGATTGGATTAGTCTAAAGTCAGCTTTAGAGAGAGAATTTTCGAAGAAGTTGTCCGCAAAACAAGTACATAAGCTACTCGAGAATAGAAGGAAAAAACATAGTGAAAGTTTGATCGAATATTTTTATGAAATGAAAAGTTTGGCGAAAAAGAGCACATTAGATGAAGAAAGTGTTATAGAGTATATAATAGAGGGTATACCAGATTCGAAGCAGAACAAGACTGTATTGTATCAAGCCAGGAATTTTGGAGAATTACGAGAAAACATGAAAATGTACGAGAAAATATCTACTGAGAAAGAGTCAAAATGGTCTAGAGCATCAAAATTCGAGAAGAAGCAGCAGGATATTGCTAAAAATGAGCCAAGATGCTACAAGTGCGGAGGAAGAAATCACATAGCCAAAAACTGTAAAGAGAGCGAGTTTAAGTGTTTTAAATGTAACCAGCCAGGACATAAGGCAAATCAGTGTAGCATGCAGGGAAAAGTGTTTGAAAAAGATAGTCATAAAGTGCAGCAACTTACTCAGAAATCATATAATCGTGTCTTCAAAGATGTTCGTTTTGGCAATGAGGTTATATCAGCGTTTTTCGATTCAGGTAGTGATATCTCGACTATAAGTGAGAGCGCGTACAAACGAGTTTACCCAGTTCCCTTAACTTTGGATGTAAAAGAGTTATTGGGAATAGGAAGTAAGAGAATTTACACTAAAGGATCTTTTAAGATAGATATGGCTTTAGATGGAGTTCCTATTAAGATGTGTTTCCATGTAGTGAGAGATAGAGATACATTATATGATGGTGTAATTGGAAATGACGTATTTGAGGTCGTAAATGCTACAATGGGAAAACAAGGATTAGTGTTTTACGGGAGTAATCAATCGGTTGGGGGAAATCAAGTTATTACTCGTTACAGTAATCCGCAAGATCCACCCCCATTACGCGATGAAAGTCCCATAGAAGAGTTGCAAAACACGTTTGGGCAGATATTGACTACGAGAGTCGAAAACTTTTCGTCAGAGATAGAGCTTTCCCATTTGAGCATTGAGTTGAAGTCTAAAGTCCTAGAAATCATTTCGGATTATAGTCCGGTCAAACCAGCTAACTGTCCAGTGGAAATGAAGACTATACTTACTGATGAAATACCGGTATATCAGAAACCAAGACGCTTATCGTATGAAGATCAGAAAAGAGTCGATCAACAGGTCAAAGAGTGGTTAGAAGAAGGAATAATTCGCCACAGTGTATCTGAGTATTCTTCTCCAATTGTATTAGTACCGAAGAAAGATGGAGAAAAGAGATTATGTTGCGATTATAGAAAGGTAAATCAGAAAATTATAAGAGATAATTTTCCGACTGCAGTGATTGACGATGTATTACATAGGCTACAAGAAGGTAGAGTGTTTACAACTCTTGATTTGTGTAATGGCTACTTCCATGAGCCCGTTGAAGAAAACTCAAAGAAACTTACTTCGTTCGTTACTCAAAATGGGCAATTTGAATTTAATTTTGTACCGTTCGGCATTAATAATTCAGCAGCTGTGTTTACTAGATATATTTTTGCAATGCTGAGACCGTTGATTAATGAAGGCATATTGATGTTGTACATGGATGATATTATTATTCCAGCAAAAAATGAGTTTGAGGGTATTGAGAGATTGAAAAGAGTTATAAGTTTAGCAGAAGAGTCGGGATTAAAGATAAAATGGAAAAAATGTCAATTTCTTCAGCGTAAGGTAAATTTTTTGGGATACATCATAGAAAATGGCACTATCAAACCGTCAAAAGAGAAGACAAGTGCCGTAGAGAATTTTTCAGTTCCTCGGGATGTGAAAGGAGTCCAACGTTATTTGGGTCTTACTTCATATTTTCGTAGGTTTATGAAGGATTTCGCGACGATAGCTAGGCCGTTGAAAAATTTGTTGAGAGCTGACGTACTTTTTAAAATGGGCATAGAAGGGCTAGCTTCTTTTGAACAGTTGAAAGCGGGATTGAGTAATCCACCGGTTTTGCGTCTTTTTAATCCTAGAAGTGCGACAGAAGTTCATTGTGACGCGAGTATGTATGGGTACGGCGCGATTTTACTTCAAAAAGATTCGGAGGATCAACAATACCATCCGGTAGAGTATATGAGCAGACGAACTACTCCAGTTGAGGAAAAATATCACTCGTACGAGTTAGAGGTACTGGCTATAATTCAAGCATTAAAGAAGTGGAGAATATACGTGATTGGCATAAAGATAAAGATAGTTACCGATTGTAATGCTTTTGCGATGACGATAAAGAAACGTGACGTTCCGCTAAGGGTGGCCCGATGGGCTATATTCTTGCAAGATTTTGATTTCGAAATTGAGCATAGATCAGGGATAAAGATGAAACATGTCGACGCGTTAAGTAGAGTATATTGTTTACTGTCAGGAGGTTCTTTGAAGAGTAAAATACAATTTGCACAGAGGAAAGATGAATGGATCAGCACGATTCTGAAAGTGTTAGAAAAGGGAACGCACGCCGACTATTACGTGCAGTACGGAATATTGTATAAGGATCCCGTTAAGGAACTTATTGTAATACCTACTAGCATGGAGCAAGAGATAATATTGGTTGCTCATCGATAATGGCACTTCGGAGTTAAAAAAACGGTTGATCTAGTGGAAAGAGAGTATTATATACCTGGTCTGTTGAACAAAGTAGAGGTAGTAGTGAGGTCGTGTATGGAATGTATCATGAGCAAGTCGAAACAGTGTCGAAAGGAAGGTTTCTTGAATGTTATTGATAAAGGAGATGAGCCTTTGGTAACTTTTCACGTGGACCATGTCGGGCCAATGGAGTTAACCAAGAAACGATATAATCACATATTGGTAGTAGTCGATGCATTTTCGAAATACGTATGGTTATATCCGACGAAAAGTACAGGCTCGGAAGAGGTTGTTGAGAGATTGCAGAAACAGTCTGAGTTGTTCGGAAATCAAAAGAGGATCGTTAGTGATCGAGGTAGCGCTTTTACGTCTCACGTTTTTAAAGAGTACTGCGAGTCGCAGAAGATACAATATTTAGTGATTGCGACAGGAGTTCCGAGAGGAAACGGGCAAGTAGAGCGAGTTAATCGGATTGTTATAGCATTGTTGACGAAACTGAGTGCCAATGATCCTGGAGCATGGTATAAGCACATAGGTAGGGTGCAACAGTTTATAAACTCGTCACCACCTAGAAGCACGAAGATATCCCCCTTTAAGATATTAACTGGGACGGAGATGAGGACTAGCTACGATTTAGAACTAAAGGGTATGTTGGAAGAAGAGTTATTAATCGAGTTACAAAACAATAAGTCCGAAATACGTGACGCAGCGAAAAGGAATATAAGCAAAATGCAAGAAGAGAACCGTAAAACGTTTAATAAGTGTCGAAAATCTGCAAGTGAATATGAGGTTGACGAGCTGGTGGCTGTTAAGCGGACGCAGTTTGGTTCTGGCCTTAAGCTTAAGGGAAAATATTTGGGACCTTATCGGGTTGTTCGGAAAATGAGGCATGGTCGCTATGCGGTTGAGAAAGTAGGAGATGGAGAAGGTCCGAAATCTACTACCACCGTGGCAGAGTATATGAAAAAATGGTGTCCATCATTCGGGGCGAATGTGGAGGTCGGATGGCCGAATGTAGGATCGCGGTATGGTGGAGGTGACTTCGAGTAAGAATCGGTATCGACGTAATGTCGATAAAACGATATACGATAGCGAGAAGTAGTCAGGCAGTCAGTCCGCAGAGAGTCAGTGGAACAGAGTAAGCCGGAAAAGTTGTGTCTCGAAGTGTGAGCAGTGCATTCAGAGTAAAGTCGAAAAATAAAGAGAAATATTGTGAAGTAAATAATAATTATATCGATAAGCTAATAAACTAACAAGATACAATAAAGCTGATTAAAACCCAGTGTGTGCAAAGTGAATCTCTTCAACTTGGGGACTTATCCAGGTAAAGGCAAAAGTTCCACATCTTGGAGGTTCGTCCGGGAAAGGCTGAAGTTTCCACATCTTGGGGGCTTGTCCGGGAAAGGCTGAAGTTTCCACATCTTGGGGGCTCGTCCAGGATGCGTTATACGGTAGGACTATCCATCAATCATCAAATTGTTGCAGTTTGAGATCCGTTATTGTACATCAGTCATCAAATTGTTGTACAAAAAACGTTAAATCCATGGCAAAAATTGTGAAATTCAGCCCATTCTTGGAATAAGTCGCACACAAGAGAGAGTGAGACAACAGCAGAAATTCTTGACAAGCGAAAAAAAAAAAAAAAAAAAAAACACCGAGCGTCCACTGAAAATTTTTGGCGCCAGGTCGTAAGAAAAAAAAGCGGAATCTACAAGAGCGACAGAGACGGCAGAGACGTGCGAAGACAAAGACCTAAGAGAGTAGGCAACGAGGCACTGAGTGTGCAACCGATGAGGCACAAAGAGTGTGCAAATACGAGGCACTGAGTGTGCGAACGAGACGAAAGAGCAACATTCACACTGACGGCGGCATCATCCCCAGAAGTGTGCGTGACATGACGACAAGAGAAGCAAAACGAGATAGCAACAAGACGAAGACCTAAGAGAGGAGGCAACGAGGCACAGAGAGTGCAAACAACGTGGTACAGACGGTGCGAACGACGAGGCACAGAGAGTGCAAAACCCAGACGAGAAGCTCTCACACAGACGACGGCATCAACCATCGCAAGTATTCAGAGAGCGGCGATCAGGCAGACACCAAGAGAGAAATATTCACACAGATGACGGCATCAACCATCGCAAGTGGAAGTGCAGTATTGAGGCCGAAAAGACACAAGGAGATCCAGAGAGCAGCATTCACACCAACGACGACAAAGAGTTTCCTGAGAGCAACACCCACACCGACGGCGGCATCAACCCCAAAAGTGCGTGTGACGCGACGATCGAGTACAGAGGCGTACGCAGCGATTTTGGCTTACAAGAGGGACGACAACAGAGTGGAGATACAAGAGCAAGTATTAACTGAGCAAGAAAGGGCCATAACCGAAGAGTAAAACATTTGTATAACATTATAGATTGATATCAATTAACTTAACCCACTAACGTTAGCTTAAGATACATTATTTGTTATATAATTTGTTTGAATTTAAATTATGCCACACGACGAAATCTTGCAATTCACAGTAGCAGAGCTGAAAGAAAAGTTGAAAGAAAATAACTTGAGTATTAAGGGAAACAAGGCAGAATTACAAGGAAGACTAATATCTTTTTTCGAGTCAGGAGTTGAAGAAGCATCCTTCTACGAGGACTCACTAGAGCGTCGCTTACAAGTAGTAAACGATCAACAAGAGGTACAAAGTATAATGGCGTTTACACTAAGAGACATCCAAGATTCGTTAACTGTATTCGATGGCAGCCAGAAGCAAGATGTCGACAATTGGCTTGCAGATTTTGAGAACTGTGCAGAGACGGTCAAATGGAACGATTTACAGAAATTCATTTATAGCAGACAATTGTTAAAAGGGGCTGCGAAATTGTTTGTCAGTAGCGAAGACGGTCTTACTGATTGGATTAGTTTAAAGTCAGCTTTAGAGAGAGAATTTTCGAAGAAGTTGTCCGCAAAACAAGTACATAAGCTACTCGAGAATAGAAGGAAAAAACATAGTGAAAGTTTGATCGAATATTTTTATGTATCAAGCCAGGAATTTTGGAGAATTACGAGAAAACATGAAAATGTACGAGAAAATATCTACTGAGAAAGAGTCAAAATGGTCTAGAGCATCAAAATTCGAGAAGCAGCAGCATATTATTGCTACAAATGAGCCAAGATGCTACAAGTGCGGAGGAAGAAATCACATAGCCAAAAACTGTAAAGAGAGCGAGTTTAAGTGTTTTAAATGTAACCAGCCAGGACATAAGGCAAATCAGTGTAGCATGCAGGGAAAAGTGTTCGAAAAAGATAGTCATAAAGTGCAGCAACTTACTCAGAAATCATATAATCGTGTCTTCAAAGATGTTCGTTTTGGCAATGAGGTTATATCAGCGTTTTTCGATTCAGGTAGTGATATCTCGACTATAAGTGAGAGCGCGTACAAACGAGTTTACCCAGTTCCCTTAACTTTGGATGTAAAAGAGTTATTGGGAATAGGAAGTAAGAGAATTTACACTAAAGGATCTTTTAAGATAGATATGGCTTTAGATGGAGTTCCTATTAAGATGTGTTTCCATGTAGTGAGAGATAGAGATACATTATATGATGGTGTAATTGGAAATGACGTATTTGAGGTCGTAAATGCTACAATGGGAAAACAAGGATTAGTGTTTTACGGGAGTAATCAATCGGTTGGGGGAAATCAAGTTATTACTCGTTACAGTAATCCGCAAGATCCACCCCCATTACGCGATGAAAGTCCCATAGAAGAGTTGCAAAACACGTTTGGGCAGATATTGACTACGAGAGTCGAAAACTTTTCGTCAGAGATAGAGCTTTCCCATTTGAGCATTGAGTTGAAGTCTAAAGTCCTAGAAATCATTTCGGATTATAGTCCGGTCAAACCAGCTAACTGTCCAGTGGAAATGAAGACTATACTTACTGATGAAATACCGGTATATCAGAAACCAAGACGCTTATCGTATGAAGATCAGAAAAGAGTCGATCAACAGGTCAAAGAGTGGTTAGAAGAAGGAATAATTCGCCACAGTGTATCTGAGTATTCTTCTCCAATTGTATTAGTACCGAAGAAAGATGGAGAAAAGAGATTATGTTGCGATTACAGAAAGGTAAATCAGAAAATTATAAGAGATAATTTTCCGACTGCAGTGATTGACGATGTATTACATAGGCTACAAGAAGGTAGAGTGTTTACAACTCTTGATTTGTGTAATGGCTACTTCCATGAGCCCGTTGAAGAAAACTCAAAGAAACTTACTTCGTTCGTTACTCAAAATGGGCAATTTGAATTTAATTTTGTACCGTTCGGCATTAATAATTCAGCAGCTGTGTTTACTAGATATATTTTTGCAATGCTGAGACCGTTGATTAATGAAGGCATATTGATGTTGTACATGGATGATATTATTATTCCAGCAAAAAATGAGTTTGAGGGTATTGAGAGATTGAAAAGAGTTATAAGTTTAGCAGAAGAGTCGGGATTAAAGATAAAATGGAAAAAATGTCAATTTCTTCAGCGTAAGGTAAATTTTTTGGGATACATCATAGAAAATGGCACTATCAAACCGTCAAAAGAGAAGACAAGTGCCGTAGAGAATTTTTCAGTTCCTCGGGATGTGAAAGGAGTCCAACGTTATTTGGGTCTTACTTCATATTTTCGTAGGTTTATGAAGGATTTCGCGACGATAGCTAGGCCGTTGAAAAATTTGTTGAGAGCTGACGTACTTTTTAAAATGGGCATAGAAGGGCTAGCTTCTTTTGAACAGTTGAAAGCGGGATTGAGTAATCCACCGGTTTTGCGTCTTTTTAATCCTAGAAGTGCGACAGAAGTTCATTGTGACGCGAGTATGTATGGGTACGGCGCGATTTTACTTCAAAAAGATTCGGAGGATCAACAATACCATCCGGTAGAGTATATGAGCAGACGAACTACTCCAGTTGAGGAAAAATATCACTCGTACGAGTTAGAGGTACTGGCTATAATTCAAGCATTAAAGAAGTGGAGAATATACGTGATTGGCATAAAGATAAAGATAGTTACCGATTGTAATGCTTTTGCGATGACGATAAAGAAACGTGACGTTCCGCTAAGGGTGGCCCGATGGGCTATATTCTTGCAAGATTTTGATTTCGAAATTGAGCATAGATCAGGGATAAAGATGAAACATGTCGACGCGTTAAGTAGAGTATATTGTTTACTGTCAGGAGGTTCTTTGAAGAGTAAAATACAATTTGCACAGAGGAAAGATGAATGGATCAGCACGATTCTGAAAGTGTTAGAAAAGGGAACGCACGCCGACTATTACATGCAGTACGGAATATTGTATAAGGATCCCGTTAAGGAACTTATTGTAATACCTACTAGCATGGAGCAAGAGATAATATTGGTTGCTCATCGATAAGGGCACTTCGGAGTTAAAAAAACGGTTGATCTAGTGGAAAGAGAGTATTATATACCTGGTCTGTTGAACAAAGTAGAGGTAGTAGTGAGGTCGTGTATGGAATGTATCATGAGCAAGTCGAAACAGGGTCGAAAGGAAGGTTTCTTGAATGTTATTGATAAAGGAGATGAGCCTTTGGTAACTTTTCACGTGGACCATGTCGGGCCAATGGAGTTAACCAAGAAACGATATAATCACATATTGGTAGTAGTCGATGCATTTTCGAAATACGTATGGTTATATCCGACGAAAAGTACAGGCTCGGAAGAGGTTGTTGAGAGATTGCAGAAACAGTCTGAGTTGTTCGGAAATCAAAAGAGGATCGTTAGTGATCGAGGTAGCGCTTTTACGTCTCACGTTTTTAAAGAGTACTGCGAGTCGCAGAAGATACAATATTTAGTGATTGCGACAGGAGTTCCGAGAGGAAACGGGCAAGTAGAGCGAGTTAATCGGATTGTTATAGCATTGTTGACGAAACTGTGTGCCAATGATCCTGGAGCATGGTATAAGCACATAGGTAGGGTGCAACAGTTTATAAACTCGTCACCACCTAGAAGCACGAAGATATCCCCCTTTAAGATATTAACTGGGACGGAGATGAGGACTAGCTACGATTTAGAACTAAAGGGTATGTTGGAAGAAGAGTTATTAATCGAGTTACAAAACAATAAGTCCGAAATACGTGACGCAGCGAAAAGGAATATAAGCAAAATGCAAGAAGAGAACCGTAAAACGTTTAATAAGTGTCGAAAATCTGCAAGTGAATATGAGGTTGACGAGCTGGTGGCTGTTAAGCGGACGCAGTTTGGTTCTGGCCTTAAGCTTAAGGGAAAATATTTGGGACCTTATCGGGTTGTTCGGAAAATGAGGCATGGTCGCTATGCGGTTGAGAAAGTAGGAGATGGAGAAGGTCTGAAATCTACTACCACCGTGGCAGAGTATATGAAAAAATGGTGTCCATCATTCGGGGCGAATGTGGAGGTCGGATGGCCGAATGTAGGATCGCGGTATGGTGGAGGTGACTTCGAGTAAGAATCGGTATCGACGTAATGTCGATAAAACGATATACGATAGCCAGAAGTAGTCAGGCAGTCAGTCCGCAGAGAGTCAGTGGAACAGAGTAAGCCGGAAAAGTTGTGTCTCGAAGTGTGAGCAGTGCATTCAGAGTAAAGTCGAAAAATAAAGAGAAATATTGTGAAGTAAATAATAATTATATCGATAAGCTAATAAACTAACAAGATACAATAAAGCTGATTAAAACCCAGTGTGTGCAAAGTGAATCTCTTCGTCCGGGAAAGGCTGAAGTTTCCACATCTTGGGGGCTCGTCCGGGAAAGGCTGAAGTTTCCACATCTTGGGGGCTCGTCCAGGATGCGTTATACGGTAGGACTATCCATCAATCATCAAATTGTTGCAGTTTGAGATCCGTTATTGTACATCAGTCATCAAATTGTTGTACAAAAAACGTTAAATCCATGGCAAAAATTGTGAAATTCAGCCCATTCTTGGAATAAGTCGCACACAAGAGAGAGTGAGACAACAGCAGAAATTCTTGACAAGCGAAAGCAAAAAAAAAAAAAAAAAACACCGAGCGTCCACTGAAAATTTTTGGCGCCAGGTCGTAAGAAAAAAAAGCGGAATCTACAAGAGCGACAGAGACGGCAACACGGCAACGAACCACAGAGACAACGACATGATCATGCGGAGCTGAACGAGGCAGCAACAAGACGAAGACCTAAGAGAGTAGGCAACGAGGCACTGAGTGTGCGAAGACAAAGACCTAAGAGAGTAGGCAACGAGGCACTGAGTGTGCAACCGACGAGGCACAAAGAGTGTGCAAATACGAGGCACTGAGTGTGCGAACGAGACGAAAGAGCAACATTCACACTGACGGCGGCATCATCCCCAGAAGTGTGCGTGA
Source organism: Drosophila tropicalis (assembly GCF_018151085.1). Lineage (NCBI taxonomy): Eukaryota > Metazoa > Arthropoda > Insecta > Diptera > Drosophilidae > Drosophila > Drosophila tropicalis. Next base: position 1,767,855 of record NW_027173482.1, read on the forward strand.
CATGACGACAAGAGAAGCAAAACGAGATAGCAACAAGACGAAGACCTAAGAGAGGAGGCAACGAGGCACAGAGAGTGCAAACAACGTGGTACAGACGGTGCGAACGACGAGGCACAGAGAGTGCAAAACCCAGACGAGAAGCTCTCACACAGACGACGGCATCAACCATCGCAAGTATTCAGAGAGCGGCGATCAGGCAGACACCAAGAGAGAAATATTCACACAGATGACGGCATCAACCATCGCAAGTGGAAGTGCAGTATTGAGGCCGAAAAGACACAAGGAGATCCAGAGAGCAGCATTCACACCAACGACGACAAAGAGTTTCCTGAGAGCAACACCCACACCGACGGCGGCATCAACCCCAAAAGTGCGTGTGACGCGACGATCGAGTACAGAGGCGTACGCAGCGATTTTGGCTTACAAGAGGGACGACAACAGAGTGGAGATACAAGAGCAAGTATTAACTGAGCAAGAAAGGGCCATAACCGAAGAGTAAAACATTTGTATAACATTATAGATTGATATCAATTAACTTAACCCACTAACGTTAGCTTAAGATACATTATTTGTTATATAATTTGTTTGAATTTAAATTATGCCACACGACGAAATCTTGCAATTCACAGTAGCAGAGCTGAAAGAAAAGTTGAAAGAAAATAACTTGAGTATTAAGGGAAACAAGGCAGAATTACAAGGAAGACTAATATCTTTTTTCGAGTCAGGAGTTGAAGAAGCATCCTTCTACGAGGACTCACTAGAGCGTCGCTTACAAGTAGTAAACGATCAACAAGAGGTGTTCATGAACGGATTGCGTTTATCGATAAGTCACATGTATTTATAAGAATCGACACATATAGAAGCATTGTACACACACACATATCTGTGCGCTGCTGCGTCGGCGCTTTTCTCTCTTTTTCGTTCAGTAATAAATTGGCACTCAACTGATTCAGTAGCAAAGAATCACAAGGTTAAATTATCAAATTAATTTAAAGGTACAGTCCACTGCTAGACCAAAGCATAATTTGGTCATTCGAGCCGAATAAGGGAATCGGTTTTCGTTCGAATAAGGTGCTTTTCGTTCGAATTTCTTTGGATCTATTGGAAAGTTTGGTGGGTTATTACTCTGGAATAGTTCTTGGCAATGGAAGAACTAAAGGCATTGGTGGGTCGACGGAGCCGACTCAAGGCCAGCATCACAAGAATTCTGGATTGGTCGGAAAGAACCCAAACTACATCAACTACTGAGGTAGCCGCTCGGATGGATCAACTCCAGTCCGTGTGGAAGGAATTTAATGCAATAGGGGATTCCATAGCCCTACTGGAAGATGTGGACGGCTATGTGGATCCAGAGGTCGATCACGTGACCTACGAGGAGAAGTACTTGAAGGCATATTCTTTGCTTCTAGGAAAAAAACGGCTAGTACAGCAACAAGCACCATTGTCTGGCGACAGCAATGGCGCCATGAGTCTGCACGCATATAACGACGACATCGTTCATTTGCTGCAACAACAACAACAACTCTTTGAACAGTTAGCTACAAACCAGAGCAGTTCGAACTTGTCGATGCCCGCTCGCATTGAGGTGGCTGCTTCGGGTTCAACTTCGGGAAACAACACGACGGCATTCTTACATAGCAACGAATTGCCGAAGATTCAAATAAAACGGTTCGCTGGACTCTACACAGAGTGGCCGGCTTTTCAAGATATCTATGAGAGCACGATACACAACAAAAGGGAGTTAACCAACACTCAAATGTTTCATCACTTGAAAACACTGCTTGTCGATGATGCTGCCAACTTGGTGCGGCACCTGGCAATAACTGACACGGCTTACAACACAGCTTGGGAACGCTTAAAGGAAAGGTACAATAGGCCACGCCATATTGTAAACTCGTTTTTGGAACAATTTATGGGTCTACCAACGACAAACAAAATTGATGTATCCATCTTACGCAAGGTATCAGATGGACAAATGAGATTGTTCGCTGTCTGGATGCGATCAATCAAACAGGACGGGACTGCTGGATACAATATCTGGTATTGGAAAAGCTTGACGCTGATACACGGCGCAGGTGGATTGAGCGCAGCATGGGCAACGAGGCGCCCACACTGGAGGAATTCTTCAAGTTTTTAGATGATCGTTGTGAGGAATTAGAGCTCAGTAAACGGGAGATTGCGTCTGGAGGCAAAACGCCAGCGCAAATCATACATACAAAAAAAAACATACATACACACTCGATGGTTGCAGTTTAAGCTGGCAGCTGCACCAAATGTCAGGCGACGGATCATAAGTTGTATGGCTGTCAACAATTCATGGATTTAACATGTGCAGAACGTCGTATGTTTATCAGGGAAAAGGTTTTATGTTATAACTGCCTGAAATCAGGGCATATGGTCAAAAACTGTCCATCATCAATCTCGTGCAAATATTGTAGAGGTAAGCACCATTCGCTGGTCCATGATCCAGGTAACTCAATGGCTTTAAGGAACTTGCAACAAGGTAAAAGGGAGAATCAGCGGAGTCCAAACGCTTCTCATCACGATTTGTCTACAACAAGACTAGTGGCTCATAATGGGAGTGCACCAGCAACGGTTTGTTCACAAAGCACTGCAAAATCGAAAACAGGACAAAGTTTAAATCGAAGCATATTGCCTACTGCAACGGTTTATGTTCAAAAGGTAAATGGAGACTACATCACATGTCGTATCTTACTAGATACTGGTTCGGAACATTCATATGTATCAGAACGATGCATACAAGTACTTGGATTGCCAAGGTCGGCATCATCCATTTTGGTCACAGGAATCTCTTCGGTTCAAGCTGACACCACAAGGGGAAGCAGCACGCTTCAGATCAAGTCAAAGTATTCAAACAATCACTTAACTGTACAGGCTCATGTTCTTGGCAAAATCACATCAACACTAGAAAGGCAGAACATTGACGCATCGGCACTTGATGTCTTTAGCGATCTTCAACTCGCCGACTCAGAATTCACCACAAACGCTCCAATTGACGTTCTTTTGCATGGTGAACACGTTTGGTCTGCAATTACAGGGAAAAAGTTGTATGACAATACGGGCAAACTCATTGCAATATCATCGATTTTCGGATGGGTCATCAGCTCTATAATGATGCCCCAAGCTAACAACGCTTTCGCTTTGACATCATACATTGATGTTAACGCTTCGCTCCAGAGGTTTTGGGAGCTAGAGGACATCAGTTCCACAAGCAAATTGGAAGCTGATGATGAACAAGTGGAGAAACACTTTCTCGCTACGCACACTCGAGATGAAAAGGGGAAGTACATCGTGGAACTTCCATTCAAGGTCACTAATCCTGAATTTGGGGATACTCTACAAGGAGCTCTTAATCGTTTCCAATCGGTGGAACGACGTTTACATCAAGATGCAAATCTAAGAGCAAAATATGTCAACTTTATGAGGGAATACTTCGATTTGGGGCATATGCGCGAACTCCCACCAGATGAAGTCAATAATGGACAACGGTTTTATCTACCACATCACCCAGTTTTGGGTCGGAAACTGAGAGTAGTTTTCGACGGATCATTTTGCGACACCAAAGGCAAATCACTAAACGATTATCTCTTTACAGGGTCTAGCATTCAACGCAATCTATTTGCTGTCTGCTTGCGCTTTCGGATGTATAAATTTGTATTCTCAGCGGACATAGTCAAGATGTTCCGGCAGATTTGGGTGAACAACAAACACCGCGACTTCCAGAGAATTGTCTGGAGAGAAAGACCATCGGATCCAATCAAACACTATCAACTATGCACCGTCACTTATGGCACCTCATGTGCACCATTCCTGGCTGTAAGGGTATTAGAGCAACTGGCTACTGATCATCAGCAGGAATTCCCGAATGCTGCAAAAATCTTACAAGAGGATTTTTATGTCGACGATGTGCTCACTGGGTCAAACAGTGAGGAGGAACTGATACAAAATCAAAAGGAACTTATTCAACTTATGTCATGTGCTAATTTGGAGCTTGGGAAATGGGTATCGAACACACCTCGCATACCAACAGAAGGAACTGATTCTACACAATCATCTCCAGTGAAGGTTCTTGGACTTTACTGGCAACCTGGTCTTGATACATTGTCTTATAATGTTGGTCTAAAAGGAAATGTCTATTGTACAAAACGACAAGTTCTATCGGATGTCTCACGGATCTTTGATCCACTTGGGCTTTTGGCACCAATTGTGGTCCAATTCAAAATACTCTTTCAACAATTATGGCTTCTCGATTTGGGATGGGATGACAAACTCCCTAAGCAACTAGCGGACAATTGGCTCAAATGGCGAGCAGATTTGGATATTCTACAACATATTCAAATACCCCGGTTAGTTGTCAACGACACCGACAACATTGAATTGCATGGATTCTCGGATGCATCTACGAAGGCATACGCTGCTGTAGTGTACAGCAGAGTAATCAACAAGGATGGCTCGATCTCTACATCGATTATGGCTGCGAAATCTAGGGTGGCTCCGCTAAAGCAGCAATTTCTGCCTCGCCTAGAGCTTTGCGCGGCACTGCTCCTAAGTCAACTCATACGTTCGATAAAGGCGGCACTTCGACATCAAAAGGTCACGGTTTTGCATGGTGCGATTCCACAATCGTACTCTATTGGCTATCATACGCACCCTCTCGACTAAAAACATTTGTTGGGAACAGAACTTCGGAAATTCTGGACACCATTCCAAGGCATAATTGGCGTCATGTGGACTCCAAATCAAATCCAGCTGATTGTGCATCCAGAGGTCTCATGGCTGCAGACCTAAAGGACTTTCAGTTATGGTGGAATGGCCCGTCATCGATACGTGACGCGGATCAGTTTATGGTAAGGTTAAACAACTCACAAGTCTGTTTGGATATTTCAGAAAAGAACATACAAAAGGAAGTCAAAATCAATTGTCTGACTGCACTAGTAAATGCAGCTCCTGATCATCCACTCGATCATCTTGTTCAACGAGTATCTTCATGGTTGACGCTCGTTCATACGGTTGGCTATGTCCTACGCTTTCTACGGCGCACTAAGGGTCCATTTGGAGACAAGTGCTCAAAGAGTCTTACGTTTGAGGAAATCACCGCGGCACGCATTGTATGCTTGCGCCACGCGCAAACCTGCTTTCAGGATGACTATAAATTGCTACTCGCAAATAAACCATTGCGAAGTCGATCTCAGCTGGCTAAACTCTCGCCAATGATCGACAAGGACGGACTACTCAGGGTTGGAGGACGCTTGCACTACTCGCAATTGTCCACAGAGGCGAAACATCCAGTTTTGCTACCGAAATCTCATCGTATCACCAAGCTGGTACTTGAATACGAACACAGGGTTAACCTGCACCCTGGTGTCTCATGACTTTTTGTTTTGGTACGCCAAAGATTCTGGATATTTGGCGCAAGGAACTTGATAAGGAAAGTCACACACGACTGTTTGGCTTGTTTTCGACAACGGCATCATACATCACAACAAAGGATGGCTGATCTACCCAGCATTCGTGTCACTCAGGCACTTCCATTTGTAAACACTGGATGTGACTATGCTGGTCCAATCCTTCTTAAGGATGGAAAGGGGCGCAAACCGCGCATTGGTAAAGGCTACATATGCCTATTTGTTTGTCTGGTCACATCGGCAATCCATCTGGAACTTGTAACGGATTTGAGCACCGACTCATTCTTGGCCGCTCTAAGACGTTTCGTCTCTTTGCGTGGCAAGTGTAACAAAATCTATAGCGACAACGGGACGAATTTCATTTGAGCTAAACGCGCTGTTGATGAAATGCAGAAGCTGCTGGCATCTCAACCACACATCGAAAAGGTTACGAACACTCTGGCGAATGATGGCATTCAATGGGTATTCATTCCGCCACATGCTCCTCATTGGGGAGGAAAGTGGGAATCTGCAGTCAGATGCGTAAAGCTGCATATTCGTCGAGTCATTGGGAAATCTACTCTCACCTACGAGCAGATGCGAACTCTACTTGCACAAGTCAGTGCAGTGGTCAACTCACGACCCTTGTGTTACAACTCGGACACAGATGTCAATTATTTGTCACCAGCACATTTCTTGATCGGCAGGCCTCTCACAACCATACCAGAGGCAGACTTAGGCCACATTCCCGTGGGCCGACTTGGGTACTGGCAAAGTATCCAATCTATGATGCAAGGCTTCTGGAAGCAATGGCACCAGGAGTATCTTACCACATTGCAACAGCGTCCAAAGTGGACCACCACAGCACCAAATATATCAGTCGGAGATGTGGTACTTGTAAAGGAATCTAACACCCCACCAGCTCACTGGCATCTGGCGCTGGTTCTCGAAGCCTACCCAGGCAAGGATCAATTGGTTTGCTCAAGACCTCTTCAGGAGAATTAACTCGGCCAATCACCAAGGTTGCGGTATTGCCCCGTTCAGAAACTGTGTTTCAGGGCGGGCCGGGATGTTCATGAACGGATTGCGTTTATCGATAAGTCACATGTATTTATAAGAATCGACACATATAGAAGCATTGTACACACACACATATCTGTGCGCTGCTGCGTCGGCGCTTTTCTCTCTTTTTCGTTCAGTAATAAATTGGCACTCAACTGATTCAGTAGCAAAGAATCACAAGGTTAAATTATCAAATTAATTTAAAGGTACAGTCCACTGCTAGACCAAATCAAGAGGTACAAAGTATAATGGCGTTTACACTAAGAGACATCCAAGATTCGTTAACTGTATTCGATGGCAGCCAGAAGCAAGATGTCGACAATTGGCTTGCAGATTTTGAGAACTGTGCAGAGACGGTCAAATGGAACGATTTACAGAAATTCATTTATAGCAGACAATTGTTAAAAGGGGCTGCGAAATTGTTTGTCAGTAGCGAAGACGGTCTTACTGATTGGATTAGTCTAAAGTCAGCTTTAGAGAGAGAATTTTCGAAGAAGTTGTCCGCAAAACAAGTACATAAGCTACTCGAGAATAGAAGGAAAAAACATAGTGAAAGTTTGATCGAATATTTTTATGAAATGAAAAGTTTGGCGAAAAAGAGCACATTAGATGAAGAAAGTGTTATAGAGTATATAATAGAGGGTATACCAGATTCGAAGCAGAACAAGACTGTATTGTATCAAGCCAGGAATTTTGGAGAATTACGAGAAAACATGAAAATGTACGAGAAAATATCTACTGAGAAAGAGTCAAAATGGTCTAGAGCATCAAAATTCGAGAAGAAGCAGCAGGATATTGCTAAAAATGAGCCAAGATGCTACAAGTGCGGAGGAAGAAATCACATAGCCAAAAACTGTAAAGAGAGCGAGTTTAAGTGTTTTAAATGTAACCAGCCAGGACATAAGGCAAATCAGTGTAGCATGCAGGGAAAAGTGTTCGAAAAAGATAGTCATAAAGTGCAGCAACTTACTCAGAAATCATATAATCGTGTCTTCAAAGATGTTCGTTTTGGCAATGAGGTTATATCAGCGTTTTTCGATTCAGGTAGTGATATCTCGACTATAAGTGAGAGCGCGTACAAACGAGTTTACCCAGTTCCCTTAACTTTGGATGTAAAAGAGTTATTGGGAATAGGAAGTAAGAGAATTTACACTAAAGGATCTTTTAAGATAGATATGGCTTTAGATGGAGTTCCTATTAAGATGTGTTTCCATGTAGTGAGAGATAGAGATACATTATATGATGGTGTAATTGGAAATGACGTATTTGAGGTCGTAAATGCTACAATGGGAAAACAAGGATTAGTGTTTTACGGGAGTAATCAATCGGTTGGGGGAAATCAAGTTATTACTCGTTACAGTAATCCGCAAGATCCACCCCCATTACGCGATGAAAGTCCCATAGAAGAGTTGCAAAACACGTTTGGGCAGATATTGACTACGAGAGTCGAAAACTTTTCGTCAGAGATAGAGCTTTCCCATTTGAGCATTGAGTTGAAGTCTAAAGTCCTAGAAATCATTTCGGATTATAGTCCGGTCAAACCAGCTAACTGTCCAGTGGAAATGAAGACTATACTTACTGATGAAATACCGGTATATCAGAAACCAAGACGCTTATCGTATGAAGATCAGAAAAGAGTCGATCAACAGGTCAAAGAGTGGTTAGAAGAAGGAATAATTCGCCACAGTGTATCTGAGTATTCTTCTCCAATTGTATTAGTACCGAAGAAAGATGGAGAAAAGAGATTATGTTGCGATTATAGAAAGGTAAATCAGAAAATTATAAGAGATAATTTTCCGACTGCAGTGATTGACGATGTATTACATAGGCTACAAGAAGGTAGAGTGTTTACAACTCTTGATTTGTGTAATGGCTACTTCCATGAGCCCGTTGAAGAAAACTCAAAGAAACTTACTTCGTTCGTTACTCAAAATGGGCAATTTGAATTTAATTTTGTACCGTTCGGCATTAATAATTCAGCAGCTGTGTTTACTAGATATATTTTTGCAATGCTGAGACCGTTGATTAATGAAGGCATATTGATGTTGTACATGGATGATATTATTATTCCAGCAAAAAATGAGTTTGAGGGTATTGAGAGATTGAAAAGAGTTATAAGTTTAGCAGAATAGTCGGGATTAAAGATAAAATGGAAAAAAAGGCAATTTCTTCAGCGTAAGGTAAATTTTTTGGGATACATCATAGAAAATGGCACTATCAAACCGTCAAAAGAGAAGACAAGTGCCGTAGAGAATTTTTCAGTTCCTCGGGATGTGAAAGGAGTCCAACGTTATTTGGGTCTTACTTCATATTTTCGTAGGTTTATGAAGGATTTCGCGACGATAGCTAGGCCGTTGAAAAATTTGTTGAGAGCTGACGTACTTTTTAAAATGGGCATAGAAGAGCTAGCTTCTTTTGAACAGTTGAAAGCGGGATTGAGTAATCCACCGGTTTTGCGTCTTTTTAATCCTAGAAGTGCGACAGAAGTTCATTGTGACGCGAGTATGTATGGGTACGGCGATTTTACTTTAAAAAGATTCGGAGGATCAACAATACCATCCGGTAGAGTATATGAACAGACGAACTACTCCAGCTGAGGAAAAATATCACTCGTACGAGTTAGAGGTACTGGCTATAATTCAAGCATTAAAGAAGTGGAGAATATACGTGATTGGCATAAAGATAAAGATAGTTACCGATTGTAATGCTTTTGCGATGACGATAAAGAAACGTGACGTTCCGCTAAGGGTGGCCCGATGGGCTATATTCTTGCAAGATTTTGATTTCGAAATTGAGCATAGATCAGGGATAAAGATGAAACATGTCGACGCGTTAAGTAGAGTATATTGTTTACTGTCAGGAGGTTCTTTGAAGAGTAAAATACAATTTGCACAGAGAAAAGATGAATGGATCAGCACGATTCTGAAAGTGTTAGAAAAGGGAACGCACGCCGACTATTACGTGCAGTACGGAATATTGTATAAGGATCCCGTTAAGGAACTTATTGTAATACCTACTAGCATGGAGCAAGAGATAATATTGGTTGCTCATCGACAAGAGCACTTCGGAGTTAAAAAAACGGTTGATCTAGTGGAAAGAGAGTATTATATACCTGGTCTGTTGAACAAAGTAGAGGTAGTAGTGAGGTCGTGTATGGAATGTATCATGAGCGAGTCGAAACAGGGTCGAAAGGAAGGTTTCTTGAATGTTATTGATAAAGGAGATGAGCCTTTGGTAACTTTTCACGTGGACCATGTCGGGCCAATGGAGTTAACCAAGAAACGATATAACCACATATTGGTAGTAGTCGATGCATTTTCGAAATACGTATGGTTATATCCGACGAAAAGTACAGGCTCGGAAGAGGTTGTTGAGAGATTGCAGAAACAGTCTGAGTTGTTCGGAAATCAAAAGAGGATCGTTAGTGATCGAGATAGCGCTTTTACGTCTCACATTTTTAAAGAGTACTGCGAGTCGCAGAAGATACAATATTTAGTGATTGCGACAGGAGTTCCGAGAGGAAACGGGCAAGTAGAGCGAGTTAATCGGATTGTTATAGCATTGTTGACGAAACTGTGTGCCAATGATCCTGGAGCATGGTATAAGCACATAGGTAGGGTGCAACAGTTTATAAACTCGTCACCACCTAGAAGCACGAAGATATCCCCCTTTAAGATATTAACTGGGACGGAGATGAGGACTAGCTACGATTTAGAACTAAAGGGTATGTTGGAAGAAGAGTTATTAATCGAGTTACAAAACAATAAGTCCGAAATACGTGACGCAGCGAAAAGGAATATAAGCAAAATGCAAGAAGAGAACCGTAAAACGTTTAATAAGTGTCGAAAATCTGCAAGTGAATATAAGGTTGACGAGCTGGTGGCTGTTAAGCGGACGCAGTTTGGTTCTGGCCTTAAGCTTAAGGGAAAATATTTGGGACCTTATCGGGTTGTTCGGAAAATGAGGCATGGTCGCTATGCGGTTGAGAAAGTAGGAGATGGAGAAGGTCCGAAATCTACTACCACCGTGGCAGAGTATATGAAAAAATGGTGTCCATCATTCGGGGCGAATGTGGAGGTCGGATGGCCGAATGTAGGATCGCGGTATGGTGGAGGTGACTTCGAGTAAAAATCGATATCGACGTAATGTCGATAAAACGATATACGATAGCGAGAAGTAGTCAGGCAGTCAGTCCGCAGAGAGTCAGTGGAACAGAGTAAGCCAGAAAAGTTGTGTCTCGAAATGTGAGCAGTGCATTCAGAGTAAAGTCGAAAAATAAAGAGAAATATTGTGAAGTAAATAATAATTATATCTATAAGCTAATAAACTAACAAGATACAATAAAGCTGATTAAAACCCAGTGTGTGCAAAGGGAATCTCTTCAATTTGGGGACTTATCCAGGTAAAGGCAAAAGTTCCACATCTTGGAGGCTCGTCCGGGAAAGGCTGAAGTTTCCACATCTTGGGGCTCGTCCGGGAAAGGCTGAAGTTTCCACATACATACTAATTTTTTAATAATTAATTACAGAAATATTTTGAAAACAATACACTTTTCGCTTTTTTTTTTTAGTCGCACGAGTTTAGCAAGGAGCCTTCCTTGCAGTGGGTTATGAATTCCGTTCACTCAAACCTCTCTGCTTTAGCTGGAGACCAATATCACGTTTTGCGCCAACCGTTGTGGTCGGCTGTCGACGATGAGGTTAACTTGCCAGAATGCGACATATACAGCTATAACCCGGATCTGAGTTCGGATCCATTTGGAGAGCCAGGTTGTTTGTGGTCTTTTAATTATTTTTTCTACAACAAAAAGTTGAAGCGAATTGTGTTTTTTACAAGTCGGGCTGTAAAGTAAGTGGTTTTAAAGTATAAAAAAACCAGTTAATATTATTTTATCTATTTAAGTTCTCTCTATGCTGGGGACACTTTAGACTTCTCATTGGAAGAAGTCTATTGGGAAATGGTCGCAACAGGTTTCTCTTTAAATAGTTTGATCAGTTGAAAATTTGTATCAACACTGGCGGAAAAGTAAAAATTAATGCTATAAATAAAGGCGATTCTAATAATAGTAAACAAAAACAAATTTTTATACCCTTGCAAAAAGGGTATATTAATTTTGGTCAGAAGTGTGCAACGCATAGAACGAAGCATCTCCGACCATACAAAGTATATATATTCTTGATCAGCACGACGAGACGAGTTCAACTAGCCATGTCCGTCCGTCCGTCCGTCCGTCCGTCCGTCTGGATCAACGCAAACTCCTCCTAGACCGTAAGAGCTACAGTGCTGAAATTTTGCACGTAGGCTTGTATATACTGCAGGCGTTGTATATCTCGGATTCAGCCGGATCGGACCACTATATCATATAGCTCCCATACAAACCCCAAAGTCACGAACAGTGACTTTTCTCAATAACTTCGTTATTTTCTATGTTATTATCGTGAAACTTTATATTAGAGAGATTATTACGCCTATAAACTACTGTGCCAAATTTGATCAAGATCGGGTGACTATATCATATAGCTCCCATAGGAACGATCGGTCGAAAACAGTGACTTTTGTAAATAACTTCGTTACTTTTAACGCGATTGCTTTCAAATTAAACACTTCTTAGTTTAATATATCTGTTAATGACTGTGCCAAGTTTGATCAAGATCGGGTGACTATATCATATAGCTCCCATAGGAACGATCGGGCGAAAACAGTGACTTTTGTAAATAACTTCGTTACTTTTAACGTGATTGTTTTTAAATTAAACGTTTCCTAATTTAATATATCTGTTAATGACTGTGTCGAATTTGATAAAGATCGGGTGACTATATCATATAGCTCCCATAGGAACGATCGGTGGAAAACAGTGACTTTGATTAATATCTTCGTTATTTCCTATGATTGTAGGCCATTCTTTCGCAAACATAAGCCTTTTTAGATAAAACGTTCTTCCACATTGATGGCTAATAGGTAAGGAAAGAGTTACCAAAAGGTTGCAAGGGTATACAAACTTTGACGCGGTCGAAGTTAGCCCCGGCCCTCTGGTTTTTTAAGAATTTAGCAACATCAAAAATGTACTTCGTTGAACTAATAAAAATTAAGAAATTGCAAAAATGGCGTTGTTTTAAATTTTAGCTTGAATTAAATTTAAGACTATTGCTTCAATGTGTTCGGTAAATGTTGACTACTACTACTCGGGCCCAAAACGCGCTTAAACTACATAATTTTGGTATCAAACGAAAGAGAAAAATTGCACGAGCACGACCTCAGGTGCGCCCTGGCGATTTATTTCGTAGTTTTTGAGTAATTAACAAAAGAAAATTAATATTTTTAGCGGGACTATAGCTAAAAGTAGCTTTTTCCAACTAAAAAAAGCTGTTCAATTTTGAGATGGTGTTGCCAAATGCCGAATTTCGGATACTCGATCGCGGTCTTTTTTGAATCTTTTGTTCGCACAATTCTCAACAAACGAAGATATTGTTGAGTTTACAATATTTCTTGATTTTATAGAACAAATATAGTTTAGAATACATGCCAGAGCAGCCGAATATTCCTCGACTTTTGAGTTTAGATTAAAATATTTGGCTACCAGGCCAGTCAAACAGCGCGCCAAATAAAAAATAGCGTTTGACAACACTGAAATCTAGCCTTACCCGTAGTGAACATTTACCATGTTTTCTTTTCTTTTATTCCCATTTCAAAAATATCGGAATGACCTATTGCTGCGGGAGTTATGCGAGAATATTCAATAGGCCTGTGACATTTATTATTAGCAAAAAAGACTTTTAATCAAGTTGAGTCAATCCTGTATTTGTTCAAAAGTTAGCAACTCAAGAAGCACTTTATTTTCAAATTAAAGTTTTCAGTACATATGTATAGCGGAGTTGATGACAAACACTTGAATCAACCAAATATAACCAAATAAGCTTGACCCTGATAAAATTTAAAGTTAATTTAAAGTAAAATAGTAAGAAAAAATATCAAAGAAGTTAAATTCGGCTATGCTATGTCCAATAATAATGTTACATGTTCAAAACTTGTTCTCTACAATTTGTTCTTCTTCCCTCATTCCCTAGGCAAAGCACGGCACGCATACATATACTGTTTATCTAGCGTTGCGTGTGTGTGTGTATTAGAGGTGGGAAACTATCGATGGCACTATCGACACTATCGATAGTACTATCGTCCACTATCGATGGTGATGAAAAAAATATCGTCGACTATCGATGGTGCCGACTATCGATAGTTTCCCACCTCTAGTGTGTATGCATGTACTCTGTTGATTTGATGATGACGTAGTAGGCAGCAAGCATGGCTGCCGGCAGCGGTTGAACCGATTTATATTGACTGTAACTTGTGTTCTATTTATCCGATCAGATTCAAATTTTGGAACCTGAGTTTTTATATCCAATACTATCAAAACATATAGTATATTTCATGGAGATACTTAAATTTTTATGAAAATGTTTCTTCTGGAACTATATGATATAGTACTCCGATCCTAATGATTTATAACAATAATTTATCTTAAGCGGGTAATAAAAATGCCAAAAAAAAAAAAAAAAATTATCCCTAAAGCTCTTAAGATGGCTGAGTAAAACGCATACGCACTGACGGACGGACGGACAGACGGACATGGTATTGCGAATACATCTGGCAGCCTACTTCGTCACCCGCCCATCTGGCAACCCTATGCGCACAAGATCACTCTCGTATAAGGCACCGTCTGTGCCGGTCGTGCTTCTCTTTGTTCTACCACAACTAATCTATTCACTGCTAATATACATATATATATATATATATATATATGTATGTGTATCCATCAATAACTCCGTAAACCCATGAAGTTGAATAAATCTCAACAGGTTATGGGCCCAGCACGCTTCCACTGCGCCAATAATTCGATGGATACAGAATAGTGAAAAGAAAGTAAAAAGTGTAAAAGTTGTGGCGAAAAAGTTTCAGAAAGATTTTCGTGTCTCGCCTGTGTGGCGCCTAACTGCCGTTTTTTTTTATGTTGCTTGTGTAGCTTCTCGGTCGGCTTTGCTTGTGTAGCTAAGTCAAGAAAAAACGCGCGAAAGAGAACACAATAGAAAATAGTTAAATAAAGAGAAACAGAACATAAAAAATGAGTGAGTCGCAAGTGTACGTATAGAGCCGTTAGGCAAAGAAAATTTTGATACAACTCATTATCGGTTTAAATAAAATTTTATTATCCGAATTTTATTTTCATTTCATAATAGAAATTAAAACCTACAACAAAACTTGCTTTAGCGGTGTGGAGACCTGTGCCAAGGGAGCTTTCGGCGGCCGGCGATCAACAGACAGAAAGCCCCGCGACACAAGCCACCGAATGAGCTTTTGACGTACGAGCTTTGGGTATCGCTTTCTCCATCGCACTTCACTTTGATTCTTGACGGCAAGCGCAGCATATAAACGTATAAGCAACACATGAATAAATTAATAGCTAATTGATTAATGATAAACTTGTTGTTGTTTCTAATTGCTGGAATGCGGGGTTAATACATTGGCGACGAAGGAAAAGAAGGAAAACGCGGCCTAAAAAAAAATAATGAAGCAAGTAAGTCGACTTGGGTATACCATACACCAGGTGAAACAAATATTTCAAATTTCGAAAACCAAATGTGTGTCTATTAAATTGTTTTTACATGTTTCATAGTATGTGCTATCTCGCTCACTCTACGAACACACGAGCACTCTAGCGCCGCTACTAGCCAACGGCCAATTCTGGCCTTGTGGACCACTTAGTAAAATACGTTGATACGCATATTTTGCATGTTTCTAGTCCGATTTCAATAAAATTTGGTAGTTTTGTAGAAATAGATAAGATTAATTAGTGTGCCGAATTTGAACGCGATAGTCAAAAAACTACAGGAGGAAATCGGTTTTTTATTAATTATGGAGGCGGAAGTGGGCGTGGCAAAATATGAAAATATATATTCTCTGCGCGCATACTAAGCCAGTATACATACTAAATTTGGTGACTTTAGCTTTGTTTGTTTTTAAGAAAATCAGTTTTATGTAAATTCCGGGGGCGGAAGGGGGCGTGGCAAAAAGTTTAAACAATTAGTTTCTGCGCGCCAACTAAACGAGTATATAAACCAAATTTGATGTCTCTAGCTATTATACTTTTTAAGAACAACAGTTTTATGTGATTCCTGGGGGCGTAAGGGGGCGTGGCCAAAATTCCAATCAACTCTGAACATGTGCATACTACACGAGTATACATACCAAATTTGGTGGCTCTAGCTCTTATAGTCTCCGAGATCTGCGTGTTCATACGGACGGACGGACGGACGGACGGACGGACGGACATGGCTAGATCGACTCGGCTATTCATCCTGATCAAGAATATATATACTTTATAGGGTCGGAGAAGCTTCCTTCTGCCTGTTACATACATTTTGGCGACTTTAATATACCATTTCACCCTATGGGTGTATGGTATAAAAAAAGGAAAAAAAAAAAGCGAAAAGAGAAGTGAGGTTATACACGAAGGGACGCGTGCCAGACGCGGCCACAAGAAAAAAGAATTGGGAAAAATATATATATGTACATATATACATACATATAAGTGCGTACATGTAAGTATACAATGGTGATGGAAACGGAATATAAATTAATTATCTGCATTTGACAGAGGCCGTGTCGAGAGAGTGCAAAGGCGACTCTAAGACAAGCCAAAAGACAAAAAAAAAAAAAGCAAACAGCTGAGCAAGGCAGAACTAACGCCCGTGCAAGCTGAAAAATACAGCATGGCTGTCCAAACGAAATCATCTGAAAAGAATCAGAGGCTGAGCACGAAATAAAGTGTAAGCTAAAACAAATCAGCAAGATGGCTGAAATTAAACCATTTCTGTGCGCCAACATAGAAAAATCGTTGTGGCGCAACGAGTGGGAGAAATGGCTTCGGTCATTCAATATCTATGTGGACACAGAAGAAATTTCATCGGTAATTAAAAAGAGGAACAAATTATTGCATCTGGCGGACCACAGCTACAAGAGGTGGTGTACAGTCTTCCAGGCGCGTTAGTGGCATACGATGCGACAAAGAAAAATGATGTATTTACTCCTTTGTTGGATAAATTAAATGAATATTTTTCACCGCAACGTAACGCCGTATTCGAAAGGCACATGTTTCGCAGCATGGTGCCCCGCCAAGGTGAGTGCTTCGCCGAGTTCTTGCTGCGGCTAAGACAACAAGCCAGTAAATGCTCTTTTGGAGCCACCAAGACCGAAATAGAGGAAATCTGCATCGCTGATAAAATAATTGATGCCTAGGCTAAGACTGCGTTGAAAAAGAAGCTATTAGAAACGGAGCTCAAGCTGGAGGAGATAATAAATACTTGCACAGTTGAAGAGCAAGTGAATCAGCAATCAGAGGCAATGGTAATTCCGTCGGATGCCGATATTGTGAAGAAAATTGCGGTCCAAACAAAAAGAAATGACAGGACGAATGATGTGTGTGGCCGGTGTGGAGCAGCAGACCATGATGAACGCAGTATGGCATGCCCGGCAAGAAACTCAAAATGTAATAAATGTTCCCGGTTCGGACATTATGCTCGGATGTGTAAGACCGCATTGAAGAGACGTTTTGGAACACCATATGATAATCAACGCAAGCGACCACGAACCTCACAGTTCCAGGTGCGCGCCATTGATGAGGAGGAGACTAAGTGTCACAGCGACAACAGTTGGTCGAACTGTTTTAAAATAACTGGTGAACCAGAAGGAGAAGAAACCGTATCATGTCTTGTTGGGGGATCCCAGCTGCAAATGATAATTGACTCCGGATCACGGTACAACCTGATAAGCCTTGGCGATTGGCTGCAACTGAATAGTGTACATGCGACAGTGTTCAATGTTCGTAACAACTCGTCTACCCAGTTTCGAGCCTATGCTTCGGATGACGTGCTAAGGGTGACTAACGTTTTTGAAGCTCCGATAAGAATTCAGGAAAGACCAGAGATGATTGCTACATTTTATGTAATTGAAAATGGTAGACAATCGTTACTAGGACGGGACACAGCCGTACAACTCAATGTCCTAAAAATTGGTTTAGGCGTAAATAAAGTGGATTCGTACGCACATTTTCCGAAATGGAAAGCTTCACCGGTGAGATTGGCCATAGACCACAATGTGAGACCAGTGCAGCAGCCAATGCGGAGATTTCCGACTGCGTTAGAAGATCGAATTGCAGAAAGAATAAGACAGGCTGTGCAGCAAGACATTATAGAGCCAGTCCATGGACCGAGTTCATGGATTTCACCAGTTGTAATTGCGTATAAAGGAAGCGGCGAGATAAGGCTATGTCTGGATATGCGAAGGGCGAATTTGGCCATCTCGAGGGAAAACTACCCACTGCCAACATTCGACATGTTTATGACCAAACTACGGGAGGCGAGATGTTTTTCCAGACTGGATTTGAAAAATGCTTATCACCAATTGGAACTCGATGAGTCAAGTCGGCAGATTACCACATTTATTACACACAAGGGACTATTTCGATATAAAAGACTGTTTTTCGGAGTTAATTCGGCTCCAGAAATTTTCCAGAGGCGGCTGGAAGAATTGTTAGCAGGCTGCCCCAATGCTCTGAACTATATTGACGATGTCATCGTCTTCGGCAAAAATGAGGAGGAACACGACAAGGCGCTAACTGCGGTTCTGAAAATCTTTGATACCCACAACGTTGTTTTGAATAAGCAAAAATGTGTGTACAAAACAACAAAACTCAAGTTTCTTGGCCATATTCTATCGGACCATGGTATCGAAGCGGATCCGGAGAAAGTTAAAGTGATCACCGACTTCCGTGCTCCGAAAACTAAGGAGGAGACAAGGAGTTTCCTGGGCCTCGTAACATACGTGGGGAAATTTATACCCGATCTCGCCAACACGACGGAGCCACTGAGAAGATTAATAAAGGCAATTACCAAATTTGATTGGACCAACAAAGAACAGCAAGCCTTTGATACGTTAAAGAAACAAGTCGTCGAGGTGACAAAGCTGTCATACTTCGATAAAAATCTCCGTACATGTCTTATAGCCGATGCAAGTCCAGTGGCACTGGGAGCTGTTCTGGTACAGGTTGATGATCACAACGACCATCATATCGTATCGTTCGCCAGTAAAAGCCTAACTGATGTTGAGAAGAGATATTCGCAAACGGAGAAAGAAAGCTTGGCACTGGTATGGGCAGTGGAGAAGTTTTACTACTACCTAGCTGGACTTGAATTCGATTTGATAACGGATCATAAGCCATTGGAGTCCATCTTCAAACCAACTTCGAAACCACCGGCACGTATCGAACGATGGTTACTACGCCTACAGTCCTACCGATTCCGAGTCATCTATAAAGCAGGAAAGGAAAACATCGCAGATTCCGTGTCGCGTCTTTGTCAGCTTACAGAAACAGTAGCTTTCGACTGGCAGGATGAGCAAAATATTTTTCAAATTGTAGCCAAAGGAGTACCAAAGTCTCTAACCATATCGGAAATCATAGAAAAAAGTATGCAGGACGAAGAAATAATTGATGCAATGACCTATCTTAGCACCAACTCATGGGAGGCGAACTCATCCAGTCCATATTATCCTTTCCGATGGGAGTTATCGACAGTTGGAAATGTACTCTTACGCGGAACGAAAATAGTTATACCAACAATACTACGATCGCGTGCTCAAACTGGCTCACGAGGGCCATCCGGGTGAATCGGCTATGAAACGAAGATTACGTTCAAAGGTGTGGTGGCCAAGGATCGACCGGGAAGCAGAAGGATTTGTTAAGGCTTGTAGAGATTGCATCTCCGTATCGCTAGCAAGTAAACCAGCGCCTATGGATCGGCATGCGTTTCCAGCAGGCCCTTGGCAATGTGTCGCATCTGACTTACTAGGACCTTTACCGAGCAACGACTATGTACTGGTGTTGATCGACTATTTTTCCAGATACATGGAATTAAAGTTTATAAAAACCATTTCGTCGAAGGTGCTGATCGAACAAATGGAGGAGATATTTTCTCGTTTGGGAATACCACGAACGCTGAGAACCGATAATGGTCGGCAATTCGTAAGTCTCGAACTCCAAGATTTTTGTCGGACCAACGGTATTACTCAAATAACGACACCACCATATTGGCCGCAGGCGAATGGTGAAGTTGAAAATATGAACAAGTCTTTGGTGAAACGCCTTTAAATTGCGTGGTCGAAAGGGAAAGATTATAAAAGAGAGATCCAAAACTTTGTCATGATGTACAACGTAACACCACATGGAACCACAGGAGCAGCTCCTTCGGAATTGATGTTTAACCGGATCATTAGAGACAAAATACCGGATGTTCGAGACGTTGTGGGTGATGTCGGTGAATCCTCGGAAAGAGACTTGGATTGCTGGAACAAACAGAAGGGAAAAGAGAAAGCAGACAAGGGAAGAGGCGCCAAAGCATCGGATATCCAACCCGGAGACAAAATTGTGCTGAAGAATGTCTTGTGCCCACTTAAGCTAACACCCACGTTTGATACAACCGAGTACGTGGTAGTCAACAGAAAAGGGAATATAGTCCAAGTGCAAGGAGGAGGGGAAACGCTAACCAGGGATGTGAGTCATTTAAAAAAAATTCCAGTTACAGGTACCCATGAAGCTGCAACGACAACCGATAGTGTTCAGTGCCCGAGCACACCCAGACAAACGTCCCAAGCACCGGAAAATGAAGCCTGCGCTCAGGACGAAGGGTTGAAGCTGAAAAATATTGGAGGGATGTGGAGACCTGTGCCAAGGGAGCTTTCGGCGGCCGGCGATCAACAGACAGAAAGCCCCGCGACACAAGCCACCGAATGAGCTTCTGACGTACGAGCTTTGGGTATCGCTTTCTCCATCGCACTTCACTTTGATTCTTGACGGCAAGCGCAGCATATAAACGTATAAGCAACACATGAATAAATTAATAGCTAATTGATTAATGATAAACTTGTTGTTGTTTCTAATTGCTGGAATGCGGGGTTAATACAAGCGGTGTTGTCATTTTGCTTATCTCTTTTGCTTTTGTGTCTTACATTTTACCGTTGTAACTAAATCTTGCGCTCTTAAAATTGTTGTTGCATGTGTTCAATTTCAGTCGCTCTCTAACTCTTTTCCATGCTTGTTTGATTTGCGCTCTCGTCTCTTGCCTACCCACAACTAAGTGATACGTGTTTTGTTTTTGTGTTTATCATAAGTGTATTCTTGTACTTTTTACTCTTTAGTTGCACATTAACCCTTGTGTTAGAACTGGTCAGTATATTCTTACACACATATTTTGTTTCCTTTAAAATTTTATTTTTTCCTTTTTATACCCTTACAAAAAGGGGTATATTAATGTTGGTCAGAAGTGTGCAACGCATAGAAGGAAGCATTTCCGAGTTTTATATATGTATGTCCGTCGTCCGTCCGTCAGGATCAATGCAAACTCCTCCTAGACCGTAAGAGCTATACTGCAGGGGTTGTATATCTCGGATTCAGCCGGATCGGACCACTATATCATATAGCTGCATGTGTACAATCATGCCTTACGAAAATACTTCAGTGTTTGTGCACACAAGCTGCAAAAGTAAGTAGGTATTTTTTTGCATATGTGTGTGCAGCATGTGACGGCGCTTGAGCCTCGCAAAAAGGTGGGAGGAAAAGACATATACAAAAACTGAGTAATAGAATGTGTAGAGTGTCACCGATGTTACGGTCTTATAATAACTTATTTTATTCATTTAATATATTCCATAAACATTAGCTTGCTTCAGAGCATTCATTTAATTTAACATAATGAAAATATAAACATTATATCGCTTCAGAGCAAATAAAAAAATTTTTTTTTCTTCAGTGAATTTAATAATAGATATAAAATTACAAATTATTATTTTTAAAAAAGAGTGCAAAAAGAACAAATTGTGTACCGTTTTCGGACCCAATCTATTTCTTTTTTCCGTTATTATGTTTCCCGCTAAAGAAAATACTCTTTCAGCTGCAGCACTACTTGATGGTATTGCAAGAAGTTGCAATGCTAATTTACTTAATAAGGGATAACCATTTTCTTTGGTTTTTCACCACTCAATGGGTTTGAAATCCGCGGTTAAAGAAACTCTTTCACCACAATAAATATCTAATTCTTCTAAAGGCGATTTCAAATTGTTTTTCGACTGAGCAACCAGTTGAGAGAAAAAAAAGTGGTTTTTGGCACAAACATATCCTTTTTAGGAATCACTTCAAGTTGAGAATTTGGACTTGCTGGGTTTGATTCTGATGCAAAAAAATTATTTGCCGATTTGAAAAACAAAAATAATTGCTCATTTGATCAATGCAAAAGGTTTTAATTTCTAATGAATCCTCATGTTCCATGTTTGCTGCTGGAGGACATAAGAAAAAAGCCACTTTGTGCCAAATGCCTAATTTTCCTTCCAAATCGTGTCAACATTTACCAAAATTCTTGCTTTAAGAACAGATATTAACGAAATATCTTCAGAATTTGGCTTGCAAAGAATCTTTATTTTAGGTATTGAGGGCAAAACATAGCACAATGACGGAGAGCTACATGTTTCTAATTCTTTAAAGATTCTCTCAAAATCTTCTAGAATTATTAATATTATTTTTTAAAGTCGATATATTTACGGCTATAAGTTTTTGACCTCCCTCTGTCTCACTTAATATATTACTTACTGTTGTCCAGTTTTTCACTATTGAATTAACCATGTTGTAATTGGAGCTCCATTTAGTGGGACATAAGTTTTTTAACGTTGTGTTTAATCTGTGCAGCAAACTTGCTTTTTTGAAATATTTAACAATTTGCAAGCGTATAATATGTCTTTATGACATATTGAAAATAAATCATTACTACAATTTAATCTAATATTGTTTTCCAAAGCTTTTTTTTTACATTCGTGCCCCTATATGTCACAAATTTTATGTTGGTTATGTTTTCGACATTAAATTGTGTAAAAATGGATTTCAATTTTTTTTTAAATATTTTCCCCTGTCGATTTTTCAAAGTCCATCGATTTTAGGCCCAAAATGATGTCATTCAATTTCAATTCTTTTAAATAATGCAGAGTGACACCTAAAAAATTTCTGGTTACGTATTGGTCAGTCCGCATATCAATGGTAGCCGATATTGCATTATTTTCCATTGCTTCTTTAATATCATTAGATACTATCGCCAGCCTCTCTTCTGCATTCCGACTCAATGTTGTTAAAAACGCAGTAGGTCGTCAATGTCAACGTTAGCTCCATAAGTAGTACCGACTTTCACAAAGAATTCCACAAGGCTGCGAAAATCAATTCTATTTACTTTCAAGACTTTTCCTCATTTGTTGCAAAAAACCCAATCTACGAGGACGCTTTCATCTTCATTATATATGTCATACAATATCGACCAAATTACGCTCTTACCTTTGTGTTTTGCGGCTACTTTATAAATACAACGATTTATTAAATTTTTAACTTCTTCTGCTGTCATTGTTTTCGATGGCAAACTCAAACACGCACTGATCAAAGCTATGAGAAGATAGTTTATGTTACGTATCATCTAAAATCTAAAATAAGCATTTCCCAACATTGTTAAACCTTGTATTCCTTAGATATGGTACATTGTTATTACAAATAAATAAACGGTCAGTCTAGCATAAGCTCTCAAGAAGAACACGCGTACCTCTCTACTGTGGACACAACATTAATGGCGACGAGGCAAAAAACAAATTAAAACGTTTAGCCACAATAATTGTGTAAAATCTAGTTGGTCAATCATTGATTCTCATCAAGATGCCAATAGAAAGCGGGCAATTTCGAGAATTGCTTTCCCAGCAACAGCAATTCACAACGAACATTCTAGAACAACAACGACAATGGATGAGAGAAATTCTTGACAATATTTCTTCATCTAGTGCTAGTAATTCACAAATTTCACAAATTTGACAAAGACAATCAAAATTCGGAGTCTTATCTAGAACAGTTATCGCAACATTTTAATACATACAGTGGCTCACAGCTTATTTCGTGCAGGGGTGTAGTAATACTTTAACAGCGTGTACCTCTTAAACTATTGAAGATATCAAAAAAAATTAAATGCAGTTTTATTTAGTGATCATTTATACTATATTTAGGTACTTCATTGTTTTTGTTACTTATAAAATAACTTTTAAAAATTTTAAAAATGAACATTAGTGGCTTTTTCTATGTCACAGCTTATTTCGTGCACTGCACTTAACCTTAAAAATTATTCTAAATAAATTAATATAATATTTGGTTGGACCCCCATTTTGTTAAATGACCTCTTTAATGCGTGTTTCTATCAAGGAAACCAACTTTTTTGTGACTTCGGTGGATATTTTTCCCCACTCTTCCATTAGTGCGTTTTTAAGGTCATTTTTATTGGAAATTGACCTTTTCCGGATGGTCATGTCCAATATTGCCCAAAAAATGTTCAATCACATTAAGGTCAGGAAACTGGACAGGAGGACTGACCACATGTGGACAATCCCAGATCAACCAGGACTGGACAATGCCGGATTTGTGTTTTGGGTCATTGTCTTGATAAAAACGAAATCGGCCCTCTAGACCCAATTTCTCTGCACTTTGAAGTAAATTATCCTTTAAAACTGATAGATACATATGTCTGTCCATTATTCCTTCGATCAAAACCAGGATTCCAACTCCCGAAGCCGCCATGCATGCCCACTCCATGACACTTCCACCGCCATGCTTCATAGTGGGCTCATAGTGTCGACTAACCTTTGCCAAGGATCATGTTTCCCGCCCAATTTTTTTCTGGAATGAAGTAATATATGCAGATGAATCCAAATTCAATATCCTTGGGTCGGATTCGATGCAATATATTCGGCGCCAACGAAATAAAGGGCTTCATAATCAGAACTTAAACCCTACTATGAAGCATGGCGGTGGAAGTGTCATGGAGTGGGCATGCATGGCGGCTTCGGGAGTTGGAATCCTGGTTTTGATCGAAGGAACAATGGACAGACATATGTATCTATCAGTTTTAAAGGATAATTTACTTCAAAGTGCAGAGAAATTGGGTCTAGAGGGCCGATTCCGTTTTTATCAAGACAATGACCCAAAACACAAATCCGGCATTGTCCAGTCCTGGTTGATCTGGGATTGTCCACATGTGGTCAGTTCTCCTGTCCAGTTTCCTGACCTTAATGTGATTGAAAATTTTTGGGCAATATTGGACATGACCATCCGGAAAAGGTCAATTTCCAATAAAAATGACCTTAAAAACGCACTAATGGAAGAGTGGGGAAAAATATCCACCGAAGTCACAAAAAAGTTGGTTTCCTTGATGGAAACACGCATTAAAGAGGTCATTTAACAAAATGGGGGTCCAACCAAATATTATATTAATTTATTTAGAATAATTTTTAAGGTTAAGTGCAGTGCACGAAATAAGCTGTGACATAGAAAAAGCCACTAATGTTCATTTTTTAAATTTTTAAAAGTTATTTTATAAGTAAGAAAAACAATGAAGTACCTAAATATAGTATAAATGCAACTGGGCATTCCCCTTTGTGTTAGCCGCTAAGCCAGGTGAGCCATTCGGATTTGTGGTGACTTTAAGCAAGCAGTTAACGCACAAATCGACATAAAGCAGTATCCATTACCAACAAAAGAGTCCATATTTCACATAATTCGTCATGGTAAGCAATTCAGCAAAATAGACCTAAAAGACGCCTATCTTCAGATGGAACTAGATGAGGCAACCAAGCAATTCATGGTCGTCAACACGCCGTATGGCATTGCCAGCGCACCGGCAATCTTCCAGCGATACCTTGAGCATTTTCTAAAGGGAATAGAAGGTTGTGGCAACTACCTAGATGACATCATCATCTCAGCTCCAACAAGCGAAGCACATCTAAAACGAATCGAGCATACTTGGGAAGACGGATTATTGCTGCTGGAATTTTGCCAGACACATGCGGATTAGAAGCTACTATTAAAACCGCCCTCAAATTTAAAGCAATTGGGAGCATTTATGGGTAAAGTAAATTACTACTGCAACTTTATACCAAACTTTTCAAAGTTGGCAGCACCTTTAAACCAACTTTGTAGAAAAAATATAAAATTTTATTTTGGTCCGAAACAACTACAAGCCTTTCCAGCTCTGAAGTCTCACATTTTTAACGCAACGCAACTGGCGCATTTTGATAAAAACTTACCGATCGTGCTCGCAGCAGACGCATAATCTTTTGCTCTCGGAGTAGCCTTTTCTCATATTCAACACGATGGTCAAGAGAGACCCATTGTTTTTGCTTCGAAAACACTCGACAAACATCAAGAGAAATACAGTCAAATAGAAAAAGAGAGATTGTCAATAATTTTTGGAGTCAAACGATTTCACCAATATCTGTATGGGAGGAAGTTCATACTGTTAACCGATCACAAGTCGCTTGTATCGATCTTCAATCCAGGGCAACATCTTCCACTGATGACTGCCAACAGACTACAACGTTGGAGTATCATTCTAATGGCTTATAATTTTGATATCCAGTATCGGGCAACATCTGCACATGGCAATGCCGGTGCTCTTTCCCGATTACCAATTGGAACTGATATAGAATTCGATAAAGAGGAGGAAGCTTGCAACTTAATAAGGGAAATCAAAGTTAGAAAGTGGCAACGAAGATTTATTGTCATACTTTAATCGTAAGTTTGCTTTAACAATTAATGATCACTTACTATGTTTACAGTCAGATGTAAATTGGATGGTGATTCCAACCAGTCTACGTCCAAAAGTCCTTTAACTATTACATGAGGGACATTAGGGCATAGCTCGTGCAACATCTGCAAGAGCAACAATCCAGCGCCACCACGACATTACCAGAGTTGGCCTACAGCAGCCAAAGCTTGGGAGCGAATCCACATTGGCTTCGCTGGCCCAATAATCGATGCCATGTGGTTAATTTGCGTAGACGCAAACTCGCAGTTCCCGTTTACTGTTCAAATGACATCGGTAACAACCGCGAACACAATCTCAGCTTTGTCTTCAACTTTTGCAATCGAAGGATATCCTAAGACTATGGTCAGCGATAATTGACCGCAGCTTACGTCTGAAGCATTCAAAGAGTTTTGCATACTCAATGGAATCAAGCATATAACAACAGCACCATTTCACCCAGCCTCTAATGGATTGGCTGAGCGAAAATAGGGCAGAAAAGTGGATCGAAGGCACTATCGATCGACCAATTGGACGAATGCTGTACGTCGTACGTACATCAAAGTTCTTTATCTACCGCCACTTCAACCAAATCAAACCACGAATGTCAGACAACACGTCCGATGACAACCCGTTCAACACCACAATTACAAGAAGACCAGCCAGAAACGTACCACGATCTTCCGAATACCCTTCAAGAAACTGTTTATGATTCTGGTGAAAATGCAGCAACGTCGAATGAAGCTCACAATCCAAACCAATCTTCGCAAAGACGTTCTGGTATACCTGTTCGACAAAGTACAAGATCTCGCCAGGAAGTCAATTGGTTCAAGCCACACGATTTTCGAAAATCAATCTAGCATAAGCTCTCAAGAACACGGGTACCTCTCTACTGTGGACACAACAGTTTATATAAATAACATAATTATCCCAACAGTCGATAAAGAAAATGGACTTCAGGTCCTGATTGAATATTAAAGATTAAGTGGGAAAAAGACCAACTATTGCAAAGGAAAATTACGATTCTGGAATATTTAGTTGAAAACAGAGCGAAAGCAGCGACACAGTATAAAATTCAAGCAGTAGTGTCTTTTCCAATCCCACAGACTATAAATGCACTATAATTAAGTTAGATTTCATATTTGAGAAGATTTATTAAAAGCCATGCCTTTATTCGATCTTCTTCGAAAGGAAAATGAGTTCAGTTCTTACGAATTGGAAGTCCTGGCTGTAGTGAACGCAATTGTGGGCGTTAAGTTTAAGGTGGTGACGGACTGCAAAGTTTTTAAAATGACATTGGGAAAGGATGAGCAATCTGGAAATCAATTGAAGCATGTACATAGATGCACTAAGCCGAATGTCTTGTTGTCTAATAGAGGAAGCAACTACCCATTTTTTGCGCGAAGATCAATGGATAAAAACTGTAAAGAAGGTACTTGAACATACAGATTGCTACTATGATTTAAAGAATAAGATACTTTACAAAGACGTAAACAAAGAACTTTTGGTGGTGCCAAATATTACGCAAGATGAAATTATTACCACAGCTCATGGTGAGGACCACTATAGCAATTAGAAAGCCAACGATTTGTTAGAGTGGAACTTCTTGCTGGCAAAGTCGAAAGAATAGTTAAGGGATGTGTGAAATGCCTCATTATTGATGCAAAGTGAGGTAAAAATGAAAGATTTTTATCTTCGATAGATAGATCTCAGGAACTTTTGGGAACATCTCATTTGGACCACGTCGGTCCACATACAGACACAAGGAAACTTGCAGTTGTAGATGATTATTACATTACATACATATTGTCTGCCTCTATCAAACTACATGTACTGGTAAAGAGAAAGTTACTGACAAACTTAAAAAACAATCAGCTATTTTTGGAAACCCGAAGTAAATTGTGACCGATAGAGGAGCTGCATTTACCTCAAACGTTGTTTATTACGACGGGAATGCCTCTTGGTAACGGCCATGTGGAGCGCATTCATAAGATTGTCATACAGCCCTTTTAAGGGGGGAGCCTGCTTTAGGAGGCTTAAAAAATCGAATTTTTTTTTTTTGCTTAAATCTTTTCCTAATATATCTAAGAATATGTCTGTCAATTTTGGAAAGACAATTCGAATTATTTTCGAAGATACAGCACTAAAAGCAGTCGAGTATACGAGCGTTCGGGTACTATTTTTTCCGAACGTAAACTTTAAAGCGCGTTTTCTCGAGTTTTCATTTTTGGGATTTTCCAAAATTGGCGGGCAAAATTACAAAAAAAGTATTCAACCAATCGTAAAAAACCAAAGCTTATTAGATTCAGTATCTTATTACCTTCTCTGTGAACCATTAAAATTCTTGAAAAAAAAAAATTCTAAACTATTTTTTTAGTAAAATTAAGTTAGGTTTTTAGGTGAAAAATTCAACTTTTTTTTCAAATCTAAAAAAACTTTGATTTTCGTGTTTTTTCGGGTTTTTTGTGGTTCACATAGAAGAAGGACTAATGGAAATTAATTATCCATTTGATTTTTTTGTTTCACACAAAAATTGTGACCTACATTTTGCCCGCCAATTGGACACTTCAATTGCGCGGTGGTGCACAAAAGTAGATGAAAGCGGGCTGTATTTCGATATTTTAAATTTTGAAAAAATGTTTTTTGTAAGTTTAAATATGTAATAAAATGATGTAAAAATTTCATTACATTTGCTTGTTTTTTTCTATCCTAAAAAAATACACGAAAAACTGCCTTTTTAGGCCTCCTAAAGCAGGCTCCCCCCTTAAAGTGGCAAAGCGAATAAAACATGAACTTTATTATGTCAAGAAAGTAGGTAGGATAGGAAAGGACATAACCAAACGACAACTGCAGCCAAGTTTATGAAAACATAGCTTGTCTGGGTGTGGCATCTCCTTCATTTTATTCATTCCTGAGAATTTGTGCTATGAATAAAGGCGATTCTAGAAGTGGTATTTATCAACATGGATTTTATCAACATCAAAAATGTACCTTGTTAATCTTATGAAAATGAAGAATTCTTTTCCCTGGCGGAAAAAGAACTTAGCTTTCAAATTTTTCAAAATAATTCAAAACGTAAATGAAATTTTGGGATCTGATGTTTTATATAAAAAACTATCACATAAGTAAATTTCATATCGATACTCAAAGTCATTACTTTTGTTATATGACTATATGATGTAGTAGTACGATCCGGGCGATTTTCATACTTGATCTCACGCAGGTAATACAAAGCAACAAAAAATTTCAACCCGATAGCTGCAGTCTCTGCAAAAATAAAACCATTATGGAACGGATGTATACGATTAAAATAAGCATAAACAGCTAGTTCTATCAGGAAAAGCTATTCGGTTTTTTTATTTGTTGATTTTTCGATTAACTTTTTATTTTATAAGTACTTACTTACTCATTGTGAGTCAGAATCCGTGCTATGAATAAAGGCGATTCAAGAAGTGGTAAACAAAAAGCTATTTATTTTTAAAAATTTATCAAAAAAATTCATCAAAAATGTACCTTGTTAATCTTATGAAAATTAGTAAATCACAAAAATGTCGTTGTTTTAAATTTTAGCTTGAAATAAACTTAAGACTGTTGCTTCTTTTTTTTCCAAGGCCTCTGCGTCAGTGTGTTCTTTTTTATTCCCATTTCAAAAATTTTGGAATGACCTATTACTGCAGGTGTTATGCGACCTAGAGTATACAATAATCCTGTGTCATTTATTTTTAGCATAGTCGCAGCATACTGGAAAAAAGTTCAAATTTATAAGTATGAAAATTTTAATCAGTTAAAGTTAATAGTAAAATTGGTCAAAAGTTTGCAGCTCAAGTAGTTAAAGATTGCATGGTTAAGTTATCTATACATCTGTGCGACACCCAATAAAACCAAGTTAGCTTCACCCTGAAGAAAGTTGAATTTATTTTTTTCTTTCCGTTTAATTTATTTGGTGTGTCTTTTCTTAACTTTGAGCCTAACAAAAATTTTCCAATATTTCTTCTAAGTCTAGTACTTAATTTTAATTTTGTGGGTTGTTGTATCATTTCTATTAAGAGTTCTATTGTTATTGCGGGAAAGGAAAGATCATTTTGATGTGCTTCCAGTTTTAAAGAATACTTCAGTTGCTAAGTGCTTTTTTCAGATGTTACTTAGGGCATTTTGGGTGTTGTCTTTCCGTATTTACCACGGTGTCCCAGGTGTCGTTCTCACGATCTTTGACAGCACCCTTTTTATGACTTCGACTTTGCTGGTACTTGCATATACTTCCCCATAATACAGCATTTTCGGACATTAATTTTTTGATCTTAAATTCTGTTTTCATTTAATTTTTAAATAATGCTAGTTAAAAATTTTGTATATAGCTTCGGGAGACACTGCATTAGGGATCATGATGATAGTGGACCTTTTCCACGCAATGGACAAAAATAACCATGTTTTATTATAGCGTTGAACAGTTTGCAGAATTATTGTACGCCTAGGTCTAAAAGTTCTACAATCATTTTCGGAGTAATTACGTCATGGCAAGAACCTATTTTTAGCTTTAAGTTGTTTTCAATAAACCCGCTTAAAGGGGTTGTTTGGTGCTTGGACTCAGCTTTTTTATGTATTTCTCTAGAGCACTGCTTGTTTTTTTCGAATGCTTTAGAAAGCTTGTAGGGCGCCTACCTTAGGCGAAGTGTTGCTGCTGGTGATCGCTACTGTACTCTGCCACTCTCTTCTGATACGTCGTTTTTGCCGATTTGTAACCCTGTTATTAGGATGGGTGTAAGTAAATGTTGGCGGTGGAGATAATCCTGTTGCAGCTCCAAGCAAGAGTAAGTACTTTTACGAAGATTTCAAACGTCTATCTTTAATATTTAAGATTTTGCAAAAAACGTCTTAAATAAATGCCCCCAAAAAATTCTTACAGTCCATTAACTGAACACAATAACCAACAAACTACAGGAAAAAATAATTCCATTAAGTTTGTTAGGAGCCAAGAAAATCAAAAAAATAAATAAATAAAAATGTCTTAAATTCGTGTCCGCCACTGTATATAAAATAGAAAACCAGAGGGCGGGGGCTAACTTCGACCGCGTCCACGTTTCTATACTCTTGCAAGTTTTTTGTTACTCTTTCCTTACCTATGGTCTTCAAAGTGGGAAAAGTGGGAATCTTAGCACACAATCATATATAATCATTGTACATTTCATTTACTGGTTTAGTCAATTTTAAAAATTAAGCGGGCAACATTGTATATTCATAGTCCAAAATTAAACTTGAACTTTATTAAAAGTAAATGTTTAAAGTGAAATAGTCAATAGTACATTTAATTTAAAGTTAAAAACAAACAAGTAAAGATAAACTAATATACAGTGAATGAAAAGTAAATGTAATCTAAAGTGTTTAATAACACGTTAAAAGTGGTCTAAAAGAGTAACTAAAGCGAATTATTATTTTGTTCAGACACATTAGTAATGGGTAAGCTAACGATCGAAAAGTGTGTTATAAATCCGGCTACGAGACGGAACTTTTTCAATGGACTTAATTTTGCCATATCAAAATTACATTTTTATTTTTATTATACCCTTGCAAAAAGGGTATATTAATTTTGGTCAGAAGTGTGCAACGCATAGAACGAAGCATCTCCGACCATACAAAGTATATATATGTAGAATTGGAATATTCCTGGTTATTTAATTCAATATTATTTAAGGATGTGATTTCCTTATTTAAACTTTTTTATTATTTATTAACAATGTTTCTTTGTGTTAAGAATACATATATTTATTAATTATTATAATGGCCTTAGCGACAAATTTGGGTGTGCGATGTGATCGAGGCGAGAGTACGATTGCGAGTGCTTTTCGATCGACGCTTCTGCTTTATTTTCATGAGTGAGTCGACCAGATAGGTACGGCCGCTGCGTGTCGTTCTGTCTCGCTCACTCGGTACCAAACGATTGCCATGATTATGCCTGCCTGACACTTCATTTCCTACAATCGGCTGTCCTGACAAGTCATTCGACCCGAATGATCCTAGCCAAGGTTTCATGAATTCAGCCACTGTTGAGGTCTTACAAGGTCCTTCACCGTCGCCAACCTTCTCGACGTCGTATCGACCGTGCCTATTCACCTTCGTAACTTTATATGGTCCTAAGTATTTACCTCTCAACTTTAGACCTGTCCCATACTGCGTACGTTTAATCGCCACTAACTCGTTTAAATTGTATTTTCTTTCACATTTCCTGTTTTTGTCGAACGTTCTTTTCATTTCCTGCTGTATTTCATCGATATTCTTTCGAGCCTCCGCTCAAATCTCATCACGACCACAGTCTAATTCTTCTATTAACGAATCGGTTATCAGCTTTCTCATTTTGGGATCATCAGGACTACGCATCTCTATTCCTGTCAAAATCTTAAAAGGTGTAACTCTTGTACTTCTTGGAGCAGTATTATTAATAAATTGTTGCACACGACCTACATACTTGTACCAGTTTCCCTCATTCTCTTGACTTAACTTTGAAATCATTGGAACTATTATCTTATGCATCCTTTCTATATCCTGTCTGTTACAATATTCCTTAAACGCATTGGACGTGAATGCTGCTCCCCTGTCAGAAATTATTTTCATCGGGTTACCGAAAATTATGGCCTGCCTTTCAAGAGAACTAAGTACTTCCTCGACTCCTGTTCCACGAGTCGGATACAACCATACAAACTTAGAGAACCCATCAACAATAACAAGTATATGATTGTAACGCTTTGTTGTGACCTCCATCGGGCCAACGTGATCAATGTGATATGTCATCAATGGCTGATCTCCTTTACTTATTGGCATCAAATATCCTTCCTTTTTGCCGGTCTTGGCATTAACAATAAGACATTCCACGCAACACTCAACAACACGGACTACCTTCTCTTTTAATTTTGGAATATAATACGATTTTTCTACGATATCCTGAGTCTTTCTAGCTACAAAATGTCCTTGTTTATGTGCAATCTGTATTATTTCCTTTTCCATCTGCGAGGGAACGACAATAAGTTCTCGATTAGGGTCCTTTAACAAAATTTCGTTTTCAATGTAAAAATCTTCATATCCTTTCTGTTGAACTAAGCTCCTAATCAATTTGGTCCAATCATCTGACAACTGTGCTTCCCTTAATTTATGGGTTATAGTGTCAGTTAGCAGAAAACAAGATAAACGGCTCAAGGCATCCACATGCCGCATCTTTGAACCTGAACGATGTTCGATCCGAACGTGCTACACGCAACGGAACCTCTTTCTTTTTCATTGTCATCGTGAACGCATTACAATCTGTGACAATCTTAAATCTCAATCCTAACACATATATACGCCACTTTATTAATGCTCCAATAACTGCTAAAACCTCAAGTTCATATGAATCATACTTCTCTTCGCAAGGTTTAGTTTTCCGACTCATATATTGTACCGGATGGAATAACCCATCTTCTGAATCTTTCTGTAAAAGCGCAGCTCCGAAACCGTGTTTCGAGGCATCAGTGTGAATCTCAGTCTCTAGCTTAGGATTGTATAGCTTTAAAACAGGACCTTTGATCAATGCTAACTTCAATTGCTCAAACGCTACCATTTGCAATTCTTTAAACTCAAACTTGTTGTCCTTTCGCAAAATGTCAGTCAAGGGCTTAGCTGTTACTGCGTATCCTTCGATAAATTTACGGAAATACGATGTTAACCCTAAAAATCGTTGAACTGACTTCTTATCATGTGGGATCGGGAATCTTGAAACGGCATCAGTCTTCTCCTTACTTGGCTTAATACTTCCATTTTCAACTATATAGCCCAAAAAATTTACTTTACTCTGCAGTATCTGACATTTCTCCCAGTTTATTCTTAACCCATTTTCCGCAGCTATCTTCAACACCCTTTTAAGTTTAATTAGACCATCATTCACGCTAACACTTGGTATAATTATATCGTCCATATACACCACTGCATCTCCATTCTTTACTGACTCTCTCATTACTGCCATTATAAATCTGGTAAAAACTGCTGGAGAGTTGGAAATTCCGAATGGTACGTACAGGAATTCATACTGACCATTCTGAGTTACGAATGCAGTGTACTTCTGAGATTTTTCCTCAACAGGAACATGGAAAAACCTGTTTGTTAGATCTAAAGTAGTGTAGACCAACGCACTTTGAAGTTTTTCTAATACGGTGTCCATCTGTGGCATAGGAAAATTATCTCGGACCACTTTCTCACTTAGCTTTCTGTAATCGCAGCACAGACGCTTTTTCCCATTCTTCTTTGTTACAAGTACAACAGGCGAAGCATATTCGGAAAAACTTGGCCTTATTATCTTCTCCTCCAACCATTCTTGTATTGTACTATCAACGATTTTCTGATCAGACTCTGCTAAACGCCTTGGATGCTGATAAACTGGCAACTCATCCGTTAGTACAATCTTCATTTCTATAGGAGTGTTTGTATTTCTAATAGGTTTGTAACTATTAATCAACTTCTTGACTTCACTACCGATTTCTGCACTGATATGTGACAATTCACTCTTGATTTCCAATTTATTCTGTTCTGCACTGTGCATACACATACTTTCAAATTCCTCAAACAACTCAGCACAAGATTTATTCGCGTTACACAGTGATTCTTTTCTGTTGATGCTCACAAACTTTGTACCTTTCTTGGTAACAACCAAATCGACGTGATCTAATATGGTTCTACCCAAAATTGCCTCATATGCCATGTCTTCATCAGGAACGATATGAAACTCGACTTCCATCTCAATGCCATCTATCTTGACAGTTATGCTAAAACTACCAAAGGTCATCACATGACTTCCACCAATGCCTGTAAGGGTCTTCGGATATCCAGTTAGTGACTTAATTCCGAGTTTAACAAACACGCTTTTACGTATGAGACTCAAATTTGCTCCTGTATCAATTAGACCGTTGAACTTAATCGATTTATAAGTTACTTCTTTCAACTCCAAACCCGAATCAGTAAATTTACCTGATGCTTTTATTAATTTATCCTCTACAACATTGGTGCTTTCAACTTTGGTGGTATCTTTATCTTTACATTCAAACGAACGATGGCCTGTTTTGCCACATTTAAAACAAGTAAACGTTTTCTTGTTACAGTCTCTCATCATGTGTGAAGGATCACCACACTTAAAACATTTGCGATCATCTTTTGTTGTCGAATTTTTCTCTCTATTATCTCTACCTTGCTTGTGAACAGATGACTCGAATGTTGTTTTCTTTGACGACTTTCTAGGATCATAGGATTTTAAGTAGGTCTCTATTTGAACTTTTAACGCATCCATTGTTCTCGCCTGATACAATAATGCCTTATTTGCTCTCATGTCTGGTATACCTTCTACGAAATATTCGATTAAACTTTCGTCATCCAAATCGATTGGCTTTGCGATTTCCATTAACGAATACAAAAACTCATACAAGTTCTCACCTCTCTTTAACTGTCGATTGCTCAATCTTCTATGAACTTCTGCTGATGAAACCTTTACTCTAAATTCGTTTTTCAAAGCTACTTTCAGGGACTCCCAACTACAAATATCTCTCTTACTACGTATAAACGATAATGCAGCTCCCTTTAACAATTGATTTGCATACACAAAAAGCTGTAACTGACTCCACTGTACGGTTAAAGCGCATTCTTCTAGCTCCCTAATCCATTGTCAACATCAATCGAACCTAAACCGCAAAACTCTGAAACGCTTCCCTCCACATCTTTTAGTGTGAACCATGACCTTTGCCCATCTGTGTTCGGGACTTCTCGAATTGTTCTAGCCGAGGCGAAATCTGCCTCCTGCCCGTCATTCTCAATTTCTATTAGATCGTAGTGAGCGAGTAGACGCGTTTGCAGCTCTGCTTTAAGGCCTGTAGTCTCTAGCCCTAACTCTCTCAATTTAGTGCGCAACTCCTCAATACGCAACGTTAGAATCTCACCTCGATCCATTTCACTCAATTACAGTTATATTGCTTAACAAGATTGGTATATTAATATATAGGTAGTATTAATCAATCAAATTTGTTACAACTTAACAAGAATTACACACTATGTTAATGTAGGTCAAATTGTGTTAGGTTATGGTTTAATTCAGACGATTCTTAGAAATGTGCTCTCTGCAGCTCGCATCAATTTCATCAATATTTTTGCCACCAGTCTGGTTTCGTTGTGCAGGCAAAGTAACTCACACTCAAGACAATAATTAAACAGCTCACCCAACTATAGTCGTCCTGCTCTATGGAGCCACTCAATATCTCTGTAGCAACTGTTCGGTTCGCTCTCTGTTGTCGCTACTCACTAGGCTGTTTTCCACTCGTTCTCGTGAATTCTCTTTGTCTGCTTCCACACCAATTGTCTCAACTTCGTGTCTGCTGCCTTCTCGTTTGGTCTTGTCAGCGTCGTCTGCTTTTGTATTTAATTTGTAACAAGTTTAGGTGTGTGCCTTAAAATTTGTGTCATTCTGAACAACTCGCAAAAACAAAACTTGTAACGAAATCTTAACTTTAGGTAGAGTTAAAAAAAATGTTTACCAGTGTGCAGTCTAAGACTTTTACTATTGGATAGAATAATCAATTCTTTGTAAAATATAAAAGTTTCAATGTCCACGCATAACCTCAAATTTCTGCTATGGACGAGATTTTAATAAAGCAGAAAAAAACGATTTGGGATTGAAGCATATCGAGTTAATGTTGATAGGTTGCAGGTGCATGTAGTGTATAGTGCTCCAGGTGTGTTGGATGCGAAATTATAATTGAATAGTAGGGGTTTTTTTTTTTATTGCACCAAAACATATAGGACCAATTTGGTTGTTTTTAAGTTGAATCTTTTAGATGGCAGATGCATACGACCTTTCGAATAATAAGGAATAGCTCTAGTAACAGCACAAAAATCGTTTCCGCGACTTTGATGTCTCATTTATGCATCCACATAGAGTAGTACGAATCAGAAAATAAGGTTAAGTACCAAAAGCGGTAAGGTATATTACAAGGTTGCTGGTTGCTATACATATAAGCCAAACCTTCACGCCAAGAAAAACAATAGAATAGCAGATTTTAAAAACACTTTCCGCATAAAAATGGACATTCAGATCCCTTGATTTTCTCTTTAAGCTTAAAAAAAGGCTTCGAAATGCATTTCTCGAATTCCGCGGCCGACAGAAGCAGTTGCTTGCTTCAAGTGTCTATATTACTTATGCTGATAATGATATTAGGAACATTTTCTAGATTTTTCTATGAATCTTGGCCCTAATTTTAAAGAAATTATTAAAATCACAACGGTTGTATGAAAAGTATTATGTTTGATAAAATACTTTGCAAACTTTTTGGGCAAAAAACGTTTTTTTCACCGTGGAGGCGAGATGCCACGCCCATTTTCTCTAAAAATAATTGCAAAATATATTTGTTACCTCACGCAATGCAATGAGACTGAAAATTATTGTTAAGCATACATTTTTGAATTAAGTGCTCAAAAAACGGCTCGGCGTCCCTATGTGCATTGGTTCAACCCCGCCCGAAACCAGTTAGTTTGTGAAAATGCAATAGTTTAATAAAATTAAAATATTTGCTTTACTGGTGTATAGGATACCTAAGTCGGCGAGACGACTTACTTACTTATCTACCAGAGCATAACGCAATCACCAGTCGTATTACATTGGCTCCCGGTGAAGGCCGCCGTCCTGTGGACTTAACATTGGACGAAGGACTGTCATTCACTACAATTTCTTATGGCCAGATTTTTCAAGCAAAAACTACATATGTCCGAAAAGCTCGATCCCAAATTCGCTATTACATGATCGTCGTTGCGCTATAGTCCCCAAAGTTGTTGCCATGATTAGACAATTTAAGGTGCCATCGTATTTTATAAGATTATCTGCTGCTGAAAAAAATTGGAATGAGCCTTCGGCTATTCTTGTAAAACTTTTGGATAACAATATTATTAGTGAAGAGGAAACACCAAACCTTTCGAGTTCTGAAAAAGCTCGGTCAATTCGATCCGACCCAGTTACATTTTCTAGACTGCGAGAGTCAATAAAACTATTCAAATCCGAAACATTTGGAAAATTTGAACGGTCGCACTATTATTGGAGAATAGAGTTCCTCACTCCCATGGCATGTACTGGTTTACTGAAGCTTCAAAGTCAACAATGCTGATTTCACCAATATTGAACAGATGGTGAATTTTATCGTCACATTTATCACCAATGGAGATGATTCCATCTACAAGAAGTGATCCGGTAACAGCGCCACAGACACAGCGCATTACGTCAAAGTGATCTTCGGGGTAAAAAATTTTATCGGTTTAATATGCCTTATTCGTTAATGCCTTAAACTAAACTTGTTTCCATTCATTAATGGCACAGAAATATCAGCCAGGGCCAGGAAGCGTCATATCACTAACCATAGAACACATAGATGGGACAAACTCATGTTTTTTTGATTGCAAACGCTAGCCTAGTCATGGAACCCCAGAGAACTTCGGGAAAACCCGAATGCTCGTACTCTCAATGAGAGCGTAAAGTGGGGAGAGGGTCAAGCAGCAACGAAAATAATTTAGTCTAGCACAGACTACAGAACGACGAAGGCAGGCCTATGTCGCTTGGGATTTCGTTCTGTCTATGTATGTGTACACTCGTCGGTACATGCTCAGGCTTCGTAGTGAGTGTGTGACGTGAAGTTGTACAACATCGCATTTCAATAGCTCGCTCGACCAAAATTTTGAATTTTCGACAAAACAGCGACAATGCGAATAGGGAATGCCCCTGTCAAAAGAATATCAAGAAATATTGGCATCAGCTTCGTATGTATCCCGGTGGCTGTGCCGATAGAGTGTTCGCTTGGCGTTTGGAATATCCCTGGTTCGTAGCTGCTTGGCCCTCTCCCCACTTTACGCTCTCATTGAGAGTACGAGCGTTCGGGTTTTCCCGAAGTTCTCTGGGGTTCCATGACTAGGCTAGCGTTTGCAATCAAAAAAACATGAGTTTGTCCCATCTATGTGTTCTATGGTTAGTGGTCATATAATATTGGAGGAGGATCTTCCCGATGTCTTAACTGATATCTACAGTTGTGTTCAAAAATATAGTACCGCATCACCTTAAAACATTTATATTAATTTTTCGACATGTTAAACAATAAAAATTAAAATTTTTTTTTATATTTTTCAAAGTAGTTTTTTGGTGTATCTAGGATTATTTTCGGAAGGCAAGATAGTTTTATTTGACGAAAAAGGCTCTAGGAAGTATGTACGACGTTTACCAAACACCTAATATAATCCTAGGTACAATAAAAACAAGAGTTAGGCATCGTGGCAAAGGCATACTGTTATTTGCATGCTTTTCTTGCAACTCCATTGGCTCCATTTCGCAAAAGTCATTAAAAAATTATAAAAACCAATGTAAAACAAACAGAATCTAGCCAAATTCTCATCTTTATATCCTATTCTTTGAAAACTATAAAAAAAAATTTAATTTTTATTGTTTAACATGTCGAAAAATTAATATAAATGTTTTAAGGTGATGCGCTACTATATTTTTAAACACAGCTGTATGTGCCCAGTTTGATTGATCAAATATCCTTGGCAGACTATGCAGCATTTTACGATTTCAAAAAATCAGCAACACGGGTAGCAGAAAATGAAAATTTCGAAGAAGTTGAAGAAGTCGGTAGCGAAGGGGAAGGAACTGAAGCGCGTGCAAATTATACTCAGATGGATGATACTGGTTCTGCAAAGCTGCGCTTAAAACCAAAAATCATTAGATGGCAGCGCTTTAGCTTTAATACTTCACCAGCCGACTATTTTAGAGAGCACATAATGCTTTTCTTGCGTTGGCGATGTGAGCAGACTGAAGTTGTTAGAAATGACAACGAGCATACGTTACGCGTTCACAACACCTTAATAAAAGAAAACAAAATAAAATATCATGTGTTCAATAACCTGAACTTGAATGCTGTTCTTGCGGAATTGCAACAAAAAATCGAAGAAGAAAATAATTCTGAAGAAGTATCAGCTAGTCAATTCCTAAATGATGAGTTCGGGGCTCTGGGTGTACCCAATTTTGAAAGAAATTTATATCTATTGCATGCTGACAATTTTGAAATTGAGGTCAAAGAAGAAAACGTAATCCGTATAATTAAGCTACCTCCTTTAGTAACAGATAGTAATCTTTGTTCCCTTTTACGATTTTGCTGTTGCTTTCAAAAATGACAGAATCCGACATTGAGCTCTTCAAAGAAAGAGTTGTCTTCTTAAGTGACGTTCTTTCCAATGCCATACATTTATTTTGCTCCAACGATGAAGTCAGTAAATATATATAATACCAGGAAACTTGCCCAAATAAATACTGAGGAATATATATAATACCAGGAAACTTGCCCAAATAAATACTGAGGAATTTGTTTCAACGGCAATTGATACTATTAAAGCAACTATTGAAAAATACGTTCTATCTGGCAACTCTTACGCCCTATATTTGTACCATTACTAATTACTCATTACTCATTAAATAGTCTTCTATCATCTTGCAAACTGAACACACGTCTTTTAATAGGTTATGGGCCCAGGCCACGCAAAAGACAAAAGAGGAATGACCAATATATATCCATGTGAGAAGTTAAGGGGCCGCGAAAACTACGATGTTTGGAAGCGGCAGGCCCAATCTTACCTAGTGATCAAAGGTTGTTAGAGTGTGGTGTGTAATGGACCATCAGAGAAGGAAGCGTTACTAGACGAGAGAGCGCTCGCGGAGATTACGCTGATGATTAAGTCGACCAACTAAGCACACATCGCCAAATCCAAATCAGCGAAAGAGGCTTGGGATGCTTTGGCGCAGGCGTTTGAGGACAGCGGATTGACTCGGAAAGTAGAGCTGCTTAAAAAGTTGGTACAGTTGAACCTGGAGCAGTTTGATTCGACGCAGGAGTATGTCAACGAAATGATTATGACTGCCATTAAGGTAAACAATGCTGGGCTTTGCATAAGTGACGAGTTAACGGCATCACTGATGCTTGCTGGATTACCTAGTGAGTATCAGGCATTGGTCATGGCAGTAGAGAACTTTAAGTCTATTGCATTTGCATCAAAGCAAGCTAAGAGGGACAAAGCAAAGTTAAATAACCGTTTTGGGAAAACAGTTATTTGCTACGCATGCGGTGGTAAAGGGCATATGCGAAAAGTATGCCCAAGCGTAGTGCAAGAAGAGAGAAGCGATGAAGAGAAAGCAGCTCTTGCATCGAATATTACGCTCTTAGTAAATGCAAATCCACATGTAGGCAAGAGCGAAACAGTTTGGTACATTGATTCTGGTGCTTCGACTCACATGATAAATGATCGGAGATTGCTAAGCAACGAATCTGATGTTAGCAACAAGAGCGTAATAATAGCGAACAAAGAGAAACTTCATGTAAAAAGCAGAGGCGATGTCGAAATTTTGTT
The DNA here is from genome assembly GCF_018151085.1 of Drosophila tropicalis. Classification (NCBI taxonomy): domain Eukaryota; kingdom Metazoa; phylum Arthropoda; class Insecta; order Diptera; family Drosophilidae; genus Drosophila; species Drosophila tropicalis. The sequence goes on from NW_027173482.1 coordinate 1,809,448, forward strand.
CCATGTAAATGGCAAATCAGTTAAAGGTAATAAAGGTAATTCATGGTGTAGAGTATGTACCAAATTTGTGTGGAAATCTGTTATCTGTGGCAAAAAAAAAAGGGAAAAGGCTTGTTGTCCAAAAAAAAAACCATTGCTACATCTTTGAGAAAAATATTTTGAAAGCCACTGGTTATCTGCAAAATGATCTGTATCGACTGAATTGTGAACTGCCAAAGGTAGAGAAAGGTCACACTAAATGGATTCGAACTATGGCATCGTAGGATGGGCCACATTTGTGACACAAAATTACAGCTGGTAAAAGAAGCCACCGATGGTGTTGAATACTCTGTTAATCAATCGTGCCGACATAAATGCACTGTGTGCCTTAAAGGAAAACAAACTCGTATGATAAGCAAGCAGCCTGGAATCCGTGCCGAAGGTCTTTTAGATCTTGTCCACTCAGATGTGCTTGGACCATTGAGAGTCAAGTCCTTTTCTGGTGCAAGATTTATGCTTGTCTTCGTTGATGATTACTATCGGAAGGTGTTTGTGTACCCAATTAAGAAGAAGTCAGATGTAGTCAGGAAGTTCGAGATTTTCTGACAATGGGAATATTGCAACCAAGAGCTTGAAAATCATCTCCAGAAGAACTTTGGACTGGATCCAAGCGAAACTTAAAGTATATGCGTATATTTGGTTGTACAGCATTGGCTCACATCCCAAAGCAAAAGCGTGGGAAGCTAGATGCTAAATCTGAAGAATGCATTTTTGTAGGATACAGCTACACTTCGAAAGCATACCGTTTGCACAGGAAATCTGATCGTAAGTTTTTGATAAGTAAGGACGTCGTTTTCATCAAAATAATTGCAGAGACTCAACACAGCATTTTGGCGAAATGTGCACCGTAGAGGATAATTGCAGAGACGGTAAACAGTCCCTGGAAGCAGAACCTTTGTATCAAGAAGACCTGTTAAAGCAGTGTACGTCAAAGTTTGAGTCATGGAATACGGATACAGAAGAAACGGCCGCTGAGCACGTTCCATATACATTTGGTGTTCGAAGATCAAAAAGGATTGCGAATAAGCTGGAGGAGCATCACCTATGTTGTGTAGTCTCGCAAAATGACGACCCACTTACAGTAACAGAGGCATTAAAGTCGAAACTAGCAGATTCATGGGAATACGTAATGAAGTCGGAACTGCTCTCTCACGAATTAAATAACACTTGGACGCTAACGGAATTACCAAAAGGGCAAAGTGGCGATACAGCAGGCAAGCAGAGTCTGGAATGAAATGCTGAACAAGGTTCTACTAGGCTTTGGTCTTCAACGTGGCGAAGTGGATCATCATTACGTAACCGGATCTACCATGGTATATGTGGCAGTATCGAAATGGTAGCTAAAATCAAGGGCAAGATATGGACGAAGTTTCGTCGATTTTGGGCATGCATGTGCGACACAATAAGACAGAAGGCACAATAAAAATTGATCAATCTAATTATATTGCAGGAATTGTAAAAAAATTCGGATTGGATGATTGCAAGGCAGTGTCAACGCCGGTGGATGTCGCACAGAGTCTTTCAGCTGAAATGGCACCCAAATCTGAAGCCGACTTCGAAAATATGAAGAAGGCTATTTTTTGCCTACTATATGCTGCCCAGAACACTCGTCCTGACATAAGTTTTGATGTCAACATGATGAGTCGCTTCTCTTCCAATCCAGGAATGGTTCACTGGACCGCTATTAAACGTGTGATGAGATATCAGAAAGGAACTCTCAACAAATGCATTACATATCATGCTACTGGAGATGATTTAAAGGGTTTTTGTGATGCTGATTGGGGCGGAGACCTCTATGGAAGGAGATCAACATCAGGATAGATTTATGTACAACAAGGTGGAGCAATATCGTGGTGTTCCCAACGGCAGAGGACCGCTGCACTGTCCTCTACAGAAAGCCATGTGGTTATTGCGCCTGCAGAAGGAACTTCATCGCATTGATACCAATAAGATCGTGCTATGTTGTGACAACAAGAGTGCGTTGCACATCATAAGGAATAATTCATTTTCTCCAAGAACGAAACATATAGATATAAAAGTCAAGTTTATTAGAGAATGGTTGACCAACGGCTCTATCCGAATAGAGTACATTCCTACCGAGGACATGCCGGCAGATGCACTAACAAAACCAGTCCCAGCTTCTAAAATAGCGTTGTTGGGATCCAGAATGGGGTTAACCTAATTTCTTAATTAAACAAAAAAATTGTCATTATCAGAATTGTCATTATCAAAATTGTCATAATATTATATCTGCCAGATATTCAAATAAGGGGGTATATTGAAAAATACTTTCTATCTGGCAACTCTTACACCCTATATTTGTACCATTACTAATTACACATTACTCATTAAATGGTCTTCTATAATCTTGAAAACTGAACACACGTCTTTTAATAGCAACAAATGATAATATTAAAGCATCGTGGCAAAGGCATAAATAAAGATTGCGAAAGATTGGTTTGCATCCAAAAACATCGATGTTATGATATGGCCACCTCAGTCTCCAGATCATAATTTGATCGAGGACTTATAGGGAGATGTTAGGCGGGTTGTGGCAACATCAAATCCAGCAAAAAAAGCTGAGCTTTCGCAAGTAGTTCAGGAAGCATGGTCGCAAATCCTCTTGAAGCGTTGGCGATGCGATGCCGGAACTTGAAAAAAAGGCTATACAAGAAAGTATTAGACATTATTATTTTGAATTAAATTAAACGTTTTTTTTTTTTACTCCTTTGTAGCCACTACTACAATTTTGAACAGGCACTTTTTGGTGTATTTCGCAAGTCATTAAAAAATTATAAAAACCAATGTAAAACAAACGGAATCTATGGCTAGATTCTCATCTTTATATCCTATTCTTTGAAAAATACAATACAAAATTTTTATTTATTGTTTAACATGTTGAAAAATTAATATAAATGTTTTAAGGTGATGCGCTACTATATTTTTGAACACAGCTGTATGTGCCCAGTTTGATTGACCGATATGCTCAGAGACACGTCTTCTTAAGTCAAATATCCTTGGCAGACTATGCAGCATTTTACGATTTCAAAAAATCAGCAATGACAATTTAACTGCCGCCGTGTACAGACGTGTTTTTTAATGCACTCCGCAAAAATTGAGTGTAAAAAGACCGCGTTTGCAAAAATTTGTGTAGGGCTCTCAGTCGCCCCAGAGACGCCTATTTACAATCATATTGCTATTAGATTGCTCTAATAGCAATAAATACTAAGTTGCAACAACAAAGTGCGTAATTTTTACAAAAGCCATGTCCACCAATTCGGGCCCAAGCTCTCTCGATCCCCAACAGCAACAGCTACAAGAACTAATTGTACAACAACAACGTGAGCGTCGACTCTCGGTCCAACGCAACAACGCGTACTTTTCGGTGGTGTCGCCGACCCCACTGAATGCTAACGTAAGCAATAACACCGAAAGTGCCAGCCACTCAGCAATCAAAAGCAACTTACCGTGGAGAGAGCAGTGTGCTTCTCCATCAATAACGATAACTGGGTCACCGATTGCACCGACCAGCACCGTCAGCTCGTTGACAGCAACTACTGCAGCGTCTGCCGAAGTATTGACCTGCCTCAAGCCGTCAACGACAAGTCGCCCTGAGTCAGCCACAATAGTAAACCCAACGACTTCTGTCCAAACTGGAATGGATAGATATATTAAAATAACTAAGCGGAAGCTAAGCCCGCAAAAAGAAAAAAAGTGGCAACACGCCGAAAATAACCAAACCAAATGAACGAGTAGCACCCCTTAGCGGGAATCGTTTTAAAATTCTTGCCGATCAGCAAGATGATCAAGCCGGCGCTGTAGATAAAGTTAAATCGGCTAGACCACCCCCCTTATACATCCGTGGAGCCAACTGCACCGCCCTGATTTCGAAACTAGTAGAAACAGTAGGGGCAAATAACTTTGTTGTAACCCCTCTCAATAGGGGTAACATTAAAGAAATTAAATGTCAAACCCAAACTGAGGACCATTTCCGCATCATCGAAAAGTACCTCCGTAATGCTAACATCAACTTCTATACCTACCAACTAAAAAGCAGTAAAGGGCTCCAGGTTGTGTTGAAGGGGATTGAGCCATCGGTCCCTACTCAAGAAATAGCAGACGCGTTGGTCGAAAAAGGGTTTGCGGTCAAATCCGTTGTCAACATCATCAACAGGAACAAAGTCGCACAGCCGCTCTTTAAAATCGAGCTCCAACCAGATGAAAAGCGGTCGAAGCCAAATGAAGTGCACCCAATCTACAACCTACAGCTCCTATTGCACAGAAGAATCACCGTAGAGGAGCCCCATAAGAGACACCAACCACCGCAGTGTAAAAACTGCCAGGAATACAACCACACCTCTAACAACTGCAATCTCAGGTCAGTGTGTGTTGGCTGTGGCGAACATCATAAAGATGGCATTTGCACCAAGGACAGAAACAATGTCGCACTAAGGTTATGCAGTAACTGTGGAGAGAACCACACGGCCAACTACAGAGGATGTCCTGTCTTCAAGGATCTTAAATCTCACCTAAACGGGCGCAAACCCCCAGCTGGACCAAAAATCACCGTCAACGCCTCTAAAACTACACCGGAGGTATTCTTCGCCAAGGCTGTTAGATCATCTAACATGCCTGCTACATACAGTCCTAGTGTATCCTTGGATAGTGTGCTCCGAACTGGACAGACGGAGCCCGCAAAAGAGACCCCGTCACTCCACCATCTACAGAATCCGCAACCTAGCGCACCAGAGCTTGGAAAGCAAACTCCAAGTGGCTTAGAAGCCCTATTGATCTCACTCAATCAAAACATGACCACTTTTATGACGTTCATGCAAAACTGTATGCAAGAACTGATGCGGAATCAAAACCTGCTTATCCAGAAGCTTATCGAGAATAAATAATGGCTTCCCTACGTCTATGTCTTTGGAATGCTAACGGCATCTCCAAGCACAAAAATGAACTGCAACTATTCCTAGACTCAAGTGAAATCGACGTTTTGCTGATTTCAGAAACACATTTAACATCAAAAAATAATTTTCAAATACCAAAATATACCTTCTATGCAACAAACCATCCAGACGGAAAAGCTCATGGCGGGACTGGTATCCTAATCAAAAACCGTATAAAACACTCGTTCCTCAACAAATTTGAAACACAGCACCTACAAGCAACTGCTATAACCGTCCAAACCAGCTGCGGCAACACTACATTGGTTGCCCTGTACTGCCAACCACGCTTCTCAATCTCTGAAAAGGAATTTACCGATTTCTTTAACACACTCGGAGATCGCTTCATTGCAGCAGGGGACTATAACGCCAAACATACGCACTGGGGATCTCGCCTGGTAAATCCTAAAGGCAAGCAGTTGTACAACACAATAGTCAACCCTCTCAATAAGATGGATTGCGTCTCACCGGGTAGGCCTACTTATTGGCCCACAGATTGATTGATTTCGCAGTAACCAAGAGGATTCCACGTAATCGGATCACTGCGGATACACTGCTAGATCTAACTTCCGATCACTCTCCAGTACTATTCACACTATTAACAAGACCTCAAGTACTTGATCGCCCATATAGGCTTACAAACAACAAAACAAATTGGCTTAAATTTAAAATGTACATGAGTGCCCACATTGACTGTTCGCCGAAACTGAATGCTGCAGAGGACATTGATATGTGCGTCTCTGCACTTGAGTCTATGATGGCAGCTGCAGCAAAAGTATCTACTCCACCTGCCTCTTCTTACACTAAACCTGTTGACAGGCCTACGAACCGGCGGATAGAACAATTAGTAACGGAAAAACGACGTCTAAGAAGAGAATGGCAGATTACTCGCTCACCAGCAGCAAAACTTCGCCTAAGGCATGCTAATCGCAACCTCTCCAAGGCGTTAAGACAAGAGGAAAGCTGGGCTCAAAGAAAATACATAGAAAAGCTCAGCCCAACCAGCACTAAACATCCTCTGTGGAAAGCCCACCCAACTTTAAGCGCTCCTGCAGAGACAATTTCACCGATAAGGAGTCCAACCGGTGGATGGGCCCGCAGTGACGAAGAGAGGGCATCCGTATTTGCCACACATCTTAAAATGGTTTTCCAGCCAAATCCAACATCAAACTCATCTGTACTTCCCCCTTCGAGCACACTAACGGATAGTGAGTACTCGGAACTCCAATCGGACGAGATCACTGCAGTTATTAAAAACCACATAAAGCCAAAAAAAGCCCCTGGCCATGACCTAATCACACCGAAAATGATCCTGGAACTCCCTATCATTGCCATACAATACATCTGCAAACTGTTCAACGCTATAATAAGAATTGGCTACTTCCCAAGAACATGGAAAAGGTCCACTATCATCATGATTCCTAAAGTGGGAAAAGACAAAACCCAGCCATCATCATATAGGCCAATTAGTTTGCTGCCATGTCTTTCGAAGCTTTTTGAGCAGGTCCTGCAGATCCGACTAAACCCATTTCTGGCATCGAAGAACACAATCCCTTCACACCAGTTCGGCTTCCGCGAAAAACATGGTACAATTGAACAAGTCAATCGTATAACATCCGAAATACGAACAGCATTCGAACTAAAAGAATACTGTGCGGCTGTCTTTCTCGACGTTGCCCAGGCTTTCGATAGAGTTTGGCTGGAGGGTCTGATGTTCAAAATCCGGCAAAAACTGCCACAGTACACCCACAAACTCATGGATTCTTACCTTTACAATAGGCAATTCGCTGTAAGATGTAATGGCTCCGTCTCTGCTGATTTTGAAATCAAAGCTGGTGTACCGCAAGGCAGTGTACTCGGCCCATTGCTCTACCTACTGTACACTGCAGACTTACCAACGAGTTTAGGACTTACAACGTCCACTTTTGCCGATGACACGGCAATCCTCAGCAGATCCAAATGCCCAATACAAGCCTCTGCAAATTTAGAGGAACACCTCAAGGTGGTAGAGGAATGGCTAGCAACCTGGCGTATCCGGGTCAACGAGCAAACATGTTACATTTACGCTTAACAGAAGAAACTGTCCAGCTCTAATGCTAAACAACGTACCAGTTCCTCAAGCCGAGGATGTCACTTACCTTGGCATCCACCTAGACAGAAGACTAACTTGGCGCAAGCACATCGAAGCAAAAAAGTCACAGCTTAAACTGAAAGCAAGTAGCCTACATTGGATCATCAATGCTCGGTCCCCTCTACGTCTGGAATATAAAGTCCTCCTATACAACTCCGTACTGAAACCCATCTGGACTTACGGAGCCGTACTATGGGGGAAGGCAAGTACCAGCAATGTCGATATTATACAAAGAGCGCAGTCGAAAATTTTAAGATCAATCACGGGGGCCCCGTGGTACATACGGAACGACAACATTCAAAATGATTTAAATATACCTAGCGTAAAATCTGAAATAGGTAGTCAACAACTAAAGTATTCTGCAAAACTGGATGCACACCCAAATGTTCTTGCCAATTCCCTTACGCGAACTAATAATAGAACTCGTCTTAAAAGAAATGACAGACCAACCCAATAACAAGTGATTCGGGCCGCCTGCAATATCCCCAGGATTTATCTTAAGTACTAGATTAAGAAAAATATCTCAAACTTGTTGTTAGGCTCTAATTTAAGAGTAGATTCAACAAATATATATTAAACGTAAAAAAAAAAAAAAAAAAAAAAAGTCAGCAACACGGGTAGCAGAAAATGAAAATTTCGAAGAAGTTGAAGAAGTCGGTAGCGAAGGAGAAGGAACTGAAGCGCGTGCAAATTATACTCAGATGGATGATACTGGTTCTGTAAAGCTGCGCTTAAAGCCAAAAATCATTAGATGGCGGCGCTTTAGCTTTAATACTTCACCAGCCGACTATTTTAGAGAGCACATAATGCTTTTCTTGCGTTGGCGATGTGAGCAGACTGAAGTTATTAGAAATGACAACGAACATACGTTCCGCGTTCACAACACCTTAATAAAAGAAAACAAATTAAAATATCATGTCTTCAATAACCTGAACTTGAATGCTGTTCTTGCGGAATTGCAACAAAAAAATCGAAGAAGAAAATAATTCTGAAGAAGTATCAGCTAGTCAATTCCTAAATGATGAGTTCGTGGCTTTGGCTGTACCCAATATTGAAAGAAATTTATATCTATTGCATGCTGACAATTTTGAAATTGAGGCCAAAGAAGAAAACGTAATCCGTATAATTAAGCTACCTCCTTTAGTAACAGATAGTAATCTTTGTTCCCTTTTACGATTTTGCTGTTGCTTTCAAAAATGACAGAATCCGACATTGAGCTCTTCAAAGAAAGAGTTGTCTTCTTAAGTGACGTTCTTTCCGATGCCATACATTTATTTTGCTCCAACGATGAAGTTAGTAAATATATATAGTACCAGGAAACTTGCCCAAATAAATACTGAGGAATTTGTTTCAACGCCAATTGATACTATTAAAGCAACTATTGAAAAATACGTTCTATCTGGCAACTCTTACGCCCTATATTTGTACCATTACTAATTACTCATTACTCATTAAATAGTCTTCTATCATCTTGCAAACTGAACACACGTCTTTTAATAGGTTATGGGCCCAGGCCACGCAAAAGACAAAAGAGGAATGACCAATATATATCCATGTGAGAAGTTAAGGGGCCGCGAAAACTACGATGTTTGGAAGCGGCAGGCCCAATCTTACCTAGTGATCAAAGGTTGTTAGAGTGTGGTGTGTAATGGACCATCAGAGAAGGAAGCGTTACTAGACGAGAGAGCGCTCGCGGAGATTACGGATGATTAAGTCGACCAACTAAGCACACATCGCCAAATCCAAATCAGCGAAAGATGCTTGGGATGCTTTGGCGCAGGCGTTTGAGGACAGCGGATTGACTCGGAAAGTAGAGCTGCTTAAAAAGTTGGTACAGTTGAACCTGGAGCAGTTTAATTCGACACAGGAGTATGTCAACGAAATGATTATGACTGCCATTAAGGTAAACAATGCTGGGCTTTGCATAAGTGACGAGTTAACGGCATCACTGATGCTTGCTGGATTACCTAGTGAGTATCAGGCATTGGTCATGGCAGTAGAGAACTTTAAGTCTATTGCATTTGCATCAAAGCAAGCTAAGAGGGACAAAGCAAAGTTAAATAACCGTTTTGGGAAAACAGTTATTTGCTACGCATGCGGTGGTAAAGGGCATATGCGAAAAGTATGCCCAAGCGTAGTGCAAGAAGAGAGAAGCGATGAAGAGAAAGCAGCTCTTGCATCGAATATTACGCTCTTAGTAAATGCAAATCCACATGTAGGCAAGAGCGAAACAGTTTGGTACATTGATTCTGGTGCTTCGACTCACATGATAAATGATCGGAGATTGCTAAGCAACGAATCTGATGTTAGCAACAAGAGCGTAATAATAGCGAACAAAGAAACTTCATGTAAAAAGCAGAGGCGATGTCGAAATTTTGTTCCATGTAAATGGCAAATCAGTTAAAGGTAATAAAGGTAATTCATGGTGTAGAGTATGTACCAAATTTGTGTGGAAATCTGTTATCTGTGGCAAAAAAAAAGGAAAAGGCTTGTTTTCGAAAAGAACCATTGCTACATCTTTGAGAAAAATATTTTGAAAGCCACTGGTTATCTGCAAAATGATCTGTATCGACTGAATTGTGAACTGCCAAAGGTAGAGAAAGGTCACACTAAATGGATTCGAACTATGGCATCGTAGGATGGGCCACATTTGTGACACAAAATTACAGCTGGTAAAAGAAGCCACCGATGGTGTTGAATACTCTGTTAATCAATCGTGCCGACATAAATGCACTGTGTGCCTTAAAGGAAAACAAACTCGTATGATAAGCAAGCAGCCTGGAATCCGTGCCGAAGGTCTTTTAGATCTTGTCCACTCAGATGTGCTTGGACCATTGAGAGTCAAGTCCTTTTCTGGTGCAAGATTTATGCTTGTCTTCGTTGATGATTACTATCGGAAGGTGTTTGTGTACCCAATTAAGAAGAAGTCAGATGTAGTCAGGAAGTTCGAGATTTTCTGACAATGGGAATATTGCAACCAAGAGCTTGAAAATCATCTCCAGAAGAACTTTGGACTGGATCCAAGCGAAACTTAAAGTATATGCGTATATTTGGTTGTACAGCATTGGCTCACATCCCAAAGCAAAAGCGTGGGAAGCTAGATGCTAAATCTGAAGAATGCATTTTTGTAGGATACAGCTACACTTCGAAAGCATACCGTTTGCACAGAAAATCTGATCGTAAGTTTTTGATAAGTAAGGACGTCGTTTTCATCAAAATAATTGCAGAGACTCAACACAGCATTTTGGCGAAATGTGCACCGTAGAGGATAATTGCAGAGACGGTAAACAGTCCCTGGAAGCAGAACCTTTGTATCAAGAAGACCTGTTAAAGCAGTGTACGTCAAAGTTTGAGTCATGGAATACGGATACAGAAGAAACGGCCGCTGAGCACGTTCCATATACATTTGGTGTTCGAAGATCAAAAATGATTGCGAATAAGCTGGAGGAGCATCACCTATGTTGTGTAGTCTCGCAAAATGACGACCCACTTACAGTAACAGAGGCATTAAAGTCGAAACTAGCAGATTCATGGGAATACGTAATGAAGTCGGAACTGCTCTCTCACGAATTAAATAACACTTGGACGCTAACGGAATTACCAAAAGGGCAAAGTGGCGATACAGCAGGCAAGCAGAGTCTGGAATGAAATGCTGAACAAGGTTCTACTAGGCTTTGGTCTTCAACGTGGCAAGTGGATCAGTGTGTATACCATTACGTAACCGGATCTACCATGGTATATGTGGCAGTATCGAAATGGTAGCTAAAATCAAGGGCAAGATATGGACGAAGTTTCGTCGATTTTGGGCATGCATGTGGGACACAATAAGACAAGGCACAATAAAAATTGATCAATCTAATTATATTGCAGGAATTGTAAAAAAATTCGGATTGGATGATTGCAAGGCAGTGTCAACGCCGGTGGATGTCGCACAAAGTCTTTCAGCTGAAATGGCACCCAATTTTGAAGCCGACTTCGAAAATATGAAGAAGGTTCCGTACTTAGAGGCTATTTTTTGCCTACTATATGCTGCCCAGAACACTCGTCCTGACATAAGTATTGATGTCAACATGATGAGTCGCTTCTCTTCCAATCCAGGAATGGTTCACTGGACCGCTATTAAACGTGTGATGAGATATCAGAAAGGAAGTCTCAACAAATGCATTACATATCATGCTACTGGAGATGATTTAAAGGGTTTTTGTGATGCTGATTGGGGCGGAGACCTCTATGGAAGGATATCAACATCAGGATAGATTTATGTACAACAAGGTGGAGCAATATCGTGGTGTTCCCAACGGCAGAGGACCGCTGCACTGTCCTCTACAGAAGCAGAATATATGGCAGCAGTATCTGCCATTAAAGAAGCCATGTGGTTATTGCGCCTGCAGAAGGAACTTCATCGCATTGATACCAATAAGATCGTGCTATGTTGCGACAACAAGAGTGCGTTGCACATCATAAGGAATAATTCATTTTCTCCAAGAACGAAACATATAGATATAAAAGTCAAGTTTATTAGAGAATGGTTGACCAACGGCTCTATCCGAATAGAGTACATTCCTACCGAGGACATGCCGGCAGATGCACTAACAAAACCAGTCCCAGCTTCTCAAATAGCGTTGTTGGGATCCAGAATGGGGTTAACCTAATTTCTTAATTAAACAAAAAAATTGTCACTATCAGAATTGTCATTATCAAAATTGTCATAATATTATATCTGCCAGGTATTCAAATAAGGGGGTATATTGAAAAATACTTTCTATCTGGCAACTCTTACACCCTATATTTGTACCATTACTAATTACACATTACTCATTAAATGGTCTTCTATAATCTTGAAAACTGAACACACGTCTTTTAATAGCAACAAATGATAATATTAAAGCATCGTGGCAAAGGCATAAATAAAGATTGCGAAAGATTGGTTTGCATCCAAAAACATCGATGTTATGATATGGCCACCTCAGTCTCCAGATCATAATTTGATCGAGGACTTATAGGGAGATGTTAGGCGGGTTGTGGCAACATCAAATCCAGCAAAAAAGCTGAGCTTTCGCAAGTAGTTCAGGAAGCATGGTCGCAAATCCTCTTGAAGCGTTGGCGATGCGATGCCGGAACTTGAAAAAAAGGCTATACAAGAAAGTATTAGACATTATTATTTTGAATTAAATTAAACGTTTTTTTTTTTACTCCTTTGTAGCCACTACTACAATTTTGAACAGGCACTTTTTGGTGTATTTCGCAAGTCATTAAAAAATTATAAAAACCAATGTAAAACAAACGGAATCTATGGCTAGATTCTCATCTTTATATCCTATTCTTTGAAAAATACAATACAAAATTTTTATTTATTGTTTAACATGTCGAAAAATTAATATAAATGTTTTAAGGTGATGCGCTACTATATTTTTGAACACAGCTGTATGTGCCCAGTTTGATTGACCGATATGCTCAGAGACACGTCTTCTTAAGTCAAATATCCTTGGCAGACTATGCAGCATTTTACGATTTCAAAAAATCAGCAACACGGGTAGCAGAAAATGAAAATTTCGAAGAAGTTGAAGAAGTCGGTAGCGAAGGAGAAGGAACTGAAGCGCGTGCATACTCAGATGGATGATACTGGTTCTGCAAAGCTGCGCTTAAAACCAAAAATCATTAGATGGCGGCGCTTTAGCTTTAATACTTCACCAGCCGACTATTTTAGAGAGCACATAATGCTTTTCTTGCGTTGGCGATGTGAGCAGACTGAAGTTATTAGAAATGACAACGAGCATACGTTACGCGTTCACAACACCTTAATAAAAAAAAACAAAATAAAATATCATGTGTTCAATAACCTGAACTTGAATGCTGTTCTTGCAGAATTGCAACAAAAAATCAAAGAAGAAAATAATTCTGAAGAAGTATCAGCTAGTCAATTCCTAAATGATGAGTTCGTGGCTTTGGCTGTACCCAATATTGAAAGAAATTTATATCTATTGCATGCTGACAATTTTGAAATTGAGGCCAAAGAAGAAAACGTAATCCGTATAATTAAGCTACCTCCTTTAGTAACAGATAGTAATCTTTGTTCCCTTTTACGATTTTGCTGTTGCTTTCAAAAATGACAGAATCCGACATTGAGCTCTTCAAAGAAAGAGTTGTCTTCTTAAGTGACGTTCTTTCCAATGCCATACATTTATTTTGCTCCAACGATGAAGTTAGTAAATATATATAGTACCAGGAAACTTGCCCAAATAAATACTGAGGAATTTGTTTCAACGCCAATTGATACTATTAAAGCAACAAATATGTCTACCACTTATACACAAAAAATATCAAGGCAATCGCAAAGTATGAAGCAGTCTAAACCTGAAGGTCTTCCCTACTCCTTACATTTAAAAACATATTTTCCTATATGTCTGCCAATATGGTAGGGTATACACATTTTTTGTTTCGTTTCGATACCATAGATTTCGGGCAAATTGGTAGGGTATATACATTCTTGGGATCATTGATCATAAATACTCTATATGTCTTCTGATTGTCAATAAAAATTTGTTCGCCGTAAAATATATTTTGTATTTCAATTTTTTTGTATTTTAATATATTGGTATGTTATTGTTTTTATTTATTTAACAAAACAAATAGTTGATGTAAAAAAAATTTAACTTTGGAAACAAATCTCAACTTAAAAAAAAACAGAGGTCGGGGGTCGGGGGCTAAAGTCAAAGTTTGTATAAGTTAACACATCCGGCCTGATATAAGTCATCGGCCTAAATTCAGCATGGCCAGCAAACCTGCAACTTTATTTCTGCTTTCCATGCAATCGCTTCTCCGCTGACAACGCTACACGCGCGGACGTCGCGACAAACTTGATCGAACATAATTGCTGACACAGCGATTATAGGTCAGGGCTAGCTTAGCATAAAAACATTTTGTACTTTTAGTTTTTAGTCTTTTACGTACAATAAACGGAATCGGTCGATCCAAATTGGTTATCTTATACTTGGTGCCATCGCACAAGTAAAGAACTATATTAACTTATACCCTTGGAAGTTTTTTGTTACTCTTTCCTTACCTACGGTCTTCAAAGTAGGAAAAACGTTTTAAAGGATTTCTTTATAGTCAAATATTTGCGAAACGGTTTATCAAGAATATACATAAGTTAGTTCTTAAGACATTTTCATAAAATAAAGATCAATACGTTTTCGAGTCTCAATAGTCAATTTTTTTTTTTAGTTGGTGAAAGAATTGGAGATATAACTTTATATACGGCTCATAGTTGCTCAGCAAGTGAATAGGGTTTCCGGAGGAGAAGAATAACCCAATCTTCATTCGTTGAATTCAAAATATGAACTGATTTTATTAACAAAAGTATAGAGTTTATATAGGGAATCTTAGGCTCTAGGAGGTAACAATTGTTCTTAAAATATCTCATTCTAATGACCCACGTTTTTCGGGGGTTGAAAATTGTTTATATTTCATGCTCACCGTCGGTTACTTGATACTCCGCCGCTGTTACAATCTTAAGTGTTTTCCACAGAGTGTGGATGCATGTTTTTGTTTTTGGAATTAAGCAATAATTGTCATAGGAATCTTTATGACTTATTTTTCTTGTGTGTTTTGTGTATTTCTTTGTTCAATCTGATTTGGTGAAGGCATTTCAGATGAACACGATGTTTATTCTTAAACAGCAAGTTTGTTTTGTTCGTTGTAGGTAAATAAATTTAAAATCGGTTCGAGTTCGACGTATTAAATTATTCATCTTGCAAGAATGGTTCCTCCAGCTGGGTCTCATCCGAAGATGATGCAAAGAAGCGACGAGCTTAACGCGTAAAAAGTATAAAACGCGGCTTAACGATTGCAGGTACTTCTCTAGGTGTCCAATCGACTTGCTTGGGATCGCTGTATCCAATGTACAAGTCAAGAAATTGTTACACACCGTGGTGAAGTCGCGAATGAATCGCAACGAGGTATCAATGGATCGCATCGTTGAATGACATCTTGATGGTCGGTCCCACCATTCACGGGAAGCTGTACTCGACTTTGCTTCCATTTTGCTTTGCATAAGTATGCGTTGACCGCTGACGTCAAGAAAATTTATCGTCAAGTAATGTTACATGAAGCAGATCGAGATTTCCAGCTCATTTTGTTGAGGAAAACTCCAGATTATTTTTTGAAAGTGTTCAGGTTAAACACTGTTACGTATGGTATGGCGCCAGCTCCGTTTTTGGCAATCCGGTGTTTGACAAAGCTGGGTGAGATGATGGAATTGTCACATGCAAAAGCTGCTGAAGTTATTAGGCGTTGAGGACCTTCTGACAATCAAGTCTGAAGTGTCACCGGCATTGTTTAAAGCAGGTTTTGAGTTAATCAAATAGTTCTCAAACAGTTTTTAGTCTCCGCTTCTCTAGCACAGCAGCGCCGGTAAGAACTTCAGAATCAGATTCAAGGCACTTGTTGTTTTTGGTTACCTGGAGAAGACATATTTCATTTCAAAATCGATGAGTCTCCGAGCGACAAAACGGAACATTCTCTCGGTGACATCTCGTTTATTTGATCCGTTAGGTCTTCTGAGTCCTATAATTATTAGAGGAAAATATCAAAGAAGTTAAATTCGGCTATGCCGAAGTTTATATACCCTTGCAGTCCTTGACAATAATAATTTCACATGTTCAAAATTTGTTTTCTGCAACTCAATTCATTAATATACAAACAAAACAATTTTACTCTTCATACTATGTACAATTTGTTCTTCTTCTTCCCTCATTCCCTAAGCAAAGCAACGCACGCATACACATACAGTTTATGTAGCGTTGCGTCTGTGTGTGTATGCATGTGCTCTGTTGATTTGATGATGACGTAGTAGGCAGCAAGCAGAGCTGCCGGCAGCGATTGAACCGATTTATATAGACTGTAACTTGTGTTCTATTTATCCGATCAGGGTCAAATTTTGGGATCTGAGATTTTATATCAAATTCTATTATATTGGTAAATTTCATGGGGATACTCCAATTTTTGCAAAAATTTTTGTTCCAGAGTTATATGATATAGTAGTCCGATCCCAAAGATTTTCATACTTTATCTCACCCGGGTAAAAAAAAAGCTCCCAAAAAAAATTTCATCCCGATAGCTCTTAAGATGGCTGAGTAAAACGCGTACGCACCGACGGACAGACGGACAGACGGACATGGCTATATCGACTTAGCTTCTCATGCTGATCAAGAATATATATACTTTATGGGGTCGGAAACGTCTCCTTCTGTGCGTTACAAACATCTGACCAATTTTATAATACCCTCTGCAAGGGTATAAAAATCTTAATGCAAGAGCTGGGGCTCAATAAATTTGGAGATATGTACATAGCATGGATTGAATACAAATAATTCATGGATTTGCTGATGCCTCAATGAGAGCATTTGGTTGTTGTATCTAGGTTCGAGTCAACATTGCGGAAGGTTTCAGCACTTTATTGCTAACAAATCGACCACGTTTGATGATGTGATTCTATCACCATCAGAGCAGTGAGTTCTTGTGTATTATGATTCAAATACACGCCATATCAAACAATGGGAAATTTGCCGGTGTGTGATTTAAGTACTAACACATTTCTTATGCATTTCCAAGGAATCTTCGGCCGGAGAGGAATACCCCGAGTGGTCCACTGCGACAACGCACAGTTGGGGCCTTTTGGCACTTTACATTATGAATGAATGTTTGTCAAGTGCTTGGGATTCGTGGTGCTGTAATATTCAAGGTCAAAGTCAGAAAATATTTCCAAGCTTGGTTTTCCTTTAAAAATGGTAGTTTTCAATCACAAACGGAAATTTTCATTATTTTAAACGATGTTTTATTTTGATTTTCTAACATAATTACAAAAAGTAATACAATTTTTTTACATTTTTATACCCTTGCAGAGGGTATTATAAAATTGGTCAGATGTTTGTAACGCACAGAAGGAGACGTTTCCGTCCCAACAATATATATATTCTTGATCAGCATGAGAAACTGAGTCAATATAGCCATGTCCGTCTGTCCGTCCGTCCGTCTGTGCAAATCAACTTCACGCCGCCATCTTAGGAGCTATCGGGGTGAGACATGGTATTTGAGCTACTTATAGCCCGGAGCAGATAAAGTATGAAAATTGTCAGGATCGGACCACTTTATCATACAGCTCTAGAAGAAACATTTTCATAAAAATTGGAGTATTCCCATGAAATTTACTACGTTGATTAGAGCTGGAGAACTATCGATGGCACTATCGTTACTATCGATGGTTTGGCACTATCGAGCTGTCATACGATAGTGTGATAGATGGCGCTGCATTACCGATAGTGTCATCAATAGTTTGGTTTCACATCACTGCAATACAATTTGCCGCATTTATTTTTGGCGTCGTTTGCACTTATACTATAAATATAAGTTTTCTTAGTGAATTTTAAAGTGATTAAATTTAAAAGTTGATAAATTACAAAGAAATGGATCGCTTCATTCAGAAAGGTAATTATCATGACGTATTTTTTAAGCCATTAGAAAGTATTTTAACCTAGTTTTTGTCAAATACAAGGTAAACGTCGCGGCTCTACTCCGGTTTGCAACTGCACCTTCTTAGACTCCGAAAAGGATGTTGTGTCCGAGAAACAAACACAAAAGATGAAAAATAAAATATCTGAAGTTTGGAAATATTTTAAGCGGTCCGACGACAAAAAATTTGCAAAGTGCCTAAACTGCGCAAAAGAATATAAAACAATCGGAAACACTTCGAATTTGCGGGACCATTTAAAAAGATTTCATCCAGATTTAAAAGACCACGCACCGGATTCTAGCACAATAGCTACACTTCCTGATAACGACAACACAGCATCTACAAGCAGCAGTTGCAGGTCCAGTATGCGCTCTATGGACTCGTATTTGAAAAGAGCCGTATTCTACGATGCGAACAGTAAGCGAAAGATCAGAGCCCTAACCGAAATGATAGCCAAAGATGTGCAGCCAAACAGTGTCATCGAAAATGAAGGCTTTATAAAGTACACGCAAGTCTTGGATCCAAGGTACAAGCTTCCAAGTCGAACGCAATTAAGAGATGTGCTGATGCATAATTTGTTTCGAGAAACTTCGGCCAAATTGTCCGCGATGTATTTCAAATATTGCCGTCACATGCGGCTTGTGGATCTCAAGTGCAAATGTAAACTTTATAACCGTAACATGCCACTTTCTCCATGTGTATACCATGAAAACAGCATCGTTAGCCACACGCAAGTTAATTGACCCAACTAATCACTCGGCTCAAAATATTGCAAACACCTTGCGAGAAATACTAAACTTTTGGAATGTTTACGAAAAAACTATTTGCATCGTTACAGACAATGCCAGTGCAACGCTTAAAGCGTGCGAATTATTAAATATACGGAATCTGCCATGCTTTGCTCATACCTTAAATTTGGTTGTCCAAGATGGACTCAAATTAGATAAAGACGAAGCATTTAAGGCTTTATTTACAAAATGTAAGGTGATAGTAAAATTTTTAAAGAAAAGTTCCATAGTAAATGAAAAATTCAAAATGGTTCAAGATAAATTTGCTTACACCCTTTTACAAGAAATGCCTACAAGGTGGAACAGTTTCTATTACATGATACAACGAATCCTGGCAACGCACGAAGCTATTGCAACGGTTCTACTGTCCACTAAGCATGAAGTTCTTTCATCTACGGCAGAAAAAATAAATATTCTAAAAGATATTGAAAAAATATTGTCATTTTTCCATCAAATTGGTGAAAGAATTTGTGGCGGAACGTATGTATGTGACAATTTCATTAATTATACCTTTGACATGGCCTGTACCGAAAAATACTAAGTCTTTCACCACAATTGCAAAGTCAGAAAGGAGAGACAATGAAAAATATATTATTGGAGTCCATTTCAAAACGGCTGTCTACATACGAGGAAGGAATTGTGACGAGAATAGCAACAATAATACATCCGAGGTTTAAAAGAGATGTGAATGCTAAGGAAGCAGAAAACTTTTGGAAAATGAATTGGTGAATTGCACTAGTGAGGAAATCCCCATCAACGCCGATTTGGACCTCAGCACCAAGACGCAGGACTCGTTCCTTGATTTCTTAGATTACCGTGCCAACGATAAACGTGGAAATGCGCGCTCTAATGCCATAATCGTCAAGCAGCAGTATTTGGAGAGAGCTCTAGCTAATCAAGATATAAATTAAATAATTAATTATTGATAAACAACATCTAATTTTTAACATTAAATTTTATTACAGGTTAACCAGATGGACTTTCCATGTATGAATAAGTTAATTTCAAGATATTTGTGCATCCCCGCAACATCTTTCGAGTCCGAAAAGGCGTTTAGCAAGGCGGGACAAATTGTTTCTGACAGAAGAACGCGACTTAAGGAAGAGAACATAAAAGTTCTTTTATTTTTAAATCAAAATCTTTGGATTAAGTAATATTCTTAAATGAAATGATGTATATATGTACATGAAAATATGTATGAAAACTTAAAAAGGATTCTTAAGCAAATTATCTTGTTATTAACAAAAAATTAATAAAATAATCTAACAAAATATAAGATTTTTTTTAGCATCAAATCAAACAACTGTTGCACTCTTTTTTTTGACTATCGATCCACCACCATCGATCCACTATCTATAGTACTATCGTCACTATCGATGGTTTCGAAAAAACTATCACCCACTATCGATGGCGTCCACTATCGATATTTCTCCACCTCTAACGATGATAGTATTGGAAGTAAAAACTCAGATTCCAAAATTTCCAAATCTGATCAGATATTGGGAAAAAATTCAAAAACACTGACAAGACAGTGCCTTAAAAAAAATAAAAACCTCCTCGGATTTGATCCTTCTATTTTATTTCACTGTGGTGTGAAAATAAAAATATTTTATTTACACAAAACGAAAAGAAACAAAATTTAATTTTGTGGAAAGTTTTATAAAAAAAAAAAACGGGTAAAATTACCCGTAAAATCATGGGCTCTAGGGCCAGGGGTGGTAGCCCCTTCTCAGAGCTAAACGGATTCAAAAAGCCAAGAATATCGCGGGTATCGAAGGAAAGAAAAATTACCACAAATGAAATCCAATCAGAATCTGAAATTGACGAAGTAGAAATGACAGAATTGTCAGAATCCAATGACTCGACACCAAAGGAAAATCAAGATACAACAGAAATGTCAGAATCCAATGACTCGACACCAAAGGAAAATCAAGATACAACAGAAATGTCAAATAGCAAATCGCAAACTAACGTTCTATATTATAACAATACACACAAGAGACCATTTGTGGTGTATGTAGACAGAGTAGATGAAAATAACAAAGAGAGCAATAAAAGCAGATTACCAATTAATCCATTAGAGCTAAATGCAGTTTTGTTTAAACTAAAAGTCAAAGACATAATAGCTGTCAATAAAATAGGATATGGACGTTGCAAGGTAGAATTTAAATCGGCAGCTGCAGCCAACGTATTCATCGTATCGGACCTTAAAAAATATGAGTATGAACCCAAGTTACTAAAGCATTTCCTATACAAAACTGGAATCATATTCCAGATCCCTACAAGATTCTCAGACGAAGAACTTAAGGAGTATATCTCAGCACCAGTGGACATACACGAGATTATTCGTGTGCGTAGAAAGGAGAAGGACAATCTAGTTGCAACATCTAGAGTTAAAATAGTTTTCAAAAGATCTCAAATACCAACAGAAATAACTTTCCTATACTCAAAAGTTCCAGTAAGTCCTTTTGTACCTTTTAGTCAATGCTACAGATGCTTCAGATTTAATAACTGCGCAACACTGCAAACAGTTAGACCAAAAGTGCAGCAAATGCTCCCTGTCACATGATAGAGAAGAAACCTGCACACAAACTAATTGTATCAATTGCAAAGAAAACCACCCAGCTACCTCAATCGACTGCCTGAACACCTACACGCTCACATCCCATATAATAAAACATTAAGAAACATGCAAAACAGACGAAACGAAGAGAGAAACTCTTCTGAAACAATGAATACATGGAAAGCGACTCTAAACGAACACAAAATTACTTTAAATGAGAAATACGTTAATACACATGCAAACAACACATTTAAACCAACATATGAAGATTTTACAGTACAATATACAGAGCCTAACGCATAACAATAACAAACATCTACTAGAAATATTTTTAATAAACAACGACATTGATATAGCAATTATATCTGGAATCTGGGTTACAAATAATGCTAAGTGTAGGTTAGCGAATTACAACTTTATTTGCAACCCCAGAGCAGATGGATATGGCGGAGTAGGCATATATCTAAAAAAATATATAAAATTCACACAATTAAATTGCATTAGTGAAGTAGAAGTGATTTCAGTGTCCACTGTAAGCCTGAAACATAACATAAATATATTTAGCGTCTATGCAGCGCAAAGTTTAAATGATGATCTTTTTGAGAAAGGATGCAAAGATATTCTAATGAGGGCAAACCAGACTAATGGTTTAGCAATCATAGGAGGAGATCTTAACGCCAAATCACACTTCACACGGACGCATTAATTTATTTAAAAAGCAGTAGAACATTGAACAACTACCTACATAAAGTTAGAAAAAAAATATGGACGAGCTAATGGACGAAATTCCAAAAACTAATTCAGCAAAAGAAATGTGGCAAAAAATTGCAGACCTTAAACAATATAAAAAAATTAAACCGACAAAAAACGAAAAAAACTGATGAGGATCATGAAAAATTTCTTAAACAAATGGCGTCGGTACCTTACACTTCAGATTGCATTAGAATGAACCCACCTGACAACTGGCTACTACCCGCTAGCAACTCAAACTTTACTGACAACGATTTACTTGACTTTTTAAATTCCCGCAACCCGGACTCAGCAAAAGGTCCAGACAATATCTCATATAGAATGCTTCTAGCCTTACCACCCTCAGAAATTCAAATTTTGGTATCCCTGCTAAATGAGACCATAGACAACGGTGACATACCAGCTAGTTGGAGAAAAATAAAAGTAGTACCTGTCCCTAAAAAGAATCTAGACTCAGCTATAATAACAAACAATAGACCTATTTGCCTAGTAAGAGTAGTTTTCAAATGCTTAGAAGGATTGGTAAAAACAAGGATGGAAAACCATATAAACAACAACAATATATTGCCCCCGAGATCTTACGGCTTCCGTGAACACCACTCCACATCGCACTGCATCAATAACGTTTTAAACCTTTCAGCTAATCTGAAAGCTAGCGGCATGCACGTTTGTGCATCTGTATTGGATCTAAGCAAAGCCTTCGACTCTGTTAATATTCCCATTTTAGGCAACAAGCTAATAGATTTAGGTTTCGATCACAGACACATACAATTCATTTGCAACTACCTTAAAGAAAGAGTTTTGACTATGGGAAGAACAGAAATAAATATCAAAGAAGTTAAATTCGGCTATGCCGAAGTTTATATACCCTTGCAGTCCTTGACAATAATAATTTCACATGTTCAAAATTTGTTTTCTGCAACTCAATTCATTAATATACAAACAAAACAATTTTACTCTTCATACTATGTACAATTTGTTCTTCTTCTTCCCTCATTCCCTAAGCAAAGCAACGCACGCATACACATACAGTTTATGTAGCGTTGCGTCTGTGTGTGTATGCATGTGCTCTGTTGATTTGATGATGACGTAGTAGGCAGCAAGCAGAGCTGCCGGCAGCGATTGAACCGATTTATATAGACTGTAACTTGTGTTCTATTTATCCGATCAGGGTCAAATTTTGGGATCTGAGATTTTATATCAAATTCTATTATATTGGTAAATTTCATGGGGATACTCCAATTTTTGCAAAAATTTTTGTTCCAGAGTTATATGATATAGTAGTCCGATCCCAAAGATTTTCATACTTTATCTCACCCGGGTAAAAAAAAAGCTCCCAAAAAAAATTTCATCCCGATAGCTCTTAAGATGGCTGAGTAAAACGCGTACGCACCGACGGACAGACGGTCAGACGGACAGACGGACATGGCTATATCGACTTAGCTTCTCATGCTGATCAAGAATATATATACTTTATGGGGTCGGAAGCGTCTCCTTCTGTGCGTTACAAACATCTGACCAATTTTATAATACCCTCTACAAGGGTATAAAAATAAGAAAAGGAGTAGGTCAGGGTAGCTGCCTTAGTCCAATACTTTTCAATTTATACACAGCTGAGCTGCACAAGATAAGCAACCAAATTAACAGCATACTATTTCAATATGCTGATGACTCTTTCCTGGTATGTTACCATAAAAACTTTTCAGACGCTAAAAACATATTAGAAAGACAAGTTACAGAATTTAGTAAAATGTGCAATAAAGTCAACCTGTTATTCAACCCGAACAAATCTGCTGCTTTACATTTTAATTTAAGACGTAAACCCCTACAAATAATATGCAATAACGTAGCTATAAGGGACGTAGATAAAATTAACTACTAAGGAAGACTGATTAGCACCAATAATTCTACGACCCAACACATAAAGGAAACAATTGCTAAGTCAAACAAAACAAATATGTTTCTTCATATGATTAATGGCTGTCGTCTTGGCACCCATCCCAAAAATGCAATTCTTTTCTATAAGGCCTTTACAAGGAACAGGTATAAATATGCAAGCTCTTCATTTGCAAATGCAACTAAAACAGTAATGGGCATCATAAATACTCATGCTAACTTACAATTTAGGAAGGCCTTGGGGCTTATTAGATCAACTCCAACTAATATAATATACCACCTAGCGGCCGAACTTCCACCAGAGTATAGAATTAAATTTACCACAGCAAAAGAACTGGTCAAGGTCTTCGCTTATGGTCTGCCAGCGGCTTCGCTTCTGTGCAGTGTCTTTCATTCTAATAAAACAAGTTATGCCAAAGTGTATGCTGAATTTAAAGATGTCCTGGACAACATTACACCCATAGAGCCAACTCCTATACGCACACGAAAAATCTTCGTAGATGCCAATTTTTCGAAAGGTGCCTTTAAAAACAAAAGAGATGCAAATGAAACAATGATTCTCTTTCTGTATAAAGAAAAAATTAAGAACTTAAATTTAAAGAATTTTGAACTGATTTACGCAGATGGTTCAGTTTCTGACGATTTTACTGAAAGTGCTTTCTTTCACTTGGGCTCCAACATCACAAAAAGCTATTACAGCAATAAAAAACTGTCATCATTGACTGCGGAACTCACAGCTTTGGAAAAAGCAGTGGAGTTTGCTGATTCGAATCACCTCTGCAAAGTGGAGTTCCTAACAGACAGTCTTGGAGCAATCCAAACAATTAGAAACCCCAAGAACAATAATTGCTTTGCTCAAAGAATCCTTAAAAATATAGAAAATAGTTATAATATCATCTCAGTCGAAGTACACCACATACCTAGTCACTCAAACATAAGAGAAAACGATTTAGCGGACACCGCAGCCAAAAATGCGAGACACGATGGAGTATTCACGCACAAAAGCTGGACAATCAACGATGCTATCAATCATATGTACAACATCGGAAAGCTTGTGACGTAACATATATTTTTATAACCTTTCAAGAGAGAAAAAGTCCGTTAAAAATTCAAATTTAGGCTGTACAAGTGTGTTCATTGGCACAAATACGGTCCCAGCCTTTATTTTTTGTTTGTGTATTGATGAATTGACTTGCGGGGAAAGAAATTTCAAAAAGTAAAAATATTATTGCCAAGGTCTGCAAGGGTATAAAAACTTCTGCATAGCCGTGTCGTAGGTCTCCACATATTGGGATTATTTACATCTGATAGGTAAATGTTTAACCTACCTAGTGTAAGTAGTCCGGCATTGATCCTTGTTAGTTGTATTCCACCAAAGTTAAAAAACGCCAATATTTAGTGAATTTTTTTAAACGCTTCTAGTTCTAAAACGATTATTAATTATTAAAGTTTTTAAACATGATATTAAAAAAAAATAACATACTTTTCAGATAATATCGATTGTTGAAATCGCCCAATATTCAGTTTTAAAGTTGCGATTTTAAAAATTATCATTTATTCGCATTTACTAAAAATGTCTCAATTTTGGGTTCCTCTGGCACCCAGAATCTCAAACGATTTCAAACATTTTTTGGATTCATAATCTCAGAAGTATTTCCTATCGATTGTAGGTACGACAACATCGGAAGGGTCTACCTACGAACAAGCGATCCACAAATTGGCGCCCTTGCCGATTTTTTGAAGGCCTTTTAGCCCTCCACGGGGGCCGGTGTTAGCGCAGATGAGCGCTATGTGTATTCTTTTTGTCGTCGTTTAATGTTTGATGTTGGAGTTGGGTGAGATCCGAGAGCGTGGGAGTCGCATGGATCGAGTTCAGTTACAAATTTTAAGAATAAATATATATATATAAAAACCCATCGAAAGCGGGCGCTTTTATTTTGTCTTATCTAAATCACGCCAAATAAGGGTCCAATTATATACTGCCAATATATAAACGAAGTTATATACTCTTATGATTTTTCACACCTGTTAAGCTTGCGGAGTGCTTCGATTGAGCCCCTCTTTTTGCTTTGGACTCCACAGTTTTCCATTCAGGGTGAACTATGGAAGCTGAGGTTTTGTGAGCTGGCTGTGCATTACTTCTGGGTCTTATCACCACGTGTACCTTTGTGAAAAGCTTTTCGGTCTGCAAATTTTGTCCTGCTGATTTCCTGTAGTGTCCACTGCGTCTTTACATTCATGGTACTCTCCTTTTTTGTCAGGTCTGCGAATGCTGAGAGCGCAGATTTATTTAACGCTGTGCTTGGTCCTTCATGTCGTTGTTTATATATTTGGAGATTTGCAGGGCTTTAGCTAGCTCACCTAAGTTTCATACCATTATTACCGGGAGTAGAATACCTAAGTCTTCGTCTCCGGGACCAACAGGTTCGCATAAGGCGTTCATCTGATCCGTCTGCTGTGGCGCGATCTCTTCGTTCGGATCGGGCGTCCAAGCGGTTGGAGTTGACCATCGGCTTGGCTGATCTGGCGGTATTAATACACACAATTACTGAATATTACAATCTAAATATTGAGTTTAACAGTAGATTCTCAATTTAAAAATTGCAACGTTCACCCAAATGGTACAGTCTAGAAGTATGAACCGCTTATGTGCGCTGTTAAGGGCTGTAATCTTACAGTGTCTGCTACAAGTATCACCTGTGACGGTTTACATTGACCAGCACTGCTGAACAGCTGATACTATCGAGTGCAAAGCAAAATTGCCGAAGGAGCGGGAAAAATTCCCCAACTTTCTCACCCACACCCACAAAGGAAGCTAGGTGCTCAACCCTCCTCTGGTAGTGAACGAATTACCCAAAGTAATTCGGAAAACCAATAAGTCTCTACATATGTATATTCAGAAGAAACTGTGAATGTATACACATTCAACTTATTTTCATCAAAATCAAAAATGAAAATACAGACAACAGGTGCAGACATAACAATTATAGAAGAAATGAAGCAAGAAAGTCGACTCGTCGACTTGGGTATACCATACACCAGGTGAAACAAATATTTCAAATTTCGAAAACCAAATGTATGTCTATTAAATTGTTTTTACATGTTTCATAGTATGTGCTATCTCGCTCACTCTACAAACACACGAGCACTCTAGCGCCGCCACTAGCCAACGGCCAATTCTGGCCTTGTGGACCGCTTAGTAAAATACGTTCATACGCATATTTTGCATGTTTCTAGTCCGATTTCAACAAAATTTGGTAGTTTTGTAGTTGAGCGTGGCAAAATTTTTAAATAGCCAGTTTCTGCGCGTCTATTAAACTAGTCTGCATACCAAATTTTATGTCTCTATCTAATATACTTTTTAAGAAAAACAGTTTTATGTGATTCCTGGGGGCGTAAGGGGGCGTGGCAAAAAGTTTGAACAATTAATTTCTGCGCGCTAACTTAACGGGTAAACAAACTAAATTTGATGTCTCTAGCTGTTATACTTTTTAAGAAAAATAGTTTTATGTGATTCCGGGGGGCGTAAGGGGGCGTGGCCGAAATTCCAATTAACTCTATATATGTACATGATACACGAGTATACATACCAAATTTGGTGGCTCTAGCTCTTATAGTCTCCGAGATCTGCGTGTTCATACGGACGGACGGACGGACAGACGGACATGGCTAGATCGACTCGGCTGTTCATCCTGATCAAGAATATATATACTTTATAGGGTCGGAGAAGCTTCCTTCTGCCTGTTACATACATTTTGGCGACTTTAATATAAGATTTCACCCTATGGGTGTATGGTATAAAAACAGATACCTTTGAACATATAGATACTTCAAATACGATTGAAATTTCAGGAATCGGTGAAGGTTTAATTATTTCCAAAGGTCTAACCCTTATAGAACCTTCAACAAAATGAACTCATAATTCCACATAGTAAATTAAAATTTCCCGAATCCATTTGATGGAATTTTAAGACCAGTGTTACCGCCGTCATTACACATTTAAAAATTAAACATCCTAATAATACACACCTGTGACAGCAATACTACAAACCTCCCCGCAAGATCTGAAGTAATCCGACAAATAAATATTCCAAACGAAAATACAAATATCGTCATCTAAAATCAAGAAGTCGAGAAAGGAATATTTATTGGAAATTCGATCTCAAGTCCGAATCAAACGTTTGTCCGAATTTTAAACACACAAAAAGGAATAAACCTTTTAAATTTGAAAGACATAAAATCTACATAAACAAACCTCCCACCTACATATATATGTTAAAAAACGTATTAAAAGAGCTCCGCGCCAAGATAAATTTGGTTTAGAAAACGAATTAATTACAACAAATAATTTTTACAAACAAGAACTAAGATTGAATGATAAACAGCCAGGATACATAAAAAACCAGAGGGCCGGGGCTAACTTCGACCGCGTCAAAGTTTGTATACCCTTGCAACATTTTTGGTAACTCTTTCCTTACCTAATAGCAATCAATGTATAAGAACGTTTTATCTAAAAAGGCTTATGTTTGCATAATCGTAGGAAATAACGAAGATATTGATCAAAGTCACTGTTTTCCACCGATCGTTCCTATGGGAGCTATATGATATAGTCACCCGATCTTTATCAAATTCGACACAGTCATTAACAGATATATTAAATAAAGAAATGTTTAATTTGAAAACAATCACGTTAAAAGTAACGAAGTTATTTACAAAAGTCACTGTTTTCGCCCGATCGTTCCTATGGGAGCTATATGATATAGTCACCCGATCTTGATCAAACTTGGCACAGTCATTAACAGATATATTAAACTAACAAATGTTTAATTTGAAAGCAATCGCGGTAAAAGTAACAAAGTTATTTACAAAAGTCACTGTTTTCGACCGATCGTTCCTATGGGAGCTATATGATATAGTCATCCGATCTTGATCAAATTTGGCACAGTCGTTTATAAGCGTAATAAACTCTCTAAATAACGAAGTTATTGAGAACAGTCACTGTTCGTGACTTTGGGGTTTGTATGGGAGCTATATGATATAGTGGTCGGATCCGGCTGAATCCGAGATATACAACGCCTGCAGTATATACAAGCCTACGTGCAAGCCTACGTCTGTAGCTCTAACGGTCTAGGAGGAGTTTGCGTTGATCCAGTCGGACGGACGGACGGACGGACATGGCTAGTTGAACTCGTCTCGTCGTGCTGATCAAGAATATATATACTTTGTATGGTCGGAGATGCTTCGTTCTATGCGTTGCACACTTCTGACCAAAATTAATATACCCTTTTTGCAAGGGTATAATTACAGAACACTACACACTCATAAGGAAGAAATAACAAGACAAGTCGTTAAACTCATTAAAGACAAAATAGTTGAACCTTCAGTGCCGAAAAAGGTTTACCAGGATGGGAAAAGAAACGATGGCAGTTAGTAATACACTATCGACAAATAAACAAAAAACTATTGTCCGATAAATTCCCATTACCAAGAATAGACGATATTCTCAATCATCAACTAGGCAGAGCCAAATATTTTTCATGTCTTTTCAAACTAATAACCGGTTTCCACCAAATAGAATTAAAAGAAAAGTCGCGACTTTAACCAATAGTTTCGGGGGAAAAACCATGATGTTAAGTTTCGTAAGAAGCATAGAATTACCGGATCAAAAGCCTTAAGCCTAAAGTCGGTTTCAATATCATCAGTTTCACACTTTTTACGGAAGCCATGGTGTACATGGGTAGTCAACTCTAAAAGGTTGGTAAGCGACGAACGACCTTTCATGAAGCCATGCTAACAAGAAGAAATAGTGGATCTAGACAGGTGTTAACGGAATGACGTAATAATTTTCTCAAATAGTTTGGGTATTGCGGAAAGTTTTTCGATGCCACGGTGGCTAGAAATATCCGATTTGTTGCCCTATTTTTGAATAATAATACAAGACTCCTTCCAAATATCAGAAAAACTACAAGTATCACTTGATTTAAAGAATAACCGAGATAGGGAAATCGAACACATTTTAAGCTTGCAACTAAGAAAATTATCAGGCCCGGGTACGAAGGAAGACTACAGTAGTAAAATAAGTCGACTGAAAGAAGTTAGCAAACAGATCGGCAATATTTATTATCGGAATCATTATTAGCTGTCTGGTCATTTAGTCTGGAGGTGGAAGGTAGTATATTAGAGCGTCTTTTGGAATTAACAAAGTTGTAAAATCTTTTGGGGTTCTTATAAAATTCAGCCTTACAGCGAACGAGATAATTGTTGTAGCATTGAGTATTTAAAAGACAAAATTGAGATTTGACTATAAAATAATTTGCATAGTCAAGTCGCGAACCAGTTTTTTTAAATCTTTTAAAATATCTCGATTTAATGTTACGAAGATTAGAGAGCCTACGAGTGAACCAGATTGGCGCGCTGGAGACGGTAGAGACATTCACATAAGGAACTCATTTATCAATAAGAGAATTAAGAGCAGAGTAGAAAAACTTCACTGCACAATCTTTATCTCAACACTCAAATAGAAATGACCCATCAAAAGATAAAATATGGCTGTTGAGAAGATTGAAATTTGTTTTACGAAAACATCTACGACGAGAATTTGAGATGTTTTTAAATGAATTAGTAACGGAGTTCTAAGAAATAGTAACTTCAATGGTAGGGTGATAAGGATCTTCAGGTTTCACTAGTGGCTGTGTTTGTGATACAGCACTAACAGTGGGATCAGAGACAAAAACAAGATCAAGGATTCTTTTAGAAGAGTTAAGGAAAGAATTCAACTGATATAGCGGGCATTCAAGTAGGCTATCAAGAAAAACATCTTGAGATGAAGGAATTAAGAAAGATAGATTATCATCAACAAGCCAAGAAATATTAGGCAAGTTAAAATCACCTAAAACTATAAGAAAATCACGATCTTTAAGACGAATATAAATAGTTCGTGAAGCATCAGCATGGCGCACGTAGGTCATGTAATCAGAATCTGGAGGAATATATGTACAAGAGATATATATAGGCTAAAGTTAGAACATGTAACTTCGACGAAATTCGAATAAACTCAACACCTAAGGGGAGATCAATCGGCACCACACTTGAAGACAGAATCGAGTTGACAGCAATGAGTACTCCACCGCCACGACGACGAACACGATCAAGCCTATAAGAAATAAAGTTACTAGAAAGAATTTCAATATCCAAAACAGAGGAGTTAAGCCAAGTTTCAGAGAAAGCTAATACATATGTCAGCCGAAAAGGTTTGGCTATCACAGAACAGGTTCGAGAGCTTGGTAAGAAGTCCTCTTACATTTTGATAATGAATGCAAAGACTAGACGTTATTAGTTTTTTGAAGCAGAAGATAAAGAAGGAAGGTGGACAGGCAACGGACGAGAGCGCTTATTAGGCGCAAACTCGTGTACAACTAGGCCCTCTGGCCAAAAATTAGGGTCAACCATAGCTGAGAATAGAGCTGGCAAACTATCGATGGTGGGCCCATTCGATATTTTCGATGTTTTGAGTGAAAAAATTCGATATATCGATACTATCGAAATATTTGCGGTCTTTTATTTTCATTTGAATTCAAAAATTAAAAATTGTTCATTTTATAATGTATATATGAAGAGAAACAAAAATGATAGTACTTTGGTAAAAATAACATTTTATATTGCTTCATTGCAAATGTATTTTCATACTTATTATAAATATATACACCCATGATGAATATAATAGGTACACCCCTTAAAATTAATTTTTTTGACTTTAAATTAGCACAACTTTTTTTCTTTTACCTTAATCACCAAAATTGAAATGCACATTTGTTTATTGAACATTTGTGTATTGTTTACCATAATTTGGAAAAGAAAAATTATTTTATTCAAAAGTTACAACAAAAAATATGAAATTTCAGAATTTCGTGCTTGATGAAAATAATAGGTACACTTTAATTGACTAAGTTTTATTTTTTTTTTTTTTGGTTTTGAAATCACTGAAAATCTATTTTTGTTTCATTATCTGATTAATATGGAATGTATCCACCTTAATTTTACCGTTACTTTTCTCATCCGACTGGGAATACTCTTAATCAAAGCTTGGCAGGACTCTATCGAAGTCTTCTTCGACGCACTCCCACAATTGTCGGTTGTTGCCACTTTTTTCTGTTCGAGACTGATCCTATAGCTCACCCCACAAGTTATCGATGAGATTCAGATCCGGAGACTAAGTGGGCTAGGTAAGAGCGACCACTATATTGACCTCTAACCAAGTTTTTAAAATTTTTGAGGTGTGTTTTACGTCGTTATCCTGTTGATAAACCCACCACAGGGACTTTTTTTCCTCTAAATATGCTAGCATAATATTTTCCAGGACATCCCTATAGTCAGCTGCTCCCATCATGTCAGATACTAGGAATATTGGATAGTGTTCTGACCAAGACAAACAACCCCACACTATAATATTTTTAACACCATGCACCACTGTAGCGGTGATCAAAGTTTTTGGTTATAGGGCGCCTTAAATGTTAGGAACAGTCATTTCCGAAAAGATAAATTTTAGTTTCGTTGCTAAGAAGGATATTAGGCCGGTTTTTTTGAACTTCAGATGCTGCCCATGTGAAGTAGTCGTTAAGAAATCTTTGCTATATGATCAAATCTTTGGTTCGCATCAAAGGAACCCTTCTTGCGATACGAACTGATAGATTAGCCATTTGTAGTCATATCCTAATTGGAAAAACATTAATATCATTGTCCATTTTGGATCCAATGGCTCTCAAGGACTCGAAAGTGTCCGAATTTCTTAGGTTAGGAGTGGTTTTCTCTTGACCCAGTTAGTCTCCGGATCTGAATCTCATCGATAACTTGTGGGGTGAGCTATAGGATCAGTCTCGAACAGAAAAAAGTGGCAACAACCGACAATTGTGGGAGTGCGTCGAAGAAGACTTCGATAGAGTCCTGCCAAGCTTTGATTAAGAGTATTTCCAGTCGGATGAGAAAAGTAACGGTAAAATTAAGGTGGATACATTCCATATTAATCAGATAATGAAACAAAAATAGATTTTCAGTGATTTGAAAACAAAAAAAATTAAATATGACTTAGTCAATTAAAGTGTACCTATTATTTTCATCAAGCACGAAATTCTGAAATTTCATATTTTTGTTGTAACTTTTGAATAAAATAACTTTTCATTTCCAAATTAAGGTAAACAATACACAAATGTTCAATAAACAAATGTGCATTTAAATTTTGGTGATTAAGGTAATAGAAAAAAAGTTGTGCTAATTTAAATTAAATTTTAAAGGGTGTACCTATTATATTCATCATGGGTGTATATTATGGTTTTTTGGCCACCGTATTTTCAGCTTCCACATTGCAGATGCCGCCATCTATACATATGTATGTACATATAAAATTAGTTTCACGTTTCTAAGAATAAAATAAAATATAATAATCACCCTTGTTACTGTCAATCAGAAACTTGTCCATTCCAAAACCACCTCCAATAGCAACGAAAGATTCACTAAATAATAAAGGTTATTATACAGGATTAAATAGTAATCCAACAAATTTTTTAACACTTCCACTTACCCAAATTTTAGTTTTCATTCGCCATGTGTTGCGCCAGAACAAGTGATGTGAAAAAAACGCATCGCGGTATATTTGTTCACTATCGATAGTGGATAAAAAATATCGATGGTGGCGCAGAAACGTAAATATTCGATACATCGATAGTACCATCGATAGTTTGCCAGCTCTAGCTGAGAAGTACTCATTTGGTACTGTAATTTTAAAAGAGGAGATTTCGCGAGGCCTAGAAAACTTAAACTTTTGAATTAAAACCTTAGCAGGGCAAATATTACCAATGTAAGCTGCCACAGACGACTCAGAAGTATCTGGAGCAAGCCTAGAGATAAATAATTGTTTGCGATGAGGCACTACAGTTAGTGGAGGCGGAGGAGCATTGGGATCCGCAAGTGATTGAGAGCCAGCATGATCCTGTGATTGATCAGAGTTCCCGTGAGGGATAGATTGAGGTACACCAGGGCTTGTAATGGGTACTTCAATCTGAAAAGAAGAGCATAAAGAGGGACAAGAAGATGGTGTAGGCGAAAGTAAAATCGGAGAGGAAGTAATAGAGCCAGCATGATCCTGTGATTGATCAGAGTTCCCGTGAGGGATAGATTGAGGTACACCAGGGCTTGTAATGGGTACTTCAATCTGAAAAGAAGAGCATAAAGAGGGACAAGAAGATGGTGTAGGCGAAAGTAAAATCGGAGAGGAAGTAATAGAAAGAGCTGGCGACTGCTTACGAGGCAACTCAAGGGTACATTTCTTGTGCAATTTCTCAGAAGGTGGAACAAATTTGAATTGCGACAATAATTGAACGAAGATCCCTATACATACGGCTAAAATCAAGCTGCTGGCTGGCACAAGATGGGCAAGTCCAGCGCATTAAGCCAAGCTCAGGCTTAGACATAGACAAACCAGAAAATTTGTCGTAGTCGCGGCCATTGAGGCCAGCACATTTTAAGTGAATAAGATTATCGCAGAGCCAACAAGATGTTGCTCTATACTGATCATCAAAACGATCAGAATATTTGCAATTAGGTAGACAACAAGCCATTAAAAAGCCGAAAGAAAGGCAAAAAAAACTTTAAATATATAAGAATATATAGAAAAATTAAATTCACAGCACAAAGATAATTATTGATAAATAATCAATAATTACAAATAAAACAAAGAGGCAGCTAGAGTGCACAGCACAAGAAAGAGTGCAAGAACAGTTATAAGCCGAGCTTTGAGAGGCGGCCTTACAAAAGTGATTTCGCGGGAGAGAAGCTGAGCACAAGCACAAAGCAGAGAGAACAACAAAACCAATAGCGCTGGTGGTATTATGGTGGCGATGAGGGGAGCAACTGTAAAAGCAATGACGAGAGAGAAAAATA
Source organism: Drosophila tropicalis (assembly GCF_018151085.1). NCBI lineage: Eukaryota > Metazoa > Arthropoda > Insecta > Diptera > Drosophilidae > Drosophila > Drosophila tropicalis. Next base: position 1,844,003 of record NW_027173482.1, read on the forward strand.
AAAAAAACCAGAGGGCCCTTGCAACTTTTTTGGTAACTCTTTCCTTACCTATTTACCATTAATGTGGAAGAACGTTTTATCTAAAAAGGCTTATGTTTGCGAAAGAATGGCCTACAATCATAGAAAATAACTAAGATATTGAGAAAAGTCACTGTACGTGACTTTGGGGATTGTATGGGAGTTATATGATATAGTGGTCCGATCCGGCTGAGTCCGAGATATACAACCTGCAGTATATACAAGCCTACGTGCGAAATTTTGTTATCCATTTGAGAAGTTTGAGTTGATCCAGACGGACGGACGGACGGACGGACGGACATGGGTATTTGAACTCGTCTCGTCGTGCTGATCAAGAATATATATACTTTGTATGGTTGGAGATGCTTCGTTCTATGCGTTCTGACAAAAATTAATGTACCCTTTTTGCAAGGGTATAATTAAATGCATTATACACTAATCACGAAAAAGAAAAAACTGTTTAATTGATCGAATTATGGAAATAAAACACAACGGTGTCAGGCAATTAAGAAACTTTTTTATAACACTAAATCAGTAGACTCCAAGATAGAAAAGTTTTCTTAAAAAACGAAACTGGTCATAAGCTTGATTCAGCCTATTTAGGACCTTTCGAAGTTATAGAAATAGCTAAAGATAACAACATAAAAATTAGGCACAATATAAATATGATACAAATTATAATTTAATTTAAAAAAAAAATAACTAATTCATTTAATTAAAAGTATATATACATACAATTGAAAATTAAAAAAAAAAAAAAAGAAAAAATATTTGTCTGGCCAGACACAAAGAATATTTTTCTAACATATGTACATACATTACCTTTAATCAATCATGAATTATCATTATCATTAATCAATAAATAACTCCACAATATTTCGTTATTTTCTAAAAAGGGTAGGTGTAGTATATTCATATCTAAAATCAATTAATACAAAGAGCTCAACTTGTAACACTTTGTCGCAAGTATAAGCAATTAAATATGCACGCAATAAAATGTAAGTGTGTACTGGAATGTGTATATACATTAATGTATGCACATAAATATACAGCTAGGCATGTTCATATATGTATGTACATTTATGTATACACATACATATATTCACAATACACATGCATAACATAGAGCCAATCCAGCGTGTGAACGCTGACCAAGAACTTTGGTGCAAGCGCTCCAAAGAATATGTATGTATGTATCTCTCTCTCCATCTCTTTTGTAGCTGTCGCATAAGTCGCAGCATAAGAACATATGTACATGTAAACATAGGTCAAACAAAAGAATATTTTTTGAATCAAAACCAATCTGAATATTACCACCAAACAACACTGACGTGTTCGTTTCAAAATTATTTCAATCAAGTGAAACCCGATCATTACATTATGATCTTTTTGCATCATATCTCCGAGAAAGAAGATTTAATGTGGTTATTAGAGACGCATTCTCATCGTTAAAGCCGATCTGCGCAGGAGTTCCACAAGCGTTCACAGGCGATATGCCAACTGCTACCGAGTCCAGCGACGTGTGCTGTCCAGTGCATACAACCCACGATGGGGCGGAAGCCCATCAAACATATCTACACGAGTTCCACGCATGAACCAAACGATGGTGCATCTCTATAAATATCACTCAGTCAATTCAAACCACATTTGCCCTCAGAGGATTAACCTGCGCTGCACTAACATTCAACAATGAAACAATTCCGACTGCCAGCAATGCCATATATTTGGGCGTCACGATAGATAGAAGATTAAATTGGAAAAAACATGTTCAAAAAACAATACAAAAATATACCAGAAAACTCAAAATGCTGCACTGCATGCTCAGAGGGTCCAGCACGTTGTCCCTCACAAATAAAGTAAAAATTTACACGGCGATAGTGGTACCAACGTTCACATATGCCCTCCGTATTTGGGGCTCTGCAGCCATGCAGAACAAGGCGCTTCGCCTAATTACAGGAGCAGAATGGTACAGACGACCGACACCGAGTCTATGTTAATTGACTCAATTTATAAAGCTCAAATTCGTTGTAAAAGCTGTCTGAAGCTGAGACAACACAAATAAAATATTGACATGACAAAAAAAAAAAAAGTTCAGTCCTAGTGACCATTTCTGCTATATTACATGTTAGGTAAATCATTATTACATTTTAATATTGTTACTTCACATTAAGGGAAAACTTAGGATAATAAGAAATTTATATTATTAATTTATTTATGTGGGAATAGGTTGATTTAATATATTCATTGTTATAGTCTCTGCTTGCGCTATGATGTGTAGGTCTGAGGTTCGTTAGTGCGAAAGAAGAAAGCTTGTTTTGGGCTATTTACGACCATACTGGAGCTCCGTAACACATAACTGACTGGAATATCGACCTAAATAAATATGATTTGTTTCCAATAGACAGTTCAGACTTCCTGTTCATAAAGGGATATTGTTTAAGGGATTTTGTTTTATTAATTGTATACCCTACATGTTCCTTAAAGTTAACTTTTGCGTCTAGGACGTTGTCCCTCACAAATAAAGTAAAAATTTACACGGCGATAGTGGTACCAACATTCACATATGGCCTTCGTATTTGGGGCTCTGCAGCCATGCAGAACAAAGCGCTTCGCCGCATTACAGGAGCAGAATGGTACAGACGACCGACACCGAGTCTATGTTAATTGACTCAATTTATAAAGCTCAAATTCGTTGTAAAAGCTGTCTGAAGCTGAGACAACACAAATAAAATATTGACATGACAAAAAAAAAAAAGTTCAGTCCTAGTGACCATTTCTGCTATATTACACGTTAGGTAAATCATTATTACATTTTAATATTGGTACTTCACATTAAGCGAAAACTTAGGATAATAAGAAATTTACATTTATTAATTTATTTATGTGGGAATAGGTTGAGTTAATATATCCATTGTTATAGTCTCTGCTTGCGCTATGAGGTGTAGGTCTGAGGTTCGTTAGTGCCAAAGAAGAAAGCTTGTTTTGGGCTATTTACGACCATACTAGAGCTCCGTAACACATAACTGACTGGAATATCGACCTAAATAAATATGATTTGTATTCAATAGACAGTTCAGACTTCCTGTTCATAAAGGGATATTGTTTAAGGGAATTTGTTTTATTAATTGTATACCCCACATGTTCCTTAAAGTTAACTTTTGCGTCTAGGACGTTGTCCCTCACAAATAAAGTAAAAATTTACACGGCGATTAGGATAACTTCTAGGTAGCGAATCTTTTTTCCCAGGAAATGTCATTGTCATTGAAACATACCGGGGTATTTGGAAGATTACTTATTGTTTTTTTATTAGTAAAATATATCGCTTACGTTTTTTTGGAGTTGACCTGGATTTTCCATCTTTTTAAAAAGCATTAGACAGTGTTAAAAGCTTCACCTAGATTATGAGTAATTTCATTTGGTAGCTTTGTGAATCTAAAGCATTTAGTAGATCCACGCAGCAAGTACTCAGCAGTGGAATAAAGTACTGATCCATTAACAAGAGTGGGATGTAGAATCCTTTTTTCTTATTATCTTAGACATTTTCCAAAAAGGAGAAGAACCCTTTTCTAGATTAAACAAGAAGACGTTCCATGACCTGTTACGATGATTGGCTAATATCATTGCTTAATATGCGGTTTAGATCCCTGAAAGCTACTAATTGGGCTATGTTTCTGGAAGTTTAACAATTACAGCGGAGGCAGTTTCTACGCGGAGCCGGACGCGGTCGATCTTTAGCCTTTTGTAAACTTCCCAATTAGGGAATCTAACTACCTTGGTTGAGTAATGGTCTCATGAGGACTAATTACAGGTATTCTCTAATATGGCTTGTATAAAGCGTCCAATTAGCTCTCTTATAGTCAAATATTACGGATTCAGGAGTAAATATTTGTTGATTCAGCATCGCTCTCAGTTTGAATGTCAATAACTTCAATGATATTAATTTGTGGTATACGTAGTAAAAGAAATTTCATTGCTAGCGAGGTATTGTCCACTAGCTGATCAGTGCAACTCTACCATGTAACTAATTGGCAGTTACGTACATTTTAGGCAGACATTTTCTTTTGAGTGCTTTCCTCAAAGTCTTGGCAAAGTGTAGTCGACGAATCCGATTTTTATGTACACTTGACACGACTTTTCGCTCTTCCCGAGGTGTTAAAATCTTATTTCGTGGAGGGGGGCAATAAAATTTTAACAGCGTGTACCCCTTAAACTATTGAAGATATCAAAAAAATTTAAATGTAGTTTTATTTTTAACTATTAAAACTAAAACAAATGAACATCAGTGGCTTTTTCTATGTTTTAGCTTATTTCGTGCAATATATCTTACAGCGCTTTGTACGAGAAAATTGGGTGACAGATACAAGCCGAAAAGAACCGAACAAAGTTTTTACTGACGCCGAGGCGAGATTTATTGTGCGAAAAATTAAACCAAATCCAAAATTATCGGCACAAAAATTGGCATCGGATATTAAAATAATGTTCGGCAGAGATAGTTCGTCGTGTGTTACGGGATGAAGATTTTAATAGCCGGGTTGCACGAAAAAAGCCATTTGTAAAAGCGAAAAAACAGAAGTGCCGACTAAACTTTGCCAAGGATCAAGTTTTCCGCCCAATTTCTTTCTGGAACGAAGTAATATATGCTGATGAAACTAAATTCAATATCTTTGGGTCGGATGTGATGCAACTTAAAGCCCACTATGAAGCATGGCGGTGGCAGTGTCATGGTTTGGGCATGCATGGCGGCTTCGCAGATAAATTGTGTCTAGAGGGTCGATTCCGTTTTTATCAAGACAATGACCCAAAACACAAATCCGGCATTGTCCAGTCTGGGTTGATCTGGGATTGCCCACATGTGGTCAATCCACCTACCCAGTCCCCTGACCTTAATGTGATAGAAAACGGAAAAGCTCAAATTCCAATAAAAATGACCTTAAAAACGCACTACTGGAAGAATAGGGAAAAATATCTACTGGAGACACAAAAAAATTGGTTTCCTCAATGGAAACACGCATTAAAGACGCATTGTTTTAGTTTTAATAAGGGAGGTCACACCAAATACTAGTTTAATTTGTTTAGAATAATTTTTAGAGTTATGTAAGTGCAGTGCACGAAACAAGCTGTGACATAGAAAAAGCCACTGATATTCATTTGTTTTAGTTTTAATAGTTATTTTATAAGCAAGAAAAGAAGAGGAAGTAGCTAAATATATGTATTATAAATGAACACTAAACAAAACCGTATTAAATTTTGTTGATATCATCAATAGTTAAATTTTGCTTCATTACTTTTAAATTAAATAACATTTTTGTACAAAATATGCTTTAAAACAGATGGTAGAGTAAAATACTTTAATAATATATGTAGCAACAAGAACAGGATTGGCAATCCCATTTTTTCTTAAAATGTATTGATACTCCGAAATGTAAAAAAACATGCTATCACTGAAAATTAGTAATATGAATTCTGAATATGAAATACAAATTTTTGTTTAAACTTACATACATACATATGTATGTAAATATTTTTCAATACATACATATGTATGTATGTTGTGCTGACTGTATGTACATACATACATACATATGTAGAAAAATACATTACGGTCGTTGCCAAAATAAACCACACATATTTATGTATGTATGTATGTACACATGTTTAATGTGCATATTTATATATGTTATTCCTTTACTACATCCTTGCGTTACAAAAATTCGACCAATTCATCAAATTATAAATTCTGGCGACATACATACATACATACCTTGCAAAAGAGAATAAACGCACCTTTTAGAACTAAACTATCTCTAAATATGTTGGACGTTAGCACCTTGGCCAAATTTTTCCAATCCCGGGATACCATGCAATTTCGAGCCATTTCCAATTTATAATAAATTTTTGAATGCCTAATATCGTGGTTTAATTCATAATTAAGAGGCAAGGCGCATGACGAGTTTTTATTCAACCAAAAGACGTCAATTAAATTTTCTGAGATTTGCAAGGTTCGCACTAAAACGTCTTCTGGAAGTCGTCTACGAGATATTCCGTTTTTCGTGTTAGTTTTATTCGTTTTAATATAAGGGCTCATGTTAAATATCTTTCTATTGAAATTAAAAAAAAAACGATTGTCTCAATAATTTTAATCCAATCTTACACAGCTTCATATAAACATAATTGCGGCAGAGTTAGAGCTGGCAAACTATCGATGGTACTATCGATGTATCGAATATTTACGTTTCTGCGCCACCATCGATATTTTTTATCCACTATCGATAGTGAACAAATATACCGCGATGCGTTTTTTTCACATCACTTGTTCTGGCGCAACACATGGCGAATGAAAACTAAAATTTGGGTAAGTGGAAGTGTTAAAAAATTTGTTGGATTACTATTTAATCCTGTATAATAACCTTTATTATTTAGTGAATCTTTCGTTGCTATTGGAGGTGGTTTTGGAATGGACAAGTTTCTGATTGACAGTAACAAGGGTGATTATTATATTTTATTTTATTCTTAGAAACGTGAAACTAATTTTATATGTACATACATATGTATAGATGGCGGCATCTGCAATGTGGAAGCTGAAAATACGGTGGCCAAAAAACCATAATATATATATTTATAATAAGTATGAAAATACATTTGCAATGAAGCAATATAAAATGTTATTTTTACCAAAGTACTATCATTTTTGTTTCTCTTCATATATACATTATAAAATGAACAATTTTTAATTTTTGAATTCAAATGAAAATAAAAGACCGCAAATATTTCGATAGTATCGATATATCGAATTTTTTCACTCAAAACATCGAAAATATCGAATGGGCCCACCATCGATAGTTTGCCAGCTCTAGGCAGAGTTATGCACTTATCCCAATGAGAAACATCTCTTTGCGGCGTACGGCTGAGGATTCGATTCCCAAATGATCTACAAAAAATGTTGGGACTAATGCCCCAATCCCATTCGACACATCTGCGGGGAGCGGTTGGAAAAAACGGTGGAAAATTGGTGCAAATAGCAATCAGAAAAATTAATAATTTTCTTTGTTTGCATTTTTTTTTTTAATTTCAGTTGCATTTATTTCTGCCAACATAAAATCCATTTTCAGCTTCATTTTACTGGTTTCTATTTAATTACACAGGCCGACATGATTTTTGCTGACGTTAACTTGAGAGGTGTTCTTAAGTAATTCGGGTACGCTGATTCTAACTGCATACTTGGTTTTTGTCCATCACGTCTAGATTTTGTGAAATCTGGAGATCTGGGGTTGAAAAATAGGCACCCAAAAGTATACTATAGAAAGTTTGAAACAAAAATTTTCAACTTTTTTTACGGATTTTAGAATATTTTGTTTAAGAAAATTAGTTCTTGTTTGCACATATAACTAATATACAATTTGTAAGACGCAGCAAATTCCCACAATTCTTTAAAATTTAAAAGCAGACAATTCTTGAAATCCCTATAGCATACTTTTTGAATGAAATTTTACTCATTATACAACTATATCCGGAGTGTAAGATATTATCCATTATAACAAAGAAATAACTCTTTGATATTTTGTAAATTCCTTTTTAATCAAGCCTAATATATTAATAGGATAAAATAATAATGTTTTTAGTACAATATTATGCTTATATTATGGAAAAATATATTGCAAATTAGGTAATTTTGAATAATTTGAACGCATTTTTTTCGAAATCCTGACGTGATGGAGAAAAACTAAGTAAAGGGCCGTGATTAGCAGCCCCCAATTACTATAGGAGACCTATTGAACTTCAAACACTTTTTCATGACCTCAAAAATGTCGGCCTGTGTTATTGGTCCACATAGTGTTAAAAAATTGATTTTTAAACGCTATGTCCTATGTTTTACTCCATTTGAAGGCGGGGTTTTCCTGCAGTGTGTTGAAATATTATTGTTTCATGATTAAATACGTACCTAAACCATTTTCATTCGGAGATAAAGAAATTTTGTAGGAGTTCCCTTTGCAGCGGTTACAGCCGGAATGTATCATTTCCAGATGTTCAGTTTTCAGGACCATTAGCATCTTTGCTTCAGCAACATGTTTCTGGATAATTGCTATTAAATGACAACTGACGTCAGGCGGTGCATTGGGCCTTAGCCAAGGAGACCTCAGTAAATAAATCCGAATAGAACTTGCCATACAGTGCCTCTAAGTTAAAAGTGAACTGACTAAAGAAAGTGAGCAAAATTTAAACGTTATACTTCTTAAATTAGTTTAGGGACTCGAGAGGCGGCAGTGGAAAAGAAAAAAAAGTGAACCAAAGCAAATTAAAACACTTGTTACTCTTACAAACTACTATAAAAAGTTTTATCGGTTGCAAAAAAGTCAGGTCTGGGAATGCTTAACAGGGCTAGTGGCGATTTGAAATTGGATAAAATTATATATTATGTTATAATACAGGCGTCATGCAGTAGAGATGAACTTTGCACAAATTTCCCACAGAGGGAGAAAACTTGTAAGGAAATAAGAAATCGGGTGAACAGCAGGGAGTGAAGTATAGGATTTTTTTTCGCAAATGCGAATACGGTCACACCAAGGAGCATGACTTGGATTCTGATGGGAATCGCCATCACTACTCTAATGCGAGAATTATCACTGACCACCCGCTCTTTTGTCCAACTTGAGTTTTCTTTCAACCCGTTAAGCTCGTGTGTAAACATTAAATTTCTGTAAATAAATTGTGGTGAGAAAAACCGAAGTATACAACGCGTTCTAATTCACTTTAACACACCCTTACCAACTCACCCGTAAAACAAGATATTGGCAACCACAAATTGACAACACTTGGTACTTGTACGGATTTAAATGCCTAAAGAGGCGTGAAGACGAATAGTATTTTTAACATTAATGATACAAATGATAAAATCAATACTCCTTTACAGTATGCGAAACAAGTTAAACGGGTGATTTAGAACAGTGGTCGGCACGGCCCATTCGCCGGACTAAGGTCTAGCTCAGCCGCAGCGCTGTCGTTTCACATACACTGTAAATGCTCGTGTAGGTTCGGCAATGGCACTTCGGAAACAATTCGACTCGTGCTTGTCAGAAATGTTTGTTGACAAATGGAAAAATTTGTTTTCACTTGATTAACAATTTGAATTCGATGTGCAATGCGTTATTTGCTTTCAAGTTGCTTTAAAGTAGGTTATAATACAATAAATAAAAAAAAAGTTTCGGACTTCGTGTTTATTGCAACACACAAATCAGTTGCTGTTCAGCAAGAAATATTTCTTTTCGCTATACTGTTTTTTCAGTGGAAAGCCAGAAAAAGTTTCGTACTTCGTGTTTGTAGCCACACACACAAATGCAAAACCTAATTTTTGATTGTATGCGTGCCTACCCCTGATTTAAAACTACAAGTTGGTACATGCTGTAGCAAAAGCACCTGACTTGACAATGACTGAGAAAATCGATGTGAAAAAACAGTTCTATGCATAGTTGGCAGCTGGTACTAGTAAAAAAAAAACGATGGTTAATTTTTTTAAAAGACTGTTTTTTCATTCCGATGATCAATGATATGCTGGATTAATTTCAGAACGCTAAGTTTTTTACGGTTGTGAATTTGGAGAGCGGAAAAGTAAATAATATACTGCTCTCTATCACTTAATTGAGTCTGTACGAATTTAACAGAGCCCCGTTTGGATTCCGCGATTCCCCTACTGTTTTCGTTCTCGATTTATTTAAAAAAACTTCTGCTCTCTGACGCTCTTTACTAGTGACGGTCATGTTTTTCATAGCTTCTGACTTTTTATCAATATTTATTGTTTCTCGCAATTTTTAATTGTGGTTAGTTCGCATAAGCCTTCGCTGGTGTATTTGCGTGACACTCTTGTGTTTTATTTGGATTATTCTTTTTCTCTCGTCCCCTCAGCGCCCGATCATTTGTTTTATTTGTATTTATTAATTTTTCATCGTTATTTAAATTTCTATATATATTAATATATTTTGTCTTTGTGTTTCTATTTTTTTCAATGGCTTGTAAGCTTCTGATCGTTTTGATGATCAGTATAGAGAAATATTTAGTTGGCTCTGCTATAATCTTATTCACTTAAAATGTGCTTAAATATGCTGAGCTTGACATATTATTCTCTTTTAGAATTACCATCATGTCTTCTTTGATATTGTTGTATGCATATACATTGTATACATATGTATATCAACGCTGTACTGTTCTTATGATAAAGCCTTTACTGTATGGTGCGGTACACCATCAAAGCAAATTCAATTTATACATAAGTACACACACTCGCAGTGTAGGCCATTACCATATCACTGTGGAACAAATTGTAGGTTGTTGAAATCAAACCATTTTCATGCATTCCACTATGGTCTGGATTTCGATTTTTTTGGCATAAACTACAGTTTGAATGCTAGAGAGTTGAAATTTTGCAAGCATGCTGGAAATACTTAAAGAAATTTTCAATTTTTTTTTTTTTTTTGGAATTGCACCATGGCTTTACCGCGATTTGTCGAAAACTATAAAATTTGACCCGATTGCATACTTTCAGGCTGCATTTTTAAATATTTGGAACTGTTTTGACCAATTAATAATTATAAACATGCACAAAATAAATAGTTTAAAAATTTTATTTGTCTCATATTTGGTAGTGTAGAAAAGTGGTATAAAGAAAATAGATTTAAAAAATTTTTGTTGTTTCATTGGCATCGTCTTCTTCTTCTAGCTCTTTGTCGTGAATGTCCTCCTCAGAATTAGAATCACAATCAGATTGTAAGTCCGATTCATTTCCAGATAAATCTATATCTTCAGTAGACGGTAACTTCAGAAGACTTAAAACTTCTTTGGGAAGAGGTTTTTTCGGGTTTTTCCTTTCCCTCTCCTTCAAACAGACACTCTATAGTAATGGATCCGAGGAATCCATGGCTCTATGAAAAATGTCACTCATTGTATTGACTCGACTATCTTTCCTTGAATGTGATCGTCTGTTTATTAAGTGAATTTTCTAGGAGCTAAGCTAAAGCTTCATCTGGAGTAAGTGGAATGTGTTCTTGCATTTGACGTCGGTTTCTCGTTTCAGTTGAGTATTCAGGTGTTGTTAAAGTTGTTTTAGAACAAACGCCGCATCCTTTCTGCATTCTTTGGTAGCAGAAACTGCTGCATGCACAAGAAGATACGTGTTGAGATTAGTCTCATTTGCAAGCTCACAAGCCAGTTTCCTTTTTAATCGTGCCCCTGCATTTGCATAAGATAAAGGTGGACGTCCTGTTGTCTTTGGTGTCTTACAATTTTCATTAACAACTATTGATATTTTAGATTCCAGCCAATTAGAATGCTTGGACATAAATCGTTCCAACATTTGGTTGCATTTCAATAGGTTATTTTAATGAATGATTCAAAATTACTTTTTTTTTATCTATTTCTTTTATTTTTTCGTATTCCAGATGGTTATTGTTGACTTTACTGTAGATCCATTCTGATACAGATTTTATTTCTCGATTGTTGCTGCACCAAATATCGATGAGTTCTTTATGACAAAATTCGAACTTGATGAATATTATCAAATTAATGGAAAAGGGGGAAAAACGGGGCGAAGGCATTAGTTTGCGATCAAAGACGACATATATAGGTACCAACTTGTGTCATTACTTTTTGTCAGCAGGTGTCAGCTCGTTAGTTCTATTCCACGAAACACAGAGAACGCAAAACAATTTTCTAAAAAAATACACATTTATTGGACATTACACAACACTTAAATCCTAGGACTACACATAAAATAAATATATACATTAAAAACTACATACCTTGACGTATATTTTCCATATTTTAAATTATTTTTATGTGCAAAATTCCACAAATGGTGGCACTTTAAACTTTAGGTTTTTTTTCTACTTTCCAAATGTCGATTACGCACAAAGCACACGTCTGACTTTGAGACCCTGGTACGAACGCAGGGATGCCATTAAAAAAATTTTTTTTATCGGTATTTTATGCTCAGGGTATCTACTTTCATAATCAATTACCAAAACCACCGAATCTTTTCATGAAAATTTGGACTTTATGCCAAAAAAATCGACATCCAGACCATAGTGCATTCGACCTAAATCATCTCATTTGTTGTGGAAATAATGTTAATGGCCAAATAAATTAATTTTATGAATGTTTTGTAACCGAAAATGCCTTATTCAGCTACGGTTTTCGAAATAATTATAATTAAGCCCTTTTTATTTAGAGTAGTTTTGGAAGTATTTTTGTAGTATACTTTTAGGGATAGAATTGGGCCACATACTCTTAGGGATAGATTATAAGTAATTAGAACTTAAGCATAATGTTTAGCTTTAAGTACCGTTAAGGACACTAGCCATAAGACCAATGTAAATGCAGTTCTCAGCTGTGCGCGTGCCAATAATTTTCTATACAAACAAATTTGTTATCAACATTTCCTCTTTCTCATTTTGCCATTGGCACCAACTTGATACCGATTAGAACTAAAATTGCATAAAAACCTACATATATTGTTTACGGATTCCTTTTTTTGAATAAGTCTATCATTGCCAAAATACACTCGAAACAAAAAGAAAAGAGAGAAGATTCATATTTTTGAAATATACACTAAAATGAAAAATACACACAAAAAAAATATATATATGTCGAATATCCATTATTGTTCTCAGTATTTTCCATTTTCTTTACTTTGAATACTTTCTACTGTTCACTCTCACTTTGTATTAATAAACTGTTAGCGCAGCTTGGGTCTAGCTTCGTCTGATGTCTCTCTTCATTTCTTGGCAATACATAATCGCCTACTTTGAATTTTACAATTTTGAGTTTGTTTTTGTCAAATCTACCTTTTTCATAGGAGGCGGATTTATCTATGTTTTCTTTAGCTATCTTTCTTACAAGACTTACATCGACTTTATTCTGATTCTCAAAAACATATAACATATTTAAAGGTCGAACTTCTTTACCAATCAGCAATTCCAAAGGACTATTTTTAGTGGTTCTATTTGTTGTGCAATTTATGGCCAGTTGTATTTCGTCTAAAGCATCCTGCCAGGATCGCTTACTGGTCTCTATAGCAGTTAACATTAGTTTTAATATTCTTTTCTTTTTTTCCACTCAGCTCGCCAGTTATATCTATGTGCACCGCGTGCAATGGTATATCTACTTTAGGAATGGGATGGAGCTCTACTTGTATTTTGCCCGACGGCGGTTTAGTGAGTCTGCAGGTAATACAATTATCTACAAATTTACGGACATATTTACGCATATTCTCGAACCAGTAGAACTTGACATTTTATCCAAAGTCTTCCCAAGCGAGATATACAATTCCCTCATGAACGTGATTCACTACCGACCACCTTAATGGTCTGGGTATAACAGGAAGGCATCTACCACTCCGTTGGATTTTTCGGAAGAGCATTTTTGAAAAAAGTTCGTACGTCTTTGCCTAACCCTTCTCCAACTCGTCATTTTGAAGTCTAGAAATGATCGAAGAAGTCTGAATATCTATTTGTTGCTCAGCAAGAAGCCAATTGTCTGATATCTCAGTTAAATGCACACGTTTAATGGGAGCCTGAGAAGACTGTTCACGCCACTGGGTGAACAGCAGAGAGTGAGGGGTAGGGTTTTTTCCCAAAACCGAATTCGGTCATACTGAGGAGGGTGACGAAGGGTTCTCCTGTAACTGTTTTTTCATTCCGATGATCAATGATATGCTGGATTAATTTCAGAACGCTAAGTTTTTTACGGTTGTGAATTTGGAGAGCGGAAAAGTAAATAATATACTGCTCTCTATCACTTAATTGAGTCTGTACGAATTTAACAGAGCCCCGTTTGGATTCCGCGATTCCCCTACTGTTTTCGTTCTCGATTTATTTAAAAAAACTTCTGCTCTCTGACGCTCTTTACTAGTGACGGTCATGTTTTTCATAGCTTCTGACTTTTTATCAATATTTATTGTTTCTCGCAATTTTTAATTGTGGTTAGTTCGCATAAGCCTTCGCTGGTGTATTTGCGTGACACTCTTGTGTTTTATTTGGATTATTCTTTTTCTCTCGTCCCCTCAGCGCCCGATCATTTGTTTTATTTGTATTTATTAATTTTTCATCGTTATTTAAATTTCTATATATATTAATATATTTTGTCTTTGTGTTTCTATTTTTTTCAATGGCTTGTAAGCTTCTGATCGTTTTGATGATCAGTATAGAGAAATATTTAGTTGGCTCTGCTATAATCTTATTCACTTAAAATGTGCTTAAATATGCTGAGCTTGACATATTATTCTCTTTTAGAATTACCATCATGTCTTCTTTGATATTGTTGTATGCATATACATTGTATACATATGTATATCAACGCTGTACTGTTCTTATGATAAAGCCTTTACTGTATGGTGCGGTACACCATCAAAGCAAATTCAATTTATACATAAGTACACACACTCGCAGTGTAGGCCATTACCATATCACTGTGGAACAAATTGTAGGTTGTTGAAATCAAACCATTTTCATGCATTCCACTATGGTCTGGATTTCGATTTTTTTGGCATAAACTACAGTTTGAATGCTAGAGAGTTGAAATTTTGCAAGCATGCTGGAAATACTTAAAGAAATTTTCAATTTTTTTTTTTTTTTGGAATTGCACCATGGCTTTACCGCGATTTGTCGAAAACTATAAAATTTGACCCGATTGCATACTTTCAGGCTGCATTTTTAAATATTTGGAACTGTTTTGACCAATTAATAATTATAAACATGCACAAAATAAATAGTTTAAAAATTTTATTTGTCTCATATTTGGTAGTGTAGAAAAGTGGTATAAAGAAAATAGATTTAAAAAATTTTTGTTGTTTCATTGGCATCGTCTTCTTCTTCTAGCTCTTTGTCGTGAATGTCCTCCTCAGAATTAGAATCACAATCAGATTGTAAGTCCGATTCATTTCCAGATAAATCTATATCTTCAGTAGACGGTAACTTCAGAAGACTTAAAACTTCTTTGGGAAGAGGTTTTTTCGGGTTTTTCCTTTCCCTCTCCTTCAAACAGACACTCTATAGTAATGGATCCGAGGAATCCATGGCTCTATGAAAAATGTCACTCATTGTATTGACTCGACTATCTTTCCTTGAATGTGATCGTCTGTTTATTAAGTGAATTTTCTAGGAGCTAAGCTAAAGCTTCATCTGGAGTAAGTGGAATGTGTTCTTGCATTTGACGTCGGTTTCTCGTTTCAGTTGAGTATTCAGGTGTTGTTAAAGTTGTTTTAGAACAAACGCCGCATCCTTTCTGCATTCTTTGGTAGCAGAAACTGCTGCATGCACAAGAAGATACGTGTTGAGATTAGTCTCATTTGCAAGCTCACAAGCCAGTTTTCTTTTTAATCGTGCCCCTGCATTTGCATAAGATAAAGGTGGACGTCCTGTTGTCTTTGGTGTCTTACAATTTTCATTAACAACTATTGATATTTTAGATTCCAGCCAATTAGAATGCTTGGACATAAATCGTTCCAACATTTGGTTGCATTTCAATAGGTTATTTTAATGAATGATTCAAAATTACTTTTTTTTTATCTATTTCTTTTATTTTTTCGTATTCCAGATGGTTATTGTTGACTTTACTGTAGATCCATTCTGATACAGATTTTATTTCTCGATTGTTGCTGCACCAAATATCGATGAGTTCTTTATGACAAAATTCGAACTTGATGAATATTATCAAATTAATGGAAAAGGGGGAAAAACGGGGCGAAGGCATTAGTTTGCGATCAAAGACGACATATATAGGTACCAACTTGTGTCATTACTTTTTGTCAGCAGGTGTCAGCTCGTTAGTTCTATTCCACGAAACACAGAGAACGCAAAACAATTTTCTAAAAAAATACACATTTATTGGACATTACACAACACTTAAATCCTAGGACTACACATAAAATAAATATATACATTAAAAACTACATACCTTGACGTATATTTTCCATATTTTAAATTATTTTTATGTGCAAAATTCCACAAATGGTGGCACTTTAAACTTTAGGTTTTTTTTTCTACTTTCCAAATGTCGATTACGCACAAAGCACACGTCTGACTTTGAGACCCTGGTACGAACGCAGGGATGCCATTAAAAAAATTTTTTTTATCGGTATTTTATGCTCAGGGTATCTACTTTCATAATCAATTACCAAAACCACCGAATCTTTTCATGAAAATTTGGACTTTATGCCAAAAAAATCGACATCCAGACCATAGTGCATTCGACCTAAATCATCTCATTTGTTGTGGAAATAATGTTAATGGTCAAATTTTATGAATGTTTTGTAACCGAAAATGCCTTATTCAGCTACGGTTTTCGAAATAATTATAATTAAGCCCTTTTTATTTAGAGTAGTTTTGGAAGTATTTTTGTAGTATACTTTTAGGGATAGAATTGGGCCACATACTCTTAGGGATAGATTATAAGTAATTAGAACTTAAGCATAATGTTTAGCTTTAAGTACCGTTAAGGACACTAGCCATAAGACCAATGTAAATGCAGTTCTCAGCTGTGCGCGTGCCAATAATTTTCTATACAAACAAATTTGTTATCAACATTTCCTCTTTCTCATTTTGCCATTGGCACCAACTTGATACCGATTAGAACTAAAATTGCATAAAAACCTACATATATTGTTTACGGATTCCTTTTTTTGAATAAGTCTATCATTGCCAAAATACACTCGAAACAAAAAGAAAAGAGAGAAGATTCATATTTTTGAAATATACACTAAAATGAAAAATACACACAAAAAAAATATATATATGTCGAATATCCATTATTGTTCTCAGTATTTTCCATTTTCTTTACTTTGAATACTTTCTACTGTTCACTCTCACTTTGTATTAATAAACTGTTAGCGCAGCTTGGGTCTAGCTTCGTCTGATGTCTCTCTTCATTTCTTGGCAATACATAATCGCCTACTTTGAATTTTACAATTTTGAGTTTGTTTTTGTCAAATCTACCTTTTTCATAGGAGGCGGATTTATCTATGTTTTCTTTAGCTATCTTTCTTACAAGACTTACATCGACTTTATTCTGATTCTCAAAAACATATAACATATTTAAAGGTCGAACTTCTTTACCAATCAGCAATTCCAAAGGACTATTTTTAGTGGTTCTATTTGTTGTGCAATTTATGGCCAGTTGTATTTCGTCTAAAGCATCCTGCCAGGATCGCTTACTGGTCTCTATAGCAGTTAACATTAGTTTTAATATTCTTTTCTTTTTTTCCACTCAGCTCGCCAGTTATATCTATGTGCACCGCGTGCAATGGTATATCTACTTTAGGAATGGGATGGAGCTCTACTTGTATTTTGCCCGACGGCGGTTTAGTGAGTCTGCAGGTAATACAATTATCTACAAATTTACGGACATATTTACGCATATTCTCGAACCAACACCTAGTCGGTGGCTCAATGGAGACCTACTAAAACTACAATTCTGTTGTGCTCGAGTTCGAACCCCGACATAGGTGGAGTTTCCCCCCGGTGAAGCAATACTGAAAGGTAGTTCCGTCGGGGATAATGGAAACGATTGTGGATAACGAATAATTTTTTTTTTTTTTTTTTTTTATATTCTCGAACCAGTAGAACTTGACATTTTATCCAAAGTCTTCCCAAGCGAGATATACAATTCCCTCATGAACGTGATTCACTACCGACCACCTTAATGGTCTGGGTATAACAGGAAGGCATCTACCACTCCGTTGGATTTTTCGGAAGAGCATTTTTGAACAAAGTTCGTACGTCTTTGCCTAACCCTTCTCCAACTCGTCATTTTGAAGTCTAGAAATGATCGAAGAAGTCTGAATATCTATTTGTTGCTCAGCAAGAAGCCAATTGTCTGATATCTCAGTTAAATGCACACGTTTAATGGGAGCCTGAGAAGACTGTTCACGCCACTGGGTGAACAGCAGAGAGTGAGGGGTAGGGTTTTTTCCCAAAACCGAATTCGGTCATACTGAGGAGGGTGACGAAGGGTTCTCCTGTAAATCGCCATATTGAATTCAGTACGAGCATCCAACCCGAACACCCGAATCATTTCTCGTGTGTGTCGGGACATCTTGTAATTTAAAGCAAATAAACCATCATTCATTTAAACGAAGTTCTCGCGCGTTTTAATTGCATTACTCACGCACTAGACCCCTGAAGAAATTGGCACCCGCCACCCACTTGTGGCTTATTTGGATCCTTCCGCCCCTCCACGAACATTGGTCCTTCGAGCCGGATATCCTTCCGCTATTCCAGCTTGCATCGGCGGAATTCCTGATAAGTACAACATTTCTTATTAAAAATCTCATTCACATTATATTCCATTACAAACTTATAAAAGTGTG
The DNA here is from genome assembly GCF_018151085.1 of Drosophila tropicalis. NCBI lineage: Eukaryota > Metazoa > Arthropoda > Insecta > Diptera > Drosophilidae > Drosophila > Drosophila tropicalis. Next base: position 1,862,370 of record NW_027173482.1, read on the forward strand.
AGGTTTTCCGCTCTTCCATAGCGACCTACACACTTTTGTATACTTGTATGTACATACCTGACCTGTTCCAAGGGTTACGTGGTATTTCCCGATCATTTTTGTGTTTATGAAGTGCATTTTTTTTCCATTCGTCGAAATTCTGATTGTCCAAAAGTCCAATTGCATAGCAATACATACATATGTATGTATATACACACATATACATATACATACATACATGTAAAAACAGCTGTTTTCTAACCTGCAAGTAGAGGTGTTTAATAATCGAGAATTTATAAAGTACCACTTACCTTTACTTAAAGTGTAAAGCACACTCCACGGGCTGATCATTAGTCCATCGGCATAAATTATTTATGTCAAATAATTTTTACATCCATACATACATATGTATGTACATAGGTACCCTTCAGTACCAGATTGTCGCCGCCGACAATGTCAACGCAATGTCCGAGCCACCGTCGTCGGCAGAAAAAATTCTGCCGGCGTTTTTATTCTGAGGCTAGCCGAGGGCACCCGAACGGAATAATATCGTTTTTCGAAACTCAATCGGCTGCCGAAATGAAATATTTCTCATTCGAGGCTGTGTTGTTGTTGTATATTTCTGTTCGAGTCGTTTTGTGCTTTGCGTTTTTCGGAGCACGCAGTGATAATATATTATATTAGTGTTTTCTGATTAATTTTAGATACAATTAAAGGTAAATACCAAATAGTAAATAGTAATTTTGTTGGCAAAGTGCAATAAATAAGCAAAAATTAATATTATTCATAATTGAATGCAAGTAAATAACTCTCACTCGAGAAAATGAGTAAAACATATGAGAACATAGAGTGAAAGGAAAACAAAGTATTTTGCCAACAAAATTAAATGCGAGTTCGACCCCGGGCCGTGCCAAAAGAATACTTTTTTTTTATTTTGTAATAATTTAATTATTTTTTTTTTTTAAATAAAAAAACATTAACAACTGATTGGGATATAATTGACTTGAAGAACAGCATTACGTCGGGAAAGTCAAAAAAGCCATGTAAGTATACAAGTGTTATATGAAAATCAAAAAAAATTTTAATACTTTTTATACCATACACCCATAGGGTGAAATGGTATATTAAAGTCGCCAAAATTTATGTAACAGGCAGAAGGAAGCTTCTCCGACCCTATAAAGTATATATATTCTTGATCAAGATCAACAGCCGAGTCGATCTAGCCATGTCCGTCTGTCCGTCCGTCCGTCCGTATGAACACGCAGATCTCGGAGACTATAAGAGCTAGAGCCACCAAATTTGGTATGTATACTCGTGTATCATGTACATATATAGAGTTAATTGGAATTTCGGCCACGCCCCCTTACGCCCCCCGGAATCACATAAAACTATTTTTCTTAAAAAGTATAACAGCTAGAGACATCAAATTTAGTTTGTTTACCCGTTAAGTTAGCGCGCAGAAATTAATTGTTCAAACTTTTTGCCACGCCCCCTTACGCCCCCAGGAATCACATAAAACTGTTTTTCTTAAAAAGTATATTAGATAGAGACATAAAATTTGGTATGCAGACTAGTTTAATAGACGCGCAGAAACTGGCTATTTAAAAATTTTGCCACGCTCAACTACAAAACTACCAAATTTTGTTGAAATCGGACTAGAAACATGCAAAATATGCGTATGAACGTATTTTACTAAGCGGTCCACAAGGCCAGAATTGGCCGTTGGCTAGTGGCGGCGCTAGAGTGCTCGTGTGTTTGTAGAGTGAGCGAGATAGCACATAGTATAAGACATGTAAAAACAATTTAATAGACATACATTTGGTCTTCGAAATTTGAAATATTTGTTTCACCTGGTGTATGGTATACCCAAGTCGACGAGTCGACTTACTTGCTTCATTTTTATATTTACAGACTTCTCAAATGGCTCTCTCTTCTGATAGCCTAGTCGGTGTCTCAATGGTGACCTACTAAAACTACAATTCTGTTGTGCTCGAGTTCGAACCCCGACATATGTGGAGTTTCCCCCCCGATGAAGCAATACTGAAAGGTAGTTCCGTCGGGGATAGTGGAAACGATTGTGGATATTGAATAATTCTCTCTTCTGAAGAGCCACAACCCGAAGACGAAAAACCAAAAGTTGAGCCTTAGAACCTATCTAAAGGTTTTGAACATTTTACTCGGTAAGTAGATTAATTGTTGAAAGCTAAAGCGTTTTGAAATTATATTTATATAATAATTTTGATATTATAATTCATTTCATTTCTAATAATATCTGTACTTTTCTATTCCAGAAGCAGTTTAAAACACTTCCTCGGGGCAGCCAGAGTCGGCTTTAGAATTCGATGGCCTGAGTGAAAAATAAGGACAACAACCCAAAAAGCAGAAAATTGAAGCAGCAACTGCCAAATTATCTAAATAAAAAATAAATTTAAAAAAATTAATTGAATTTTTTTTTTTTTTATATGTAATTTATGTCCCTCTAGTCCCTAGGACAAACTATGGAAATTGTCCTTCTAGTCCCTAGGACGAAATATCGATATTGTCCCTATCGTCCCTACGCCAATCTATCCATTTTGTCCCTGTGGTCCCTAGGACAACCTAGCGACATTGTCTCTCCAGTCGCCGGCGACCAGAGCGGCGACCCCTCTCACTCCTCTATCCCTTATTTATACAGTCCACTTACAGCTTCGTTTCGATCTCCTCTCTTGAGAGCTTTAATTCCACGAAGTAATTTGTTCCCATTCGATTCGTAATAGCTCAGTAAACCCTCTACGATGTCTCTCTCCGACTTTGTTGCCGTGTGCGAGGCATTAACGGCGTTCGAGGCTCGCGAGGCCCAGGCTTTAGCTGACGATGTGCCACTCGTCTCCATTAAAATACACTTAGACCAGCTTAAGTCACTGTGGATAAAGGTCGAGGCAGAGTTTTCACGATGCTATAAAGCCCTGACGGCTCAAAAGAACGAAGATAGTCCGAAGCACATAGCTACAATTAAAGCTAAACATGAATATTGTTATATGGTATATGTACAAGGCGGGACTTTGTTTGGAGAGGTTCTCCGTCGATTCCACCCATCAAAGCCACACAGTCCCCCGGTGCGAAATCGAAATCTTCAACGGAGACAGTCTGGCTTGGCCTACATTCCGTGATTTGTTTACCGCGATTTTTATCCATAATTCAAGCCTAACACAAGTGGAGAAACTTTACCACTTAAGTTGCAAAACTCGCGGTGAAGCCAGAGCCATTGTTTCTAGGTCACCCTTGATCAATGAAGGGTTCCAGTCCGCGTGGGATAACTTCACTGCGCGATACGAAAATAATCGATTATTGATTATGAGCCAAGCCAAGCAGCTTCTACAGATCCCAGCTGTATCCCAAGAGTCTGGCAAAGCGTTGAAAGAACTGCAGTCGTCAATTCAAGGTTGCTTGACCGGTCTTGTACAGACAATCGGGATATCCTTCTCATAGCGATCAGACCTTTCCATCCGTAAGCCGAAAACCTACGGCAAGAGCTCAGGCCTTTCCCGCTCAAGTGCAAGAGAGCTCAGCATCTGATGCTTGTATAATTCCGAATCCTGCGTCCTCCGATTTTTTTCCACTCGCTAAAATATCCAGTTTACCTTTAACCGAACTTCTTTCGTGTGTGAGATTATACTGTAAATAAAAATCATAGTTTTAAACGAAGTCCCCGCGCGTTTTTAATTATTTACCAGCTCACCGACCAGACGAACTTGGCACCCGCCAACTATTTGTATTTTTATTTGGATACTTCTGCCCGTCCACGAACATTGGTCCTTCGAGCCGGATATCCTTCCGCTCTTCCAGCTTGCATCGGCGGAATTCCTGATAAGTACATCATTTCTTATTAAAAATCTCATTCAGATTATATCCCATTACAAACTTATAAAAGTGTGAGGTTTTCCGCTCTTCCATAGCGACCTACACACTTTTGTACACTTGTATGTACATACCTGACCTGTTCCAAGGGTTACGTGGTATTTCCCGATCATTTTTGTGTTTATGAAGTGCATTTTTTTCCATTCGTCGAAATTCTGATTGTCCAAAAGTCCAATTGCATAGCAATACATATATATGTATGTATATACACACATATACATACATACATGTAAAAACAGCTGTTTTCTAACCTGCAAGTAGAGGTGTTTAATAATCGAGAATTTATAAAGTACCACTTACCTTTACTTAAAGTGTAAAGCACACTCCACGGGCTGATCATTAGTCCATCGGCATAAATTATTTATGTCAAATAATTTTTACATCCATACATACATATGTACATAGGTACATACATACATATGTAATAATTTTGCCGCGGTAAGCACACTCATACGTACATATGTATGTACATACATATGTCCACATACAATTTGAATTCACCCACACAAAACAGCAGAACAGCTGACTCCCGATCAGTGCTGACACGCAAGTCAGTGCTGACACTTGAGCCAAGCCGTGACTCGGTCACGACATCCATTTTTTCCCTCGTGATTTTCGTATTGTGCAAAAATATTTCAATCGACTGATTAAATTTTATTCACAAAATATTTTCTAAAGAAAAATAAGTACAATTTTATTAATATGGAATTAATATTTTGGCTTGTCTTGGTGCATTTTTGATCTTTTCCTCACAGATCCATGAAATTAATCTTGTCCGTTTAATGAAAACTAATTCCGAGTTTTTTTTTCTTCATTGAAAAGTTATCGGCACTCCCAATACTACTGATCTCAATTTTTCCATATTTTTAAATACTCTTATAAATTTCAACATTTTTCCACATTGTATAAATTTTAATATCCAAGTGATTATATCCTTATAATTATTCACACAACTGCGAAGAAAATTATAAATCCTTCTAATTACATTTATGCTATCTATGCTTATTCATTGTGTTCATTAAAAAGAGGAGACATTTCTTCTTCTCACTCCTCCTCTATACTTAAATTATACAGTTCACTTACAGCTTCGTTTCGATCTCCTCGATTGAGAGCTCTAATTCCACGAAGTTATTTGTTTCCATTTGATTCGTAATAGCTCAGAGAAAACTCTACGATGTCTCTTTCCGACTTTGTTGCCGTGTGCTAGGCATTAACGGCGTTCGAGACTCGCGTGGTCAGGGCTTTAGCTGACGATGTGCCACTCGTATCCATTAAAATACACTTAGACCAGCTTAAGTCACTTTGGACAAAGGTCGAGGCAGAGTTTTCACGATGCTATAAAGACTTGACGGCTCAAAAGAACGAAGATAATCCGAAGCACATAGCTACAATTAAAGCTAAACATGAATATTGTTATATGGTATATGTGCGAGGCGGGACTTTGTTTGGAGAGCAAATCGAGCATTTGTCCGCGAAAATGGCTCCCCCACAAGTCAGGCTCTCCGTCGATTCCATCCAACAAAGCCACACAGTTCCCCCGTGTGAAGTCGAAATCTTCAACGGAGACAGCCAGGCTTGGCCTACATTCCGTGATTTGTTTACCGCGATTTTTATCCATAATTCAAGCCTAACACAAGTGGAGAAACTTTACCACTTAAGTTGCAAAACTCGCGGTGAAGCCAGAGCCATTGTTTCTAGGTCACCCTTGACCAACGAAGGGTTCCAGTCCGCGTGGGATAACTTCACTGCGCGATACGAAAATAATCCATTATTGATTATGAGCCAAGCCAAGCAGCTTCTTCAGATCCCAGCTGTAACTCTTGTGTCTGGCAAAGCGTTGAGAGAACTGCAGACGTCAATTCAAGGTTGCTTCACCGGTCTTGAGCTTTCCGGGGCTCGTACAGAAAATTGGGATATCCTTCTCATAGTAATCTGTTCGAGCAAAATGCCCAAATCCACCCTTCTGTTGTGGGAACAGTCCGTTCCAAATAAGACCGCCGTCTCATCCTGGGACGACCTGAATCGATTCCTAACTGATCGCCACCGTGTACTAGAGGCCACAGATGTCCTTTAACCAAACTCTAGCGGTCAGACCTTTCCATCCGTAAGCCGAAAACCTACGGCACGAGCTCAGGCCTTTTTCGCTCAAGTGCAAGAGAGCTCAGCACCTGATGCTTGTATAATTCCGATTCCTGCGTCCTCCGATTCTTCCAGCAGCCCTCATGTAAACGTGGGAAGTTACTTCGCCTCCACTCGCAACACTGGCCTCCTGGGTACTGCAAGGGTAACTATTCATCATCGTGGCAAGCAGTTTCAAATCCGCGCTTTGATTGATATGGGATCCGAAGCGTCCTTTATTTCCCAAAGAATGTTTGAATTGATTAATCCTCCAAGCTGCAAAGTATCAACTAGCATTCGCGGCATTGGGCAATGCGATGCTGGTAGCGGCGACAAAGTGTGCCGCCTACAGATTTCTCCTCCTGACGAACCGCTGCGACAGTTCCAAGCAGTCGCCGTGGTGCTGCCTAGTGTAGCTGAAGCACTTCCGTCCCGCGCCGTCCCGAATCAGGTGAAGCAGGATTCGCTTGACCTTCCGCTCGCTGATCCGCAATTTCACCAAAGAGCTCCTGTGGATTTGGTGCTTGGAGCCGAGCTTCTTCCCACTATCCTTGGGGAACGAATCATCAAGAATGTTGGTGATTCTTTCGTGGGGATCGAGACGATGTTCGGATGGGTTCTCTGTGGATCCGTTATTGGAAAATCCAGAAGGTCTCGGGCCACCTCCTCCAGCAGTCAGAAGATGTCTCTAAGGACAGCAGCACCATCCGATTTAGAACGCAGTTCCAATTGCTTCAGGTGCCGCGTTTGTCAAGAGGCACACGCGCTCCGTCAGAGCCGACAGTTTCGAGGACTTCGAGCTGACGACAGGCTACGGGTAGTCTTGAGCAACGGATACTACCCGAACTATTTGGCTCATGAGCATTCCAATGGTTCCTGCAGGAGCACAGCAGGATGCCATCGATGTGGCAAGCAACACCACACGCTCTTGCACATCGACAGCTCTGTCGTACATCCAACCCAAAGAGCAAAGACCGGAACGGCACCCGCCTTTCATTCGGGCTTCTATCCAGAGGTCATCAGCCATCGTGCCGCCTACTCCATCTGCATCCAATCCTCCATCTCCACCCGTGTCTCGGCAATCCAGAACGCTGACATCCCCCATCCTTAGACATGTCCAGCGAGGCAATTGCATCTTGTTGCAAGGGGGCGGTATGTTCACGCCAACGGGTGAACAGCAGAGACTGAGGGGTAGGGTTTTTCCCCAAAACCGAATTCGGTCATACTGAGGGGGGTGACGAAGGGTTGTCCTGTAAATCGCCATATTGAATCCAGTACGAGCATCCAACCTGAACACCCGTTCTTTCTTTGCGTTTCTTTTTCTCGATTGTACTTTTTGCCAACCCGAATCATTTCTCGTGTGTGTCGGGACATCTTGTAATTAAAAGCAAATAAACCATCATTAATTTAAACGAAGTTCTCGCGCGTTTTAATTGCATTACTCACGCACTAGACCCCTGAAGAAATTGGCACCCGCCACCCACTTGTGGCTTATTTGGATCCTTCCGCCCCTCCACGAACACAGACAATTTAATAGGTAATGGATTACGAGAAAAGAAATCCACATGGGCCATCTTTACACCAGGTCTATACTGAATTTCAAAGTCAAATGACTGCATATAAGCCCACCATCGATGGACTCTCGGCGTCAGGTCGACTTTACTGCGTTAAGCCTTTAACGAATTAAAGTCGGTGTAAACAACAAAATGTAGGCCCTGCAGGTAGTGACGAAAATGCTTCATGGAATTGAACAATGCCAGCGTCTTAAGTTCGTATGAATAATAACGAGATTCTAGAGGTGAGGTTCGTTTGCTGTAATATTCAACAACATGAGGTTTATTATCGATTTCATGTAATAAGATCGCTCCGTAGCCATCCATACTAGCATCTGTATGTAATTCGATGGGGTGCTTAGGATCAAATATAGTGAGCACAGGCTCATCTGTTAATGTTTTTATTACACTCTGGCGAATTTGCTCGTGTTCCAGTTTCCGCTCGAATGTCTTATTCGTGCATGTGAGACAATACAACGGCTTCATTGTTTGTGAAAATCCTGGCATAAACTGCCTAAAATATGACGCCAGGCCAATGAACTGTCTACCTTGAGTAACAGACTGTGGAGGCGGTAAGTCTATCAAAGCTTGATTCTTTCGCGGGTTGGGTCGAATTTCTCCTTCTCTTACCTCAAAACCTAGGTATACTACACTCGACTTCAGAAAAGAGCACTTTGAAACATTAAAGAAGAACCCGGATTGTAACCCTTCGGATCGGGTTAGGGTACCAATGGGTTCTTTAACTTGGCACAAGTTTACACGTCTTTCTTTAATTCTTTTCGGTATCATATCATACCGCCATTTTGTGTCCATTTTTTCCGCAAAAGTAACATTTCACGGCTGGTTGTAGTTGTAGTCGCATTCGCTTGTTTTCAGCGTCTACTAGAACGGAATGGTCTTTCCTTTTACCAACAGCAAAGGCTTTTAACTCATTTAGCATCTCGTTGCGCGTCTTGGTGTTGGTTGTAAAAATTGTTCGTTGCAGCTTCGGCTCGACCTGAGCAGTGTGTGCTAAAATAACTGACATAGCAGCTTTCTCTATAGTCATCCCTTTCCATTTTGACAGCAGTGACGGGAGTAGTCGGCTTCCGTACAATGACAAGCACTCTCCTTCGTTTGGACGGCCAAATGAGAATGAGATTGTTGAAAATTGTGGCAGCAGGGGTTTCAGTGCCTTCAAAGTGCTGCAGAAACAATTCCTTGAATTGCTTCCACGTCATACCAGCAAAATAAATTTGGGGTAGCCAATTGGACGCACTCCCTTCCAACGATTTGCTTAGGGCCATGAGAAGTGCGCTGCCCTCCAACGAATTCTCCGCCAGTATTAGGTCGACAGTCGAGCACCATGCAGCAGCACTTGATCCCAAAGAGTCCAACTTTGGCGAGCCAACTGATTTTGTACGACCTTGTTACAGTCGTCCACTTTTAACTGCACTGATCACCTCGATTAAACTACGGTGTTGCGCTTCCAAAATCATGCACAAGCGGTCGTCAGGATTAATTTGCGGTGGAGACAATCCCACTTCTGATGTCGAATATCCATTATTGTTCTCAGTATTTTCCATTTTCTTTACTTTGAATACTTTCTACTGTTCACTCTCACTTTGTATTAATAAACTGTTAGCGCAGCGAGTTTTAGGTGTTATTCCGGCACGTCTGATTTTTCGACTGCCTATTCCGACTCCAATGGCTTAACACCAAACCTCATTCGACAACATTTTCAATGTTGTCACGCTGCCAGGCTTATCGACACATATCTAGCAACACTGCTTCTGCAAAGGCAACATCTCAAATCTGCCGAGTCATCCTGCAATCTCAACATTCCAATTGTCAACCTGCAAAGGGCAGTGTTGGACATACCATAGTTACAGGTGACATACCTGTCAATTCACATATCAAACATTAACAAAACATTAGCCTCCTCTTAGGCACTCTAAATTCTCCGACATATATGTGCATAAACACATAAACATAAACACACTTGTAAAGCTTGCCGCGATCAAAGCAAGCTTTTGAAAAAAAAGTTCAATAAAGTTCAATGAAAAAGATCAAGTAAATTTAACAAAGGTTGCAAGCACATATAAAGCTTTTTGATCGCAGCAAGCTCCACAAGATCGTATTTGCCAATAACGAAGTCTAAATACTCTATAAGAAATATTACAAAATTTTTTTGGAAACAATTAAATATTAGAAAATAGAATCTTAAACAAATTGAAAAACCCCCAAAAAAAGAAACAATCATTTTTTATATTACAATATAAAGAAAAAATAAATGACAAAAAATGAAATACTAAGAAAACAAAATTAATTTAAGGGAATTAAAAATGCCATAAAGATAAAACCAAAAGTAACAGAATTTCAAATGGAACAGAACATAGAAGTATTAAAATAAAAGTTTCAGAAAGCGTACAAGTGCATAAATAAGACAATTTATATACAACCTCAGACCATTAATAAGCTCCTTGAAATTATCTTTGAGAGTTACAATAAAATAAAGAATAACAAAACAGAAATATGCAATGAATCAAGTAGTAAAATCTTCACTGAGCTAATATACAGTTTAAACAAACAACAAATAAGCATAGCAACAAAACATAATATAAAATTCACAATTCCAGTAGACTCGAATCTAGAAGCAATTTTTGAACCTCTAGTAGCAAAAGACACAGAAGAGCCAAGTGTAGAAGATAACCCAGAAGACATTATAGATATTAATACAAAACCAAAGATGGTGCAAACAAAGATTGAATTTCTTAATACAGCTTCTAAGCTGATTCAAGAGATTGATGGTGGGGAAGAAACACTTCAAAGTTTCATAGATTCACTGGAATTAATCAATCAAATAAAAGCAGAACATGAAGAAACAGCTATTAAAGTCGTAAAAAACAAAACTAAAAGGGGACGTTAGATTACTAGTAACAAATGAAAACACTATAAATGGTATAATCCAAACATTAAAAAAAAGAAATTAAGGGTGAAACAGTTCAGGTAGCAGAGGCAAGATTAATGAATTTAAAACAAAATGGCAAGAACGCAAGTTTATTTATGTCAGAAAAAGAAAATATCACTAAATCATTAAAACGCGCGTTCATAATAGACAACGTAAACCCTGAAACAGCAAAAAAATATGCAACTCAGATAGCAGTGATATCAATTATAAAGAACTGCGAAAACAAAAAGGTCAGAACAATAATAGAAGCAGGCAATTTTACTGAAATGAATGATGTTGTAGCTAAATTTGTAAATACATCTACAAATATGGAACAGGATCACAGCTATACTAAAAGAAACAGCTACACAAATAGGAACTCGTACAATAATAATAGAAATTATAATAATAATTACCAAAATAGAAACCCAAATGGTAATACTAACTATAACTTTACTAGGAACTACAATAGCTATAGTAATAATTATAGTCGAAGAAATTATAACAATAGAAATACAAAAACTAATTATCCTTCTAAAACACTAAGATTAGATTTACAAACGTAGAAGAAAATTCGGAAAACTCCAAAAGTCCTCTGATGTAAAAAATCGAACAAATAAAATATACAGTTTAAATCACAACCTTAATAGCTTCATAACTTTAAGCTTTGACGATGTAGGGACATTAAAATTACTATTAGACACAGGAGATGATGTATCACTAATAAAACAAAAAACACTAAAAAAAGATAATACAGTTGACATACACAGACGGACAAAACTTAGTGGAATAGGCAAAGACGTTCTATTTACAAAAGGTGAAACCAAAGTCAAGGTCAGCAACCTCTCAACGAAACAAACCTTCAAGTAATAGAAAAAGATTGATAATAGATCCGTATAAATCAAGATACAAAATTATAATTAACATAGGGATCAGTCAAAACATACATGTATTCCATATTCCACCTAGAACAGAAAAAATTGTACGCATTGCAATATCCTCAAACAATAATAACACCTTTATCCCTAATCAAGAATTACACCCGGGGGTATTCGTCGCAAACACAATTGCTTCTGAGACTAACTAAATACTAACAACACAGACGTGCAAATTACAAATATAAACTTATTAAATGAAAACCTGTCCGATTATGAAATCCTAAAAATAGACAAACAACATGATTCAAAACATAAAACCACAATAATGAACAAACTAGCACAACATTTTCCCGACTTCGTGAAAGAACCTCTACATATGTAAATTGATGATGTATTCGCAATAGAATCTGAACAAATATTCTCCAACAATTTCTATAAACAAAAATTAAGACTCAACGTCACAACAACAGTATATACCAAAAACTACAGAATAGCGCACAGCCAAAAAAACGAAATCAATAAACAAGTAGACAAATTGATAAATGATGATATTATTGAACCATCAATGTCTGAGTTCAATAGTCCGATCTTATTGGTTCCTAAAGCAATGAAAAACGGTGGAGATTGGTAGTTGATTATAGAAAAATTAACAAATAACTAACGAAGCCAAAAAATACGCGCCAATTAAATTCAAAAAATACAAATGTTTTATTACCAAAAATAAAGAAAAGCTATTCTCCTTCAACATAGGCGATTTGATCATTAATGGAAGAATAGATTTAGATCGATTCCTTCCAAGGATTGAAAAAGAAGCCGGTGCTCAAAGAATCTATAAACTGAAGATAGACATGTCAGAAAAACTATTTAGGTCACTTACACTTAATAAACTAAAACAAAACAAAACAAACAAAACAAAAAGGAAAGACACATTAAAAAATTTAGAAATAGCAGTTCCACCTCAAGTAAAGGTAAGAACAAATAAAGAAGAAGTACATTAAATAAATATCATAATGACCCAATAGAGGGAGGTCACTGCGGGGTAAACAGAACGCTAGGAAAAATAAAAAGAGAGTTTTTTTTGGAAAAATATGTCTCGAGATGTTGCAACATACATCAAAAATTTATTTTAATTTACGGCTCAGTGAAAACAATTCTAACAGACATGGGAACAGAATATATGAATTCAATACAAACAGAACTTTGCAAAAATTTTAACATAACTAAAATTAACTCCACGGCTCACCATCATCAAACTCTTGGAACAGAAGAAAGGAGCCATAGAACTTTCAATGAGTACATCAGGTCATATATGTATATCCATTAAAAAGGACGATTGGGATATTCATCTAGCATACTTCACATACATGGTTATTCACCATTTGAACTAGTCTTTGAGAAACATGATAAAACTGTCCCTTTTTCATCTCACACAGTAAATCCCATCTACAACATGACATGATGACTTCAATAAAGAAATAATATTTTTAAACTACAATTAGCACAAAATAGAGCAAAACTGCTTATCGAAAAATTTTAAGCAGTACAAAAAGAAACATATGATAAAAACACAAAAAAAGTATCGCTAACTGAAAGAAATACTTTTAAAAAATGATACAGGACATAAATTAGAAAACAAATACACAGGCAAATATAAAATACAGAGCATAGGTCCTAACAATAATATAGTAATAACTGATGATAAAAATAAAAAGCAAACAGTTCATTTAGATAGAATAAAAGGAATATAATAACAAAATCTATATTGATATCTAAATTAGACTACGCAATATTTATCTACGGGCACGCACCAAAATCAACGCTCAACAAGCTTAAATCTTTGTTTAACGCAGCAATACGCACATCACTTGGCTCACTACGATCAACACCTATATCAAACTTACTTTTCGAATCAAATATACCCACAAATGAACAACAGAGAGACCTTATTACAGCCAAAACATACAAAACATTACTTAACAGTTTAAATTCACCACTCTACAAACATATTAAGTAAAATAACAAAACTAAAAAATATAAAATATCATCGACATAAGAAAAAATCCTACTGTTATGCAAAGAAAACTATATGCCTTACCTCCCGCTCCCAAACAGAGCAATAACGCCCCCATGGACTTTCCCTACTGTTATTAACACTACACTACAAAAATACAGCAAACCCAATACACCGACGAGTACTTATAGGAGGCACTTCCTTGATCTCAAGGCTAAATACAAGAATCACACATTTATATATACAGACGGCTCGTTGCAACACAACACTGCTACCTTTGCCATCACCACCGAAAAGGAAACCTTACAAAGAGGTTTACTACCGCACTTCACATCAATACTATCAGCCGAAACCATAGCCATTCTTGACGCAATTAAACTAATTCAAAGTAGAAAAGGTAACTTTGTAATTTGTTCGGATTCTCTATCATCTATAAAATCTATCAGGAACATTGACAACAACAACTTTTATCCAACATTAGTTAGGAATCTGCTTACCAAGTCTGCACCCAAAATAAAACTTCTTTGGATCCCCAGCCATTGTGGCATTGAAGCGAACGAACTTGCCGATTTGGTAGCCAAGTCTATAATCTTTAGTCCGTTACACTGCACCCCTAACTTCAACACTAAAGACATCAACAAATTTTTTAGAAGCAAAAATATTCAATAACTTAGGAATAACATTTAACACTGCAATGGATGGTACCAACAAGTCAACACTAGCCTAACGAACTCAAGACTCTATCTAAAATCATTTAGCCAAAACACAATCACACGTAGAGACCAAATAAAAATAGTAAGGCTTAGACTAGGACACACACGTCTCACCCAACAAGTATATATCGACCCCAACAACATCACCCCATGCCCAAACTGTTTATGTTTAAGTAACCTCACCATTACCCACATCCTTAAAGAATGCCCAGCAACCCAGCACCTCAGAAACCAAATTTTCAAATATACCTGCCCCCTTTCCATCCTTTCAAATCCCACGCCAGAAAATACATCCCTAATAATACAATTCCTTAACCTTTCACAAATATACCACTTATTGTAATTATAAGTATGTTAAAATGTAAATATCTAAATATGTAAATACCAAGCCGAAGGCCTTAGCTGACAGCGCTTTAGTTCATAAGTTAGAAATCATTTTAAGTATTAGGGATATGATTAAGCCACATACTTTTAGGGGTAGATTATAAGTAATTAGAACTTTAGCATAATGTTTAGATTTAAGTACCGTTAAGGATACTAGCCATAAGACCAATGTAAATGCTCCCCTATAAATATCGGGCTTGCGGCCCCAATATATTACTTCAAGTCAAACTCTGCCTTCGCCTACTTCATTTTAATTTATAACTATTTTTTTTTTATAGAATATCAATATCAAGATTAATTTAAAACAACAAATATATTTTGAAATATGGAAAATTAGAAACGAGTTTTTTTTGGTTGTGGTTCATTTATCAATATCAAAGTACTCGCGTTTTACTCAGCCACCTGTGGTTTTTATTATCTGGAGCAGATCAAGTGCTAGAATTATCTGGATCGGACTACTATATCATGTAGCTCCAGAACAAACATTTTCATAAAAATTAGAGTATCGCTATGAAATTTACATATGTGATAATATTAGTTATAAAACCCCAGATCCCAAAATTTGAATCGGATCGGATAAATATAACACAAGTTGCAGTCAATATAATAATCGCTGCTCTGCTCCCAGCTCTGCCGGCAGCGTTGCTTGCTGTCTACTACGTCATACGTCATCAACAGAGCAGGGAAATTTCAAAATGTAAAAATATTATTGCCAAGGACTGCAAGGGTATATAAACTTCGGCATAGCCGATGTTAGCTTCATTGATATTTAAATACTGAAATTTGTCCATATTACCCTCAACCCTTAAGAGCGGGCCCACACCGTACCAAGAAAATGCACTCCAACACATGATTCTACCTACTCCATGTTTGATGGTCCCGGTGGTGTACCTGGGATTAAGGGCTTGAAGTTTTGGGCGACGAACAAATATTTTCCCATCAGGTCCCATTCTATTTATATTTGTTTCGTCACTCGAGAGCACGTTTTTCAATCTTTTTGTACATTCACTTTGGACAGGAGGGGTTTCTTCTTGCTCATGCGCCCAAAGAGGAAATTTTCGTTTAATCGGCTTGATACAAGTCTTCTGGATACGGTTAAGTCATATTCCTCATTAATTTCGACCATAATATCTCGTGCAAGCTTAAAAGGGTCAGCCTTTCATTAACTCAGCGATTTGTGCTGGCTATATTCCCGATAAACTTAGCCGGTGATTGATTTCTCTTTCCTTAATGGTAGAAATTTTTTCACTACCCATTTTTATACCCTTGCAAAAAGGGTATATTAATTTTGGTCAGAAGTGTACAACGCATAGAACGAAGCATCTCCGACCATACAAAGTATATATATTCTTGATCAGCACGACGAGACGAGTTCGACTAGTCCGTCCGTCCGTCCGTCTGGATCAACGCAAACTCCTCCTAGACCGTAAGAGCTATAGAGCTGAAATTTTGCACTTTTCTCAATAACTTTGTTATTTTCTATGTTATTATCGTGAAACTTAATATTAGAGAGTTTATTACGCTAATAAACGACTGTGCCAAATTTTATCAAGATCGGATGACTATATCATATAGCTCCCATAGGAACGATAGGTCGAAAACAGTGACTTTTGTAAATAACTTTGTTACTTTTACCGCGATTGCTTTCAAATTAAACATTTGTTAGTTTAGTATATCTGTTAATGAAGTTGCCAAGTTTGATCAAGATCGGGTGACTATATCATATAGCTCCCATAGGAACGATCGGGCGAAAACAGTGACTTTTGTAAATAACTTCGCTACTTTTACCGCGATTGTTTGCAAATTAAACATTTCTTAATTTAATATATCTGTTAATGACTGTGTCGAATTTGATAAAGATCGGGTGACTATATCATATAGCTCCCATAGGAACGATCGGTGGAAAACAGTGACTTTGATCAATATGTAGCGTTTTGCAGAAATTAAAATAAAAAATCGATAAAAGCAATCCAGCTCAATAAAAATTGTTTCAAAATATACCACACGAATAAATAAATTTAACATTTCTATTCAATACTTTTTTTCACGCTCAGATCCCCAAGAGTGCCTTGAGACACCTATCCTATTTTTTGCACCTGGAAGCTAAACAAAAACTTGTAGATTTTTTCTGATTTCATTTTTGAGTTTAGAAGACTTTATTTACTTTAAAAAAATGGCTCTTCTTATTTTCCTCCAATAGTTTAGAAAACAGCATTAGAGGGTTAAATTTATAAATATATTTTAGCCCATTAAATTGGAAAAAAGCTTGGGGCAAAATTAGAAAAATATCAAACAAAATATTTTTAAACGAAATAAGTAACTGGAACAAATTGTTAGTTTGTGTCCTAATTTTAAAATCAAAAATAAAAACCAACTGAAACATTTTTAAATGATTGAATAGCCCTCTCCTCTGTTTTTTACCGATTCCAATATATGAGCTGCCATTTAATTAAGCGTGTTTTGCAGCATTTGCATGTCCAATTTGTCCGATTCTTGAAAAATGACTTCTAATAATTTAAAATTAAACTTGCAAATTGCTTTCCATGGCATAAAGCCGTTGCATCAAGATGCCTAAAAGATTTTTTATCGGATTTGGGTCTAGTCTGTTTAGTCACCAGTCTAAAATAAGAATTATATAGACTTTTAAATGTCTTCTGTGAGTTCTGTTGTATGATTGGGTGCATTATAACGCTAGAAAATGTATATATCCTGTCTAAATTGCAAAAAAATGATCTTGGACAACTCAACAAAGTTTTGTGCACTTATTTTACGCTTTATTTAACTTTTTAGGGTCCTTTCAATAAACGGGAATTCCGTCCGTATAATCATATACAAATTTCTGTACACATGGACTTGTTTTTGGGCGCGCAAATCGAGAATTTAATAGCGCTACTCCTCGGGTTTATCCAAATTAAACATTTTTGGTTACCAAAAACAATATTTTACCGCACAGTTCAAACTGGGAGTACAAACTTAGTATTTATGCCTAGGCAAAAGCTCCGGTTTCATGAGTTTTTTATACCCTTACAAAAAGGCTATATTAATTTTGGTCAGAAGTGTGCTACGCATAGAACGAAGCATCTCCGACCATACAAAGTATAGATATTCTTGATCAGCACGACGAGACGAGTTCAAATAGACATGTCCGTCCGTCCGCCTGGATCAACGCAAACTCCTCCTAGACCGTAAGAACTACAGAGCTGAAATTTTGCATGTAGGCTTAATTATGCAATGCATCGCATTTCTGATTTGTTCTTAATAAAAATAAACAAAAATGACTAAGCTTTGAATAACCTAATTTTCTGTTACCTAAAATAAGATATATTTCCGCAGAAATTTCCTTTCATGATGTAGGATTCCAATTATTTACAAAGTCTGTTAAATGCTCATGCATATACCGAAACCGGTATTGTAGTATCGATTGTTAGTGATAAGTATCGATTGTTAGTAATAAGTATCGATTGTTAGCGATAAGTCCTCGATAGGTGGCGAGACGGGTCTCTCTTCCCTTCCGGCGACGCAACGAGCAAGTTGTCTCTGCGCAGAAAACCAAAGATTAAATCCGAAAAATACAAATTAATCGTTATTATTTTTACCCAATAATTAGGTGTTTACAACTCAGAAGTGGGATGACCACCCGAAAGGATACATATTTCGGGACACGGCACGCCACACGTTCCACATCTAGGACGGCCGACTCCACGCCCACCGCTGCTGGTGCACCCACTGCTGTGACTACCGCTGCAGTACCGGCGGCCCCTGGAGCCGCAGCTGCTGCGCCTGCCGCTGCAGTACCGAGAGCCGCTGTGCCGACTGCTGACACACTCGCCCCTGCCGGGCCCGCCGCTGCTGGGCCAACTGCTGACATACTCGCCCCTGCCGGGCCAACTGCTGACATGCTCGCCCCCGCCGGGCCAACTGCTGCTATACGAGCCCCTGCTGGGCTAACTGATGCCACACTCGCCACTGCTGGGCCAACTGCCGTCATACTCGCCCCTGCTGGGCCAACTGCTGCCATACTCGCCCATGCTGGGACAACTGCTGTACCCGCCGCCGCTGCCGCCGCTGCACCCGCTGCCGCCTCTGCACCAGCTGCCACAGCTGTACCCGCTGCCACTGCTGTACCCACCACCGCTGCCGCCGCTGCCACTGCTGTACCCGCCGCCGCTGCCACATCCACTGTACCTACGGATGCTGTGACCGCCGACTATATGTCTGCCATGCGGGCTGCGGCCTCGCTCGCCGCCCCCGCCACTGGTCCCGACCCGGACCCATGGGAAGAGATGCCCGCTTTAGTGCCCTCCGTATCGACTGCCGCGGCCGCCATCACATCGGCCACTTCCGCCTCCCCCAGCCTGGATGAGCAACTGGTGACGCTGCAGAAACAACATGAGCTGCTACAGCTACAGCATCAAATCCTCAAACTGCAGCAGGGGATTGACGAATTCCAAGCACCGAGGCAGCAAGTCAGTGACGTGAGTGTCATTGAGAGCATGGTGGCTCGATTTTCAGCGGATACCACATACGATGTGAAGAAATGGCTGAACGATCTGGAAGACGCATTTGAAATTCTGCAGTTGAACGACGGCCTACGTTTGGCCACATGCCGTCGTATGCGGCGGTGCTGCTGCGCACGGTATCGGTGCACAGCTACGAAGAATTGAAGGCGATCCTCTTGCGAGAATTTGGACGCTCGTGTAGCATCGAGGAAGTGTACCACGCTCTGCGTGGCCGGCGCATCAAGGCAGGCGAGGGATGTTTAAGATTCGCAATCGAGATGCAGGAGATTGCCATGAATGCTCCGATTCCGGAGAACGAGCTGGGCGACCTGATCATTGATGGATTGCGGGACAACTCTACTCGAGTCGGCATACTGTACTCAGCTCGGACAATGGCTGAACTGAAGCCCCTACTGGAACGCTACGAGCGCCTCCGTATGCAGGCCGCTGCCTCCAGACAAAGCAATAGTGTGAAGGCGCAGCCAACAACAACTGCCGTGGCGCCTGGAAAGAAATCGTCAGGCACCGTCACGAGTGAGACCAGATGCTTCAACTGCTCAGGATGGGGGCATTACAAGAGTCAATGCCCGAAACCAATGAGACCTCCGAATTCGTGTTTCAAGTGTGGCAAAGTGGGCCACAGCTACAAAAAAACACCAATATCACTGCTGCCGCCGCCGCTAATGAAGCGGGAGATCGACTAGACCATTTACAACTGGTGAGTGTTGCTTTTGTTTGTGATGAAGTGCAAGATAGGAGATTTATAGATATGTTTTCTCTCCTTGATTCGGGCAGTCCAAAGAGTTTTATCCGTCAATCTGAAGTCCCCTCCAACTGCCGTCTTAGCCCCCGTACATTGAACTGCCGTGGTTTAGGAAATAGCCAACTTCTGTCCTTAGGCCAAGTCCAGTGTAGGGTTCGCCTCCGCAACACACATACAATACATACGTTTAAAGTCCTGACGAACCAAGCAACCGAACTGCTGATGATTATAGGTAGAGATCTTCTGTATAAAATTAATATTAGACTCTGTAAACTGAAAGAACTGAAATATGAAAAAGAATCGTTGATACTCATGAATAAACCGACTGAATGTATAAATCCAAATCTTACTGCTGTTCTGAAGTCCTTTGACATATTTATGGAAGAGAGAGTGATACTGCCGTATGATAGGAATGAGATTGTATCTGCCGAATTGTTGTCTGATTCTCCCCTTCCGAAAACTTCTGCTGTACCTTCGGAAACATTGAACGATGCACTTATGGCGATAAATGCCATTGAGCTCCCTGCTGTCAGTGAATTAGACTTTGATATAGAGCCCGCGTTACGGGAAGAGCAAACCGCAGCCCTTAAGTCTATTATTTCCACTTCGTATGTACAAGTTGATCAAGATTTAATCAAGCCCATGAACTATGAGATGAAAATAGAATTGACTAGCCAAACTCCGATTTTCTGCCGCCCCCGCCGTCTGTCGCACCACGAACGCATCGAGGTGCGTGAGATTTGTGACGATCTCTTGAAAGCTGGCATTATCCGCCACAGTAGTTCCCCTTACGCTGCCGCGATTGTCCCTGTACGCAAAAAGGACAACACCCTAAGAAAGTGTGTAGATTACCGCCCGTTGAACAAAATTACAGTTCGAGATCATTTTCCGATTCCTCTGTTAGATGATTGCATTGAACATCTGGGTGGCAAATCATTCTTCACTATCTTGGACTTGAAGAACGGTTTCAACCATGTGAAACTGCACCCAGACTCAATCAAATATACTGCCTTTGTAACCCCTGATGGCCAGTTTGAATATGTACGCATGCCCTTCGGACTTTGTAATGGCCCTTCCGTGTTTGCTAGATTCGTTTATTTTGTCCTTAAGGAATTTATAAACCGAGGTCAACTGGTGATATATATGGACGACATTCTAGTCGCGTCGCATGACTTTGAAACCCACCTTGAGATTCTGAAGGAAATATTGTATGTGTTAAGAGTGAACGGGCTATGCCTGAAGCTGACGAAATGCCGTTTTGCTTATAGGGAACTAGAGTACTTGGGCTACTTAGCCAATTCCGCCGGTATCACGCCTAAACCAGCTCATATTCAGGCGAAACGGGATTTGCCCATTCCAAGGGATAGCAAGGAATTAGAGCGTTGCCTAGGCCTATTCTCACACTTCCGCCGATTTGTATCAGGTTTCGCTAAGATTGCGTGTCCGCTGTCCCAATTGTTAAGAAAAGATACCCCTTATGTCTTCTCCGAGGAATGCCTTGAAGCTTTCCGAACACTGAAGTTGAAATTGATCGAATCCCTCGTGTTATCTATTTACAACCCGAAGTCTGAAACAGAGTTACACTGCGATGCTAGTTCAATTGGTTACGGAGCAGTGCTCCTCCAGAAACAAACAGACGGTAAATTACACCCAGTGTCCTACTTCTCTAAGATGGCCTCCGGCGCTGAATCGAAACTACACAGTTATGAGCTAGAGACGTTAGCTATAGTGTATTCCTTAAAACGTTTTGAGACATACCTTAAGTTCATCCCGTTCAAAATCGTGACCGATTGTAATTCCCTTGCGCTGACACTGAGAAATGGTGGACATTCCGTCAAGATTGCTCACGAAATGCTGAAGAAGGAAAGAGCCGAATTCCATCACAAAAATAATTCCCGAAGAGATCACAACAGCCAAGTAAACCACAGGGGGATAAACAACTACGGGCCCCAAGCTACGCAATGCAGAAGGTGTCGGGATACCAGCACGCAAAACCAGAATCGAGCACATAACAACATACGAGAAGGGAGAGTCATGAACCCGAACCAGGCATGCCGGAGTTGCTGTGAAGCAGGACACTGGGCCGGCGAATGCAATAATCACCATCTAATTTTCTGTTGGCAATGCGGAAAAGTCGGAACAAGGACAAAAGAATGTTGTTGGAGATCGGGAAACGGGCGACGGTTCTAGCCTATGACGACAGAGCAGGAGCCAAGTCAAAAAGCGCCTCAACATTGACAGGACAGCTAATAGAGAAGGAGGACCAACTGTCAGCAATGATAGAATTAGCAGGAATAAAAATCAAGCAACTTCATAAGCATACGGATGGTAGAAACTCTAAAAAACAAAGGAGAACGAGAGACCACTCACAAGCAAGTATACATGGCGGACGGGAAGGTCAGAGATATAAAAGAGCAGTGGACGGGATACGTTCGATTCGGAAACAAGGAAATGAACATAACATTTCTCATCATGCCAGACGGAATAGATTCACCAATCTTAGGATGGAATTTCTTAAGACTGATGAACACCGGAACAGCATGCGGGGGCCACAGGATAAAAATTCCAACGGTGAAGCGGATACAGGGCAGGATAGCCGAACGTATATCAATCATGGTGACACAGAAGGAAGAGCAAACGGAGATACACACATTTCTAGAACACGAACTGATGGAATTAGGAAAAAACAAGGGACCGTCAAAAGTGGGGATACACCGGATCACGATGAAGGACGACATCCCGATAAAACAACGATATTTTTCAAAAAACTCCAAGATGCAAGCGGAGATCAATGCGAAAGTCGATGAGTTGCTGAATCTAGGATGCATAGAACCATCACAAAGCCCATACAGATCACCCATAGAAATGGTGAAGAAAAAACAAACGGGCAAATGGAGATTATGCATGGAGTTCAGACAAATTAATGCGAAGTCTATAAAGGATGCATATCCGATGCCGCGTAACGACTACATATTAAAACAATTGCGTGAGGCAAGCAGTTTGGACCTAAAAGACGGATATTGGCAGATACCACTGGAGAACAGAAGCAGGCCAATGACAGCGCTTACCGTCCCAGGGAAAGGACTATTCCAATGGAAAGTAATGCCATAGGGGTAGCTTCATGGTACAGAAGATTGGTACCAGGATTTGCAACTATGACGCATCCACTAAACATGCTACTTAAAAAAAACAGCACTGGAATGAAGACAATCAGGAAGCATTCGACGCAGTGAAAGAAAAACTAACGAATGGACCAGTGTTAGCATGCCCGGACTTCACGAAACTGGTTGTACTACAGACAGACGCAAGCAACAGGGTACAAGGAGCAATCCTCATACAGAAGATGGCAAGAGGGTCCTCTCATATTTATGTAGAGAACTAAATTCGTCGGAGAAAAATTATTCTGCAACTGAAAAAGAGTGTCTGGCGATAGTATGGGCTGTACGAAAACTGATGCCATACTTAGAAGGATACCATTTCAAAGTAGTGACCGATCACATGGCACTAAAATGGTTAAACAGTATAGACAGTCCCACAGGTCGAGTAGCAAGATGGGCATTTGAACTACAACAGTACGACTTTGAAAAATCGTATCGGAAAGGCAAGCTGAACATAGTAGCGGACGCCCTGTCGAGGCAACCAATGGAAATATGCAATCGCATAATAGACAACGGTGCTAGGCTACGACAAGCCAATAAGGAGTGTGGATGGATTCAGGACATGATGGACAAAAACAAGCAACAGCCACAGAAATATCCAGACTATGTGGTGGAGAATAGCCAATTATATAGAAACATATTGCACAGAGCAGGGCAAGAGGAAGTAGTGGCATCGAAAATGTGTGTGCCAAAGAGTCTACGAACAAATAATGAAGGAAAATCACACGTGCGACTGCCGGGCATACGGGCAATCGGCGAACAATTGCTAGGACCGCCGCAAGATACTACTGGCCAGGAATGCAAAGAGACATCAGAGTCTTCGTCGGGAAATGCACGACATGTCTACAATTCAAACCTAACCAACAACAAGCGGCAGGAAATTTGCTAACACAAGTACCGGAGGAACCATGGGCAACAATATGCGCGGATTTCGTTGGGCCATTGCCCAGATCAAAACACGGAAATTCGATGCTGCTGGTGATTAAAGACCGCTTCTCGAAATGGACAGAAATCATACCCATGCTCAAGGCAACGGCGGAGAACTTAGTAAAGGCATTCAGAGAAAGGATTTTATCAAGATTCGGGACACCAAAAATAGTTATAACAGATAATGGAGTCCAATTCACGAGCAGGATCTTCAAGAAGATGCTAGAAGGATGGGGAAGCAGCCACCAATAAACAGCGCCATATACGCCTCGGGAAAATCCGACTGAACGAGTAAATAGAACTGTCAAGACAATGATTGCCCAGTATGCAGGAGACAACCAGCGGAATTGGGACGAGTGCTGGCCAGAAATTACATTGGCAATAAACACAAGCCAATCGCAAGCAATTAGATTCAATGCCGGGAGCCATATATGACAGCGTCACAAAAGGCACAGGAAAAGAGCAAACAACACCAGAGGAAAAAGCCAATCAGATGAAAGAACTTTTTGAACTCATCAGAAGGAACATGGAGATTGCGGCGCAAGATCAGGCACGTCATTATAATTTGAGACGGCGAGAATGGATGCCGGCGGCTGGATCTGTGGTATGGGCAAAGGAGCATCATCTGTCAAACGCTGCAGAAGGATTTGCTGCAAAGCTAGCACCCAAATTTTGAGGGCCTCACACGGTACTACGGTTCACATCCCCAGTCATATGCAAGCTACGACATGAAGTCACAGGAAATAGTAGACAAGCACACATTAGCCAGCTCAAACAGCAAACAAAGGATATAGACACAGAACAGCAAGCAACATGTGCCCAACAACGAGAATGTATCTACCCAACAATGTACCAAACAGCAAGCAACATGTGCTCAAAGCCAACAAGGCACCTTAGCAACAATGTATCAAACAGCAAACAACATATAAAGCCGACCAAACACAGTATCGTAAATATAAAAAAAAAAAAAAAAAAAAAATACAAAAACGATATTCAGTCGGCGAGCAAAAATCTGGGATGAAGGAAAGAGAAATGATGAGAAATAACGGGGCCAAGCAGGTACCAACAAGCAATTGTTAGCAGAACATAGTCACCAACATTGTGCCGTACAACCATGGCCTTGGTTTTGTCAAAGCGTTGTTTATCATAATCAGACAAACTCTTCATCTTTTCACTGGCACGAGTCCGAAAACTGTTCAAATCAACTTCGATTTCTGTGTCCACTGGAATTAACCCTATCGGACGAGCCTCTTTTCCTATCAACATTTCCAACGGGCTCGCTTCAGTCGCACGACTAACTGTGCAATTTAATGGAAGCTGAACCTCGCCAAGTGCATCTTGCCAGGATCCTAGGCTCGATTCGACAACAGTTAGCAATTTTTTGAGCGTACTCATAACACGCTCAACTTGACCGTTTGCACGACTTGCCCCAGTTGCAACTATATGAAGTTTCATATTTTGTGAGGAACAAAATTCAGAGAATCGAGAACTTGAAAAGCACCTTCCCTGGTCAGCAGGCTTGAGGCTTTTAGGGCCTTAACGCAGCTTTCTATGTCTATTTTAAGGGTGTGATAAAGGTGTACAAATTTCGTGAAGCCATCAATCTGAACGATGACATATTCTTTTAGGTCGCTTTTACCGCTTAACTTTCCGGAAATGTCTATGTGAACAGTGTGCCAAGGGATGTTCACCTTCGCGATTGGATGGAGCTCAGCTTGTATTTTTCCAGAAGGCGACTTGGAAGTCCTACAACTTATGCAATTGTTTACAAACTTGCGAACATATTTATTCATGTTATGAAACCAATAATATTGGTAAACCTTATCAAGAGTTTTCTGCCAACCAAGGTGCATAACTGTCTCGTGTACCTGTTTTACCACGGACCATCTAAATGTTTGTGGCACCACCGGTAATCAACGTGTTCTACTGTTCTTTGAATCTTGCGATGTAAGATACCTTTATTTAAATCATAGGAGACCAATAAACTGTCTCAAACTGGAAACAGTCTGCGGAGGTGGTAATAAACTTAATGCCGTAATCTTTTATTAGCGGACGTTGACGATACTATGAGCAGTACGTTCAAGTGGCCCCTACGACACCAGCACATAGCCTGTTAGACATAGCCAATAGAAAAAACAGACAAACAAATAATATTATAGCTATCTATTAACAAATGGGATAGGATAGATGTTTTAAGCATATTAATTGAAAACTCTGAGCCGATTACAGGGAATAGAAGGTTGTAATCAGAGCAGAGAACCCTAAAAGGTTAATGCATATCATAGTTAGAAGAACAACGACTAAGGGATAAGTGTATCAAAGGATGTCTACTCCGTCTACATGGTACCGACAGATTCACCTGAGCTAATAACTCAGGCGAGTCGATATCACCAATTATGAGCTTGTGCATGAAAATGACACCAAGCATAATTCTACGGTTAGTTAGGGACGGAAGGTTAATCAAGAGAAGTCTACTAGAATATGAAGGCAAATTGACATTGCGATCCCAGCTTAAGCCACGAAGAGCAAATAACAAGAGATGCTTTTGAACGGATTCAAGTCTAATCTGGTGCGACTCATATTGAGGTGACCAAATGCAAGATCCATTCTCTAAAATAGTTGTATAGAGGTCATCAAATTCTTTTGACCATCTTTTAATGAAACCCAGGACCCTCATGGCCTTTGCGACCGTGGTGGAAATATGGGTGTTAAAATTTAACTTATGGTCCATAAGTACGCCCAAATCATTCATATTATTTAGACGTTATAGCGGACGTTGACGATACTAGGCGCAGTACGTTCAAGTGGCCCCTACGACACCAGGACATAGCCTGTTACGCGCGAGCCCAAGCAGATAACTGCCCACCTCCCACCCGACCGACCGAGGGGTGCAGCCGTATAACGCACGGCACGAATCGCGTGGACAAATACACAATAGAAAAAACAGACAAACAAATAATACTATAACTATCTATTAACTAAATGGGATAGTATAGATGTTTTAAGCATATTAATAGAAAACTTTGAGCTAATTACAGGGAATAGAAGGTTGTAATCAGAGCAGAGGACCCTAAAAGGTTCATGCATAGCATAGTTAGAAGAACAACGACTAAGGGATAAAGGTATCAAAGGATGTCTACTCCGTCTACATGGTACCGACAGATTCACCTGAGCTAATAACTCAGGCGAGTCGATATCACCAATTAGGAGCTTGTGCATAAAAATGACACCAAGCATAATTCTACGGTTAGTTAGGGACGGAAGGTTAATCAAGAGAAGTCTACTAGAATACGAAGGCAAATTGACATTGCGATCTCAGCTTAAGCCACGAAGAGCAAATAGTAAAAACTGCTTTTGAACGGATTCAAGTCTAATCTGGTGCGACTCATATTGAGGTGACCAAATGCAAGATCCATACTCTAAAATAGGACGGACAAGCGAAGTAAAAAGAACTTTAGTTGTATAGGGGTCATCAAATTCTTTTGACCATCTTTTAATGAAACCCAGGACACTCATGGCCTTTGCGGCCGTGGTGGAAATGTGGGTGTTAAAATTTAACTTATGGTCCATAAGTACGCCCAAATCATTTATATTATTTAAACGTTCTAAAGGGCTATTGTTTAGAAAATAAGTGACCAGTTGGGGAGAGTTACGGAAAAAAAGTCATTACCTTACATTTGGTAGTGTTAAGATTTAGTAGATTAAACTGGCACCAGGATTGAAAGTTTTTAAGATCAGCTTGTAGCCGACTAAATGAATCTGTGTCTTTATGAGTAAGACAAAGTTTGACATCGTCAGCATACATAAGCACACGCGAATGAACAATAACTGATGGAAGATCGTTAATGAATAGTGTGAAGAGCAGAGGGCCAGGATGACTACTTTGAGGTACACCAGAAGTCACAGGAATGGAAGCGGAAAAAGAAGACTTAAAAAGTACCTTCTGTTTTCTATTTGTTAAATATTCTCGAACCCTAGAAAGGAAAAGGGGTGGAAACCCAATGTCGCTCAGCTTAGAAAGTAACAGGGTATGATTAACGGAATCAAAGGCTTTGCTAAAGTCAGTGTATATT
The DNA here is from genome assembly GCF_018151085.1 of Drosophila tropicalis. Taxonomy (NCBI): domain Eukaryota; kingdom Metazoa; phylum Arthropoda; class Insecta; order Diptera; family Drosophilidae; genus Drosophila; species Drosophila tropicalis. Next base: position 1,890,252 of record NW_027173482.1, read on the forward strand.
ACATCAGCTTGTTTACCATTTTTAAATGGTGATGTAAATGATGTAAATTCTAAAAGATTAGTGGTTGTAGATCTAAGTTTCACAAACCCATGTTGGGATGGCGAAATAAAAGAGCTTCAAAAATGTTGCAATTGAGAAGTTATAATTTTCTCAAAAGCTTTCGGAATAGCGGACAATTTTGAGATACCCCTATAGTTAGAGGCTTCGGACTTTTTGCCATTTTTATGCAGAGGAATGATATACGACTCTTTCCAAATAGATGGAAAAGAGGAAGATTCGACAGACAATAGAAACAATTTTAAAACGGGTTTACATAATGCGTTTGCACAGAACCTGAGTACACATCCAGGAAGACCATCTGGCCACGGAGAATAATTAGGTTTAACTAGTTTAAGTTCGCTAAGAAGAGAACTTTCATCAATCATTGGATTGAAAATGCAATTAGCTTTTTCTAAATGATAAGGATACGGACTTGCTCGATATTCCGTTGAGGAATAGGTTGTTTTGAAAAAATTCGCAAACATATCGGCAATTGCCTGATCAGTGCTCGCTTTTTTAGTTTGAAAAGACAAAAAAGATGGGTGCACAGAGGTCTTACGTTTAGAATTAACAAAGTTATAAAATTGTTTAGGGTCAGAAGAAAACTGAAGCTGTCACCGCTGAAGATAATTCTTATAGCATTGTGTATTAAGCATCATGGATTTTGAACGAGCGACTGTATACAGAGCGTAATCTGATGAACGACGTGTTCTTGGAAACTTCTTATAATATCGAGTCTTCACATTTTTCAAATTGGATAGTCCACAAGAGAACCAGGGAGGTTTGTTAAGCCGCTCCAGCCTACCAAGGGGCACACATATATCAAAGAGTGAATTTAGAGTATCATTAAAGAAGCGAACAGCAGAGTTCATATCTATACAATTGTATATATAAGACCAATTGGTAGTAGTAATGTTTTCTTTAAGGCTGGCAAAGTCCGTCTTACGAAAGCACCTAATTAGAGGTAAATTATTTGAACCAAGTAATGGTGAAAGCAAGGGCAAATCAATTTTTAAATTTAATGTAGGATGAAATTTGTCTTCTGGAAGAACAAATGGTTCGATCCTAGAAACCTCACAATAAGAAGAATCCAGTACAAAAATAAGATCTAACGATTTTGCATTAGAATTTAAGACAGGATTGACTTGGGATAAAGATAAGCCTAGAAGGCCATCAATAAAGTCATGTAACAAAGAGGGCAGCAACGTGGTAGATTCATCTGTTAGTGACCATGCTAAAGCGGGTAAATTAAAATCACCTACAACTAAGAGCATGTCTTGACTGGAAACTAAAGAGGAGACAAACTGAATTGCCTCTAAATGATTTAAATATACCACCATGTCTGACAATGGTGAAATATAGGAACAAATAATGAAAGCATTAAAAGATTTAAAATTTACTTTAACACCGACAAACTCAATCTCCTGGGTACTAGAAAATTGAATCATTTCAGATGATAAAGCAGCATCAACAGCTATCAGAACGCCACCACCTATGCGAAAAATGTAAAAGCTAGAATGTTATGCTCAAAAGAAAGACTATCTACATAGAGATTAGAAAGTTTAGATTTCAGTCCTCTAACGTTCTGGTAACCCAGGTTAAGGGACGAAGCTAGTTTTTTTGACACATCAGCAGATGCTGATGTGGCAGGAATAGTATTAGTTGTTGTTGTTGGCAAGCGAATCGGTTGCCGATTTTTCTTTTTACAGTATATTCCTTAACCTATATGTTTTGGCCAAAAATCTTCTCGACATATAGTGTCGAAGATATTGGCAGAAACACAAATTTTAAAAGACGAAATGTCCCGAGAATAAGAAAATTTGAACTTCTCCACCGCAATATTCGAGACGTTAACTTTCTTCCGAATATAGGCTATTACATCATCAGATGTGACAACAGGGTCTAGCCTAGAAACAAATATATATTTCTTTGGTGGTATGCCAACGAGAGGCCGCGGTCCCGAAGCGTCAGCCGCAGCAGTAACATTGGACAAGTCACCCACTGCAGCAGTCAACTTGTTTATGGGGCCCTGGATACTTTTAGAACTATCGGCAATTTCCATTGGAATAAGTAATTTCCCGGACACATCGGACATTACAATAGGCATCGTTTTTAAGAGATCATTCCCAGGTGATACGGGTAAGTCCTTACTAATAGCATTCACAACCGGGCTCCTAAACGATATCAATTGCTGTACATTAGGAGTGGACGATGCATGAGACCGGTCGGGGACGATAAGAGAAGCTGGCGGATCTACAGATACAGAAACACCCCAAGGACTGGTCCTTTTACGTTTCGGAGACTCATTCATAAGCGATAAGTTTCTGAACTGAGTCTCCACCGCAGTAAACTCCGCTGTGTCAAAACTATCTCTAGTCCGCCTCATGAATGAGCGCATCTCATTCTCGACCTCCCGGCAAGCATCACATCCATATTTTAAGCCACCACCTTTAGCAATAGACTACTTGATTCTGCCTGTGTAACCTGCACACTTAACGTGACCCGCATTATCACACAACCAACAAAGAATATAATCATGGGAGTCAACCGCATTAGTGGCAACTATGCAATTATTTTTTGAGCAGACCACCATTTTATAAAAAATTATTATTTTAAAAATGATATAAAAAAAAAATAAAAAATAAAAGGTGTAAGGGTATAAAATCTGTGTATAAGAATATACTGACCAGTTCTGATTCAAGGGTTAATGTGCAGAGTAAGCCTTCACAACTAAAGAAATTAACAAGCAAGAATACGCAAAAACAAAAACACGTATCACAGAGTCGAAAGTAGGCAAAAGACGAGAGCGCAAATCAATCAAGAATAGGAAAGAGCGGGAGAGCGCGTCAAACACATGCAACAACAATTAGTACGCAAGAGCGCGAGAGTTAGTTAAAACGGTAAAGACACAAACGCAAAAGAGATAAGCAAAACAACAACACCGCTAATGCAAGTATTGTTGTAAGTTTTGATTTTATTTAAGTTTAAACAAAAGCGACAGCGAGAATTCGCGAAATGAAAATAAAATTCGGATGTTGAAATTATTATTAATTAAACCGATAATGAATTTAAAAGGTATGTAAAAGTATTTAATCGCGAGAAAAAAATTAAATTTGATAAGCTCAAAAAAAACACGTCCGTCCTCTGCAACGAGTGATATTTTTTTTTGTGGGTTTGGCCTAATCTCGCCTGCTTTCAAGTCGAACCATAATTTTCTATATACAAAATTTATAATTTTTATATTTTTTTTTTTTTGGATTATATGTCTAGCTGATATGCCCCAACTTTATAGGGTGTCGCGGGACACAAGAAATGTCTGGCCTTTATATGTGAGAGGGTGGTTCACTTTTTATGTCACATTCACACACTCTGCTGGCATATACATACATATGTAGGAGATCAGTTTTGTAGGTTTATTTAAATACGTACAAATGTGTTAACTTATGGAAATTGCGAGGAAAAAATATATTGGAGTAGTTGCGAGAAAAAATCTTGAAGTGAGCGAACAAATATGGCGCCTTATGTACTGGACACATATATATGAATGAAAAAATTGGGGACTAAAATTTTCTCTCCTTTGAGGACGAAAAACGATTTATAATCAGAAATTTGCGCGAAAGTAATTTTTGTTTAATTAGGAAAATCAAGGGAAACAATTTTATGTATGTGAGTATGGTTACGGATGCTGGAGGCATGTACTTGTAGTCATATACATATAATTTGAAAAAAATTACTTAGCTTGATATGTGAAATTCCACCGATGCAACAGGTTCGAGAGGATCTTGGTATCCGGTTCGAAGGACCAATGTTTCGTAGGGGGGTTGAACTTCCTTCTTGGTTGGGGCAGCTAAATGAATTTTTCCTAAATTTCTTCCTTCCCTCAACAAAATTGGCACACGGAGAGACTTTTCCTTCTTGTACTTTTATTCACAGGTATAATAGCACTAAAACTAGCTTATCTAAGAGCGGGGAATAAAACCCCGCTTGGAGCGAAGTAAATGAAAAGTGGAACATCATTTTTCTAAAGCGGATGCAACAAGCCTTCTTGCTTGCCAACTTTACTGATATAACAAGGCATACGGCACTCGATATATTTTAAGATTTTTTTCTCTAAATGAGGTATAAAGTATTCTCTGCAAGTCAAGTCTTTCGTCTTTTTTGCGCCGAAATGTCCTTTGTCATGGGCCTGAGCAATAATCTGTTTGTGCATTGCATTGGGAACAACAATTAACCAATATGTACAGGATATCGGTTTTCAGAAAATAATCATCATAAGTTTTCGAATTGTCTTTTAGAACCTTTAGAACCTCGCTCATATTTTCTCATCTTGTGACAGCGCCTTCTTCGTTAATTTGCATAATATGATATCCGCTGAAGGCTTCAACATGTCTCATGCGGGTACCCGAACGGTGTTAATGGTCAAAATCGTATTCCTGAAGGAAAAGTACCAAACGAGCTACCCTGGTACAAAGGCTCTTCTTTTCCAGCGTCTTCGTGAATGCGTCGCAATCCGTGATAAGCTTGAAATGCACGCCCAAACTTTAAACTTTTTTAACGCTGTTATGACTATGAGAATCTCTAATACGTATCTGCTATACATTCGCTCCGCGCCAGTGTGTTCTCGACTCATGTGGAGCATGTTCTGTAATATCAAGTAATCACTGTACTCAGTGAAATAAATTAATAATATTATAAACATAAACATTAAAATAACATCCGATTTAATTGAGGTTTTTAGAAGCGAGTAGAGTAACTCACCTCAACGTTCGATATGTTTAGTAGAAATGAGGTTAGCTTACCTTGATATAACGGGAGAAGATTTCCCAGTTCAAGGAAGCCCTGAGGTACAGATGAGTTTCTTCCTCACAGTACCATATGAATGCTGTTATTCAAATGCAGCAGGCACGCTTTGCGTTTTTTTATCCAAGTTGCCAAATACATATTGAACAATATGAGTGAGATAGAAACGAAATATCTCCAAAAGTACATTCCTTTCCTTTCCTGATACCCTCAGGTGAAAAAAATTACAAATACAAGGAAATTAGGTACTGGATAGCCAACAACTACAAGTTTAAAAAATATATTGTATACCTTATCGAAAAATCCATAAAAATAGCATATAGCAGACTATTGTCAAGAAAACCTAAATGTAAGGATGTGCCTGAATGGGTACATAATATTTTTCAAGCAGATATAGAAACTTTTGATATAGGAAACTCTGATGAGGAGGTAGATACATAGATTGAAGATAATAAAAACAAGATCTTTAAGCAAGGAACGGGAAGAAATTGTTTTCCATATCCAAAGCAAAAAAAAAGATATATGAGTCGAGCCAATGATCTTCACAAAGTGTAGAATTTCCTCTTATGACAGATTGGGAAGGCTTCTTTCAAAATCCCATTACAACAGCCTTTCGAAGTCCCATCAAACAGCAGATCTAGCCTTCTACAATGATTGCAAGGAAAAAGAAACATAAGCTTTGAAGCGACATCAGAAAACATTCAAACAAGTTTCTGATTTAAACACTAGTATAGCTTTAAATAGTACAGTGGTAAAATTCATAAACACAGCAACCAGGCTTCTACCATACTTTGATGTTCACATCAAAAATCTACCGGGTTTCCTTGGAGCGCTTCGCGTATTTAACACCATAAAAAAAAAAGGCACGAAGCAATAGCTATCGAAATTATAAAATCCATACTGAACGGTCAAACTGGTAATACCCTAAACTCTTAAACAACGATTGATGAAGTAATACAAAAACTGTCAACAATCTTCAAGGGTGAATCAGTAGATCTTTAAACAGCAAAAATTAAAACGTGCAGAGAAACACCAATAACTGTGTTTCATACACAAAAGAGATTACTGAATTCACCGACGCCCTTAAAGGCGCATATATTTCGGATGGTATTCCAAACGACCAAGCCATAAAATACACAACCAAAGTTGCGGTAAATGCTAAGGTAAGCCATACCATAAGCCATACCAGTAATTATTTGCGCCACCAAAGAGGCGGCCGTGGAAGTAGATAACCAAGCAGCAGCACAATCCAAACGCTGCAATGGTCTAGATATAAGATACAGTCGACCAACAACCCATCGAAGTCACGATCAAAGCGTACTATATACGCGCATGCACAATTGGTACCAGTCGAACTCAATCGAGGCATACTATATACGATCAAACACAAGTATGGCCGATCGAACCACAAGCAACCGCTGACAAATTTCGTCCAAGCGTCCAGAAAATCGGCTACACCCGAAAAACGAAAGCGCGAGTGAGACGAACCTTGAGGGCATTGGCCTCATAACAAGACCCAAAAGCGCAAAGTGGGAAAGATAATAAGAGAAATGCATGCACTTGTCTAGCATGAGTGGGGCCCATGGAGCGACATATGCGTGTACGAGAGAGAGTACCGGTGGCTAATGCAGGTGCTCTCTGACTGCGCTGCGCATCAGAGATCGTGCGAAACCAAAGCTCAAAGCGAGCAAAAGTGGTTGCCAAACAAGCCCAAGAGACGGGCGCGGGGTGCATCGCGACCGAGACAAACGCAAGCGAGGGCGTTGCAGAGGGCCGATGGAAAAGTACCAGCTGTATAGCAGTACTACACCAATCAATTCCTGAGGCCGTGGGAGCTGCCTATATTCATCAAAAAAATCATCAAGTCAAGAAGTCGTGATCATCCAAGGAGTTTTAAGGCCTTACGAGTAACCTTAAAAGCTCAAGCAAGTGAAAAGCAAGTCCTATGAAAAAGAACGAGAAGAAGTACAATAACTCAGAAGGCCTTACGAGTAACCTCTGAAGTTATCAGATAACAAACAAGACCTTGGAATAGGACCAAAACACCGTGTCCAAGCAATAAAAAGAGAGACGTCTAGCTGCTCCAGGACGATCCATAGTACATTGGAAGGTACGAGGATATATCCTACTGCCGAAATTCCAGGACCTATATATCCTGACGAATACTGATCGCTGAGGAAAAATCCAGCTGCATAACAAAAGGCCACGGGATTTGTCCTAGAGGCAACCAGCACGCAAAGACCATCTAACAAACACAGCTGAAGGTAGTGAGGTGGAAATAACATCCCTAGAGGATCAGGATACGCCAGGAATCGTGAAAAAAGACCATAGGATCTATCCTAAGGCCAATCAACGTTCCAGAGATATTCTGAAGAGGGAGATACAAGTCAAAGTATCTACATTGCGAGTCTGAAATAGTAACCAGCGGAGACACAAAGAACAAGAGAAGGACTGGAGCAAGCAGGAAGGGATCCACAGCATAGCCAACGCTGCCCAAGTTCGAGACTTCTTCAGAGAAATTAGTCATACCCAGCCGAGCCCAAAGATATTATAAATAAATACCTGCTTTAAAACCATTAACTAAACAAACGAGTTCTAATAAATAAATTTTGTTGTGCCGAACCTAGCCCAAGAGATATTGTAAATATCCCAGGGGACGAGAAAGGATCGTTACAACTGGCGCCCAACGTGCTATACTGGTGAAATTTAGACAACAACTATAGTTTGTAAATCGAAAAAGAAAAATCAAAATGGGAAAAGGATGGATTTACCACATGAAGAAAGGGGACTGGTACAGACAGGCCAAAGGATCGGGATCGAGATGACTGGCACAGTGGAGGAAATGAGTAAACAGCTAGGCGAGTGGGTATAAAACAATGAAACGGATCCAGACTGGAAGAATGAAATAAATATATTGGAGACAAAATATACGAAAAATCTAAAAATGAAAACAGTAGCAAGCACATCAAAAACATGCGAAAATATCGCCACACTAGCAATCCCTCCATATTTACCACCAAGATGGGGAAGCGAAGGAGCCCTAGATAGCACCGAGACAAAAAGGGACATAAGGAGACAAACAATAGACCCCAAGAAAGCGGCACTACATACAACAAACAGGACCACCGGATACGCTAAGGTGGCAAAACAAGTGAAGGAGTGTACTTTCAGATTCGATGGCAATTCCAGACCGCTAGAGTTCATAGAACAGATCGAGTGGTAAGCAGATGAGTATGGCATCGAGCTGGACATTATCCCAAGAGCAATGCCAGAACTACTGAAAGGCAGAGCACTTAAATGGTACGTCGCAAACAATAAGCAGTGGCGAACTTGGAAGGAGTTTGTTGAGGTCTTCAAGAAATACTTTCTGCCGAGAGGATTCTGAAAAAAATTGGCTTATCAAGTGAAAGCTCGCAAACAAAGCAAAAATGAGTAATTCAAGGACTATATGGTGGACATGCAAACAATGATGAGACCCCTTAAAATACCAGAGTACGAACAATTGGAGGTCATATTGGAAAATTGCACTCCAGATTTGAAAATATTCGTTCAGCCGCACAGGGTCAGAAACCTAGATGAGCTGATGCAGTTGGCAGAAGAACACGAGATGCTCGAACTGGAACGATCCGATTTCCACTGGGAACACAATGCTTAAAGAACGCACAACAACCAATCAAACCACAGGACAACAGCGTGGAGAATCATTCAAGAACAAACCAAGAAAATAAGAACATCCAAGATGGAAGAGTCACAAACCAGGCATGTCGCAGGACACTGTCGGACACTGGGCCAGGAAATGCAACAATCAGGGACTCAATTTCTGCTGGCAGTGTGGAAAGATTGGAAAAAGGACAAAGGAATGTTGTTAGAGTTCGGAAAACGAAAGGCGGTTCCAGCCTATCCGGGACTAGCAGGGACCAAGCCAACAAGCTCCTCACCACCTATAGGTCAACTAGTAGAGGGAGAGAATCAATTGTCACCGATTATTGAGGTAGCAGGAATTCAGATGAAGGCGATAATTGATTCGGGAGCCACGAGTAGCTTCCTAAGCAAGCAGAAACAATAGAAACAATGAGAAATAAAGGGAAATGAGAAATCACTCTCAAACAGGTGTACATGGCAGATGAAAAGGTGCGAAACATTGAAGAGCAATGGACAGGATACGTGAGTTTCGGGAATAGGGAAATTCACATGCCATTCCTCGTCATGCCAGAGGGAATGGATGCACTGGATGAATGGATTTTAGGGTGGAATTTCCTCAGGATCATGAACACAGAAATATCGTGTGGAGGCCACAAAGTGCGAATACCGACAGTAAAGCGAATACAGGGCAGGCTGGTGGAAAGAATATCCATCATGGTGACTCAGAATCATCATTCTGTTCATCAACAACAAGACATACAAAGTTTTCTGAGTCATGAGTTAAAGGAATTAGGAAAAATTAAAGGACTATCAAAGGTGGGGATACATCGCATAACGATGAAGGATGATATCCCAATAAAACAACGGTATTACCCAAAAAAACCTAAAATACAAGGAGAAATCAACTCAAAGGTCGATGAACTGTTGACATTGGGATGCATAGAACTATCACAAAGCCCATAAAGCTCACCCATAGTGATGGTGAGAAAGAAACAGACAGGCAAATGGAGATTATGCGTAGATTTCAGACAGATTAACGCAAAATCTATAAAGGATGCATACCCAATGCCACGCATCGACTATATCTTAAATCAGCTACGCGAAGCAAAATTCATAAGCAGCTTAGATCTGAAGGATGGATACTGGCAGATTCCATTGGAAGAAAAAAACAGACCAATGACAGCATTCACAGTTCCAAGAAAAGGGTTATTCCAATGAAAAGTGATAACATTCGGTTTACATTCTGCATCAGAAACTTTCTAGCGTGCACTGGGCCAAGTAATTGGCCCAGAAATGATACCAAACGCATTCGCATACCAAGATGACATTGTGATAGTGAGCAAAACAATTGAAGAACATATGAACTATATACAAGAAGTGTTCAGGAGATTGAAAGAAGCAAATTTAAGAACTAATGCTGAAAAGTGTCAATTTTTCAAAAAAGAGCTAAAATTTCTAGGCCACTTGGTGACAGAAAACGGTATTGCAACGGACCCAGACAAGGTGGCCGCAATAACACAACTAGAACCGCCAACTTGCACAAAGGAATTAAGCTAGTATCTAGGAGTGGCCTCTTGGTACAGACGATTCCTACCGGGTTTTGCAACATCAACACACCCATTAAACGCACTGCTCAGGCAGCATTCGATTCAGTAAAGGAAAGACTGACGAGTGGCCCAGAATTGCCGTGTCCAGATGCAAGTAACATGGGATTAAGGGCCATACTGGTAAAAAACACAGAGGATGGGGAGATAGTGCTATCATATCTGTCAAGGTAACTAAATACAGCAGAAAAAAACTACTCAGCAACAGAAAATCTGGAAAAAAAGGAATGTCTAGCGATAGTATGGGCAATAAGCAAATTAAGACCATATCTCGAAGGATACCGATTTAAAGTAGTGACAGTTCAATGGCGTTGAAGTGGTTGAATAGTATAGAGAGACCCACGGGCTGTATGGTGCCAGGTTACGATAAGCGAACAAGCAGTGTGCTTGGATCCAGGACAAAATGGGAAAAATGAAACAACAACCACAGAAATACCCGGATTACATAGTGGAAAATAGTCAAGTATAAAGGAACATTCCGCACAGAGCGGATCAAGGAGAGGTGATATCATGGAAATTATGTGTGCCAAAAGCACTTCGTAACCAAGTAATGGAAGAAAACCATACTGAAACAACAACAGGATATACAGGCAACAGGAGAACTATTGCCAGAACTGCAGCGGATATTACTGGCCGGGAATGCAACGTGATATCAGAACGTTTGTGGAAAAGTGTACAATATGCCAACAGTTCAAACCAAGTCAACAGCATGCAGCAGGAAAAATGCTTACACAAATATCAGAAGAACCATGGGCCACAATATGTGCCGATTTCGTTGGGCCAGTACCAAGGTTGAAACATGGAAATTCGATGCTATTAGTAAATGTAGACAGATTTTTAAAATGGACAGAACTGATACCTATGCGCAAGGCATCTTTCGAGAGTTTGATTCTAGCTACATTTGGAGCTTCTAAGGTGGTGATAACGGACAATCGAGTCCAATTCACTAGCAGAATATTCAAGAAAATGCTAGATGAATGGGGATGCCAACACCAACTAACAGCACCATACACACCACAAGAAAATCCAACAGAACGGGCAAACAGAACAGTGAAAAAAATGATCGCTCAGTTTACGGGGGAAAATCAACGTAACTGGGATGAGAGTTGCCTAGCAGTAAATTCAAGCCAATCAGAGTCAACTGGATTTACGACAGCATATGTGATACAGGGGCGTGAACCAAGAATGCCAGGTGCGATATACGATAGTGTCACAACAGGCACAGGAAAACAAACTATACCACCAGAGGCGAAGGAGTCGAGGCATTCATTGCAATCTCTTGCATCTCGATTGCAAATCTCAAACAACCTTAGCCTGTCCTAATGCGCCGGCTACGCAGAGCGTGAGCTCCCCGTAGCTGTGTACAGACACCGTGGTAGCAACACCGCCGCCGTACCCTCCAGCATGCGACGGCATGCAACCAGGCATAAACGGTCGTTTAGCTGCAGGATTTCTAACGCATCCTCCAGATCGTCCATCCATTTTTTCACGTCGTATGCGGTATCAGCGGAGAATCAAGCAACCATTCTCTGTATAACGCTCAGGTCACTAACCTGCTGTCTCGGTGCTCATCCATACTCTGTTGCAGCTTGAGGATCTGCTGCTGCAGTTGTAGCAACTCATGCTGTTTTCGTAGCGTCGTCAGTTGCTCGTCCAAGCTGGAAGAGGCGGAAGTAGCAGATGTGCTGACTGCAGCGGAAGGCGACACGGAGGGCACTAAGGCAGGCGTGTCTTCCCATGGGTCTGCGGCCAAGGGAACCTCAAAGTCAGTGACTGGTGCGCCAAGCGAGGCAGCAGCATGTATAGCGGACATGTAAGCGGCGGACACAGCCGTAGTAGGCACAGCAGCGGCGGGCATGGCAGCAGCGGCGGCGGTGGGCACAGCAGTGTCGGGCACGGCAGCGTAGGGTACAACAGCGGCGGGCACAACGGCAACAGGTACTGCAGCGGCAGGCACAGCAGTGAACACGGCAGTGGGCGCGGCAGCATCAGATACGGCCACGGGGTCAACGGCAGCGGCAAGCGTGGAAGCGACCATCTTAGACGCGGAGCGCGTGGCCTGCGTCCCAGCCGATAAAGTTCCACCAGCGCTGAATCTTCGCTGTCTCATGTGACGGTGCTCAATGAAGCGTGTATTCGGCGAATTTGCACGACTGTGGCTGACGGCGGTACCTCAACTCCGCTTGCGCGCAGAGCCCTCATCATCTTCTCTTTGGTGATTCCCATTGTGGAGCCGGTCAGGGCAATTTGCCCTGAAATGATCAAAACTTGTCAAAAGATTTGGCGTCTACAGAAATATGTAGATTTCCGGGGAGCTATCCCACTTCTAAGATGTAAAATGCTAATTATTCAACCCAAACGATAGTTAATGTGGGGATGGTAAACGATTTATTATTTTATCGCATCTAGTACCTCTGTCTTGGTTTAGCGTCACTGGAAGAAGAAACCAACAACTTTGTAAACATTTAGAGGAATTCATAAATAATTGACTTTATTTATTTTATTTTATATGTGGATTAGATTGTTATTAGAGTTCTATGTTTGCAGCCTTAGTTAATTGTGTAATCGATTTGTAGTTGGCGATAGGCTCTTGCGCGAGTAATCGATATATATCGTTGTTCTTTGTTAGTGCTAGGAAGTTCATTCGGGTGTTTGTGTATTTTGGACACTTTAAAATAATATGTGAGACATCTCCTGTAATGTTACAGTTGTCGCATAAGTTGTTGTCGACGACTTTCATTTTGAATAGAATGTTTTTGTTTTTTTATTTATTTCTATTTGAAATCCTAAATCGAAAGGCCGCACCGTTTTCGGTCTTGCTGTTCCCAATTTCGAGTGATGTGGCAAACGTCATACTTTTCGATGTTTAAGTCGAATCGATTTCGTGGTTGTTTTAGATAGGCATAAGTCATTTAATGCACACATGGTTGTAGGGTCATTATGGTCGAAGGAATTTTTCTATCGAAGCTTCGGTTTTCCAGGCGTTATAGATTGCGCAGATGGAACGCACAACTATATAGTAGAAGCAGTTCTGCACAAGTATTTTTCAGCAACAGCAAATCAGAATTCACCTGGATTTCGGTTTACTCGAGTTACGTATTGGCCTTTTTATCTAACACCATACCGAAGTTTTCAACAAGAATTACTGTTCTGTGCAAACTTCATAGAACGCAAATATTTGGTCGACTGAAGTTTAGATTCCTATGAAAACAAGGCATTTTTTGGCTTTTTTAGGGTGCTTCAGTGCCTGTTTTTTGGAACTCCTCCATATATAGCATAACGACAAAGGTATTGGCTTAAAGATAACATTTTTGTTCTTTTTTTGCTTACAGACGCTTAGGAGAGATATATTCTTCGATGGATGGCCACGCCGCCAATGGACCTTACTCACGGTTATAGCCAGGACTTAATTTGTTTTCATGATTCCACCATCCCCTTGGGTTGTTCATTACATTTTTACTGGCGCCTTTAGAAAGATCCATTAAGTACATTTATTTTTGGTTGACTGCTAAAAATAGGTCTTGTAAATTAATGGTTGGAATGTAATTTTTTTTTAATATTTAGTTAGAATTGATTTCAGAATATTACAGATTATTAGAAAATATTTAAGACGCGTTAGTTTTTTGAATTTATTTAAAGTTTACTACGACACTAATTCAAACAAATTCAGTATGGGGAGAGAGAACAGGCCTCAATATCATAATTGCAGTTACCAAGGCATTTATACGGATTGCATAAAATACACGGTTATTTTAACGGTGTACTAGATGTGAAACTGTTAGAATGTGTAAATAACGAGATATTAGTTCAATGTTGCTTTGTTGAAATGGGACCAAATCAATAATAAAGAATAACTACTATCGAGGTCGGCATTTTACGTCCAGCTTTGTTTCCTATATATGTACATAAACATTTTCTGATGTAGTGTAGTAACAAATTTACGTTAATTTAATCGGTGACTTGTGTTCGCGTTTTATAGCTTACAGCTTTATATTCGTACAATTAATTTAATCTTTCATATGTATGTATGTACAAACAGTAGTTTGTGCAGCGGTCGTCAAACATTGTCCCCAGTTGAGGAACGCAGTCGACCATCATAAAATTATGAGCGGTTGCCACACTGATCTGTAGGATATCAACGCCTGATCCCTCTAACGTTAGACTAATAATAAATAACCTTTTGCGCCCTAACCGGTCATATTGCTAACTGATCTAGTGTATATCTAACAAGTCAGAAAAATTGGTTAGTATTGTGTTTTAGAAATATAAATTAATAGTTATAAATCGTCGTTTAAGCTATCGCAATTCATAGTAAGATTGAAAATATCATAGAAGCTATGTATGTATCAATAAAGATACAATTATAAGTATCACCCTTGCAGTCTTTGGCAATAATATTTAGGTATGTACATACATATAACCTTGCAGAAGGCATTATAAAATTGGTCAGATGTTTGTAACGCACGGAAGGAGACGTTCCCGTCCCCATAAAGTACATATGTATACATATGTACATATGTACATACATATATTCTGATCGCATGAGAAGCTGAGTCGATATAGCCATGTCCGTCGGTGCGTGTGCGTTTTACTCAGCCATCTTAAGAGCTATTGGAATGAAACTTGGTATTTGAGCTATGTAAGGTGCGCGCAATAAGTAAGTGGTACAAAGACTTATCACATTATTTTGTCCAATATACATATGCACTTTTTCGTGTTCTCTTTTCCTTTTATGATTTAGTTGTATTGTTCTTCAGCGATGCTAAAAATTGTGAAAAAGTATCACAGGGTTTTCCAGTTACATTAATTTTTAGAAGCCAACGTCTCTCTAATGCTTATTTTGAACTGGTCAACAACCAGACTAGACCCAAATCCAATAAAAAAATCTATTAAGCATCTTGATTCAACGGCTACATATATGCCCACGGAAAGCAATTTGCAAATTTACAGGGCTTATAAGAAGCCATTTTTCAGGATCGAACAAAGTGGACATCGAAATGCTGCAAAACACTCTTAATTAAATGGCAGCTCGTAAATTGTAATTGGTAAGAAACAGAGGAGAGGGCTATTCAATCGTTTAAAAATGTTTCAGTTGGTTTTTTTTTTTTTTTTTCATTTTAAAATTAGGACACAAATTAACAATTTGTCCCATTTACTTATTTCGTTTGAAAATAGTTTTTATACCCTTGCAGAGGGTATTATAAAATTGATCAGATGTTTGCAACTCACAGAAGGAGACGTTTCCGACCCCATAAAGTATATATATTCTTGATCAGCATGAAAAGCTGCGTTGATATAGCCATGTCCGTCTGTCCGTCCGTCTGTGCGTACGCGTTTTACTCAGCTTTCGGGGGTTTTTATTACCCGACAAAAATAAAGTATGAAAACCATAAGGATCGGACCACTATATCATATAGCTCCAGAAGAACTAGAAGTAACACACAAAAAGGTGAGCAGGTTGTCTGTATAGCTATTTCAAGAACTACCAAGTTCTATCATCAGCAGACTTTGCTAAAGAACTCCAGAATTGCAATAGCCATACCATGTCTTCAACGCTAAAACTAGTTGGGAATTACATTGCCAACTAAATGAAACAAAAAAAACTGGCGAAGCCTACAATACCGAAGACCACCTTTTGTGCATTACCCTTAGGCGCTATGAAATATTAGTGTAAGAGCTTCGCCCTTAACAAACTAAATTCAAGACCTGTTTTTTTATACACGGTATATTTTACCATATAGAAAAAGGGCTTTTTTTGGAATAAAATTCCAAAGTAACGGCGTGCCTTCCGTTAGTGTTATCTGGTTAGAGATTGCGACCGGTATAAATTCGATTTAAATTTCAATAGATCGCAATCTCTAACCAGATTTTTTTTCTATTTGTTTTTTTAAATATTAAATTTAATATTTACTATTATTTCTTTTATTTAAACAAAAAACTTAGGCATAATATAACCATTAGAAAAAAAACATAACAAAAAATTACTTCCCAAAAGTCTGCGTACAATGGATAAGGAACAAAAAAATCTGCATCTGTACATACATACATACATACATATTTACAAATATCAGTATATGACTATATCGCCCCAATAAGCTCATGCTGATCAAGAATATCTATATTTTGACAATTCGGAAACGTCTCCTCAGCGTTACAAATATCGACCAATTTTATCGAAATGATAATTTTTACTTGAATTTTCCGAAAGCATTTAGTCAAAGTCTAAGATATCTATGTATTCAGATAACTGTATCGTGTGCACAGATCAGAAATGAATACAAAATAAGCAAAACAGCAGAGGGCCGGGGCTAACTTCGAAAGCGTCAAAGTTTGTATACCCTTGCAAATTTTTTGGTAACTCTATCCTTACCTATTAGCCATCAATGTGTAAGAATTTTTTATCTAAAAAGGCTTATGTTTGGGAAAGAATGGCCTACAATCATAGGAAATAACGAAGATATTGATCATAGTCACTGTTTTCGACCGATCGTTCCTATGGGAGCTATATGATATAGTCACCCGATCTTGATCAAATTTGGCACAGTAGTTTATAGGCGTAATAAACTGTATAATAAGTTTCACGACAATAGCACAGAAAATAACGAAGTTATTTACTTTGTGACTTTGGGGTTTGTGTGGGAGCTATATGATATAGTGGTCCGATCCGGCTGAATCCGAGATATACAACCCCTGCAGTATATACAAGCCTACGTAAAAAATTTCAGCTCTGTAGCTCTTACGGTCTAGGAGGAGTTTGCGGTGATCCAGACGGACGGACATGACTATTTGAACTCGTCTCGTCGTGCTGATCAAGAATATATATATACATATATGTCGGCGCATGCCGGGTTTGTATGTGTGAGGTTATGGCTTTGCGTGTGTGGCCGCATGTCGAGTTTGTGTGCCTGTGGTGGTAGTTTTGGATATTTCACATTAATGACAATTTCATCATTATTGTAATATTGCATCAGCCTTGTGTTGTGATTGGTTGCTTGTATTGTGTCGCTTTAAGAAGTACCGTTTTTTGCGGTCCACCAGCGCACATACAGTTGTGTTCAAAAATATAGTAGCGTATCACCTTAAAAAATTTAAATTAATTTTTCGACATGTTAAACATTAGAAATTAAATTTTTATTTTTTATTTTTCAAAGAATAGGATATAAAGATGAGAATATGACTAGATTCCGTTTGTTTTACATTGGTTTTTATAATATTTTAATGACTTTTGCGAAATACACCAAAAAGTGCCTGTTCAAAATAATAGTAGTGGCTACAAAGGAGTAAAAAAAAAACAGTTTAATTTAATTCAAAAGTGATTTTTTGATTTATTCTTACTTAATAATGTATAATACTTTGTTGTATAGCCTTTTTTCAAATTCCGGCATCGCATCGCCGTATCATTGACTCGATGAGGTCCTGGCAACGCTTTAAGATGATTTGCGACCATGCTTCCTAAACTATTTGCCAAAGCTCAGCTTTTTTGAAGGATTTGATGTTGCCACAACCCGCTGAACAGCTCCTATAAGTCCTCGATCAAATTAAGATCTGGGGACTAAGGTGGCCATAGCATAACATCGATCTTTTTGGATGCAAACCAATCTTTAGCAAGCTTTCTGGTGCGTTTCGGATCGTTACCCTGTTGGAATGTCCATTTTCTAGTCCTTTTCCAACTCCCATATGGTAATATATCTACATAAACATATCTATCCATAATTCCGTTTGTCTCATGGGTGGGGCCAACGGAGTTGCAAGAAAAGCATGCAAGTCTCAGTATGCTCATGCCACGATGCCTAACTGTTGTTTGTGGTGTATCTGTATCCCGTAATCATATCAGAAGCCTCTCCCCTTGTAAAAACCTCTATCTTAGCACACTTAGCTCGTAATTAGCTGTAGTTAATAATATTTTATCTGTTTGTTCGTTTTATTTGTATTTGCCGTCCGATATACGGGTGCGCCCCACGGTCGGTCGAGCGGGAGGTGGATAGCTCTATGCTTGGGCTCGCGTGGTGTCGTATAGGCCACTTGTACGTACTTCGCCTTGTACGCGTCAACGTCCAGACAATATAAAAAAATTTTGGGTCAAACATAACGCCAGAGTATTTGAATGATGGTACACAATCTAACAGAACAGACTTAAAAGAGTAATGAGCTAGGAACGGAGACAAAGAGTTTTACAGTGGGCCCAGATGACTGCCTTGGGGTACAACTGACGTAACTCGAACAGTTTTAGATATCGAGGAACGAAAAGACACCTTTTGGGTTCTGCCAATCAGATACAACCGTATCGAAAGCCTTACTAAAGTCAGTATAAATAACATCAGTTTGTCGCTTTTTCCGGAAGCCATGGTGTACAAGGGTAGTCAATTCAAAAAGGTTGGTAAATAGGGATTCCCGTGGAGAAGGTCAATCTTCATTCGTTGAATACAAAATATGAACTGAATTTATTAACAAACGTCTTGTGTATATTAATGAAATCTTAAAATCTATGAGACGCGATT
Organism: Drosophila tropicalis; assembly: GCF_018151085.1. Classification (NCBI taxonomy): domain Eukaryota; kingdom Metazoa; phylum Arthropoda; class Insecta; order Diptera; family Drosophilidae; genus Drosophila; species Drosophila tropicalis. The sequence continues at coordinate 1,908,835 of NW_027173482.1, forward strand.
GTTCTTAAAAATACTTATTGTTTATTGTTTATATTTCATGCTCAGCGTCGGCTACTTGATACTGCGCCGCTGCACATAGGTAGATTTTGCAAAATTAGGCGGCCAAAAACATTTTTTCAAAATAATACACTATAAATGGAACAAATAATTTAATATTATTGTTTCCTATTAAAATACATTAATTTCCTATTAAAATACATTAATTTAATTTTTTTTTAAACTTAATACTAAAATAGCAAGGTTTTCTATTAAATATGGGCTAACTTTGACTACCTATATTTCGTGAATAGGTGGCCAACTATAACTTCATATAATTATTGAAACTATGCATAAATTATTAAATTAAGAAATATTACAGGGACGGGCAGGGAAAGTAGTTATAAGCCCCTTTGAAATTTTTTTTTTTTTTAGAAAAATCTGTCTCAAAAAATGTGGTCTCTTATAACAATGCTATTGTATGCAAAACTTTCTTAAAATTGGTAGTACTACATAACACATAAAGATACATATCTGGACTATTGATAACCATCACAATTACTTACATAGTAACTTTGCAAAAATAAATATTGACTTTGGAAAAATGTATCACTGAAAACGGCGAGAATTAAATATGAACACTGTGAATGATAATCGAAGTTTGACTACCTGTAATTCGGAGCGGGCGCTATTTTGAAAGGTGAGAATGGTGAGGTTAGTTTCTCGGAAGTATCTCCTAACAATGTGCATCAATAGTTTGTTCTTCAAATGATTTTTTTTTTTGACTTTTGGCCGCCTAATTTTGCAAAATCTAACTATGTGCAGCGTTCTGACGCTGTAGCCGAGTGTGGTTCGATAGTAGGCACAAGAAAGAGAGTTCAGAATCAAGGCAGTACAATTCTGAACTCGAGTGCGATCGAAACTCGCTGCGCTACAATGGACGAAAATAATAGTGACCCGACATCAGAAGTGGGATATGGCCCTCTACCCTCAACAGTTGATGCATCTTGGAAAACCATAATGGAGTTGCAAAATAAAAATTTAATTGTATTGGTTCGGGCCATACAATCAACGGCATCAGGCAGTGCAGTGCAGAATAAATCAGCGGAACTACCCAAATTCAACCCAGACAAGTCGGGCGCCAACGCTTCATCGTGGTGTACTACCGTTGAAATTATTCTTCAAGAAAATGCATTAAAAGGCAGCGCGTTGATCATGGCCTTGAGCTCAGCATTAGAGGGAAGCACTTCGCAATGGCTTTCGCAAGTGTGTTACGCCGAAATCACCGGGGCACAGCGCTTTGATACCGTAGAAACACCAGCCGCAATGTTTCTAAGTATGCTGTCGAATCGACCGAACGACAGCGAGTGGCTCGCAGTGCATGTAAGCCGCATGGTTACAGAGCTGACGACGAAATGGCGCCAAATGGGAATTGAAGAGACTGCTGTCTCTGTGACTGTTGCGTTGCTAGCCAGTTTTGATAATCGATTGCAGCGTTTAAGCTTCACGTCGAGTGTTAAAACAAGAAGCGATTTGCAGTCCGAATTAAAAGCGTTCACTTTAAATAAAAGGAAATCTGGCTTTCTGGAGCATTAATCCGAAACTTTTCCCAAACGGCAAAAACAATCATCGATAGAGTGTCACTTCTGGGCAAATTGGGCCATAAATGACTGCCGACTCAAAAAACAACGAAATCATTTTGCAAGTGGTAAGGAACGAGATGGCAGACAAGAAGGTCACCATCGTGAAACATTAAGCGTAACATGCTACAAGTGCGGAGAATTGGGTCACATATCTACCCAATGCCCAAAGAAGGAAGCTAATAGGAATAAGACATTCAACCTGGAAAATCGAGTGGAGCAGTGCAGCGTTGCAGTACCAAAAAGGCACATGGACCATAGAGGCCAAATTTTTTAAATCAGTTTGATTCTGGAGCAGAATGTTCGTTGATGAAAGAGAAGATAAGTACAAAATTTTCTTGCAAAAGATTCAATAACGTGGTTTTGCTGAAAGGCATAGGCAGTGGTGGAATTTGTAGCATTTTGCAGATATTAAGTAATGTAAAAATTGATGACAATTGCATTGAAATTCTGTTTTATATAATTTCGATATTGTTGTTTCATCAAACCAATTTAAAATCTTAAGAACCAAAATAATTACTTCATTTATTGGTGGTGAGCCAACCGATATTGCTACATAACTTGAGGGTCAAGACAAAATAAAACTGCATTCATTGTTGGCAAAGTATTCAAATTCTTTTATAAAAGGTATTACAGGTACTAAAGTCAAGGTTGGTGAAATGAAAATGAGATTAATTGATCCAAGTAAAACAGTTCAAAGAAGGCCATATCGTTTAAGTCCATGCGGGCGAGATTTAGTAAGGAAAAAAAATTAACGAATTGCTAAAATACAAAATAATCAGACCAAGCTGTTCACCTTACGCAAGCCCCATATTGTTGGTCAAGAAGAAAAATGGTTCAGATAGACTTTGTGTTGATAACAGAGAGCTAAATTCAAATGCAGTCGCCGATAAATACCCGTTGCCACTTATACAGGATCAAATAAATAGACTTCAAGGAGTTAATTCTATTACATGTCTAGATATTGCCTTACACACCGATTCTATTGAGTATACAGCATTTGTGACCCCAGATGGTCAATATGAATTTTCATCAATGCCGTTTGGGCTTAGAAACGCTCCTTCTGTGTTTCCACGTTTAGTAATGCAAGCTCTAGGTGATTTAGCAAATTCGTATGTTATCGTCTATATGGACGATATAATGATAATTGCCTCAACAAAAGATCAAGCGCTAGAAAGATTAGAAATTGTTCTTAACACATTAACAGAAGCTGTACTTTCATTCAACATTACAAAGTGTTCATCTTTGAAAACATCGGTTCAATATTTAGGCTACAATATTAGTGCTGGTGAAATTCGTCCAAACAATCACATCGCTAAGACAATTCATTGGCTTAGCATCTTATTTCCAACAATTTATTGGGGGATTTTCACAATTGATGAAGCCGTTGTATTTTTTAACTTCAGACAAAAGTAAATTCGTTTGAAAAACGGAAGCAGATACGAAAAAAAGTTGTTTCTATTCTTACCGATAAACCAGTCCTTGTAATTTTTGACCCAAATCATCCAATTGAGTTGCATACAGATGAAAGTTGTGATGGCTACGGTGCTATTTTATTACACAAAATTAATAACAAATCCCACGTAATTGAGTACTATAGTAAAATTACTTCACCTGCAGAGTCAAGACACCACTCATATGAGTTGGAAACTTTAGCTGTTGTAAACTCCATTAAACATTTTCGACATTATCTGTTAGGCAGGAACTTTACTGTGTTTACTGATTGTAACTCGCTAAAGGCGTCAAGAAACAAACAAGACTTGACCCCCAGAGCACAGCGTTGGTGGGCTTACTTGCAGGCGTTTACATTCGATATTCAATACAGAGAGGGGAAAAGAATGGCATATGTCGACTTTTTGTCAAGAAATCCTCTTTTACCAAAGCCTATTTGTGCGGTAAGGGTGTGCATGAGAAGAGAGTTAACTTGGCTGAAATTTCAAGCAACTGGCTCATTGCTGAACAGCGTCGAGAGGCGGACATAGCCGAAATTGTGATTAAATTAAAAGATTTTCATCTTGCTGAAGACCTTGCGATAACCTATGAACTATGGAAGAAGTACCGAAAAATACAGAGGAATGGCAGAACACGTTGTTTACCAGTAGTGCCACGTGCCTTTAAATGGTCTATTACACTGTGATAGTCGAAAAAAAAGACATGGCAAAATTCGATGGTTTCACCCTATTTCGGGTCCTGCGAATCGAACTGCATCATTAGTTTTTTAAGTTATCACGATGGTTTCATACAAAATTTTCTGCGGAAGTTTTTCATCAATGTTGCCATTTTTTCGAAAAGGATGTTTTTTCCATTTGCTTCTAACTTCTAAAATATTCGTTTTCTTTGAAAACTTTCTTTAGCAAAGTTTCTTAGAATTGAAAGAGCTACAAATGTTGGGAAGTTATCTAGCCTCTAAATCCGTCCGTTCCCGAGCATTGGGACAAAATGTAAAAAAAATCGAATCTTGACCAAATTTTTTTTATGTTTTCTTTCTCGCATTTTGCTAAAATTGATATTATTCCATTTGAAGCTTGATAATTATATGAGAACTTATTTTGCTCAATGACAGCAGAAGAGACACCAGACCTATCTAATTTACGATTTATAATATAATCACATAATCAAATTGAATTTTTTTTAGATGTCAACAAAATTAAACTAACTGTAGTTTTTTAGTGTTTCAAAAATATTCATACAGTCGGTATAATAACTGCATATAAATTGTTTGACAACAATAGTAGTTGTCAAGGGCGTAGCCTGGATTGAGCCTGGATTGAGCACGGGGGGAGGGGGAGGGGTGCATTTAAATCAATTTACTTAAAGTACTCAAGTACTTACTTTACTTGATAATGCATTATAAAAGTTATGTTAAGAGGAAAAAAATGTTACCCCTTACAAACTTAAATACTGGTTACGCCCTTGATATTAGAAATATTTATTTCCTATGATATTCTACTGATATCGGTGGGTACTTATGAGAGCAAATATTACCTCTACTGATCGTGTAAGCATAGATGTTAATCGTAATTTTGACTTGCGAACAAGTCTCCGACAAGTTTTGCCGGATTTTGCTACGTGTGTGGAAAATTTACGAGCCCACAATGCAATAACAATTTGCAAAATTGGTCAAAAAGGTTTAGATAGATTCACAATCATACGGATAACTGCTACGCATGCCAGAATAAACTCGCAAAACTAAAGAAGAGTTTTATGGTCTATAATAGTGTTCAATCTGCACAGTACCTCATTCGGAGTATATTACAATTACAAAGATGTCAAAGCCCAACAGAAAGGTATAATTCGCCAACATTTGTCACCGAACCTGAAGAGTTACTTTCAACGTATGATCCATCCCAAATCGATAAAACTTGTCAACATCTCTAGATATCCCAAGCTCAATTATTTACGATGGTACGACAACTAAAATTGTCACAAAGGCAAGCGAACTCTTTAGCACATCATTTACGATCTGTTAACATTTTGGCTAAGGATGTAAAAGTGTAGGGGTATAGGAAGAGACTTTTTGACATTTTCGAAATAAACGGCAATAATACGTTTGCATACTGCAAAAATATCGTTGGGTTAATGGAACATATGAATTGCACGTACAAACTAAAGGAGTGGCGATTGGTTTTCGAAAAGTTGTTGCTCTACTCACTGGCTTACAAGCGGGTTATACGAAAAACATGTGCTTCATTTGTCATTGGGATACCACATTATACCGACTGTATGAATATTTTTGAAACACTAAAAAACTACAGTTAGTTTAATTTTGTTGACATCTAAAAAAAATTCTATTTGATTATGTGATTATATTATAAATCGTAAATTAGATAGGTCTGGTGTCTCTTCTGCTGTCATTGAGCAAAATAAGTTCTCATATAATTATCAAGCTTCAAATGGAATAATATCAATTTTAGCAAAATGCGAGAAAGAAAACATAAAAAAAATTTGGTCAAGATTCGATTTTTTTTTACATTTTGTCCCAATGCTCGGAAACGGACGGATTTAGAGGCTAGATAACTTCCCAACATTTGTAGCTCTTTCAATTCTAAGAAACTTTGCTAAAGAAAGTTTGTAAAAAAATGAATATTTTAGAAGTTAGAAGCAAATGAAAAAAACATCCTTTACGAAAAAATGGCAACTTGATGAAAAACTTCCGCAAAAAATTTTGTATGAAACCATCGTGATAACTTAAAAAACTAATGATGCAGTTCGATTCGCAGGACCCGAAATAGGGTGAAACCATCGAATTTTGCCATGTCTTTTTTTTTTTTTTTTGAAAAAAACTATCACAGTGTTATCAATTAAGTTCATGAGTCGATAATGCATTTAGGTTGGGAGAAGACACTGAATAAAGTCTACGATTTTTATTGGTTTGACAATATGTCAAAATATGTCCGAAAATTTGTTGATAACTGTATCACTTGTAAAATATCCAAATCAACCTCAGGAAAAATACAAGCTGAATTGCATCCCATTCCCAAAGTCAATATTCCTTGGCACACTATCCACATCGATATAACTGGAAAACTAAGTGGGAAAAAGTGACCAGAAGAAGTATGTAATTGTTCAATTAGACGCGTTTACCAAGTATGTCTATCTTAGTCATAGCCTTAAATTAAACAGTGAGAGTTGCATAAAGGCTGTTCAATCGGCTGTTTCGTTGTTTGGAGTACCAAACCGAATAATAGCTGACTAGGGAAGGTGTTTTACGGGTGGAAAGTTTAGCCAATTCTGTTCAGATAAGAAAATAAACTTGCATTTGATTGCCACTGGTGCTAGCCGAGCTAATGGCCAAGTGGAACGAACAATGAGAACGTTGAAAAATATGCTGACTGCGGTTGAAACTGGAACTCAGTCTTGGCAAGATGTGTTCAATTGTGATCAATTGTACAACTAACCGCGTGACGAAGGCTAGTCCTTTAAAAATGTTATTGGGAAAGATAGCACGTCCATTAGGATTACTTCCACCTAGCGATATTGAAGATGAGGTTGATCTGTCAGATGTAAGAGCAGAAGCTGAAAAGATTGTTATGGCTACAGCAGTTTATGACAAAGAACGATATAATAAAAATAAGGCAAAAGTAATTAGACACAAAGTTGGAGATTTGGTGCTACTTAAAAACGAAGAAAGGCATCAAACCAAATTGAGTCCAAAGTTCAAGGGACCTTTTGAAATAATTGATGTCCTAGATGGTGACAGGTACAATTTAAGGTCTTTAACCACTAAACGAAATTACAAATATGCTCGTGAAGATTTAAAAAGAATGCCGGAGGGGCAAGTGCCCGAGGAGCTGAATGTGTGTGATGATTATAATAATACTGTTGAGATTGATAATACAGTTGCAGCCTATGAAGATAGTGAAAATGAAAATATTGCGAATCTTGAAGTCACTAAAGAAAGTAAAGTACACCAATAAGGGTGACAAATGATGTTTCATGGTTGGCCAAAGAAAAGGGCATAGTACTTGATTATATGATAATGCAAGCACAATTGCGAAACATACTAATGTTTGTTTTGATCATGGCGTGTGGGGCATTGATTGTATAACTGCAATGTTAAAAGAAGAGAATTAAATAATGAAAAAAGAATAATAATAATGGTAACGGTAAAGTATTTGTAAGCAAACCTAAAAATATGTTGTATGAATTGAATTGAATTGAAATGAAATGAATTGTTAACATAATGAATTTATACGAAGTAAGAAAGGAAAACTGAAATGTGTTTAATAGTACTATATTATTTGTTTGTAATAAAAAGAAAAACAAAAAAAAAAAAAAAAGAAGAAAAAGGAAAAAGAAATTAAAATAGCTTAAATGTTAGCATTTCCTACACGAGGACATGTTAAAGTCAGGATGGCCGTGTCGGCGCATGCCGGGTTTGTATGTGTGAGGTTGTAGTTTTGGATATTTCACATTAATGACAATTTCATCTTTATTGTAATATTGCATCAGCCTCTAATTGTGTTGTGATTGATTGCTTGTGTTGTGTCGCTTTAAGAAGTACCGTTTTAGCGGGGCACCAGCGTTCTGATGCTGTCGCCGAGTGTGGTTCGATGGTAGGCACAAGAAAGAGAGTTCAGAATCAAGGCAGTGCAATTCTGAACTGGAGTGCGATCGAAGCTCGCTGCGCTACAATGGACGAAAATAATAGTGAGTTTAAGTTAAGTTTTCAAAATACCGACAAATATTAAGAAGGTATTCCGCCCATCTCCTCACCCGAAAAACTAACAAAACTAGAACCACCAAATTTGGTATGTAGATTTGTTGCGTGCAGATTAATTATATGTGAAATTTTTGACACGCCCACTTTCGCCTTCATAATTTAGAAAAAAACCATTAACTTTTATTTTCCACATATGGTAGTAAGCTTGGCGTTCGTTTAGCCCGCTTTGAAAGGCTTGTTTAATGTCAGCATAATACATGCCTTTACAATAGATGGCTGTGTCATCCGCAAACATCGATAGCTTACATCGGGGATGTTGCGGAATATCGTATATGAAGACGTAAAAAAGCACTGGCGCTAGAACTGAATTCTGTGGGACACCAGCTAGTAGCTCTTTTGTTGTTGACCTATTTCCATCTATTTCAATATAAAAGGAGCGATCTAGCAAAAAACTTTTCAGGATTTTCACAAGATATGTGGGTGTTTTAATGTTTATTAGTTTGAAATTGAGTGTTTCGTGCCAGACTGTATCAAAAGCAGCTTCAATATCTAGGTGACGAGTCCAACAGACCTTTTGTTGGAGAAAGTGTTTTGAACGTAGCTTCTTTGCTTCTTGGTTTGGAACGAGCAGTTTAGAACAGCTCTGAAGCTGTATTGGGCATGTGGTAAATTATCTACTTTTAATTATTTTTTCAAATATTTTGGAGAGACTGCTTAAAGGACTAATAGGCCCATAACTTTGTGGCTTGTCCGGAAGTTTTTCCAGCTTTGGCAATGGGGATAATTTTAGCTATTTTCCAAGGATTTGGGAAATATCCTATTTGTAGCGAAAAAACTAATAGCATTTGCTGGAAGGTTTTTTAAGCAAATATTCCTTATGTTATCTGCACCGCTGGACTTTTTCGTTTTCAGGCTTTTTAGGTTGGAAACTATTTCGCTGGTCGTAATTTTATTGATCTGAATCTGATCTGGCATATTGTTTTGCACAGTACTGGCAACCAAGTCTATTGTAATCGGATTTGAGTACGAAGATGTTAAGCTGTGTTTAGATGCAAAGGAATTGCTTAATAGATTAGCCTTTTCAATTCCGGTTATATAAGCCACATCAGCCTCATATAAGGTGGGAATATACTGTTTCCTTCTTTTGATTGCTTTGGTGGTGTTCCAAAACGGCTTTCTACATTTGTTCATTTTGTGTAGCTTTCCATTCCATTGTTGGTTGTTAAAAATAAATATCTCTGCAGATTATATAGTTTAGATGATTACATCTTGCTTTGATAATAGGCTGTCGAGGCCGTATCCATTGTCTATTGAGGGTATTCTGGATTTGAGTAGCTTAGAAATGTGCTTTGGAAGCTTGATGTTGGTATCTCGGATGTGTTTGTGAGGACTCGATCTCGTAAGGGCACAATTAATTGTTTTAGAAAATGAATCGACTAGAGAATCTATATGAGAAGGTGCTATTAGAAGATTACTAAGGCTTACTTCATTTGACATGAGCAAATTGTCGACTACACGTTTGAACATTTTCCAGTTAGCTTTTTTGAAGATTGAAAGCGTTTTCTCGATGAGAGATATGTTTTTGGAGTACTTTATGACTACTGGAAGGTGGTCCGAAGAAAGATCTTTAAAAACTATCGGGTTGCTAATACGGTTTGTTAAATTTGTTAGACAGAGATCGATAGTGGAGGGCTTAGACGTTACACATGTTGGGATATAGGTAGGATCTTTTGGAAATAATATATTAAATTTGCCCAGTACGGCGAGGTCATGAAGAATATTTTCCCAACTATTTGCTCGAGTGCAGTTCCAGTTACGGTACCTAGAGTTAAGGTCACCAAGAACGAGGAATTCCCCGCTTAATTGAGAATATTTGATCAAGTCTGACTTGTAGATATTTTTCATATGAATCCTATCACCGGCTTAATTACACGCACTGGAAAGACATTTTGCAGTGTTGCCCGCATAGTAACCGGCAAATATACTAAAGTAGCGATTCAAGTTAGTCTTAATTTGGATTCCTACGTTTTCTATGAGGTGCGTCTTGACACCGGATATCTGTTTGTGGTCAAGTTTATTGTTAATAGCTATAGCAACCCCACCACCTCTGCTTGAGGTTCTGTCGCATCGATATAGGGTATAGTTGGAAACACTAATGCGATCATAAGGGGTAAGCCATGTTTCATTTATCAGGGCAATATGAATAATACTATCATTTAAAAACTTGACTAATTCTATTGTTTTTGTTTTGAGGGCACGCGCATTCCATGCCATTATATTAATCGCGTCAATTGAGTTATTTATTTGCACAGACATGTTTAATAGCAAGTTCTGTAATAACTTTAAATTGTTCGCCTTTGTTAGAGCAGCAGCTTAATTTGGAGATCATCTCGTTTAGGATAGTGTTAATTTCTTGGAAAGAGAAGAGATCTGTTGCATGCGTTTGGATGTTAGCCGAATAGATGTTGCTTGTAAGAGCAGATTTGTAGCTTTCGAACTTCGTTGGTTGGGCACTTGTGTGTGGAGAAGAAGCGAAGATAGGCATTCTGTCTGCACATGCTCTATTTAGTGGGGTCTTGTTGTGCTGCGAAGAGCGATTCAAAGGTAAACTCTGATAGGATCGACGGTACGGGTAGGCGGGGTCCGTAGACGGGTGATTGCCTCGACAGTTCGCACATTGGATTTTGGTTTTTGGGCAGTTTACCGTTTACACAAGCAGTGTTGACTGAACAGTTTTTGAAGCCGTGCCCGAAAAATTGGCATTGATAGCATTGCGTTAGCTTACCGCGTACTTTTTCTTTGTATTCCTATCAAACCCTAGTATGATTGACATACATAAAGTCTTTGCGCAGTTGCTGCATTGTTATGCTTTTGGTGGCAAAATATATGATGTACAGCAGCAGTGTATGATTCGATTTTGTTTTCTTTTCAACAATCTTGACAAACGTCAAGGCATCGTAGTCCAAGATTGACTAACATGGTTTTAATATCTTCACCGGTTTTCGAAATCAAATCGTGATTGAAGAAGCAGAGTTCCCCTCGGGAACGACATTCGTCCTCCTTCAGAGTAAGTTCAGGCACATAATACTCGCATCAAACTCTGATTCCCTTTTACAAACGCTACAAGAGGTAATAAACGCAATACATTGCGAACTGCCTACTCTTGCTCTTATTCAGCACAAATTGGTTGAACTACATATATCCGGCAACAAAATTCTGGTATTAAAAACACATCGTCACAGATGTACCGGACAAAGTGGAACAAAAAGAAAAAAATTTTGATGGACTATTTTTTTCCAAACATGGGAAAATTGACAACAGAAATTGCAGCTAACTGCAAGGTCAAAATATGACAGGCATAAAAAAAAAACCAATAATACCCGCTTATGCATGAGAAATTTTACACATCGACGTTTTCTCCACAGATAAAAGATTCTTTCTGACTTGCATAGATAAATTTTTTAAATTGTTGACGTATAGCCTGATATCTACAGTTAGTCAATTACTTTGCTGATGTTAAGACAATATATTGCGACAAAGAAAGGTCGATAAACTCTGAAACAATAAGGTCCCTTCTATTAAGTGAGCTTAAAGTTCAGATTGTCAATGACCCACCCCTTCACACCCCCTAATGGTCAAGTGGAAAGATTCCACACCGCTTTACTAGAGATAGCGCGGTGTAAGAAAATCACAGCCGAAGCTTGCGACACTGTCGATGTTATACTACTGGCAACGATAAAGTACAACACGTCAATCCATTCAGTCTTGAACAAAAAACCAATCAAAGCAGTTCATGAATCTACGGTAGAAGAATAATAGCAAATATTCAAAAGAATAAACAAATGGAGCAGGAAAATAGAACACGAATAGACAAAAAATACCAGCGGGGTGACATAGTTTTGGTAAAGTCAAACAAACGCCTTGGTTACAAACTTACCATAAGGTCCATAAGGACAATCTAAAATAAAACCTAAAAACATTGTTTTTTTTTTTCTAGAATTGGAAAATTTTACAACTATTAGAGTAACAAAAATATTATATAATATCCAAAATTACAAATCAGTCTTTACACAGATACTGGACGGAGACGTGACAGTTTGGTAAGAGTACGGCTACCTCGGACATACAAGAAACATTACCTCGTACAGGACATACACCGACAAGACCAGGAAAACGACTGGGAACAGATAAAGTTTAAACAAAGTACCTCAAGGTAGTCATAAAGATGCAGATTTGTTTAGTCGGCTACAAGCTGATTATAAAAACTTGCAATCCTGGTGCCAGTTTATTCTATTATATCTTAACACTACCAAATGTAAGGTAATGACTTTTTTTCGTAACTCTCCTCAAGTAGTCACTTATTTTCTAAACAATAGTCCTTTAGAACGTCTAAATTATATGAATGATTTGGGCGTACTTATGGACGAAAGTTAAATTTTAACACCCTTATTTTCACAACGGTCGCAAAGGCCATGAGTGTTCTGGGTTTCATCGAAAGATGGTCAAAAGAATTTGACGACCCCTATACAACTAAAGTTCTTTTTACTTCGCTTGTTCGTCCTATTTTAGAGTATGGATCTTGCATTTGGTCACCTCAATATGAGTCGCACCAGTTTGGACTTGAATCCGTTCAAAAGAAGTTCTTGCTATTTGCTCTTCGTGGCTTAAGCTGGGGTCGCAATGTCAATTCGCCTTCATATTCTAGTAGACTTCTCTTGATTAACCTTCATTCCCTAACTAACCGTAGAATTATGCTTGGTGTTATTTTTATGCACAAGCTTCTAATTATTGATATCGACTTCCTGAGTTATTAGCTCAGGTAAATCTGTCGGTACCATGTAGACGGAGTAGACATCCTTTGATACCTATATCCCTTAGTCGTTGTTTTTCTAATTATGCCATGCATGAACCTTTTAGGGTAATCTGCTCTGATTACAACCTTCTATTCCCGGTAATCGGCTCAGAGTTTTCTATTAATATGCTTAAAACATCTATCCTATCCCATTTAGTTAATAGATAGCTATAGTATTATTTGTTTGTCTGTTTTTTCTATTGTGTATTTGTCCACGCGATTCGTGCCGTGCGATATACGACTGCACCCCTCGGTCGGTCGGGTGGGTGGTGGGCAGTTATCTGCTTGGGCTCAAGCGTAACAGGCTTTGTCCTGGTGTCGTTGGGGCCACTTGAACGTACTGCGCATAGTATCGTCAACGTCCGCTAGATATTGTCTTCTTGCCGCTGCTTGAATCTGATCCATATAACCGTAAGTCTGCTTCAGTAGGCTTCAAGTAGATCTTATGCGAAGCGGGCTATACACCTTTAACGTTTGGGTACATAATTCGCCGTTCACGCAGCAGAATAAAAACAAAAAACATTTGTTTTAATAGGTCAATTTAACCTATTGGTATTTTGTTTATACGGCTATTACTTTCTTTATCTCCAAGTCGCCGGTGCTACTATGTAATATCTCCAATCATTTTTCCTTTGTTTTCTTCTTATCTTGCTTTTGATTAAGACAAAAGGATGTCTTTTTTTCAGTTCTCTTTATTCAATGATCTTATCTCTATACATACTTGTCTTGTACAGCTAAGAGCGCGTAGCTACGCTACATAGAAGATTATGCTAAGGAATCAAAATTTAGATTAGAACAGGCATATAATTTTTTTTTTTTAAATAATACATAAATAAATTTCCATATAATAAAAATTAGAAAATAACTCCATATAATTACGTTATTTTTTTTTTTAAAGAGAGAGTATGTAGCATGTTCTAGAATAACATAGTAATAACATTACAAACATATTATAGCAACTAGTTAAAATATTTATGTGCGTAACATTCAAGTGCATTTGCCTCTTAAGTAACATGACCACCCATGAGTGCATGGTGCTGGACAATTGCTGTGCCGGCATATATAACACGCGCGGCCGCTCTGGCCCAATATGCTACATCCTCACTCTCCCGCCGCGGCGACATATATACATACATACTCTTACGTAAACATTTATACATAAACATGTTTATACATGAGCATACAGCTCCTCTGCCTGCATTGCCAGCAGCGCAGCTACGCGGTCTTAGCTATAGAAAACAATTGTAACAGAATTAAGAATTATTCAATAAACCATACTCAAACTGAAAAGACCTGCTTGTATCTTTTCTTTTGCAAACTAAAAAATTACATCCCGAATGATACAACATCGGACGTAATACAGCACATGTTGATTGGTTTAGACTTTCATTTATGATTGTTAATTTTAACGTTTGTATGGTAGCTATATGATATAGTATTCTGATCCGTCTGATTCTAACATATGAACTGTTTTTATCAATAACTAGTTTATATATCGGACTTTTATTCAAATATAAATTTCTACTAGTGCGTCATTTTGCCCCACCCCTAGTTTTAGCATTTTAAAATAAACATTTTAAATCTGTGTGAACTTAAAAAAAAAAAAAAAAAACAATTGCACACCATAATTTAATACACGTCAGAACCTATTTTAGTTAACATCGATCAAAGTTAAAAATTTAATCAATGTTTTTGAAACCATTTCTTGACGAAAATTGATTGTTCGGGTTAAAAATTACATAATCCAAAAAATTTCGGATACTACGAATTGGATACGTCTAAGTTTATTATTCAAATATAGCCTACCTAAATGCGACCCTAGGACACTTATCACTTTTTGGATAGTGCTATTATATTACAAGATAATTTGACTGCGCCGGGTTGCCCCTATAGTAGTCCGATCTTGATCAAATACATAAAACTAACCAAAGTTTAGCAATCGCGTAGAAAATAATGAAGTTATTTACAAAAGTCACTGTTTTCGACCGATCGTTGTTTTGGGAGCCATATGATTTAGTCACCCTATCTTGATCAAATTTGGCACAGTCGTTTATAAATGTAATAAGCTTGTTAATATTAAATTTCGACAATAGCTCTGAAAATAACGAAGTTATTGAGCATATTCACTGTTCGTGACTTTGCCGTTTGTATGGGATCTTTATGATATAGTGGTCTGATCCGGCTATATCCGAGATATACAGCCACCTAGGTGGATGCCAAGGTAAGTGACATCCACGGCTTGAGGAACTGGTACGTTGTTTAGCATTAGAGCTGGACAGTTTCGTCTGTTAAGCGTAAATGTAACATGTTTGCATTTCTGCTCGTTGACCCGGATACGCCTGGTTGCTAGCCATTCCACTCCCACCTTGAGGTGTTCCTCTAATTTTGCAGAGGCTTGTATTGGGCATTTGGATCTGCTGAGGATTGCCGTGTCATCGGCAAAAGTGGACGTTGTAAGTCCTAAACTCGTTGGTAAGTCTGCAGTGTACAGTAGGTAGAGCAATGGGCCGAGTACACTGCCTTGCGGTACACCAGCTTTGATTTCAAAATCAGCCGAGACGGAGCCATAACATATTACAGCGAATTTCCTATTGTAAAGATAAGATTCCATGAGTTTGTGGGTGTACTGTGGCAGTTTTTGCCGGATTTTGAACATCGGACCCTTCAGCCAAACTCTAGTGAAAGCCTGGGCAACGTCGAGAAGGACAGCCGCACAGTATTCTTTTAGTTCGAATGCTGTTCGTATTTCGGATGTTATGCGATTGACTTGTTCAATTGTACCATGTTTTTCGCGGAAGCTGAACTGGTGTGAAGGGATTGTGTTCTCCGATGCCAGAAATGAGTTTAGTCGGATCTGCAGGACCTTTTCAAAAAGCTTCGAAAGACATGGCAGCAAACTAATTGGCCTATAGGATGATGGCTGGGTTTTGTCCTTTCCCAAGAAAGAAGAGGCAGGTGGAGTAGATACTCTTGCTGCAGCTGAATGTGGGCACTCATGTACATTTTAAATTTAAGCCAATTTGTTTTGTTGTTTGTAAACCTATACGGGCGATCAAGTACTTGAGGTCTTGTTAATAGTGTGAATAGCACTGGAGAGTGATCGGAAGTTAAATCTAGCAGTGTATCCACAGTGACCCGATTACGTGAAATCCTCTTGGTTACTGCGAAATCAATCAAGTCAGGCACTTTCTGTGGATCTGTGGGCCAATAAGTAGGCTTACCCGGTGAGACGCAATCCATCTTATTGAGAGGGTTGACTATTGTGTTGTACAACTGCTTGCCTTTAGGATTTACCAGGCGAGATCCCCAGTGCGTATGTTTGGCGTTATAGTCCCCTGCTGCAATGAAGCGATCTCCGAGTGTGTTAAAGAAATCGGTGAATTCCTTTTCAGAGATTGAGAAGCGTGGTGCGCAGTACAGGGCAACCAATGTAGTGTTGTCGCAGCTGGTTTGGACGATTATAGCAGTTGCTTGTAGGTGCTGTGTTTCAAATCTGTTGAGGAACGAGTGTTTTATACGGTTTTTGATTAGGATACCAGTCCCGCCATGAGCTTTTCCGTCTGGATGGATTGTTGCATAGAAGGTATATTTTGGTATTTGAAAATTATTTTTTGATGTTAAATGTGTTTCCGAAATCAGCAAAACGTCAATTTCACTTGAGTCTAGGATTAGTTGCAGTTCATTTTTGTGCTTGGAGATGCCGTTAGCATTCCAAAGATATAGACGTAGGGAAGCCATTATTTATTCTCGATAAGCTTCTGGATAAGCAGGTTTTGATTCCGCATCAGTTCGTGCATACAGTTTTGCATGAACGTCATAAAAGTGGTCATGTTTTGGTTGAGTGAGATCAATAGGGCCTCCAAACCACTTGGAGTTTGCTGGCCAAGCTCTGGTGCGCTAGGTTGTGGATTCTGTAGATGGTGGAGTGACGGGGTCTCTTTTGCGGGCCCCGTCTGTCCAGTTCGGAGCACACTAGCGAAGAATACACTAGGACTGTTTGTAGCAGGCATGTTAGATGATCTAACAGCCTTGGCGAAGAATACCTCCGGTGTAGTTTTAGAGGCGTTGACGGTGATTTTTGGCCCAGCTGGGGGTTTGCGCCCGTTTAGGTGAGATTTAAGATCCTTGAAGACAGGACATCCTCTGTAGTTGGCCGAGTGGTTCCCTCCACAGTTACTGCATAGTCTTAGTGCGCCATTGTTTCTGTCCTAGGTGCAAATGCCATCTTTGTGATGTTCGCCGCAGCCAACACACACTGACCTAAGATTGCAATTGTTAGAGGTGTGGTTGTATTCCTGGCAGTTTTTACACTGCGGTGGTTGGTGTCTCTTATGGGGCTGAGGAGCCGTAGAGGTACGGTGATTCTTCTGTGCAATAGGAGCTGTAGGTTGTAGATTGAGTGCACTTCATTTGGCTTCGACCGCTTTGCATCTGGTTGGAGCTCGATTTTAAAGAGCGGCTGTGCGACTTTGTTCCTGTTGATGATGTTGACAACGGATTTGACCGCAAACCCTTTTTCGACCAACGCGTCTGCTATTTCTTGAGTACTGACCGATGGCTCAATCCCATTCAATACAACCAGGAGCCCTTTACTGCTTTTTAGTTGGTAGGTATAGAAGTTGATGTTAGCATTACGGAGGTACTTTTCGATCATGCGAAAATTGTCCTCAGTTTGTGTTTGACATTTAATTTCTTTAATGTTACCCCTATTGAGAGGGGTTACAACAAAGTTATTTGCCCCTACTGTTTCTACTAGCTTCGAAATCAGGGCGCTGCAGGTAGCTCCACGGATGTATAAAGGGGGCGGTCTAGCCGATTTAACTTTATCTACGGCGCCGGATTGATCGTCTTGCTGATCGGCAAGAATTTTAAAACGATTCCCGCTAAGGGGTGCTACTCGTTCATTTGGTTTGGTTACTTTCGGCGTATTGTCACTTTTTTTCTTTTGCGGGCTTAGCTTCCGCTTAGTTATTTTAATATATCTATCCATTCCAGTTTGGACAGAAGTCGTTGTGTTTACTATTGTGGCTGACTTTGGGCGACTTGTCGTTGTCGGCTTGAGGCAGGTCAATACTTCGGCAGACGTTGCAGTAGTTGCTGACAGCTGACGGTGCTGGTCGGTGCAATCGGTGACCCAGTTATCGATATTGGTGGAGAAGCACACTGCTCTCTCTACGGTAAGTCGCTGTTGATTGCTGAGTGGCTGGCACTTTCTTAGTATTTATTGCTATTAGAGCAACCTAATAGCAATATGATTGTAAATAGGCGTCTCTGAGGCGACTGAGAGCCCTACACAAATTTTTGCAAACTCGGTCTTTATTTTTTACACTCAATTTTTGCGGAGTGCATTAAAAAACAAGTCTGTACACGGCGGCAGTTAAATTACTACTGTATTAAATTATGGTGTGCAATTTTTTTTTTTTTTTTAAGTTCACACAGATTTAAAATGTTTATTTTAAAATGCTAAAACTAGGGGTGGGGCAAAATGACGCACTAGTAGAAATTTATATTTGAATAAAAGTCCGATATATAAACTAGTTATTGATAAAAACAGTTCATATGTTAGAATCAGACGGATCAGAATACTATATCATATAGCTACCATACAAACGTTAAAATTAACAATCATAAATGAAAGTCTAAACCAATCAACATTGTTGGTGGTAACGCCAACTTGTGGTATGTTCAAAAAAAAAAACGATATAGCTTTATAACGGTAAATTATATCGATAAGTATCTTTGATCAATAACAATGGACAATGAATTAAGCTTTCAAAAATATATATATATATTATATTATATACTAATATATGTATGGTTAAATAAAATTTTTAATACATTATTGTGCAATGTTTTCAATTAACAACGCACAATTTACAGCAATAGTATTTTTATACCCATGTCCGTCTGTCCGTCCGTCCGTCGGTGCGTATGCGTTTTACTCAGCCGTCTTAGAAGCTATTGCGGTGAGATAAAGTATTATTATATATTTTATATATATTATATATCCGTCATCGAAAGATTGGATTTTTATTTTCCGGATAGTTTCCTAGTTGCCTGACCTATCTAATTTTAGGTCATAGATATTTGGGTTTCTTCAAGTTTAATCAATTTTCGTTTACAAATAAGGTTATATATGCCGACACAGCAATTGTCCAGCACCATGCACTCATGGGTGGTCATGTTACTTAAGAGGCAAATGCACTTGAATGTTACGCACATAAATATTTTAACTAGTTGCCATAATATGTTTGTAATGTTATTACTATGTTATTCTAGAACATCCTACATCCTCCCTCTTAAAAAAAAAAATAACGTAATTAAATGGAGTTATTTTCTAATTTTTATTATATGGAAATTTATTTAAGTATTATTACAAAAAAAATTTTTTTTTTGTGTTTAAATGTTTGATTGTTCGTTTAATGATATATGTGGTAAAAGTATTTTTGTATATATGTATAGTGTCATTAAATGTAGATAATTTATTTGCTTTGTTTTTTTTTTTTTTTTTTTTTATATATATTAATTGTTTAAAATTTTTAACCTATCTTTATGCACTAATTGTTTCTTATTCTTTGTATCTTTAATTAAAATGTTATCCCTATTCTTTATTTCTTCTATAATGTATGGGCCTAAATACTTAGGTTCTAACTTATGACACGTATCATTACGTAATAAAACCTTATCTCCTATTTCTAATTCGATATTTTTACTATTCTATCATATATATCCTTATTCTTTGCTTTATGCTGTTCTACATTATTCTGGCTCTTTTATATGCCTCTTCTAATCTAAATTTTGATTCCTTAGCATAATCTTCTATGTTATATAGTGGATTTATCTTATCAACACTATTAAAATGTTTGGGTAAATTCGAAGTTTTACCGAATACCAACTCATATGGACAATATTCATGTGCCATAGAGGGTGTTGTATTAAAACAATATGCGAAGTATCGTATCCATACATCCCAGTCAGTTTTGTCAACTGAAATGTATGATCGTAAAAATTCATTGAGTGTTCGGTGGCTTCGCTCCACAGTGCCTACAGTCTGATGATGATGTGCAGTTGAAGTTATCTTTTTAATTTGCAAATTTTTGCATAAATCTTCAATTATTGAGTTTCTATATTCTGTTCCCATGTCCGTAATGAACGTCTTCATTGGACCGTACTGCAGAATGAAATCTTCAAATATAGCTTTCGCTACTGTTTTTGCACTTTTGTCTTTTATTGGTATTATTACAAGATATTTAGTTAGGTCGCAGATTAAAGTTACTGCGTATTCATTTCCGTGTTCTGATTTTGGGAGTGGACCGATCGTATCCACAATTACCCTGTCGAAAGCCAGTTGTGGCGTTTCAGTTATAATTAATGGAGTTTTTGTGTGCTTTGTTATTTTTGCTTGTTGACACTTATTACATTTTTTTATATATTGAGATTATCTCGTGTCATATTCCTCCAATAGTACTGCGCCTTGAGAACTGCTACTCTTAGAAATTGTAAAGTTTTATTGCCCATATTTTTGAAAGATTCTATTGAAATAGTTTCAAAGATCTTTTCGCTCGGTGCCACTTTGACTTGACTTATGTTGAGTATACCGGCTTCCTTTTCGAGCCTTTGAAAAAATTGACCTAAATCGAGAATTCCATTGGTATACATATCGCAAATGTCAATTCTTGCTATAACTTTCTTGCCATGTTTGAATGTGCTTAAAGAATCAGTTATTCGCAAGGTCACTACTTTTTGTACTTCGTCATTTACAATGACATCATATACATTGGGCTTAGAAGCATTAAGAGATTGCTTTTGCAACTCTTTTATATTATTTTCTTTTTCTTTTCGTGCGCAGGAATTTGACTGTTTACTCTGATTTTTGGTAGATATTCTGTCGTAAAATTATATTCCTCGAGTTCAAGGTTATTCTGGTTAGCTTAGAACTTGGATTTGTCATTGAAAACAAATAAGTTAACGCTCTGTGATCTGCTTTGACAATTAAATATCTACCATAAATGTATGGTCTGAAGTGTGTGATTGCCCAGTGAATTGCAGCTAACTCTTGTTCAGTTGTACTCTTATTACTCTCACCTTTTGTGAAAGGTCTAGACGCGTATGCTACTGGAAGCTGTAGTCCATTTTTATTTTGTGTGAGGGCTGCTCCACATGCATATTTACTTGCGTCTGTGATTATGCAAAATTCTTTGCTAAAATCTGGGTACTGTAACAGAGTTGGGTTCATTAATGCTGATTTTAAATGCTCAAACGCATTTTGACAATCACTTGTCCATTTGAATTTAACATTTTTCTTACATAATCTTGTTATGTGACGAGAATATTCAGCGAAGTTTTGTATAAATCTTCGATAATAGTTGCAAAATGCAATGAATCTTCTAGCGCTGTCCGCATCATGTGGGACTGGATAATTTTGAATGACATCATATTGTGTTATCAGGCAAGATTCCTTTATCCGTGCATTTATGTCCCAAAAAGGTGACTTCATGCATAAAAAATGAACATTTTTTGAGGATGTAACTTTAGGTTGTGTTGCCTACACGTCTCAAAAACATCTGTTAGATTATTGAGCATATGTTTTTCGGAACAACCTATGACTATTTAGTCATCCATGTAAAGGAATGCTTGCGAAGGTTCAATGCCAGTGAATGCTATAGTCATCATTCTCTGAAACGAATTTTATCTAAAATGTCATCAATTCTAGGTAATGGAAATTTATCGGACAACAATTTTTTCATAATTTGACGATAGTCAATTACTAATCGCCATTTTTTATTTTCTGAACTTGGTAACGATTTTTTCGGTACTAATAAAAGTGGGCTATTGTAAGGAGATGCAGAGGGCTCGACTATTTCGTATTTTATAAGCTTTTGGACTTTGCTTTGTATTTCGTCTTTCTGACTATGAGGATTTCTATAATTATACCCTTGCAAAAAGGGTATATTAATTTTGGTCAGAAGTGTGCAACGCATAGAACGAAGCATCTCCGACCATACAAAGTATATATATTCTTGATCAGCACGACGATACGAGTTCAAATAGCCATGTCCGTCCGTCCATCCGTCTGGATCAACGCAAAGTCACGAACAGTGACGTTTCTCAATAACTTCGTTATTTTCTGTGCTATTATAATATTCTGTGCTTAATATTAAAGAGTTTATTACGCCTATAAACTAGTGTGCCAAGTTTGATCAAGATCGGGTGACTATATCATATAGCTCCCATAGGAACGATCGGCAGAAAACAGTGCCTTTTGTAAATAACTTCGTTACTTTTACCGCGATTGCTTTCAAATTAAATATTTGTTAGTTTAATATATCTGTTAATGACTGTGCCGAATTTGATAAATATCGGGTGACTATATCATTTAGCTCCCATAGGAACGATCGGTGGACAACAGTGACTTTGATCAATATCTTCGTTATTTCATATGATTGTAGGCCATTGTTTCGCAAACATAAGCCTTTTTATATAAAACGTTCTTCCACATTGATGGCTAAAAGGTAAGGAAAGAGGGGGAAAGTTATTTGATAACGTAGTTAGTACTGCGTTTTCACTCTGTTCTTTATTTGTTTCGATTATTTCGTAGCAGTAAAGTGGTTCATACTTCAAACTTGATATGTTTACTATTTGATCTGTATTTGTAGTATTTAGCAATCGTATGGCTGCGTTTTGGGGGTTAGTTATGGTATTTGCTAAATAAATACCTTGTTGAATTTCTTGATTTGGAAGCAATACACTGTCTTCTTGTGAACTTATTTCAATTTTTCGGACAACTTGGGACCTTGCTGGCAATACTATTGAATTAGAACTGTACGATATTGGTACAAATATCGGATATTTTAGGTTATTTGGTCTAATTATTAACCAGTCTTCGGATGGATTGAAATCTAACTGACAGTTGTATTTTCATATGAACTCGATTGCTAGTATTCCATCACATGGAATAGCGAATAGGGTATTAACGATGTGAAATTCGTGTGGGATTATATATTTTGAAGATTGTATTTCAACAGAAGTAAACCCTATGGATTTAGTTACTTCTTGACTAATTCCTTGTATATTGATGATTTTATTGGTTTGGATACTATGAAAATTGTCGGAATTTTCTTTTACGATAGATATTTCCGATCCTGTGTCTATTAAGAATACTAACTTTCTTCCCGTTGCCACATTCGTAAAGGTAACAAACGTATTTTGGTTAAAACTGATGGCGTGAATCCTATTACTTTTTACTGCTGAATATCTAAAGGTGCTTGGGAGTTTCCCGAAGCATTCTGTGCTACCCTAACATTATTGCCAGTATAACCGTTTTGTCGGTTATTTCCTCGGTTACCTCTATTATTCCTGTTGTAACCTCTGTTATTTCCTCTGTAGTTATTGTTTCTATTTTGTTGGAAATTTTGGCCGTTATTGTGATTATTATAATTATTGTAATAACCACGGCCATTGCCTCTACCACGATAATTATATTTGTAATTATAATTACCACGGTTTTTCTGGGCAAACATAACCGTAGTTGGGTTTCCTTTTATTTCATTACTTTTTTGTAAGAATTTTCCAATAGCTTCGCCCATGGTTTTGAAATTGCCGGAGTCAAGTATAGTTTTAATTCTGTTTTGCTCGCAATTTTCAATCATTGCTTCTATAGCATCATCTGTGCTATTTTTAAGACCAACGCCACTGGCACACCTTCATCGATATACGCAGCTTGTAGGGTTTTGCGTAAGTTATCTATCTCTGAAGTGAATTTGTCAGCGGTTTTACCTTTCTGAGTGGTATTCTTCAATTTGGCTTTTATAACTTTGGATGTTTCACCAACTACACTGCCTTGCAATTTTTGTATTATTGCTTCAATTGAAGTTTCTTGTTGGACTTCATATAGTGTTGGGCCAATAATTTTTGATTTTATTACCTCAACTGTTATACTTTCGTAGTTACCTTTCATCATATCCACCAACCTCAAAGCTGTTATAAATCTTTGAAGTTGCATTTTCGTTCCGTTGAATTCAGGAATGGCCTTGTTAATGTCCTTCTGTGTTTATGACGCTTGTATTAATTTCTAAATCAGAGTCGTTGTTTTGTTCAGACAATGTTTCTATATCAGGTAATCTCAATAGCGCAGGAATCGTTAGATCGTTTAGATCTTTTTCTTCTATTTCTTCCTCGCTTGTTTCTGATTCTTCACCTTGTTGCACTGTTTCTTTTTTACAAGTCTATGCTCAGAGGTGAATGAAGTAGGTACAAATATGTCGAGATTGTATTGTGTTTTTATGGAGATTAGGTTTGCACGTAACTTGATCAATAGATTGGAAATCTTTTGTTTTACCTATGTTCTTTCTATTAACATGCACTAAATTTCTTGTTTCGTTGAAAGAATCAACCAGAATTTTTGCGTGCTTGTTTATTGTTTTCTTTTGGATATTCCTATTCTGCGTTACGCATTTAGAGGATTTTTTTGAAAACTTTTTTTATACATATATTGGATATGGAGATATAACTCTTCCCATTCCATGCTGATTCTCCTATGTCAAAAGTTTCTATGCCTGCTTTAAAAATATTATGTACCCATTCCGGCACATCCCTATGTTTGGGTTTTCTCGACAGTAGTCTACTACATGCTATATGCTACTTTGATAGATTGTTCCATAAGATATACAATATATTTATTAAACCTGCAATTATTGGCTATCCAGTACCTAATTTCCTTGCATTTGTAATTTGTTTCACCTGAGTGTATTAGGAAATCAAGGAAAGGAATGTACTTTTGGAGATGTGTCGTTTCTATTTTGATCATATTTTTTTTTTTTACTGTGTTTGGCAACTTGGATAGAAAAAAATTGTTTTATTGTTGTTGCTGTTGGGCTTCATTAGGTAGAAGCAAAGTGTGCCTGCGGCATTTGAGTAACAGCACACATATGGTACTGTGAGGATGAAACTTATTTGTACCCAAGTGCAACCTCTTACTGGGAATTCTTCTGCCGTTATATCTAGGTAAGCTAACCCAATTTGTATTAGACATATCGAGCGTTGAGGAGAATTACTTTGCTCGCTTCTAAAAACCTCAATTAAGTGGGAAACTATTCTGGGATGCCTATCTACTATCTTCCTAAAATAATCATTTATTTTACTCATCTTAATCAACTGGTATATATATATGTATATTTATATATTTTTTTTAAGTTTAATTTTTATTTTTATTTTGAAAATTGGTATTTCTTTTTTTTTTTTTTTTTGATAATTTTTTTTTGAAATGCACTGTTACAATAATTGATGCATATGTTGTTTAGATCTTGTCAAGATCATTACCATGGCTTAAGGCTCTTTTTGTTACACATTTATTGTGTAATTTATATGCTTAAGATAACACATATGCGCTCAATATTACTACAATTATTAATAAAAGTGCATTTGTTGGTTTTAAATCGACATTTGATGACTCTATTTTGTTTATTACATTAGCAGTGGAGTCCACTGTCTTGGTATCTATTAACCCCATATTGGGTTCATCAAATATGTCATCAAACTTATTTATTCTATTGTCAAACATTCAAATTTAAAAAAAAAGTTTTTTTTTTTTATTACTATTGTTTGATTTTGAATATTTTGGTTTTTAAATTTTTCATGTATTTTTCATGTATTATAAGTAAGTGTTTTGTTTTCTTTATTTCATGTATTATAAGTAAGTGTTTTGTTTACCTTTTTTTTTTTTTTACATATGCCTATTTTTGCGTGTGGTTTTCAGGCCAAACTCTAATTGGGCAGCTTTTAGTGCCGCACAATTGTACATAGTTTGTTATAATAATAAAAAAAAATATGCAACGCAGTGCTTTACAAAAAAATGTGCGACGCAGCGCATAGTTATTTAATTAATAAGGTCCAGACCTTGAGACGCTTTCAAGTTGCCGGTGTTGGTCCTCGCACAGGCTGGAAGATCATGTGTTGTATTATGCGCTCCTTGTAGCGCTGCTGGTTCACTGTTGAGGCGCGTTCAAGTTGCCGGTGCTGGCTGCACAGGCTTCTATTGTGGGGTCCCGTAGCAGTGGCTACAACTATACTCGCAGTACGGCGAATATAGTGGTCCCTCGCAGTCGTCTTGTCAAGCTATTTTTATCTTCGGTATTTCTTTTTCAGCTTGTGGCGTTGTTTTTAATTTTGGCTTTGCCACATTATGTATTGTAGAGTATGGGATGCTGGTAGTGGCTTTATTTTTTATTTCGCTCAATTGGCTTTTTAATGAACTCTACCTCGGCGTGTAATTTCACCGAGGTATTCCAAGTAATTGTATTTGGGCTGCTTAGTAGCCTCAAAATTTTAGCCTTTCTGGCTTTTAATTTGTTTGCCAACACCAGATTATTTTCCCATCACTCTACTTACTGTTGTTTTTGTTTGTTGTTCTTCTTCATTCTCATTAATTGCTGATGCTCCAACGTCGGTGTAGTGGGCGGATTGCCTACCACACGTTATCAATAGCCTGCTTAAGGGGGTAGCCTGCTTTAGGAGGCCTAAAAAAGGCAGTTTTTCGTGTTTGTAATGAAATTTTTACATCATTTTTTTACATAGTTAAACTTACAAAAAACATTTTTTAAAATAAAAAAAACCAACCCACTTGGTTCACTTTCATCTACTCTTGTGCACTACCGCGCAATTGAAGTGTCCAATTGGCGGGCAAATGTAGGTCACAATTTTTGTCTGAAACAAAAAAATCAAATGGATAATTAATTTTCATTAGTCCTTCTACGTGAACCTGAAAAACCCGAAAAAACTCGAAAATCAAAGTTTTTTTTTTTTAGATTTGAAAAAAAAGTTGAATTTTTCACCAAAAAACCTAACTTTATTTTACTAAAAAAATAGTTTAGAATTTTTTTTTTCATGAATTTGTAAGGTTCACAGAGGAGGTAATAAGATACTGAATCTAATAAGCTTTGGTTTTTTACGATTGGTTGAATACTTTTTTTTTTGTAATTTTGCCCGCCAATTTTGTAAAATCCCAGAGAAAACGCGCTTTAAAGTTTACGTTCGGAAAAAATAGTACCCGAACTCTCGTATACTCGACTGCTTTCAGTGCTGTATCTTCGAAAATAATTCGAATTGTCTTTCCAAAATTAACAGACATATTCTTAGATATATTAGGAACAGATTTAAGCAATAAAAAATCAAAGAAGCTAACATCGGCTATGCCGAAGTTTGTATACCCTTGCAGTCCTTGGTAATAATAACATGGCTATATCAACTCAGCTTCTCATGCTGATCAAGAATATATATACTTTATGGGGTCGGAAACGTCTCCTTCTGTGCGTTACAAACATCTGATCAATTTTATAATACCCTCTGCAAGGGTATAAAAAAATTCGATTTTTTGAGCCTCCTAAAGCAGGCTCCCCCTTAATGTCCCTCGTAGGTGTAGTTGACTGTCTGCCTACCACACAAAAATCAAGTCCCTCGAAGTAGCCAGCATAAGTTCTTCACTTTTTTTTTTTTTAGCAGTTTTTATAATTTTTTTTTTTTTATATATTTTTAAAATATCACAGCACATATATACATATATGTGACTTTTGTCACATGATTTCAATATTTTGTTGCCCATTATTTTAATTCTTTTGGAATAGAAGAAAGATCTTTTCGCTCGGTGCCGCTTTGAGTTGGCTGATATTAAGTATACCGGCTTCCTTTTCGAGCCTTTGAAAGAATTCATCTAGGTCAAGAGTTTCATTGGTGTACATATCGCTGATGTCAATTCTTGCTATGACTTTTTTCCCATGTTTTAGTGTACATAGAGTATCTGTCATTTACAATTCTTTTTCATTTCTATATTTTGTAAATCCTTGATTGTAGTTCTACATAGGGCACCAGGTTCGTAACTATATTCTATATATTTTCGGCATGTAAGTTTAGGGTATGTGGATACATATGAACTGAAAACATCAGTAAAGTTTTTGAACATATGCTTTTCGGAACAACCAATGACTATTAAGTCCTCCTCATTCTCTGAAATGAATTTGGCGCTATTTTTAAACAAAATGGCTATATTTGGTGCATAACGTAGTTATGTAGTGGTGAAAATTTGTTTAAAAGTTGCGATAGTGCAGTTTTCTCTCTATCCTCTGGATTTGTTTTAACTACATCGTAGTTTGAAAGTGGCTCGTATTCCAGGTTCTTTATATTGACCACTTGGTCTGTACCCGTTGTTTTGAGTAGTCTTATGAATGCATTCTGGGATGTTGCTTTGGTATTTGCTATTGTTGCCGCCGAAATCCACTGACTGCCCAGCAGACCCGACGCAGCCACCATATCACTCATTCTCTTTCATTTTCATACTTATACTTAAGCGCCAGCCTACGTGCTGGGAAATTAACCGTTGCATCTTGCGCTTTAAGCTTACATGTTAGGTTCTATGCTTGTTACTAAGCGGCGGACAGAACAGTTTGGTTACAACCGCGAGTAACGGAGATTAATTTATAGCGGCTCAACTACCGACTCGCTCGCTCACCATACACACACCCACTTAGCCTATTATTAGCATAAGAAAACACGTGGAAGAAATAAATGAAGTATCACGTGAAAAGTGAAGTGTTTCTTGTGGGCCCGCTAAAACATCGAACCTTAGCGCCAAACTCAACAGCTATATTGTCTGGACCTTAACGCGTACAACGCGAAGTACGTACAAGTGGCCCATACGACATCAGGACATAGCCTGTTTCGCGCGATCCCAAGCATAGAGCTATCCACCTCCCACCCGACCGACCGTGGGGCGCACCCGTATATCGGACGGCACGATCGCGTGGACAAATACAAATAAAACGGACAAACAGATAAAATATGATTAACTACAGTTAATTAGGAGCTAAGTGTGCTAAAATAGAGGTTTTCACAATAGAAAGAGAGGCTTCTGATACGGGATACAGAAAATTGTAATCAGAACATAGGACTCGAAAAGGTTCATGCAGGGAATAGTTGGAAGTGCAGTGTTTTAAGGATATAGGAATAAAATTTCTAGTAGGTCTACGGGGTACAGATAGGTTTAATTGGTTCAATAGCTCAGGAGAGTCTATTTCACATATTAAGACTTTGTGAATAAAGATAGCACCAAGCATTATTCTACGATTAATTAAAGAAGGAAGATTGATTTAAAGAAGCCTACTAGAGTATGGCAAATTGACATTGCGATCCCAATTTAGACCGCGAAGAGCAAAAAGCAGAATTTGCTTTTGCACAGATTCAATTTTACTTTAGTGCGTCTCATTCAAGAAGACGATATGTCTTTAAATCTGAGGTAAAGCTTAACATCATCCGCGTACATAAGCACACGAGAATGTGTCACTACCAATGGAAGATCATTTATAAAAAGAGTGAATAGCAATGGACCCAAATGACTACCCTGAGGTACTCCAGAGGTCACATGGATGGTCTTAGAAAATGAAGACTTAAAGAGGACATTTTCTGTACGTTTAGAAAAATAATGAAGAATCCAATCTAGCAAAAGGCTAGGGATGCCAAGTGCGTACAATTTATATATAAACAAAGTATGATTAACAGAGTCAAGGGCCTTGCTGAAGTCAGCATAAATAACGTCAGTTTGAACGGCAGCCTTGAATCCTTTGATCGAGTGAGATGTAAACTCTGGTAGATTAGTAGTTGTCGATCTGAGTTTTTTAAACTAATGTTGCCTTGACGAAATAATTGAGCTACAAAAATACTGCAATTGAGATGTTATTATTTTCTCAAATGCGTTGGGTATGGCAGACAATTTAGAAATACCCCTATAATTGGAGGTTTCGGACTTTTTCCCCTTTTTATGAAGAGGAATAATATATGATTCCTTCCGGATAAACAACTTAAGTATTGGCTTAAATAGGGCCTCTGCACAAAAACTTAACACACAGCTTGGTATTCCGTTCGGGCCAGGTGCATATACTGGTTTGACGAAACTGAGCACGCTAAGAACCAAACTTTCATCAAACACAGGGTCTAAAATGCAGTTAGATGATTGCAAGTGTGAGGATAAGGAGGATTTGCTTGATAAATCGAAAAAGGAATAAAAATATCGGCAATTGCCTGATCATTGTCAGCTTTATTGTTATCGAAAGACAATTAAGCCGAATGCACTGATGTCTTACGCTGAACATTGACAAAGTTCTATAATTGCTTAGGATCACGAGAAAACTTATGTTTACATCGCTGAAGATAATCCTTATAGCATTGTGAGTTCAGCATCATAAAATTTAATCGAAAAGGGAAAAATCCGATGCTTCACCGGATTTTTTATAGCAAGATTTTACGTTCTTCAAGTTACATAACTCACGTGAGAACCAAGAAGGTGTATCAGACCATCCTTGGGTCACACGCGGGACACAAACATCCAAGAACGACTCAAAAGTTTTATAGAAGACAGAAATGACAGAGTCCATATCCATGCAAGTATACAGATATGACCAATCATTAGTTAACAAAAGTTTTTTAAGTTTAGTAAAGTTTGTCTTGCGAAAACATCGGGTTGGAGGCATCAAACTATTATATAGGGACATAACACCAAATGGTTGCATCCAGAGTTGGATGAAAGTTGTCTTCAGGGATAACTAAGGGATCAGTCCTGGAAACATCGCAGTTGGAAAAATCCAACACAAATACCAGATCTAGTGATCTGTCACAACTATTCCGGACATGATTTGTTTTATGATTTTATTTTTTCAAGCAGACCATCCATCCTGATTGGAAGACTGGACAATTTCAGACGAGAACACTGAATCAACAGCGATCAAAACACCACCACCATTACCCTTGCAACTTTTTTGGTGACTCTTTCCTTACCTATTAGCCATGTTTGCAAAAGAATGGCCTACAATCATATGAAATAACGAAGATATTGATCATAGTCACTGTTTTCCACCGATCGTTCCTATGTCAGCTATATGATATAGTCACCCAATCTTGATTAAATTTGGCACAGTAGTTTATAGGCGTAATAAACTCTCTAATATTTAGCTTCATGATAATAGCACAGAAAATAACGAAGTTATTGAGAAAAATCACTGTTCGTGACTTTGGGGTTTGTATGGGGCTATATGATATAGTCTCCCGATCTTTATTAAATTTGTTAAGAAATGTTTAATTTGAAAGCAATTGCGTTAAAAGTAACGAAGTTATTTACAAATGTCACTGTTTTCCACCGATCGTTCCTATGGGAGCTATATGATATAGTCACCCAATCTTGATCAAACTTGGCATAGTCGTAATAAACTGTATAATATTAAGTTTCACGATAATAAGTAGCACAGAAAATAACGAAGTTATTGAGAAAAGTCACTGTTCGTGACTTTGGCGTTTGTATGGGAGCTATATGATATAGTGGTCCGATCTGAATCCGAGATATACATTCCCTTGGTTGTATATACATACAAGCCTACGTGCAAAATTTCAGCTCTGTAGCTCTTACGGTCTAGGAGGAGTTTGCGTTGATCCAGACGGACGGACGGACATGGCATTTTTTTTGACGAATTTGACGAAGTCGACCCGAGTGATGGGGTTTTCTATCTTTATTTGTGAGTCCTTCGCTGTGGTTTGACTTAGGTTGACTGTCCTGGTCTGTAATGTAATGGTCTGATGTTTTTAGTCATACACCCCTACTGTGTCCTTTGAAAGTACTCCTAATGTAGTTTATTCCATCTTTGTAATTCAAATTGGACTCTATTATATTTGGGAATTGGTGAGCTTGTTTGGTGGCCAAGTCCGCTGTTTCGTTTCCCTGAATACCTGTGTGGCCTGGGACCTATACTAGGATTATTTTTGGATATTGGTGTGTCAGAAAATCGCGTGTCGTTGTTATATACGGGTTTTGATTACTTGTCTGACCTACTGCTTGGATGGCTGACAGAGAGTCCGAGCATATATTGCACTCGGGTGCTTCAAGCTTTGGGCGTAAGTGCAGGCAGCTAAAATCGCTGCTGCTTCTGCCGTGTAGTTCGAGGAGGGGAGTGGTAATATGGCGGTTTTAATAATCTCGGTCTCTGTTGTTATGCTATAGGACACTCCTATGTTGGATTTTGACCCGTCTGTGTATATGAACTTGTAATCCCTCAGATCTTCTTTAAGGCTGAGAATCTTCTTTTGGTATACTATGGACGGAGTTGATGACTTGGTTGTGTAGTGTAAAGAAAGGTTTAGGGTTTTCTTAGTAAAGAGCCATGGGGGATTTTTTTGTATTCTTGGTCTTGGTGGCGTAAACATCAAACCATTTTCTATGCAGAAGTTTATTGCTTTTTGCAAGGAGGATGGGATTCTGGGAGTTGTCTTCGCTTTCGTAATCCTGTTTACAATTTCCTGTAAAGGAGTGTTCGATACTAGCATTAAAGACTTGTACATTTTTGCTATTGATAGTTTGAATCTCGATTCAAGAGGCAATATCTCTGCTTCATACAGGAGATTGTTGATCGGGGTTGAACGAAATGCTCCAAATGCTTTTCTTAGTGCGGAATGGTACAAAGATTTTAGCTTATTCTTAGAAGCTGAGGGGCAAATTCCATAGAAATGTAGGCAATAATCTAACTTTGACATAATCAACGAGATCTAGTGTCGCAATTATAATTTTGATTAGAGAGCCACTTTATTATGTTCAATTTTTGTGCCATTTGCACTGTTAGCATGTCTATATGCTCTTTCCACTTGTATTTCTCAGAGATTGTTAATCCTAGGATTCTTATACTCTTGCTTGGCGTTAGTCTGTAGGTCTGGGAGGATAATTGGAAATTGCATCTGGTTTTACGGCAGACATTTATGTACTGAGAGTTTCGCTTCCGAATATTTGCACCAGTTTAAGATATCAGTGATTAAAGGATTAATGTTTAGAGCATTTAAGTTCTTTTTAATTTTTTTAACTATTGTAAAGTCGTCGGCATAAGAGAAAAAATCAAAGCATTTGTGGACAGCGATGGTACGACATAGTCTGTTGTAGGCTATTAGAAATAGGATCACTGACAGGAAAGAAACCTGCGGTACGCCGTTGTAGAGGGGCTTGAATTCCGATGAGCGGTTATTAATTTGGACCTTGATTCGGCGGTTTGTCAGGAAGTTTCTTACGTAGCTTAAGTTTTTGGGCCTATTCTCCATCTGGCAAGTTCATCAATTACCGCGTGCATTCCTATCTTATCATAGGCCTTTGCAAAATCGAGACTTATGATTGAAAGGTGATTTCTGGTGGATAGGGCCGCGGTAGTCTGATAGTCTAGCATAGCTAGACATTCAGGTACAGATATACCCTTTCGAAAACCTAGTTGTCGACTATCTAGCAGCTTGCTATTTGTAGCAAGCCACTAAAGTCGATTTGAAATGATCTTGTCAAAGACTTTTGAGATACAAGAGTTTGGTGAAATAGGTCTATAACAGTTGATTGATATTTTGGGGGTTTTGGGCTTATGGATGGGGACTACGAGGCTATTGCTGAAGTTTTGTGGGATGTACTTGTTTGGGATGTTGTTGTATAGATTGATAAGGCGATGAGAGACGCCTGGAGAGAGGTTTTTTAACATTGGGTAGGAGATTCGGTCAAGACCTGGAGTCTTCCCCTTCAGACTGTTTAAGGCTGCGGTGAATTCCATACGTTTTATGTCACATTCCAACATTTGGGCTTCTGTAGATGCTTCGAGGTTGGGTTGAAATGATTTTGATATGTTTTTGTGTACACAAAAAGACGTGCTGAAATTGTGATCGGCAGATGCTTCCGACCAGTGGGAGGCAAATGCTTGAGCGACATCGGTTTTATTGGTTATACTTTCTGAAGGGTCGGATGGGGATGTTAGGCAGTGTATTTCACGCGAAGTTTTTCTACCACAAAATAAGTTAATATTGTTCAAAATTCTGGAGGGGGTAGAACTAGGGTTAATTTCAGCTGTGAATTTCTGCAGCGAGATAAGCTTAGCCTCTTTGAGTTCCTTTCTAAAAATTGCCTTAGCTTTCCTGAACTCTATTACGTTTTCAGTGCTGATGCTTCTTCATAGTTGGTTCCATGCTCTATTCTTTGCACTTTTGAGATCTTGTAGCTTCTTACTCCACCAGGGGACAGTGTATTTATGATTGAAATTAGGTTTGGATTGGGGGATGGCTATGTTTGCGCTCTGTCTAATGATTTTGATTATGTTAGCTGCTTCCCTATTGGGTTCGTTGTTGACTGTTCTCTCCGAGTGGTACTTTTCTGTCAGGGCTGTAAATTCTGACCAATTGGCGAGGTCTAATTTAAATTTAGGTCATCTAGTTTGCTCTTTAATTTGTTTTTCGTGAAAAAGGGTAATGTGTATGGGAAAGTGATCGCTTCCAATCTGTTTTCCATTTAATGTGTGTCATTAGGTTTGGGGTGGCAAAAGTGAGGTCTATATGGGTCAAAAATGGTGTGTTGAGTAGTGGGTTGGAGACCCGTCGTTTACGGTGATGAGGTTTGACCGATTAATGAATTTGAAGATAGTTATACCTCTAAGATTATTTCTTGGGGAGCCCCAGCTTTGGTGCCAGCTGTTGAAGTCTCCAGTTATAATCGTATTGTTGTGGGTACAACCAAACATATTTACTAAATTATGTAAATTGAATCTTTTGTCTGGTGGAAAGTATGTGTTAATTAAACGAATTTTCATTTTAGAATGTAGCATGACAGTGATTGCATCAGAATCATTGTTTGTAGAGAGGGAGTCGAATTGAATGGAGTTGTGGATTAGAATAGCAACACCACCATGAGAGTTGCTTGCTGAGTTTTTATGTAAGAGTGTATAATTGAGAGGAGTAGGGATGTTGAGGTGGGAGTGTAGATGGGTTTCTTGCAAACATAATATTTTTGGATTGACAGATTTAATAATTAATTGGAGTTGTATGTAATTGTTGAAATAACCATTACAGTTCCATTGAATAATAGATAACATAACGGTGAAAAGAAAAAAAAGAGAGAGTTCACTTAAAGATTATTAGTAGAGCTTAATAAATAACTACTTGGTTGGTTAGGTTTTTAGGATTGGCTGTGGACTTACAGTTTTTGCTTTCACAGTTTTCGCGAGACCACTTGGTTTGATCTGACTTCTGAGTTTCCGGTCCGATTCTGGTATGGACTTCTTCATCTGGCTAGATCTCGGTGTTGGGATCGAGTCTATCTCCATTTCGTCATCCTCTTTCTCCAGAATGTGTTGGTGTTGTCCAGGTTTTGGGACAGAGTCTTCTACCATGACGTCGCTGTAGTTTTTGAGTTGGCGAGGTTGGTTTTTGCTCTGGTTGACGGAAGCTGTTGTGTTGATGTTGCTATTGTTGGTTTTTTCTTTTGTTTGTTTTGTGGTCTACTCTTTCTATTATTTTAATGGCGAGAAGTTCTTTTTGCTTAACAAAAGCTGGACAGTTTTTGTCTATGGGGCTGTGGTTAAATTGCTCATTCATGTCTTATTTGCAATTAATACAAAACTTCGGTTTTTCACATTGTACATTTTCAGGGTGCAGGTCCGAGGAGCAGTTGTGGCAGTGTTGATTTTCCTTGTTGCAGTTTTTTGTTGTGTGAACAAGTTTGAAGCATTTCTTGCATTTGAGTGGTATGGGAACTTTTGCTCTTTCATAACCAATCATCAACGTTTCAGGGAGAAACGTCGTGGCAAAGGTTAAGATGACAAGTCCAGTCTCTTTTAATTCTCCGTTTACCATTTTCCTAATCTTGTCTACTTTGGTAACTTTCTGTGAACTTAACTCACTTAGAATTTCGTTGTCTTCGACATTGCGAAGGTCGTTGGAGTAAATGACACCTCTTGTGGAGTTCAGTGACTTGTGTTCGCTTGCGCACACTGGGAAGTCATGAAACATCGTTAGCTTTAACAGTCTCAACGCCTGGGCTAGGCCCTTCGTTTTGACCAGTAAATTTCCATCTCTTGTTTTATTGCATGATTCTACTTCTCCGTTACAAGCGTTGTCTATTGCTTTCTTTATGACGAAAGGTAAGACTTGTGCGCTTGTCCCACTGTGACAGATTGGGAAGTCGCATCGTAGCTGATGTTTTCGGGCTGGCGCCCGCTGTGCTCCGCGTCTAACGGAAGGGAGTATGTATTTTGTTTTGGTTTTTTGGGAAAAAAAAGAAATTATTTTTGGGCTTTATTGTGCACTTGTTTCTTTGCTTCCGATATTTGAAAGTTCTTTGTTTTTGTAATGGTACTATAGGTAGTGACGACTATTGACACGTCTTTACTCCACGAAGAATCAAACTGAACTGCTAGGGTTAACTTCCCTATAACTATTAAAATCAAAAACCAAAACGTCACATTGGCGGCCCTTTCCAGAATGTTTAAGAGTAAACATAGTGCTCATCTGAAATGGCTTCACCAAATCAGATTGAATAAAGAAACAAAAAAAAAAAAAAAAATCAATTGACACTCAAGCATACAGACGCAGGGGGACATAAACTATATGTGTAGGCGCCGATCGCGCAAAAGACAAGAAAATTCCGTACAAAATTAAAATTTTTATAGGCCCCAAAACGAATGCTGGGACCAAATTGCAAAATATTTTATTTTATGTTAGATTTTCCTGATCCACAACTTCGTACTAATCGTACCAATTAATGATCCACACTACAAACGAGTCGCAATTACCACAGTCACTAACCACGGATATGAGCGGCACACACAATAACGCGTGTAAAAGTGGCGAGAAAGTGACAAAAACAGAGGCGCTGGCAATGCAGAGGAACAAAGACTGGGAATGGATTTCTAAAGCTACAGGACGCCTAAATAAGGGTAGCAACAGGCAAAAATGAAATCAAGTCGTAATCAAGCAATCAGCAAGTGAAGCAATAACAAGTCAACAAGTTTCATAAGACCTTCATAAATCATATGTCGAATCCCTAGAAAATTGCGAACAAGCGTAGATTTCTTACTTCCAGGATACATCCTGGAGGACAGGCTAAGGAAGATCCACGAGCATACCGACGCGATTAATAGCCTCGAAGGGTGCATTTAAGATTCTGAAAGTGGCAAGAACAGTTGAACGAATCAGGATTGAGGAATTCTGCAAGAGTTGCAGGAGTATTCTTGGCAATCAAGAGCCACAAAACACAGAAAGAAGGGTATTTCCGACAGACGACTCGTTCATCAGGGACCAGTAACAGCGTAGACGGAGATCGAGACTCCTAACGAAAAGCTAATTACACCCAGCCAGGTCTAAAAAACATCATAATTAAACACGAGTCCAAGTTATATTACAAATGATACGAGTTCTTATTTCATCGGTACCCAAACTAAATATTGTTGTGCCAAACCCCCAGCCCTTAGAGATACTATTTATATCCCGAAGGATGAAGAAAGGATCGTTGAAACCAACTTTTTCGTGCTTGCTCTAATGTTTTATGTGCGTTTTCCGTATAGTATAACTTTTTTCATTATATTCACGTAGACATTTTGATCTATACTTTCATTAATCTAATGGATTTGGACCTTATGAGATACAGCCACAAATCATGATTTTAAAGTCACCATGCTCAATCGTTCTTAGCGTGTGGTTTGTGTGGTATTCCGTATTTTCAGGGCGATGTACATACATACTGTCTAAAACCTACAAAGTTAAACAAAACAATTTTGCTTTCGTCAGTTCCGAGAATATTTCGCCACTTTGCAATGGGCCAATTTATAAGAGTTTTGGGAAATTATAATCGTGCTTTTACATAAAGTCACAAGTGGTACTTTAGACTTGGCGCGCTTATCTCTTATTATAAGAAAAAACAAAATTTACTGTTAACCACACTCGTTTCCATTATCCCCGACGGAACTACCTTTTACCTTCATTGTGGGGAAAAGCTACTCGAAAACAACAGAATTGTAGATTTAGTAGGTCTCCACTGAGCCACCGACTGGAGTGGAATTTGATCTGCTGCATTGAACGAATTGCGAGTCATCTAAAGCCGTTCTTGCACATTTTACGATATGAGTTTTATTTCGTAATCTAGGAGGTTAGAGACCATCTTTGCAAAACACCTTGCTAGGTAAATATATGTGGGGTTTTATTAAACAGTTGATTATAGTTTAGGAGGTTTATATGAAAATACGACTTAATAGAGATTACAAGATGTAGAATGAAAATCGACGTTTGGCTCGGTTCAACTTTGACGTCCGTCTATGACACTTCGACTTTTCGCGCCCTGCTTTGGCGCTCGACTTTTAGTGTCCGACTTTGACAAACGACTTACAGCGCGCGCCTTTGTCCCTCGACTTTTTGTGTCCGACTTTGACACTCGACTTTTAGCACCCGTCTATGGTACTCGACTTGACCTTGTAGTCTCGTCTCTCGTCTTCGTGTACAGTGGGATTGATGCACATCGCAAATGCACATCCCACATGTATTACCTTGCCTCCTAAATTAGTGCGTACTTTTACTCACTAACATGAAATTTAGCATTAATGCAAAATACTTCTAACAAATAATTATTTACTTTTTCGCAACTTATCGAAAAACAGTTATGATTACCCTTATTCTTAATTATTTCGCTTTCGCTTCAACCAAAGTCGCCGAGTCTGAAAATTGTCTTCCCCCTTCATACACTCTCCTGGATAAAAGTCAGCTACCGTTCCCCTTTGCAGTTTACTTCTTTGTAAGCGAAGCAATTGAATTGGTAAAGACCGCGACTCTCGGGCTCGCAAACGCTCATGCTCAAGCCTGGCTGCACGCCTTTCGGCTGGTTTCAATAGGAGTCCTCTGCTTTGCCTTAGCCGCTCCGCTTCCATTACCAATTCTTGCTCTTCTTCAGTCCTATTCGAAACATTGCTTCTGATTCTTTCTGCGTTGTGAGTAGGACGACCCAAATTCGCTTTTTTTGGAGGCATTATTTTATTCGTAACTTTTCGTTTGTAACTAAAACATGAATGAATGAATTGGCTAGCGAATAAGAAAAGTGTTGCCTCAGAAAAGTGTTGCATACTCTTGTGAATAGAGAATAATCAAAATCATCACAGACTTGTGGGCGGAGGTGGCCTTAACAGGCATAATGGACTCGCCATTCACAATCAACCCACCAATACCAACATCACTATCTTGGCAGTATAACCGAAAGCCAAAGCCAGTGCAAACCAAACATATAAAAGGTGTCTCAACGCTAAAACAGGCTCAGTGAAACCCACATCCAAGAGAGTCATCCATACGATAGCGATAACGACAATAGCTTCTCAAGCACCGAGCCTGGGGAAATGAAAAGAAAAATACAATTGCACACAAGGCAGCAATTCACCAATGCTCCGAATATCGGCAGCAAAGAGGCCTCAAATACCAGTAACACATTCAACATTCTTTCAAATAATACTTTTCAATTAACGGCTATGTCGTCATATCTGCCAATTATGCCAGCGGAACTGCGCGCGGAGATGCAGCAATTGTCATTAAAAGAAATATTAAGTATGTGGAACTCCCTGCGTATCAGGAGCCCTGGGCGCAGTGCGACAAAGTTTCCTACAACATGGTTAACATGCAACTGCCCACGCCTACTGCGGTCAATCCACGGAAAGCCGTTATAAAAACCCGCGATCGCAAAAATTTTCTTAATATTTTTTTCCGTAAGAACCTTTCCTAATAATAACAAATACAACAAAAAAATAATTAATGACATCGGTCCAGACATTTACGCGTGATGCCGTGACCAAGGAAAACGGGTTTCATTTTTATATATATAAATATAGATAGATATATATTCTTGATCAGCACGACGAGACGAGTTCAAATAGCCATGTCCGTCCGTCTGGATCAACGCAAACTCCTCCTAGACCGTAAAAAATTTGGCATTTAGGATTGTACTGCACAGGTTGCATATCTCGGAATCAGCCGGATCGGACCACTATATAATTTAGCTTCGAAGCAAACGGCAAAGTCACTGTTTAAGAATAAACAGTTCATATTTTGAATTCAACGAATGAAGATTGGGTTATTCTTCTCCTCCGGAATCCCTATTCAGTCACAAACAGTGACTTTTCTCAATAACTTCGTTATTTTCAGAGCTATGGTCATAAAATTTAATATTAGTAAATTTATTACACTTATAAACGACTCTGCCATTTGATAAAGATCGGGTGACTATATCATATATGTAGCTCCCAAAGCAACGATTGGTCGAAACAGTGACTTCGTTATTTTCTACGCGATTGCTTTCAAATTTAACTTTTGCTAGTTTTATGTATTTGTTAATGAGTGTGCCATCGGATCGGACTACTATATCTTATAGCTCCCATAGGAACAATCGCTGGAAAACAGTGACTCTGATTAATAACTTCCTTTTTTCGAAAGTAAGCAGTTTCGCAAATATTAGACTTTAAAGAAACCCTTTAAAACGTTTTTCCCACTTTGAACACCATAGGTAAGGAAAGAGTTCTGTGTTCGTTCTTTCATTTTTTCCATTAATCGGCTTCATTACGAAGAAAATTGGTTACCATGTTTTGACTTCGACCAATCTATTTTGCTATTTCATTATGTTTTAGGGCAGATTCAATATAGCCTTTAATTTAACCTTTTTAAAAATCGATTAGAGATTTTTTTAAATAGACCAAAGAAACTATATGTTTTGTTTGAAAACACAGTCAATCGAAATGTGAAGTTAAAGTTGTCAAACCTAATAAGATGAGCTAAAGCACACATTTAGCAAATGATGAGAGTATTTACTGATTGATTTACTGTTGCATATAACAGGAACGATGTTTCTTACGCATGTGTACTGTTTATGTCAGACAGAGGTCAGTAATGAGGAGATGGTGATATATAGCGAATTCCATTTTATTTATTGTAGGTACATAAATCTAATCATTCATTACAATCATTGTTACAAAAGGCTTATGGTAACTAAAGTAAGACACGAATGTCTCAGATTCTATTTTGTCCAAACATATCGAAAAAAACTGCATCACTAATGGTATTAAATTTTGTAGTTGATGCTGCCGGATCGTTATTGATTTTTAAAATTAATTCTTCAAAAAGAAACAGTTTCATTGGCTCTGATTTTTTATCAAAAAAGTAAATATAATCACTGAAAAAATCAATTACTTTAGTGATTATATTTACTTTTTTGATAAAAAATCAGAGCCAATGAAACTGTTTCTTTTTGAAGAATTAATTTTAAAAATCAATAACGATCCGGCAGCATCAACTACAAAATTTAATACCATTAGTGATGCAGTTTTTTCGATATGTTTGGACAAAATAGAATCTGAGACATTCGTGTCTTACTTTAGTTACCATAAGCCTTTTGTAACAATGATTATTAATCACCTACTTAAATTAGAGGAAGTTCATGCATATTGTTCTTATATGTTTGAAGTTAAGAGCCTGCTATTGTACACTCTGAATGAATAGTTGAATATCTAAAATATTTTGATTTGGTAAAACGTAGGTGACTGCAATGACCACTATGATGCCGTTTTGCATTACACAGCTGCACAAAGATCCGCCACTGTTGTACGTCAAAAATGGACGTCCTGAATTTTGTTCACCACATCAATATTTGGCGTTACAATGTTTTATGTATCATTGAGGCTTTGATATATTGCTACACCTCCTGCACGAACAGTATCACGTTTGATTTGAACGATGCATTTAAATTGTGTTATATGACATTCCTGAGCGTTAGCCTGTGTCATCTAAATCAATGTAATGATTTTTAAACATTGTACGTTGAGAGTAAATAACGAGACACCTTTTTTATTGCAAGTGAGATCCATGATATTCATCTCTGCTGAAAACAACAAATAATGGATATTCCATTATTATACATGTAGGATGGAGTCCTCAATGGGTTGAGTCTCCCAATGTTATATATTATTGAAAGTTTATTAATAGTATTATAAATCGTGGACGCGCAAATAATGATGACAATAAGCAACTTAAATCTCGGGTTCCGTGTTCTGCTAGTTTATCGGCTTCACTTCATATCGCTGCTTACGACTGCTGATTGCTAATACTTCTGAACTTTGACTCTCTCTTCATAAGGAAGTTGCCACCACGCTGCCACTACCTTATCTCATCTCACGTTCGACCTTCCTGATTAGTCCTTCGACCTTCGTTCGACCTTCCTGATTAGTCCTCAGCCTCTGATGACCATGCATCCTCGTTTTCTGCTACGAAACTCCACAATTTCATGTTGTCATTGCTAGTGGTCGTATATTTTGGTCCCTCGGTGTCTGTTGCTGCTTTTCTAACATCATAGCGTCCTGCACGTTTCTATTACACTATCTCGTACGGTCCTAAAAACTCGCTTGCCCACTTTTGGCCTGCTACAACTTGATTTCCTCGAATGGCCACCAAATCTTCAACATTGTATCCGACCTCGTTCTTTCGGTTTTTATCAAACTGTTTTTTATAACGTTTTTGAGCCATCCGTATATTTTCTCATGCTTTGTCACGCATCTCTTGCCTTTTCGAGTCAAAAGTATCAAAAATTTCATTAGCGAGCAACTGTAAGTTATCGCTTCCGGTTCCGCTCCTCATTTTCACGCCGAGCATCCGATCAAATGGAGACCGCTTTGTGGACTTATGGACAGAAAAATAAATGGCTTTTTGAACTCTCGGTACGAACTTATACCATCTCTGATGATATGATGTTAAGAATCGATCGGTTGACACGTTCAGTTTGCTCATTTCCTCTTGTCATTTCAATGGTGCTCCAGACATGTTCAATTCCATTCTGCTTCGTATACTCCTCAAAACTGGACGATGTAAGCGCTGATCCACGATCACTTATAATGCGAGCTGGATGTCCCAATATATCTGACCATTCCCGTAGCTTTTTGATGACCTCGTCGGCATTAATGGTTTTTGTGGGGTACATCCATACAAATTTGCTGAAACTGTAGACCATTGCAAATATGTATTTATACAGCTTTGATGTTGCATCCACAGGTCCAAGGTGATCCACTTGTAAAGTGTGCAGCGGTTCAGATCCTTTGTCGATTTGATAAAGAAAGCCTTCTTTTTTGCCAAGTTTCTCGTTGTAAAAAATGCATGTAATACAATTGTTTATTATCTGCAGCACTTTGCCCTTCATATGTGGTATCCAAAAACTTTGTTGGATTGCGTGCATAGTTTTCTGCACTGCAAAGTGTCCTGCGTTGTGAGCTTTTGTCATTATTTCTCTTTCTAGGGATTTTGTTATAGCGAGCAAATGTGTTCCTTGTACCACCTTGTACACCAAACCTCCTTTAAGTTTAAAGTTGTCGTACGGCTTGCTCCACGTGTTTCAGAAGCTCTTCTAGTGTGTGCTCTGCCTCAAAATCAAAGTTCTGCAAGTATAGAACCCATTATGCAACCTCCAAACGAACCTCTTTCCTACTTAATGTTTGTTTGAATGCATCGCAATCGGTTACAAGCTTAAAATTAATTCCAAGAATATACTGCCGAAATTTTTTGCAAGCTAGAAATATAGCGGCTTAGCGATCAATGAGTAGTTTCTTATAATCCGAGTTAATCCGAGAAAAGCCTGAACAGCCTTGGTGTTTTTTGGCATTGGGAACATTCTAACGGCTTTGGTCTTTTCTGCTCCCGGTTTTATGTTTCCGTTTCCAATTTGATGACTCAAAAATTTAATTTCAGTTTGCAGAAATCGACACTTCCTTTATTTTATTTTCATCCCGTACTCAGCTGCTACATCCAGGAATTTTCACAATTTCGTGAGACATTCGTTGACTGTTTCGGCATGTATTATGATATTGTCCATGTAAAGATCGAGAACGTTATCAAGAATGAGGTTTTGAAATACGTAATTAACAAAACGAATAAAAGCGTCTGGAGAGTAGTAAAAGCCAAAGGGCGCGTGGTTAAACTTAAAAAGGCCCTCTTTCGTTATGAATGCGGTAAATTTCTTGCTGATTTTCTACACTGGAACGTGAATGAATCCATTTTCAAAATCCATGATGATGAAAACTTTTGCATTCTTCGTCGATAGGCACAGGGAAACAATCTTTTAATACCATCTTGTTTAACTGCCGGTAGTCAATGTACACTCGATTTCTGCCATCCTTTTTTTCACGATCACTATACGACTGGCGAAGTTAGATAATGAACGTCGTATTGTATCCTCCTTTAGCCATTCGTCGATCGTCTGCTTGACCACATCTGTTTTAGTCGGTTTTCTTCACACACAATGTCTACTTGCTGCTTCGTTCTTAACATTGGTACTGGC
The DNA here is from genome assembly GCF_018151085.1 of Drosophila tropicalis. Lineage (NCBI taxonomy): Eukaryota > Metazoa > Arthropoda > Insecta > Diptera > Drosophilidae > Drosophila > Drosophila tropicalis. The sequence continues at coordinate 1,952,622 of NW_027173482.1, forward strand.
GATTTTTTCGTAAATGTCATGACAGCGATTACCATCGGTCTTCGTACGTAGAGATAATTGATTGTGAATTTCGGCACTGCATGGCTGATCGAATCAAATTCCTGCACGACTTGCTGGCGAAGTTGTTCATATTCGTAGACAGCCGTAGACTCGAGAAATAGAGCGGCGGTACCGGTCATTTACTTCTGTTTATTGTTCAATCCATATGAATCGGCTTTGAGTTCAGAGTTTTGAAGCTAGTGCTGTACAGACATTCCTTCTCCACCACCAACCTAGTGTAATTTTTCTTGTTTGTCTATTTTGTCGGAATGCACTGGAATAGCTAGAACACTAGCTAAAATAAAAAGACTATATTTTTGGAGAAGCATGACACGAGATATATTAAAGTACATATATACGAAAATGCCATGTGTTAAAAAGCAAAAACAACTAAACACTTAAAAACTCTATTGACCATTTCTGAAACGCCACAAATGGCTTTTGATAGGGTAAATGTGGATACGATCGGTCCACTACCTAAATCAGAACAAGGAAATGAATATGCATTATTTTGCGATTTAACTAAATACCTTGTAGCAATACCAACTAGAGATAAAAGTGCGAAAACAATAGCAAAAGCTATATTTAAAGATTTTATTCTGTAGTACGGTCCAATGAAGACGTTCATTACAGACATGGGAACAGAATATAAAAATTGTATAATTGAAGATTTATGTAAAAATCTGCATATCAAAAATATAACAGCAACCGCACATCATCACCAGACTGTAGGTACAGTGGACCGAAGCCACCAAACACTTAATGAGTTCATACATATCAGTCGATAAAACAGATTGGGATGTATGGCTACAATACTCTATAACACATTAACTATTGTCCATATGTGTTGATATTTGGTAAAACTTCAAATTTGCCAAAACAATTTATTTATTTATTTACGTCAACTAACATAGCACTCGACGAAAAAGCTTAAGCTAAAATACAGATAACAAATCAATTGAAGAAGGTAGTTTAGCATTATACACAACCAAACATCCCCGACCCGGTGGAGGTGTTTTATTTGCACAAGGTGCCGCTATGCCCCGATTCACAGCCAATGTGGTCAGGGATGAGTTGCAAGCAATCCAAGTACATAACATGTTCAGCGGTTTAGATGATTGAAAAGTAAAGCGCGAAGAGAAGTGACAGAAAGATGAGAAGAGATACGGTGTGAAAGGTTGTTAAAAGATTGGCAAAGAACACCGACAGGTTCGTGAAGAAAGTAGTTAGTCAGACATCTCCTAAGGTGAATAGGAAAAAAATATAGTGTATCTACTAGATTAGTAGAAATGACTTCACCGTTGATTAGTTTATTAAGAAAGAGAATGCCAAAACAAGCCTACGGTTGTAAAGTGAAGGAAGATTAATAAGAAGAAGTCTATCAGAATAAGAAGGTAGGCAAAGACTCGGGTCCCAATTAAGACTGCAAAGAAAGATCATTATAAGAATAACAAATCTCGACGTCGTCCGCAAACATGAGCACGCGTGTATGAGCCAAGGTAAAGGGCAAAGCACTTACAAATAATGTAAATAACAGTGGGCCCAGATGACTGCCTTTTGTGTTCTACCAATAAGATACAATTTTAACCAAGCCAATAGTTTCGGGAAAAAGCCCATAATGTGAAGTTTCGTAAGAAGCATAGAATGATCAACCGTATCGAAAGCCTTAATAAAGTTGGTGTAAATAACATCAGTTTGACACTTTTTACGGGAGCCATGGTGTACAAGGGTAGTCAAATTTAAAAGGTTGGTAAGCGACGAACGACCTTTCATGAAGTCATGCTGACAAGGAGAAATAGTGGATCTAGATAAGTGTTAACGGAATGACGTAATAATTTTCTCAAATAGCTCAGGTATTGCGGAAAGTTTTTCGATGCCACGGTAGTTAGAAGTATCCGATTTGTTGCCCTATTTTTGAATAATAAAAGAATGCTTTGAAACATCAGGAAAACTACAAGTATCACTTTATGTAAAGAATAACCGAGATAAAGGTCTAGATAGGGAAATCGAACACATTTTAAGGATGCAACTAGAAACATTATCAGGCCCGGGTACGAAGGAAGACTTCATAAAAGATAAGCTAAAAATAACACAGTCTTCAGTAATACTAGGAAAAAACATACAATTTAAATGTGGGATTGAGAATGGATAGGTTTTGGGATGAGAAGCAGTAATATCTGAAACATTGTTAGCGGTCTGGCAATTAAGTTTGAAGGTGGAAGGTAGTAAATTAGAGCGTCGTTTAGAACTAACAAAGGCGTAAAATCTTTTGCGGTTCTTATAGAATTAAAGCCTACAGCGCACCATATAATTATTGTAGCGTTGACTATTTAAGTGACAAAATTGAGATTTCGCTACACAATAATTTGCATAGTCAAGTCGCGAACCAGTTTTTTTAAACCTTTTAAAATATCTCGCCTACGTGTGAACCATATAGGCGCACTGGAGAAGGCAGAGACATTCACATAAGGAACGCATTTATCAATTAGAGAATTATAAGCAGAGTAGAAAAAATTCACTGCACGTTCTATATCACAGCACTCAAATAGAAATGACCAAGCAATAGAAGCACTTACAGAGCATAGTAGGCCAAAATGCATAGTGTTGGATCGTGGAACGTGTTTTACGTCTAACGAATTTTCTAGCTTTTTACAAACTTGTGATATACAACATGTCAAAATCGCACTGGTTCACGACAGGCGAATGGCCAGGTTGAAAGAATAAATAGAAATTTAGGACTTGTATTAGCAAAATTACTAGCCTCAGAAAAATATGTTAGTTTAGTGAGGCCTTAGAGATGGTAGAGGTTACCACTGTTCATAGGTCAGCGTCCAAGTGACGTACTATTTGGCGTCGGCCAAAAAGGACGACTAGTAGATGAGTTAAAAGACTACTTGTGAGAAGACAGACCTGTAGAACGAAACTTAGAATCAATTCGAGCAAAAGCTAAAGAAAAAGAAAAGAAACTTCAAGAGTATAATGAATGTCTAGCGAAACACAAACGAAAAGGGCCAAAAGTTTTTAAGCCAGGCGACTATGTAGTAGTTAAAAATTTCGACACTCACAAAGGTGTATTAAAAAAATCAAAGAAGCTAACATCGGCTATGCCGAAGTTTATATACCCTTGCAGTCCTTGGTAATAATAATTTTACATGTTCAAAGTTTGTTTTCTGCAACTCAATTCATCAATATACAAACAAAACAATTTTACTTTATATTTTACAATTTGTTCTTCTTCTTCCCTCATTCCTAAAGCAACGCACGCATACACATACAGTTCATGTAGCGTTGCGTCTGTGTGTGTATGCATGTGCTGTGTTGATGACGTATGACGTAGTAGACAGCAAGCAGCTCTGCCGGCAGAGCTAGAAGCAGAGCAGAGATTATTATATTGACTTTAACTTGTGTTATATTTATCCGATCAGAATCAAATTTGGGATCTGGGGTTTTATATCCAATATTATCACATATGTTTCTTCTAGTTCTTCTAGAGCTATATGATATAGTGGTCCGATCCTAATGGTTTTCATACTTTATTTTTTTCCGGGTAATAAAAACCCCCGAAAAAAAATTTCAGCCCGATAGCTCTTAAGACGCCTGAGTAAAACGCGTACGCACAGACGGACGGACAGACGGACATGGCTATATCCACTCAGCTTCTCATGCTGATCAAGAATATATATACTTTATGGGGTCGGAAACGTCTCCTTCTGTGCGTTACAAACATCTGATCAATTTTATAATACCCTCTGCAAGGGTATAAAAATTAGTGCAGAGATTTAAAGGACCTTTGAAAATCGTAATAGTTATCGTTGATCGATACGTTGTAAAGTGACGTCGACAGATTTCAGCAGTCAAAGATTCCCTATACTGGAATTTGGTCTATAGCCATTATGAAGGCATGATTCAACTGGTCAGATGAAATATACTCGCTAAATTTCCAAAGTATATATGTATAGGGGCTAATCTACAGGAATTTTATTTGATGATGCTCTTAACATATGTCGAGTTGAATATTTTATACAAAAAAAAATTTTAAAAATACTTGATACTGTTTAAAAAATAAAAATTATGCACATTGGTATCTAAAAACCAAGACAGTTCAAAACTGTAACATTTGACTTTTTCTTCAATTTTGCTTACCATTTCTAGTCAGGGTGGCCAAATGACTTGAAACTTTTAGATAAGAGCTTTAAAGAGTTAGAAAATCAAATGGTAGAAAAATCAACATTCTAGGTCAACTCCGAAAAAAATTGTGTACAGTTTTGCTCGTCAGTGTACATGTGCTAAGTCAAGGAAATCAAAATATGTAATTTCTTTGTGAAGTTTCACAACAGACTATATATTTTCATATTAGAAGACAACGGCTATAAGAAAATTAACAAATTAATAAAATACATCTTTTTTTTTTTTTGTATGAAGTTTGATTAAGTCTGTCATGAGACAACAATCAATATTTGTTGCAGTCCTTGATTGCCATAAAAAATTTTATTCAGTTCAAGTTTAAAATTCGAGTATTTGTGAATGGTCAGTCCTGTGGAGGTAGAATACATTGTAAATATGTTGAACATAAAAAGAAACCTATTTTGACTTCATAAGTGAATTCGAAATAATACTTCATGGATACATAATTGTGCTCATTTCAACCGATAATAATAATTTAACTGCCGCCGTGTACAGACGTGTTTTTTAATGCACTCCGCAAAAATTGAGTGTAAAAAAAGACCGCGTTTGCAAAAATTTGTGTAGGGCTCTCAGTCGACCCAGAGACGCCTATTTACAATCATATTGCTATTAGGTTGCTCTAATAGCAATAAATACTAAGTTGCAACAACAAAGTGCGTAATTTTTACAAAAGCCATGTCCACCAATTCGGGCCCAAGCTCTCTCGATCCCCAACAGCAACAGCTACAAGAACTAATCGTACAACAACAACGTGAGCGTCGATTCTTGGTCCAACGCAACAACGCGTACTTTTCGGTGGTGTCGCCGACCCCACTGAATGCTAACGTAAGCAATAACACCGAAAGTGCCAGCCACTCAGCAATCAAAAGCAACTTACCGTGGAGAGAGCAGTGTGCTTCTCCATCAATAACGATAACTGGGTCACCGATTGCACCGACCAGCGCCGTCAGCTCGTTGACAGCAACTACTGCAACGTCTGCCGTAGCATTGACCTGCCTCAAGCCGTCAACGACAAGTCGCCCTGAGTCAGCCACAATAGTAAACCCAACGTCTTCTGTCCAAACTGGAATGGATAGATATATTAAAATAACTAAGCGGAAGCTAAGCCCGCAAAAAGAAAAAAAGTGGCAATACGCCGAAAATAACCAAACCAAATGAACAAGTAGCACCCCTTAGCAGGAATCGTTTTAAAATTCTTGCAGATCAGCAAGATGATCAAGCCGGGGCTGTAGATAAAGTTAAATCGGCTAGACCACCACCCTTATACATCCGTGGAGCCAACTGCAGCGCCCTGATTTCGAAGCTAGTAGAAACAGTAGGGGCAAATAACTTTGTTGTAACCTCTCTCAATAGGGGTAACATTAAAGAAATTAAATGTCAAACCCAAACTGAGGACAATTTCCGTATCATCGAAAAGTACCTCCGTAATGCTAACATCAACTTCTATACCTACCAACTAAAAAGCAGTAAAGGGCTCCAGGTTGTGTTGAAGGGGATTGAGCCATCGGTCCCTACTCAAGAAATAGCAGACGCGTTGGTCGAAAAAGGGTTTGCGGTCAAATCCGTTGTCAACATCATCAACAGGAACAAAGTCGCACAGCCGCTCTTTAAAATCGAGCTCCAACCAGATGCAAAGCGGTCGAAGCCAAATGAAGTGCACCCAATCTACAACCTACAGCTCCTATTGCACAGAAGAATCACCGTAGAGGAGCCCCATAAGAGACACCAACCACCGCAGTGTAAAAACTGCCAGGAATACAACCACACCTCTAACAACTGCAATCTCAGGTCAGTGTGTGTTGGCTGCGGCGAACATCACAAAGATGGCATTTGCACCTAGGACAGAAACAATGGCGCACTAAGACTATGCAGTAACTGTGGAGGGAACCACTCGGCCAACTACAGAGGATGTCCTGTCTTCAAGGATCTTAAATCTCACCTAAACGGGCGCAAACCCCCAGCTGGGCCAAAAATCACCGTCAACGCCTCTAAAACTACACCGGAGGTATTCTTCGCCAAGGCTGTTAGATCATCTAACATGCCTGCTACAAACAGTCCTAGTGTATTCTTCGCTAGTGTGCTCCGAACTGGACAGACGGAGCCCGCAAAAGAGACCCCGTCACTCCACCATCTACAGAATCCGCAACCTAGCGCACCAGAGCTTGGCATTTGCACCAAGGACAGAAACAATGTCGCACTTAGACTATGCAGTAACTGTGAAGGGAACCACACGGCCAACTACAGAGGATGTCCTGTCTTCAAGGATCTTAAATCTCATCTAAACGGGCGCAAACCCCCAGCTGGTCCAAAAATCACCGTCAACGCCACTAAAACTACACCGGAGGTATTCTTCGCCAAGGCTGTTAGATCATCTAACATGCCTGCTACAAACAGTCCTAGTGTATCCTTCGCTAGTGTGCGCCGAACTGGACAGACGGAGCCCGCAAAAGAGACCCCGTCACTCCACCATCTACCATCTATAATGGCAACCTAGCGCACCAGAGCTTGGCCAGCAAACTCCAAGTGGCTTAGAAGCCCTATTGATCTCACTCAATCAAAACATGACCACTTTTATGACGTTCATGCAAAACTGTATGCACGAACTGATGCGGAATCAAAACCTGCTTATCCAGAAGCTTATCGAGAATAAATAATGGCTTCCCTACTTCTATGTCTTTGGAATGCTAACGGCATCTCCAAGCACAAAAATGAACTGCAACTAATCCTAGACTCAAGTGAAATCGACGTTTTGCTGATTTCGGAAACACATTTAACATCAAAAAATAATTTTCAAATACCAAAATATACCTTCTATGCAACAAACCATCCAGACGGAAAAGCTCATGGCGGGACTGGTATCCTAATCAAAAACCGTATAAAACACTCGTTCCTCAACAGATTTGAAACACAGCACCCACAAGCAACTGCTATAACCGTCCAAATCAGCTGCGACAACACTACATTGGTTGCCCTGTACTGCGCACCACGCTTCTCAATCTCTGAAAAGGAATTTGCCGATGCAGTTGTACAACAAAATAGTCAACCCTCTCAATAAGATTGATTGCGTCTCACCGGGTAGGCCTACTTATTGGCCCACAGATCCACAGAAAGTGCCTGACTTGATTGATTTCGCAGTAACCAAGAGGATTCCACGTAATCGGATCACTGTGGATACACTGCTAGATTTAACTTCCGATCACTCTCCAGTGCTATTCACACTATTAACAAGACCTCAAGTACTTGATCGCCCATATAGGCTTACAAACAACAAAACAAATTGGCTTAAATTTAAAATGTACATGAGTGCCCATATTGACTGTTCGCCGAAACTGGATGCTGCAGAGGACATTGATATGTGCGTCTCTGCACTTGAGTCTATGATGGCAGCTGCAGCAAGAGTATCTACTCCACCTGCCCCTTCTTACACTAAACCTGTTGACAGGCCTACGAATCGGCGGATAGAACAATTAGTAACGGAAAAACGACGTCTAAGAAGAGAATGGCAGATTGCTCGCTCACCAGCAGCAAAACTTCGCCTAAGGCATACTAATCGCAACCTCTCCAAGGCGTTAAGACAAGAGGAAAGCTGGGCTCAAAGAAAATACATAGAAAAGCTCAGTCCAACCAGCACCAAACATCCGCTGTGGAAAGCCCACCCAACTTTAAGCGCTCCTGCAGAGACAATTTCACCGATAAGGAGTCCAACCGGTGGATGGGCCCGCAGTGACGAGGGCATCCGTATTTGCCACACATCTTAAAATGGTTTTCCAGCCAAATCCAACATCAAACTCATCTGTACTTCCCCCTTCGAGCACACTAACGGATAGTGAGTACTCGGAATTCCAATCGGACGAGATCACTGCAGTTATTCAAAACCACATAAAGCCAAAAAAAGCCCCTGGCCATGACCTAATCACACCGAAAATGATCCTGGAACTCCCTATCATTGCCATACAATACATCTGCAAACTGTTCAACGCTATAATAAGAATTGGCTACTTCCCAAGAACATGGAAAAGGTCCACTATTCTCATGATTCGTAAAGTGGGAAAGGAAAAAACCCAGCCATCATCCTATAGGCCAATTAGTTTGCTGCCTTGTCTTGATTGAAGTCAATCGCATAACATCCGAAATACGAACAGCATTCGAACTAAAAGAATACTGTGCGGCTGTCTTTCTCGACGTTGCCCAGGCTTTCGATAGAGTTTGGCTGGAGGGTCTGATGTTCAAAATCCGGCAAAAACTGCCACAGTACACCCACAAACTCATGGAATCTTACCTTTACAATAGGCAATTCGCTGTAAGATGTAATGGCTCCGTCTCGGCTGATTTTGAAATCAAAGCTGGTGTACCGCAAGGCAGTGTACTCGGCCCATTGCTCTACCTACTGTACACTGCAGACTTACCAACGAGTTTAGGACTTACAACGTCCACTTTTGCCGATGACACGGCAATCCTCAGCAGATCCAAATGCCCAATACAAGCCTCTGCAAAATTAGAGGAACACCTCAAGGTGGTAGAGGAATGGCTAGCAACCTGGCGTATCCAGGTCAACGAGCAGAAATGCAAACATGTTACATTTACGCTTAACAGAAGAAACTGTCCAGCTCTAATGCTAAACAACGTACCAGTTCCTCAACCCGTGGATGTCACTTACCTTGGCATCCACCTAGACAGAAGACTAACTTGGCGCAAGCACATCGAAGCAAAAAAGGAAATGCAAGTACCAGCAATGTCGATATTACACAAAGAGCGCAGTCGAAAATTTTAAGATCAATCACGGGGGCCCCGGAACGACAACATTCGAAATGATCTAAATATACCTAGCGTAAAATCTGAAATAGGTAGTCAACAACTAAAGTATTCTGTGAAACTGGATGCACACCCAAATGTTCTTGCCAATTCCTTTACGAAATGTCAGACCAACCCAATAACAAGTGATTCGGGCTGCCTGCAATATGCCCAGGATTTATCTTAAGTACTAGATTTAGAAAAATATCTCAAACTTGTTGTTAGGCTCTAATTTAAGAGTAGATTCAACAAATATATATTAAACGTTAAAAAAAAAAAAAAAAGAAAAATTTCAACCTACAATAGCAAGCATTTTCACAAACAAAATGAAACAGTGAAAAAAAAAAAAACAGAACGGTAATGCATCTAAAGGTGTTGAGTGGCTTCGGCAGCATAAGCTGATTTTCATTCAACGGTGATTTCCGATCAGCGAATGGATTTGAGTGAGAATTTGGACGTATAAGTAATTCAAGGAAAAAAACACGATTATTCGGCTATTTTTGTATTATTTTTTTTTGCAATCATACCAAGCCGTTCTCTGGTGCAGATGTCATCCCGTATTCTATGTGATGTTTATTTAATTTTTTTTATTCATTTATTTTACGTCAACTAACATAGCAGTCGACAAAGAAGCTTAAGCTAAAAACAGATAACAATTAGTCGAAGAAAGTAAGCTTAGCCTTATACACAACTAAACATCCCCGACCCGGTGGAGTTGTTTTATTTGCACAAGGTGCCAGCAATGTTCCAATTCACAGCCAATGTAGTCAGGGATGAGTTGCAAGTAATGCAAAGTCCAAAATATAATCAGCAGTTTCGTTGTAAATTATTAAAAAGTATAGCGCGAAGAGAAGTGACAGAAAGATGAGGAGAGATACGGTGTGAAAGGTTGTTAAAAGATTGGCAAAGAACACCGACAGGTTCGTGAAGAAAGTAGTTAGTCAGGCATCTCCTAAGGTGAATAGGAAAAAAATATAGTGTAGAAATGACTTAACCGTTGATTAAATTATGGAGAAAGAGAATGCCAAATACAAGCCTACGGTTATAAAGTGAAGGAAGATTAATAAGAAGAAGTCTATCAGAATAAAAAGGTAGGCAAGGACTCGGGTCCCAATTAAGACACTGGTGAACATCATATTAAGATTTCCACACTGGCGACCAATATTCTAGCGCTATCTAACAAAGTGTATAAAACCTTTGTTACGTAGGGGTCATCAAATTCTTTGGCCCAACGTTTTATGAAGCCAAGAAGAGTGCATGCTCTTTTGACAATTGAAGAAATATGGAAATTAAACGAAAGTTTTGGGTCAAACATAACGCCTAAATCTTTGAATGATGGTACACAATCTAGCAGAAAGGACTTGATAGAGTAATGTGCTAGGAACGGAGACAAACGACTGAATGTCGTCCGCAAACATGAGCACGCGTGAATGAGCCAAGGCAAAGAGCAAAGCATTTTCAAATAATGTAAATAACAGTGGGCCCAGATGACTGCCTTTTGGGTTCTACCAATAAGATACAACGGAAAGTTTTTCGTTGCCACGGTAGTTAGAAGTATCCGATTTCTTGCCCTATTTTTTAATAATAAAAGACATCAGGAAAACTACAAGTATTACTTGATATAAAGAATAATCGAGATAAAGGCTTAGATAGGAAAATCAAACGCATTTAAAGGATGCAACTAGGAACATTATCAGGCCCGGGTACGAAGGAAGACTTCATAAAAGATAAGCTAAAGATAACACAGTCTTCAGTAATACTAGGAAAAAACATACAATTTAAATGTGGGATTGAGAAGGGATAGGATTTGGGATGAGAAGCCGTAGTAGCAATATCTGAAACATTGTTAGCGGTCTGGCAATTGAGTTTGAAAGTGGAAGATAGTAAATTAGAGCGTCGTTTAGAACTAACAAAGTCGTAAAATCTTTTGCGGTTCTTATAAAATTAAAGCCTACATCGAACGATATAATTATTGTAGCATTGACTATTTAAGTGACAAAATTGAGATTTCGCCACACAATAATTTGCATAGTCAAGTAGCTAACCAGTGCGAGTCAAATAGGCGCACTGGAGAAGGTAGAGACATTCACATAAGGAACGCATTTATCAATTAGAGAATTAAGAGCAGAGTTTCACTGCAGTATTTAAGTTCGCATAGTAGTCCAAAATGGATAGTGTTGTATCGTGCAACGTGTTTTACGTCTAACGAATTTTCTAGCTTTTTACAAACTTGTAGTATACAACATTTCAAGATCGCAACTGGTTCGCCACAGGCGAATTGCCAGGTTGAAAGAATAAATAGAATATTAGGCCTTGTATTAGCAAAATTACTAGCCTCAGAAAAATACGTTAGCTTTAGTCAGGCCATAGAGATGGTAGAGGTCATCGGGACAACATTTAGGAATCGTACTATTTGGCATCGGCCAAAAAGGACGACTAGTAGATGAGTTAAAATCTACTTGTGAGAAGACAGACCTGTAGAACGAAACTTAGAATCAATACGAGCAAAAGCTAAAGAAAAAGAAAAGAAACTTCAAGAGTATAATGAATGTCTAGCGAAACACAAACGAAAAGGGCCAAAAGTTTTTAAGCCAGGCGACTATGTAGTAGTTAAAAATTTCGACACTCACAAAGGTGTATCCAACAAATTAGTGCCGAGATTTAAAGGACCTTTTAAAATCGTAATCATTATCGTTGATCGATACGTTGTAAAGTGACGTCGACGGATTTCAGCAGTCAACGATTCCCTATACTGGATTTTAGTCTATAGCCAATATGAAGCCATGATTCAATTGGTCAGATAAAACTGTTTAAGCTGAAAGAGAAGAGAAACCAGAGGTTGATAACTTTTTCCTTACCTATTAGCCATCAATGTTTAATTTGAAAGCAATCGCGTTAAAAGTAACGAAATTATTTACAAAAGTCACTGTTTTCGACCGATCGTTCCTATGAGAGCTATATGATATAGTCATCCCATCTTGATCAAGTTTGGCACAGTAGTTTATAGGCGTAATAAACTCTCTAATGTACACGATAATAGCACAGAAAATAACAAAGTTATTGAGAAAAGTCACTGTTCGTGACTTTGGGGTTTGTATGGGAGCTATATGATATAGTGGACCGATCCGGCTGAATCCAAGATATACAATCCCTGCAGTATATACAAGCCTACATGCAAAACTCAATTCTAAAGCTCCAAGTGTCTAGAAGGAGTTTGCGTAGATTTAGACGGACGAACAGGCCCGCACTAACATTCAGAACAATCTGCGCAGCTGCAACATCGATGTGACGAATTCCATAGAAACATAAATACGCTTATGTATTAAGCTTAGATTTAAATTCCCATTACATAAAATATGTATTTAGTACATAAATATGTACTTAGGTAGTTTTCTTTACTTTTCTTCAATATATTTAGTTTTGCACAGCCACAAAATACTTAACAGTATTTCGCACTAATCTACCTAATTTATTGAGTTGACTTCCATCAACGGCTATCACCAACGGGAACCAGAGTAGCGCAGTAGACGGAACCAACATCTTAATTTACATACATATACACTCATGATGGAAATAATGGGTACACCCCATAAAATTAAATTTTTTTGACTTTAAAGCACAACTTTTTTTCTATTACCTTAATCAACAAAATTTAAATGCACTTTTCTTTATTAAACATTTGTGTATTGTTTAGCTGAATTTGGAAAAGAAAAATTATTTTATTCAAAAGTTACAACCAAAAATATGAAATTTAACTAAGTTTTATTTATTTTTTTTGGTTTTCAATTCACTGAAAAACTATTTTTGTTTCATTATCTGATTAATATGGAATATATCCACCTTTAATTTACCATTACTTTTCCCATCCGGTTGGGCATATTCCTAACCAAAGCTTGTCAGGACTCTATCGAAATCAAATTCGACGCACTCCCACAATTGTCGATTGGTGGCACTTTTTTCTGTTCCCGACTGATTCAATGCACTCCACAAGTTATCGATGAGATTCAGATCCGGAGATTAAGTGGGCTAGGTAAGAGCGACCACTATATTGACCTCTAACCAAGTTTTTAAAATTTTTGAGGTGTGTGATCGCGACCCTTTTCCCCCTCCCCGCAAAATTCGGGATTTGGCAGTCCCTCTGCCTAAAAAGTTTGACGATGGTCGCTCGCTCGACCCAAAAAAGGTCGTTTATGACCCGTCATAAAACTCGAGACACACAAATTTTTGTGTAAAAAATTTGGTAAAAATGAAGTTGTTGTATTTATTTGAGTCTAAGATTATGCTTATGTGGCTGGACAAAGGTATTTTGACATTTCGATGTTGCTTAACAGAAAGTGAGATAAATTTAACTTGAACCAGAGGGCCGGGGCTAACTTCGACCGCGTCAAAGTTTGTATACCCTTGCAACTTTTTTGGTAACTGTTCCTTACCTATTAGCCATCAATGTGGAAGAACATTTTATCTAAAAAGGCTTATGTTTGCGAAAGAATGGCCTACAGTCATAGGAAATAACGAAGATATTGATCATAGTCACTGTTTTTCACCGATCGTTCCTATGGGAGCTATATGATATAGTCACCCGATCTTTATCAAATTTGGCACAGTCATTAACAGATATATTAAACTAACAAATCTTTAATTTGAAAGCAATCGCGTTAAAAGTAACGAAGTTTTTTACAAAAGTCACTGTTTTTCACCGATCGTTCCTATGGGAGCTATATGATATAGTCACCCGATCTTTATCAAATTTGGCACAGTCATTAACAGATATATTAAACTAACAAATCTTTAATTTGAAAGCAATCGCGTTAAAAGTAACGAAGTTATTTACAAAAGTCACTGTTTTCGACCGATCGTTCCTATGGGAGCTATATGATATAGTCACTCGATCTTTATCAAATTTGGCACAGTCATTAACAGATATATTAAACTAACAAATGTTTAATTTGAAAGCAATCGCGTTAAGAGTAACGAAGTTATTTACAAAAGTCACTGTTTTCGACCGATCGTTCCTATGGGAGCTATATGATATAGTCACCCGATCTTGATCAAATTTTACACAGTAGTTTATAGGCGTAAAAAACTCTCTAATATTAAGTTTCACGATAATAGCGCAGAAAATAACGAAGTTATTGAGAAAAGTCACTGTTCGTGACTTTGGGGTTTGTATGGGAGCTATATGATATAGTGGTCCGATCCGGCTGAATCCGTGATATACAACGCCTGCAGTATATAAAAGCCTAGGTGCAACATTTCAGCTCTGTAGCTCTTACGGTCTAGGAGGAGTTTGCGTTGATCCAGACGGACGGCCGCACGGACATGGCTATTTGAACTCGTCTCGTCGTGCTGATCAAGAATATATATACTTTGTATGGTCGGAAATGCTTCGTTCTATGCGTTGCACACTTCTGACCAAAATTAATATACCCTTTTTGCAAGGGTATAAAAATAATCAACTACTTAAAAATAAGGTCCGAACGGGAAGACGGGAACGGGAGAACGAAAGGGGGAGTGTCAAAAAGTTTGAACAATTGATCAAAAATATATATAACTTATAGCAAGGGTGGCCACGGAAATTTAACTTGGGAGCCAGAGCATTAGCAGCGGAGGCTGGGCAGAGGTCGTTTATGACCCGTCATAAAACTCGAGACAAACAAATTTTTGTGTGCGTCGATACCAAAAAATGACCTTTTTCTCTGCCCAGCCTCTTCCAGTAAAGAGCCACGGGAGCCAAAAGAGTCACTACGTGGCCATCCTTGCTTTATAGGGTCGGAGAAGCTTCGTTCTGCCTGTTACATACATTTTCTCGACTTTAATATACCATTTCACCCTATGGTTATATGTGTATGGTACAAAAATTCGACTTCTACTTATTTCTTATTCTTATTTGTGCTTCACTTAACCAATTTAAGGAACGAGTCGGAGCGTTCCCTGTCTTTGACAAAATAAATAAACTTCCATTGGGTCAGGTACTAGTATAAATAAGCAAGTACATAAGAACATAAAGGAGTTTTATAAACAGCAGACTGAACGAGGAGAGGCAATTCAGGCCTTCATTCGGAATGCCAAAAAAAAACTCTATCGCCATGAGAAGGAAGTCATCTTATTTTGATGAAAAATTGCGCTCCTGGAACGAATTTGGGAGGATTGGAAAGACCATTTAGCATATAAAGGCAAGCTCACAAGAGAGGAAGTGCGAGGAATGATCCTGTTGGAGGAGAACTCCTGAATCTAAATTCATTAATTTAATTATTCTGAAATTTTAAGCATTGGGTTAAATAGCTAAACTATTGATATATCGCAAGCTCAAAGAGAGTTCAATCTAGCATCACTGGTGGCTCTCTTCTTGCGTTTCCCTTTACATTTTACTTTGTATTACACTCTCTCGTAGCATATAAGAATTGAAGAATTTACTGTACCAAGAGAACTCGAATGCGACGGACGCATAATAAATGGAAAAATACTAACGTCGGCTAATCTGATTGTGGCAAGGGAAGGTTTTGATTCATCGAATCCAACTAGTAGCAGATTATTAATATGGCCGAGAAATTGGCCAACATTTTGGCGACCGTGACAGGACTCTAAACTTGCTGTTAAAAAAGTTTTGGTTCAATGCAACTAAGTTGGACTCGTTGTTTCATAACTTCTTAAGCTACCACAAGTTTCCGAAAAGGATTGCAAGAGGCAATCAATCATCAAACACCCGTTGAGACATCTAGGAAGAAAGGTCGACATCATTAATGCATATGATACCATGTTAAACTCTCCACATACTGCAGTATAGTCATTGGAATAAAACCGCAAGTATTCAATCAAACAATTACTGTACTCGCACATGTCCAATAAGAGAAAACCGAACAGTTATATTTTCGTCGGCTGTCATTCCACTCTTTACATATCAAACACAAACAAGCGTGAGTGCCTGCGCCAACTGTACATCAAAAAACAGTTAAGTTTGCGAACATACACATATAACTATTCAACATTGGCGTTGGTTCTGCTACTTGGAGGTGTCGCTGGCGTTTATTGAAGCATTATGGGCAAAGACGGTTTTAACACTCCCGTAAGCTCAAAGGGAACAGACAAACTAACAAATCTTAGATCCCAGCGGACTCAGTTTGAAAATCATATTTGAACTTTACATGAAAAGATCATTGCTACTAGCGACCAAGAAGATGCCGATACACTAGACTGCAGACTTCAAATACTTGAATCTCATTATAGGCAAATTACTCACATTCAAACACAAATTGAAAATTTGTACGTAATTGATAAAGAGCGCAGTAATTTAGATGAAATGTACATAAAGGTCAAGGTACATTTATTGTCTCTTTTACAAAGGAAACGTTCAACAGGACCAGTCAACACATCGGATATGAGTTTTATGAGTTCTTCAATGTCTCCTACAGTGGTTCACAGTCAACGATTACCTAAACTGAAATTACCCAGTTTCGATGGTAAATATTCAGCGTTTAAGAGATTCAAATCGTCTTTCCTGAATCTAATTCACAACGATCACCACATACCAATAATTGATAAGTTCAATTATCTTCTCGAATGTTCATCGGGACCTGCACTGGAAGTCGTGCAGTCGTTCCAAGTCACCGAACAAAACTACAATCAAGCTTGGTCAAGATTAGAAGCTCGCTACGACAACGACGTTCTAATCTTCCATGATTGTATATCGAGTCTGTTCAATTTACCATTAGTCAAGCAACCAGAAGCAAGACTTTTGCAGAAGCTCATCGATAATGCGTCCGCTATACGCGGATCACTTCTTACACTAGGATCAACTGAGGAAATAATGAATAACATCATGATTCACATACTTCTTACGAAGGTTGATGCCGAGACCAAAGGCGTCTACGACGAAAAGCAAAGCTTCGACAAGCTTTCAACGTGGGAGGAATTCTGCACAATTCTTCATCGCCGCTGCCAGTTCCTAGAAAGTCATCAGACAGGTCAACTCGGTCAGCTCAATAGTTCACTAGGAGGAAAACGACCATCAACGTCAAAGGCATTCCTCAACATTAACTCTCAATGCTTACACTGCCATTCGACGGCACACTATGTTAGTAATTGTAAATCATTTGGAGAATTATCGCTACAACAAAGGTTCGAAACAGTCAAACGGACCAATGCATGTCTTAACTGTCTGCGAACGGGACATCGCGTCAAGGATTGTCCCTCACTCTCCCGGTGCAAGGTGTGCCGATCGGCTCATCATACGTTATTGCATCAATTCGCCCCCACCCCGATGAAAAACTTATCATCATCGATTCAATCTGTTAATCCAATAACTAATTCACAAAGCACTTCGTTATTAACGAACACTGATAAAAAAGGGATGCTTCCTACAGCATTGGTTCACATAATGGATAAGTCTGGCCAATTACATACTGTACGGGCACTTTTAGATTCATGTTCTGAACTTAATTTTATTACAGAAGAGACTGCCAAGCGGCTAAATCTGGATAGGACTCGTGTATCTCAAGAATTCAGCGGCATTACCGGAAGCAGTCAAGGCATTAAACACAATGCGTTTGCCACAATACGTTCTAGGCATTCATCATTTACGTGGTCCGCCAACTTTGCCGTCATTAAGAAAATTTGTGCTCAGCAACCACACGAGCACATCGATACATCAAATTGGATCATACCTACGGATATTAATCTAGCCGATCCGTATTTCAACGAGCCCCACAAGATACACATTTTAATAAACACGAATGGGCTGTTTGCAGCAATCCTCGATGGTCAGCAAGGCTTGGGCGAAAACATGCCATATTTAATCAACACGGAATATGGATGGATAGTTGGTGGAAATTTGGAAACCACACACGAAAGGCCTCGACAACAATGTTTATTGGTCCATGTCAACCCATCACTTGATCTTCTAGTTAAAAGATTTTGGGAAATTGAAGACTGTGAGTTTGTTGGTAACCGACAAACCAAAGAAGAACAGGAATGCGAAAGCCATTTTTGTAAAAATGCAATTGTAAAATCGGATGGAAGACTTCAAGTTCGACTTCCATTTAAAGAACCCCCAGAGAAATTAGGATTCTCCTACGACAACGCAGTACGGCGTTTCAAATCCTTAGAAAATCGTCTCGACCGCGACGATCAACTAAAAAAGGCATATGTAGATTTCATCAACGAGTATGTAAAACTTGGCCACATGTCTACCAAAACTGTCGCAAGCCACAACGAACCGCATTATTACATACCTCATCATTGCGTGTTGCGTCCGCAAAGCGTTACTACGAAACTTAGAGTTGTGTTTGATGCTTCGGCTAAAACATCATCGGGAAAATCATTAAATGAGCTGTTAATGATTGGCCCCACAATTCAACAAGACCTATTTATAACATTTCTGTCATTTCGTCTGAACAGGTATGCACTTACAGGCGACATAGCCAAGATGTATCGCCAATTTGTCATAGATCCAAGAGACCGGAGATTTCAGCGCATTGTATGGCGACCAACAAAAACAGAAGAACTAAAAACTTACGAGCTCAACACCGTGACATATGGCATGTCAGCTGCACCCTTCTTAGCTATCAGAGGCGTTCACCATATTGCCGATTTGCACTCACATGATCATCCTATAGGAGCTAAAACATTACGCAACGACTTATACGTGGATGACTTGCTAACCGGAGCTGATAGCGTAACCGAGCTTCAACACATTAAAAATGATACAGTAGACACTTAGCACAGGCTGGATTGCATCTTACAAAATTTAGTAGCAACTGCAAGGAAATTACGAAAACTTCAAAGGACGAAGTATTTATCGCCATGGACGATCAAGACACTACCAAAACTCTGGGAATGACGTGGATGCCCAGCAGTGACATCTTTACATTTCGATACATTTGTGACCACCAAGAACCATTTACCAAACGATCAATTCTTTCAGTAGTAGCAAGAATGTTTGACTTGCTGGGATTCATAAGTCCGGTCATCGTTCGGTGCAAAATTCTTATGCAAGATTTGACACTCAAGGGCCTAGATTGGGATGAGCCTGTCGATGGTCGGATTAAGGAAAGATGGAAAGAACTTTTACAGGACCTTAGAGACTTATCAAATCTACAAATACCACGATATGTGAACACATCAAAAACGTATCCATGCGAAATACACGGATTCGCTGACGCATCCGAAAGAGCGTACGGATGCTGTCTTTATGTTCGATCAGATCTCCCGAGTGGAGTCAAAGTCACTTTACTCGTTGCGAAATCAAAGATAGCACCTACTAAGACACAGTCATTGCCTAAGTTAGAACTGTGCGGAGCATTGTTGCTCAGTCGGACTTGGCGCAAATTCGAAAGGACATTAAAATTATACATCGACAAGGTATACTTTTGGACCGATTCAAAAATTGTTCTGCAATGGCTGAAACTTCATGCATCAACACTAAATTGTTTTGTAGCAAATAGAGTATCAGAGTTACAACAACACACGGAAGAAATAATATGGAAGCACGTCCCTTCTAACAAGAATCCAGCAGACATTGTTTCTCGTGGTTGTCGGACATCAGAGCTGCAAGCAAGCATGTGGATAACAGGGCCAACATTCTTAAAATTGTCTAAGGCCGAATGGCCAATTCTTAGGGAACCACTTCCGCCGCCTATCGAAGTAAGAACCAAGTCAGCACTTCTTTGTAGCAGAGCAAGCAACGCTAATTCACAATCTATTCTAAACATGATCATAAATAATTCTTCATCGTATATTCGAATCGTTCGAATTGTTTCATACCTCTATCGCAGCGTGAACAAAGTGAAGCCTGATCGCACTCTAAGTTCATCATCAATAGCCGATATTCGCATTACTGAGACAGAAATGTATCAATCGTTTTGGAAAATTGTTGCACTAATACAACAAGAATGTTATTCTGATGAAATATCTTTACTAAAAAACAAACAACCTTTAACACCGTGTCTACAGCGTTTGACACCATTCATGCACACAATGACATTCGGACAAACTGCAGTATGTGTGATGAGAGTCGGAGGACGTCTCGACAACGGAGACCTTCCATTCAACGCCAAGCACCAGGCCCTACTACCTCAAAATCATCGTTTTACCAAGTTATACATCGAATTCTTACACAACAAAAATCTTCACGCTGGCCCAAAATTAATTTTATCTCTTTTACGAGAACGAATTTGGGTAATCAACGCACCACGAGCGTTGATTAGAAAAGTTGTGCGAAGCTGCATCCGCTGCTTTCACTTTAAACCTCGCCTCATGTCTCAACTGATGGGCAATCTTCCTGCTGATCGACTACGAGCTGAAAGACCATTCCTAGTAACAGGAGTAGATTTTTGCGGCCCATTTTTCACGTCTTACAGGATTCGCGGAAAGCCGCCGTACAAGACATATGCGGAAATTTTTGTATGTTTTGCTTCAAAGGCGATTCATATTGAATTAGTCTCCGAATTGTCAACAAATGCATTTCTGCTTTGTATACGTCGATTTATAGCGCGCCGTGGTGTACCATTGCGCATGGTGTGCGACAACGCCACAAACTTTGTTGGCGCTGCTACAAGGCTAGCTGAGTTTAAGTCAAAATTGTTTAACTCAGATGTCATAGATCACATAAAAACATATAGTTCAATTAAAGGATTTAACTTTTGCTTTATTCCCCCTAGAGCTCCACACTTTGGCGGCCTCTGGGAAGCGTCAGTAAAATCAACGAAGACACTAGCTCTGAAGAATATTTCAAACGCATCTCTTACTTTCGAGGAACTACTCACTGTGTTCTCGGATGTGGAAGCTATCCTTAATTCAAGGCCAATAGCACCCACTTCAGATGACCCCAACGATTTCAATGCTCTCACTCCTGGGCATTTGCTGATTGGAACCCAATTAACGTCAGTACCAGAATCATTACTTTACCATTCCACGGACCCTCCCGGAAAGGAACTTCGGTATCTGGATAGATGGCAGCGAGTGACCTATTTGAAACAACAATTCTGGACACTGTGGGCACGGGATTATGTTCATAACTTACAACAACGCAGCAAATGGATTTGCGAAAAGGCAAATGTGGCCTTGGGACAACTAGTTATAGTACATGAAGACAACGTGCCGGCCCAACATTGGCCTTTAGCAAGAGTAGTGTCTGTAAATGCCGGACCTGATGACAAAATTCGAGTAGTCGAACTTAGGACTGCAAAAGGAATCTTCAAAAGGCCAATTCACAAGATCGCTCCGCTTCCAGAATTATTTATTTGAAAGTTGGTTCTTTCAACAGGGGGAGCATGTTGGAGGAGAACTCCTGAATCTAAATTCATTAATTTAATTATTCTGAAATTTCAACCATTGCAATGGTTAAACCCAATGCATTGGGTTAAATAGCTAAACTATTGATATATCGCAAGCTCAAAGAGAGTTCAATCTAGCATCACTGGTGGCTCTCTTCTTGCGTTTCCCTTTACATTTTACTTTGTATTACACTCTCTCGTAGCATATAAGAATTGAAGAATTTACTGTACCAAGAGAACTCGAATGCGACGGACGCATAATAAATGGAAAAATACTAACGTCGGCTAATCTGATTGTGGCAAGGGAAGGTTTTGATTCATCGAATCCAACTAGTAGCAGATTATTAATATGGCCGAGAAATTGGCCAACAGATCCTACCACTGGTGCGTAAGGAAAATGTACTACTGAAGTCGTTGTACAGGACGTTAAGTCAAATAGTGCCTAAAGAAAAAATGATTTACAAATCATAGTCGACAAGTTATGGATGCAAATTGAAGAAATCCATTATGAGATTCATCGGATAGCAGAAAATCCAACCGAAGCGGATATAATAAAACTAAGTTTGTGGCCGCAGAAATACAATGCTTAAATTCTGTGTGCCACCAGCAGAAAATGTAGTAATAAATACAATCACCGCCTGGATTGCAATCAATACAATTATTGCAACTGCCCAAAATTCCCATTCCAAAATTTGATAATAAGGTGGTTCATGAGTCAAATGTATACACAATAGAGAAAATGTGGTACTTAAACTCAAACCTTTTCGGAGAAGCAGATAGATTGATAGAACACCTGGAATAAACAGAAGACAGAGGTTTTATAATAAAAGAGTTCTAGTAAGAGCCATACTAAATCATTGCAAGCTCCAACAAATGTAGGCGTCAATATGGAATCGTCAGATGCTGTCATAATGTTGCATATGGCAAGGAAATTAGACAGTCTTTCGCACTATATGAGAAGGCGATTGGGAAACCAAGAAACGAAAATCGCAGTATGTAAAAACTAAATCCAAGGAAGACATGCGCATCAGCATCAGGGACAAACAGTAGCTTGCGTGCTTTCTGCGAAAAGGCAAAGCACAAACTCTTTCAATGTGAAAAGTTTACAATAAAATCCGCAGCAGAGCGCCTTAGTTGGGTGCAGAGACACAAATTGTATGTTAATTGCTTCGAGCAGGAACACATGGCTAAAAATTACACTTGGAGGGGATGCTTCAAAAGCATAAAAGACATAACACAATGTTAGTATTGCCACACATAATAGGTGACCAACCCACAGAACAAATAACACAGAAAGTCACATCAGGAAAAATTGATATGCTGTTTGCAGCTGATAATCTCTATACTATACTGCTACCAGAAAGGAGACGGGGCAATCGAAACCTTTTTTAAAAAATTCACAGTTGGAATGGATTGTTGCTGGCAGAATTATATGTCAACGTCAGCTTTAATCACATGTATGGTAGGCAGCTAGACACACTAGAGCTAATGAAAGGGTACAGGAGTCCGGAGTAGGAGTATTGTGAAAAATTCTTCCTTGAAAACCTACACACGTCGGCTGATAATCGACTGATTGTTAGGCTTCTCTTTGCTGAAGAGGCTTCATCCCTTGGAGAATCTCGTGAAATAGCCACAAGAAGATTTATGTCGTTAGAGTGGCAAACGAGCCCTGACATAAAAAAAGAGTATGTGAAATCACTGTCAGAATATGAACAGCTTCTACATATGAAGCCCAAGAACCATTACTTTATACCGCATCACTGTGTACTAAAGCGAGAAAGTACCGCCACCAAGTTAAGCGTTGTATTTTATGCATCATGCAAAACGTCATCTGTAAAATCACTGCACGTTATTTTATATCCTAGACCAGTTGTACAGAGTCAACTCTGGTCAATTCGACTGCGGTTCAGGACACACAAATATATGTTCACTGCGGATATTCAAAAAATATATCGTCAAGTTTAGATAAACCGTGCCGATTAGATGATTGTGTGGAGAGTTTTATCGTTTGACAACGGTGACGTATGGGACTAGGTCAGCCGCATATTAAGCGATAAAGTGTCTGTTATACTTGGCACTGAAAAACATGGAAAATTGTCTTCTGGAGCATTGGCATTAAAAAATGACTTTTATGTTGATGATTGTCTCACAGGAGACATTAATCGCCGTGGAAATCATATGGGCACCCGATCTAGGCCTGTTCGAACCGGTAGTGGTAAGAGCGAAAATTTTTCTTCAACATGTTGCTACTGAACGAATTGACCTATAAAAATAGCCAAATTTCGGTCAGATTGTTGTGCGTTAAGTCGAGAGTAGCTCCGCTTAAAAAGCAGACGCTGTCCCGGCTGGAACTTTGTGTAGCTGTACTTGAAGCTGAACTCACGGCGTAGCCTGCACCAAGTACCGACCTCAGTTCTTTAAACAAGTATTGGGAGACTTACCTGAACACCGTGTATCTCAGAACAGACCCTTTCTCAACGCCGGAGTAGACTATTGTGAATCATTCTGGATCCACCAGAAGATTCGAGGAAAAAGTCCTGACAAAGCTTACATTGCAGATTTTGTATCCTTTGCAACGAAGGCAGTTCACCTGGAGTTAGTAGGAGACCTGTTCACCACCTCATTTGTGGGGCCGCTTGAGCCCAACCTGATGCAGAGCCAGTACCTACAGATGGACCTTAGTTTTAACTTTAGTTTGAAAGTCCATCTGTGGGTACTCTTGAGACCATTGTAACCAGAGGCACCTACAAGCGAGGTATCCATAAATTGGCTCCCGTGGTTAGAGAGACGGGGACAAAACGTAAAATCGAGGCAGATGAAATTCAACACAACTTGATTTAACCCCAAACTAGGCATATACTACGAAAAGATTAAGTGAAGACTACTTATTGACCTTGCTACAAAATCAGACATCTGTAATTCACTCAACGATAAACATCATTAAGCGAGACGAAGCCACAATTGAAAATCAGACGAAGCTAATGAACGGCAGATGAACGACATAACCAAAGTTTGTCCTGGACTTTGGTAAAGGCATTTCAATGGTGTCACGCTAGTTAGCGGGTAGTTGGGTAGTTACCCAGATGACAGTTATTGCAGAAAATTTGCAGCGAACTTAAACCGAAATTTCCAGAGTATTTACCGATGCCCATCATAGCAGGATAAGCCCGTTACTACTATCACCAGGCCAGCTTCGGGGACGTATAAACCAACTTAAGAGACACCATCCATTTGGTTTGGAGTTGCCAGTTCCAGACGAGTTGCCAGTAACGACGTCTTGCAATTATATGTCCTAATGAAGGCAGAAGGCACAATCGCGAACAATCATGTGATATTTAATGTGTTAAAAAAAAACAATCAATACATTGGAACAATACCATCAGCTCAACAACGAGAAATATATTTGTTTTCATAAACAAACGACGTTTACGGCTAATAGTAACTGTGAGTTCCAACTATTCCAAAAAAAAAAAATCATCAACTTGTCAGATACAACACACATACAGATATTTTGTGTGGTACGAAATGTATCATAAAAATGGATTTTTGCCAAAACTAAACCAGTTGAACTCGCGGAATTTAGCATCACAACTAAAAACACGATCTTCATTCCTTGAATTCAAAATATGAACTGAATTTATTTACAAAAGTGTTGTGTATATAAATGAAGTCTAAGAATCTAGGAGACGACAATTGTTCTTTCGGGGGTTGAAAATTGTTTATATTTCTTGCTCAGCGTTGGCTACTTGATACCGCGCCGCTGTTACAATCTTAAGTGTTTTCCACAAAGTGTGAATGCATGTTTTGTTTGGAATAAAGCAATAATTTTCAAATGACTCTACGGCTTATTTTTGTTTCGTTTTGTATTTTTTTTTGTTCAATCTGATTTGGTGAGGCCATTTCGGATGACACGATGTTTATTCTTAAACACGCAGTGATCTGTGACGATAAATACAAGGTGTCACTATCAAAAAGACTGGATTGTTAACTCTAGACCCAACGTGTACATCCAGAAGTTCTGCCATCCGAATTACAGGTCACCATATAGCTACGACAGACATATTAATGGATTGGAATTCACAATCAATTATCTCTACGTACGAAGACCGATGGTAATCGCTGTCAGTGGGATTATTGAAATTGAGTCAGTTTTTAGACACATCGTTAATGGATTGAACCTGAACAGTCGCTATAAGTCGCTGAATAAGCTGAAAGTTAAATATGACATTTACGAAAAAATCGCCAGTCCCAATGTTAAGAACGAAGCAGCAAGTAGACATTGTGTGTGAAGAAAACCGACTAAAACAGATGTGGTCAAGCAGACGATCGACGAATGGCTAAAGGAGGATACAATACGACGTTCATTATCTAACTTCGCCAGTCGTATAGTGATCG
Organism: Drosophila tropicalis; assembly: GCF_018151085.1. Lineage (NCBI taxonomy): Eukaryota > Metazoa > Arthropoda > Insecta > Diptera > Drosophilidae > Drosophila > Drosophila tropicalis. The sequence goes on from NW_027173482.1 coordinate 1,978,301, forward strand.
TGAAAAAAAGGATGGCAGAAATCGAGTGTACATTGACTACCGGCAGTTAAACAAGATGGTATTAAAAGATTGTTTCCCTGTGCCTATCGACGAAGAATGCAAAAGTTTTCATCATCATGGATTTTGAAAATGGATTCATTCACGTTCCAGTGTAGAAAATCAGCAAGAAATTTACCGCATTCATAACGAAAGAGGGCCTTTTTGAGTTTAACCACGCGCCCTTTGGCTTTTACTACTCTCCAGACGATTTTATTCGTTTTGTTAATTACGTATTTCAAAACCTCATTCTTGATAACGTTCTCGATCTTTACATGGACAATATCATAATACATGCCGAAACAGTCAACGAATGTCTCACGAAATTGCGAAAATTCCTGGATGTAGCAGCTGAGTACGGGATGAAAATAAAATAAAGGAAGTGTCGATTTCTGCAGACTGAAATTAAATTTTTGGGTCATCAAATTGGAAACGGAAACATAAAACCGGGAGCAGAAAAGAACAAAGCCGTTAGAATGTTCCCAATGCCAAAAAAAACACCAAGGCTGTTCAGGCTTTTCTCGGATTAACTCGGATTATAAGAAACTACTCATTGATCGCTAAGCCGCTATATTTCTAGCTTGCAAAAAATTTCGGCAGTATATTCTTGGAATTAATTTTAAGCTTGTAACCGATTGCGATGCATTCAAACAAACATTAAGTAGGAAAGAGGTTCCTTGGGAGGTTGCATAATGGGTTCTATACTTGCAGAACTTTGATTTTGAGGCAGAGCACACACTAGAAGAGCTTCTGAAACACGTGGAGCAAGCCGTACGACAACTTTAAACTTAAAGGAGGTTTGGTGTACAAGGTGGTACAAGGAACACATTTGCTCGCTATAACAAAATCCCTAGAAAGAGAAATAATGACAAAAGCTCACAACGCAGGACACTTTGCAGTGCAGAAAACTATGCACGCAATCCAACAAAGTTTTTGGATACCACATATGAAGGGCAAAGTGCTGCAGATAATAAACAATTGTATTACATGCATTATCTACAACAAGAAACTTGGCAAAAAAGAAGGCTTTCTTTATCAAATCGACAAAGGATCTGAACCGCTGCACACTTTACAAGTGGATCACCTTGGACCTGTGGATGCAACATCAAAGCTGTATAAATACATATTTGCAATGGTCTACAGTTTCAGCAAATTTGTATGGATGTACCCCACAAAAACCATTAATGCCGACGAGGTCATCAAAAAGCTACGGGAATGGTCAGATATATTGGGACATCCAGCTCGCATTATAAGTGATCGTGGATCAGCGCTTACATCGTCCAGTTTTGAGGAGTATACGAAGCAGAATGGAATTGAACATGTCTGGAGCACCATTGAAATGACAAGAGGAAATGAGCAAACTGAACGTGTCAACCGATCGATTCTTAACATCATATCATCAGAGATGGTATAAGTTCGTACCGAGAGTTCAAAAAGCCATTTATTTTTCTGTCCATAAGTCCACAAAGCGGTCTCCATTTGATCGGATGCTCGGCGTGAAAATGAGGAGCGGAACCGGAAGCGATAACTTACAGTTGCTCGCTAATGAAATTTTTGATACTTTTGACTCGAAAAGGCAAGAGATGCGTGACAAAGCATGAGAAAATATACGGATGGCTCAAAAACGTTATAAAAAACAGTTTGATAAAAACCGAAAGAACGAGGTCGGATACAATGTTGAAGATTTGGTGGCCATTCGAGGAAATCAAGTTGTAGCAGGCCAAAAGTGGGCAAGCGAGTTTTTAGGACCGTACGAGATAGTGTAATAGAAACGTGCAGGACGCTATAATGTTAGAAAAGCAGCAACAGACACCGAGGGACTAAAATATACGACCACTAGCAATGACAACATGAAATTGTGGAGTTTCGTAGCAGAAAACGAGGATGCATGGTCATCAGAGGCTGAGGACTAATCAGGAAGGTCAAACGTGAGATGAGATAAGGTAGTGGCAGCGTGGTGGCAACTTCCTTATGAAGAGAGAGTCAAAGTTCAGAAGTATTAGCAATCAGCAGTCGTAAGCAGCGATATGAAGTGAAGCCGATAAACTAGCAGAACACAGAACCCGAGATTTAAGTTGCTTATTGTCATCATTATTTGCGCGTCCACGATTTATAATACTATTAATAAACTTTCAATAATATATAACATTGGGAGACTCAACCCATTGAGGACTCCATCCTACATGTATAATAATGGAATATCCATTATTTGTTGTTTTCAGCAGAGATGAATATCATGGATCTCACTTGCAATAAAAAAGGTGTCTCGTTATTTACTCTCAACGTACAATGTTTAAAAATCATTACATTGATTTAGATGACACAGGCTAACGCTCAGGAATGTCATATAACACAATTTAAATGCATCGTTCAAATCAAACGTGATACTGTTCGTGCAGGAGGTGTAGCAATATATCAAAGCCTCAATGATACATAAAACATTGTAACGCCAAATATTGATGTGGTGAACAAAATTCAGGACGTCCATTTTTGACGTACAACAGTGGCGGATCTTTGTGCAGCTGTGTAATGCAAAACGGCATCATAGTGGTCATTGCAGTCACCTACGTTTTACCAAATCAAAATATTTTAGATATTCAACTATTCATTCAGAGTGTACAATAGCAGGCTCTTAACTTCAAACATATAAGAACAATATGCATGAACTTCCTCTAATTTAAGTAGGTGATTATTAGAGAGCTGCTCGGCTTCACTCAATACATATAAAGAAATGAATGGACTCGAATTGAATTGAATTGAGTGAGTGCTTGCTAATACTAGAGTGAATGTGTGTGAGTGTGAATGTATATTGCTTCTCATAACTCACAGCATCCAACGAAAAAAGTTCGAATGAATGAAGTATAAAACCGAATGAAAAATTTGGCTAACACAATTCGAATTCGAATTCATTCGAGTTATAGCTTACAAATTTTGTACAGTCATTCCGTTTGTGTCGTTGAAAAGATTTTGACCCATTGGCTTGGTGGAATTTGCATGCAAATTTTTTTCCTCGGCTTTATAAGACAAGTTGCAAAATATTCTGTATTCCAGCGAGCAGCGCAGCTTCGGAACGAACATTTTCCAACGCTAGAAATTTGATTTCAGAAAAGCGTTGTCTTATTTCTAGTAACTCAGAAAATATAAATAAAATTATATTCTTGCATTCCAATATAAAATAGAAATAAATGTAATAAAATATATGCAAAAAAAAAATAACAGTTTACATTTCATTGGTTTTTGTCTCTTTCTCTCTTTCTTTTCTATTATACAAATAAATGAAATGAAAAACTACTTGGCAACTCGAATCCATTCGAAACCAACTCACTTTTCTTTACCTGTCACAATTCATTCAATACTCTTATGTGTTTTAGCTTTGTGTGTATGAGTCCTGTGCTAGAGCACTCACTCACTCATACTTTTTCGGCCTCGCACTCGAACTCACTCAACTCATTTTGAGCATTGTCAATTCGAATAAGGTTTTTTGACTACTCATGCAGCTCTCTAGTGATTATATTTACTTTTTTGATAAAAAATCAGAGCCAATGAAACTGTTTCTTTTTGAAGAATTAATTTTAAAAATCAATAACGATCCGGCAGCATCAACTACAAAATTTAATACCATTAGTGATGCAGTTTTTTCGATATGTTTGGACAAAATAGAATCTGAGACATTCGTGTCTTACTTTAGTTACCATAAGCCTTTTGTAACAATGATTGTAATGAATGATTAGATTTATGTACCTACAATAAATAAAATGGAATTCGCTATATATCACCATCTCCTCATTACTGACCTCTGTCTGACATAAACAGTACACATGCGTAAGAAACATCGTTCCTGTTATATGCAACAGTAAATCAATCAGTAAATACTCTCATCATTTGCTAAATGTGTGCTTTAGCTCATCTTATTAGGTTTGACAACTTTAACTTCACATTTCGATTGACTGTGTTTTCAAACAAAACATATAATTTCTTTGGTCTATTAAAAAAAATCTCTAATCGATTTTTAAAAAGGTTAAATTAAAGGCTATATTGAATCTGCCCTAAAACATAATGAAATAGCAAAATAGATTGGTCGAAGTCAAAACATGGTAACCAATTTTCTTCGTAATGAAGCCGATTAATGGAAAAAATGAAAGAACGAACACAGAACTCTTTCCTTACCTATGGTGTTCAAAGTGGGAAAAACGTTTTAAAGGGTTTCTTTAAAGTCTAATATTTGCGAAACTGCTTACATACGAAAAAAGGAAGTTATTAATCAGAGTCACTGTTTTCCAGCGATTGTTCCTATGGGAGCTATAAGATATAGTAGTCCGATCCGATGGCACACTCATTAACAAATACATAAAACTAGCAAAAGTTAAATTTGAAAGCAATCGCGTAGAAAATAACGAAGTCACTGTTTCGACCAATCGTTGCTTTGGGAGCTACATATATGATATAGTCACCCGATCTTTATCAAATGGCAGAGTCGTTTATAAGTGTAATAAATTTACTAATATTAAATTTTATGACCATAGCTCTGAAAATAACGAAGTTATTGAGAAAAGTCACTGTTTGTGACTGAATAGGGATTCCGGAGGAGAAGAATAACCCAATCTTCATTCGTTGAATTCAAAATATGAACTGTTTATTCTTAAACAGTGACTTTGCCGTTTGCTTCGAAGCTAAATTATATAGTGGTCCGATCCGGCTGAGTCCGAGATATGCAACCTGTGCAGTACAATCCTAAATGCCAAATTTTTTACGGTCTAGGAGGAGTTTGTGCTGATCCAGACAAACGGAATAGGGTAATTGGAAACAAAATAAACTATTATTTAACACTAACTAAACGAAGTGAGTAAGTCGACTCGCCGACTAGGGTATACCATACACCAGGTGAAACAAATCAAATTTCCAAAACAAAATGTATGTCTATTAAATTGCTGCATGCCGCATACCATATGTTATCTCGCTCATTCTACGAACACACGCACTCTAGCGCCACCACTAGCCAACGGCCAATTCTGCCCTTATGGATCGGGTAATAAAATACATTCATACGCATATTTTGCATGTTTCTAGTCCGATTTCAAAATTTGGTAGTTTAGTAGAAATGTATAAGATTAATTGGTCTGCAGAATTTGGCTGCGATAGTCAAAAAAATGCAGCATGAAATCGACTTATTATAAATTTTGGAGGCGGAAATGGGCGTGGCAAAATATTAAATTATACAAATCCTGCGCGCATGCTAAAAAAACTACATTTTAAATTTGGTGACTTTAGCTTTGTTAGTTTTCGTGAAAATCAGTTTTATTTCATTTGTCAACATTTTTAAACTGTCCAAATTTTTAAATAACCAGAGGGCCGGGGCTAACTTCGACCGCGTCAAAGTTTGTATACCCTTGCAACTTTTTTGGTAACTCTATCCTTACCTATTAGCCGTCAATGTGGAAGAACGTTTTATCTAAAAAGGCTTCAGTTTGAGAAAGAAAGGCCTACAATCATAGGAAATAACGAAGATATTGATCAAAGTCACTGTTTTCCACCGATCGTTCCTATGAAAGCTATATGATATAGTCACCCGATCTTTATCAAATTCGGCACAGTCATTAACATATATATTAAATTAAGAAATGTTTAATTTAAAAGCAATCGCGTTAAAAGTAACGAAGTTATTTACAAAAGTCACTGTTTTCGACCAATCGTTCCTATGGGAGCTATATGATATAGTTACCTGATCTTGATCAAATTTGGCATAGTCGCTTATAGGCGTAGTAAACTCTCTAATATTAAGTTTCACGACAATAGCTCAGAAAATAACGAAGGTATTGAGAAAGTCACTGTTCGTGACTTGGCCGTTTGTATGGGAGCTATATGATATAATCACCCGATCTTGATCAAATTTGGCATAGTCGCTTATAGGCGTAGTAAACTCTCTAATATTAAGTTTCACGATAATAGCATAGAAAATAACGAAGTTATTGAGAAAAGTCACTGTTCGTGACTTTGGGGTTTGTATGGGAGCTATATGATATAGTGGTCCGATCCGGCTCAATCCGAGATATACAACGCCTGCAGTATATACAAGCCTACGTGCAAAATTTCAGCTCTGTAGCTCTTACGGTCTAGGAGGAGTTTGCGTTGATCCAGACGGACGGACGGACGGACGGACGGACATGGCTAGTTGAACTCGTCTCGTCGTGCTGATCAAGAATATATATACTTTGTATGGTCGGAGATGCTTCGTTCTATGCGTTGCACACTTCTGACCAAAATTAATATACCCTTTTTGCAAGGGTATAATTAGCTAGTTTTTAGTAATAAGCTAGCTTACATACCAAATTTAATGTCGGTAGCTGTCATAGTTTTTAAAAAAATCAGTTTTATGTATATTTCGGGGTGGAAGGGGGCGTGGCAAAAAGTTTGAACAATTTGTTTCTGCGCGCTAACTAAACGAGTATATAAACCAAATTTGATGTCTTTAACTGTTATAGTTTTTAAGAAAAGCTGTTTTATGTAAATTCCGGGGACGTAAGAAAGCGTGGCCAAAATCCCAATTAACTCTATACATTTACATACTACACGAGTATACATACCAAATTTGGTGGCTCTAACTCTTATAGCCTCCGAGATCTGCTGGTTCATATAAATTCATTTTCTTTGATTTATCTCACATATAAAATTTTAATCTGTTTCCGAAAGTCGTGTGAGTGATTTATATTTACACTAAATTATCATTATCATATGTGGTAGTTTTTGCGACCTTTGTGTTGTTATATAAAATTTGATCAGGCTTTAGGTCATTTTTTTTTTCCAAATAAAAAATGAAACATTGTTTTTAAGTTTATTTTTATTTATTTTCCGATATATTTCGGTTGCGCAGCGGCAACCGTCTTCAGGGCAACTACAATAAAATACAAGAACATTTAACAATTATGTGACATTTAACAAAATTTTTTGTAACATACATTATTTAACACGTCAGCACCGTTTGACGTGGAGTTACGAACTAATTCTTGTCAAGTAAATGTCTGTATATGTGAGCGCAGTTGTCAGTATCAGTCTTAAAGTTAAGTCGTGTGGCGCTCGGTGTATTGATGATATGTAGCATCTCCATGGTGAACCTTTTGTTGTAGTGCCGCTCTTCATCTAATATTGTCGTCTCTTCGAAATTCGGTGCATGGCCACTAGTTGCACAGTGTGTCATTAGTGCTGTTTTTGGTGTGTCTGTGTAATGCCTCATTTTATAGTCCGATTTGTGTTGGGAAATCCTAGTTTTTAATTTTGATTTTGTCGTCCCTATGTATATCTTATTGCACGGTATGTTTCCTTGTCCATTGCATGGGATTTTGTATATCACATTGCTTCTATTAGTCATCTCTATCTTGAATTTTGTTTTGTTGAATACATGTTTGAGGGTATTGTCCGGTTTATGTGCTATTTTTATTCCATCTTTGTTATAACAAAGATGTGATAGTCTTTCCGATAATTTGGGTACATAAGACAACGATTTTCCGGATAACGTAATCAGGACATTATTTAAAAAACATAAATCCACCATTGACAAAACTAAGAATTAAAAAACATATATATCTATCACTTTTTGAGGTTATTTTTTAGTTTGTCATATGAGCTTAATATGACTTACAATTAGATATCGACTTCTTTTTCATGCTTTTGACCCAAATCATCCTCATTTGTTGTAGACATATTGTTAATGCTCAGAACGACAAGACTAGTTCACATAGCCGTGTCCGTTTGTACGTCCGTCCGTGTGAATCAACACAAACTTCTGTTAGACCGTTAGAGCAACAGAGTTTAAATTTTTGCATTAAGGCTTGTATACCCTGCACGGGTTGTATATCACGGATTCAGCAGGATTAGACTACTATATCATATAGCTCCTAAACAAACGGCAAGATCTCAAACAGTGACTTTTCTCAATAACTTCTTTCTTTTTAATTTTTAGTTGTCATAAATATATTGTATTTATATCTGCTAAATTTAAAAAAATTCAAATATTTTCATTATATATGTAGCTGTCATATAAACCAATTATAAAATAACATGCGCCGGATTGCTTCAGCCTAAGCTTGAGGTCTGTTCTTTCGCGAACATTAGACTTTTTATATAAAACCCTTTTTGTCTTTGACGGCTATAAAGTAGGGAAGATTAACAAAACAAAACATGAAAATATTTTTCATTCATAAATTTTTTTTCTTAGAATAATATTTGTAAAATTTATTTAAAACGAAAAATATGTATGTTTTGCCGGCTCGAGGTCAAATTTTCTTGGGTGAATAAAACAAAATAATAATAATAGTTTGTTGTTCTTTTCCGATAGATTTCGACCACTCATTTAATTGTGATTAACTTTAACATAACATAATTTAACAACAAGAAACACCTACTTATTTTTACACGTCCGCACACTGTGACGTGGAGCTACACACTGACTTGTCCCTAATAAATGCCTGTATAAATGCGCGCAGATGTCTGTATCTACCTTATAATTAAGTCTTATATTTGTCGGTGTATTTATTATGTGCAGCATCTCCAAAGTGTAAAGTTTGTTGTAATGTTGTTCTTGGTCTATTATGTTTACTTTTTTGTATATTGGAGTGTTGACGAAGTTTATAGTCAGATCTATGTTGTGATAGTCTAGTTTTTAGCCTCGATTTGGTTGTCCCTATATACATTTTATCACAGCTTTCTTCATTTGTTACGTTACTCTTGTCCATTCTATCAATCTTGCTTTTTGTCCTGTTGAAAATACTCCGTAACGTGTTGTTGAGTTTTTTGTGCTATCTGTTTATTTATTTATTTGTACAATGTTAGCTTATAGATAAATCTATAGCTACAGGGGGGGACAGCCATAGCTGCTAAGGCCTTCGGCTGGTACATGTTTAGATATTCATTCTTTTAATACAATTCATTTAATTTTCTTAGTCTAGAATATATTATTTTGTATGCTAGCTTATCTTATAAGAGGTTCATAATATTGGTTAGATTGAGGTATTTTATAATTTCTTTTAGATTTTCAGGGGTTGGGTTGGATAGGAGTGCGATAAGGTTTTGGTTTGGGATATGGTTTCGAAAGCTTTGAAACACCGTGCATGTGTTCAAGATATGTTCTATATTGATAATAGAATTTGTGTTGCAGAATTTACAGTGGTTGGGATTATTTTGAAGGAATCGGTGTTCGTGTGTTAGTCTCGTATGTCCTAGTCGTAGCCTTATAAGTTTTATTTGGGTTTTTCTAGGTATTTGGCAAATTTCTAGTTTTTTAAGATAGTCATCAACATTGTATTTGTTATGTCTGTTTATCTCTTGATACCAGCATGATGTCTGTTGAATTAGTAGTGAATTTAGATTGGAGAAGTGGTTTTTAATGTATCTGTTTATGTCTGTTTTGTTATAATTGGGATGCGTAATGAGGGGTGATATAGTCGCCGTTTTTGCTGCTTCGTCAGCAAATTCGTTGCCCTTTATACCAACATGGCTAGGGACCCATAGGAGCATGATTTTAGGCTGTTGTTTGATTAGTGTTTTTCGAATTATGTCTGGGTAATATGTGTTGTTGTTAATATTTTGAATAGCTTCAATTGCTGACAACGAGTCAGAACAGATGCATACTTTGCCTTTTATCTTGGTGGCAATTATGGTTGCTTCGAATATGGCAATGATTTCTGCCGAAAATACCGATGAGTATAGTGGCAGAATCCCCAATTTAAGAGTCTCGTTTTCTGTCGTTATTGAATACCCTGTTATACAGTTTTTCAGAGAACCGTCGGTGTATATAAATGTGTGATCGTTAAGCTTAAGCTTAATTTCTGCAAATTGTTTAGTGTAAATTTCATTGCTCGTGTGCCCTTTCTTAAAAACGTTCAAGTATAGGTCTATTGTATTCGTGTTAATGAACCACGGAGGGTCTGACTTGGGAGTTTTTCCTATTGGGGTTGGTGTAATACCCAAATTGAAGCAAGAATTTATGCATTTTTGTAAGGTGGAATCTCTGTACCCCTTCCTATTATTTTTATTTATTTTATTTATTATTTCTTTAAGTGGGGTGTCGTACGAATTAAGGATTGGGTTAATCACTTTGGTCAATAGCTGTTGCGTTCTGTTTTCAATAGTTGGGATGTTTGCTTCAAAATATAGATTATTAATTGGCGTCGAGCGGAAAGCGCCCAGAGCGACTCGCAATGCTGTGTTTAGTGCGGTCTTTATTAGCTTGATTGTTGTCTTGGGGCCCGACCATAGATCGGGAGGCCATAATCTATTTTTGAGAGGCATATGCTTTTAACTATTTATACTAATGTGTATGTGTGGCAGTTAAATTTTGGGCTCGAGAGACATTTTAGAATATTAAGGGATTTATTTAACGACTTTTGCAAATTTTTTATGTGGGAGTGCCATTTGTACTTGGCACTAAAGGAGAGTCCTAGCAATTTTAGTTCCTTGACGTTTTCTATGGTGTCTGATTGGGACGACACTTGAGGGTGGCAATTCTGTTTTCTACAAATAGTAGGTGTTTACATTTTGTGAGAGACAGCGATGCGCCCGAAGTTTGGCACCAATTGTCAATGTTTTCAAATAGACTGTCTAGTTTTATTGTACTTTGTTTTTCTTTATTGAGATCAACTAATATATTGTAGTCGTCTGCGTATGCAGTGAAGTTAATATTTTTGTGCCTTGCTATTAACTCAGAGAGACTATTAAACGCTGTTAGAAACAGTATAACCGATAGTGGTGATCCTTGTGGAATACCGTTCCGAAGAGGCTTGCAATTTGAGTAATTTTTATTGACGCACACTCTGATTTGCCTATTGGCCATGAAGTTTTTAATGAATTTTATTATTGTAGAAGGTGAGCCCCAGTAACTGTTCCAACTGTTAAAGTCTCCTGTATAAAAGGTTGGAGTGCTTGTATTCGGGAATGCTGTTTCAACGTCTACCAAAGAAAATTTTTGATTAGGGGGGTATATAGGCGGCAACAATATAAAACTTTTTTGCTGAGTGAATTTCGACTGTGATGGCATCAAATGATTGGCCGACGGAAATCAGTTTGTGTTGAATTGACTTATGCACTAATATAGCCACGCCGCCCTTTGCTGTGGAGCAGGTAGTGTGGTGCATTGAAAAATTAGTTGGAGTTGGAACTTGACTCAAGTTAGTTAGGTGGGTTTCTTGTAAAGAAATTATCTTCGGCTTGAACCGATTTATGAGGATTAAGAGCTCGTTGTAATTGTTTGAAAACCCATTGAGGTTCCATTGCAAAATTGTTAGTGTCATGTTAAGTTTATAGAGTGATTAGATGTCGATGTAGTGCTAGTTTAGATTTAGATCTTAAATTTTGTTGTTAGATTTTATGAAAGTTTTCAAAGAATATGGAGACGGGTTAGTGTTCTTAGACTTAGTCATGCTTCTTGTTATGATACGTTTCGACCTATTAGATATATTATGTGGGAGTATGCTAGGGTTTTTAGACTTGCTGCTTGTACTTGGTTGGTCGTCTAGGGTGTCGGTTGACATGTCTTCGGGTTCCGATTCGTACTGAACTGCTTTTCGCTTAGTGCTTTCTGGGATTGTTGGGTGGCGCTTCTGGGTTGTGTTGTATTGACTTCTTGTTGCGGTTGATTTTTATTGTTGTACAGGTGGGATTTTGCTACTGAAGAGTAGAGCGACCCATCATGTGGGTGTCGTTTTTTGTAAATCGACCATGCTGTTCTGTTGTCAACTTTTTCGTGCGCTTTTATGGCCTGCACTTCGAGGTGGGTGAGGAAGACTGGGCATTTTTTATCTCTGGGCTGATGATTATAAGTCGGTAACTTATTGATTCGGCAATTAATGCAACTTGGCTCTTTGTCGCATATCTCTTCTGTTAGAATATCAATATGTTCGTCTTGGCTACAATTGTTGCAGGTAGTTTTGTTGTTGCATTTTGCGGCGGTATGGCCCATTCGTAAGCATTTGTTGCATCGCAGTGGCTGGGGAATGTATGTGCGTACCTTAACTTTTTCATATCCAATGTAAAGATGCTCTGGTAAATTGTGGAGGTAAATTGTAATTGGTAAATTGTAAATGTAATAATTACAATGCCAGTTTCAGTAAGTACTCCATATTTTTTTGAAAGAATTTTTTTTATTTCTTGGACTTTTTGATCTTTTAAGTTCTCTAGGATGGTGTCTTCGTCTATACCTCTTAGCTCGTTAGAGTAGATTACGCCTTTAGTAACGTTTAAGGCTTTGTGCTCCTCTACTTTTATTGGGATGTCGTTTGGCATAACATTGAGCTTCAGTAGTTTGCTTGTTTGTGTTGGGTTTTTGGTTTGGACTAAAAGGTTACCATCACGAGTTTTTTTGCATAGTTCAACTTCTCCTCCACAGGTATAATCAATTGTCTTTTTTATTATGAAGGGAGAAATGTTTGTCATGTTTCCTTTGTCAGTTCGCGAAATGGTAAGAAATTTGCCATTACCAGACGGCGGATGTTTTCTCCAAATGTCCGGTGGCTCAGTCATATTGCTGGTTTTGCTGTAAAGCTGCACCGTTCTTGTTGATTCTTACACGTAAACAGTTATGTGTGTCCAAAAATAGATAATGTTGTTTGTTGTTGTTGTATTTTTTTCTGAGTTTGCTTTGTGCTTTGAGTGTTTATTGTCACCGAAAGTATGACCTACCGCAATGAGAGTCACAATTCAACTGTGTGCTATCTGTATTTGTTCTGTGTCATAGCAATCGGAGTTTGCCAATCTTTCCGACAGTTGTGGGACATATGTGACAGACATAAAGCGTTTTGTCGAAACCTCTTTATTGGTTTTCTTATTGTTAGATTTTAGTAAAGTCCTTATGGTGTGGTTTGGAAAGTCATTATCCTTTAAAATTCGTCGTATTTCTTCCCTCGTTTCTTCGTGAAAAATTGGGTCCGATATGTTGAGCATCCGTTGTATACAACCTCTTGCTGTATTCATTATCATCGACTTCGGATGTTTGGAGTTGAAGTTGATGATTCGTCCTGATGATGTTGGTTTTTTGCACCATTTTAATTTTACCTCGTTTCCTCGTCTGTGTATTGATGCCTCTAGATATGTCAATTTGTCTTCTTTAATTATGGCAAAAAGGTCATCTACATATTTCGTCATAACTCTAGGTGGTCGCTGTAGTGTTTTCATCATTTTGTCTAAGAGTTCTTCCATAATTATATCGGCTATTATTGGTGATGCTGGTGAGCCCATAGGCATTCCTTTTATTTGTGTGTATATGTTGTCCTTGTATTTAAAATATCTGTTCTCTTGTATACAAAAACGTACTATTTCCATGAATGTTGATTTTGGAATGTTAGTGTGCGCTTTTATTTTTATCCACTTGTCCCTAATATTGCCAAGTGCCAATTCTATCGGAATACTTGGAAAAAGTGAGACTACGTCAAATGATATCAATCTTTCATCGTCGCAAATAAATGTGTCATTGATCCTTGTTTTAGATTCTGAGGCGTTCTTTACGTTTTATGTTGAGTCTGCCGCTATATTTTTTAATATGTTGACTATGTATTTGCATAGTCCGTATGATGAAGAACCAAGATTGGTCTCAATGGTGTACCTTCTTAATGAATTTTAGGTAATCCATATATTCTTGGTGGAATTTATGTGTTTGTTATAAGCTTATTTCGTTCGGTCCGTGAAATAAGTTCTTGTTTGTATAATTTCTCCACCAATTCGTTGTTTCTGGTCTGTAGTCTAGTGGTTGGGTTCTTCCTTAAAGTTCTATATGTATTTAAATCGTTAAGTATATTCATTTTTTTGTCATACTCAGACTTATCCATTGCAACTGTCTTATTCCCTTTATCAGAAGTTAAAATTAATATGTCATCATTCTGTCTAAGAAATTTCCTTGTTTGTTCCACTGCGTCAAATATTGCACGATCAGCTGCGTCTTCTTTGTTATATGTTTTGTGGTCTTTTATTAATAAAGAGAATTTTGTGCGTGCTTCCTCTTGTTTCTCTTTGTCTTTTAGAGTCTGTACTAGCTCCTCTCCGTCTGCTATATATTTAAAGAGAGGCAATTTTCTCTTCTCCACAGGGATTGCGAACTAAGGGCCTTTCGCCAGTAACGCTTTTACGTCGGTCGGAAATTCTATATTCGTCTTATTTACAAACCAATCGTTTGTGTTGTTGTTGTTCTTGTTCAAGAGAACGCTGTTCCGTTGTCTTCGTAGTCTCTCATGTTTGGATTCGTGAAGTCTCTTCAAAGTTGTTGATAATTTTTCGGCTATCGTGCTCTCACTCTTCATGAATGTTTTAAAATCATTTTCGTCCTGCTGTTCTTGCAACTTTTTTGTTGCTTTTTCCTTCTCTTTGTTTTGTCTGGTTAGTATGTTATGTTTATGTTTTATTAACAAGCTTAATATCTTTGTGTTAAAATTATGAGTATGTCTTTCTAATATTTTGTTAATGTCCGAATATGTGTCAGTATCTTGTATCAGTATTGCTAATAGATTTTGGGACTAATTTTGATTTCCTACATTTTAAGAGAAATTTTATGCTAGACTTAAGTTTTACTGATTTTTTTGTTGTTGATTGATACTTGTTAATCACCGTCTTATATTTGTTATAGTTGGACTTAATTTCTGCATAAGCCATGGTGTTGGAATATGCTTTCGGTTTGAGGTCAAATTTTCTTGGGTGAATAAAACAAAATAATAATAGTTTGTTGTTCTTTTCCGATATATTTCGACCACTCATCGGTGGTCGTCTTCAGGGCAACTATAAAAACATTTAATTGTGATCAACTTTAAAATAACATAATTTAACAACAAAAAACACCTACTTATTTTTACACGTCCGCACACTGTGACGTGGAGCTACACACTGACTTGTCCCTAATAAATGCCTGTATAAATGCGCGCAGTTGTCTGTATCTACCTTATAATTAAGTCTTATATTTGTCGGTGTATTTATTATGTGCAGCATCTCCAAAGTGTAAAGTTTGTTGTAATGTTGTTCTTGGTCTATTATGTTTACTTTTTTGTATATTGGAGTGTTGACGAAGTTTATAGTCAGATCTATGTTGTGATAGTCTAGTTTTTAGCCTCGATTTGGTTGTCCCTATATACATTTTATCACAGCTTTCTTCATTTCTCCCGTTGCACGGTATTTTATATACTACGTTACTCTTGTCCATTGTATCAATCTAGCTTTTTGTCCTGTTGAAAATACTCCGTAACGTGTTGTTGGGTTTATGTGCTATCTGTATTTGTTCTGTGTCATAGCAATCGGAGTTTGCCAATCTTTCCGACAGTTGTGGGACATATGTGACAGACATAAAGCGTTTTGTCGAAACCTGTTTATTTGTTTTCTTATTGTTAGATTTTAGTAAAGTCCTTATGGTGTGGTTTGGAAAGTCATTATCCTTTAAAATTCGTCGTATATCTTCCCTCCTTTCTTCGTGAAAAATTGGGTCCGATATGTAAAGTCCTCATGGTGTGGTTTGGAAAGTCATTATCCTTTAAAATTCGTCGTATTTCTTCCCTCGTTTCTTTGTGAAAAATTGGGTCCGCTATGTTGAGCATCCGTTGTATAAAACCTCTTGCTGTATTCATTATCATCGACTTCGGATGTTTGGAGTTGAAGTTGATGATTCGTCCTGATGATGTTGGTTTTTTGTACCATTTTAATTTTAGCTCGTTTCCTCGTCTGTGTATTGATGCCTCTAGATATGTCAATTTGTTGTCATTTTCCAACTCTATTGTAAACTTTATGTTTCTGTCAAATGAATTTACAACGGATGCTCAACATATCGGACCCAATTTTTCACAAAGAAACGAGGTAAGAAATACGACGAATTTTAAAGGATAATGACTTTCCAAACCACACCATAAGGACTTTACTAAAATCTAACAATAAGAAAACCAATAAAGAGGTTTCGACAAAACGCTTTATGTCTGTCACATATGTCCCACAACTGTCGGAAAGATTGGCAAACTCCGATTGCTATGACACAGAACAAATACAGATAGCACATAAACCCAACAACACGTTACGGAGTATTTTCAACAGGACAAAAAGCTAGATTGATACAATGGACAAGAGTAACGTAGTATATAAAATACCGTGCAACGGGAGAAATGAAGAAAGCTGTGATAAAATGTATATAGGGACAACCAAATCGAGGCTAAAAACTAGACTATCACAACATAGATCTGACTATAAACTTCGTCAACACTCCAATATACAAAAAACGGCACTTATGGCCCACTGTGCTGCCAGTGGACATTCCCCGAATTTTGACGAAGTGAACATAATAGACCAAGAACAACATTACAACAAACGTTACACTTTGGAGATCCTGCACATAATAAATACACCGACAAATATAAGACTTAATTATAAGGTAGATACAGACAACTGCGCGCATTTATACAGGCATTTATTAGGGACAAGTCAGTGTGTAGCTCCACGTCACAGTGTGCGGACGTGTAAAAATAAGTAGGTGTTTCTTGTTGATAAATTATGTTATGTTAAAGTTAATCACAATTAAATGTTTTTATAGTTGCCCTGAAGACGACCACCGATGAGTGGTCGAAATATATCGCAAAAGAGCAACAAACTATTATTATTTTGTTTTATGGACCCAAGAAAATTTGACCTCGAGCCGGCAAAACATACATCTAACAATAAAAGTTCGCAAAAAATCAACAATTAACGAAAAATATATTTAGAAACAAGGCAAGTTAGAAACAAGTTCTTTATGGTTTGTGTTCACTTCCTTCACCAAGATCAAAGTAATCCGATTCGTCCGTGATGAACTCCATTCTGTGGCGTTCATCTTCCTGTACTTTTTCACTTTGAATTTTATTTTCTTCGAATTGCAATTGCAATATTTTGTTTGGCTCACCAACATATTTCGGCTAGTATAGTCTGTAATCTGAAGCTCGTTTTCCTTGATAGCAATTTTGTGGGTCTTGTTCTTCTTGATAATACCACATCATTGCTACTCAAAATTACATTTTGTTTGTTTTTTATGCATCCGGGTAACTAGCCCGACGTAACAAGCTCTGCAAACATTTTACAACTTGTACTTTAAACTGAAAGCATCTGTTCTTAATACTGATTTTTAAGATAGTAATTGAGTTTACTGTATATTTTGTACTTTAGTGTATGACGCTACCTAACCGGTGTCAATTGCAATCGTTCATATACTTTGCACAATATTCCAATAGAATCAATACGGAGAATTTTTTTATCTTTCTAAGTTTATAATTCAAATGTTTCGGTCGAATGCCGCTCGTAAATGAATATATGTATGTACTCAAATAAGTAAAAATTTTGTTCTTATTGGAAATATGTCTAAATTAATTTTCAAAATTAATTTTATAATTATTATTCTCAAAAAATAGTTATAAATTGAAAAAAAAATTTCGAAAACTAAAAAAAACTATTGTAATTTTTTTAAAAATTGTTTAAACTTCAACAATTTTTCTAGACCATTTATTCAATATTTCTGGCATTATTTACCAACTGTTAACAGCTGATTTTACAGCTGTCATAGGCAGACTTGTTGCAAAGTGCAGCGAGAAAAATAATATACATATCTAATTTCTGCAACTGTTGTAACTTAAAACGATATATATAGTTACAAATACACAATTTTGCATATTTCAAGATTTCTCTCTCTCTCTCTCTCTCTCTCTCTCTCTCTCTCTCTCTCTCTCTCTCTCTCTCTCTCTCTCGGTGGCCCTGTATATATGTACATATGTCTTGTAAGCTCTTTTTATAAGTCCTTTCAGCAACGTTTCAACTAAAGTTAACCTAAAGATAATATATTCCATGTATTTATTTAAATTCATACATGTAAAACTCAACCGTCAGAGTGGTCTTCAATGAAAAAAATGGTACAATGAAATATTCAGGTTTGTTTTTTATTTTCGTACATAAAATAAATACATATATTCTTATGTACGAAAGTTCGATGCCGTCGAAAATGTAATACAAGTCGATCTTTGACAAATTAAAAATATTTAACAAACATTCAGGCCAGGTAGTGCGGAAATTTTCGGCCCGGTGCAAAATTTATTTAAATTTTGTTTCTTTCGTTTTCATTGTTTATATTTTTGCTGTGAATGGCACATGTTGTCAGTAAATCATATTCGCAAAATATTGATAAAAAGGCCAATTGAACCGTCTTTATTTGTCAACTCAAGGCCGCGTATAAGTTGCTTTCCAAATTGTTTTAAATATTCACGTAGCTGTCTTGGTTTTCACCAAGACACTACCGTAAAAATGCTGCTCTTGCTATTATGGTCATTTGTACCTATATATTCGGGCAATCTCTGTTTAGATTGGATAGCATGTTATAAAATTACGAACCCTTTACCGCCAACTTTTTAACCTTGGTTTGGTCGATCATTTGTTATTCCATTCATTTCTGTGGCATCGTCTCTCTTAATTATACATTATTTGTTGAGTCAATTACAAATATTTGTATTCGAGCAGCTTTAATCAATAGTCTTTGTACGACTGGATCAGTTCCATTTACCTCCGTTATGACGAACATGCCTGGGTTAGGGTCGAATTGGCTTATGTTGGTCGATAGTAATATAACATCATTAGACAAATGATCATGGCAAGCGGCAGACTGACCGACATGCGTATTATTAGCTATGATTTCGAAGATTCTTAAATATTTTAGAACCAATATGAATGCAAAAAAAAAAAAATGTTGATCATTTTCAATTATTAAAATTTTCAGATGATCATTAGACTTAATTGAAAAAATTTGTTTATCATATCATTTCATTTATAGCAACAAATTTTCGTTTTTCTTTTGTCTAATTTCAGAAATTAAATTTTGGATTTGGTTGCTACTATGCAATATTAAAGAAAGTCGATATGGATGAAAAGAAAAAGCATATTTTGGAAAATTTAAATAAAAAACAGTTTCTTCATCTACAAAATTATGCTGATGTTAATGTGCTTAAAATAGACAAACCATGTGATTCAGAAATAGTCACACAAAAAGTTTTATCGGAAATGCCAGTTAATGCGGACATATTAAATGTTGAAGTGCAGCCTTTAGTCCACTTAGATAATGATGGTGCGGAATTCGTAAATTATTCTTTATCTGAAGATGAAATGGGAGGAGAATTAAGTCAAGCGAAAATAAAGTGCTTTAAAAACGAAGGAAGTATTTCTAATGCACTACGGGACCATAACTATACGTCGCAGGAAATGGGGTCGTCTCACCAGGATTTGGACACCATCAAAAATATGTTATTAAATCAAATTTTTGTAAATGGTTTAGGCCATGAAAGCATTCCGAAAACTGTGTCTTGTTTTATTGACAGCACCCTTGCTAAAATACAAATGCTTCGGTTTGAATCCCGGTGTGAAAATGTAAAAGACTCACAGAAAAGCTCTGAGGCTACTATAGCTCAAGATGTATCAGAAAACTGCTCTGAACCACTAGAAGTTGATCTTAATGATGTATATTTTGAAAGTCTGTACAAAAATCTTGTAAAAAACAACACTCTAGACACACTTTTAGCTCAAACTATTAGTTTTGCCAGAGAATTGTTTAACGATTGTAAGATAACCACAATACAATCGGAATATGCGTTTAACTTGTTTATACTTGGTAAAATACAAAAACTTCGCAATATATTAACAATCGATTGTAAAAATGTTGGGACGCAAACGTCTACATTAAGAAACCGATTTTTAAATAAGCGGTGTCAAGAAAATTATGATGCAAAAATAAAACTTTTAAGGAAAACCTCTAGTTCTTCAACTTTGGACAGTAATATCAATGACACACACACAGAAATAAATTTGTCTGCGTCATCCATATGTAATAGTGATTTGGGACTATCTAAAATTACTAGTATAAAGCACTACAAAAATCATACAACTTTTCAAAAGCAAGGCTTAAATGATGAAATTGACCTTTCAAAGTATATAAAGATAGACTTGAATTGTAGGAAATTTAAAGAAGATTCGTGGATTCACCTTAACGAACACATCACTTCGGATGATGATACAGATAAGGAAATCGAAAGGTTTGTAACTTATATTAATTGTATTTGTTGATGGTATTGCTTCAGGAAATCAAAAATCAAATCTAAAAAAACCTAGTTTAATATGGCACCGGTATTGGCAATATGATCCAAAAATTTATATTCTGGGCAGTTCTACCGCTGGGTCTTCCTTCTGAATTAAATTTTTTTTTTTTTGTAAAAGAATATTGTTCTAACAGTGAAATGGTATTTTTAAGTCTCCAAAATGTATGAAACGGGCATAAGAAATTTTTCCGACCGTATAAAGTATATATATTCTTGATCAGCATCAACAGCTGAGACGATGTAGCCCTGTTCGTCCGTCCGTCCGTATCATTACCTAAATCTCAGAGACCATTTGAGATAGACCCACCAAATTCAGTATGTAGACTCATGCAGTTTCTACAATGATCGAATTTATTTCAAATGTTTGCAACGCCCATTTCCGGCCCCGCAAATTAGATTAAACCGATTTTCTCAAAGACTAGTAGCTAGAGACATCGAATTTCAGTCTGAAAGGCGGGATTGGCCGTTGTCTAGTGCAGGCGCTAGAGTGCTTGTGTGTTTGTTGTGTGAGCGAGATAGCCTTTGCTTTTGCATATGGTATGTACAAACTTGCAACAAGGTGTTACAATTTGAGCTGTTTTTGTTTAATGATATGGGTATGTATATACATACTACATCTCCCTTTAAAAAAAAAGATTTTTGTTATTAGTATATTTTTTTTATACCCTTGCAAAAAGGGTATTTTCTAATTTTGGTCAAAAAAATTCAACGCATAGAAGTAAGTAAATATATTCTTGAACAGCACGACGAGACGAGTTCATATGAAACACGAATATGTCTGTCGGTCTGGATTAAGGTAACCTCCTCCTAGACCAGGGCCCGGCACAAATAGACCACTAAAAAAATTTATATAACAGGCAGAAGGAAGTATTACGTCTCCATAAAGTATATATATTCTAGATCAGGATCAACAGCCGAGTCCATCGTCCGTCCATCAGTCCGTATGAACGCCTAGATACCGGAGATTTTAAGAGCTAGAGTCACCAAATTTGGTACTTAGACCTCTGTAATACCTACGGTGTTCAAGTCTATTTTAAATTTTTGCCTCGTTCCGCATATTAGATAAAAACGAAATTAGATGAAACCGATTCTCTCGGAACATGTACTGGCTTAGTGCACGCGCAGATTTTCGCCCATTTTATTTAGTTATTTAGAAAATATAGGTCAAGTAGTTTTTCAATGGTTTTTTTATAAAACATCATTTCCCGAAATTCCAATCACATCGGATAAATAGAACACAAGTTAAAATCAATATAAATCGGTTCTGATCAAGTAAATGCGTAGGTTTTTTATGTGTACAAATTTTAACACGCCTCCTTCCGCCACCGTAATTTGGAAAAATTCGAAATTATCTCCCGTATTTTCAACGTTATGCCATCAAATTTGGCACACTTAAATTTGATATCTTATATATAATGATATAATATCAAGCAATATACCAAGTTTTATCCATATCGGACAAAAAATAGACAAGTTATGCATATGAACATTTTTTAATAAGGCCAGAGTTGACTGTTGGCTAGTGGGGGCCCTAGGGTGCGCATATGCTTGAGTAAGCGAGATACTCAGTTATGCTTGTAAAAGCATTTGAATAGAATTTTTTTTATTAAAACTTAACTGCATTTGTTATTATAAATTTAGAATATATTTGTTTCACTGGTGCATGGTATACTTAAGTCGGCGAGACGACCTACTAAACTTAAACTTTTGTCATTTACACCATTATTACAAAACTTCTGATTATATTCACCATGGCCCAAACTTCCATTTAAACCCCATTTACCAATTAATTGCAGAATCATCTGCAATTGGTTTAAAAACATTCGATTAAAAATCAAATATGTTTAAAACTGCAAACTTTGAAGCTCGACTTCTGGTGTATTGTTATTACGACAATAACTACATTGGGATCCACCGGGAATACATTTTGGCATTGATTTTCGTTGCGAAATGCAGAAACGGCGGTCTCATCTATTTGGACCAATTGAAGACTCCATAAAAATAAGTATTTGACTTTCACGTGGAATACTTTTCGTCTTTTCCTGGGGTACATTTTGGGTCTTTTGAATAATATTGAATCCTTTGTACTAAGCCAATCATACAATAAGTATACGATACATACCGTACTTCAGCAATTGCTTCTCGGAATTTTTTAGCGTTTTTGCTGTTTTTAGCACCATTAATTAAAACCAGAGGGTCGGGGCTAACTTCGACCGCATCAAAGTTTGTATACCCTTGCAACTTTTTTTGTAACTCTTCCTTACCTATTAGCCATCAATGTGGAAGAACATTTTATCTAAAAAGGCTTATGTTTGCGAAAGAACGGCCTACAATAATAGGAAATAACGAAAATATTGATCATAGTCACTTTTTCCACCGATCGTTCCTATGATATAGTCACCCGATCCCAAGATCAAATTTGGCACAGTTATTAACAGATATATTGAACTAACAAATGTTTAATTTGAAAGCAATTGCGTTAAAAGTAAAGAAGTTATTTACAAAAGTCACTGTTTTCGACCGATCGTTCCTATGGGAGCTATATGATATAGTCATCCGATCTTGATCAAATTTGGTACACTAGTTTATAGGCGTAATAAACTCTTTAAAATTAAGCACAGAATATTATAATAGCACAGAAAATAACGAAGTTATTGAGAAACGTCACTGTTCGTGACTTTGGGGTTTGTATGGGAGCTATATGATATAGTGGTCCGATCTGTTTAATTTGAAAGCAATTGCGTTAAAAGTAAAGAAGTTATTTACAAAAGTCAGTTAAAAGTAAAGAAGTTATTTACAAAAGTCACTGTTTTCGACCGATCGTTCCTATGGGAGCTATATGATATAGTCATCCGATCTTGATCAAATTTGGTACACTAGTTTATAGGCGTAATAAACTCTTTAAAATTAAGCACAGAATATTATAATAGCACAGAAAATAACGAAGTTATTGAGAAACGTCACTGTTCGTGACTTTGGGGTTTGTATGGGAGCTATATGATATAGTGGTCCGATCTGTTTAATTTGAAAGCAATTGCGTTAAAAGTAAAGAAGTTATTTACAAAAGTCACTGTTTTCGACCGATCGTTCCTATGGGAGCTATATGATATAGTCATCCGATCTTGATCAAATTTGGTACACTAGTTTATAGGCGTAATAAACTCTTTAAAATTAAGCACAGAATATTATAATAGCACAGAAAATAACGAAGTTATTGAGAAACGTCACTGTTCGTGACTTTGGGGTTTGTATGGGAGCTATATGATATAGTGGTCCGATCTGAATCCGAGATATACATTCCCTGCAGTATATACAAGCCTACGTGCAAAATTTCAACTCTGTAGCTCTTACGGTCTAGGAGGAGTTTGCGTTAATCCAGACGGACCGACGGACGGACGGACGGACATGGCTATTTGAACTCGTCGTGTCGTGCTGATCAAGAATATGTATACTTTGTATGGTCGGAGATGCTTCGTTCTATGCGTTGTACACACACTATGTAAGTGTTGCCTATAAAATAAAAAACCAAATTAATAAATATTAAGAGCTTTTTTGCACGAATTCAATATTTCACACACATCTGTAAGTTTCTGTCGTTGGCTAAAATTGTTTCATTAAGTAAACACGTTGTTTAATACAATGAATGTAAAATCAATCGAATATAAAAGTAAAAATCCTTTATAAAAAAGGAACAAACCAAATGTTACATAAAACCGCCAACTCGTTCTCGTCTTCCAAATTAACAACTGCCAAAGTGGGGAAGGACTCATGGTTTAAAAAATTTTACCTCGTTGTTCGAAACCCTTGTTCATAATTACATAGCAATTATCATGATAAAGAAATTTAATTATTTGATATCGTGTCTCCCCGGTGAAGCTCAAGGCATTACAAGTCACCAAGGTCAATTACGATAAGGAGATGTTAAGCCTTAAAAAAGTTTATGACAACGACTGCCTCATTTTCATGGAATATGTTTCCGCGTTGTATAGCTTTTTTTTAATATGATATCCATCAGCTGATCTTAAACTCAATTTTAATTCACTTAGTTATGAACAAGGTTGAGGAAAGAATGCGATGGCACACTAAATCGGCGTTATCAACGGATGTCGGCTGAAGAATCAGCAAAGCGGTCGGTAAAAGTTGTTTAGTCTGATCAAAGAGTAGATTCCACGAGGCATAATCGTAACACCTTTTCGTGTTTTGTAGCAAGTAAAAAAGTTCACGATAAGTCCCCAAAATGTTCAATTTGCAATTCCGAAGACTATAGTATGACTAGTTGCCCGTCGGATTAAGCATTGTCAGAGAAGCGTGTCCAATCGACTCCGAATCCAATGTATAAGTCCAGATAATTAGAGTGAATCGCAGTGAGGTGTGCTTGGACTCAGCCACCTCAAACCCTAAATATCACTGGGAGGAAAAAACCTAATAATCTGCAATTAGCTGAGACACAGTTTTATAAGCCGCAAAAAATAGATATGCTCATTGGAGCATAAGTTCAAGGACTTCCACTCCTTCAGAAGTCTATCTTCTCTTTTTCTCTCTCGTCATTGCTTCCTGCAGTTGCTCCCCTCATACCCACAGTGCTGGTGTTTTTATTTTTGTTGTTCTCTCTTCTTTGTGATTGTGCTCAACTTCTCTCCCGCGTAATTACTTTTGTAACGCCGCCTCTCAAAGCTCGGCTTATAACTGTTCTTGCACTCTTTCTTGTGCTGTGCACTCTGGCTGTCTCTTTGTTTTATATGTAATTATTGATTTCTTATCGATTATTATCTTTGTGCTGTGTTTTATAATTTTCTATATGTTTTTATTTATTTTGACCTTGTGTTTCTTTTTGCTTCTCAATGGCTTGTTGTCAACCTACTTGCAAGCATTCTGATCGTTTTGATGATCAGTATAGAGCAAAATCTTGTTGGCTCTGCGATGATCTTATTCACTCAAAATGTACTGTAACGGCCAAGAACTTTGCAAAGTTTTCTGGTTTGTCTGTGTCTAAGCCTGAGCTTGGATTAATGCGCTGGACTTGCCCATCTTACGCCAGCCAGCAGCTTGATTTTAGCCGTATGTAGAAGGATCTTCGTTTAAAGTTTCTCAAAACAAACTGGCCAAACAGATGGCTAACGAGTGTGACTCTATCGTACATGTATTGTCGCAATTCAAGTTCGTTCCATCTTCTGAGAAGTTGCCCAAGAAATGTACCCTTGAGTTGCCTCATAAGCAGTCGCCAGCACTCTCTATTGCATCTTCTCCCATCCTACTTTCGCCTACACAATATTCTTGTCCCTCTTTATGCTCTTCTTTTCAGATTGAAGTTTCTAGCCGTAGATGTTTCTAACTACCGTGGCGTTGCCAAACTTTCGGCAATACCTAAGTTGTTTAAGAAATGTATTACGTCTTCCCTTCAACACCTATCCAGATCCACTATTTCTCCTTTCTTTCTTTCTCCTTGTCTGCATGGCTTTATGAAAGGTCGTTCGTCGCTTACCAACCTTTTAGAATTGACTACCCTTGTACACCATGGCTCCCGTAAAAAGTGTCAAACTGATGTTATTTATACCGACTTAAGTAAGGCTTTCAATACGGTTGATCATCCTTTGCTTCTTACGAAACTTAACATTATGGGCTTTTCCCCGAAACTGTTGGCTTGGTTAAAATCGTATCTCATTGGCAGAACCCAAACGGTGTATTTCGTTTTATTTACCCTGTTCATTAATGATTTGCCCTTGGCCTTGGCTCGTTCACGCGTGCTCATGTATGCGGATGTCGTCTAGATTTGTTATTCCTATATTGATCCTTTTTTCCAACAGTACTTGCAATCAAATCTCGATGCGTTCTGTGATTGGTGCCACGTTATTAAATAACACCTTAATGCCTGAAAATGCTCTTTTATGACATTCAGTCGTTTCTCTCCGTTCCTAGCAAATTACTCTATCAAGTCTGTTCTGTTAAATTGTGTACCATCATTCAAGACTTAGGCGTTATATTTGACCCAAAACTTTCATTTAATTTTCACATCTCTTCAATTGTTAATAGAGCATGCATGTCACCTCATCTCTCCTCATCTTTCTGTCACTTCTCGTCGCGTTATACTTTTTAATCATCTACAGCGAAAACAATGAAAATATTAATAAAATAAATAAAATAAATAAAATAAATAAAATAAATAAAATAAATAAAATAAATAAAATAAATAAAATAAATAAAATAAATAAAATAAATAAAATAAATAAAATAAATAAAATAAATAAAATAAATAAAATAAATAAAATAAATAAAATAAATAAAATAAATAAAATAAATAAAATAAATAAAATAAATAAAATAAATAAAATAAATAAAATAAATAAAATAAATAAAATAAATAAAATAAATAAAATAAATAAAATAAATAAAATAAATAAAATAAATAAAATAAATAAAATAAATAAAATAAATAAAATAAATAAAATAAATAAAATAAATAAAATAAATAAAATAAATAAAATAAATAAAATAAATAAAATAAATAAAATAAATAAAATAAATAAAATAAATAAAATAAATAAAATAAATAAAATAAATAAAATAAATAAAATAAATAAAATAAATAAAATAAATAAAATAAATATAAATTATTAAAATAAAATAAATGGTGACCCAAGTCTTCGACTACCTTCTTTTTCTGACAGACGTCTTTTTATTAATCTTCCTTCACTTTATAAACGTAGGCTCGTTTTTGGCATTCTCATTCTCCATAAACTAGTCAACGGCGAAGTCATTTCTACCAATTTACTAGATACGCTATAGTTTTGTGTTCCCTCACGTCGGACTAGAAACTTTTTTCCTATTCACCTTAGTAGATGTCTGACTCACGACTCTCACGAACCTTTTCGTGTTCTTTGCCAATCTTTTAACAACCTTTCTCACCTAATTTCTCCTCATCTCATCTTTCTGTCACTTCTCTTCGCGTTATATTTTGTAATCATATACAGCGAAACCGCTGAATATGTTTTGGACTTGGATTGCTTGCAACTCATTTCTGACCACACTGGCTGTGAATCGGGGCATAGCTGGCACCTTGTGCAAATAAAACACCTTCACCGTGTCGGGTTGGTTGTGTATAAAGCTGCGCTACCTTCTTTAATTAATTTGTTATCTGCGTTTTAGCTTAAGATTTTTCGTCAATTGCTGCTTAGTTGACGTAAATAAATAAGTAGGTAAATAAATAAAAAATGAATAAATTAAATTTGCCTTCCTTTATCAATATTCTATTTCCAGCGCATCAGCTGTGCGAAAAATATTTCGCTGATAATTTGAAAATTTTACCTATTAGCTTTCATTTGAATGTGCTAAACGGCGGTTTTTTCTCTCGAAAAAAGATTGTCGATTTAAAAAACATGAACTATGATTTTATGGAAGAATATCTTTCATCTTTTTTCCAATCGTACCCACTACTTCATTCCACAATAGGTCGTTTTATGACTTTAAAGCACGTTGTTTAAGGCAGGTTTTAAGTTAACCAAATGGTTTTCAAACAGTTTGTAGTCTCCGCTTCTCTAGCGCAGCAACGCAGGTAACAATTTCAGAATCGGATTCAACCAAGGCACTTGGTGTTTTTTGGTTACCTGGAGAAGACGTATTCCAATTTAAAATCGATGACTCGTTTATGAGCCTCAGAGTGACCAAAAGGAACATTCTCTCGGTGACATCTCGTTTATTTGATCGGTTAGGTCTCCTAAGTCCCCTAATTATTAGAGGAAAAATCTTAATGCAGGAGATGTGGCTCAAGGGACTTGAGTGGGACGTATCAATTCCAATGAATTTGGCGATGGCAACATAAAGAAAATAAGAATTCCACGATTCGTATACAGAACACCAATCACCGATTGAGATTCATGGATTTGCTGATGTTTCAATGAGAGCATATGGTTGATGTATCTACGTTCGAGTCAAAACTGCGGAAGGTTTCAGCACTTCATTGCTTACGTCGAAATCTAAAGTAGCGCCTCTCAAGACAAAAATATTGCCTTGACTTGAGCTGTGTGCCGCTCACCTTCTCGCAGATCTCTGTCACCGAATCAGTAATATCATGAAGGTACCAATTAAGGGAGCATACGGGAACGTGGTTTGGCCTCGTGTGCCTACAATACAAAACCCAGCTGACATAGTATCACGAAGTTGTGAAAGGTCCAGAATTTCTTAGAACTTCTGAATGTGAGTGGCCTATGGTTGATAGGCATATACAACTCTCGGACATGCTGACTCTTAGGGTTGACGAGAACTTTCTAGTTGAAGTCATCTATTCGTCACATGTGTATTTTTTATGTGTTTCTTCCGTAGATTAAAAAAAAAAAAAAATGGCCACGCTTGATGAAAAGAGACATTTCATAAAATGATTGAAATATTGCAAAATATTGATAATGAAAGGGTTTGTAAAAGCGCCAAAGTGGGACAGAAACTTCAAGGTTTGACGCACACTGCGTGAACAGCTGCTTTCTAAAGCGGTTTATTTGGAATTAGTATCTGATTTAAGTACTAATACATTTCTTATGGCTTTCCAAAGGTTCATCGACACTGCGACAACGCGACAAATTTTGTTACAGCCAGCAGGGAGCTGCTGGATCTTCGTCGGAAGATCGAAATCGGGGTGGACGCAGTTCGGGAATTCCCATCAAGAAGCGAGTGAGAATTATCGTTCATACCGCCGAACGACGGCGAGGGCATAACCTCGAGGACCTCGACCTCGACGCGGAGGACAGTCTAACGCCGCATCAGTTGATGATGGCACTAGTAGTGGCCACAAGCATCGGGCCGGATGTCGCAATTACGGTAGTTGACGTTAAAACATCGGAAGGATCTACCTACAAACGACCGATCCACAATTGGCACTCTTGACGATTTTTTGAAGGCCTTAGAACTATTTGAGGGGGCCGGTGTTAGCGCAGATGAGCGCTATGTGTATTGTTTGTGTCGTCGTTTGATTTTTCATGTTGCAGTTGGGTGCGAACCGATAGCGTGCGAGTCGCATGGAGCGAATTCGCCCGCTCCGCCTCGTTAGTTAAAGAATTTGAAGATAAAAGATAGTCGAAAATAACCATTGAAAGCGAGCACATTTTTTTTATCTTATCGCAATCATATCAATTAACGGTTTAATATATAAATGAAGTTTATTAATCATAAAAACTCTTATGGTTTTTCATCGGGTTTGCCTGAACTCTCTATGGAAAAGCCAAAAAATCATGTTGAGCTTTATTTTTGAGCGAAAAATAAATACAAGTTTTAAAATAAAACTCATAATGATTATAGTCCCTGGCTGAGAGTTTCATATTCCTTGTCAGATAATGAACGTTGATTATCTTGAACTAGTTGATTATGGGCATTTTAAATTTCTATTGCTGTGATATATCTAGTTTTTGACTGATCTTGATGTATGAAAGGTTCAATAATAATTGACAAATCGATAGCAGTAATAGATAATTCACAAAATTGGACTCGAATCCGAAATTTAGCTCGCAAGCTTTGAAACCAAGCGCCCTCTTCTATTAAAAGTTGTGTGACCATGTTGTTTTGGGCATTGACAGACATGTAGATCCTGTCCACCACAGCTGATGCGCCACAAATTTTGATGATACCAGGATTATGTTGTGACCGCACATGTTGCCAACAGCTACGTGGATACGCTTCTTAAATTTCAACCATTAGTACGATGTCCCCTAATCCGTGTGGCTTTACTCTTTAATGCCGCTTGGACCTTCGTGTTATGTTGGGTAGCATATCCTTGACCCAGCGTTTCCAAAATATAAGGTTGAAAAACATCTCACTTTGGCGTAGCGACCATGGTCGCTTATGTTCGATTTGTTGAGGATCGCAAATCGGTTTTTGTTTTTTTCATCTGATGAGCCGAACAACAGGTGATTTGGCGTAAACGCTTCTTGGTCCTCGTCGTCCAGGGACGCAATAAGCATTTTCAGGCTCCTCCCATGTGAAGAGCTGAAGGTGGCTTGAAGTACCACTTCCTCGCATAATCCAGTCGAAGTTTGTCTCTAAGAAAGGCTTCGGTACTTCAAAAATTAGTCTCGTTATCGCTATATATTTCCTTTGTTGTATCTCAGCGCGATATATGGCGTCTAAAACCATTAATCTCAGTGCTCAATTCTAGCATCGTGAGGTAGGTTATCAACATGACCATCGATGACTATTAGTGGACCAAAATATTCAACGACGACATACGTAACACTGGCTTGAAAGCACCCAGCTTAGCTCTCGGACGGGTCGCCATTAAAGGTACACTGGGTCGGGCACAACTAAGCTCACATTGTTGGCGATTTGGACGAACACGGTGCTGGTGATTTGGTCTAGCCTTGGACTCTACATTCAAAGCTTGCAGTGATAACGGTAAAAAATGAAGTTGCTGTATTTATTTGAGTCTAAGATTATGCTTATATGGCTGGACAAAAATATTTTGACTTCACGTGTCAAGTGTAAAATCTCCTTTTTCTGGAAACTGAGAGGAGTAACAGTATCCTTTAAATTTTTGATATAGATATAGTAAAGCTTATAAGAAACAAAAAGCTTGCAGTGATAACGGTAAAAATGAAGTTGCTGTATTTATTTGAGTTTAAGATTATGCTTATATGGCTGGACAAAAGTATTTTGACATTTCGATGTTGCTTAACAGAAAGTGAGATAAATTTAACTTTGGTGAAAAATAAGTGTATATAATAAAAAGTAAACCCTCCTTTGGCATTAATGACCTTTTGTAAGCGTATAGGAACTGATTTGACCAATTTTCCTGCCAAAGTATTTGCAATCTGGCCAAGCTAATGTATTGACTTCGACATCTCTTAAAAACTTAGTTATCAAATGTGGCATGGAGCGTTCTCCTGTTGCAGCACAAATCCCTGTCCAATGAGCCGGTCACCGGATGTAAATACGTTGTCATTTAGGACACGAAAATATATTTGTCTATGTTCATTGTTCCATCAACTATGACCAAATCGCCCACACCATTAAAGGTCGATCCAACGCCATACGATACTCGCTCGCACACAGGCCTTATTTTTTTTGCGAGTATTTCTGGGCAATCTGCAATTAACTTTATTTTTCGATCCAAGATACTCAAAAGAGCTTTCGTCTGTATTAACTTGTGCCCAAAACTATTTTGGCTTGTCTAAATATGTTTTGGCGAATGTTAACCTTTTTTTGTGAAATAAAAGGAATTGGAGGAGCAATATATGTACATAGGTTGTAAAATTGGCCTTTAGCCTGTCTTTCGACAGTTTTTCTACTTATTGGTATGTTTAACTGCTCACTTGGTTCAATGGATGCTGCTTGTGGTGTAATTAGCACATTTTCCTTAAACTTTCTCAATATTATGCGGTCTTGATTAGGCTTTGTCTTACGTGTTCTTCCCGTTCGGACCTTATTTTTAAGTGGTTGATTATTTTTTAATTTATTTGATACTAGTTTGTTTTGGCACTTTGTATAATTTGCTAAGGTAATCCACAGAAATACCTGCATTATACTTTGTGACCATTTCATTTCTAATGAGTTAAACACGTGATGTGTAGCGCGAAAGCTTAAACGAAAATCAATATGAAAATGTCAAACTACTTTTGTCCAGCCATATTAGCATAATCTTTAATTCAAATAAGTACAGCAACTTCATTTTTACTGTTATCACTGCAAGCTTTTCGTTTCTTATAAGCTTTGATACTATCTCTCTATTAAAAATTTAAAGGATACCGTTACTCTTCACTCTGCAGAAAAAAGCGAGTTTACTCTTGACAACGTGAAGTCAAAATACTTTTGCCCACGATTGTACTTGAAATTAATTGATAATTTCTCTTATGTTGAATCAGTTGATTCTGTGCTTATAACTGCATATGACTAACCGATGAATGCAATCGGTTCATAAATATCCCGGCCCGCCCCGAAACACAGTTTCTTTAACGTGGCAATACCGCAACCTTTTTATGCGATGAGATTTCAGTAGCAAAACTGGATGTTTCGCCTCTGTACACAGTTGCATATGGTGCCTTCGTTTTACAACCCTGAGTAGTTAGTCCTTGTCGATCATAGGCAAGAGTTAGGCCAGCTTAGATCGACTTCGCAATGGTTTATTTGCAAGAAGCAATTGATAGTCATCCTCAAAGCAGGTTTGCGCGTACCGCAAGTATACAAAGCGTGCCGCGCTTATTTCCTCAAACGTAAAACAGTTTGAGGCTTTTTCCCCAAATGGACCCTTAGTACGCCTTAGAAAGCGTAGAACATAGCCTACCGTCAAGGCGAGGCAGAGATTGCTGAGTCAGTCAGTCAGTCAGCCAAGCTCCAAATTAGCACAGGACAAAAGTTGAATAAGTACTCTTCGATTTTGTACTAGATCCTCCTCGCTGTTTGACCCAGTGAGCACATCTTTTTGCATTTTTCGGGGATTGCCGCTGATGATTAGCAGCCAGGAATGGTGCACATAAGGTGCCGTAAGTTGATAGTGTTTGGATTCGATGGCCTTTCTCTCCAGACAATTCTCTGGAGGTCGTGGTGTTTGTTGTTCACCCAAATCGCATCTGTCGACTAACATTGCCAGTCCATCTAATATGTGGATAGGGAATCGGTGAACCTTTCATTTTAAACGCACCAGCCAATTCTTGCTCTACAAGTCTCACAGTCGATCCGTAATCTAAAATTGAGTAGATTCAACTGGCATTTGTAGCAACCTTTCTCAAGATACTGGTTGGTGGTGTTTTGTAGAGTTAAGTATATATATATAGTTAAGTACAGTTAAGTATCATATCAGCTCCGATATTTTCGTAAGCTCTTAAAATAACGTATGGTTGTTTAGGTGCATCTAGCTTGCTTTCGCACACATTTTTCAGCGCAACTGCAAACTCGATCAGCGGTTCTATTTTGCCCTTTGAAGGAGGGCATTCTACATCAACACCGTTCAACGTTTCTTGTCCTTTTCTCTCTGCCTTGCGCTTTTGAGTCTCGTTATGAGTCTTGTTATGCCCTCAAGATTCGTCTCACTCGGGTGTTTTTGGGTGTAGCCGATTTCTTGTGTTACGCCTCCCACGCATCTTCCCGCTTGGACGAAATTTGTCAGCTTGCTTGTGGTTCGATTGGCCAAACTTGAGTTTGATCGTATATCGAATGCTTTAATTGAATTGGCCTGAATGAATGATGGATTGTTATCAAGCAGCATTTAAGGGCCCTAGTAGGTGTGCTTTTAATGACTCCTGTTTTGCAGAGAAGTGCTCTTTACACTTTCCTCAGAAGCTCTTAATATGTACAATGGTAATATACGACAAATTTTCTGGTTTGTTTGCCCATCTTGTGCCAGCCAGCAGCTTGATTTTAGCCGTATGTACAGGGATATTTGTTAAAAGTTTCTTTCTTTAAACAAACTATCCAAACAGCTGTCTATCGAAAGTGATTCTAGCGTACATTTATTGTCGCAATTCAAATTTATTCCACCTTCTCTCTATTACATCTTCTCCCATTTTACTTTCGCCCACACCATCTTCTTGTCCCCTCTTTATGCTCTTCTTTTCAGATTGAAGTACCCATTACAAGCCCTGGTGTACCTCAATCTATCCCTCACGGGAACTCTGATCACAGGATCATGCTGTCTCTCAATCTCTTGCGGATCCCAATGCTCCTCCGCCTCCACTAACTGTAGTGCCTCATCGCAAACAATTATTTATCTCTAGGCTTGCTCCAGATACTTCTGAGTCGTCTGTGGCAGCTAACATTGGTGATATATGCCCTGCTAACGTTTTAATTCAAAAGTTTAAGTTTTCAAGGCCCAGTAAAATACCCTCTTTTAAAATTACAGTACGAAATGAGTATTTCTCAGCTATGGTATATATATGGTTTGGCCTGAAGGCTTACTTGTATACGAGTTTGCACCCAATATACGCTTCGGCCGGTATCTGTACACCTTGTTGATTAAATTTTTCATTGTCTGCTTCTAAAAACTAATAATGTTGAGTCTGTGCATTCATTATCAAAATGTTGAAGGACTACTTACCAAGCTTTTTAAACTGTTCTGCGACAGAAGGTCGTGTAGGTCGTCGTTGTGATGAAGTACCCATTGCAGTGAACCTGAATTTGTGTTCAGATATTGTCCCGTTTGATCTGCCCTTTAGAAATGTTTTCGATTTCCCTATCTAAGCCTAAGCCTATATATCGTTTATTCATTATATCGAGTGATACTTGTAGTTTTCCTGATGTTTTGAAGGAGCCCTTTATTATTTTATTTATTTATTTATTTTATTTACGTCAACTAACACAGCAGTCGACGAAAAAGCTTAAGGTAAAGACAGATAGTTATTAAATGAAGAAGGTAGCTTAGCTTTATACACAACTAAACATCCCCGACCCGGTGGAGGTGTTTTATTTGCACAAGGTGCCAGCTATGCCCCGATTCACAGCCAATGTGGCCAGGGATGTAGATGATTAAAAAGTATAGCGCGAAGAGAAGTGACAGAAAGATGAGAAGAGATAAGGTGAGAAAGGTTGTTAAAAGATTGGCAAAGAACACGAAGACGTTCGTA
The DNA here is from genome assembly GCF_018151085.1 of Drosophila tropicalis. NCBI lineage: Eukaryota > Metazoa > Arthropoda > Insecta > Diptera > Drosophilidae > Drosophila > Drosophila tropicalis. The sequence continues at coordinate 2,012,970 of NW_027173482.1, forward strand.
AAGAGAGTAGTTAGTCAGACATCTACTAAGGTGAATAGGAAAAAAAGTTTCTGGTCCGACGTAAGGGAACACAAAAATACAGCGTATCTAGTAAATTGGTAGAAATGACTTCGCCGTTGACTAGTTTATGGAGAAAGAGAATGCCAAAAACAAGCCTACGGTTATAAAGTGAAGGAAGATTAATAAGAAGAATAAGAATAAGAAGGTAGGCGAAGACCCGGGTCCCAATTTAGACCGCGTAGCGCAAACTTAAGGAATTGCTTCTGTACCGATTCAATACTACGCTGGTGAACATCATATTGCGGGTTCCACACTGGCGAGCAATATTCTAGAGTAGTGCGAACTAACGAAGTGTATAAAACCTTTGTTACATAGGGATCATCAACTTCTTTGGCCCAACGTTTAATGAAGCCGAGAAGGCTGCTTGCTCTGTTGACAATTGAAGAAATATGAACATTAAATGAAAGTTTAGGGTCAAACATAACGCCTAAGTCTTTGAATGATGGTACACAATCTAACAGACCAGACTTAATAGAGTTATGAACTAGGAGCGGAGACAAACGACTGAAAGTCATAAAAGAACACTTAGAGGCATTAAGGTGTAATTTATTAACGTGGCACCAATCACAGAACGCATCGAGATCTGATTGCAAGTACTGTTGGAAAGAAGGATCATTATAGGAATAACAAATCTTGACGTCATCCGCAAACATGAGCACGCGTGAATGAGCCAAGGCCAAAGGCAAATCATTTATAAACAATGTAAATAATAGTGGGCCCAGATGACTGCCTTGGGGTACACCTGACGTAACTCGAACAGTTTTAGATATCGAGGAACGAAAAGACACCTTTTGGTTTCTGCCAATAAGATACGACTTTAACCAAGCCAATAGTTTAGGGGAAAAACCCATGACGTTAAGTTTCGCGAGAAGCATAGAATGATCAACCGTATCAAAAGCCTTACTGAAGTCAGACAAGGAGAAATATAGGACCTGGATAGATGTTGAAGGGAAGACGTAATAATTTTCTCAAACAGTTTAGGTATTGCCGAAAGTTTGGCAATGCCACGGTAGTTAGAAACATCCGATTTGCTACCCTTTTTAAAAAGCGGAATAATAAAAGACTCCTTCCAAATATCAGGAAAGCTACAAGTCTCACTCGATATAAAGAATAACCGAGCTAGAGGCTTAGATAGGGAAATCGAACACATTTTAAGGATGCAACTAGGTATATTATCAGGCCCGGGAACGAAGGAAGACTTCATAGATGACAAGCTAGAGATAATACAGTTTTCAGTAATACTGGGGAAAAAACATACAATTTAAATGTGGGATTGAAAAGGGATATGGTGTGGGATCCGAAACAGTAGTAGAAGAAGTCGACTGAAAAAATTTAGCAAACAGATCTGCAATATCTGAATCATTATTTGCAGTCTGGTCGTCAAGTCTGAAGGTGGAAGGTAGTACATTAGAGCGTCTTTTGGAATTGACAAAGTTGTAAAATCTTTTGGGGTTCTTATAAAATTCAACCTTACAGCGAACGATAATTATTGTAGCATTGAGTATTTAAAAGACAAAATTGAGATTTGGCTATACAATAATTTGCATAGTCAAGTCGCGAACCAGTTTTTTAAATCTTTTAAAATTTCTCGATTTAATATTACGAAGATTAGAAAGCCTACGTGTGAACCAGATTGGCGAGCTGGAGACGGTAGAGACATTCACATAAGGAACGCATTTATCAATTAGAGAATTAAGAGCAGAGTAGAAAAACTTCACTGCACAATCTATATCGCAGCACTCAAATAGAAACGACCAATCAAAAGAGAAAATAAGGCTGTTAAGAAGATTGAAATTTGTTTTACGAAAACATCTACGACGAAAATTTGAGATGTTTTTAAATAAATTAGTAACGGAATTGTAAGAGAGAGTAACTTCAATGGTAGGGTGATAAAGATCTTCAGGTTGCACTAGTGGCTGTGTTTGCTATACAGCACTAACAGTGCTCAGAGACAAAAACAAGATCAAGGATTCTTTTAGAAGAGTTAGGGAAAGAATTCAACTGATATAGTGGACATTCAAGTAGGCTATCAAGAAAAACATGTTGAGATGAAGGAATTAAGAAAGATAGATTATCATCAACAAGCCAAGAAATATTAGGCAAGTTAAAATCACCTAAAACTATAAGAACATCACGATCTTTAAGACGACCAAAAATAGTTTGCAAAGCATCAGCATGGTGCACGTAGATCATGATATCAGGAGGAATATATGAACAAGAGATATATAGGCTAAAGTTAGAACATGTAACTTCGACGCAAATAAACTCAACACCTAAGGGGAGATCAATCGGCACCACACTTGAAGACAGATTCGAGTTTACAGCAATGGGTACTCCACCGCCACGACGACCAACACGATCAAGCCTATAAGAAATAAAGTTATTAGAAAGAATTTCATTATCTAAAACAAAGGAGTTAAGCCAAGTTTTAGAGAAAGCTAATATGTCAGCCGAAAAGGTTTGGCTATCACAGAACAGGTTCGACAGCTTGGTAAGAAGTCCTCTTACATTTTGATAATGAATGCAAAGACTAGACGTTATTAGTTTTTTGAAGCAGAAGATAAATTAGGAAGGTGGACAGGCAACGGACGAGAGCGCTTATTGGGCGCAAACTCGTGTACAACTAGGCCCTCTGGCCAAAAATTAGGGTCAACCCTAGCTGAGAAGTACTCATTTGGTACTGTAATTTTAAAAGAGGAGATTTCATGAGGCCTAGAAAACTTAAACTTTTGAATTAAAACCTTAGCAGGGCAAATATTACCAATGTAAGCTGCCACAGACGACTCAGAAGTATCTGGAGCAAGCCTAGAGATAAATAATTGTTTGCGATGAGGCACTACAGTTAGTGGAGGCGGAGGAGCATTGGGATCCGCAAGTGATTGAGAGCCAGCATGATCCTGTGATTGATCAGAGTTCCCGTGAGGGATAGATTGAGGTACACCAGGGCTTGTAATGGGTACTTCAATCTGAAAAGAAAAGCATAAAGAGGGACAAGAAGATGGTGTAGGCGAAAGTAAAATCGGAGAGGAAGTAATAGAGCCAGCATGATCCTGTGATTGATCAGAGTTCCCGTGAGGGATAGATTGAGGTACACCAGGGCTTGTAATGGGTACTTCAATCTGAAAAGAAGAGCATAAAGAGGGACAAGAAGATGGTGTAGGCGAAAGTAAAATCGGAGAGGAAGTAATAGAGAGAGCTGGCGACTGCTTACGAGGCAACTCAAGGGTACATTTCTTGTGCAATTTCTCAGAAGGTGGAACAAATTTGAATTGCGACAATAATTGAACGCTAGAGTCACACTCGTTTGACAGCTGTTTGGCCAGTTTGTTTAAAGAAAGAAACCTTAAACGAAGATCCCTATACATACGGCTAAAATCAAGCTGCTGGCTGGCACAAGATGGGCAAGTCCAGCGCATTAAGCCTAGCTCAGGCTTAGACACAGACAAACCAGAACATTTGTCGTAGTCGCGGCCATTGAGGCCAGCACATTTTAAGTGAATAAGATTATCGCAGAGCCAACAAGATATTGGTCTATACTGATCATCAAAACGATCAGAATATTTGCAATTAGGTAGACAACAAGCCATTAAAAAGCCGAAAGAAAGGCAAAAAATTATAAATATATAAGAATATATAGAAAAATTAAATTCACAGCACAAAGATAATTATTGATAAATAATCAATAATTACAAATAAAACAAAGAGGCAGCTAGAGTGCACAGCACAAGAAAGAGTGCAAGAACAGTTATAAGCCGAGCTTTGAGAGGCGGCCTTACAAAAGTGATTTCGCGGGAGAGAAGCTGAGCACAAGCACAAAGCAGAGAGAACAACAAAGCCACTAGCACTGATGGTATGATGGGGGCGATGAGGGGAGCAACTGCAGAAGCAATGACGAAAAAAAATAAATAAAAAAATATGTAAATGCACCAAACACTAATCACGAAAAAGAAAAAACTGTTTAAACTGATTAATTTGGCGAATTATGGAAATAAAACACAAGGGAGTCAAGCGAACAACACCAGCGAAAGTGTAAACAAACTAAGCACAATTAAAAATTAAGAAAAAACAATAAATATTAATAAAAACTCAGGAGCTATGCAAAAACACGACCGTCACGTCAGAGAGCAGAAAGCTTTATTCTGCTTTATAAAAAGGGCAACAAATCAAATCTTTTTACAACCTATCTCATCTTATCTCTTCTCATTTTTCTGTCACTTCACTTCTCGCTACTTTTCAATAATCTTCAACCAAACCACTGAATATATTTTGGACATTGCATTGCTTGCAATTCTTCGCTGACCACGTGGGCAGTGAATCGGGGCATAGCTGGCATCTCGCCGTTTTGGTTCTACTTACTGTGGTGTGGTATAAAGGATGAAAGTAAGGCGGAAACCGTATTTTCCGATGCTATTCCCGGTTACTGGACTGGAGCGACCACCAGCAGACGAGTTCAAATAGCCGTGTCCGTCTGTCCGTCCGTCCGTCCGTCCGTCAGTCCGTCCATCCGTCCGTCTGGATCAACGCAAACTCCTCCTAGACCGTAAGAGCTACAGAGCTGAAATGGCACCAAGGCTTGTATATACTGCAGCGGTTGTATATCTCGGATTCAGCCGGATCGGACCACTATATCATATAGCTCCCATACAAACGCCAAAGTCACGAACAGTGACTTTTCTCAATAACTTCGTTATTTTCTGCGCTATTATCGTGAAACTTAATATTAGAGAGATTATTACGCCTATAAACTACTGTGCCAAATTTGATCAAGATCGGATGACTATAACATATAGCTCCCATAGGAACGATCAGCCGAAAACAATGACTTTTGTAAATAACTTTGTTACTTTTAACGCGATTGCTTTCAAATTAAACATTTCTTAATTTAATATATCTGTTAATGACTGTGTGATCAATATCTTCGTTATTTCCTACGATTGTAGGCCATTCTTTCGCAAGCATAAGCCTTTTTTGATAAAACGTTCTTCCACATTAATGGCTAATAGGTAAGGAAAGAGTTACCAAAAAAGTTGCAAGGGTATAGAAACTGTGACTCGGTCGAAGTTAGCCCCCGCCCTCTGGTTATGTTTTGAGAATGGGATACTCCTCTGCATCTCTAATTTTTTTGCGGGTTTGCTTGAATACGCTAATCATTGATAATCTAATTCACCCACTGTGTGGTCAGTACAGCCGACATCACTTTGTTCGATCACGTCGTTGGGGTGTCGCTTATTGAGACGTAGGGACACACTATCTAAGACCCAGGGCATCTTCCTGAAGCCTGTATACAGCATATCCTTGGCGCCCTTTTTGATCTAAAGGGCCAATTGAAGCGCATTTCAGTCCGATACCTCAATAGTTGTTGTTCCTGCTTCTTCGGTACGGCCCGCCGGAGAAGACCTTGGCCTTCGGTAGGTACGAAATATTAGTTCTGTCCACTACCTCCAGCTTGGCCCCTTCCATTAGACCCTTAGGCTAGGCACTGTCCTAATATCATCATGGTAGTATCATCCTTACATTTTAAAATTTCGACCCCACACCGGTTTGCGTTTCGGTTGATGTTCCCTCAGCAGTCACTCTCCGGTTTGCATGGTTGCGGTCGATGAGTCGTCTGGCCACCTCTCTTGTACGATTAGGGCGTGCCTTTTGCGCTCTCAGCGGAGAGCTGACACTTCAAAGATAGCAGCTCTTACGTTTTGTTAACATATCCTTAGCTCGCCTTAATACATTTATTTGCACACGAATTGTCTACAATTTAACATTAAGCTTTTTTATTATTTTATCCTTGTTATTTAAGTTTTCTTAATTATTGTTTTTAACAAACAGACTTACCAATTTAAATGGATTGAAAAGACGTTATGCGCACCAAGTGCATTCCAAATCCAAAGAAATAATTCCATGGAAGCCTACGAAAAAAAAAAATGCAGATTACTATTATGAGTTTGAAGATAACCTGGATTCATATAAAACTGAAAATAGTTTAAAAAAAGTAAGTGTGTGTAAAAAAAAAAAACACGGCCATTGTAACTTCGATCATCTCGAAGTTCATATACCCTTGCAAGTTTGTGTATGTACGTTATCCAAATAATTATATGTGCATCATATTTTTTGCAAATAAAAAGTCGTATAGTATTTTTAAATTATTTCTGATAATGTGATTTTATTTATAGCATGATGTAAGATAGGAAAATAAATAAAATTTAACTAAATTAAAAAATTTTAAATTATAGTTATATTCATAGTAAATAATTATATGTGCATTCTTTCACTTTGGTCTCTTAAAAGTAATTAACGTTGGTAATTTTGAAGTATTAATTATGTTAATAATCAATACTTTTTCCTTTATTATTCAAGACTAAGTTGAGACGATTTGGCATAGCACATAGGCGTCTTTCCTAAATAGCAGAACGCGGCCCATACCACCAAGGTGCCGGCGCCAAAACCTTGCTTGTAACAAGATAGTCGTTCCTGACGCGTATCTCTTCAATATTTTGGCAACTGTCTGGGTCATCTAAATTAAATTTTTTTTCGTCGCTAAAGATGATGTTGTGCCATTCCTTATTCCAGAATCGATATCTATTGGCAAATTCTAAACGAGCCTTAATATGCCGCACCAGAAGCTTTGGTTTAGGGACCATTGAGGTATGTTTAACGAAACGATTTTCGTATAGAATCTGAACGATTCTACTCCTCGTTATTTGAAGATCCAAGTGAGCCCCCATTTGACCGCTGCTCATCGAATCCTCGACTGCAAGACGTCGAATCTGCCGTCTGCATCGTTCGTCAATGTTGGTCTTGCGTCCGCTGCGTCGAGTAGCACCATATTTCGATGGGTTTTTCAGGAACCTACTTATGCAGTTCTATGCCTGTTAAGTCTGGTTGCTATCTCAGAGATCTTGGAGCCGCTTTCATGCATGCCGAGAATAATTACCTGCTCGTAATCGGACAAACTTGTACCACGAGGCATTTTAGCCTGACAACAATATATATTATGTACTAATTAAGGTTTTTTATTTATAAATTTAAATAAATTATATACTTACAATAAAGATTTAAGAAAATTTTCAGAAATAAGTCTTGAGTCTTAAGTCTTTGCTAACATACTTTACGTACGAATGATCAGCCACAAGTGTTTTGCACATATAATTATTTACTACGCAGAACCCGATAAACCATATCATTTTGCAGTAACGGTACCACGAAAGAGATTAGAATGACAAAATTTTTTACGCATGGCAAGCACAAAGAATACCATAATAATTGTGTATTCGCCGACTTTCAAAAACTAACTTATAACAGTAAAACAAGACAAAAGAAATAATGCACATATAATTATTTGTATGACGCGTTACTATTTTCCTACCTACCAGAAACGCGTCAAAGTGATGTTTCGTTTGCTTAAAAAGCAGAATTTCTCTAACATGGTATTACACTGACGAGCAGAACACCAGTTTGCAGTCGTCAGTTAAGTAGCTCATAACTATTTTCAAAATTATGCTACAATGTTGATTCTTCTATAATTTGATTTTGTAACAACTTAACTCTGTTGTCCCGAAGGTTTGAAATCATTAAGTCAGCTAAAAATTAGTTCAATTCAGCGATTTTTTAAATGTACTCAGCAAAGTTTAGTGCTAACATCACACAATGTAAAGGGCTCTAAGTCCAAACCAAGATGTCTAATCACACTCATATTGCTATTGGTTTTGATCTAATAGCCACAGTTATCAAATTGCACTAATAAATAGTAAGTGGTGGAGAAGCCGTATTTAGAGGTATTGACCTGTCTTAAACCATCAAAAGCCAATAAACTTAGAGCCAAACTAAGCAAAAAAATCAAAGCCTTTTTTTTCTAAGCTGGAATGGATATATTAAAGATTGAAGCATCGGTTCCGATGCAAGAAATATTGGATTCTGAATCTCGCATCAGTATGCAAAATCTAAATCTTCTTCTCCAGAAACTTATTGAGAATAAATAATGTCTTATTTATGGCTTATTTACCTTAACTGAAAATGAACCTAGAACTTCCAACCATCGCCGTACAATACAACTGAAAACAGTTTAACGCTATAATGACACAAGTTTTTTTTTTCCAAGAGCTCGGAAAAGGAAAAATTATGATCGCTAAAGCAGCAAAAGACCATTTCTGTCATTTTTTTCGCAGCTATTTAAAAAGTATTGTAAGGTACATTCTATCTGGCAACTCTTACACCTTATATTTGTACCATTACTCATTACTCATTAAATCAGTCTTCTATCATTTTGCAAACTGCACACACGTCTCTTAGGGCCCAGACCACGCATACAAGAAAAGACAAAAGAGGAATGACCAATATATATCCATGTGAGAAGTTAAGGGGCCGCGAAAACTACGATGTTTGGAAGCGGCAGGCCCAATCTTACCTAGTGATCAAAGGTTGTTAGAGTGTGGTGTGTAATGGACCATCAGAGAAGAAAGTGTGACTAGACGAGAGAGCGCTCGCGGAGATTACGCTGATGATTAAGTCGACCAACTAAGCACACATCGCCAAATCCAAATCAGCGAAAGAGGCTTGGGATGCTTTGGCGCATGCGTTTGAGGACAGCGGATTGACTCGTAAAGTAGAGCTGCTTAAAAAGTTGGTACAGTTAAACCTGGAGCAGTTTGATTCGACACAGGAGTATGTCAACGAAATGATTATGACTGCCATTAAGGTAAACAATGCTGGGCTTTGCATAAGTGACGAGTTAACGGCATCACTGATGCTTGCTGGATTACCTAGTGAGTATCAGGCATTGGTCATGGCAGTAGAGAACTTTAAGTCTACATTAACTGTCGACAATGTAAAAGGTATGTTGCTACAAGACGTGAAGTTTGACAACAACGCTGGAATCAATTCGAATGCCATGTACTTAAGAGCATCAAAGCAAGCTAAGAGTTAAATAACCGTTTTGGGAAAACAGTTATTTGCTACGCATGCGGTGGTGAAGGGCATAAGCGAAAAGTATGCGAACAAAGAGAAACTGCATGTAAAAAGCAGAGGCGATGTAGGAATCTTGTTCCAATTAAAAGGCAAATCAGTTAAATGTAATGTTCATGGTGTAGAGTATGTTCCAAATTTGTGCGGAAATCTGTAATCTGTGGCAAAAAAAAGGGAAAAGGCTTGTTTTCGAAAAGAACCATTGCTACATCTTTGAGAAAAATATTTTGAAAGCCACTGGTTATCTGCAAAATGATCTGTATCGACTGAATTGTGAACTGCCAAAGGTAGAGAAAGCCTTGGTCACAATAAATGGATTCGAACTATGGCATCGTAGGATGGGCCACATTTGTGACACAAAATTACAGCTGGTAAAAGAAGCCACCGATGGTGTTGAATACTCTGTTAATGAATCGTGCCGACATAAATGCACTGTGTGCCTTAAAGGAAAACAAACTCGTATGATAAGCAAGCAGCCTGGAATCCGTGCCGAAGGTCTTTTAGATCTTGTCCACTCAGATGTGCTTGGACCATTGAGAGTCAAGTCCTTTTCTGGTGCAAGATTTATGCTTGTCTTCGTTGATGATTACTATCGGAAGGTGTTTGTGTCCCCAATTAAGAAGAAGTCAGATGTAGTCAGGAAGTTCGAGATTTTCTGACAATGGGAATATTACAACCAAGAGCTTGAAAATCATCTCCAGAAGAACTTTGGACTGGATCCAAGCGAAACTTAAAGTATATGCGTATATTTGGTTGTACAGCATTGGCTCACATCCCAAAGCAAAAGCGTGGGAAGCTAGATGCTAAATCTGAAGAATGCATTTTTGTAGGATACAGCTACACTTCGAAAGCATACCGTTTGCACAGGAAATCTGATCGTAAGTTTTTGATAAGTAAGGACGTCGTTTTCATCAAAATAATTGCAGAGACTCAACACAGCATTTTGGCGAAATGTGCACCGTAGAGGATAATTGCAGAGACGGTAAACAGTCCCTGGAAGCAGAACCTTTGTATCAAGAAGACCTGTTAAAGCAGTGTACGTCAAAGTTTGAGTCATGGAATACGGATACAGAAGAAACAGCCGCTGAGCACGTTCCATATGCATTTGGTGTTCGAAGATCAAAAAGGATTGCGAATAAGCTGGAGGAGCATCACCTATGTTGTGTAGTCTCGCAAAATGACGACCCACTTACAGTAACAGAGGCATTAAAGTCGAAACTAGCAGATTCATGGGAAGACGTAATGAAGTCGGAACTGCTCTCTCACGAATTAAATAACACTTGGACGCTAACGGAATTACCAAAAGGGCAAAGTGGCGATACAGCAGGCACACAGAGTCTGGAATGAAATGCTGAACAAGGTTCTACTAGGCTTTGGTCTTCAACGTGGCGAAGTGGATCATCATTACGTAACCGGATCTACCATGGTATATGTGGCAGTATCGAAATGGTAGCTAAAATCAAGGGCAAGATATGGACGAAGTTTCGTCGATTTTGGGCATGCATGTGCGACACAATAAGACAGAAGGCACAATAAAAATTGATCAATCTAATTATATTGCAGGAATTGTAAAAAAATTCGGATTGGATGATTGCAAGGCAGTGTCAACGCCGGTGGATGTCGCACAGAGTCTTTCAGCTGAAATGGCACCCAAATCTGAAGCCGACTTCGAAAATATGAAGAAGGTTCCGTACTTAGAGGCTATTTTTTGCCTACTATATGCTGCCCAGAACACTCGTCCTGACATAAGTTTTGATGTCAACATGATGAGTCGCTTCTCTTCCAATCCAGGAATGGTTCACTGGACCGCTGTTAAACGTGTGATGAGATATCAGAAAGGAACTTTCAACAAATGCATTACATATCATGCTACTGGAGATGATTTAAAGGGTTTTTGTGATGCTGATTGGGGCGGAGACCTCTATGGAAGGAGATCAACATCAGGATAGATTTATGTACAACAAGGTGGAGCAATATCGTGGTGTTCCCAACGGCAGAGGACCGCTGCACTGTCCTCTACAGAAGCAGAATATATGGCAGCAGTATCTGCCATTAAAGAAGCCATGTGGTTATTGCGCCTGCAGAAGGAACTTCATCGCATTGATACCAATAAGATCGTGCTATGTTGTGACAACAAGAGTGCGTTGCACATCATAAGGAATAATTCATTTTCTCCGAAAACGAAACATATAGATATAAAAGTCAACTTTATGAAAGAATGGTTGACCAATGGCTTTATCCGAATAGAGTACATTCCTACCGAGGACATGCCGGCAGATGCACTAACAAAACCAGTCCCAGCTTCTAGAAAGCGTTGTTGGGATCCAGAGTGGGGTTAACCTAATTTCTTAATTAAACAAAAGAATTGTCATTATCAAAATTGTCATAATATTATGTCTGCCAGATATTCAATTAAAGTACTTTTCAATATACCCCCTATATTGAAAAATACTTTCTATCTGGCAACTCTTACACCTTATATTTGTACCAAAACTCATTACTCATTAAATCAGTCTTCTATCATATTGCAAACTGCACACACGTCTTCTAATAAATAGTTACTGAAGGTCTGACTAAAATCATTTTTCAATCGAACAAGTCAATTCCATTACATCTAAAATACGAACAGCATTCAACTAAAAGAATACTTCACGGCTGTTTATCCTGGCCGGTTTCAAAATCAGGCAAAACTCTACCATACATTTACAATATGAAATTCTTTGTCCGTCACAGCTGACTTCGAAATAATAAATCTAATTATTGTTGTCTTACCTTTCTTTGCAATTTGGCTTATCATTTATCTTTTTACCAATGAAGTTAAATACTTACAAAATCAAATAGAATCAACTTTGTAGGTAAACTCTGAAAAGAGTAACTGATTACTAGTATATTTGTTATATTTTTGTTATCAAATTTTGTGCTAATTGCCCTTGTAAAATCAAAAATTTTTTGGAAAATTTTGTTGATGGTGTTTTTAACCAATCGTGATTGTTTGTTTCTTTAAGAGCTGTTTGATATACATTTTTGCAAGGGTATTAAAATGTTACATTTGAAATTAGAACAATTTTTTGCATTATCTACAACAAAAAACATTATGATTCTCCATATTAATTTAAACTTTCTGTAATTTAGAGTGAAGATGAGATTGTCACCGAACATCAATACTTATCCCAATGCAATGACCAAATCAAGCACCAATTGTTAAATGAATCAAATAGTGATTCCGGTCTGTCTGACTATTATAATCTATCAAAAGAATCGTGTTCAGAAAAAGAAGAAAATAAGGCAATAGATATTGTGGAGAAATTTTTGCAGGTATTTAAATCTGAACCGCCATGTCATGACGAGAGTAAATCGGACACCGATTTAGGACACGATATTGAAGAATTACCAAAATATTGCAATATTTTTGAAAGAGTCACTAAAGTTTCGGATTGTACTCTTAATCTTAAAAAACAATTTAAAAAATCTTTTGAAACCATGATTTTTAAATCAGATAAACGTAACAAACATGAAGAAATTATTCTTAGTTCTGAAAGTGAGTTTTCTGAAGTCGAAGCAGTTGAAGCTGAACCTATTGAAGAAAAGTCCCGACTTATTAAGCCAATGCTTCGCATCGATCAACTAGCTAATGAAACACGAGCTGCACAAAAATCTGAAAGTGATAGAATAAGACGTCTTGAAAAACAACATACTCTTTTATCGACGGCTTTGAAAAACAACGCTATGTCAATAAAGAATGATGATTTAGTTCTTGATTACATTGAAAGTGAAAAAACCTTTATTAAAGTGGATGCAGATATTGTAAAGCAATTGAAGCCTCATCAAATAGATGGAGTAAGGTTTATGTACGATTCCTGCTTTGGTGGAAGTAATCATAACCTTAAAATTTCTGGATCAGGATGTATTTTAGCTCATTGTATGGGACTAGGAAAAACACTTCAGGTTAATCACATATTAACTTTTTTTTAAATGTAAAATAATTATATCTTTTTATCCCAACAGTTAATTGCCCTTTTACACACAGTCATATCATACAAAGTGCTTAATACTAATAAAGTCATGATACTATGTCCAAAGAGTACAGTCATGAATTGGGCTGAAGAATTTCAACGATGGCTGGGTCCATTAAAAAGAAATAACCATATAAAAGTATACGTTTTTTCAGATACATCGTAAGTATATTCCTTCTTAAAATCTTAAGTATATTTAAAGAAATATTTATAATATTTAATAATATAAGTAATTAAATAATATTAAAAAATCTATTCATCGAGAAGATCAAGCGGCTTTATAATATATCCAAATGGTGAATTGGTATAAGCACATACATATACGTACCAAAAATATTGTAGATAGGAGAAAGCTTTTCTGATTCCACAAAGTGTATACATATTGTTGACTCGCAGTCTGTCGACGTGAGCCAGCTCCAAAAAAAATTCGCGAGATCGAACATATATCCCGAGCCCTCTATCCAAACAACTAAACGCCGGTGTTTTATCTATTGCGCTATATACAGTTGCACAATTTGTGGGCAAAGATCGGTTGGCTGAAATATTTGTGTTTTTCCTCCTTTTCTGTTTGTGTGACTGTGACTGCAGCGTCGTCGTATCGAGCCGCCGCTCTGTCACCAGTGCAAGCAAAGACAAAGTAAATTCTAACTGTTTTTCTTCGAATAAAGAGAATAAAAACCAGGGGCGCGTTGGGCAAGCCTTTCTACCTACTGATATCGGTATGATCTGCGGTTGGAACCATTTCGTACGTCTTGTGATTGTTGGTAGAAACGGTCGGCAATTTGGCTGGCAACACGATACCCTTTTGCGAGTTGCGGACCAGACTCTTCCAGTGAACCGCTCTCACGTAGGCCGCTAGAACTGCCTTTGTAAAAATGGTTCGGCGTTAATGCTTCCGATTCGGCGCTTTCTAAAGGCATATAAGTCAGAGGCCGTGAATTAAAAATTTGCTCTACGTCAGCAAACGCTCCTCTTAACACCTCTTCCTTTATGCCGGCCTTTGGCAGTATTTCTGAAAATATTGATTTAGTTGAACGTACCCGTCGCTCCCAAACGCCGCCCATGTGCGGTGAACTGGGAGGGTTAAACTTGAACAACGTTGGATACTGCTGCTCCACAGCTGAACTTGATATCCGTTCTATGTGCTCCTTCAATACGAGGCTGGATCCTCTAAAATTTGTACCATTGTCCGATAGCATGCTACGCGGCACCCCTCTTCGGGCTACGAACGACTTCAATACGCAGAGAAATGAGTCCGTTGACAGGGATGTAGCGATTTCTACTCTACTTGTACTCCACTATCAGAAACGTTACTCTATGTTTTTGCGGTAGTATAGTATGGGTCGTTTCGTGGGTGCAGACACCTGGTTGGACACCTATCAACAAGATAGTACGTCAAAGTCTTCCAGAATTTCTCCAACACGCAATGCCACAAATTGATTGTATTTGCAGGCATCTGATCTAATCTAGCATAAAACGTCCTTTGAATCCGTCCAGAAAATACGCTGACATACTGTTACTGAGAGTTCTGGTTCAATGAATTTCGTCAGCCGTAAACCTAAAACAGCAGCCATCAGTTCCATCCGTGGTATTGAGACTGGATTTAAGGGGGCCACTCGGGTTTTAGACGTTACCAGGGAACAGTGGACTATTCCATCCACCATTCCATTCCATGTACCTGCTCGCAGGTACACAAGCGCTGCATACGCGTTGAAGCTGGCGTCTACAAACGTGTGAAGTTGTACTCGTCTTGCACAACAAACCTTCGGCATGCACCTTGACATCTTCACTTCGTTGATTTTGGGTAACAGCTTCACCCAAATTTTCCAGTCTTCTCTTTCTTGAAGAGGCTCATCCCAATCCGTTCCTGCTCGCCAGATAAAAAGCCAAGCAATCCATGTGGGTCAAAAATTGACATAACCACACTTAGCACAGCTCTTTACGTGGGATAGTCTTTTGATGCTCTTTCAAGCAACTCCGGCTTGACTACATACGTAATTGATTTGTTACAGGCAGCCACCACATGCCTAAAACCTTATCTTGCGTTTCTTTTACCCTAGGCACGTCTCCTTCCTGATTCTTGAGCGCTCTCACTACGCTCTCGGAATTCGAAGTCCAGCACCTCATCTTGAATCCACCTTCCAAGTGAATTCTCTGAACCTCCAATGCCAACTGCGCCATCTCGTCGTTTATTCGTTCATTATATTGCATTCATCGTTACATCATCTTAGACAGTCATCGTTGGACTTTTCAGCTTACATCATCATCTTGGACATCCGTCATTGGACTTCTACATCATTACATATTCATCTTGGATAGTCGTCATCGGACTTTTTCATCATTCGCCTTTGCAAGACATATAATCGTGGGACATTTACATAGGAACCCTATTATAACCTAAGTCAACTTGAGTGTGTAAATTTACATTATTAATTTCTACTCAAGATTTGACTCAATTGGCACTCATACAGGCTTTACACTCACATGTAAAACACTCGTAAGCTTTAACACGTGCTAAGTATTAAGCACAGCGGAGTAAGTACTCAAACTGTCATATAGAGAAACGATCTACATATTAAAGCTCACTTATTAAGCTCTTAAGTGAAACTTAATGCATTTGAGTGTTTTTTTTTTAACTAAAACTCGTTTAGCTCACGTTTAATTCATTTCTAACTTGCTACATTTCTTTCGTTAAGGGCCCAAAATGTCTCCACCAAATGAAACGCAGCTTCTACCTCTTAGACAACAACGGAATCAACTGCAATATAATATTCAAAGTTTAAGAGCTAGAATCGATCTTGAAAATGACCCTATTATATTAGATTGTCAGTCTCAAATTGTTGAGTCGTATTTTAAACATTACAAGTTCTAACCAATATTGAGAAGCAAGAACCAGCAGACGCGAATCGGGCAGAGATAGAAAATCTTTTTATCGAAACAAAGGCAATCATTTTACGGCGCATTGGCGCAAGTAAAAAGGAAAAACCAGAAGAACTTAGTTTCTTTAACTCATCGACTTATCATGGGTGACATTATAATCGGCTTCCATACCTCAAATTACCTGAATTCGACGGCGAATATGGCAAATTCGAAAAATTTATTACTTCATTTACAAATATGGTACTCATTGTCCAATGTTGACAAATTTAACTATCTAATAAGTTGTCTATCTGGCCAAGCGCTAAGCGTAGTCTCGCATTTCAAGTATCAGACGAAAATTATCCCAATACCCTAGATCGCCTCAACAAGCGATATGACAAGAAAGTTCTTATTTTCGTAGAACATATTTCAAGTTTATTTAACATTGCTGGCATGAAAAAGGCAGACGCTGTTACCCTACCTACAATTTTGGATACGGTTTCAGCTCCACGCGGATCATTGTTGTCTCTTGGGTCTGAAGCTGATGTATTAAACGCAGTACTTATTCACATTGTTATGTCAAAAATTGATCTAGAATCCAAACAGGCATACGATCGGGTTCAAGAATACGATAAATTGCCAGACTGGGCCGACTGTTATCAAATTCTCAGTCGACACTGTCAGTATTTGGAAGGGTGTCTGCGAAACCGACAAGAGGAAAGACCCGTCAGAGACAAAATTCATAGTACTTGAAAAAGTATTCGTTGCAGCCCAAAGTAGATGCAGTCAATGTCAGTCAACTGAGCATAGGTTAGCATTCTGTCCAGTTTTTATTTCGCTACCTTTTATTGAGCGATTTAAAGTTGTTAAAACAGCGTCACTTTGTTTGAATTGCCTCAATAAGGGTCATCCAGCCTCAAATTGTTCTTCATTGAATAGATGTCGACATTGTGGAGGTTCGTGGTGTTCGTTCAAGAATATCTCCAGATTAATGGAATATGGAGTTTATCGTGACTAAATCTATATCTCTACCTCAGCCTGAAAAGAGACTAGATGTGTTAAATTGGGCCATTCCTAAAGAAATTGAGTTAGCCGACCCATTCTTTTATAAGCCCAGAAAGGTAGATTTATTGCTTAGCGCAAAGGAGTTTTTTGATCTACTTAAGACGGGTAAAATTAGTTTAAGAATTTGTCTTCCTCATCTAGTGGAAACTGCATTAGTATGGATCGTCGGGGGTAAGATTGCTGAACCTCAATCAACTCAACACTACACTTGTAAATTAACGCAACAGCGAGACCTTAACTTATTATTAGAAAGGTTTTGGAAAATGGATTTTGGAATTCAAAATAAAGATATTTCGTTAACCTCAGAAGAACAAGCATGTGAAACTCACTTTCAAGTGCACATTCAATTTCTGGATTCAGGGCGCATACAGGTTCGGTTGCCTTTCAAGGAATCGCCTGAACAACTTGGAGACTCGTTGTCCTGTGCAAAAAGACGTTTTCTTCAACTCAAAAGACGGCTTGCATCTCAACACCAATTTTAGGAAATTTACATCGATTTTATAGATGAATATCTTAAGTTGAATCACATGGAGATAGCTTCGTTAGATAATTTGCAATCGGGAAATCATTACATTATTCCTCACCATTGTGTCCTTAGACCGCAGAGCTCATCAACTAAACTTCGCGTAGTATTTGACGCTTCGTCTAATTAATCATCAAATATATCATTAAATGATATTCTCATGGTTGGTCCTACTATTCAACAAGATCTAATCCTAACATTATTCTCGTTTCGTTTGTATCGCCATGCCATTACCGCTGACCTAACAAAAATGTACAGACAATTTCTCGTCGCACCTGAGGATAGAAGTTTCCTACAAATCTTGTGGAGAAAGTCACCGCAAGAACCTATCCAATTATTTCAATTGAATACTGTTACCTATGGGATGTCGTGCGCTCCATTTCTCGCAATCAGGTCCTTAAAGTTTTTATCAGAGACGTATAAGGAGTTGTTTCCAATCGGATCTGCTGTATTAGCTGAGGATATGTATGTCAACGATCTACATTATGGAGCTGACTCAAACGAAGAACTCAATGCTGAGACGAATGAAGTTACCAAATTGCTCTCCAAGGCAGGCTTAGAATTGACAAAGTGGAATTTTAGTGGGGCACCAACAGATTATGAATATAATCTCAATATTGACAATAGTGATGTCACCAAGGCAAAGCGAAAAATAGTATCGATCATGGCCAGGCTGTATGATCAGCTAGGATTATTAGCACCAGTTGTAGTACGCTATAAAATCTTGATCCAAGATTTGCGGATCGAGGGCTTGGACTGGGACGAACCGTTGCCAGAGATCTTACTGACTAGATGTCAACAACTTGAAGCTGATTTATCTAATCTTGACATGGTTCGCGTAAATCGATTTGTAAACCGTTTTACTCTGCCAAACATGGACTAAAATCAAACACAAATTAAATTGTCTTGTCAGCAAAACATATTTTTGGACAGATTTAACTGTCGTTCTTCATTGGATTAAAATGCACCCATCAACTCTAAAATGCTTTATTGCCAATCGCGTATCAACCATACAAACTCAATTGCAGAATATTATTTGGAGTCACGTGCCTGGAAAGGATAATCCAGCAGACATTACTTCACGTGGCTGTGCAGCGAGCGATTTGATGCAGACAATTTGGTTTCATGGACCAAAGTTCTTAACACTTGATTCATTACATTGGCCAAAATTTGAAAGAAAGACAGATTTGGAGCCCAAAGAATTAGAATTGCGAAACACCCTGGTATTGAAATGTAGCACTAGCTATAAAGAAAAGAGCATAGTTAAGCAGATCATTAAAAGACTATCATCGTTTCGTATGATTGTGAGAGTCTTAGCATACGTTCTACGAGTTTTCAACCGAGTTCCTATTAACCGCAATAATACGATAAATGCTACAAAAAGCATTTCAGTAGAAGAATTTAAATTGGCTTTTAATCATATAATCTTTTCCATTCAGAGTGATGTGTTTGCGGAAGAACTAAAGGACTTACAAGCAGGACAAAGTCTGAAGTCGGAGCTTCAAAAATTAAATCCATCTATCTCAAATGAACAGATAGGTTCTCAAAATATTCGACTTATCCGTGTTGGAGGCCGTCACGCAATGGCTGACATACCATTGGACGCTAGAATGCTGTTATTGCTTCCAAAGACTCATCATTTCACTTATAAATATATTAAAGATCTTTACTTACGAAACCTTCATGTGGGAGCTAAGGTTCTGATAGCGATTCTGCGCCTAACAGTATGCTAAGCTTGTTAGAAGTTGCACACATTGCTATCATTACAAACCTGTATTAATGCGACAAATCATGAGTAACCCTCCAGCTGACCGTCTTCTGGCCGAACGCCCGTTTCTGATATGCGGAGTGGATCTATAGGATCTATGTGGACCATTCCTTACTTCGTACCGCATTCGAAACAAAGTTCCTTACACAACATATTTGGCCATATTTGTTTGCTTTTCTTCAAAAGCTATTCATATAGAACTAATCTCAGACCCATCTGCTAATAATTTTATTCTCTGTTTGAAACGATTCATCGGACGACGTGGCATACCCAAAAGGATTTATTGTGACAATGCCACCAACTTTGTCGGAGCATGTTCGCAGCTTGAAGGCTTCAAACGGCAATTCTGTTTAGAACTCAATGCAAAAATTCTGGAGGAATTTAGCTGAAATGCCGGCTTTGAATTCAACTTCATTCCACCGCGTGCTCCCCATTTTCGAGGACTCTGGGAAGCCGCCGTAAAGTCAATGAAGACTCTGCTCATCAAAAATTTGACCTCTTCTCATTTGACGTATGAAGAGCTTCAACCGATTGCAATTGAAGTGGAGGCGATATTGAATTCCCGTCCAATATCCATACACAGCGATGATCCCAATGACGGGGAGGCTCTGACGCCAGCACACTTTTTGATCGGATGTTCACTGCAAGCGATCCCTGAACCGGTAGTAAATGACTCAAAACTTTCTTATCTATCTCGTTGGCAAAGGGAGACCTATCTCAAGCAACGCTTCTGGGAACTCTGAAAGCGCGACTATGTACATCAATTACAAGAACGCTCTAAGTGGTTGCATCCCGAAAACAACATAGCAAGGGATCAATTAGTTCTCATCCATGAAGACAATCTTCCACCGCAATGCTGGATTACTGGTCGTGTGGTCGAAGCCATACTTGGTGCAGATGGAAGGGTCAGAGTAGCCGATGTTCGCACAAAGAAAGGAATTATTCGCCGCCCAATCTGCAAACTTGCTCCATTGCCTTTCAGAAATGACGTTTATGTAAATTGAAGGAGTCATACTTCATCCTTCAATGGGGGAGTATGTTGGAGGAGACGTCATCGTTAACTTAGATTTGTATATATTAAAATTTCTTATATTATTTGTTTAAGATTATTGGAATTTCTACCACTGTATTTACATTAACATGTTCTAAAAGCTTCTGTTGCATGTCTCATGAAGAGCTTCTAACTCATGAAAACGAAATATAAAAATGACTTCTTTCTGGAATTCGAAGAGGAGAAGACTTATTTTTCCTTACTCCACTCCACATGCTATTGAGCATTGGAGTTTTGTACCATCTGCAACTGGGCAGATCAAACATCCCTTTTTGTCATAGCTTCGCATAGTGTCCAACGTAAAGCTTCTAAGAACAACGTCCTTTGCCATTTTCGCTTCTAAACACTGAAGACGCCTCATTTCCATTGAGTATGAATCTGGTAGCTCTATTTTGTCGAACCTCCATAACAGTCCAGTTTGCCAACGTAACTGATCGATTTGTCCACAAATTGTTCAACTGGATATAGCGCAATAGATAAAACACCTGCGTTGAATTGTTTGGTTAGAGGGCTCGGAGCTGGCCGACGTCGACAGACACATATATTAGTGTTCAACATTAACAAATCAACAATCTAACCGTGTCCGTCTCAAAGGCTTTAAGAGCTAGAGACTTGCAGACTCTCAAATTTCATTTAAATTGAGTACAGATAAAGGCTAGTCTTTTGACAGACAGTGTCTGAGAAGTTTTGGCTCAACTCGCAACTACCTTGGTAACGGACGATCCCCATACTGCGATACTGAAGGTCCCAATCTACCGCTAGTCTTCAATAGCTCCGGATGCCTATAAAATGATGCCAATTCGGCAAAAAAAATGTAGTAAGTGGGTCGTCTCGCCGACTTAGGTATACCATACACTAGTAAAGCAAATATTTCAATTTACAAGCATAGCCTAGTATATCGCTCACACAAGCATACGACCACCCTAGCGCCCCCCACCAGCCAACGGCCAACTCTGGCCTTATGAAAAAACGTTTATATGCATAATTCGATTTTTGTCCGATTTTGATCAAATATAGTTTTTTGCTGGATATTAGTATCAAATTTAAATGTGCCAAATTTGATTGCATAAGGTAGAGAAATACGGGAGATAATCGAGTTTTTTCAAATTACGGGGGCGGAAAGGGGCGTGGCAAAATCTTTACACATACATAATGTGCGCATTTACTAAGCAAATATACATACCGAATATGGTGTCTCTAGCTAGAATATTTTTTGAGATAAACGTTTTTTTTTTAAATTGCGGGAGCGGAAAGAGTCGTGTCAAAAATTTTAAAAACACTTGATCACTTTACATACTACACGAGTCTATATACTAAATTTGGTGGCTCTAGCTTTTTTTTTTTTTTGAATTTTTTGTACCAGATATGGTCAATCATATTCCAGTCAGCGTGTTCGATCTCTTTGAATATGTTTCTAACACGTGCAGAAGTTAGGCAGCTGCTGGAGTGTCGGATGTAAAGATGGCGTATTTCCGTCACTAGGCAGTTTTGATTGTATGTATTTTTTACGTCAAGTTAAGTGGATAGACCATCGCTGCATATGACAAACTTCTCCCATACTTTAGTGGCGTATTGAATAGACTTCAGTATGTCAACTGCTTCTGCTGTGTAATCCGCAGGAGATAGTCAATCCGTTACAATGGACGACTGCGAAACTAGTGGAAGTGTCTGGTTTAGAGCCAGCGGTGTATAGTTGTTCCCAGTTGGTATTTTGCCTTATTAGTGAAGTTCCTTTGGAAAGACTGTAGCGTTAAATTGAGTCTACAGGCAGCTTCCATGCCAGGGACGGGCTGACCCTATTCCAACGGTATTGAGTTTCCAACTGATGTCTATTGTAAAAACTGACACATCTGATGAGAAGACTTTGTGTCTTTTGTGGTGTTTAGCGGCTGTCTATAAATCGTTCAGTATGATTGAATTTGTTGTGCACAGTATTTTTGGAATAAGTTTGTATATCAGGAGGAACTCTCGCAGGCACTTGTGGAAGACCCGCTTCCGCAAGTAGACATTTAGTGCTCTGATACTGCTTCACACAGCTGTGGGATATTGTGTCAAAATTTTTATACCCTTGCAAAAAGGGTATATTAATTTTGGTCAGAAGTGTGCAACGCATAGAACGAAGCATCTCCGACCATACAAAGTATATATATCAGCACGACGAGACGAGTTCAACTAGCGATGTCCGTCCGTCCGTCTGGATCAACGCAAACTCCTCCTAGACCGTATGAGCTACAGAGCTGAAATTTTGCACGTAGGCTTGTATATACTGCAGGGGTTGTATATCTCGGATCGGACCACTATATCATATAGCTCCCATACAAACCCCAAAGTCACGAACAGTGACTTTTCTCAATAACTTCGTTATTTTCTATGTTATTATCGTGAAATGAATATTAGAGAGTTTATTACGCTTATAAACGACTGTGCCAAATTTGATCAAGATCGGATGACTATATCATATAGCTCCCATAAGAACGATCGGTCGAAAACAGTGACTTTTGTAAATAACTTCGTTACTTTTACCGCGATTGCTTTCAAATTAAACATTTGTTCGTTTAGTATATCTGTTAATGACTGTGCCAAGTTTGATCAAGATCGGATGACTATATCATATAGCTCCCATAGGAACGATCGGTGGAAAACAGTGACTTTGATCAATATCTTCGTTATTTCCTATGATTGTAGGCCATTCCTTCGCAAACATAAGCCTTTTTAGAAAAACGTTCTTCCACATTGATGGCTAATAGGTAAGGAAAGAGTTACCAAAAAAGTTGCAAGGGTATACAAACTTTGACGCGGTCGAAGTTAGCCCCGGCCCTCTGGTTTTTTAATAAGAGTGGGCGTACCACCTGTAGATTGACAGTCCATACTCGATTTTAGATAAGATTAAGGCCCTTGTTACATGTATGAGCGAGGTTGGATGGATATGAGATTTTAGGGATATCAGGAACTTTATAATATTGAGGCGTTTGTCTGAGTTAATTGTAAGATCTTTACAATGTTGCTAAAAGTAAGTTAATTGTCGAAGGTGAGGCTAATTTAATAGCGTCGTCAGCGTGAACTGAAAGCTCGATATTTCTGTATCATATGTCAATATTGTTTAAGGATTCGAAGGCACTACCAATAAAAGGTTTGGATGTAGGAATATTATTGGTGCTATGTTTTATGTGTGTATCCTGTAAGCATATAATGTCAGGTTTTAAAGGAACCTTTATTACTAATAATAGATTAATGTAGGTGTTTACGTAGCCGTTAATGTATCATTGTAGGTAAGAGAGAGTCTTTGAAAATGTAAAGAAGAAATAATATTTTTTGCAGTGGTAAGAGTTGGGGTTAGTTATCATTACGGTCGTCGATTAATATTTTTTGGGAGGGGTTCTTTACTTTATTTTGATTTGAAAGATTAGAAGTCTAGTCTGTGTGTTTATTGGTTTGCTTGTGAATAATTTTGTGTTTTCGTTATTATCTCTTGTGAGCGTAGGATTTGAGTCGACGCTTGTTATGGTATTATCAGTTCTTTCGTTTTTCTGGTGAGCGGCTGTCGCTACCGACGAATAAAAGGGGACGCTAGAGAGCTTCGGAGTGTTTGCTTTGTCTTGGCTTCGCGATATTTTGGGCGTTGACAAGAAGAGAAAGTGTGTTCTTCGGTACCGTTAACGCAATTTATTTGTGTGCAGTCGGTTGGCGTGTACGGCACAATTGCCACATAGAGCATCCTTATTACAATGGTTGGCCGTATGGCAAGTTTTTTGGGTTGTGGAAGTATTCACGTAACTTTACTGGTTGCCAGGCCATATGGATCTTGTTGGAGAGATGATAGAGATCGAAGGTGAGAAGAATAACTCTTATCACATTTAACTCATAATTGGCTTGTTAGACCGTTTTATTTAAATTTGTCCACGCGATCGACCATATGAATCAAAGGTTAAGTGCGTTTAGCTGTAATCAAAGACGAATTTCCCAGCAAAAAGGCTAAATTACGAAAAAATAATTGACGAATATTTAAAGAAAGATTATATTAGGCCAAGAGAGTCAGAATATGGTTCCAAAATCGTGCATGTAAAAAAGACTACAGGTGAATTCAGAATGTGCGTTGATTTCAGAAAATTAAACAAGGCGACTTCAAAAGATAATTATCCCATTCCACTTATTGATGATCCGCTAGATAGACTTGCAGGAAGAACTTAATTTTCAAAACTCGATTTAAAGAATGTGTGGGGATTCAGTAAAGTTTACGACTTTTCCGTCACCGCTTGGTGAGTTTGAGTTTCTTTCTATGCCGTTTGGCCGTGGTCTACATTTCAAAAATTAATAAACAGGATATTTGCTGATATAATTAGAGATGAAAAAGTTATCATATATTTAGACGACATTATTGTTGCGACAAATGAGAATTATTGAAAGATTGGTTTATAACAAATTGGAGCTAAGATTAGACAAGTGCGAATTTCTTCAGACGAGTATTAAGTACATAGGGTATTCGCTTAAGGCAGAGGAATTAAAGCTGACGACAAAAGTATACAAGCAGTAAAGGACTTTCCGGTTCCGACTAAGGTCATCGAAGTTCAAAGTTTTTTTTTGGATTATGTTCCTATATCCGAAGATTTATAAAAGATTTTTCTACTTTTGCCAAGCGAACATTTGACCTAGTTAGAAAAGACAAAAACTTCGTGTGTGGAAACATCAAATTTAGTACCTTTGAAAATCTAAAGTCTAAGTTAATAGAGGTCTCAATACTATAAAAGGTTTTCGTGTATATTTACAGGGACTGCATTAAAAGATCGCGACAGATTGCAACTCGCTTACATTAACACTTAACAAAAGAGAAGTTAACCCCGTTGGGCCCTAGAGTTAGAAAACTACAATTACTTACATGCCGGCAACGAGAATGGAACATGTTGATGCTTTAAGAAGAAGTACTGAGATTATAGTTGCGGAAACTAACTCATTTAAAGATAACTTAGTACATCATATGTCGAAACCAAGGTAATGAAATTGTAAGATTGAACTCAACGTTAGAAAAGTGTGAACACAGTTTGTAAGAATTGCAAAACAGTTTAATATAAAAAAATGCAAACAAAACGGTTACCTTGCTTGTTACGGCCCAACAAATTCAGAATCCCATTTCCAGTTTAAGTGTCATAATGTGTAGGCCACACAGGCATAGAAAAGGTTGTATTAAGAAGTTATAACAAGGTCGTATTGGTTTCCAAGGTTAAAAAAGTAGAACAGCAAATAAATAATTGCCTTAAATGCAATCTTTTCGTCAAAAAATGGAAAACAAGAAGGTTATATTCACAATATACCCAAACCGCATGTGCCTTTCGAGGTGAATCATATAGATCACTTTGGATCAATCGATGTTAAAGAATGCACCAAAAAACAAATATTAGTTGTGTTTGACGCGTGAACGAAATTTATCAGACTTTATTTGTCGAAAACCAGCAAATCTAAGAAAGCAATAGAAGCACTTGCAGGGTAGTTTAGGTCGTATACGTGTTTCACATCTAACAAATTTTTTAACTTTTTAGAATCTTGTAACACACAACATGTCAAGACCGCAACTGGTTTGCCACAGACGGTTGGCAAAGTTGATAAAATGTTAGCTTTGGTCAGGCAATAGATATACATAGTACAGTTTACCATGAATAACTCTATCCATAGGTCATTGGGCCAGCATTTAAGTTGTACTATTTAACCAAAAAAGGCGACAAGTAGATGAGTTAAAAGACTACTTGTTAGGTCTTTCTTGAACTGAAACTCTAGACTCCGATGTACTTTCTCTTTTGTTTACAGTAGCGTTTCCTCTACTTTAGAGAGGTGTATTGTAAAGAGAGTTGGTATTGTAAAATTAGTTGTGAATCGTACTTTAATCGTTAAATACATGCCAACTTAAAAATATTTGTATTTATTTAAGTTGAATAGTTTTTGTAAAAAGAAACAGGCCGATAATAGAGCCAATACCGCTGAGGCCTTCGGGTAGGGATAGTATACATATGTATACATGTAATGGATTTATTTGTATAAAAACAAATAGAGAGTTTTAGTGCTAAATCAGTTTACAAAAACAAATTAGTATCAGTAGGGCGGGTTCACAAATTAGGCTTAATTAAATACAACGTTTAAACCGACTTGATTCTTCTACTTATTTTTACCGACGACTTTCGACTTTACTCGCAGACAACTTTTTCACCGATGATGCTACTTTTCCGTCTCTCGCCAACTTTCTGCCGCTTCTCTCAATCGCCAGGGCTACAAAAAACGACCAGCAACCCAGCACACATCTTATATTCGGCCATCCTGATCTTAGTCATCCGACCCCGATGACAACTCGTCCGAGTCCTGGTTTATCCGCCAATACTTCATATTGTCTGAGCTAGTAGCTACTTAGTCTATCACCTGCATCAATCCTTCATTTTTGCCAAACTTTTTGTTATAAATGCATTTGACGCAGTTATTTATAATTCGGGCAACTTTTGACTCTAAATGCGGTATCCAATAAGACTGCTGAACTGCATGCATTATCTTTTGCATCGCGTAATGGCCAACATTGTGGGATTCAACAATGATCTCTTTTTCCATTTGTTTTGGAACAACCAAAAGTTCATTACCGCCAACCGTTTTGTATAAAAGACTGACTTTTAATTTAAAATCTTCATAGGGTTGATTTTGCAACAATTCAATCAGAGCCTTTGACATTGTATCCTCTTGCTGTGCTTTTTTAAATCGTACTGACGTTTCCGATCGTATAATCATAATTCCTTGTGGATAGGGACTGAGACAATCCACATGTCTAAGTCTCTCTCCAGCTCTATGCTCCACATCGAAGTTAAAATCCTGCAAATAGACAATCCATCGCGCCACGTCTCTAGGAACATCCTTCTTGTTTATTGTCTGCTTAAAGGCTGCGCAATCAGTAACAATTTTAAACTTGATGCCCAAAACGTATTGTCTAAGCTTTTGGCAGGCAAGGTATACTGCTTTCGCTTCCAAAATGTAGCTATGCTGTCGAGCCTCTGTTTCCGATGACTTTTTGCTCCAAAACCACACTGGATGCAACTGGCCATCCTTCCATTGCAACAATGCTGCTGCAAATCCCATTTTTGACGCGTCTGTGTGAATTTCTGTGTTGGCATTGCGATCATATAGTTTCAGTGCTGGTTCGACAGTGAGAGCTCTTTTTAATTCTTCAAAAGCATTGAGTGCAACCGCATCCATCCTAAAAGCAACGTCTTTACGCAAAAGATCAGTCAAAGGTTGGGCAATAATTGAATACCCCTTAATAAACTTGCGAAAAAATCCAGTTAAGCCCAGAAATGCTTGAATTGCCTTTATATTTTCTGGTACTTTAAACTTGTTGACAGCTTTGGTCTTCTCTTGTCCTGGCTTTGTCCATCGTAGATCGTATGGCCCAAAAAAAAACAATGTTTTTTAGAAAATGACACTTTTTCCATTTAATTTTAAGTCCAAACGCTGCTGCCGTGTCAAAAACTTTCTTCATCTTATTGAGACATTCTTCTGCTGTCGTTGCATGGATTATAGTATCATCCATATACATTTCCAGCACGTCAGCATTTAACAACGGTTGAAAAACATTTGTCACATATCGGAAAATACTGCAGGTGAATTACAGAACTTAAACGGAGCTTTGTTGAATTCGAATAATCACTCCTTGGTTACAAATGCTGTGTATTTTTTACTTGTTTCTTCAATCGGCACGTGAAAAAATCCGTTCTCTAAGTCCATGACTGTAAAAAGCTTTGCGGCCTGCGGCTTCTGTAGGACATCGTCAATTATCGGAACCGGAAACCCATCCTTCAACACCATACTGTTTAGCTTTCGAAAATCTACGCAGATTCTATAGCAGCCATCTTTCTTTTGACCTTTCTTTTGAACGACTCGACTGGCAAAATTGGATGACGATCGGCGAACGATTCCAGCATTGAGCCATTCGTCGACTTGTTGCTTCACTGCTGCAGCTTCAATAGCCGGCAGACGACTTGGTGCTTGGCGAAACGGCAAGATAACACCATCTGGGACAATCTGTAGACTAACTGCATCAGTTGATTCTGCAGCATTCTGGGTTCTCTCTTCAACGTTTGGGTATTCAACGGCCTTGTAGTCGCTGATCAGTGCTCGCACATCATTTTCGAAATCTGAGGGTACATCTATATCAGAATCGGTTTCTGTTACATTAAAAATACTTAACTGATTATCCTCAGAAGTTTTATCCCCAGCAGGGGGATAAAACTTATATCCTGCTTCCGACGACGTAACGAAGAACTTTTCCATAAAGTCATAGCCGAGTACAACATCATATGGCACATCTTCGTTTGCGACCACAACAAATTTTTGGACTGTCTGGACGTCGTCCACCTTGACCTCAGCTTGAAAAGTACCAAGCGGATGAGTAACATTTCCGCCTAGACCCACCAAATTCTTGACAGCTTTCTGCTGTTCAGAGTTAATTTAACTGCCGCCGTGTACAGACGTGTTTCTTAATGCACTCCGCAAAAATTGAGTGTAAAAAAAGACCGCGTTTGCAAAAATTTGTGTAGGGCTCTCAGTCGCCCCAGAGACGCCTATTTACAATCATATTGCTATTAGATTGCTAAAATAGCAATTGCTAATAGCAATAAATACTAAGTTGCAACAACAAAGTGCGTAATCTTTACAAAAGACATGTCCACCAATTCGGGCCCAAGCTCTCTCGATCCCCAACAGCAACAGCTACAAGAACTAATTCTACAACAACAACGTGAGCGTCGACTCTCGGTCCAACGCAACAACGCGTACTTTTCGGTGGTGTCGCCGACCCCACTGAATGCTAGCGTAAGCAATAACACCGAAAGTGCCAGCCACTCAGCAATCAAAAGCAACTTACCGTGGAGAGAGCAGTGTGCTTCTCCATCAATAACGATAACTGGGTCACCGATTGCACCGACCAGCACCGTCAGCTCGTTGACAGCAACTACTGCAGCGTCTGCCGAAGTATTGACCTGCCTCAAGCCGTCAACGACAAGTCGCCCTGAGTCAGCCACAATAGTAAACCCAACGACTTCTGTCCAAACTGGAATGGATAGATATATTAAAATAACTAAGCGGAAGCTAAGCCCGCAAAAAGAAAAAAAGTGGCAACACGCCGAAAATAACCAAACCAAATGAACGAGTAGCACCCCTTAGCGGGAATCGTTTTAAAATTCTTGCCGATCAGCAAGATGATCAAGCCGGCGCTGTAGATAAAGTTAAATCGGCTAGACCACCCCCCTTATACATCCGTGGAGCCAACTGCAGCGCCCTGATTTCGAAGCTAGTAGAAATAGTAGGGGCAAATAACTTTGTTGTAACCCCTCTCAATAGGGGTAACATTAAAGAAATTAAATGCCAAACCCAAACTGAGGACAATTTCCGCATCATCGAAAAGTACCTCCGTAATGCTAACATCAACTTCTATACCTACCAACTAAAAAGCAGTAAAGGGCTCCAGGTTGTGTTGAAGGGGATTGAGCCATCGGTCCCTACTCAAGAAATAGCAGACGCGTTGGTCGAAAAAGGGTTTGCGGTCAAATCCGTTGTCAACATCATCAACAGGAACAAAGTCGCACAGCCGCTCTTTAAAATCGAGCTCCAACCAGATGCAAAGCGGTCGAAGCCAAATGAAGTGCACCCAATCTACAACCTACAGCTCCTATTGCACAGAAGAATCACCGTAGAGGAGCCCCATAAGAGACACCAACCACCGCAGTGTAAAAACTGCCAGGAATACAACCACACCTCTAACAACTGCAATCTCAGGTCAGTGTGTGTTGGCTGTGGCGAACATCATAAAGATGGCATTTGCACCAAGGACAGAAACAATGTCGCACTAAGATTATGCAGTAACTGTGGAGGGAACCACACGGCCAACTACAGAGGATGTCCTGTCTTCAAGGATCTTAAATCTCACCTAAACGGGCGCAAACCCCCAGCTGGACCAAAAATCACCGTCAACGCCTCTAAAACTACACCGGAGGTATTCTTTGCCAAGGCTGTTAGATCATCTAACTTGCCTGCTACATACAGTCCTAGTGTATCCTTCGCTAGTGTGCTCCGAACTGGACAGACGGAGCCCGCAAAAGAGACCCCGTCACTCCACCATCTACAGAATCCGCAACCTAGCGCACCAGAGCTTGGCCAGCAAATTCCAAGTGGCTTAGAAGCCCTATTGATCTCACTCAATCAAAACATGACCACTTTTATGACGTTCATGCAAAACTGTATGCAAGAACTGATGCGGAATCAAAACCTGCTTATCCAGAAGCTTATCGAGAATAAATAATGGCTTCCCTACGTCTATGTCTTTGGAATGCTAACGGCATCTCCAAGCACAAAAATGAACTGCAACTATTCCTAGACTCAAGTGAAATCGACGTTTTGCTGATTTCGGAAACACATTTAACATCAAAAAATAATTTTCAAATACCAAAATATACCTTCTATGCAACAAACCATCCAGACGGAAAAGCTCATGGCGGGGCTGGTATCCTAATCAAAAACCGTATAAAACACTCGTTCCTCAACAGATTTGAAACACAGCACCTACAAGCAACTGCTATAACCGTCCAAACCAGCTGCGGCAACACTACATTGGTTGCCCTGTACTGCCCACCACGCTTCTCAATCTCTGAAAAGGAATTTACCGATTTCTTTAACACACTCGGAGATCGCTTCATTGCAGCAGGGGACTATAACGCCAAACATACGCACTGGGGATCTCGCCTGGTAAATCCTAAAGGCAAGCAGTTGTACAACACAATAGTCAACCCTCTCAATAAGATGGATTGCGTCTTACCGGGTAGGCCTACTTATTGGCCCACAGATCCACAGAAAGTGCCTGACTTGATTGATTTCGCAGTAACCAAGAGGATTCCACGTAATCGGATCACTGCGGATACACTGCTAGATCTAACTTCCGATCACTCTCCAGTACTATTCACACTATTAACAAGACCTCAAGTACTTGATCGCCCATATAGGCTTACAAACAACAAAACAAATTGGCTTAAATTTAAAATGTACATGAGTGCCCACATTGACTGTTCGCCGAAACTGAATGCTGCAGAGGACATTGATATGTGCGTCTCTGCACTTGAGTCTATGATGGCAGCTGCAGCAAAAGTATCTACTCCACCTGCCTCTTCTTACACTAAACCTGTTGACAGGCCTACGAACCGGCGGATAGAACAATTAGTAACGGAAAAACGACGTCTAAGAAGAGAATGGCAGATTACTCGCTCACCAGCAGCAAAACTAATCGCAACCTCTCCGAGGCGTTAAGACAAGAGGAAAGCTGGGCTCAAAGAAAATACATAGAAAAGCTCAGCCCAACCAGCACTAAACATCCTCTGTGGAAAGCCCACCCAACTTTAAGCGCTCCTGCAGAGACAATTTCACCGATAAGGAGTCCAACCGGTGGATGGGCCCGCAGCGACGAAGAGAGGGCATCCGTATTTGCCACACATCTTAAAATGGTTTTCCAGCCAAATCCAACATCAAGCTCATCTGTACTTCCCCCTTCGAGCACACTAACGGATAGTGAGTACTCGGAACTCCAATCGGACGAGATCACTGCAGTTATTAAAAACCACATAAAGCCAAAAAAAGCCCCTGGCCATGACCTAATCACACCGAAAATGATCCTGGAACTCCCTATCATTGCCATACAATACATCTGCAAACTGTTCAACGCTATAATAAGAATTGGCTACTTCCCAAGAACATGGAAAAGGTCCACTATCATCATGATTCCTAAAGTGGGAAAGGACAAAACCCAGCCATCATCCTATAGGCCAATTAGTTTGCTGCCATGTCTTTCGAAGCTTTTTGAAAAGGTCCTGCAGATCCGACTAAACTCATTTCTGGCATCGGAGAACACAATCCCTTCACACCAGTTCGGCTTCCGCGAAAAACATGGTACAATTGAACAAGTCAATCGCATAACATCCGAAATACGAACAGCATTCGAACTAAAAGAATACTGTGCGGCTGTCTTTCTCGACGTTGCCCAGGCTTTCGATAGAGTTTGGCTGGAGGGTCTGATGTTCAAAATCCGGCAAAAACTGCCACAGTACACCCACAAACTCATGGAATCTTACCTTTACAATAGGCAATTCGCTGTAAGATGTAATGGCTCCGTCTCGGCTGATTTTGAAATCAAAGCTGGTGTACCGCAAGGCAGTGTACTCGGCCCATTGCTCTACCTACTGTACACTGCAGACTTACCAACGAGTTTAGGACTTACAACGTCCACTTTTGCCGATGACACGGCAATCCTCAGCAGATCCAAATGCCCAATACAAGCCTCTGCAAAATTAGAGGAACACCTCAAGGTGGTAGAGGAATGGCTAGCAACCTGGCGTATCCGGGTCAACGAGCAGAAATGCAAACATGTTACATTTACGCTTAACAAAAGAATCTGTCCAGCTCTAATGCTAAACAACGTACCAGTTCCTCAAGCCGAGGATGTCACTTACCTTGGCATCCACCTAGACAGAAGACTAACTTGGCGCAAGCACATCGAAGCAAAAAAGTCACAGCTTAAACTGAAAGCAAGTAGCCTACATTGGATCATCAATGCTCGGTCCCCTCTACGTCTGGAATATAAAGTCCTCCTATACAACACCGTACTGAAACCCATCTGGACTTACGGAGCCGTACTATGGGGGAAGGCAAGTACCAGCAATGTCGATATTATACAAAGAGCGCAGTCGAAAATTTTAAGATCAATCACGGGGGCCCCGTGGTACATACGGAACGACAACATTCAAAATGATCTAAATATACCTAGCGTAAAATCTGAAATAGGTAGTCAACAACTAAAGTATTCTGCGAAACTGGATGCACACCCAAATGTTCTTGCCAATTCCCTTACGCGAACTAATAATAGAACTCGTCTTAAAAGAAATGACAGACCAACCCAATAACAAGTGATTCGGGCCGCCTGCAATATCCCCAGGATTTATCTTAAGTACTAGATTAAGAAAAATATCTCAAACTTGTTGTTAGGCTCTAATTTAAGAGTAGATTCAACAAATATATATTAAACGTTAAAAAAAAAAAAAAAAAAAAAAAAAAGCTTTCTGCAGACTTTTAACTTTAATCTTTCTTACAGCGCTTCTGGACACCAAAGTCACATCCGCTCCTGTGTCAACCAAAGCGTTAATATTGCAACCTTTTATGTCGACTTCCCTTATGCGTTTTGGATTTTGCAATACACCAATGTTTGCAGTCTCCATGCGCTTCGAATTATACACTGCATCAATATTCGCAATCTTTGGCAGTTCTTTAAGATATGACCCTCACCATTGCATCGAAAACATTTTGTTGTCACATTGCATTCCTTTCTAAGATGCTCACTCGATCCGCAGTTAAAGCAACGAGGCTTTTTCTGGTAGTTTCTCTGGCTAACTTTCTTTAGACCTTGTGCCCCATCGCTCTCTGCCGTTTCCATTTCGTGTTGATAGATTTCATATTTTTCTCGTAGCTCTCTGAATGACTGGGCGCAATATATCTTTAAGTCGTTCTTCATGTTCAAACCGTCTACTATATAGCGCAGTACCGATTTCATATCTATATTGCCTTCTGCTGCGATTGACTTCATATAAAACATGTACTCTCGAAAGGTTTCCTTTTTCTGCATCTTACGCTCACGTAGCTTCTGATGTATATTAGCGCTACATACGTCGTCCATGCCAAATTCGTTTTCCAATTGGACACGAAGATCATCATGACTGCGTACTGGAGTTGAATCTAAAAATAACTTTGCAACTGTGGTCATTTTAGATCGTGCCTGAACATATTTTTGCTTCATAGTCAGTCCATAGTCCTCTGCATTCAGTTCAAAATTATTGAACCACATCTCCACAAGCATACTTTGTCCATCATAGTTGGGTACCACTTTAGCAAAATTGTCTGCTTGAATGCCTGAGTCACCCTGTTTCACTTCGTCAGCTTCGATTTCCAGCGTCAGCAACTGTATCAAATTTTTCAACATCGTGTTGTTTTCTTCTTCCATATTATTCTCTTTCGTGTTCTCTTCTCGTTTTTCGACTAGATCCAGCATCAACGCTTCGCGTACTTCTCTGGCTCTTGTTGTGCATCCAAATTCTTGCTTCTCTTCGTGTATTTCAATTTCGTCAGGTTTTTCCAAGGTCTCGTTTTGTCGCGACATTTCGGCGCGCGCGCGTTTTTTTTCAGTGTTTTATGTCGGAGTACGCTTCGTTTTCGACATTACCGCTTTTGTTCAACAACAACAACTCTCTTTTAATTTCACAACTGTTCTCGGGAATTTCACAATAGCAACTTACAACTTTAAATGATTTTTACCAACTTTTAAAAACCATTTGACAACTTAAGCACTGATTGTCTTTATATAAGCCGATAGCACGAGGACGAGCCCCCAAATGTAATGGATTTATTTGTATAGAAACAAATAGAGAGTTTTAGTGCTAAATCAGTTTACAAAAACAAATTAGTATCAGTAGGGCGGGTTCACAAATTAGGCTTAATTAAATACAACGCTTAAACCGACTTGATTCTTCTACTTTTTTTTACCGACGACTTTCGACTTTACTCGCAGACAACTTTTTCACCGATGATGCTACTTTTCCGACTCTCGCCAACTTTCTGCCTCTTCTCTCAATCGCCAGGGCTACAAAAAACGACCAGCAACCCAGCACACATCTTACATACATAGTATAGATATAATTGCTTAACCTTAAATTAATGCACGTGTTGAAAAAGTGATCTAAAGTTATGGTGGAGATAAAGATACAAAAGGTTGGGATTGATCTATGTATTAGATGTAGAAGTGTTATTTTGGTGTGTCCAAGTCGGAAGCGTATTTTTTTTATTTCATCAATGTTATGTAAATCAGCTTAAATGTTTTTTTTAAAACTAATTCTTTTATGAGTGTACTTGAGTGTATGATATTTTCATTCTTTAAAATTCCTATCTACTATGTGGTTGCCTTTGATGTTGGACTGGCCAAATAAGATAGTCTTATTAATAGGTTTATAATTTCTGAGGGGAGTTGTTTACATTTTCTATTGCCTTAAAGGCTGATAAAGAGTCGGAGCAAATAAATCCGCCTTGTTCAACTTTCAGAATTGAAACTGATTCGTAAATCGCAATTATTGAAGCTTGAGTAAGTGGGTAGGAGGCCCATTTAAATAATATCAGTCTTTGAGCTAACAGAGTGTCCTGTAGTTCTAGTACGCGCCTGGAATACCCGAATTCTGTAGGCGCTTTGCCCTGATGGAATATCCGTTTGCGGATTGGGGTTTTGTGCAGAATTTTTGTGTGAGTAAATACTTAAGTTATTTACACTCTCCGTCACACTTTCCGCTTTTCCATCTATTTGGAGGAACTCATATGTATTATTCCTCTATATAAAAAAAAAGGCCGCTTTTATATAAGTTGGCATCCTGAGCCTTTTGCTTGATTGGATTGTTCTAATATCTTTCTAAGCTTCAAAGATTCTTTAAGGCATCATTTTCTAAGACCATCCATGTGACCTCTGGAGTACCTCAGGGTAGTCATTTGGGTCCATTGCTATTCACTCTTTTTATAAATGATCTTCCATTGGTAGTGACACATTCTCGTGTGCTTATGTACGCGGATGATGTTAAGCTTTACCTCAGTTTTAAAGACATATCGTCTTCTTGCCTGCTTCAATCCGATCTTAATGATCTTCAGAGTTGGTGTGAAACCAACCTATTAAACCTCAACGGCTCTAAATGTAAGGTTATGTCTTTTTATAGATGCGGTCCATACATAGCAACTTATTATCCAAACGACACTCTCTTAGAGCGGTTAGATATTATCAATGACTTAGGTGTTCTTATGGACCATAAGTTAACTTTTAATCCTCATATTTCTGCTACAGTTGGTAAAGCTATGAATGAAGCACAACCGAAATTCTGTATACCTCATTAATCCGTCCTATCTTAGAGTACGGATCCTGCATATGGTCACCTCAATACGAGACGCACCAAAATAAAATTGAATCTGTGCAAAAGCAATTTCTGCTTTTTGCTCTTCGCGGTCTAAATTGGGATCGCAATGTCAATTTGCCATCATACTCCAGTAGGCTTCTTTTAATCAAACCCTTTTTCGACCAACGCGTCTGCTATTTCTTGAGTAGGGACCGATGGCTCAATCCCCTTCAACACAAACTGGAGCTCTTTACTGCTCTTTAGTTGGTAGGTATAGAAGTCGATGTTAGCATTACGGAGGTAATTTTCGATGATGAGGAAATTGTCCTCAGTTTGGGTTTGACATTTAATTTCTTTAATGTTACCCCTATTGAGAGGGGTTACAACAAAGTTGTTTGCCACTACTGTTTTTACTAGCTTCGAAATCAGGGCGCTGCAGTTGGCTCCACGGATGTATAAAGGGGGTGGTCTAGCCGATTTAACTTTATCTACAGCGCCGGCTTGATCGTCTTGCTGATCGGCAAGAATTTTAAAACAATTCCCGCTAAGGGGTGCTACTCGTTCATTTGGTTTGGTTACTTTCGGCGTATTGTCACTTTTTTTCTTTTGCGGGCTTAGCTTCCGCTTAGTTATTTTAATATATCTATCCATTCCAGTTTGGACAGAAGTCGTTGGGTTTACTATTGTGGCTGACTTTGGGCGACTTGTCGTTGACGGCTTGAGGCAGGTCAATACTTCGGCAGACGTTGCAGTAGTTGCTGTCAACGAGCTGACGGTGCTGGTCGGTGCAATCGGTGACTCAGTTATCGATATTGCTGGAGAAGCACACTGCTCTCTCCACGGTAAGTTGCTGTTGATTGCTGAGTGGCTGGCACTTTCGGTGTTATTGCTTACGTTAGCATTCAGTGGGGTCGGCGACACCACCGAAAAGTACGCGTTGTTGCGTTGGACCGAGAGTCGACGCTCACGTTGTTGTTGTACAATTAGTTCTTGTAGCTGTTGCTGGTTGGGATCGAGAGAGCTTGGGCCCGAATTGGTGGACATAACATTTGTAAAAATTACGCAGTCTGTTGTTGCAACTTAGTATTTATTGCTATTAGACCAATCTAATAGCAATATGATTGTAAATAGGCGTCTCTGAGGCGACTGAGAGCCCTACACAAATTTTTGCAAACGCGGGCTTTTTTTTCACTCAATTTTTGTGGAGTGCTTTAAAAAAAACACCTTTGTACACGGCGTCAGTTAAATTATTTTTAAATTTGCACTGATTTAATTTTACTTTGGTGTGTCTCAAACAGAGGTGACCATATGCAAGATCCGTACTCCAAGATAGGACGGATCAATGAAGTAAACAAAAATTCGGTTGTGTACGCATAGTCAAATTCTTTTGACCATCGTTTTACAAACCCAGGAACACTCATAGCTTTACTAACCGTAGTGGAAATAGGAGGACTAAAAGTTAATTTATCAAAGAGTTACGTAGGATCGCAAGGAAACCTGAAGATAATAATAATTAGCATTGTGAATTCAGCAACATAAAATTGTATCGAGCAACTACATTAAAAGAAAAATCCGATGCTTTACCCGATTTTTTAAATCTTTTTTAGCATCGCGATTTTTTGTTCTTCAGTTTACATAACTCAATATGCGTCCATATCCGTGTAAGTATACAGAAATTACCGATCATTGATTAACAAAAGTGTTTTAAGTTTAGTAAAGTTTGTTTTGCAAAAGCATCGTGTTAGAGGCATCAAGTTAGTATAAC
Organism: Drosophila tropicalis; assembly: GCF_018151085.1. NCBI lineage: Eukaryota > Metazoa > Arthropoda > Insecta > Diptera > Drosophilidae > Drosophila > Drosophila tropicalis. The sequence continues at coordinate 2,051,003 of NW_027173482.1, forward strand.
AAGACATAACCCCAAGAGGAAGGTCAATGGTTACATTCAGAGTTGGATGGAAGTTGTCTGCAGGAATAATTAAAGGATCTGTCGTGGAAACATCGTAGTTTTGAATAATTTAACACGAATACAAGATCTAGTGATCTGTCACGACCATTCCGGACAGGATTTACTTGAGTTAAGGACAACTCAACTAGAATAACTTTGAAACAATTTGATAAGGAAGGTGATAAATCATAAGTTTTTATGACTTATTTTCTTTTATGAATATAAGTGGAACAATAATTGTCGTGAATTTGAATAATTCACCAGGCACTCGGCTCGCACCAAACATTAAACATCAAGCGACGACACAAACAGTACATATAGCGCTCATCTGCGCCAACACTGTCGCCCTTGGAGGCCAGTTGGCTCGCGTAGCACATAACCGCATAAGCGACGAGACAGCTCGCCTACGCCTAAAGCAACCGCTAAAACTCTCCAGTCCGGAGTCCCGTGGTGCAGCAGTGCCCTCAGCGGTTCTTTAAACATCATAAATGGTGATAAAGTACATAGCTTCGAAATTTCGCATCAAGTCAAAGTCAAAAAAAAAAAATAATTTTAAGAACAAACTATTGATCCACATTGTTAGGAGATACTTCCGAAAAACTAACCTCACCATTCTCACCTTTCAAAATAGCGCCCGCTCCAGGTAGTCAAACTTCGATTATCATTCACAGTGTTCATATTTAATTCTCGCCGTTTTCAGTGATACATTTTTCCAAAGTCAATATTTATTTTTGCAAAGTTACTATGTAAGTAATTGTGATGGATATCAATAGTCCAGATATGTATCTTTATGTGTTATGTAGTACTCACCAATTTTAGGAATGTTTTGCATACATTAGCATTGTTATAACAGACCACATTTTTTTAAACAGATTTTTCTAAAAAAAAAAATTTCAAAGGGGCTTATAACTACTTTCCCTGTCCGTCCCTGTAATATTTCTTAATTTAATAATTTATGCATAGTTTCAATAATTATATGAAGTTATAGTTGGCCACCTATTCACGAAATATAGGTAGTCAAAGTTAGCCCATATTCAATAGAAAACCTTGCTATTTTAGAATTAAGTTTAAAAAAAATTAAATTAATGTATTTTAATAGGAAATTAATATATTTTAATAGGAAACAATAATATTTAATTATTTTTTCCATTTAAAGTGTATTCTTTTGAAAAAATGTTTTTGGCCGCCTAATTTTGCAAAATCTACCTATGTGCGTCGTTGGGTGTGACGTTATCAATGTAGAATTATTTCCGAATCCGACCCAAGGATTCCACGCTCAATTGGTACCTTTATGATACTACTGATTCGGTGACAGTGATCTGCGAAAAGCTGAGCTGCACACAACTCAAGTCCAGGCAATGTGTTTAAGAATAAACATGGTGTTCATCTGAAGCGGCTTCACCAAATCAGATGCACTAAAGAAAACATAAGACAACTGTACTTTTGTCACAAACAAGTAATCTAGCATATGACTAGAATTACAATCAGCCACACACATTGTAGAAAAACACTTGTAATTCTAAACTAACCCAAAAGATCACAACGGCAGGATGTCAAGTGGCCGAAGCCGTGCCCAAAATAATAATAATTTTCAACCCCCGAAATCTTGGGTTTGAGTCTCATTAGGATAAGATATTTTAAGAACAATTGTTACCTCCTAGAGCCTAAGATTCCCTATATAAACTCCATACTTTTGTTAATAAAATCAGTTCATATTTTGAATTCAACGAATGAAGATTGGGTTATTCTTGTCCTCCGGAATCCCTATTCATTTTGGTCCTTCGAGAAAAAAGGAACTCTGTAGTTTTCCCCCACCAGTGGTAAGAGACTCAGAGAGTGAATCAGCTCCTTAAGAGTTTGAGATCTTATGCAAGTGTAAATGCTAAGACCAGCTAAAGGTAGCAAAATAAAAAACTCTTGTTTTCCCCCACCAGTGGTAAGAGACAGAGTATAAAATAAAAGCAAAATATTATTGCTTAATAAATTAAAAGTGCGTGCGTTCGAATTTAAAGGCAGTTTGGCTAGCGGAGCAACTGTAGTAATTTCGACGGCGGAGTGTTTTTTTGTGTGTGGCGTAATCGAAGCACAATAAAAAAAAAGTGCGTGCGACCGAATATATAAAGGCAGTTTTGGCTAGTCGAGCAACTGCAATAATTTCGGCGGCGTTAAAAAAAAAAGAACAATATAAAGTTCGTGTGTGGCGTATTCGAAGCCCTAATATCGAATAAAAAAAAACATCCTCGCCTATATATACACTATAGGCGGTTACAAGTCGACTGGCAACAAGAAGCAGATTAACGAGGCAGTTGCAAGTCGACAACAAGAAGCAGATGAACGACGCATTTGCAAGGCAACAGGATAGTTGCAAAGAAGAGGCTACTGAAGAACAAGGAAATCTGGTGCACTGACCGGCACCGGTACCGCCTGAGCCCATAGGCCCTGGACATCAGCAGTTGACAACGAGCGTGAAAGGCAGGCCGTCTTTTACGCCTTCGAGGGAGCATCAGCGTGCCAAACGGCGACGACCAGCTGATGCGGGAAAAAAAAAAAAAAAAAGCAGTTGCAGCAACCGAGATTGAAGTGAACCGATAGCGCTACAAAGAGCGCCCAACAAAAATTTATAATAAAACTGTGCGCTGCGTCGCATAATTTTTTTTAATGCACTGCGATGCATATTTTTTTTATATAAATTATAAAACAAACTATGTACAATTGTGCGGCATTAAAGCTGTTCAATTAGAGTGTGGCCTGAAAACCACACGCAAAACTAGGCAGGGATATATGTAAAAAAAAAAAAAAGTAATATACATTCATATATTCTAAGAGACAAAGTAGGGAAGTTAAAAAATAATACCCAAAATTGGTGATAAAAAAAATATATATAACAACATTTTTAAGAAAGTTGCCCGTTAAAAAGTCAAGACCAAAAAGTAAATATACAACAAAAAAAGTGAAAATTTTTCATATACTTAAGTAAATACATATTAACAAAAATAAATAAATATATTGTCGCATACATATACAGACACCATATAAAAAATGTTCCCTACCAAAATTGAAAAATTGTTAGCGAAGCAGCACGAGTTGCATAAAAGGGTGAAGAAGATAGAAGAAATAGACGCTAGTAAGTTTACTAGCAAGATTCTTAATGAAGTAAGAGACATTCAGAAGCAATGGATTAGTTACAATAACCAAATGCTAGAGAGTGGAGCAACCGAACATATCTATTTTACAGATGGAAAATATGAGGAAGGCTTAAATATGATTAATAGATTAATAGCCAAAGGAGAAGCAATCAGGCAGGGCACTGTTGATTCGGAGAACATTGAAGCAGATGCAACGATGTTAGAGAATTTTGAAGACAGCAGCGGAGAGTCGCGGGGAAACGCGACCTCCAGTAATGAGAATGCTAAGGTTAGCCAGGAGAAATTGCAAGAAAAGGTTCGTCAGCTGCAGGAATATTTAGACATGGTGAGCAAAGATTTACGTACGATAGATAATAGAACAGGCGAAATGTATGTAAAAAAAATAAAATTCTTGTTCAGGAAGGTACAGATGTGTCAGGCTTATACAGTTGAGTTTATAGGTAATGATACGTTTAAAGAGGTCATAGAAGAATTAGAGTTCGACCTTCAGAATACCTTGGTAGCATTAGAAGAAAAAATAAACGATCAGAAAAGTTTGAAAGTTGAGAATGTTACCGTGAGAGGCGAACTACCGGTGTTGCCAAAGATTCAGGTACCCACATTTTCTGGAGAATCTAGAGAGTGGGACCTGTTTGTAGAATTATTTACGGAGTTAATTGAAAAAAGAGAAGATTTAAGTCTTGCTCTTAAGTTTAATTATTTGAAATCCGCGTTAAAAGGCGAAGCTAAGAGCATGGTAGCTCATCTATTGTCAGGTTCAGCTGACAATTATAGTGCCGCTTGGGAACTGTTAACCAAGCGGTATGAAAATAATCGGAGGGTATTTTCCGAACAATTAAATCGGATCATTGATTTACCGATGATCAACAATGAGTCCGCAAAAAGCATAAAAGGAGTGATTGACATAGTTAATGAGTCAGTACACTTAATTAAAATTAAAACAAATTTGTCCGATGAAGTGGACATAATATTTGCACAAATGCTACTAAGGAAATTTGACAGAGAGACTCTACAATTATATGAGAGTCAGATCAGAAAAACCAGGCAGATACAGTTGCTGTCTGATGTCATGGAATACTTGGAGCAAAGATATTGCTCGCTAAGTGCCATGAGCAAAGAAGAGAAAAAACCAATAGAAAAAACGTCGGCTGTGGGGTTCAATGATAGTTGTCCGATCTGCAAAGGCCCCTGGCATAACGCACTTCAGTGCTATAAGTTTAAAGCGCTAACACCTATAGAAAGGCTGGAAATAGCAAAAAAAGTACAATTGTGTACACGATGCTTGAAGCATTCAAGCAACAAGAGATGCAATAATGAAATGGTCTGCTCATTTTGCAGCAGAGGACACCATACGTTACTCCATTATGAAGAAAATCAGGAGAGCGTTAATACCTGTGTAACGGCACAACGAAAATTGTTGGCCACAGCCCTAATACAAATTAAGAAAATAAATGGAGGGTTTCAAACATTAAGAGCTTTGATTGATAGTGGTTGTCAGAGTACTATATTATCTGAAGAAGCCGCTCAAATATTAAAGTTACGTAAAATTAAACAATATACAAAAATAAGTGGCGTGTCCTTAGGTAAATCCAAAAAATCAAAATATAAAGTAAAAATAGATGTGAAGACGCGAAATCCACGGGATAAACTTCTTAAGGTTGAGGCAACTGTTTTGCCAAAGTTAATAAAAGCTCTTCCATTAAAAATAGCAAATGTGGATATGTCAAAATGGCATTCCTACGTACTTGCTGATCCTACCTTTAATAAACCTGGTAGGGTTGACATGATAATAGGGGTAGACTTATATACCCAAATCTTAAAAGGGGGAGTTAGAAAGATAAATGGCCTACTAGGTCAAAATACTAAATTTGGTTGGATCGTCGCGGGATGCACCAAATCAAAAATGAATAGATCAGTAGTGGCACCAACAATAGATGTTACAGGTTTTAAAAAGCGTTGGGAGAAGAAAAAAGGTAAATGTGAAAATAAATACAACACAAGTCCAAACAAGCTCATCAACAAAACAAAACAAGAAATAACTTTTCGGGCCCCGGCAGGACCTCACCTTAGAGGTAAGATAAAAGCTGAGGTAAAAGAAATATGTTTATGGCCCCCGGCAGGACCTCAGTTCGGAGGTAAAGTAAAATCTGGGGAAGAAAAAGTATATATCCCAGAGCCAGTACAAAATGAAAATATTCAGATGGCAAGCGTTAAATTAAATAATGATTATCTAAGAAATAGTGTCAAAATAAATTCGGGTAACAAATTGTCCGAGGCTGTATTACAAAAAGGGACAACACTTAATCCGAATAACCACTCAAAATTCAAATACCAGCAAAAGCCACATTGGTTTAAGCCGAGAGGTAAAAGTAGTTGGTCTTTAAAGTCTCCACCATATAAAAAGGCTAGAAGTCAGCACAGTAATACACATCAGGAGTGGGTAGATATCCCGAAACAAAAATTGTTAAACATCGGGCGATATTAATAAACCAATTTGGAAAATGATACAAACATTGATTTGCTAGGGTTAACTTCTCTTATGTAGCTCGTCATGCTTCTTTAACAACAGTAATCTTACTAAAAATAATATTAATAATAATAATTTGTTTAGGGCAACTAAATAAAAATAAAATCCAAAACGTCACATTCGGCGGCCCTTTGCAGAATGTTTAAGAATAAACATGGTGTTCATCTGAAGCGGCTTCACCAAATCAGATGCACTAAAGAAAACATAAGACAACTGTACTTTTGTCACAAACAAGTAATCTAGCATATGACTAGAATTACAATCAGCCACACACATTGTAGAAAAACACTTGTAATTCTAAACTAACCCAAAAGATCACAACGGCAGGATGTCAAGTGGCCGAAGCCGTGCCCAAAATAATAATAATTTTCAACCCCCGAAATCTTGGGTTTGAGTCTCATTAGGATAAGATATTTTAAGAACAATTGTTACCTCCTAGAGCCTAAGATTCCCTATATAAACTCCATACTTTTGTTAATAAAATCAGTTCATATTTTGAATTCAACGAATGAAGATTGGGTTATTCTTCTCCTCCGGAATCCCTATTCACAATGTATGATTGGAAATTTTATTGTCGGTTTCTGACATATTTCCCAATGAAAGATTTTCTTCCTTATGGAATTTATATTCTAGGTACATGTTTCTTAATTCCACATCTTTCAAAAATCTTCTTTCGAGCGACAAAACCCGCCGTTTAGCAACTTCAAATGAAAGTCCAAATGCATTGGGTATCGATTTAAACGGCAGCGTTACCTGAAATCGACCCACCAGAAAAAAATATTCAAATTATCGGCAAAATGTTTTTCGTACAGCTGATGGAGGAAGGCAAATTGTCAATTGCCCAAAACTTCTGCAAGGTCTTGTCAAATAAGCATAAGACTTCGTCTTAATATCCGAAGATATCCTTCTGAAGGGTTGGAAGTCCTGGAGCTTGACTGCTTATAAAAATGTGGGTCAGCTAATTGCAGATTATTAGGTATTTTCCACCCAGTGATATTGACCGTTTAAGTTGGCTGATATGACGAAATTGGAGAGATTTAAATTATTCGTGCTTGCAAATTAAGTAGAAAATGAGAGTCGCAAAAAGGTATCTTTTTTTACACTGGTCTTTTGACATTATTGGCGTTTCTTAACCAGGTCAGTAAATTACCGTTAGATCTAATAGAAAAGTTTCTTACTGACCGTCTATGTCCATGTCCATCGAAAATGGCTCCGATTTATCATTTTCACAAACGTGATCAACATCCGGATGCGTCTGCCGAAAACTGTATCGTAACGCCGCGTGCATTGGCAGTGGCTTGCAATTTTGGAGATGCGTTGGACAGAATGCTGCGTGATTATTTTGCATGCGGCATGAGGGATGAAAACTTGCAGAAAAGTTTTCTTGCAGACACTGAATCGACAGTGCAGAAAGTTTTGGAGCGAGCAAGTTCTAGTGAAGCTGCAGCAGAGAGTGCAAAAACTATCAGACAAATTAATGTATGGATGACACAGTACGCGTGTCTGTTGAAATAAAGGATCATCGGACAATGTTCGTCCAGTAAAGAGCAAATTTTCTCCTCATAACTAATCTGGTGAGCCTGAGAAACGTATAACGGTTCAGAATAATGGCCAATCTTGCACTTTTGAAGTGGATTCTGGATTTGACGTACTTATGATGACTTTGTAAACCTAAGGTTGACAACTACGATCCGGTGTTTAGTGACAACCAACCAGGAACTGTAATGATTATGAGTTTTATTTTAAAACATGAAAATAAAAATTAGCTTTAATTTTTAATCAAGTGATTAAATATTTATCATCGATTTTGAGAAAAAAAATAAAAATCACAACATAAAAATTATATTTGAGCAAAAAATTATAAATAAAATAATAATGATTATATTTTAAGTTTTATTTTTTCGCTCAATAATAAAACTCATGATTTTCTGGCTTTTCCCTAGAGATATACAATATATCCTTTGACCTACATATTTTACACTTTTTTGGGTAAATATAAAAAAAAAATATTGTCTAACGTATTTTTTGGTGACCTCACTGTCTGTTTCCTCCCATGATCTTTAAAAATCATGCGATTTTGGCAGTGGACAAGGGCAATGTTAGTATTAAGCACGTTAGAATAAAAAAAAACTGGGAACATTGCAGAAGCCAGCATCGAGTGCATCAACAAATAATCAAATAATCATTATTTACCTTCCCTGCTAGCAACACGACTCTAAGGATGTTGCACTGGTTCTCCAGACGCCTTAAACATTGATGCAACAGGGCCACCAGTGCTACCTTCAAGCCGAATTCCATATGCTCTCAAAAGACTAGTCGAGGTGGAGCTAGATCGCCTATGCGAAAAGGGGATATAAAAAATCGTGCCTATAATTGGCAGAGTTTGCGACTTTTTTTGAACCGTGTAGTGGTCCTTTAAAACATGTTGACCAGTTTCGGAAGCGACTCTACAGTGCGCTTGTCCTGTGCTTGGTTAGTACCAATGAGGAAATATATTGACGTCAACTCCTTGCAGTTTCTGTGCATCTGCACCGTCATCTGAAACCGTCATCAAGGAGAATATTTGGTCAACTTATGCGACCAATCTCTCAACAACAAGAAAACTGGTGAACTAGGCGACTACTTTCTTTGCACGCTTTGGACACATAACAATCCTAAACGAGAGCACAAATTGATAAACATTTCACATCAACCTGGGATCCCGACTAAAACCATTGCAATTGATTAACTTGGCAATCGTTGCGTAGCCAACTTGGCGACTAAAAACAATCTATTGGAAAACTAATAGTTGGTTTTCCGCAATGGGGTAGCAGTGCATACCCATTGAATACAAATTGATGAACCAATTAATAAAAAGTTATTTTTATATAAAAAAAAGATTGTTCAACTCTGTTGCACTCCGTTAAAGCTCTGGCGTCAGCAATCTCTGACCTAGTGCACTCGGTCAGTAACCCAGGTAGTACGCATGAGTTTGGCATCAGCAGCAGCGTTTATCAGTGTAAAATAATGGGTATATTGCAAATAAAAATTAGCTTTTGATAAACACTTAACAAAAAGGCGACTTCGATTTATTTCTTATTCTTATTTGTGCTACACTTGACCAATTTAACGAGTCGGAGTCAAGTACTAGTACAAATAAGCAAGTACATAAGAACATAAAAGAACATGGAGGAGTTTTCTAAGCAGCAGACAGAAAAAGGAGAGGTAATTCAGGCCTTTATTCGGAATAGCAAAAAGGATTCTTTCGCCAGGAAAACGCAGCCTTATTTTGAGGAGAAACTTGAGCTCCTGGAATACATGTGGGAGAACTTCGAGAAAAGTCATCAGGAGCTAATGCACAAATTAAATAACGTGCCAACAGAAGATGACTTCTTCATAACGGACCATTTCAGCAAAATGAAGGCGGTAACTAATACAGTGGAAGGACCATTTGGGAACGATAAAACTGGAGAGGCAAGCTCGCCAACGAGAGGAAGAGCGAGTCATGATCGAACCACTGTTTCGCAAGAAAACTGCGCTGCTGGATTTATTGTCCAGGACATTAAGACAAATAGTGCCTGAAGAAAAAATGAATTACAAATCGGTAGTTGACAAACTATGGACGCAAACTGAAGAAATCTATTATGAGATTCATCGGCTAGCTGAAAATCCAGCCGAAGCCGGATATAATATAAATACGTTTTTGGCCTCAGAAAATACAATGCTTAAATTCTGTGTGGCACCAGTAGAAAATGTAGTGATAGAATCACCAGCTGTGTTGCAATCGATACAATCATTGTGTTCGTGGAGGGGCGGAAGGATCCAATGAGAGTACAATTAGTTGGCGGGTGACCAATTACTTCGTGGTATGGTGAGCGAGTGATTCGGTTAATAATTATGCTTTATTCAATTTATTCACAGATAGCCCGACACACACGAAATGTTTCGGGTTGAAGTATATACAAGTTTCGAATATATAGAAGCAGAGAAAAAGAACGGGTGTTAGAATGAAAGTCTCGTACTGGATTGAATATGGCGATTTACAGCCGAACCCTTCGTCACCCTCCTCAGTATGACCGCATTTCGTTTTGGGAAAAACCCTACCCCTCACTCTCTGCTGTTCACCCGGTGGCGTGACCATACCGCCCCCCATACAACAAGTTGCAATTGCCTCGCTGGACATGGGGAAAGGATGGGGGATGGCAGCGTTCTGGATCGCCAAGATACGGGTGGAGATGGAGGGGGAACTTTGGATGCATATGGAGGTTGGTACGATGGTTGATGACCTCCGAATGAAAGGCGGGTGCCTTTCGGGTCTTTGCTCTTTGGCTTTCGGGTCTTTGCTCTTTGGGTTGGATGTAAGCAACTGAGCTGTCGATGTGCAAGACCGTGTGGTGTTGCTTGCCACTCCTCCTCCTGCAGGAACCATTGGAATGCTCATGAGCTACTTTTGGCATACAGCTGTAGACGCTGCTTGGCTTGGCTCAATAATCGATTGTTTTCGTACCGCGCATTGAGGTTACCCCAAGCGGACTGGAACCCTTCATTGGTCAAGGGTGACCTAGAAACAATGGCTCTGTCTTCACCGCGAGTTTTGTTAAGTGGTAAAGTTTCTCCACTTGTGTTTGGCTTGGATAAAGGATAAAAATCGCGGTAAATAGGTCACGGAATGTAGGCCAAGCCAGGCTGTCTCCGATGAAGATTTCGATTTCGCACGGGGGAACCGTGTGGCTTTGATGGGTGAAATCGACGGCGAGCGTGACAGGTGGGGCAGCCATTTTCGCGGACAACTGCTCGATTCGCTCTCCAAACAAAGTCCCGGCACGCACATATACCATATAACAATATTCATGTTTGGCTTTAATTTTAGCTATGTGCTTCGAACTGTATTCGTTCCTTTGAGCCGTCAAGGCCTTATAGCATCGTGAAAACTCTGCCTCGACCTTTTTCCCAAAGTGACTTAAGCTGGTCTAAGTGTATTTTAATGGAGACGAGTGACACATCGTCAGCTAAAGCCTGGGACTCGCGAGTCTCGAACGCCGTTAATGCCTCGCACACGGCAACAAAGTCGGAAAGAGACATAGTAGAGGGTTCACTGAGCTATTACGAATCGAATGGGAACAAATAACTTCGTGGAAATAGAGCTCTCAAGAGAGGAGATCGAAACGAATCTGTAAGTGGACTGTATAATTTAAGAATAGAGGAGTGATGGAAAAAATGGATGTCGTGACTGAGGCACGATTTGGCTCAAGTGTCAGCACTGATGAGACTTGAGTGTCAGCACTGATCGGGAGTCAGCTGTTTTGCCGTGGTTTATGTTTTGTGAATTTAATTAATTTTAAATTGTTTAACGAATATCACGATTTCCTGCTTTAATATTGTAGGTTTCAAATTATTAAATTGCGGAAAGCCAATCGGAGTGGCTGCAATTAATTTTTTGTTGGTGAAATTAAATTGTATTTGTACAAACATATGTATGTACGTATGAGTGTGCTTACCGCGGCAAAAAATTTTACATGTGTATTTTTTTTTTTTTAATTCGGTTATTTAGGTTGTGAAATATAGTGTAGTAAGTTATACAAGTTTTTAACAATAAATAGGACAGGTGATAACATAGGTTAAGTAGAAAAAAAGACAGAAATAAGGGGAGAGATATTTTGTTTGCTGCCATGCGAATCCTGCGGAACTGCCTTGCGGTATTGCGTCGCAGGGATAATGGCGGGCATCAGTTATGCCCCTCCAGCGTGACGTTCTCGCTCAGCTTGCTCATAGTCACGAATGCATAGTTGCACACTGCTGACCATGACCGTTTTGTTGTCATCATACTTTTCGTCAAATTGGCGACTGTGGGTGTCTCTCCCATTTCCACCGCCGGATTCCGTCGCTCTTTCTGGAACCTTGGGCACTCGAATATGATGTGTTCTGGTGATTCCGCCACATCTTCTTGGCACCATGTGCATTCATTACTGGTTTCGTGTCCAAAACGGTGCAGGTATGTCCTCTAACTGCGTAAGCTCATAGGTGACTTCGCCATGACGCCTATTTATCCAAGCATTTATATCGGGTATCAGCTTGTGGGTCCACCGACCTTTTGTTGAGACTGGCCATCGATGCTGCCATTCTGCCAGGCTGGCTTCTTTCGCCATTTTGATAATAGTTCTCCTGGTCGAGGGGGTCCATACTTGTCCCTGCCGTTGCTGGAAGATCGTTTGCGCCTCTTTTGCCAGTATGTAAAGCGGTTCATCCCTGCAATGACTAGTGCAGCGTCATCGGAAATGGTCCGGAAACCACGACAAACACGCAGAGCGCCAAGACGTATGTAGAGTCAAGTCCTTTTCTGTACGTTTTTCGCTGCATCGCTTCTGCCCATACCGGTGCACCATAAAGGGGCCCAGCATTCATCATTATGCAACACGAAGATATCTTATCGATCTAGTAGATTGTATGGTACTCTTTTCCAGTTCGATTTTGGCAACTTCCACCGTCTTGCGGCTGTTTACCAGGACAGCCTCTGCTTTGTGGTCCGCTAGTGTCAGTCCTGCATCAGAAATCCGCTGTTTTGCTGTGCCCATGGACTCCACCGTTTTCTCCTCCGCCTCACGTAAATGTTTTGCGACGACCACTAGCGCTACATCGTCAAAAAATCCTACGATGTGGCAATCTGGGGGCCGATTTATGCCGCGTATGCCATCATACAAGGCGTTCCATAGAAGCGGGTCAAGTACTGAGCCCTGCGGTACGCCTCCCCTGATTTCATAAGAGCGTACGCCATTTCGTGTGTCGTAATTTAATACGTGGTTCCGGAAGTAATCCTCCATGGTGAATATGAGATTCTCCAGTACTTGGAATCTGCCGAGTGCATAAATTATCTTTGTCCAGTTGGCCGTATTAAAATCGTTTTAAACGTCGAGTGTGGTTATAAGGTAATACTTTTTCACGCCACCTTTCCACCGTTGCCCTTCAAACGCCTTCTCCGCCATGTCGACTACTGTCCATAGTGCATCCAAAGTGGATTTGGCCTTTCTGAACCCAAATTGCATGGGCAAAATGTCTCCAGCCTGTGAGATGGCGGTTTCCAGCCTTGTGCTGATGATTTTCTCTAGCATTTTCGCCGCAGAGTCAAGCATGCAGAGCGGTCTGTAGCCAGAAGGATCTTCAAGCGGCTTGTTCGGCTTCGAAATAAGCACCACGCTCTGCGTTTTCCAAATTTCGGGAAACGTGCACTCTTTAAGACATTTGGAAAATACATCCGCAAATTTTTCCGGCTGCAAACGGGCAGCTAGCTTAATGGATTTGTTAGGAATTGCATCGGGGCCAAGAGCTTTGTTGTCTTGCAGGTGCCCTGCTGCCAATAGCACCTCCTCTGTAGTTGTAATATGGGACTCCAGTTCCTTGGCAATACCGTTGACGTACTTGGGAACAGTGTTTTAACACTATATCGCCTTAAGCTTCTTTATGGCTAGCTGGTATGCTATACCCCAAATGTCAGTTTCAGCCTCGTTGGACAGGTCCAAAAAGCACTTACGCTTGCTGTCCTTGATTAGCCTGTTAAGTAATCTGCGGCGATCGGAATATTCTTGCTGCAGGCTGGTGAATTTTCCTTGTCCTCGGACTCTCTGGTAACATCTCCTCGCACGCAGGCATCTATTCCTGGCCTCAGCAATTCCAGCATTCCACCAGTAAACAGATATTTTGTACCTGCTATGGCTCCTGCGTACGGCCAGATATTTTCTAGATAGATCATTAGCATCTCCTAACATGGTTGGAAACCATAATGTTGATGCAAATGTTTCCGGATTAAGTACATCCACCCTGTACATTTTTGGTTTGTCCGGTTTAACTGCAACTGCTGCTGGACTGTCGCTAATAGTGCACATGATTGCTGCATGGACGCTGGCTGTATATTAACTGCAAAGCTCACACTTAGCTGTGTTAAAAATTTGCCTGCTGGTGAAGTTCACGTTGATGACAGAGCCGTAGCCACACTCACCATTTGGAAGCTATTCAACTTAATTCCTCATATCTCTCTGACAAAGCCTTGCTCGTTGTTCTGGGAGATTTTAATTTACCTGAGATTGCCTGGACCCTCTCATTTGATTCTTTATTACTGTTGCCCTCCTTGTCACATTGTTTCATAGATGGTCTGCTTGAGTTGTCTCTAAATCCTGTCCGGAATAGTCGTAACAGATCACTAGATCTGGTATTTGTGTTGGATTCTTCCAACTGCGATATTTCCAGGACTGATCCCTTAGTTATCCCCGAAGACAACATTCATCCAACTCTGGATATAACCATTGACCTTTCTTTTGGTGTTATGTCTCGACATAATAACTCGATGCCTCCAACCCGATGTTTTCGCAAGACAAACTTTACTAAACTTAAAGAACTCTTGTTAACTAATGATTGGACATATCTGTATACTTGCACGGATATGGACTCTGCCATTTCTGTCTTCTATAAAACTCTTGAGTCGTTCTTTGATGTTTGTGTCCCGCGTGTGACTCTAGGATGGTCTGATAGACCTCCTTGGTTCTCACGTGAGTTATGTAACTTGAAGAACGTAAAATCGAGATGTTATAAAAAGATTTAAAAAATCCGGTAAAGCATCGGATTTTTCTCTATATGTAGTTGCTCGATCAAATTTTATGGTGCTGAATTCACATTGCTATAAGGATTATCTTCAGCGATGTAAACTCAGGTTTTCTCGCGATCCTAAGCAATTTTATAAATTTGTAAATGTTAAACGTAAGACATCGGTGCACCCGTCTTACTTGTCTTTCGAAAACAATAAAGCTGATAATGATCAGGCAATTGCCGACATGTTTGCTGATTTTTTCAAAACAACTTATTCCTCTTCGATTTATCAAGCAAATTCTCCTTCTTGCAATCGTCTAATTGCATTTTAGACCCTGTGTTTGATGAAAGTTCGGTTCTTAGCGTGCTCAGTCCCGTCAAACCAAACCCTGATGGTAAGTTGTTTACACTGTCCGTCACATCTTCCGCCTTCCCGCCTATCTGGAAGGAATCATATATTATTCCTCTTCATAAAAAGGGGAAGAAGACCGAAGCCTCCAATTATAGGGGTATTTCTAAATTGTCTGCCATACCCAAAGCATTTGAGAAAATAGTAACATCTCAATTGCAGCATTTTTGTAGCTCAATTATTTCGCCATCGCAACATGGCTTTAAGAAACGTAGATCGACAACTACTAACTTATTAGAATTTACATCTCACTCGATCAAAGGATTCTAGGCTGCCGTGCAAACTGATGTCATTTATACTAACTTAAGCAAGGCCTTTGACTCTGTTATTCATACTCTGCTTTTTTATAAGTTGAACACACTTGGCATCCCTACCCTTTTGCTTGATTGAATTCTTCAATATCTTTCTAAGCGTTCACAAAACGTCCTCTTTAAGTCTTCATTTTCTAAGACCATCCATGTGACCTCTGGAGTACCTCAGGGTAGTTATTTGGGTCCATTACTATTCACTCTTTTTATAAATGATCTTTCATTGGTAGTGACACATTCTCGTGTGCTTATGTACGCGGATGATGTTAAGCTTTACCTCAGTTTTAAAGACATATCGTCTTCTTGCCTGCTTCAATCCGATCTTAATGATCTTCAGAGTTGGTGTGAAACCAACCTATTAAACCTCAACGGCTCTAAATGTAAGGTTATGTCTTTTTATAGATGCGGTCCATACATAGCAACTTATTATCTAAACGACACTCTCTTAGAGCGGTTAGATATTATCAATGACTTAGGTGTTCTTATGGACCATAAGTTAACTTTTAATCCTCATATTTCTGCTACAGTTAGTAAAGCTATGAATGAAGCACAATCGAAACTCTGTATACTTCATTAATCCGTCCTATCTTAGAGTACGGATCCTGCATATGGTCACCTCAATACGAGACGCACCAAAATAAAATTGAATCTGTGCAAAAGCAATTTCTGCTTTTTGCTCTTCGCGGCCTAAATTGGGATCGCAATGTCAATTTGCCATCATACTCCAGTAGGCTTCTTTTAATCAATCTTCCTTCTTTAATTAATGGTAAAATAATGCTTTTTTAATTAACAAACTTTTAATTGGTGAAATAGACTCTCCTGAGCTATTGAATCAATTAAACCTATCTGTACCCCGTATACCTACTAGAAATTTTATTTCTCTATCCTTAAAACACTGTAGTCCTAACTATTCTTTGCATGAACCTTTTCGAGTCCTATGTTCTGATTACAATCTTCTGTATCCCGTAATCAGATCAGAAGTCTCTCTTTCCCCTTGTAAAAATTCCACTTAGCACACTTAGCTCGTAATTAGCTGTAGTTAATCATATTTTTAATTGTTTATCCGTTTTATTTGTATTTGTCCACGCGATCGTGCCGTCCGATATGCGGCTACGCCGCCGACCGTGGGCGGGTCGGGAGGTGGACAGCACTCTGCTTGGGCTCGCGCGAAACAGGCTATGACTTTTAGGAATTACGTAACTACCTTTGACGCTATTGCTTTAAAATAAAACATTTGTCAGTTTAACATAGATGTAAATGAATGTGCTAAATTTAATCAATATCGGGTGACTATATCTTATAGTTCCCATAGAAATGATCGGTGGAAAATAGTGACTTTAATCAACATCTTCGTTATTTGGCATGCTAAGATTGTAGGTCGTCCTTTTTAGATAAAATGTTTTTTGCTTTGACGCCTTTACAAAAGGATAGAATAACAAAAGACTTGCAAGGGTATAGAAACTTTGGTGCGGTCGACCCCCCGCCCCTGGTTTCTTCTGAACTATGTAAAGTACTTGTACTAGTGTTTAAGTCAGAAAGATTTTTTAATGTTATTATGTGTCCTTGTAACAATCATTGTAGAAGGCTAGAGCTGCTATTTGATGGAATTTCGAAAGGCTGTTGTAATGGGTTTTTAAAAGAAGCCTGATTTTTTCTAAAAGGATTTTTATAATATTGGAGTGGTTTTCCATGGTGCCCTCTGATGGGTTCTATCCATCTAAGTTGACCAGACGCGATCATTTAAAAATTATCAAAAAGGTGAGCAATAACGGCCAAGTCAGGCTTAGAGAGTTAGCGACGAACCTTAAAAAGAATTTCCAGAAGTCCTTTAACCATAAGGAAGGTCTTAAAGTTGCATATACTCATCAAAAATAGCGAGGAAGAAGGCATTACTTTCAGCCCCAAACATTAAGAGGCGGCTGCCAATGTCCACAATCCCCTTGAGTACTCGAATGAAGTTATTTATTGTGATGAGACAAAAATTATGATGTACTACCATGATGGACCAAGCAAAGTTTGGCGAGCGCCTAAAACAGCGCTTCAGGAACAAAACATAGTTCCCACTGTCAAGTTTGGCAAATTATCGGTAATGGTGTGCATCTCATTAAGAGTGGTTGAATAACTATCCTCAATAATATCCTCAAAAATTAACTAGTAAAAAGTGCAGCAAATAAATAAGCTCAAGTATAAGCTCTATCGGGATAACGACCCTGTCTACTATACGATTGCAGCAAAGTGATAAAAAATTAGGTCTTTCAAAATAATATTTTTTTAACGATTTTTTAACGTTTAATATTTGTATTTGCATTGTATTATGTTTCTTTGTCTAGTACTTAAGCTTAATCCTGGGGTTACTGCAGGCGGCCCTAATCACGTATTATTGGGTTGGTATGACGTTTCTTTTAAGACGCGTTCTATTATTAGTTCGCGTAAGGGAATTGGCAAGAGCATTTGGATGTGCATCAGGTTTTACCGAATACTTTAGTTATTGACTACCTATTTCAGATTTTACGCTAGGAATATTTAGATCATTTTGAATGTTGTCGTTCCGTATGTACCATGGAGCCCCCGTCATTGATCTTAAAATCATCGATTGCGCCCTTTGTATAATGTCGACATTGCTGGTACTTGCATATAGTACATATTACAGCTCCGTAAGTCCAGATGGGCTTCAGTACGGAGTTGTATAGGAGAACTTTATACTTCAGACGTAGAGTGGAGCGAGCATTGATGATCCAATGTAAGCTACTCGCTAAAAGTTCTAAACTTTTGATTGAATCTCCGACGCGAAAGAGGGCCAGGTTTCAGGGCGCGTCCTTCAGTCCGTCGGCACATTCGTCTCTACCAGTTCCGGCTTTCGACATTGACCCTATTTCACCAAATGTACAGCAGCTGATATCGTTATGGAGTCCGGCTTTGGCAGGTGTGGAGTCTCTTCCCATATCCCCTGGAGACAGTATCCCACCTACTAACACGATATCGGTTGTATTTTCCGAACCGTCCGGTCAAACATCCGTTTCCAGGAATATTGCCAATAAAGTAGTTACAAGAGGAGCTAGTAAAGTGCTGGCTGCTTCAGCTGCTGCTGCGTCTGCTGTAGCCGCTACTGCTGTGCCTAGTATTCCTAGTTCCCTTGTTGTATTTTTATTTCGAGGCTTGATCCAAATACTACTTCTGAAGAAGTCATAGCCTACATCCAGGGCAAAGTTCAAGCACCAAACATTGCTGTGGAAAAGTTCCGTTTTTCATATACTCGGGACATTTCGTCCTTAAAATAGGTGTCTCCCCAGATCTTTTCGGCCAAATATGTCATAAAGATTTATGGCCGGAACACCTTGTTGTAAAAGAGTATACAATAAAAAGGAAGTATCGGCTCCGATTAGCTTGCTACCAGCCTCTGTGAATAACGATCCTTCCGGCTCGTCTGCACCTGTTGGCGAGTCAAAAAACTAATTTCGTCCCTAACTCTGGCCTATCAGAACGTACGGGTACTAAAGACTAAACTGTCTAGACTCTATGTAGATAGTATAGCTTTTGACTTTCATATTCTTGCCTTTACTTTAGTCATTTGGGTCCATTGCTATTCACTCTTTTTATAAATGATCTTCCATTGGTAGTGTCACATTCTCGTGTGCTTATGTACGCGGATGATGTCAAGCTTTACCTCGGTTTTAAAGACATATCGTCTTCTTGCCTACTTCAATCGGATTTTAATGATCTTCAGAGTTGGTGTGAAACAAACCTATTAAACCTTAACGGCTCTAAATGTAAAGTTATGTCTTTTTATAGATGCACTCCATACTTAGCAACTTATTATCTTTACGACACTGCCTTTGAGCGGTTAGATATTATCAATGACTTAGGTGTACTTATGGACCATAAATTAACTTTTAATCCTCATATTTCTGCTACAGTTAGTAAAGCTATGAATGTTCTTGGGTTTGTGAAACGATGGTCAAAAGAGTTTGACGATCCGTACACAACCAAAATTCTGTATACTTCATTAATCCGTCCTATCTTAGAGTACGGATCTTGCATATGTTCACCTCAATATGAGACGCACCAAAGTGAAATTAAATCTGTTCAAAAGCAATTTCTGCTTTTTGCTCTTCGCGGTCTAAATTAGGATCGCAATGTCAATTTGCCATCATACTCCATTAGGCTTCTTTTAATCAATCTTCCTTCTTTAAATAATCGTAGAGTAATGCTTGGTGCTATCTTTATTCATAAACTTTTAATAGGTGAAATAGACTCTCCTGAGCTATTGAACCAACCTAACCTAAACCTATCTATTCCTCTATCCTTAAAACACTGTAGTTCTAACTATTCTTTGCATGAACCTTTTCGAGTCCTATGTTCTGATTACAATCTTCTGTATCCCGTAATCAGATCAGAAGCTTCTCCCCTTGTAAAAACCTCTATCTTAGCACACTTAGCTCGTAATTAGCTGTAGTTAATAATATTTTATCTGTTTGTCCGTTTTATTTGTATTTGCCGTCCGATATACGGGTGCGCCCCACGGTCGGTCGAGCGGGAGGTGGATAGCTCTATGCTTGGGCTCTCGTGGTGTCGTATAGGCCACTTGTACGTACTTCGCCTTGTACGCGTCAACGCGTCAAGAGTTTTACAGTGGGCCCAGATGACTGCCTTTGTGTACAACTGACGTAACTCGAACAGTTTTAGATATCCAGGAACGAAAAGACACCTTTTGGGTTCTGCCAATAAGATACGACTTTAACCAAGCCAATAGTTTTGGGGAAAAGCCCATGATGTTACGTTTCGCGAGAAGCATAGAATGATCAACCGTATCGAAAGCCTTACTAAAGTCAGTATAAATAACATCAGTTTGACACTTTTTACGGAAACCATGGTGTACAAGGATAGTCAATTCTAAAAGGTTGGTAAGCGACGAACGACCTTTCATGAAGCCATACTGACAAGTGGTGGATCTGAATAGATGTTGAAGGCAAGACGTAATAATTTCTCAAACAGCTTAGGTATTGCCGAAAGTTTGGCAATGCCACGGTAGTTAGAAACATCGGATTTGCTACCCTTTTTAAAAAGCGGAATAATAAAAGACTCCTTCCAAATATCAGGTAAGCTACAAGTCTCACTCGATATAAAGAATAATCGAGATAAAGGCTTAGACAGGGAAATCGAACACATTTTAAGGATGCAAATAGGTATATTATCAGGCCCGGAAACGAAGGAACACGTCATAGATGATAAGCTAGACATAATACAGACTTCAGTAATACTAGGAAAAACATACAATTTAAATGTGGGATTGAGAAGGGATAGGGTGTTGGATCCGAAACAGTAGTAGAATAAGTCGACTGAAAGAATTTAGCAAACAGATCTGCAATATCTGAATCATTATTAGCAGTCTGGTGATTAAGTCTGAAGGTGGAAGATAGTACATTAGGGCCTCTTTTGGAATTGACAAAGTTGTAAAATCTTCTGGGGTTCTTATAAAATTTAACCTTACAGCGAACGAGATAATTGTTGTATCAACAATAATTTGCATAGTCAAGTCGCGAACCAGTTTTTTTAATGATTAGACAGCCTACGTGTGAACCAGACTGGCGCGCTGGAGACGGTAGAGACATTCACATAAGGAACGCAGTTATCAATTAGAGAATTAAGAGCAGAGTAGAAAAACTTCACTGCACAATCTATATCGCAGAACTCAAATAAAAATGACCAATCAAAAGAGAAAATAAGGCTGTTAAGAAGATTGAAATTTGTTATACAAAAACATCTACCAAGAGAATTTGAGATGCTATTAAATGAATTAGTAACGGAATTGTAAGAAATAGTAACTTCAATAGTATGGTGATAAAGATCTACAGGTTTCACCAGTGGCTGTGTTTGTGATACAGCACTAACAGTGGGATCAGAGACAAAAACAAGATCAAGGATTCTTTTAGAAGAGTAAAGTAAAGAATTCAACTGATATAGCGGACATTCAAGTAAGCTATCAAGAAAAACATGTTGAGATTAAGAAATTAAGAAAGATAGATTATCATCACCAAGCCAAGAAATATTCGACGACTAAACATAGTTCGCAAAGCATCAGCATGGTGCATGTAGATCATGATATCAGAAGCTGGAGGAATATATGAACAAGAGATATATAGGCTAAAGTTAGAACACGTAACTTCGACGCAAATAAACTCAACACCTACCGGGAGATCAATCGGCACAACACTTGAACACAAATTCGAGTTGACAGCGATGAGTACTCCACTTTGATAATGAATGCAAAGACTAGACGTTATTAGTTTTTTGAAGCAGAAGATAAATTAGGAAGGTGGACAGGCAACGGACGAGAGCGCTTATTGGGCGCAAACTCGTGTACAACTAGGCCCTCTGGCCAAAAATTAGGGTCAACCATAGCTGAGAAGTACTCATTTGGTACTGTAATTTTAAAAGAGGAGATTTCGCGAGGCCTAGAAAACTTAAACTTTTGAATTAAAACCTTAGCAGGGAATATATTACCAATGTAAGCAGCCACTGACGACTCAGAAGTATCTGGAGCAAGCCTAGAGATAAATAATTGTTTGCGATGAGGCACTACAGTTAGTGGAGGCGGAGGAGCATTGGGATCCGCAAGTGATTGAGAGCCAGCATGATCCTGTGATTGATCAGAGTTCCCGTTAGGGATAGATTGAGGTACACCAGGGCTTGTAATGGGTACTTCAATCTGAAAAGAAGAGCATAAAGAGGGACAAGAAGATGGTGTAGGCGAAAGTAAAATCGGAGAGGAAGTAATAGAGAGAGCTGGCGACTGCTTACGAGGCAACTCAAGGGTACATTTCTTGGGCAACTTCTCAGAAGGTGGAACAAACTTGAATTGCGACAATAAATGTACGCTAGAGTCACACTCGTTAGACAGATGTTTGGCCAGTTTGTTTTAAGAAAGAAACTTTAAACGAAGATCCCCATACATACGGCTAAAATCAAGCTGCTGGCTGGCACAAGATGGGCAAGTCCAGCGCATTAAACCAAGCTCAGGCTTAGACACAGACAAACCAGAAAATTTGTCGTAGTCGCGGCCGTTGAGGCCACTAGAAAATCGTTATTTCTTATTTTTGTATTGGATTCTTCTTATTGCGATGTTTCTAGGATTGAACCGTTTTTTCTCCCCGAAGACTATTTTCAATCTACATTAAATTTAAAAATTGATCTGCCCTTGCTTTCACCATTATTTGGTTCAAATGAGTTACCTCTAACTAGGTGCTTTCGTAAAACGGACTTTGCCAGCCTTAAAGAAAACATTACTACTACTAATTGATCTTTTCTGTACAATTGTAGAGATATGAACTCAGCTGTTCGCTTCTTTAATGATACTCTGAATTCACTATTTGTATACAGTCGCTCGTTCAAAATTCATGATGCCTAATACACATAGCTATAAGAATTATTCTTAGCGGTGTAAGCTTCTGTTTTCTTCTGACCCTAAACAATTTTATAATTTTGATAATTCTAAACGAAAGATCTCTTCAAAATAAAAAAGCGAGGACTTATCAGGCGATTGCCGATATGTTTGCGAGTTTTTTCGAAAAAAACTTATTTCTCAATAGAATATCGAGCAAGTCCGTATCCTTATCATTTAGAAAAAGCTAATTGCATTTTCAATCCAGTGATTGATGAAAGTTCTCTTCTTAGCGAACTTAAACTAGTTAAACCTAATTATTCTCCGGGGCCTAGATGTGTACTCAGGTGCTGTGCAAACGCATTATGTAAACCCATTTTAAAATTGTTTCAATTATCTGTCGAATCTTGCTCTTTTCAATCTTTTTGGAAAGAGTCGAATATCATTCCTCTGCATAAAAATGGCAAAAATTACGAAGCCTCTAACTATATGTATAAAATTGTTGAAGGTCAGAATAAAACTGAAGCTTACACCGCTGAAGATAATTCTTATAGCATTGTGTATTATGCATCATGGATTTTGAACGAGCGACTGTATACAGAGCGTAATCTGATGAACGACGTGTCTTTTGACACTTCTTATAATATTGAGTTTTCACATCATCAATACAAAACATTTGTAATCTTTTTACTTAATTTTTTCTTCTTCTTCCCTTATTCCGTAAGCAAAGCAAGGCACGCATACACATACAGTTTTTGTAGCGTTGCGTGTGTGTGTGCATGTGCTCTGTTATTGACCAATGACGGAGTAGCCAGCAGGCAGCACGCAGAACTGCCGGCAGAGCTGGGAGCAGAGCCGATTAATATTGACTGTAACTTGTGTTCTATTTATCCGATCAGATTCACATTGGGATCTGAGGTTTTAGATCCAATATTATCACATATGTACATTTCAAAGCGATACTCCAACTGCTTCACCTACTTTTCGTATAAAACCATATGATATAGTGGTCCGATCCTGATTTTTTATCTCAAACACTAAGTTTCGTCGCAATAGCTCCTAAGATTACTGAGTAAAAAGCATACGCACCTACATACGGACGGACTTGGCTATATCGACTCAGTTTCTAATGCTGATCAAGAATATAAATATTTTTATGGGGTCGGAAACTTCTTCCTCTGTGCGTTGCAAAAATTTTGTAGTACCCTCTGTTTAAGAATAAACATCGTGTTCATCTGAAGCGGCTTCACCAAATCAGATGCACTAAAGAAAACATAATACAACTGTACTTTTGTCACAAACAAGTAATCTAGCATATGACTAGAATTACAATCAGTCACACACATTGTAGAAAAACACTTGTAATTCTAAACTAACCCAAAATATCACAACGGCAGGATGTCAAGTGGCCGAAGCCGTGCCCAAAATAATAATAATTTTCAACCCCTGAAATCTTGTGTTTTGAGTCTGATTAGAATAAGATATTTTAAGAACAATTGTTACCTCCTAGAGCCTAAGATTCCCTATATAAACTCCATACTTTTGTTAATAAAATCAGTTCATATTTTGAATTCAACGAATGAAGATTGGGTTATTCTTCTCCTCCGGAATCCCTATTCATTTTTGGTCCTTCGAGAAAAAGGAACTCTGTAGGTTTTCCCCACCAGTGGTAAGAGACTCAGAGATTGAATCAGCACCTTAAAGTCTGAATTCTTATGCAAGTGTGAATCTAAAATCAGCTAAGGTAGCAAAATAAATTAACTCTTGTTTTTTCCCACCGGTGGTAAGAGACAGAGTATAATATTAAAGCAAAATATTGCTTAATAAAAAAAAAAGTCCGTGCGTCTGATTAAAAGAGCAGGTTGGCTAATCGAGCAACTGCAATAATTTCAGCGACGGCAGAAAAAAGTGCGTTGGACCGAGTTAAATAAAGGCAGTTTGGCTAGTCGAGCAACTGCAGTAATTTCGGTGGCGGCAAAATAGAACAATATAAAGTTCGTGTGTGGCGTTTTCGAAGCCCTAATATCGAAAAAAAAGTTAACTATTGTTTATGTATATGCACTATATGTTGGCAACTACCAACAGCAGCAGAGCAACAAGTTGCAAAGAAGAGGCTGGAGAACGTACAGTGCCTGTATAAGGAAATCTAGTGCGATGTCCGGCAGCTGTACCGCCTGAGCCCATAGGCCCTGGACAACAGCAGCTGAGCGACGAAACAGTAAAAAAAAAAAAAACAGCGAACTCTACCCATTGGCAGCAGCGAACAGGATCACCAGATAAGAGATAAATTAAAATAAGTAGTCATAAGTACATACATCAAACTACATATATTATTATTATTATTTCGATATCCTAATATACACCATAAAAAATGTTCCCTACCAAAACTGAAAAATTGTTAGCGAAGCAGTACGAGCTGCATAAAAAATTGAAGAAGATAGAAGAGTTAGATGCTAATAAGTGCACTAGCAAAATTGTTAATGAAGTAAGGGAGATTCAGAAGCAATGGGTTAGTTACAATAGCCAAATGATACAGAGTAACCGAACACCTCTATTTTTCAGATGGAAAATATGAGGAAGGTATAGATATGATTAATAGATTAATAGCCAAAGGAGAAGCAATCAGGCAGGGCACTGTTGATTCGGAAAACATTGAAGCAGATGCAACGATGTTAGAAAATTTTGAGGACAGCAGCGGAGAGTCGCGGGGAAACGCGACGTCTAATAATGAGAACGCTAATGTTAACCAGGAGATATTTTTGGCTAGAGCCCAACAGCTCCAGGAATATTTGGATAGAGTAGTCAAAGATTTCCGCACTTTAGACAATTCAACAGGCAATGAGACATGCATAGTATATGTTAATAAGATTAATTATTTATGGGAGAAAGTTAAGGCGTGCCAGGTACTGACTAGATACTGGTAGAATTCGATGTCCGGAATTCGCTATCAGTGTTAGAAATGAAATTGAACAATAAAGAAAATTGTAAGAGTGAGAATGTTACCGTGAGAGGCGAACTACCGGTGTTGCCAAAGATTCAAGTACCCACATTTGCTGGAGAGGCTAGAGAGTGGGACCTGTTTGTGGAGTTATTTACAGAATTAATTGAAAAAAGAGAAGATTTAAGTATTGCTCTCAAGTTTAATTATTTAAAATCCGCGTTAAAAGGCGAAGCAAGGAGCATGGTAGCTCATCTATTGTCAGGTTCAGCTGACAATTATAGTGCCGCTTGGGAACTGTTAACCAAGCGGTATGAAAATAATCGGAGGGTATTTTCTGAGCAATTAAATCGGATCGTTGATTTACCGATGATCAACAATGAATCCGCAAAAAGTGTAAAAGGAGTGATTGACATAACTAATGAGTCAATACACTTAATTAAAATTAAAGCAAACTTGTCCAATGAAGTTGATGTGATATTCGCTCAACACATTCTTCGAAAATTTGACAGAGATACTCTACAATTGTATGAGAGTCAAATTAGAAAAACTAGGCAAATACAATTGCTATCTGATGTCATGGAATACTTGGAGCAAAGATATTGTTCGCTAAGTGCCATGAGCAAAGAAGAGAAAAAACCGTTACAGAAAACGTCGAATTCGGTGTTCGAAGATAATTGTCCGATTTGCAAAGTTGCAGGGCATAAGGCGTATAAGTGCTATATATTTAAAGGTTTGACACCTATGGAAAGGTATGAAATGGCCAAAAAGTACCTACAGATTTGCACAAGATGCTTGAACCATTCAAGCAATAAAGTATGCACAAATGAAATGGTCTGTTCATTGTGTAGTAAGGGACACCAAACCTTACTCCATTTTGAAGAAAAACAGGAGAAAGTTAATACTTGTGTAACGGCACAATCAACAATGTTGGCTACAGCTCTAATACAAGTAAAAAATGTAAATGGAGGATATAAGACTCTAAGAGCCCTTATTAATAGTGGTTCACAGAGTACCATTTTGTCTGAAGAGGCGGCTCAAATACTAAATTTACATAAAATTAAACAGTATACAGAAAAAAGTGGCGTGTCCTTAATAAAAGCCAAAAAATCAAAATATAAAGTAAAAATAGATGTGAAGACGCGGAATCCACGGAATAAACTTCTTAAGGTTGAGGCAATTGTGTTGCCAAAGTTAATGAAAGCCCTTCCGTTAAATTTAGCAAACGTGGATATGTCAAAATGGCAATCCTACGTACTTGCTGATCCTACCTTCAATAAACCAGGTAGGGTTGACATGATATATACTCAAATCTTAAAAGGGGGAGTTAGAAAGGTAAATGGCCTACTAGGTCAAAATACTAAATTTGGTTGGATCGTCTCGGGATGCACCAAATTAAAAATGAATAAATCTGTAGTGGCACCAACAATAGATGTTACAGGTTTTAAAAAGCGTTGGGAGAAGAAAAAAGGTAAATGTGAGAATAAATACAACACAAGTCCAAACAAACTCAACAACAAAACAAAACAAGAAATAACCTTTCGGGCCCCGGCAGGACCTCACCTTAGAGGTAAGATAAAAGCCGAGGTAAAAGAAATAAGTTTATGGCCCCCGGCAGGACCTCAGTTCGTAGGTAAAGTAAAATCTGGGGAAGAAAAAGTATATATCCCAGAGCCAGTACAAAATGAGAATACTCAGATGGCAATGGTTAAATTAAATAATGATTATCTACGAAATAGTGTCAAAATAAATTCGGGTAACAAATTGTCCGAGGCTGTATTACAAAAAGGGACAACACTTAATCCGAATAACCACTCAGAATTCAAATACCAGCAAAAGCCACATTGGTTTAAGCCGAGAGGTAAAAGTAGTTGGTCTTTAAAGTCTCCACCATATAAAAAGGCTAGAAGTCAGCACAGTAATACACATCAGGAGTGGGTAGATATCCCGAAACAAAAATTATTAGGCATCGGGCGATATTAGTAAACCAATTTGGTAAATCATACAAAATAATAGGAAGTCAGCTATAAGAAGGATTACATTGATTTACTAGGGTTAACTTCTCTCATGTAGCCCGTCATGCTTCTTTAACAACAAATGTCTTACTAAAAATAATATTAATAATAATAATTTGTTTAAGACAACTTAATAAAAATAAAATCCAAAATGTCACATTTGGCGGCCCTTTGCAGAATGTTTAAGAATAAACATCGTGTTCATCTAAAGCGGCTTCACCAAATCAGATGCACTAAAGAAAACATAATACAACTGTACTTTTGTCACAAACAAGTAATCTAGCATATGACTA
The DNA here is from genome assembly GCF_018151085.1 of Drosophila tropicalis. Classification (NCBI taxonomy): domain Eukaryota; kingdom Metazoa; phylum Arthropoda; class Insecta; order Diptera; family Drosophilidae; genus Drosophila; species Drosophila tropicalis. The sequence continues at coordinate 2,078,609 of NW_027173482.1, forward strand.
GAATTACAATCAGCCACACACATTGTAGAAAAACACTTGTAATTCTAAACTAACCCAAAATATCACAACGGCAGGATGTCAAGTGGCCGAAGCCGTGACCAAAATAATAATAATTTTCAACCCCCGAAATCTTGTGTTTTAAGATATTTTAAGAACAATTGTTACCTCCTAGAGCCTAAGATTCCCTATATAAACTCCATACTTTTGTTAATAAAATCAGTTCATATTTTGAATTCAACGAATGAAGATTGGGTTATTCTTCTCCATCGGAATCCCTATTCACCCTCTGCATGGGTATAAATACAATCACTGATCCGCATCTAAAGTTACTTTTTGAACAACATGGCAATAAAGTGGAAATACCCGCCGTGTGCCACTTAATTTGTTAAATGCATTGTTGAAGCAGTCTCTTAGAATATGAAGTGTTATAGCAAGAGAGTGTTGCACTGTATTTTGCCACTTTAAAGGTGTAATGATGGCAGAAGTTTCTCGTAACATCTTGTCTTAGTCAATAATTTAGTCGATAGACAATCGATAACTACTTCGATCTATAAAAAAAGTTTTTCAAGAAATGAATATCGTGTTTTTAGTAGCGGTGCTGAAATCCTCTTCATTTTTGGGTTATTTTCCTTCTCCCTGGAATCCCTATTCAACTATAGAAAACGATTATGTAACAAAAACGTAGATTTCGTTTGGTCCGAAGAATGTAATAATTCTTTATGTTGTTTTAGATTTATTTCTTTAAATTGTGCAAACGTTTGAAGGTCCTATAATTTAATTCTAGATTTCGAGGGTTTTGTATTTGCGTTCAATTGTATTATTTCAATAAAAGCTTGTTGGAATATGGAAAAATCTTGTTCTTTATGAAAATAAAGTACAGTGTTCTTACTGCAAAAATATCTTTTGATTATATCCCTTGCGTTAGCATTGGTCATTTCTTTGTATGTTATTTTTATGTTTGTTTTATAAAAGTAAGTTGTTGTTTCTGCTTTGACTTCTGAACCTCTAATGAATTCTATTTGCCTGTTGAAATAATTAATGGGTTTTTCTACTATTGGAATCCAATTTTCATTATCCTCATGAGCACTGTATATTGTAGCTGTGCTTTTTGTTGATCCTAAAAAGCTTTCATCTATTTTAATTCTGGAAAGGGCATCTGCTACGTGATTTTCTTTGCCAGGTAAATATTTAATTTTGTAATCAAACTCATTTAGTTTTATTTTCCATCTTTGAAGTTTCATATTTGGTTCTTTTATATTGCTGAGCCATACTAAAGGCTTATGGTCGCTTAGAATCTCGAACTTTCTACCGAAAAGGTATGGCCTAAAATATTTGGTTGCCCATACAATAGATAGTAATTGCTTTTCTATGGCTGAATAATTAAGTTCATGTTCGTTAAGTGTTCTACTACCATAAGAAATAGGTCTATGGTCCTGTGAGAGCAAAGCACCTAAAGCTATATTGCTAGCATCTGTGGTTAGGAAAAATTGTTTTTTCGAAATCGGTATATGCAACTATAGGATCATTCATAAGGAGATATTTTAATTTTTCAAAGGATGAAATATAATTTGGGTTTATGTTTATTTTACCTCCTTTCTTTAATCCTAGAGTTAAAGGTTTTGCAATATGTGCAAAGTTGGGTATGAATTTCCGGAAGAATCCGCATAATCCTAAGAATGATTTAATATCTTTTGGGGTTTTACGGATCGGAAATTTTCGAATTGCTTTGACTTTATCTGGGTTAGGTTTTATACCTTCTGTTGTTATTATATGACCAAGGAATGCTGTTTCCTTTTTCATAAATTCGCATTTGTCGAGTTGGAGTTTAAGATTAGCATCTCTAAGTTTGTTAAATACCTGAGTGATAGTATGTGTTCCTCCAATGATGTAGAGTACACTATAATGTCATCCAGATAAACAAGGCAATCCTTATAAATAAGGGCTTCCAAAAGATTATTCATGCATCTTTGGAATGTTGCCAAGTCATTTTTAAGACCAAATGACATACGTTAGTATTTGTAGTGGCCATGTTTAGTTGAGAAAGCTGTTTTTGCAATAGATTCAGGATCCATTTGAATTTTATGAAATCTCTTAGCTAAATCAATGTGGTGAAGTATTGGCATTTTCCAAGTTTGTCGAGAATTTCGTCCATGACTGGAATGGGGAATTTGTCATCTATTGTGAATTCATTTAGATTTCGATAGTCAATGACTAATCTGAATTTTTTTTTGTTGGAAGCATCTCCAACAGTAGGGGGAATTCGATTTTCGAATGATACCCTGTTCAATCATTTCATTTATTTGTTTGTTGATTTCTATATCAAATGTTTGGGGATATTTGTATGGACGTTTATAAATTGGGTCCTCATGTTTTGTATGAATAGAGTGCTTAATTGTACTCGTGAAAGTCAAATTTTCACCTTCGCGGTACTGAATGTCACTGAATTCGTACAAGACTTTTTTTAGTTTTTGTCTATACTCATTGCTTTCTATTATTTCATTTTCAATCGCAAAATTTGTTTCTGGGTCCGTTTCTTTGGGTGGGTCCAAAACTTCTATGTTTTATTCTTCTTCTATTTCTTCAACATCTCTAAAATAAAATGTATAGTTTCCTAATTTTGCCTATTCTTCTTCATAGTTTATTTGTGCTTTGCGGGCTTTTAGGAAAGTTCTGCCTATCAGCATGTCGTATTTATTTGAAAATTTATGGATAAAAGTTTTTAGTTCTGTTGGACAAAGTTTGCTGGGTGCAAGGAAAATAATTTCTTTTAATTCTACTGCTCCTTCAATCATGTGAATTTTGGAATCTCCTAAATAGGTTTTGAAATTGAAGAGCCTGAGTCGACTACACATCTCAAAGGTTTATTTTTCATCATTATTCTGATGAAGGACTTGTCCCTATCTCTTCTTCCGATTGATCCGAGGCATTCTGATGAAAATTTTCGGATGTGTCCATTTTGCTAATTCCACCATTACTTTCTCTTTGCCTTTTTGTAGGCTGGTTTGCTACATTATTTTTTGGATAATTATTTTGCTGTTGATAATTTATTGGATTTTGAGCCCTATCAATATTTAATTTTTGTTGAAATTCTTGGAAAAGTTTTTGGTGTTGTGTTGTATCGGATTGTTTTGTTTAAGACGAAGTTGTACTATTGGGTACAAAGGGTTTTCCACCTTTTTGATTTTGATTTTGGCTTTGATTTGATTTTCTGAGTTCTGTTATACTATTCTCGTATAACCCCTTTCTTTGAGCTACTTGTTTCAGCTCTCTGACTATGGTTATATCGTATCTAGCTAACGTCATAAATAATCTAATTAATTTAATTAATTAATTTTTTGTTTATTACATCTTTTATAGTGTTATTTAAAGCATTTGTATAAAAAATGGTGTTATTTGCATTGTTTTCTGGAATTAGTTTGTTTGTGATAATATAGGATTTGTCTTTTAATTCTGTAACAAACTTACGAACGTTTCCTGTACAGCTGGTGTTGTAGAGGCGTCGAAGAAGTTCCTCACGGGGGGTTTACGTCTTCAATTCATTGATGAGGAGTGACCTTAGTTCCGGCTAGGTGTTGGCTTGCCCAATTTGTGAGAGCCGTTGTGCCTCTTTAGGGAGCTGCATCTCGATTGCACTGAACAATATGTTATGTTGCCTTATATCATGGGTTGGATATAAGTGCATAATGAAATCTATCCTCCTTATGAATGACGTCAGATTTTCTGGTGCTCCATCATAGTCATAGAGGTATGCTTCGGTGAGTTGTACAGCCATTTTGTTTCTTTTTTTTTTTGTTTTAGAGCGGAGCTTTCTTAGGCGCGTCGCGTTAGAAAATTTTTTTTTAAAATCGTCAAACGTCAGATCTGCAGCGTGTCAGATTTTCGTTTCTCTTCACTGTTCGTGAGAGACAAGGACCGACGACATTGAAACAACCGTGATTGGTCCGCCTATGTCTCTCTGTCTAGTCAGAGAGAATAGTCTATCTAAATCAGGGCCCGGCACAAAGAGAGCGCTAAGAAAGTTTAGTTGTATGTGTGCATTTGCTTGTGTGCGTATGTTGCTTTACACTGCGCAAAATGAAACTTCATCAAATTCTGCCTAAAATCAAGAAAACGAGTGCAGCAAATAATCTTATTGAAGAAAAAGATAGAGAAAACAAAGCAGCGATCAATTTTTTCATTTGTCTTCTCTCAACAAAGCGACATATATCTGCTTCCTGCTCCCTCCCCCACCCTCTTGCTCATGATTTTTTTGTGTGAGGTCTTCGGCATCCGTTCGGCTTAAACGCATAAGAGGTGCCGAACGACTTCGTCCCCGGGGGATATGAATGCCAGGCTCTGATCTAACATAAATAGTCATTCGACGACAACTTAAGTATATTGAAATTTGTCCGATCGCACAACCGCTTACCATAAAAATAAAATTAACATAAAATTAAACATAACTTTAGCTTATTTACATATATAATTTACTTGCACTTTTCTCAGCTGATGTCAATAGATTGTTCAATATCTTTATCGATTATCGATAAATTATACAAAACTTGAGTCGAATACGAAAGATCCCGTTTTTAAGTTAGTCGATAAGTTTTGTATTATGTATTTCCCGAATTAGAACTTTTCCTATTTGTTTTTTCATAGGTTCCACTTCTCGTAAATTCAAATTTTCGAAAATAAAAAATTTCTGATTTTAAAAATTTCTGTGTTTTCTAATTTGAAAGTGAATAAGGACTGATTTCATCGTATTCAATTGCAAAGTTTAAAATTTTTGTGAATTTCCAGAATGAAATGGCGGGAATTCAAATTTTCAGAATTTCAAAATTATGATGTTGACAAATTTGGATTTTAAAAAATATAAGAGCTAATAATGACAGATTTTATAAATTTCAATTGCAAAATCCGATTAAAATTGGAATTTAAAAACCGGACTGGGCGCAAAATTTGATCTATCAGAATTTTAAAATTAGAATTTTTCAAAATTTTGATTTTTCAAAATCTGTAAGTTGACAATCACTAATCGCTATTTCAATTGTATTAAGTCTCATATAAAATTTGGAATTTTTAAAATTTTCAAAAGAAAAATTGGGAAAAAAATTAAATCTTCCAAATTTATTTACGTGTGAAAGTTGACAAGGACCACTTTCATTGGAAGTGCAAAGTTTTAAATTTTTCTACATTGTGAACAAAATTTTCAGGAAATTGAAATTTTCAGAATTTAAAAATTATGATTTTGAAAAATTTTGTTTTAAATTTAACTGTTTAAGAATAAACATCGTGTTCATCTGAAGCGGCTTCACCAAATCAGATGCACTAAAGAAATTATAATACAACTGTACTTTTGTCACAAACAACTAATCTAGCATATGACTAAAATTACAATCAGCCACACACGTTGTGGAAAAAACACTTGTAATTATAAACTAACCCAAAAGATCACAACGGCAGGATGTCAAGTGGCCGAAGCCGTGCCCAAAATAATAATAATTTTCAACCCCCGAAATCTTGGGTTTGAGTCTCATTAGAATAAGATATTTTAAGAACAATTGTTACCTCCTAGAGCCTAAGATTCCCTATATAAACTCAATACTTGTGTTAATAAAATCAGTTCATATTTTGAATTCAACGAATGAAGATTGGGTTATTCTTCTCCTCCGGAATCCCTATTCATTTTAATCCTTCGAGCCGGATGGATCATGTTTGGTCCTTCGAGAAGAAAGAACTCTGTAGTTTTCCCCCACCAGTGGTAAGAGACTCAGAGGTTCAATCAGCTCCTTAAGAGTTTGAGATCTTATGCAAGTGTAAATGCTAAGACCAGCTAAAGGTAGCAAAATAAAAAACTCTTGTTTTCCCCACCAGTGGTAAGAGACAGAGTATAAAATTAAAGCAAAATATTGCTTAATAAATAAAAAATGCGTGCGTCTGTATATAAAAGCAGTTTGGCTAGTCGAGCAACTGCAACAATTTCGGCGGCGGTAAAAAAAAAGAGAACAATATAAAGTCCGTGTGTGGCGTATTCGAAACCCTAATATCGAAAAAAAAGTGGCTGGCAGTATATGTAGTTGCAAGTCGGCAACTACCAACAGCAGCAGAGCAACAAGATAGTTGCAAAGAAGAGGCTGGAAAAGTGTCAGTATAAGAAAATCTGGTGCGAAATCCGGCACCGGTACCGCCTGAGCCCATAGGCCCTGGACAACAGCAGCTGAGCGACGAAACAATAAAAAATAAAACGGCGAACTCTACCCATTGGCGGACAAGCAGCAGCAAACAGGATCATCAGATAAGATATAAATTAAAATAGTCATAAGTACTTACATCAACCTATATATTTTAATATTATCGATATCCAAATATACGCATAAGTTAAAATGTTCACAAATAAGGCTGCAAAAGTGTTAGAGAAGCAGGCAGGGTTACATGCCAGGTTAAGGCAGTTGGAAGCACTAGATGCTAGAAGCATAACTAGCAAAGTTGTAGAGGAAGTAAAAGAGATAAGGAATCAATGGATACCTAATAACAAAAAATTGATTGAGACTGCTCCAAATTTAGATCATGATTATTTCAGTAATAAAATACATGAAGAAGCGTTAACGATAGTTGCCAAAATTATAGCCACAGGGGAGTCAGAAAAACCAGGCACTAGTAAGTCGGTGTGCGTTGAAGCGGAGGCAAACATGTCAGAGATAGTTGATGATAGCATAGGAGAGTCGCGCGGGAATGCGACCTCCAGTAATGAAAACCCTAAGGTTAACCAGGAGATATTTATGGATAGAGTCCAACAGCTCCAGGAATATTTGGATAGAATAGTCAAAGATTTACACACTTTAGACAATTCAACAGGCAATGAGACATGCATAGTGTATGTTAATAAGATCAATTATTTATGGGAGAAAGTTCAGGCGTGCCAGGTACTGACAAGTAATGAAAGATTTAAGAATACTATGGATGATTTAGAATTCGATGTCCGGAATTCTCTATCAGCGTTAGAAATGAAATTGAACAATAAAGAAAATTGTAAGAGTGAGAATGTTACCGTGAGAGGCGAATTACCGGTATTGCCAAAGATTCAGGTACCCACATTTTCTGGAGAGGCTAGAGAATGGGACCTGTTTGTGGAGTTATTTACAGAATTAATTGAAAAAAGAGAAGATTTAAGTATTGCTCTCAAGTTTAATTATTTAAAATCAGCGTTAAAGGGCGAAGCAAGGAGCATGGTAGCTCATCTATTGTCAGGTTCAGCTGACAATTATAGTGCCGCTTGGGAACTGTTAACCAAGCGGTATGAAAATAATCGCAGGGTATTTTCCGAACAATTAAATCGGATCGTTGATTTACCGATGATCAACAATGAATCCGCAAAGAGTATAAAAGGAGTGATTGACATAATTAATGAGTCAATACACTTAATTAAAATCAAAGCAAATTTGTCCGATGAAGTTGACGTAATACTCGCTCAACACATACTTCGGAAATTTGACAGAGAGACTCTACAGTTGTATAAGAGTCAGATTAGAAAAACAAGGCAAATACAATTGCTATCGGATGTCATGGAATTCTTGGAGCAAAGATATTGTTCGCTAAGTGCCGTGAGAAAGGAAGAGAAAAAACCATTAGAAAAAACGTCGGTTTTGGGGTTTAAAGACAGTTGTCCGATCTGCAAAGGCCCCTGGCATAACGCACTTCAGTGCTATAAGTTTAAAGCGCTAACACCTATAGAAAGGCTGGAAATAGCAAAAAAAGTACAATTGTGCACACGATGCTTGAAGCATTCAAGCAACAAGAGATGCAATAATGAAATGGTCTGCTCATTTTGCAGCAGAGGACACCATACGTTACTCCATTATGAAGAAAATCAGGAGAGCGTTAATACCTGTGTAACGGCACAACAAAAATTGTTGGCCACAGCCCTAATACAAATTAAGAAAATAAATGGAGGGTTTCAAGCATTAAGAGCTTTGGTTGATTGTGGTTCTCAGAGTACTATATTATCTGAAGAAGCCGCTCAAATATTGAAATTACGTAAAATTAAACAATATACAGAGATAAGTGGCGTGTCCTTAATAAAAGCCAAAAAATCAAAATATAAAGTAAAAATATATGTGAAGACGCGAAATCCACGGGATAAACTTCTTAAGGTTGAGGCAATTGTTTTGCCAAAGTTAATAAAAAGCTCTTCCGTTAAAAATTGCAAATGTGTATATGTCAAAATGGCATTCCTACGTACTTGCTGACCCCACCTTTAATAAACCTGGTAGGGTTGACATGATATATACTCAAATCTTAAAAGGGGGAGTTAGAAAGGTAAATGGCCTACTAGGTCAAAATACTAAATTTGGTTGGATCGTCTCGGGATGCACCAAGTCAAAAATGAATAAATCTTTTGTGGCACCAACAATAGATGTTACAGGTTTTAAAAAGCGTTGGGAGAAGAAAAAAGGTAAATATGAAAATATTTACAACACAAGTCCTAACAAACTAAACAACAAAACAAAACAAGAAATAACATTTCGGGCCCCGGCAGGACCTCACCTTAGGGGTAAGATAAAAGCTGAGGTAAAAGAAATAATTTGTGAAAGTAAAAAAAAATAAGTTTTTGTTCCCCGACAGGACCTCAGTTTGGAGGTCAAGTAAAATCTGGGGAAGAAAAAGTATATATCCCAAAGCCAGTACAAAATGAAAATATTCAGTTGGCAAACGTTAAATTAAATAATGATCATTTAAAAAATAGTGTCATAATAAATGCAGGTAACAAATTGTCCGAGTCTATAGTACAAAAAAGGCAGATATTGCAAAATGTTCATAAAGGGGCAACATTTAAACAGAATAAACGCTCAAAGGTCAGCTATCAGCGAAATGTCAAAATGGTGGAGCAAAAGCCGAGAGGTAGAAGTTGTTGGTCTTCAAAATCTCCGCCGTATAAAAAGGCTAGAAGTCAACACAGTAATACAGATCAGGAGTGGGTAGATATCCCGAAACAAAAATTGTTAAGCATCGGGCGATATTAGTAAACAAATTTGGTAAATCATACAAAATAATAGGAAGTCAGTTTATAAGAAGGATAACATTGATTTGCTAGGGTTAACTTTTCTCATGTAGCTCGTCATGCTTCTTTAACAAGAATTATCTTATTATTGACAATATTAAAATTAACCTGTAAGACAACTACTATAAAAATAAATTCCAAAACGTCACATTTGGCGGCCCTTTGGCAGAATGTTTAAGAATAAACATCGTGTTCATCTGAAGCGGCTTCACCAAATCAGATGCACTAAAGAAATTATAATACAACTGTACTTTTGTCACAAACAACTAATCTAGCATATGACTAAAATTACAATCAGCCACACACGTTGTGGAAAAAACACTTGTAATTCTAAACTAACCCAAAAGATCACAACGGCAGGATGTCAAGTGGCCGAAGCCCTGCCCAAAATAATAATAATTTTCAACCCCCGAAATCTTGGGTTTGAGTCTCATTAGAATAAGATATTTTAAGAACAATTGTTACCTCCTAGAGCCTAAGATTCCCTATATAAACTCCATACTTTTGTTAATAAAATCAGTTCATATTTTGAATTCAACGAATGAAGATTGGGTTATTCTTCTCCTCCGGAATCCCTATTCATTAACAATGAGCAGTAATCCTGCAGAATCTACAACAAGATATAACACAACCATAGATGCTGTTTTTTCATGTTTTTTAACCCACATCCAATCACAAACATACATTTCATATTTCAGTTCTCATAAACCAATCATTTCCATGATAGAGTATGGGAACAATTAGGTTCAACGAAAATATTCGGGAAAATATCTTTGTAAAAAACTGTCACTGTTAGAAAATTTAATACTCCAACGAGTCAAAATTTAAACGAAGATAAATATTATTGCTTTCGTGTTTTGAACATGTGCAAGTTTAATAAAAATATGTTTATCATAAAAGCCACTGTATATAAAGCTTTGTAATACTGCGATGAGCTGAAATATATTATATTTTATCAGAAAAATACTATTGCTTTCATTTGTTGTTCATGTTCATTGTATTTGACTGTAGTTCATCGTTTACTCGACGAATTCCTAGAGAGCTTCGATCTACCCGGGTGTCCTGTGACACATCATTGCTTTTTTTTTTTAGTGGTGTTTTGTTGATTTTCTGGGTTTTAGTAGTGTTTTATTTGTTGATTTTCTGGGTTTTAGTGTGGTGTTTTGTTTTGTTGATTTTCTGGGTTTTAGTGATGTTTTGTTTTGGTTTTTTTGTTCGCACACAAGTTGGCGTTTTTATACCCTTGCAAAAAGGGTATATTAATTTTGGTCAGAAGTGTGCAACGCATAGAACGAAGCATTTTCGACCATACAAATTATATATATTCTTGGTCAGCACGACGAGACGAGTTCAAATAGCCATGTCCGTACGTCCGTCCGTCCGTCCGTCCGCCTGGATCAACGCAAACTCCTCCTAGACCGTAAGAGCTACAGAGCTTAAAATCTTGCATGTAGGCTTGTATATACTGCAGGGGTTGTATATCTCGGATTCCACTATATCTGTTGGCTAACGGCTGCGCCCTTGCGGAGCCCCAAACTGCTCGCTTTATATGATGCGGCCTTCGGATGATTTCCACCGAGGCGGCTTCGAGGCGCTTGCGATTTGGAAGGAATGAGATGACCAGGATGACTTCAATTCAGATGCTTTATTTTCTTAACCTAAATAAAAAATAGAATATAGTACAATTGTCGGCGGGCACAGAAGGAGCACGATAGTAATTTCAAGAGTAAAAAATCAAGTACAGCAAACCACGCTGTGTTTTACAAAATTCAAAGTTCTGGAAATTTCCATAGAAGAAATAAGAAAGAAAGAATTGAAGTAACGGATCTTCAAGTTTGTCACTTCAAAGTAACTTGCGCTGTTCTTGGTCTCTCTTTCTCTCTCTTTGTTCGTTTTCACTTATTAGCAAAGAGAGTCTGGCTTCAGTTGGAGCCCAAACAATATCATATAGCTCCCATACAAACGCCAAAGTCACGAACAGTGACTTTTCTCAATAACTTCATTATTTTCTGTGCTATTATCGTGAAACTTAATATTATACAGTTTATTACGACTATGCCAAATGTGATCAAGATCGGGCGACTATATCATATATCTCCCATAGGAAGGATCGGTCGAAAACAGTGACTTTTGTAAATAACTTCGTTACTTTTAAAGCGATTGCTTTCAAATTAAACATTCGTTAGTTTAATATATCTGACCAAGATCGGGTGACTATATCATGTAGCTCCCATAGGAACGATCGGTAGAAACAGTGACTATGATCAATATTTTCGTTGTTTCCTATTATTGTAGGCCATTCTTTCGCAAACATAAGCGTTTTTAGATAAAACGTTCTTCCACATTGATGGCTAATAGGTAAAGAAAGAGTTACCAAAAAAGATGCAAGGGTATACAAACTTTGACGCGGTCGAAGTTAGCCCAGACCATCTGGTTGTTCCTCAATTGGATTTTATGGTTATAACACACAGTTAATGATATTTTCGCGCACAGTTGGCGTAAATATTTTTAAACTGTTGTACACTTTTGAGCACTACCCGTAAGTTCTTGATGTCGGATCGGAGTTTTATAGTGATTATTCACTAATTCTATGTAACACGCGGATAATAATTCTACACGGATAGAATAACTAGTTTACTATTACCGATCCTACCGACTGCGCCAATTAAATATCTGGTTTTCCCAAAGAGGAAAAAAAAGATATAGTGAGTGTGAGCGTACGTTATTATTTGAATGAAAACTTAAAGTTTTAACTCAGTTGAGTTACAAAAGTTATGGTTATATTTATAGGCTAAATTTGTGAGCCCTTTAGTGGCGTAATTGATATTGATGCGATTTGATTGGCCCTAATTTAAATGCTTTTGGTTTTTAGGGGGACAATTATTATTGCAAGTGTTTAATTGTTTATGTTAATTATGAGTTAGCGTTCACTCGCTTCGATTTTGAAGGGGACAATTGTTATTGCAAGTGTCCAGTTATTTATAAAAACGAATGTTTACTTTAAGGTTATGAATTTTAGGGGGCAAAAAATTTATATGTTATTGGGTATTGGAGTTGGATATTTGACTATACATATATACATATATACGGAATTCTGCATTACACTCGAGGAAAGCTTTATTGCAGTAGGTGACTATAAAGCCAAGGAGTTGTGCGGAGACAATGCGGAGGCACTGTTGCGACCATTTGACAGTGGTGTACTAATAAGATGTAGATGATCGCCCACATTGACTGTACGCCGAAACTGGATGTTACAGAGGACATTGAATGCGTCTCTGAACTTCAGTCAATGTTTGAAGCTGCAGAAAGAATAGGTATCTTACACGCTTACACCAGCAGCAAGACAAAGGCAGGCCAACCGCAACCTCTCAGAACGTTAACGTATCCTGGTGTCCAATGGGTGGCTAGGCCTGTAGAAGAGAGAGAACATCAGCTGTGCAGCCAAATCTAACATTAAATTAGTTTGTTCATCCATCCATGTACCGCCAAAAAAGCTCCAGGACAGGACTTAGATACACATGGAAACATGTAACATATACGGCAGCCCTAGCGCTTAGCTACACTACACTGTACTTACTAGTTCCTCAATGCAAAGACGTCATCGAACCTTGTTAACCGTCTTACCGACTTCGGTATACTATGTACTATGTGCATAGTACATGGCCCATCTAGTAAAAAACGTTTTTTTTGCATAACTTAACTATTTTTCTATAGTTAAATGAAATATAAGCGGACAAAATATTTTTTTTTTTTATTCCGTAACCAAAAAATCTATCTACCCACATACTGCCTAAATCTATGATGCGGTGACGGCCAAATCATTGGCTAACAAATTCGCTATTAGTTCAGTTGTGTTTTGCACGTACCATTCTGCTCCTGTAATGCAACGAAGTGCTTTTTTTCTGCATGGTTTGGACCTTTTTACAGCAGATGTGGATGCAGAGCTCCAAGTAGGAAGGGCAACGCGCTAGACCTTCTGAGCATCCAGTCCAGCGCTTTGGGTTTTCTGGTTTTCTGTTTTTTTCCAACAGACAGAAGTCTACCGAGAATAGCCGTGTCATCAGCATACGTTGCAGTCATCATGTCGTTGGTTGTGGACTCGCTTGCAGTTGGCATATCGCCTGTGAACAGTGTGTATAAAACAGGGCCGAGTACGCTATTTTGTGGAACTCCTGCGCATATCGGTTTTAAGGATAAGAATGCGTCTCTAATAACCACATTAAATCTTCTTTCTCGGAGACCGTGATGAAAAAAACGGTGGTGGTAAAACTTCTCGTCCAGAATGCAAAGGCTTGTTTCACGTCTAAAAAGACAGCAGAGCAATATTTCTTTTCTTTGAAAGCACTTAGGACATGATGAACAACCCTGTGTACTTGTTCAGGCGTACCATGCTGACTCCTGAAGCCAAATTGGTGAGGCCGTTGGCTAGGCCATTGACAAATTTGTTAAGAGCTATCGATGACGATAAAGAAACGTGACGGCTATAACCTGACGGCTATATTCTTGCAAGATTTTAATTTCGAAATTGAGCATAGATCAGGGGTAAGTAGGGTATATTGCTTACTGTCAGGAGATTCTTTGAAGAGTAAAATACAATTTGCACAGAGAAAAGATGAATTGATCAGCACGATTCTGAAAGTGTTTGAAAAGGGAGCGCACGCCGACTGTTAGGTGCAGTACGGAATATTGTATGAAGATCCCGTTAAGGAGCTTATTGTAATACCTGCTAGCATGGAGCAAGAGATAATATTGGTTGCTCTTCGACAAGGGCACTGTGGAGTTTAAAAAACGATTGATCTAGTGGAAAGAGAGTATTATATACCTGGTCTGTTGAACAAAGTAGAGGTAGTAGTGAGGTCGTGTATGGAATGTATCGTGAGCGAGTCGAAACAGGGTCGACAGGAAGGTTTCTTGAATGTTATTGATAAAAGGGATGAGCCTTTGGTAACTTTTCACGTGGACCATGTCGGGCCGATGGAGTTAACTAAGAAACGATATAACCACATATTGGTAGTAGTTGATGCTTTTTTTAAATACATATGGTTATATCCGACGAAAAGTAAAGGTTCAGAAGAGGTTGTTGAGAGATTCCGACAGGACTTCCGAGAGGAAACGGACAAGTAGAGCGAGTTAATCGGATTGTTATAGCATTGTTGACGAAACTGTGTGCCAATGATCCCGGAGCATGGTATAAAAACGTAGGTAGGGTGCAACAGTTTATAAACTCGTCACCACCTAGAAGCACGAAGATATCACCCTACAAAGGATTAACTGGGACTGAGATGAGGACAAGGTACGATTTTGAACTAAAGGATATGTTAAAAGGAGAGTTATTAATCGAGTTACAAAATAATAAGTCCGAAATAGGTGACACAGCGAAAAGGAACATAAGCAAGATGCAAGAAGAAAACCGTGAAACGTTTAATAAATGTCGAAAATCTGCAAGTGAATATGAGGTTGACGAGCTGGTGGCTGTCAAGCGGACGCAGTTTGGTTCTGGCCTTAAGCTTAAGGGGAAATATTTGGGACCTTATCGGGTTGTTCGGAAAATGAGGCATGGTCGCTATGCGGTTGAGAAAGTGGGAGATGGAGAAGGTCCGAAATGTACTACCATCGTGGCAGAATATATGAAAAAATGATGTCCATAATTCGGGGCGAATGTGGAGGTCGGATGGCCGAATTTAGGATCGCCGTATGGTAGAGGTGACTTTGAGTGAGAATCGGTATCGACGTATTATCGATAAAAACGATATACGATGGTGAGGAATAGAGTGAGCCGGTGAAGTTGTGTCTCGAAGTATGGGCAGTGAGTTCGGAGTGAGTTCGAAAAAAAAAAAGATAAATATTATAAAGTAATTAATAATTTTATCGATAAGCTAATAAACTAACAAGATACAAAAAATCTAGAATGTTCGGCCACTACGTTTTGTTTTTTCTCTTCTATCTCTTCCGATTCTGCTCTCTTAATGCCATTTCCCACACGTATGCCATCAGTTAACGATTTCGGAAATATTTCGGAATACAATCCCGTATGTTCCTAATAAATCGCGCTTTAAACTTTAGATTCGGTGACATATAAAGTGAGTCTTATAGGTGGTCTCCTATGTATTTATGCCTCAAGTGGATTTAGTTTATTCTCGTGAGTTGCTGTAGAGCAATGTCATGGGAGTATGCCTGTGAGCATCCTCCAATCCGTGCGGTTCAGACCTAGCGTCTGTTCTGCCAGTCCGTCGTCTAGAGTGAACATAATCTTGGTTATATAACAGGAGCTAAGCGTTTTATATTGTTCGTTCGTCGTGTTGCTGGCTGTAAATTTGAATATTCTAGATAGCAATGCTGAATTTGCCAATCTGTCCTCCCATTCGTTAACATCGATCAGGTAGATTGTATGAAAGTTGGAAAGGTGGTTACATCGCTGCGTCAGGAGAAAAACAAAAACACGACGACGACAAAAAAAAAACCTAAGTATAGTTAAAAATTTGTATAGTCTCAATTTGGGGTTTTTTGTTTTGGCACTTGTTAGGGGACCTGAGCAGCCAACTCCATCTGTGGCCCCTTCTTTTGCTCCAGATGATCTCTGGCCCCTTATATTATGTAAACCGATACAGAGGCAGGGGCAGTGCCAAGACGATAGTGTTGCGGAAGATTGGAATCCACTGTGGGAATCGGCCAGAGCTGGTAAATGGTAAAAATGGCAAAATTTCACTCTCACTGTAAAAAACTTCTGACTCACCCGTCGATGTTGTCGACGAAAACGATGTCGATGCACTTGGGCCAACTTGCCGCTACTAAGGATGATTCCATGATTCCATATCCATGTCGTACTTAATGCGCTGCTCGAGACTCGATGCTTGGCTAAGCAATTGCGGTATCCTGGGCCTGGCGTTTGCTGCCGCTAAGCAAATGACCCAATTGGGTTTTTCCACTTTGCGCCTGGCCAAGAATTAATACCTTGAATTGCTTGGCTGCGTTGAGAGTGTATTGGCAGTGACAGTTTGCGGCAAGGATGTTGTTGTAGATGAATCCCACGACCAGAAGCAGCAGCAGCAGCAGCAAGAGAAGCACCTTTGACCCATTCAGCACATTTTTTTGTGGTTTTTAATTGAGATTTCGCTTTATTTTTATTTTATGCACCAAAGCAAGTGAAATAGCAAGTTCTATTAATGTCAGATGGGCCCAGAAAAACACCATTAAAGGGTATAGAAACAAAAATCCAATGTGTAAGCTTAGGTGTAAATCCTCAAGTATAGCCCAGCGCTGGGTACTGTGTATTAGGTAGGTTAGAAAAGGGGAAAGGCAGCCCACCTAGGTGTTAGTCATAAGTTTCCTACGTCTTCCCACCAAAAACACCAGGCACGCCGGCTCTTATCATGGTCAGTTTGTTCAGCCTTGCGGCTTTCGAATAAAATATATTTTCTCACGAATATATTTTATCTTCCATAATGATCCACAATGATAAATGATCGAAAAAAGCGACTATCATCAATAACTTTGTTATTTTGGACGCCTTAATATTTTGTCAGGTTGATACAGCTGCTAATGATAATGCCAGATTTTGGAAAGATCGGAATACTACATTATATACCTGCAGTTCTCGGTGGATGAATTACAGCAGTCAGTTAGGCAACTTTAAAATTTTTATACCATTCACATACACCCATAGGGTGAAATGGTATATTAAAGTCGCCAAAATGTATGTAACAGGCAGAAGGAAGCTTCTCCCACAGTATAAAGTATATATATTCTTGATCAGGATCAACATAAAACCAAATTCTGCTGACCAATTAATCTTATACTTATATTTCTATCAAACTACCAAATTTTATTGATATCGGACTAGAAACATGAAAATGCGTATGAACGTATTTTACCACGCGATCCATATGGGCAGAATCGGCCGTTGGCTAATGGTGGCGCTAGAGTGCTTGTGTGTTTGTAGAGTGAGCGAGAAAGCATATGGTATGAGACATGTTAAAACAATTTAATATTTGTATTTATATTTATTTGTTTCACCTGGTGTACGGTATACCCAAGTCGGCGAGTCGACTTACTTAATTTTCTACATATATATGTATGTAACATAAAAATTTATTTCCTTTTAGAGATATTTCCGAAAAACTGCGGTTGTTGGAGGAATGGTCATTATCAACTTCAAAAAAAGCAGGCTGTTTGTTGGTCGGCTATGAGGCTTTTCGGACTCTTGTATTTTATCACTCCTACAAAAATCGGGGAAACTTGACTTCGGGTAATTTGGAAATTATCAGAGATAAAGTTAAAAAATATCTATTAGAACCAGGTTAGTCAATTACAAATTAAGTTAAATTAATTAACCATGTAATATAAAATATGCATATAAAACGCCGGAAAACATCAAAAATCAAACCGCACCAGAAGGATTTTTTCTAAAAGTATTCTATGCAATAGCAAAACGCGAGCTAAAATTTTTTATTCTAAGGCTATTTATGACTCCTAGAATAGTTATGATTTAAAAATGCACCTTGTGAGAACGTACATAGAAGCAAATAGGTTATAAAAGCTGAATTCTTTCAGAAGCTTAGATTAAAAAGTTGGGAGATTTTTTGAAAATTAAACTTTTGACTAAAAAAACTTACTTATTTTGGCTCACATAAAGGATTCAATAGAGTATCGGTGTTTACCAATTGGATAACTTTTTATCAGGCTGGCAGCTGAGACACTTCCTGACGACTTTGTTGTACCATGCACCAGGTGAAACAAATATTTTTAATTTTGAAGACCAAATGTAAATATGTCAGTTTAGTTATTTTACATGTCACATCATAGCATATGCTATATCACTTTTGCAAGCCCACGTGCATTCTAGCGTCGCAACTTCTTTGGATTTGAGCTTGTCAAAATTTTGCGACAAACAATATCTGCGCGCATACTATTACAGTATACACACCAAATCCAGTGTATCTAGCTAGTATAGTCTTTGAGAAATACGGTATTATACTACACGAGTCTACAATCCGAATTTGGTGGCTGTAGCTCTTTTATAGTCTCCGAGATCCAGTGGTTTATACGGACGGACATGGCTCGATCGACTCGGCTGTTAATCCTGATCAAGAATATATATACTTTATAGGGTCGGAGAAGCTTCCTTCTGCCTGTTACATACATTTTGGCGACTTTAATATACCATTTCACGTATTTTACTAAGCGGTCCACAAGGCCAGAATTGACCGTTGACTAGTGGCGGCGCTAGGGTGCTCGTGTGTTTGTTAAGTGAGCGAGATAGCACGTAGTATGAAGCATGTAAAAACAATTTAATAGACATATGTAAATTTGGTTTTCGAAATTTTAAATATTTGTTTAACCTGGTGTATGGTATACCCAAGTCGGCGAGTCGACTTACTTTCTTCATTTTTATTTTGCGCTTGCTCGTTTTTATCCAAAAGCAAATAAATAACTAAATAAAAAATGTAAACCTTCAACAAAACTTGCATTAGCGGTGTTGTTGTTTTGCCTATTTATTTTGCTTTTGTGTTCTCGCGCTCTTGCTTACATATTGTTGTTGCATGTGTTCTCTCGCTCTTTATTATTTCTATTTGATTGCGCTCTCGTCTTTTGCCTACCCGCGACTCAGTGAAACGTATTTTTGTTTTTGTGTCTATCATAAGTGTGTTCTTGTAATTTTTACTCTTTAGTTGTGAAGGCTTAATCTAAACCTTGTGTCAGAGCTGGTTAGTATATTCTTATACACATATTTTGTTACCTTTAATATATTATTTATTCCTTTTTTAAGTTAAATTAAATTGTTTATATAAAAAATTGTAAAGTTGCCACTAATGCGGTTGACTCCCATGATAATATTCCTTGTTGGCCACAGTCAACGGTGACAATTTTTAGAGTTAAAATTCAGAAGAAAATTTGATAGAAAAACGAAGTTTTCACATTAAAACCGTGTCAAAAAAAAAAGTTTTTCGAAAAAAACGTTTTGTCATTACTTGCGGATAATTTTTATCATTTCAAAGCAATTTAATTTTTGTTTTGGATGATCCTGTATCCCAGCATCAGGCTCACCGCAAAACTTTTTTTTTGTGTAGAGCCTGAGTAGATGAGCTGCCACGGATCAAAATATATTTATATATAATTCAACATTGTCTTATGTTCCATTTATCCGATCGGATTGAAATTTTGGGATCTCAAGTTGTATATCCAATATTATCACATTAGCAATTACACCATTTTTTTTTTTAAATTTTTTTGAAAATGTTTCTTCTAGAGCTATGTATATGATATACTCGAATTTTTTTAAAATTCTATAAAATAAAAATAATTCTGGGAAAGAAAATAATGTACACAATAATGTACACCATGTTATTTGTTCAATGAAAGACGTTAGTAGTTCTTGAATTGGGTGGACTTCGGAGCGAGTATACAAAGGTAGAGATGGGGGCCAAAGACATAGCGATGTTCACCCGATGTAGCTACAATTGGTATCTGAGCTTACATAATGCATTTCTTTTATATTAAAACCAGAGGGCCGGGGCTAACTTCACCCGATCTTTATCAAATTCGTCACAGTCATTAACATATATATTAAATTAAGAAATGTTTAATTTAAAAGCAATCGCGTTAAAAGTAACGAAGTTATTTGCAAAAGTCACTGTTTTCGACCAATCGTTACTATGGGAGCTATATGATATAGTCACCTGATCTTGATCAAATTTGGCATAGTCGCTTATAGGCGTAGTAAACTCTCTAATATTAAGTTTCACGACAATAGCTCAGAAAATAACGAAGGTATTGAGAAAGTCACTGTTCGTGACTTGGCCGTTTGTATGGGAGCAATATTATATAGTCACCCGATCTTGATCAAATTTGGCATAGTCGCTTATAGGCGTAGTAAACTCTCTAATATTAAGTTTCACGACAATAGCTCAGAAAATAACGAAGTTATTGAGAAAAGTCACTGTTGACTTTGGGGTTTGTATGGGAGCTATATGATATAGTGGTCCGATCCGGCTGAATCCGAGATATACAACGCCTGCAGTATATACAAGCCTACGTGCAAAATTTCAGCTCTGTAGCTCTTACGGTCTAGGAGGAGTTTGCGTTGATCCAGACGGACGGACGGACGGACGGACGGACATGGCTAGTTGAACTCGTCTCGTCGTGCTGATCAAGAATATATATACTTTGTATGGTCGGAGATGCTTCGTTCTATGCGTTGCACACTTCTGACCAAAATTAATATACCCTTTTTGCAAGGGTATAATAAAAATAGGGAGCTAGAGGGTTGAAGGTTCTCACGGTTGTTTGTTTGGAACCAGAATGGGATTTCGGAGCATATTCTTATTCCACATACCATCAAAATTTAATATGTCTGTCGTAGCTATATGGTGACCTGTAATTCGGATAGCAGAACTTCTGGATGTACACGTTGGGTCTAGAGTTAACAATCCAGTCTTTTTGATAGTGACACCTTGTATTTATCGTCACAGATCACTGCGTGTTTAAGAATAAACATCGTGTCATCCGAAATGGCCTCACCAAATCAGATTGAACAAAAAAAAATACAAAACGAAACAAAAATAAGCCGTAGAGTCATTTGAAAATTATTGCTTTATTCCAAACAAAACATGCATTCACACTTTGTGGAAAACACTTAAGATTGTAACAGCGGCGCGGTATCAAGTAGCCAACGCTGAGCAAGGAATATAAACAATTTTCAACCCCCGAAAGAACAATTGTCGTCTCCTAGATTCTAAGATTTCATTTATATACACAACACTTTTGTAAATAAATTCAGTTCATATTTTGAATTCAAGGAATGAAGATCGTGTTTTTAGTTGTGATGCTAAATTCCGCGTGTTCAACTGGTCTAGTTTTGGCAAAAATCAATTTTTATACCCTTGCAAAAAGGGTATATTAATTTTGGTCAGAAGTGTGCAACGCATAGAACGAAGCATCTCCGACCATACAAAGTATATATATTCTTGATCAGCACGACGAGACGAGTTCAAATAGCCATGTCTATTACGCCTGTAAACTACTGTGCCAAATTTGATCAAGATCGGATGACTATACCATATAGCTCCCATAGGAACGATCGGTCGCAAACAGTGACTTTTGTAAATAACTTCATTACTTTTAACGCGATTGCTTTCAAATTCAACATTTCTTAATTTAATATATCTGTTAATGACTGTGCCAAATTTGATCAAGATCGGGCGACTATATCATATAGCTAGGAACGATCGGTCGAAAACAGTGACTTTTGTAAATGTTCCTATCATATAGCATAGGAACAATCGGTCAAAAACAGTGACTTTTGTAAATAACTTCGTTACTTTAAACGCGATTCTTTTCAAATTAAACATTTCTTAATTTAATATATCTGTTAATGACTGTGCTGAATTTGATAAAGATCGGATGACTATGTCATGTAGCTTCCATAGGAACGATCGCTGGAAAACAGTGACTATGATCAATATTTTCGTTATTTCCTATTATTGTAGGCCATTCTATCGCAAACATAAGCCTTTTTAGATAAAACGTTCTTCCACATTGATGGCTAATAGGTAAGGAAAAAGTTAGCAAAAAAGGTGCAAGGGTATACAAACTTTGACGCGGTCGAAGTTAGCCCCGGCCCTCTGGTTATGATACATTTCGTACCACACAAAAGATCTGTATGTGTATTGTATCTGACAAGTTGATGATTTTGTTTTTTGGAATAGTTGGAACTCACAGTTACTATTAGCCGTAAACGTCGTTTGTTTATGAAAACAAATATATTTCTCGTTGTTGAGCTGATGGTATTGTTCCAATGTATTGATTGTTTTTTTTTAACACATTAAATATCACATGATTGTTCGCGACATCAACATAAAAGGCATTTTTTAATGCCAATGCTCCAGAAGACAATTTTCCATGTTTTTCAGTGCCAAGTATAACAGACACTTTATCGCTTAATATGGGGCTGACATAGTCCCATACGTCACCGTTGTCAAACGATAAAACTCTCCACACAATCATCTGATCGGCACGGTTTATCTAAACTTGACGATATATTTTTTGAATATCCGCAGTGAACATATATTTGTGTGTCCTAAACCGCAGTCCAATTGACCAGAGTTGACTCTGTACAACTGGTCTAGGATATAAAATACCGTGCAGTGATTTTACAGATGACGTTTTGCATGATGCATAAAATACAACGCTTAACTTGGTGGCGGTACTTTCTCGCTTTAGTACACAGTGATGCGGTATAAAGTAATGGTTCTTGGGCTTCATATGTAGAAGCTGTTCATATTCTGACAGTGATTTCACATACTCTTTTTTTATGTCAGGGCTCGTTTGCCACTCTAACGACATAAATCTTCTTGTGGCTATTTCACGAGATTCTCCAAGGGATGAAGCCTCTTCAGCAAAGAGAAGCTTAACAATCAGTCGATTATCAGCCGAGGCGTGTAGGTTTTCGAGGAAGAATTTTTCACAATACTCTTACTCCGGACTCCTGTACCCTTTCATTAGCTCTAGTGTGTCTAGCTGCCTACCAAACATGTGATTAAAGCTGACGTTGACATATAATTCTGCCAGCAACAATCCATTCCAACTCTGAATTTTTTAAAAAAGGTTTCGATTGCCCCGTCTCCTTTCTGGTAGCAGTATAGTATAGAGATTATCAGCTGCAAACAGCATATCAATTTTTCCTGATGTGACTTTCTGTGTTATTTGTTCTGTGGGTTGGTCACCTATTATGTGTGGCAATACTAATGCCTCAACTAGCATAGCGAACTTGTTGTATTTTGATCTTACAACCGAGCTTACTCATGCCTTGCTTATCTGTGGTTGACCACCCACACT
Source organism: Drosophila tropicalis (assembly GCF_018151085.1). Taxonomy (NCBI): domain Eukaryota; kingdom Metazoa; phylum Arthropoda; class Insecta; order Diptera; family Drosophilidae; genus Drosophila; species Drosophila tropicalis. Next base: position 2,101,479 of record NW_027173482.1, read on the forward strand.
GCAGACGCAGATGTAGCTATTTGGTTGCCTGTTTCCAAATGCAACATTGTGTTACGTCTTTTATGCTTTTGAAGCATCCCCTCCAAGTGTAATTTTTTGCCATATGGTCCTGCTCGAAGCAACTAACATACAATTTGTGTCTCTGCACCCAACTAAGGCGCTCTACTGCGGATTTTATTTTAAACTTTTCACATTGAAAGAGTTTGTGCTTTGCCTATTCGCAGAAAGCACGCAAGGTACTGTTTTTCCCTGATGCTGATGCGCATGTCTTCCTTGGATTTAGTTTTTCCATACTGCGATTTTCGTTTCTTGGTTTCCCAATCGCCTTCAATGTTAGGAAGCTCTGTTCCAAAAATGATATAAAAATTTTTTTTCTCATATAGTGCGTAAATCTGTCTAATTTCCTTGCCATATGCAACATTATGACAGCATCTGACGATTCCATATTGACGCCTACATTTGTTGGAGCTTGCAATGATTCAGTATGGCTGTTACTAGAAGTCTTTTATTATAAAACCGCTGTCTTCTGTTAATTCCAGGTGCTCTATCAATCTGTCTGCTTCTCCGAAAAGGTTTGATTTTAAGTACCACATTTTCTCTATTGTGTATACATTTGACTCATGAACCACCTTATTATCAAATTTTGGAATGGGAATTTTGGGCAGTTGCAATAATTGCATTGATTGCAATCCAGGCGGTGATTGTATTTATTACTACATTTTCTGCTGGTGGCACACAAAATTTAAGCATTGTATTTCTGCGGCCACAAACTTAGTTTTATTATATCCGGCTTCGGCTGGATTTCTGCTATCCGATGAATCTCATAATGGATTTGTTCAATTTGCATCCATAACTTGTCGACTATGATTTGTAAATCATTTTTTCTTTAGGCACTATTTGACTTAACGTCCTGTACAACGACTTCAGTAGTACATTTTCCTTACGCATTAGTGGTAGGATCATGCCTCGCACTTCCTCTCTTGTGAGCTTATGCTAAATGGTCTTTCCAATCCTCCCAAATTCGTTCCAGGAGCGCAATTTTTCCTCAAAATAAGATGGCTTCCTTTTCATGGCGATAGAGTTTTTTTTGGCATTCCGAATGAAGGCCTGAATTGCCCCTCCTCGTTCAGTCTGCTGGTTATAAAACTCCTCCATGTTCTTATGTACTTGCTTATTTATACTAGTACCTGACCCAATGGGAGTTTATTTATTTTGTCAAAGACAGGGAAGTCGCCAAAATGTATGTAACAGGCAGAAGGAAGCTTCTCCGATCGTATAAAGTATATATATTCTTGATCAGGATCAACATGAAACCAAATTTTGCAGACCAATTAATCTTATATATTTATACCAAACTACCAAATTTTATTGATATCGGACTAGAAACATGAAAATGCGTATGAACGTATTTTACCACGCGATCCATAAGGGCAGAATTGCCCGTTGGCTAGAGGTGGCGCTAGAGTGCTTGTGTGTTTGTAGAGTGAGCGAGACAGCATATGTTATGAGACATGTTAAAGCAATTTAATAGACGTCCAGAAACGTTAGAGGACTGAAATCTAAACTTCCTAATCTCTATGGAGATAGTCTTTCTTTTGAACATAACATTCTAGCTTTTACAGAGACGTGGCTAAAACCTGATATTGCTGATGCATCGGTTTTTCCCACAAACTTTTCTATATTCAGACGTGACCAGTCTCGCATAGGCGGTGGCGTTCTGATAGATGTTGATGCTGCTTTATCATCTGAAATGATTCAATTTTCTAGTACCCAGGAGATTGAATTTGTCGGTGTTAAAGTAAATTTTAAATCTTTTAATGCTTTTATTACTTGCTCCTATATTCCACCATTGTCAGACATGGTTGTATACTTTAATCATTTAGAGGCATTTCAGTTTGTCTCCTCTTTAGTTTCCAGTCAACACATGCTCATAGTTGTAGGTGATTTTAATTTACCAGCTTTAGTATGGTCACCAAAAGATGAATCTATCATGTTGCTGCCCTCTATGTCACATGACTTTATTGATGGTCTTTTAAACTTATCTTTATTTCAAGTCAATCCTGTCTTGAATTCTAATGGAAAATCGTTAGATCTTATTTTTGTATTGGATTCTTCTTATTGTGATGTTTCTAGGATTGAACCATTGGTTCTTCCCGAAGACAAATTTCATTAAACATTAAATTTAAAAATTGATCTGACCTTGCTTTCACAATTACTTGGTTCAAATAAGTTACCTCTAACTAGGTGCTTTCGTAAGACTGACTTTGCCAGCCTTAATAGAAACATTACTACTGCTGATTTGTTTTATCTGTATAATTGTAGAGATATGAACTCAGCTGTTCGTTTTTTCTATGATACTCTGAATTCACTCTTTGATATTTGTGTGCCTCTTGGTAGGCTGGAGCGGCTTAACAAACCTCCCTGGTTCTCTCGTGAGTTATCCAAATTGAAAAATGTGAAGACACGATATTATAAGAAGTTTCAAAAAACACGTCGTTCATCAGATTATGCTCTGTATACAGTCGCTCGTTCAAAATTCATGATGCTTTATACACAATGCTATAAGAATTATCTTCAGCGGTGACAGCTTCAGTTTTCTTCTGACCCTAAACAATTTTATAACTTTGTTAATTCTAAACGTTTTCCACCTATTTGGAAGGAGTCGTATATCATTCCTCTGCATAAAAATGGCAAAAAGTCCGAAGCCTCTAACTATAGGGGTATCTCAAAATTGTCCGCTATTCCGAAAGCTTTTGAGAAAATTATAACTTCTCAATTGCAACATTTTTGCAGCTCTATTATTTCGCCACCCCAACATGGGTTTGTGAAACGTAGATCTACAACCACTAACATTTTAGAATTTACCTCTATAATTATCAAGGGGTTTAAAAATGCTAAACAAACTGATGTTATATACACGGACTTCAGCAAAGCCTTTGATTCTGTTAATCATACTCTATTTCTTTCTAAACTGAACGACATTGGATTTCCACCTCTTTTCCTTTCTTGGGTTCGAGAATATTTAACAAATAGAAAACAGAAGGTAGGTACTTTTTAAGTATTCTTTTTCCAATTCCATTTCTGTGACTTCTGGTGTACCTAAAGGTAGTCATCTTGGCCCTCTGCTTTTCACATTATTCATTAACGATCTTCCATCAGTCATTGTTCATTCGCATGTGCTTATGTATGCTGACGATGTCAATCTTTGTTCTTAAAAACCTTCAATCCTGGTGCCAGTTTAATCTACTAAATCTTAACACTACCAAATGTAAGGTAATGACTTTTTTTCGTAAGTCTCCTCAACTGGTCACTTATTTTCTGAACAATAGCCCTTTAGAACGTCTAAATAATATGAATGATTTGGGCGTACTTATGGACCATATGTTAAATTTTAACACCCATATTTCCACCACGGTCGAAAAGGCCATGAGTGTTCTGGGTTTGATTAAAAGATGGTCAAAAGAATTTGACGACCCCTATAAAACTAAAGTTCTTTTTACTTCGCTTGTCCGTCCGATTTTAGAGTATGGATCTTGCATTTGGTCACCTAAATATGAATCGCACCAGATTAGACTTGAATCCGTTCAAAAGCAGATTTTGCTATTTGCACTTCGTGGCTTAAGCTGGGATCGCAATGTCAATTTGCCTTCATATTCTAGTAGATTTCTGTTTATTAACCTTCCTTCCCTAACTAACCGTAGACTTATGCTTGGTGTTATTTTTATGCACAAGCTCCTAATTGGTGATATCGACACGCCTGAGTTATTAGCTCCGGTAAATCTGTCGGTACCATGTATACGGAGTAGACATCCTTTGATACCTTTATCCCTTAGTCGTTGTTTTTCTAATTATGCCATGCATGAACCTTTTAGGGTCATCTGCTCTGATTACAACCTTCAATTCCCGGTAATCGGCTCAGAGTTTTCTATTAATATACTTAAAACATCTATCCTATCACATTTAGTTAATAGATAGCTTTAGTATTATTTGTTTGTCTGTTTTTTCTATTGTGTATTTGTCCATGCGATTCGTGCCGTGCGATATACGGCTGCACCCCTCGGTCGGTCGGGTGGGAGGTGGTCAGTTATCTGCTTGGGCTCGAGCGTAACAGACTTTGTCCTGGTGTCGTAGGGGTTACTTAAACGTCCTGCGCATAGTATCGTCAACGTCCGCTAAATGAAGTCACAATAGATGACAAATTCCCCATTCCAGTCATGGACGAAATTCTCGACAAACTTGGAAAATGCCAATGCTTCACCACCATTGATTTAGCTAAGGGATTTCATCAAATTCAAATGGATCCTGAATCGATTGCAAAAACAGCTTTCTCAACTAAACATGGCCATTATGAATACACACGTATGCTATTTGGTCTTAAAAATGCCCCGGCAACATTCCAAATATGCATGAATAATTTTTTGCAAGTCCTTATTTATAAGGATTGCCTTGTTTATCTGGATGACATCATTGTGTACTCCACTTCATTGGAGGAACACATACAAATGCAAATTTATGAAAAAGGAAACAGCATTCCTTGGTCATATAATAACAACAGAAAGTATAAAACCTAACCCAGATAAAGTCAAAGAAAATTTTCCGATACCTAAAACTCCAAAAGAAATTAAATCATTCTTAGGATTATGCGGATTCTTCCGGAAATTTATACCCAACTTTGCACATATTGCAAAACCTTTAACTCTGGGATTAAAGAAAGTAGCTAAAATAAACATAAACGACACAAATTATATTTCATCCTTTGAAAAATTAAAATATCTCCTTATGAATGATCCTATACTTGCATATCCCGATTTCAAAAAACCATTTTTCCTAACCTCTCACAGGACCATAGACCTATTTCTTATGGTAGTAGAACACTTAACGAACATGAACTTAATTATTCAGCCATAGAAAAGCAATTACTATCTATTGTATGGACAACAAAAATAAATATTTACCTGGCAAAGAAAATCACGTAGCAGATGCCCCTTCCAGAATTAAAATAGATGAAAACTTTTTAGGATCAACAGAAAGCACAGCAGCTACAATACATAGTGCTCATGATGATAATAAAAATTACATTTCAATAGTAGAAAAACCCATTAATTATTTCAACAGGCAAATAGAATTCATTAGAGGTTCAGAAGACAAAGCAGAAACAACAACTTACTTTTATAAAACAAACATAAAAATAACATACAAAGAAATGACCAATGCCAACGCAAGGGATATAATCAAAAGATATTTTTGCAGTAAGAACACTGTACTATATTTTCATAAAGAACAAGATTTTTCCATATTCCAACAAGCTTTTATTAAAATAATACAATTGAACGCAAATACAAAACCCTCGAAATCTAGCATTAAGTTATAGGACCTTCAAACGTTTGCACAATTTAAAGAAATAATCCTAAAACAACATAAAGAATTATTACATCCACGAATCGAAAAAACGATTAATTTGTTTAAAAAAAAATATTATTTTCCAGATTTTCAAAACTTTATTCAAAACATTATTTATAAATGCTCAGTATGCAATATCGCAAAGACAGAAAATAGAAATACAAAACTAACTTTTGAAATAACACCAGAAACTTTTAATATCAGAGAAAAATACGTCATAGACTTATACATGATCGACAATTTAAAATTCCTTTTATGCATTGACATTTACTCCAAAATTGCAACACTTGTAGCAGTAAAGTCTAGAGATTGGTTAGAAGCCAAGAGAGCAAATATGAAAGTATTCACTGAAATGGGCAAACCAATAGAAATAAAATCAGAAAAAGATTAAGCATTTCTGTGTATAGCACTAAAAAATTCCATAAAACAGTAAATGAAAAACTTAGAATTATTAATAGTGAAAATGACATCGAAGATAAATTAATCAAATTTGAAAATATTCTCTACGTATGTATATAACCATAAGACGAGACATAAAACGACTAACCAAACACCAGCGGACATTTTTATCTATTCAGGACCTCCGACTATAATACCCAAACGAATAAAATACATCAAATAAACAATTTAAATAAAGATAGACACCACTTCGAAATCGATACTAGATTTAAACAAGGAGCATTAGTAAAGTCAAAAACGACAAATCCATTCAAAAAGACGGGAGAAATAAATCAGTTAGACGAGAAGCATTTTGAAGAAAGAAATAGAGGACAAAAAGTCACACACTACAAATCGAAATGCAAGAAGAAAAAGAAAGTTAATAAAAGCAAATACGACAATTGATTAATTACAGGTCACCAACTCCAGATGATTTTTTTTGTGCATTATGCATTATGCATTTAAAATTAAAATCAACATGCAGCCAATTCATTGAATAAACCCAGTAAAAGCACCGAACGGTTACTTAATATTTAAAACAGGAACCATGGATCTACCAACAAACTTTGAATATCATTATTTAGAAGTGTATTTAACGCTAATAGACATTACATATAACAATTTAATGCAACAAGCACAAGAATTCAAAAAACATAATCCATATTCAATACTTAACAGAACAACTAAGTAGGGAAATTAATGGAATACAAATTGTAGAACGTAACAAACGAGGACTAATTAACGGAATTGTTTCAATATGCAAATATCTTTTTGGTACTCTTCATCAGGACGATAAAGACGAATTAGAAGAAAAAATAAATAATCTTGAAAGCAATAGCGTACAAGCAAAATAACTAAATTACGTAATAGACACTGTTAATAAAGGTTTAGAAGTAATAAACAACCTCAGGGAAGAAAAAGAAAAATCAGTAAGATTAGAAGTTCTAATCTTTAATTTTGAGCATTTCACAGAATACATTGAAGACATAGAAATGGGCATGCTGCTCACTAGACTAGGAATTTTCAACCCAAAACTTTTATTTATTTATTTAGGTCAACTAACACAGCAGTCGACGAAAAAGCTTAAGCTGAAGACAGATATTAATTAAATCAAGAAGGTAGCTTAGCTTTATTCACAACTAAACATCCCCGACCCGTTGGAGGTGTTTTATTTGCACAAGGTCCCAGCTATGCCCCAAATTACAGCCAATGTGGTCAGGGATGCGATGCAGCCAATCCAAGTCCAGAATAGTTTCATTGGTTTCGCTGTAGATGATTAAAAAGTATAGCGCGAAGAGAAGTGACAGAAAGATGAGGAGAAATTAGGTGAGAAAGGTTGTTAAAAGATAGGCAAAGAACCCAAAAAGTTCGTGAAGAGAGTAGTTAGTCAGACATCTACTAAGGTGAATAGGAAAAAAGTTTCTGGTCCGACGTAAGGGAACACAAAAATACAGCGTATCTAGTAAATTGGTAGAAATGACTTCGCCGTTGACTAGTTTATGGAGAAAGAGAATGCCAAAAACAAGCCTACGGTTATAAAGTGAAGGAAGATTAATAAGAAGAAGTCTGTCAGAATAAGAAGGTAGGCGAAGACCCTGGTCTCAATTTAGACCGCGTAGCGCAAACTTAAGGAATTGCTTCTGTACCGATTCAATACTACGCTGGTGAACATCATATTGCGGGTTCCACACTGGCGAGCAATATTCCAGAGTAGGGCGAACTAACGAAGTGTCTAAAACCTTTGTTACATAGGCATCATCAGATTCTTTGGTTTAACGTTTAATGAAGCCAAGAAGGCTGCATGCTCTATTGGCAATTGAACAAATATGAACATTAAATGAAAGTTTAGGGTCAAATGTAATTTATTAACGTAGCACCAATCACAGAACGCATTGAGATCTGATTGCAAGTACTTTTGCAAAGAAGGATCATTATAGGAATAACAAATCTTGACGGCGTGAATGAGCCAAGGCCAAAGGCAAATCATTTATAAACAATGTAAATTATAGTGGGCCCAGAAGACTGCCTTGGGGTACACCTGACGTAACTCGAACCGTTTTAGATATCGAGGCACGAAAAGACACCTTTTGGGTTCTGCCAATAAGATACGACTTCAACCAAGCCAATAGTTTTGGGAAAAAACACATGATGTTTGGATTCCCGAGAAGCATAGAATGATCAACCGTATCGAAAGCCTTACTAAAGTCAGTATAAATATCATCAGTTTGACACTTTTTACGGAAGCCATGGTGTACAAGGGTAGTCAATTGTAAAAGGTTGGTAAGCGACGAACGACCTTTCATGAAGCCATGCTGACATGGAGTAATAGTAGATCTGGATAGGTGTTGAAGGGAAGACGTAATAATTTTCTCAAACAGCTTAGGTATTAGCCGAAATTTTGGCAATGCCACGGTGGTTAGAAACATCCGATTTGCTACCCTTTTTAAAAAGCGGTGTTAAAATATGTATATATATAACCACCGCAGTATGTCTATCTCTTTCTTATTATTTTCGAATGATCCGATCTGTGAATTGTAACGGACATTCTTTCATTTCTGCTTTACGTTCTTTTTTCTCGCTGCCTGCGCTGCAGCGAATATTCTTATGCATAAGTTTAGTCTCTAATAAACCTCTACTCAAATAGGTTATGGGCTTAGGCAGCAGAAAGTAAAACTGTGCGGGTTAGTCTGAAAGACTTGTAAGAGATTCATTTTGTTAATTAAAGTTTGTAAGTTTGTGATTAACTAATTTGTTCAACATGAGTACACAATTTTCAATCGAAAAACTAGATGGTGAAAATTATAGTGTATGGTCAGTACAGATGAAAAGTCTGTTGATTCATTCTGATTTGTGGTCGGTGACATGTGGTCGGTTAAAAAAAATGGCGTCTGATACGGCTGAACAAAATAAGTTGTTTGACAGTAAAGACGAGAAAGCCCTCGCAAGTATACTGTTGTGCGTAAGTCGCAGATCAACGGTCCGGCTAGAAAAATACAGTTGTTTAAGCAACTGTTGTATATTAAAATGTTGGCTACAGACAGTATTCGAGAGCTTTTGAATAATTTTTCTAATGTCGTAGAAAATTTAAATGAAATTCAGGAACAAGTGCCTGATGAAATGCTCGTTATAATTTTGTTGCCAAGTTTAAGTGATGATTTCGAAAATTTTGTAGTTGCCATAGAAACGCGAGACTCGTTGCCATCGCTAAGCGCTCTAAAAATTAAATTGCTTGAACAGGGAGTGAGAAGTAGAGGAGAAAAGTGAGAATAAAATGTATTCGTCGCGTCAACAAAACGGTAAACAGAACAAAGCAATGAGAGAACCAAAAAACATTGAATGTTGGTTGTGCGGTCGTCGCCGGCATTTCGCGTCGAAGTGTGATTCGAAAGAGAGAAAAGACAACACGAGCGAAAAGAACAGTAAAAAGTCTTTTTCGGTGCTCTCTACTTCTGGAACACGAATCGGTTTGTCGAAAAATGCGTGGTGTGTAGACAGCGGGGCTACAGCTCATTTGTGTGCGGACAAATCAATGTTTACGAGTATGCGTGAGCACAAAGAGAAAATCAAGTTAGCAGGCGACAGTTATATAGAAGCCGAAGGTTGCGGTACAGTGGAACTAAAATGCAAAAATATCACGATCGAATTGGTTGACGTGCTTTATGTAAAGGACTTACAATGTAACTTTATTTCGGTATCAAAAGCGACAGAAAATGGCTTAAGAGTAATTTTTGTCAAAAACAAAGTGTTTGTTAAAGGCAGTAACAATCGTGATTTAATGATCGCAGAGAAACACAACGGTTTGTTTTTGTTTGAAAGTAAATCAAAAACAGTTTTTGCTGCAAAAGCAAATGTAAATCAGCTGGTGAAATGGCATGATCGATTCGGACATTTAAATTTCGATAGTTTGAATAAAATGATTAAGCAGGATATGGTCTATGGTCTCATTGCTAGAGTGTGTAGTACAAATGACCTTGTATGTGAAACGTGTGCAAAAAGTAAAATTTGCGTTAAGAAGTTTCCGAAGTTTTCGGAAAGTCATTCAAAGGAATTGTTGGGCTTGATTCATACAGACATTTGTGGGCCTATGCGTACAGCGTCACAAGGTGGTGCGCGCTATTTTGCAACTTTCATAGACGATAAATCGCGCTATGTACTGGTATACATGTTAAAGAATAAGAGCGATATTTTACAGAAATTCAAAGATTTCAAAATTGTAGCAGAAAATCAGACGGGTAAGCGTATAAAAGCCATACGAAGCGACAACGGTCGTGAGTACCTGAGCGATGTATTTGAACAGTTCTTATCGAGTCATGGAATAAAAAGACAACTCACTGTACCCCACACTCCACAACAAAATAGTGTGGCGGAGCGCGCCAATAGAACCTTGGTGGAGATGGTGCGAAGCATGATAGTGCATGCTGGAGTTGGCGAATCTTGTTGGGGCGAGGCGATAATGACGGCTGCATATTTACGGAATAGAGCAGAAACTGCAACTTTGCCTGACAATACTCCATACGAGGTTTGGTATGGGAAAAAGCCGAACGTGTCTCATCTTAAAGTATTTGGTATGAAAGCTATTGTATTAGATAAAACTCATAAAAACAAGTTTTCAGCGAAAGGGAAGCAGCATATTTTGGTAGGTTATTTCGAGACTGCCAAGGCTTATCGTCTTTACAACCCTGTCAAAAGGACCGTAGTAGTATCCCGAGATGTCGTGTTTTTGGAGCACAAGTTCATGAAAGAGTTGGAACACGGTCGAGAATCATCATGTGAGTCAGATGTGGTAATCTTTCAGCCAAGTGAAAAACTTGATTGCGAGCATAATAATGAAATCCAAGAAACATCTGTGGAGCAGCAAATTCCAATTCCATTTAAGTCAGAGCAGTCGGAAAACTGGAAATCAGCAATGCAGAAGGAGTATGACAACCTAGAAAACATTAAGACATGGAGTTTGGTTGATCTTCCTGCAAACAAAAAGGTTATCGGTTGTAAATAGGTTTTTACCACCAAACGAGATGAAAGTGGCAAAGTTCAGCGTTTCAAGGCAAGATTGGTCGCAAAAGGGTGTGGTCAACAATATGGAATTAACTACAAGGAAACCTTTTCCCCGGTTGCACGTTATTCGTCTATCAGACTGGTGATTGCGTTGGCGGTGGAGCATGAGATGCACTTGCACCAGATGGATGTCTCTGCAGCGTACCTCAATAGTGAGCTACAAGATGACGTTTATATGTGACAACCTGAAGGTTTTGTCGATGCTGATCATCCCAAGCGTGTACTCAAGCTACATAAATCATTGTACGGGCGTAAGTGGAACTAAAAGCTGGATAGAGTTCTTTTGAAGATTGGTTTCGTTCCGTGTTCAAGCGAACCGTGTATATACACGAGCAAAGTCAATGGGTATTTATCTATTATTGTTGTATATGTTGACGATTTTATACTTGCATGTACCAGAAAAGACAGCGTGGCCTACATAAAGCAGCTCATATCAAACAAATTTGATGTGGTCGACGGCGGTGAACTCCATCATTTTTTGGGGATGGAAATCGAGCGAGATGCCAAGACTGGCAATGTCTCCATAGGCCACAAGCAGTACATCGAAGGCTTGTTGCATAAATATGGTATGCAGGACTGCAAGCCGAACGTGACTCCTCTAGAGGTTGGGTTCCAGACGAAATGCGATAGCAATGATTGCGGTCAGGTGGACAAGACACGCTATCAATCACTCATTGGTTCGTTATTGTATTTGGCGTTGACTACACGGCCAGATATAATACACTCTGTGGCTAAATTGGCGCAGAGAAATGCAGATCCGCACAAGGAACATGAGGTTGCAGCCAAGAGGGTATTGAGATTCTAAGAGGTACCTCAGATGTGAGACTTCATTAAAGCAAAACTGGTGTTCCTATCCACTGTTTTGTTGATGCGGACTGGGCTGGCGATTGCAACGATCGGAAGTCGTTCACCGGTTGGTCATTCCTTATTGCTGGAGCGGCGGTGTCATGGGAATCAAAGAAGCAAAATCTGGTTGCCCTCAGTAGCACGGAGGCCGAGTACGTAGCACTTTTACAGCAGCCAAAGAAGCGATATACATCAGAAAGCTGATCAACGAGATGGGATTCGGGCCGATAGCGAAGCTGATAATTTATAGTGACAACCAGAGCGCACAATGTCTTGCTAAAGATGCTACATTTCATTCACGTAGCAAGCATATTAAAATAAAATATCATTTTGTAAGGGAAATGTATAAAGAAAATGTAATAGATATCAAATACATTCCCACAGATAGTATTACCTCAGATATATTAACAAAGAACTTATGTAAGGTCAAACATGTAAAGTTTACAGAAATGTTGGGATTAAAATAATTTTTGTACAAGATAGACTTCGCGTTGAGAAGGAGTGTTAAAATATGTATATACATAACCACCGCAGTATGTCTATCTCTTTCTTATAATGATCCGATCTGTGAATTGTAACGGACATTCTTTCATTTCTGCTTTACGTTCTTTTTCTCGCTGCCTGCGCTGCAGCGAATATTCTTATACATAAGTTTAGTCTCTAATAAACCTCTACTCGAATAAGCGGAATAATAAAAGACTCCTTTTAAATATCGGGAAAGCTACAAGTCTCACTTGATATAAAGAATAACCGATATAAAGGCTTAGATAGAGAAATCGAACACATTTTAATGATGCAACTAGGTATATTATCAGGCCCGGGAACGAAGAAAGACGTCATAGATGTAATACTAGGAAAAACCATACAATTTAAACGTGGGATTGAAAAGGGATAGGGTGTGGAATGCGAAACAGTAGTAGAATAAGTCGACGGAAATAATTTAGCAATCAGATCTGCAATATCTGAATCATTATTAGCAGTCTGGTCATTAAGTCTGAAGGTGGAAGGTTAGAGCGTCTTTTGGAATTAACAAAGTTGTAAAATCTTTTGGGGTTCTTATAAAATTCAAACTTACAGCGAACGATAATTATTGTAGCATTGAGTATTTAAAAGACAAAATTGAGATTTGGCTACACAATAATTTACATCGTCAAATCGCGAACGAGTTTTTTTAAATCTTTTAAAATATCTCGATTTAATGTTACGGAAATAAGAGAGCCATATGTGAACCAGACTGGCGCACTGCGGACGGTAAAGACATTCACATAAGGATTAAGAGCAGAGTAGAGCACAATCTATATCGCAGCACCCAAATAAAAATGACCAATCAAAAGAGGAAATATTAAGAAGATTGAAATTTGTTTTACGAAAACATCTACGACTAGAAACTGAGATGTTATTAAATGAATTACTAACGGAATTATAAGAAATAGTAACTTCAATGGTAGGGTGATAAGGATCTTCAGGTTTCACTAGGAGCTGTGTGTGTGATACAGGACTAACAGTGGGATCAGAGACAAAAACAAGACCAAGGATTATTTTAGAAGAGTTAAGGAAAGAATTCAACTGATATAGCGGACATTCAAGTAGGCTATCAAGAAAACATGTTGATATTATCATCAACATAATCACTTAAGTCATGTTAATTCGGAAAAACTACTGAATACAAAATCTTCCACCTGGCTTAAACCAAATTCAAACGAGATATTTATCATTTCAAACATTTCTCAAGAAATAAAAAAACCCCTATCTTTGAGATACTTCCTTATCCAGATGAAAATAAAAATATTATGACAGAGAATTCATACGAAAAATACTATTTTGACAACAACAATTTGTTCAATAAAAATACAAAACAAATAGAAATAAATGAATGTATAATAGGCATTTTAAATCAAATCCCAACCACTTCACTATGGGAAAAAATCCAATTTTTTTTGGCATTAATTAAAAATAATGAGCTAAAGACATGAATTTTTTTTTTGGATGTTCGTCAGACTTTAATATAATTTCGGATTTTTTTGCTTTTTCAATTTGATCCTGATTTGACCCCTATAATTTTTTTCCTTTACCAAGTGTGTAAGCAAAATCTAATCAATAAATAAATCTAAAAATGAAGAGTTGCACTTGATATTTTTTGCCGTTAGTAAGAATTTGACACTTCTTTTAATTTTTTGTTGTTTTTATATTATGTTTCTTATATTAATATTACAACAAAAATATTTTAGTAACATGTTTTTTATTTATAACTAAAATTAGTCACATTCTTCTTCTAATTCAATATCAAATGCAATATCCTCATCTTCTGTCCATTCGTCACTTGAATCACCTTCATGATTTTTCAAAATATGATCGGGAGATTCAAGTAGCGCAACAACTTCATTCGGAATATTAATTTTTTTATTTAATTTTTGGCGTTCATTTAGGCAGAGGCTGGATAATAGAGGATCCGACGAGTCTAATGCTCTGTTAAAAACATCGGTTATGTTATCCAATCTACTGCATTTTCTTGCATGAGATCTTCTGTCATTCTTGTATATTTTATTTCTGGCCTCAGATGCGTTCTCTCCAAGCACTCCGACAGGAACTATGCATTTATTCATTATTTGGTGTCCGTGTACCAATACTTTGTGTACTGTCGGTGACATTGGGTACCAATCATACAATTTCATGTAAAACTCGAAAGTGTGGGCGCAGAAGTCTTTGAATTTTTCGACATAAATCTTAAATTCGGAAGATATTGCAATTAATATTATAGAAAAATTCTTTATAATTTCAGAATTAATTTTTAAAATATCTGAAAACAGTTTGGTATTACAAAAAGCCCTCCTAGCAGTATTGCCATCATTGCTACTACCACTGCCGTTCTGTTTTGGCTTGAAGTGGGCTAATTCCATATTGTAAATTCTCGCTTTTAACATTAAATATTGACGAATTGATATTTTTTGTATGTAATTGTTCGTGCAGGGGCGGAAGGATACCAATAAATTACAAGTGGTTGGCTGGTGCCAATGATGGGATGAATTAATAACGCGCGATAACTTCGGTTAAAAAACTTATGCTTTATTAAATGCACAGGTGGCCGACACACACGAAATGTTTCGGGTTAAAAGTATACAAATTTCGAGATAGAAAATTCTGAAGAGAAGGAACGGGTGTTCGGGTGAAAAACCCGGATTAGATTTAATATGGCGATTTACAGGAGAACCCTTCGTCACCCTCCTCAGTATGACTGAATTCGGTTTTGGGAAAAAACCCTACCCCTCACTCTCTGCTGTTCACCCGGTGGCGTGAACATACCGCCCCCCTTACAACAAGTTGAAATTGCCTCGCTGGACATGTCTAAGGATGGGGGACTGCAGCGTTCTGGATCGCCAAGACACGGGTGGAGATGGAGGGGTAACTTTGGATGCAGATGGAGTAGGCGGCAAGATGGCTGAAGACCTCTGGATAGAAGCCCGAATGAAAGGCGGGTGCTTTTCGGGTCTTTGCTCTTTGGGTTGGATGTACGCGACAGAGCTGTCGATGTGCAAGAGCGTGTGGTGTTGCTTGCCACATCGATGGCATCCTGCTGTGCTCCTGCAGGAACCATTGGAATGCTCATGAGCCAAACAGTTCGGGCAGTATCCGTTGCTCAAGACTACCCGTAGCCTGTCGTCAGCTCGTAGTCCTCGAAACTGTCGGCACTGACGGAGCGCGTGTGCCCCTTGACAAACGCGGCACCTGAAGCAATTGGAACTGCGTTCTAAATCGGATGGTGCTGCTGTCCTTAGAGACATTTTCGGGCTGCTGGAGGAGGTGGACTGAGACCTTCTGGATTTTCCAGTAACGGATCCACAGAGAACCCATCCGAACATCGTCTCAATCCCCACGAAAGAATCACCAACATTCTTGATGATTCGTTCCCCAAGGATAGTGGGAAGGAGCTCGGCTCCAAGCACCAAATCCACAGGAGGAAGGTCAAGCGAATCCTGCTTCACCTGATTCGGGACGGCGCGGGACGGAAGTGCTTCAGCTACACTAGGCAGCACCACGGCGACTGCTTGGAACTGTCGCAGCGGTTCGTCAGGAGGAGAAATCTGTAGGCGGCACACTTTGTCGCCGCTACCAGCATCGCATTGCCCAATGCCGCGAATGCTAGTTGATACTTTGCAGCTTGGAGGATTAATCAATTCAAACATTCTTTGGGAAATAAAGGACGCTTCGGATCCCATATCAATCAAAGCGCGGATTTGAAACTGCTTGCCACGATGATGAATAGTTACCCTTGCAGTACCCAGGAGGCCAGTGTTGCGAGTGGAGGCGAAGTAACTTCCCACGTTTACATGAGGGCTGCTGGAAGAATCGGAGGACGCAGGAATCGGAATTATACAAGCATCAGGTGCTGAGCTCTCTTGCACTTGAGCGAAAAAGGCCTGAGCTCGTGCCGTAGGTTTTCGGCTTACGGATGGAAAGGTCTGACCGCTAGAGTTTGGTTGAAGGACATTTGTGGCCTCTAGTACACGGTGGCGATCAGTTAGGAATCGATTCAGGTCGTCCCAGGATGAGACGGCGGTCTTAGTTGGAACGGACTGTTCCCACAACAGAAGGGTGGATTTGGGCATTTTGCTCGTACAGATTGCTATGAGAAGGATGTCCCAATTGTCTGTACAAGCCCCGGAAAGCTCAAGACCGGTTAAGCAACCTTGAATTGACGTCTGCAGTTCTCTCAACGCTTTGCCAGACTCTTGTGTTACAGCTGGGATCTGTAGAAGCTGCTTGGCTTGGCTCATAATCAATAATGGATTATTTTCGTATCGCGCAGTGAAGTTATCCCACGCGGACTGGAACCCTTCATTGGTCAAGGGTGACCTAGAAACAATGGCTCTGGCTTCACCGCGAGTTTTGCAACTTAAGTGGTAAAGTTTCTCCACTTGTGTTAGGCTTGGATTATGGATACAAATCACGGAATGTAGGCCAAGCCAGGCTGTCTCCGTTGAAGATTTCGACTTCGCACGGGGGAACTGTGTGGCTTTGGTGGGTGGAATCGACAGAGAGCCTGACTGGTGGGGAAGCTATTTTCGCGGACAACTGCTCGATTCGCTCTCCAAACAAAGTCCCGCCTCGCACATATACCATATAACAATATTCATGTTTAGCTTTAATTGTAGCTATGTGCTTCGGACTATCTTCGTTCTTTTGAGCCGTCAAGGCTTTATAGCATCGTGAAAACTCTGCCTCGACTTTTGTCCAAAGTGACTTAAGCTGGTCTAAGTGTATTTTAACGGAGACGAGTGGCACATCGTCAGCTAGAGCCAGGGACTCGCGAGTCTCGAACGCCGTTAATGCCTCGCACACGGCAACAAAGTCGGAAAGAGACATCGTAGAGTGTTCTCTGAGCTATTACGAATCGAATGGAAAATTATTTATTTTTTTTTTTTTTTTTTTTTTTTTAATATATATTTGTTGAATCTACTCTTAAATTAGAGCCTAACAACAAGTTTGAGATATTTTTCTTAATCTAGTACTTAATATAAATCCTGGGGATATTGCAGGCGGCCCGAATCACTTGTTATTGGGTTGGTCTGTCATTTCTTTTAAGACGAGTTCTATTATTAGTTCGCGTAAGGGAATTGGCAAGAACATTTGGGTGTGCATCCAGTTTCGCAGAATACTTTAGTTGTTGACTACCTATTTCAGATTTTACGCTAGGTATATTTAAATCATTTTGAATGTTGTCGTTCCGTATGTACCACGGGGCCCCCGTGATTGATCTTAAAATTTTTGACTGCGCTCTTTGTATAATATCGACATTGCTGGTACTTGCCTTCCCCCATAGTACGGCTCCGTAAGTCCAGATGGGTTTCAGTACGGAGTTGTATAGGAGGACTTTATATTCCAGACGTAGAGGGGACCGAGCATTGATGATCCAATGTAGGCTACTTGCTTTCAGTTTAAGCTGTGACTTTTTTTGCCTCGATGTGCTTGCGCCAAGTTAGTCTTCTGTCTAGGTGGATGCCAAGGTAAGTGACATCCTCGGCTTGAGGAACTGGTACGTTGTTTAGCATTAGATCTGGACAGTTTCTTCTGTTAAGCGTAAATGTAACATGTTTGCATTTCTGCTCGTTGACCCGGATACGCCAGGTTGCTAGCCATTCCTCTACCACCTTGAGGTGTTCCTCTAATTTTGCAGAGGCTTGTATTGGGCATTTGGATCTGCTGAGGATTGCCGTGTCATCGGCAAAAGTGGACGTTGTAAGTCCTAAACTCGTTGGTAAGTCTGCAGTGTACAGTAGGTAGAGCAATGGGCCGAGTACACTGCCTTGCGGTACACCAGCTTTGATTTCAAAATCAGCAGAGACGGAGCCATTACATCTTACAGCGAATTGCCTATTGTAAAGGTAAGATTCCATGAGTTTGTGGGTGTACTGTGGCAGTTTTTGCCGGATTTTGAACATCAGACCCTCCAGCCAAACTCTATCGAAAGCCTTGGCAACGTCGAGAAAGACAGCCGCACAGTATTCTTTTAGTTCGAATGCTGTTCGTATTTCGGATGTTATGCGATTGACTTGTTCAATTGTACCATGTTTTTCGCGGAAGCCGAACTGGTGTGAAGGGATTGTGTTCTCCGATGCCAGAAATGAGTTTAGTCGGATCTGCAGGACCTTTTCAAAAAGCTTCGAAAGACATGGCAGCAAACTAATTGGCCTATAGGATGATGGCTGGGTTTTGTCCTTTCCCACTTTAGGAATCATGATGATAGTGGACCTTTTCCATGTTCTTGGGAAGTAGCCAATTCTTATTATAGCGTTGAACAGTTTGCAGATGTATTGTATGGCAATGATAGGGAGTTCCAGGATCATTTTCGGTGTGATTAGGTCATGGCCAGGGGCTTTTTTTGGCTTTATGTGGTTTTTAATAACTGCAGTGATCTCGTCCGATTGGAGTTCCGAGTACTCACTATCCGTTAGTGTGCTCGAAGGGGGAAGTACAGATGAGTTTGATGTTGGATTTGGCTGGAAAACCATTTTAAGATGTGTGGCAAATACGGATGCCCTCTCTTCGTCACTGCGGGCCCATCCACCGGTTGGACTCCTTATCGGTGAAATTGTCTCTGCAGGAGCGCTTAAAGTTGGGTGGGCTTTCCACAGAGGATGTTTAGTGCTGGTTGGGCTGAGCTTTTCTATGTATTTTCTTTGAGCCCAGCTTTCCTCTTGTCTTAACGCCTTGGAGAGGTTGCGATTAGCATGCCTTAGGCGAAGTTTTGCTGCTGGTGAGCGAGTAATCTGCCATTCTCTTCTTAGACGTCGTTTTTCCGTTACTAATTGTTCTATCCGCCGGTTCGTAGGCCTGTCAACAGGTTTAGTGTAAGAAGAGGCAGGTGGAGTACATACTTTTGCTGCAGCTGCCATCATAGACTCAAGTGCAGAGACGCACATATCAATGTCCTCTGCAGCATCCAGTTTCGGCGAACAGTCAATGTGGGCACTCATGTACATTTTAAATTTAAGCCAATTTGTTTTGTTGTTTGTAAGCCTATATGGGCGATCAAGTACTTGAGGTCTTGTTAATAGTGTGAATAATACTGGAGAGTGATCGGAATTTAAATCTAGCAGTGTATCCGCAGTGATCCGATTACGTGGAATCCTCTTGGTTACTGCGAAATCAATCAAGTCAGGCACTTTCTGTGGATCTGTGGGCCAATAAGTAGGCCTACCCGGTGAGACGCAATCCATCTTATTGAGAGGGTTGACTATTGTGTTGTACAAATGCTTGCCTTTAGGATTTACCAGGCGAGATCCCCAGTGCGTATGTTTGGCGTTATAGTCCCCTGCTGCAATGAAGCGATCTCCGAGTGTGTTAAAGAAATCGGTAAATTCCTTTTCAGAGATTGAGAAGCGTGGTGGGCAGTACAGGGCAACCAATGTAGTGTTGCCGCAGCTGGTTTGAACGGTTATAGCAGTTGCTTGTAGGTGCTGTGTTTCAAATCTGTTGAGGAACGAGTGTTTTATACGGTTTTTGATTAGGATACCAGTCCCGCCATGAGCTTTTCCGTCTGGATGGTTTGTTGCATAGAAGGTATATTTTGGTATTTGAAAATTATTTTTTGATGTTAAATGTGTTTCCGAAATCAGCAAAACGTCGATTTCACTTGAGTCTAGGAATAGTTGCAGTTCATTTTTGTGCTTGGAGATGCCGTTAGCATTCCAAAGACATAGACGTAGGGAAGCCATTATTTATTCTCGATAAGCTTCTGGATAAGCAGGTTTTGATTCCGCATCAGTTCTTGCATACAGTTTTGCATGAACGTCATAAAAGTGGTCATGTTTTGATTGAGTGAGATCAATAGGGCCTCTAAGCCACTTGGAGTTTGCTGGCCAAGCTCTGGTGCGCTAGGTTGCGGATTCTGTAGATGGTGAAGTGACGGGGTCTCTTTTGCGGGCTCCGTCTGTCCAGTTCGGAGCACACTAGCGAAGGATACACTAGGACTGTATGTAGCAGGCATGTTAGATGATCTAACAGCCTTGGCGAAGAATACCTCGGGTGTAGTTTTAGAGGCGTTGACGATGATTTTTGGTCCAGCTGGGGGTTTGCGCCCGTTTAGGTGAGATTTAAGATCCTTGAAGACAGGACATCCTCTGTAGTTGGCCGTGTGGTTCCCTCCACAGTTACTGCATAATCTTAGTGCGACATTGTTTCTGTCCTTGGTGCAAATGCCATCTTTATGATGTTCGCCACAGCCAACACACACTGACCTGAGATTGCAGTTGTTAGAGGTGTGGTTGTATTCCTGGCAGTTTTTACACTGCGGTGGTTGGTGTCTCTTATGGGGCTCCTCTACGGTGATTCTTCTGTGCAATAGGAGCTGTAGGTTGTAGATTGGGTGCACTTCATTTGGCTTCGAACGCTTTGCATCTGGTTGGAGCTCGATTTTAAAGAGCGGCTGTGCGACTTTGTTCCTGTTGATGATGTTGACAACGGATTTGACCGCAAACCCTTTTTCGACCAACGCGTCTGCTATTTCTTGAGTAGGGACCGATGGCTCAATCCCCTTCAACACAACCTGGAGCCCTTTACTGCTTTTTAGTTGGTAGGTATAGAAGTTGATGTTAGCATTACGGAGGTACTTTTCAATGATGCGGAAATTGTCCTCAGTTTGGGTTTGACATTTAATTTCTTTAATGTTACCCCTATTGAGAGGGGTTACAACAAAGTTATTTGCCCCTACTGTTTCTACTAGCTTCGAAATCAGGGCGCTGCAGTTGGCTCCACGGATGTATAAGGGGGGTGGTCTAGCCGATTTAACTTTATCTACAGCGCCGGCTTGATCATCTTGCTGATCGGCAAGAATTTTAAAACGATTCCCGCTAAGGGGTGCTACTCGTTCATTTGGTTTGGTTATTTTCGGCGTGTTGCCACTTTTTTTCTTTTGCGGGCTTAGCTTCCGCTTAGTTATTTTAATATATCTATCCATTCCAGTTTGGACAGAAGTCGTTGGGTTTACTATTGTGGCTGACTCAGGGCGACTTGTCGTTGACGGCTTGAGGCAGGTCAATACTTCGGCAGACGCTGCAGTAGTTGCTGTCAACGAGCTGACGGTGCTGGTCGGTGCAATCGGTGACCCAGTTATCGTTATTGATGGAGAAGCACACTGCTCTCTCCACGGTAAGTTGCTTTTGATTGCTGAGTGGCTGGCACTTTCGGTGTTATTGCTTACGTTAGCATTCAGTGGGGTCGGCGACACCACCGAAAAGTACGCGTTGTTGCGTTGGACCGAGAGTCGACGCTCACGTTGTTGTTGTACAATTAGTTCTTGTAGCTGTTGCTGTTGGGGATCGAGAGAGCTTGGGCCCGAATTGGTGGACATGGCTTTTGTAAAAATTACGCACTTTGTTGTTGCAACTTAGTATTTATTGCTATTAGAGCAATCTAATAGCAATATGATTGTAAATAGGCGTCTCTGGGGCGACTGAGAGCCCTACACAAATTTTTGCAAACGCGGTCTTTTTTTACACTCAATTTTTGCGGAGTGCATTAAAAAAACACGTCTGTACACGGCGGCAGTTAAATTGCTAAACAAACAAATAACTTCGTGGAATTAGAGCTCTCAAGCGAGGAGATCGAAACGAAGCCGTAAGTGGACTGTATAATTTAAGTATAGAGGAGGAGTGAGAAGAAGAAATGTCTCCTCCTTTTAATGAACACAATGAATAAGCATAGATAGCATAAATAAAATTAGAAGGATTTATAATTTTCCTCGCAGTTGTGTGAATATTTATAAGGATATATAATCACTTGGATATTAAAATTTATACAATGTGGAAAAATGTTTAAATTTATAAGAGTATTTAAAAGTATGGAAAAATTGAGACCAGTAGGATTGGGAGTGCCGATAACTTTTCAATAAGGAAAAAAAACTCGGAATTAGTTTTCATTAAACGGACAAGATCAATTTCATGGATCCCTGAGGAAAAGATCAAAATGCACTAAGACAAGCCAAAATATTAATTCCATATAAATAAAGTTGTACTTATTTTTCTTTAGAAAATATTTTGCGAATTAAATTCAATCAGTCGATTGAAATATGTTTGCACAATAAGAAAATCACGAAGGAAAAAATGGATGTCGTGACCGAGTCACGGCTTGGCTCAAGTGTCAGCACTGATGAGACTTGAGTGTCAGCACTGATCGAGAGTCAGCTGTTCTGCCGTTGTTTATGTTTTGTGAGTTTAATTAATTGTAAATCGTTTAACGAGGATCACGATTTCCTACTTTAATTATGTAGGTTTCGAATTATTAAATTGCGGAAAGCCAATCGGAGTGGCTGCAATCAATTTTGTGTGGGTGAATTCAAGTTGTATGTGGACATATGTATGTGTGTAAATGTGTGCTTAACGCGGCAAAAGTATTACATGTGTATGTACCTATGTATGTACATACATATGTATGTATGGATGTAAAAATTATTTGACATAAATAATTTATGCCGATGGACTAATGATCAGCCCGTGGAGTGTGCTGTACACTTTAAGTAAAGGTAAGTGGTACTTTATAAATTCTCGATTATTAAGCACCTCTACTTGCAGGTTAGAAAACAGCTGGTTTTACATGTAGGAATGTATATGTGTGTATATACATACATATGTATGTATTGCTATGCAATTGGACTTTTGGACAATCCGAATTTCGAAGAATGGAAAAAAAAAATGCACTTCATAAACACAAAAATGATCGGGAAATACCATGTAACCCTTGGAACAGGTCAGGTATGTACATACAAGTATACAAAAGTGTGTAGGTCGCTATGGAAGAGCGGGAAACCTCACACTTTTATAAGTTTGTAATGGAATATAATGTAAATGAGATTTTTAATAAGAAATGTTGTACTTATCAGGAATTCCGCCGATGCAAGCTGGAATAGCGGAAGGATATCCGGCTCGAAGGACCAATGTTCGTGGAGGGGCGGAAGGATCCCAATAAATTACAAGTGGTTGGCTGGTGCCAATTTCGAGCGAGGGATGAATTAATAACGCGCGATAACTTCGGTTAAAAAACTTATGCTTTATTAAATGCACAGGTGGCCGACACACACGAAAAGTTTCGGGTTAAAAGTATACAAATTTCGAGATAGAAAATTCTGAAGAGAAGGAACGGGTGTTCGGGTGAAAAACCCGGATTAGATTTAATATGGCATTTACAGGAGAACCCTTCGTCACCCTCCTCAGTATGACCGAATTCGGTTTTGGGAAAAAACCCTACCCCTCACTCTCTGCTGTTCACCCGGTGGCGTGAACAGTAATAATTGAGTCGGCTTGGCTCCACACAAAGAACAGGACAGGAACAGGCATGAGTTGGTGCCAGTCAAAATGTGTAATACTTTGTCATCAATAAGCGTGCAATGCATATCGTATTTGGTATGCACTATTTTGTTTTTGTAAATATACAAATGATCTTCAAGATTTGTAATCTGATTAACCAAATTGGATTTTTCATTAAGAATAAGGTCCGAGCTTTCCTTGGCAAATTCTAGTTTTAATGGCCGACAGAATCTAACAGACTGGAGTGTCCTATTAATCCATATTACTCGTTTCAATTCATCAATGAAATTCAACGGAATGATTGTTGTTACAAACAAAGAATGGTCCAGAGAAGTAGGTTCATCAAATTGAAATTTTTGTTTGTAGCAGCTTTGGCCTGTTGAACCATCAAATCCATAGCTAACTATTAATTTACAATACGATATGTCCGATAAAGTCTCGAGAACCTCCTCTTGCAAATACGGTCCGTAGTATGATCCAGTAAGTGTTGTAAAGAAACTTCCGCTTTTGTTTCGGAAATACGGATTCCGGATGGTCTGCATTTTAGCTTGGCTTTCGGAACTTCTAGGTACGGAGGATAAATATCAGATCCATGCTGTTTATTCAACAATTTGATGTTTATGTATTGCTGTTTCGTCAACCCATTTTCTATGAGGAACGCCAACGCTCTTTCCGGGCTGATTGGTTTCAGCGGATTTGCTTCAAGTTTTTTTCTAACATCGCTAATGTTAAGTCCTTCATCACCCGTAGTTTTGTTTAATAAGAAAGCAACATCTTTTTTATTCGATTTCCTTGCCGAAAACAAAGCAGCGTGTATTAAGAGTGGAGTTTCGTAATTTTCCTTTGACGCGAGCTCTGATGCTAACTTTCTTTTTAAACGACATCCTGCATTTTCATAATTTAAACATTTACGTCCAGCTTTATTTGAAAACGTCTCGTGCTCACCAAAAGTAATTACAACATTGCCATCAAGCCAAGTAGAATGTTTAACTTTAAATCGATCTAACATTCGATTGCATTTCAACAAACATTTTTTTATGTAGTGAATAAATTCCTCGACTTCTTTTTGGATAATTTTTTGATGATCTTCACATTGTTGTTAAAAGATACGGCAATAAACGATATTATAGCGTCTTCTTGGCAGTTGTTGCAGCTCCAAATTTCGAGCAGCACTGAGCGTCTAAACTTAAGCGCACCTACAACATGTCAATTTTCAGGAAAAGGGGCAAAAACGGGCAAAAGTTATTAATTGGACCTTTTAATATAAGGTTAATTACCCTTAAGTAATACTGCCGAGGCCTAGCGAGGACTGTTAAAGTAATACTCCACAGAACACAAACATATTTGTTAGGGTTAAGCTAAAAATACGAATGAACAATACATTGCACAGTTACACAAAAACACAGAAGTATACAAAATCACTTCGGACACTTATTATACATACCTTTATTAACTTTTTCCATAGTAACTTTTAATTTATGCGATTAACAAACAAATTTAATACAGCTGAAAAGTTGCGATCTATTTGGCGCGCTTTTTCACGCTGCAATGCAACTCTAAATCAGCTGACTTTGTAAAATTATCAAATAATAGGGGTAGTCAACAAAAATTAAAAAAAAAATATTTTGATTCTATCTAATGAATTTAGAATTGGAAAAAAATATTTGTTTGGCGATTTGAGACAACAAAAAAATTTTATTAATGCCAAGATATCGTAATTTTTTCCCATAGTGCACTTGTAAATACACTAAACCATATAAGAATTTTAAAACTAATTACATTGAACCAAACATAATTGTAACATGGAACTTACCAAAAACAAAACTTAATCAAAATTGCGTAAAAAACGACTTAATAATTGTGCCTTACAATTAAACGAAATATCAATAATAAATTTATTGCATAACTATAGCCAAAGCATTTATGTAACAAACAATATAACCAGGCTAGAACCTATTTCCTTTATCCAAACAAAAGAGATAATTAACGAACACACCGAAAATTATACTGTATTTCAAACTAATACATTAACCACTTATGTACTTACTATAATAAGTTTGATTACATGCTTAATCTATAAGTTTAAGACAATGCCACAAAAATTAATAATTAAGCATTTTCGATGAAATGACAATCGAGCTCTCACAGAAAAAATTGAAACCCCAATTATTGAAAAAATTGAGTCCCAAATTATAAACAAAATTGATACTCCAAAATATACAGCTGAGGAAAACCCCTCGCTATTAGGATGGAAATCGCATCAATATCAATCACGCCACTAAAGGGCTCGCAAATTTAGCCTATGAATAAAACTATAAGACATTTTTGTAACTCAGTTTTAAGTTTTCATTCAAATAATAAAGTACGCTGTTTTTAACTCACTATATCTTGTTTTTATATATGTATTTAATATATTTAATTATATATACTTTATATTCAATTTTTACCCCATAGCACTGACTAAATCAAGCACCAATTGTTGAATGAATCAAATAGTGATTCCGGTATGTCTGACTTTTATAATCTATCTAAAGAATCATGTTCAGATAAAGGAGATAAAGCAATAGATATTGTGGAGAAATTCTTGCAGGTATTTAAATCTGACTTATTCAGAAAACGATATTCAAGATATATTAGAGAGTTAAAGTTTATGTGCTTTTGCTTCGCTATTGAGTAGGCGTCTAAGATGCCGGAGATTTTTGTAGTATATTTAATATTATGGCTTGGGAGTGGAGAGCATTTTATGACTGCATGTTTAAAAAAACAAATTCATTTAGTTTAATTTCTTGACCCATATCCATACTATCATACAAATAAACAATTTTTAATTTTAGAAGTAACAACAGAATATGTAAAATATTAGTATTTTAGCCGTTAGCAGTTTTCGTAAAATAGCAAGTTTAATGAAAAACATCCACAAAAAGTATTGTATGAAACTATATAACTTTAAACAGTGGCTGGAACCATCGATATTGGTTGTCTATTTTTATTTTTTGCAAACTTGTTACTGTATTTAAATAATAATTTTTTAAAATATATTTTCTGACTACAGGACCTGATCTTGTTGTTTGCGATGAAGGACACATCATAAAAAACAGTAAATCTGCTATTAGTCTTGCTGTTGCACAAATAAAAACAAAGAAGCGGATAATATTAACTGGAACGCCTATACAAAATAATCTCAAAGAATGTAAGTATGTGCCCTAATTATTTTTTTCTGTATAACACTATGCAACAAATTGAAGGTTATTGAAATCAAACCGCACCGGACCTTTTTTTTTCTGAAAGTTCATGTATTGAATAGGAAAACCCTATTTGGGTTTTTCAAAGTTAGCTCGTTTCGTTTTTTTTTTATAGCGAGTTGGAATTTTTCATTTTTTAGTTTTAGTTTGTCATATGAGCTAAATATGACTTATATATCGATTTCTTCTTCATGCATACGACCTAAATCATCCTCATTTATTGTAGAAATATTGTTAATGGTTAAATAAATTCATTTTAAGAATGTTATATAGCCCAAAATTACTTTTTCAGCTACAGTTCTAGAAAAACTTACAATTAAGCCCCTTTTTAGAGTAGTTTTGAAAGTATTCTTAATTTATAACTATTTTTCGATAGAACAATATCAAGATAAATTTAAAACAACAAATATATTTTGAAATATGGAAAATTAGAAACAAGTTCTTTTTGGTTGTGGTACATTTCCTTTATCAAGATCAAAGTAATCCGATTAATTGATCTGCAGAGTTTGGTTGCGATAGTCAAAAAATTGTAGCTGGCAATCAATTTTTTCTAAATTATGGAGATGGAAATGGGCGTGGCAAAATATTAAAGTATACAAATTCTGCGCGCATACTAAAAAAATCTACATTTTAAATTTGATGACTTTAGCTTTGTTAGTCTTCGATAAAATCTGTTTTATTTTATTTTCGGGGGTGGAAGTGGGCGTGTCAAAATTTTTGGACGTTTTACCCCGGCGAGTGATAAGCACGGATCAGTTAGTGAAAATTTTGTTACGGCATTTGGACATAACTTTAATTGTGATGTTATATTTAATGAGTCGTGGGCGCGAAATACAGTTTGCAGAGCTTGTTATGTCGGGTTAGTTAACTGGATGCATAAAAAACCAAAAAAAAAAATTCCATTTGTTGTACCAATGATATGGTACAATCCAGGAGAACATGACCCAAAAAATTATTCTTGTGCCAACAATGTGACTGGACTTAACAAAAAAAAAGGCGAAAAACAAAGTCTACGTCTCCGTTGCGAGTGTGCAACTGCCCCTGGACCATTTCGAAAATATTCCAGGACCAAAATATCCAGACGCAGACAATGTTAGTCTTTACCCCGATGCGACTGTATTAGATGATTACTCCGTGTATATCCCCGAACCATCAGTATCAAATCACCCAGTTCTTATAACACAAAGCAAGTTGGATCAAATGTTTTCAAAATCAGAGCTAACGCGGAGAAAATCAGAAATGTTAGCATCTTTTTTTAAATCCCATAACTTGTTAGCAAAAGGTACAAGAGTCACAGCGTATCGAAATCGCCACGAACACTTGAAAAAGCTCTAGATGCTATACTGGCCGAAATATGTTGGAGGACTAAGCAAATATTTTAATTCGAAGAAGATAAAAATCAAATGAAGAAGTGCAGAAAGATGAAAGCGACGGAATGGAGTTCTCCACTAACGAATCGGAATACTTTGAACTTGATGAAGTAAATGAACCACAACAAAAAAGAACTCGTTTCTAATTTTCCATATTTCAAAATATATTTGTTGTTTTTAATTAATCTTGATAATGTTCTATCGAAAAATAGTTATAAATTAAAAATACCTCCTCGCTGTGGCGTTAACCCGTTCGATACGGGAAGGCCAAATAATCCTTCCATAAATTACATGGAAGTAACTTAATATAAAAAAAAAAAAAAAAAAAAATACCTCCAAAACTACTGTAAAAAAGGGCTTAGTTGTAAGTTTTTCTAGAACTGTAGCTGAAAAAGAAATTTTGGGTTATATAACATTCTTAAAATGAATTTATTTAACCATTAACAATATTTCTACAATAAATGAGGATGATTTAAGTCGTATGCATGAAGAAGAAATCGATATATAATTCATATTTAGCTCATATGACATACAAAAAATTACCCCCAAAATGAAAAATTTCAACTCGCTATAAAAAAAAAAAACGAGCTAACTTTGAAAAACCCAAATAGGGGTTTTCTATTCAATACATGAACTTTCAGAAAAAAAAGGTCCGGTGCGGTTTGATTTTTGGTGTTGCACAGTGTAATATAATATATTTTAAGCCGACTGTAAGGCCAGGTTAAATTTCACATATCAGTGTAAATGTTTTTCTTCTGATGTATCCATTACAATTCTATAGGATGTGTTGTCTGCGATATGACGCACGTTGTATATATTACGTGCTGATTTTATGTCGGTTTTCTCCGGAATCCGTATTGCTTCAATTTCTTTCTCGTTGATGTTAGTTGGGCATCTTCGGTCTGCAGTTAAATGGTGGTAATTTGGGACGCCTCACAGTGGGGCCTTTTGGCATCTTACATACCGATTAAGCGATGTAAAAAATTTAAAAAGCTTGTGGTAGAGACTACCTGAAGCTTCCAAATGAATGCCAAGAGTGCTGGGTGTCCGAAGTGCTGTAATATTCAAATCAAAGTCAGAAAATATTCCCAAGCATGTTTTTCCATCGTGTTTAAGTCCCCCCCTGACGAATGATGGTTTCCAAGTCGCGTCGGAGAACTCACCGCGCGGTACGAGAACAGCCGTCTGCTAGTCTACACTCAAGCCCTACAACTCCTTCAGATTCCCGTTCGCTAATATCCTTAGAGAGCGGATCAAATAGGAAATTGGCGGGAATTTTGTCGCCTTAGAAACTATCTTTGGGTGTATTCTATGCGGAGCCTTCATGCCTGACCCACGACTGCCTTGATTAGGCTTCGCTGCTCAGACCCGAGTCGTCCCGGAAGCAAAACTTAATGTGCTCCTTACCAAGTTTTGGGAGATGGAGGACTTTCCCGCAAAGCCGGAACAGAAACATGACCTGTTCTGCGAGGGGAATTTCCAAAAGACAACATAAAGAAGGAAGGACGTCCGATATGTTGTGGCTTTGCAGTTCAAAAGTCCGAATATTGCCGACTTGGGTCACTGTAGACCCATCGCGCTAGCTCAATTCTTTCAACATCAAGCGCGTCTCCATAAGAATCCAATCCTAAAAACACAGTTCGTTGCCATAATTCAGAGGCTCAAGGAATTAGGTCATGATTCGGGTGACGCCACCTCAGGATGGCAAAAACTTTCATCTTAACCATCACATTGTATTTATGCTCGACAGCACCACCAGGTACGTACCGCGTCTTAAGGTACGCGTGGTATTTAACGCGTCGACTCCATCCACCCGAGGAGTCAGCCTGAACGATCACAGTCGAGCGAAATTCTTCGGGTCTACACGTATGTAGATGATGTCCCAGCCGGGGCTCACACACGCGCCATCCAAGAGCTCCAAGCAGCCCTTCAGTCTGGGGGTCTCCCGCTCCGAAAGTGGACTACCAACAAGAAGGAAGTACTTTAAGCTATCTCAAAAGAGCACCTACTGCGGGAGGACTTTCTCGATTGAAAAGCAGTGAGCGGCGAATAGCAGTGTGTAGTTAGAAGGTTTTCTTTTGTCATCGGCGAATCCCGTTAAACCAGGGAGCGTGACTAGGATTTGATAGGAAACGCCATATTAATTCTACATCGAGATTTTTCACTGATCACCCTCATTTTGGTATTAACTCCACTTTTACTTTAGCCCAAAACACTTCGTGTGTGAATATTTTTACGTGTAAATAAATCGTAGTATTTAAAACGAAGTTCCCACGCGTTTTAACTACGTGTACCATCTCACCCATACCAGAAGATTTTGGCAACCGTCAAGTGTTGGTACTTGTTTGGATTAAACACTCCACGAATAATTGGTTTTATTTAATTTGCATGCAGTACTAGATGAGTAGTCTAAGTGCCCCAGTCATTTGGGCAACTGAACAACAACAAGGACCCGGGTTCAAATCCTAGCCACAATCCAGGCTAGTGTATGGATGTAATTTTCGTCTAAGCCGAAGGCCTTAGTTGCCAGTGCTTGTACAATATAGTTATGTTGATAGTTTACAACTACATATATCCTATAATTATAATAATAATAATTAAATGTAATTTGCTTGGGTGGAAGGGGGTGTGGTTAAAATTTTAATAAACTCGATAACTGTACATACTACTCCAGTCTACATCCCAATGGTGGCTCTAACTCTTATACTCTCCGAGATCTAGGGGTTTATACGGATGGACGGACGGACATGGCTTGATCATCTGGGCTGTTGATGCTGATCAAGAATATATATACTTTATAGGATCGGAGAAGCTTCCTTCTGCCTGTTACATACATTTTGGCGACTTACCTATGGGTGTATGGTATAAAAACGTGAAAATAAAAGGCGGTATATGGCAAAAATAAAAAATACCCACTAAAACTTGCGGAATTCAAAGTAAACAAAGACAATTAACCCGAAATTACAGGAAACCAGAGGCTCGGGGCTAACTTCGACCGCGTCAAAGTTTGCATACCCTTGCAACTTTTTTGGTAATTCTTTCCTTACCTATTAGCCATCAATGTGGAAGAACGTTTTATCTAAAAAGGCCTATGTTTGCGACAGAATGGCCTACAATCATAGCAAATCACGAAGATATTTCAAAGTCACTGTTTTCTACCTATCGAGCTATATGCCACCCGATCTTCATCAAATTCGGCACGGTCATTAACAAGAAATTTATATTAATTTATGTATGATTTTCTTTTCGGTGTCATATTCCCTTTAGCTTTTTAACCTACTTTCGACTTCAATTGGATTCTGTGCCTTTTTATATTGTATATTATTTTGGTCAGAAGTGTGCAACGCATACAACGAAGCAACTTCGACCATACAAAGTATATATATTCTTGATCAGCACGTCGAGACGAGTTCATATAGTCATGTCCGTCCGTCCGTCCGTCCGTCCGTCTGGATCAACTCAAACTTCTCCTAGACCGTAACAGCTACAGAGCCTAAATTGCACGTAGGCTTGTATATACTGCAGGGGTTGTATATCTCGGATTAGACCGGATCGGACCACTATATCATATAGCTTCTATACAAACGCCAACGTCACGAACAGTGACTTTTCTCAATAACTTCGTTTTTTTCTAAGCTATTCCAGTGAAACTATATGTTCTACAGTTTATTACTCCTCCTAGACCGTAAGAGCTACAGAGCCTAAATTTGCACGTAGGTTTGTATATACTGCAGGGGTTGTATATCTCGGATTCAGCCGGATCGGACCACTATATCATATAGCTTCCATACAAACGCCAAAGTCAGGAACAGTGACTTTTCTCAATAACTTCGTTATTTTCTGTGCTATTATTGAAACTCAATATTAGAGAGCTTATTACACCTGTAAACGAGTGTACCACACCTGTACGAGTGATTAAGATCGGGTGACTATATCATATAGCTCCCATAGGAACGATCGGTCGAAAACAGTGACTTTTGTAAATAGCTTCGTTACTTTTAACGCGATTGCTTTTAAATTCAACATTTGTTAGTTTAATATATATGTTAATGACTGTGCCACATTTGATCAAGATCGGGCGACTATATCATATAGCCCCCATAGGAACAGTGACTTTGATCAATATCTTCGTTATTTCCTATGCTAAGATTGTAGGCCATTCTTTCGCTTTTAGATAAAACGTTCTTCCACATTGATGGCTAATAGGTAAGGAAAGAGTTAACAAAAAATTTGCAAGGGTATACAAACTTTGACGCGGTTGAAGTTTGCCCCGGCCCTCTGGTTTTTGTTTAAACTATGTTTTTTTATACCATACAACCATAAGGTGAAATGGTATATCAAGGTCGCCAAAAAGTATGTAACTAGCAGAAGGAAGCTTCTCCAACCCTATAAAGTGCATATATTCTTAATCAGGATCAACAGCCGAGTCGATCTAGCCATGTCCGTCTGTCCGTCCGTCCGTTCGTCCGTCTGTATGAACACTCAGATCTCGGAGGCTATAAGAGCTAGAGCAACCAAATTTGGTATGTATACTCGTGTAGTATGTAAATGTATAGAGTTAATTGGAATTTTGGCCACGCCCTCTTATGCCTCCAGAATTTACATAATTACTTGTTTTTCTTAGAAAGTATAACAGCTATAGACATCAAATTTGGTATATACACTCGTTTAGTTAGCGCGTAGAAACTAATTGTTCAAACTTTTTGCCACGCCCCCCGGAATATACATAAAACTGATTTGAATTGACATTAAATTTGGTATGTAAGCTAGCTTATTAGACGCGCAGATATTGGCTATTTAAAAATTTTGCCACGCCCAATTCCGCCCCCGCAAATTAAACAAAACTGATTTTATCAAAAACTAACAGAGCTAAAGTCACCAAATTTAGTATGTATACTGGCTTAGTATATATATTTTCATATTTTGCCACGCCCACTTCCGCCTCCATAATTAAGAAAAAACCGATTTCCTCCTGTAGTTCTTTGACCATCGCATTTAAATTCGGCAGACTAATTCTAATTCTTCTTATCTATTTTTACCAAACTACCAAATTTTATTGAACTCGGACTAAAAACATGCAAAATATGCGTATGAACGTATTTTACTACGCAGTTCGTAAGGCCAGGATTGGCCGTTGGCTAGTAACGGCGCTAGAGTGCTCGTGTGTTTGTAGAGTGAGCGAGATAGCACATAGTATGAAGCATGTGAAAACAATTTAATAGACATACATTTGGTTTTCGATATTTGAAATATTTGTTTCACCTGGTGTATGGTATACCCAAGTCGGCGAGTCGACTTACTTACTTCACTTAGAATTAAAATTTAGTCAAAAATTTGGCAGAAAAACGACATTTTTATTTAAAACCGTGCCATTTTTATACCCTTGAAAAAGGGTATATTAATTTTGGTCAGAAGTGTTCAACGCATAGAACAAAGCATCTCCGACCATACAAAGTATATATATTCTTGATCAGCACGACGAGACGAGTTCAAATAGCCATGCCCGTCCGTCCGTCCGTCTTGATCAACGCAAACTCCCCCTAGACCGTAAGAGCTACAGAGCTGAAATTTTGCACGTAGGCTTGTATATACTGCAGGGGTTGTATATTTTGGATTCAGCCGGATCGGACCACTATATCATATAGCTCCCATACAAACCTCAAAGTCACGAACAGTGACTTTTCTCAATAACTTCGTTAATTTCTGTGCTATTATCGTGAAACTCAATATTAGAGAGTTTATTACGCCTGTAAACTACTGTGACAAATTTGATCAAGATCGGATGACAATATCATATAGCTCCCATAGGAACTATCGGTCGCAAACAGTGACTTTTGTAAATAACTTCGTTACTTTTAACGCGATTGCTTTCAAATTCAACATTTGTTAGTTTAATATATATGTTAATGACTGTGCCACATTTGATCAAGATTGTACGATTGTAGGCCATTCTTTCGCAAGCATAAGCCTTTTTAGATAAAACGTTCTTCCACATTGATGGCTAATAGGTAAGGAAAGAGTTACCAAAAAAGTTGCAAGGGTATACAAACTTTGACGCGGTCAAAGTTAGCCCCGGCTCTCTGGTTTTTTAAATCGATTCGTCATTACCAGCGGATATCTTTTGGCTTTTAGAAGCAATTAAATTTTATTTGTTTGACTGATCCCAGCATCATGGAATTCAACATTTTTCCAATTATACTTCAAATGTCAATAAACAACAGGTATATAAGATATATAGTGTTCGATTATTCATATTGTAACGATCCTTTTTCGTCCTTCGGGATATCTACGATATCTCTTGGGCTAGGTTCGGCACAACAAATTTATTTTGTGCCCCGGTGAAATTAAAACACACTCGATTTCAATTGCCGATGTTAATTGTACATTTATTCAAATCGTTAATGGAGTTGGTTGGATATGACGGTTTTTCGATGGCAGTGCTGGGCTCGGGTGGCGTTGGTGAGTTACTTGGAGTCCCTCGTTGTCCTGTTCGTGTCTTTCTGTAGCCGTTGCTGGCTATTGCCTTGATCTGTATCGTTTGTGATACACCTCTGTACCCTTTCCGCTAAATTTGTTGAAGATTGCTTTGCTTCTCTCAACTTTACTTTGGCTTGGGTACGGTGCTTGGTATCCTTGTCAAAGGACTTGTTATAATAGAGTGAAGCTATGCAGGTTACTCGTAAGGCCTGTATAGTTCTCAATTTTGCTGTTGTTTCTTGTGTTTCCTTGATAAGTTTCTTAAGGTTACTCGTAAGGCCTTAATTACTTATTACTTGATCACGACTTGTCGACTTGATGATTTGATTGACAGCCGTTGCCTTTATATAGGCTGATCCCATGGCCTCAGGAACACATTGGTGTGGTACCGCTATACAGCTGGTACATTTCCATTGGCCCTCTGCTTTCACCCACGCATCCATTTGTTGCTATGCGTGGTGAAAGTCCCGTAAATCCTTGGCGCATATAACTACTTTCGTTGTGGCTGAGCGCCCATTTACGCCTTGTCCTTGTCTCTCTTGTTTGTACATCTTGACTTGCATCACTTTCTCGCATTGGCGTCGCCTTTCTATTGGCCGCCCTCCGTATCCCGTTGACTCTCTCTGCTTTCTCTGCCAACGCTGCCGTCGCCCGTCGCTCCCTTTGATCCACTCGTCATACCCAAATTCACCCACATTTACTCAATATTATCATCTACATACATATATGCTAATTGTATTAACTAAATTAATGTTTAAACATAGTTAGCTTGATTACTTTAATATATAACATTGTTTAATTCCCCACGCAAAACACTTTCATACGCATCTCGTATCTATTAGATAGAGGGCTTCCCCATGGCTCATCCCTCCCCCTTCGGCTTGCATATTCCCCTCACAAATCCACAAACCATTTTCGTTTACAATTTCTTTGCTCTCCCCCCTACTCCCCGTTTCATAAGCATAGCCCTCACTTGGTTTCATTTCGGTACCAAGCATTCCCCGCACCCGTCTTTCGGGCTTGCTTGGCCCTCACTTTCGTTTTCACTCGCTCACGAACTTCTTTTGGCGCTTGCAATTTACCGCTTTCGCTCTCATGAGCGTGACGTATGCATAGCGCGGCCCATTGGCCACCGGTATTCTCTCTCGCCGTCTCACGCATAGTGTACGTGTGACCTATATGTATGCTAATGCATGCATTTATTTGCCTCTCCATGCTCTTAATTTGTCAAATGAGGCCAATGCCCCCTTTTCACATGCAATTGTGTCTTCAAGCCCGGCTTCATTTACTCTTATACAGCCACTCATATTTGTTATGCTTCCCACGCATCTTCCCGCTTGTACGAAATCGCCAAACGGTTGCATGGGGTTCGATTCGGTTCGATCGAGCCATGTTGGACTTGGCTGCCCGTCGCCTGTGCATGTATAATTGTTTTTCATTATGCCTCCCACGCATCTTCCCGCTTGTACGAAATCGCCAGCGGTTGCGTGGGGTTCGATCGGCCATGTTCGGCCGGCCTCGCTACGTTTGCTCATTCACAGCCGATTTCACTCTTATATGACCAATTCTGTGCTTGGTCTTATACTGTGTGTTTGGTTTGTGTCTTGGCTGTGTTTGTATTTTTGTAGATTGTTTGTTGTAGCTTGTTTGTTGTGGGGGACATTATTCTTGTCTATATAATGTTCCTCACACTCCCCCCTTCTTCGGGAGGAATTTGCCCTCCCCTGTCCCTTGTACCTTGTGCTTGTTTTCTGTATGTATATTTTCCATTCTCGTATTTGTGCATTTAATATGTTTGCCTTTGTAGCTTCGGCATGTGTTTTTACTTGTTTTGTGTGTTTTTTTTTTCTTATTTTTGTGTTCTTCTTTGTGTTTTGGCTTGTATTTTGCTTGTTTTGTGCCTTTTTTTTTTTTTTTTGGGACTCAGCTCGCATCTTTTATTGGCCAATTGGCATCTTCTAATGTTGGCGATTACCGAGTATCTTTTCTTAACTGTTGTCGGATTAGGGCATCTTTTCATTGTTTTTGTTTTTTATTTTGGCCCGTTCCGCATCTTTTTTTTTCTACTTACATCTAATTATCCTACTTATTATACCCTCCTTTCCCTATCTACTGTTGCTGTTGCTGTTGTTGCTACTGCTGTTGTTGTTGCTGCTGTTGTTGTTGCTGTTGTTATTGCTGTTGCTGTTGTTGCTGCTGCTGTTGTTGTTGCTCCCACGCCAGCAGATCCCTCTCCGCCTCTTGCTGCTGCAGGACCTGCTGGCGCCACCAACTCATCCATTGGTGGCATTCCCTCATGGCACGTTCGGACTCTTCATCTCTCATCGGCTCGCGTGGAGGTGGGCTGGCTACTCCATCAGCCGCACCTTCATCAGCCACGGCCATCTCAGCCGTTTCACTGGCCTCTGACCTTGAGTCCACCATGTGAAACGGCGTTGGTGGCCGCGCTGGCTCCCACAATCTTGCCGGCGGCTCGTATGCCTCGTTTTGGTCCCACGGTGCGTACTCAGCTGGGCTGCTTCGGCCGCTACCGGATTCGTCCGCCAACTCGTTTTCCGCCATGGCTATCACCTCGCCCAGCTCTCTCCACATTTCGATGTCTCCTTCCTCCTCCTGGTGGCCCGGGTTCATCGCTGACTCTGCCTCGCTCTCTCCTGACCCGTAACCACTGTCATCTACGTCCTCATCGTTCTCCTCGTCCGATGAGGCGGCGATTACCGGATCCATCATATCCGGCTCATCGTCGTCGGACTCCTCATCGGACCAGTGCCAGTCACCGCGCTCCATATTGGCCCGCGGTGCCGCACCTCGTCGAGCTACGCCTTCATCCTGGCCAAAATTTGCATTGAATGCGTTCATAATTTCTTTTTTTGGTTTTTTTTTTTTTTTTGGTTTACTTTACTCGCCGAGTGATAAACTTTGAGTGTTTCCTGATCCTGACACTTGCACGCATGAAACCTCGCCTTTCGGTCATTTCTTTGCTATTTACCGATATTTAGGATTTCTCCTCCTTGCCCTTGTTCTCTTGGCATATTTTAAACGCCGAGATGCTCCACCATTATATGCATAGTATCATGCGCATGTGTATGTGTATTGCGGTGACTCACCACTACATACGTCATATCGTGCGTATGTGTGGGTGCGTAACATCATGCGCCTGTGTGGGTGCGTTTTCCCCTCTCTTTTCGCGGTGTGTGCGCATATGTATTGGTGCTGTCCCCAATCGTTCTATCTCTGGTTTTTTTTTTTTTTTTTATTACGCTTGCATATTGTTTGCATTGTTACGATATTTGCACATCTTCATTTTGCTCTGCGATGCGGTTTGCAACTTTGCTATAATTGTTTCTGATGCGATGCGTATTTAGATTTTCAGCTCTAAGTCATGTTTTGAGTTCTCTGTCCAGCCGGCCGGTCTGTGCAGATTTTCTCGCCGCCATGTCATTCGAGTCGTCCATCCTCATTGCTCATCACTTTTCGTGCCATCCGCTTCTTCGCATATTTGTTGCTTCAGTTGGCTGATGTGTGCTTGTCTGGTTTTTTTCGTTTCTTTGTGCCGTATTTTGCATATGACCGGAGATGCAAAGCCTATTACTTCATATGGGCCTCCAAACTTTGGTGCCAGCTTTGCTGCGAATCCTTCTGCAGCATTTGAAAGGTGGTGTTCTTTTGCCCATACCGTTGCTCCGATCACTGGTCTCCATTCTCTTCGTCTCAGATTGTAATGGCGGGCCTGATCCTGTGCAGCCGTTTCCAGATTTCGCCGTATTAGTTCGAACAGCTCTTGCATTTGTTTTACCTTCGCGTCTGGTGGTATCGTTTGCTTCCCTGTGCCTATGGTGACATTATCGTATAGTGCACCCGGCATTCTTGGTTCTCGCCCCTGTATTATATACGCTGGCGTGAATCCTGTTGCCTCTGATTGGCTTGTGTTCACTGCTAGAGTTATTTCTGGCCAACTTTCATCCCAGTTGCGTTGATTTTCCCCCGTAAACTGAGCAATCATTGTTTTTACTGTTCTATTTGCTCTTTCGGTTGGATTTTCTTGTGGCGTGTACGGTGCTGTCAGTTGGTGTTGGCATCCCCATTCTTCTAACATTTTTTTGAATATCCTGCTAGTGAATTGAACTCCATTGTCCGTTATCACCATTTTTGGAGCTCCGAATCGAGATAGTATCCTCTCTCGAAAGGCCTTAACTAGACTTTCTGCAGTTGCCTTCCGCATCGGTATCAGTTCTGTCCATTTCGAAAACCTGTCAATGATTACTAGTAGCATCGAATTTCCGTGTTTCGATCTTGGCAACGGTCCTACAAAGTCAGCGCATACTGTAGCCCATGGTTCTTCCGGAATTTGTGTTAGCATCTTTCCCGCTGCCTGCTGTTGGCTGGGTTTATATTGTTGGCATATCGTACACTTTCCTACAAATGTCCTGATATCTCGTTGCATTCCTGGCCAGTAATATCTTGCTGCAGCCCTGGCAGTAGTTCGCCTGCTCCCTGTATGCCCTGCTGTTGTTGCCGTGTGGTTTTCGGCCATTACTTGATTACGTAGTGTTTTTGGCACACATAGTTTCCAAGCTACCACTTCTTCTTGGCCTGCTCTGTGCGGAATGTTCCTGTATACCTGACTATTTTCTATAATGTAATCCGGATATTTCTGTGGTTGTTGTTTTATTTTTCCCATTATGTCTTGAATCCACCCACACTCGTTGTTTGCTTGTCTTAATCTGGCACCATTATCTACTATTCTTTTGCACCCTTCCATTGGTTGCCTTGACAAAGCGTCTGCGACAATGTTTAATTTGCCCTTTCTGTATGCTATTTCGAAATCGTATTGTTGCAGTTCTAGTGCCCATCGGGCTATACGGCCCGTAGGGCTTTCTATGCTATTCAACCATTTCAACGCCATGTGATCTGTTACCACTTTAAATCGGTATCCTTCAAGGTATGGTTTTAGTTTGCGTATTGCCCATACTATCGCTAGGCATTCCTTTTCTGTTGCCGAATAGTTCTTTTCCGCTGGGTTTAATTCTCTTGACAGGTATGATAGCACTCTCTCTCCATCCTCGGTGTTTTGTACCAATATGGCTCCTAATCCCATGTTACTTGCATCCGTCTGGAGCACAAACGTTTTTGTGAAGTCTGGACATGCCAATACTGGGCCACTCGTCAGCCTTTCCTTTACAGCATCGAATGCTGCCTGATGCTCCTCGCTCCAGTGCCACTTTGTTCTCTTCTTTAGTAGTTCGTTCAATGGGTGTGTAAGTGCTGCAAAACCTGGTACGAACCGTCTGTACCAGGATGCCACTCCTAAGTACTGGCGTAATTCCTTTGTGCAAGTTGGTGGTTCTAATTGGGCTATTGCGGCCACCTTTTCGGGGTCCGTTGCAATACCATTTTCTGTCACCAAGTGGCCTAGAAATTTTTAGCTCCTTTCTAAAGAATTGGCACTTCTCGGCATTAATTCTCAAGTTTGCTTCCTTCAATCTCCTGAACACTTCTTGTAGATGATTCATGTGTTCTTCGATTGTTTTGCTCACTATCACAATGTCATCTTGGTATGCGAATGCGTTTGGTATCATTTCTGGGCCAATGACTTGGTCCAGTGCGCGTTGGAAAGTTGCTGATGCTGAGTGTAAACCGAATGGCATTACTTTCCATTGGAATAACCCCTTCCCTGGGACTGTGAATGCCGTCATTGGTCTGCTTTTTTCTTCTAACGGAATCTGCCAGTATCCGTCCTTCAGGTCTAGGCTGCTTATAACTTTCGCTTCACGTAGTTGGTTTAAGATGTAGTCGATGCGTGGCATTGGGTATGCATCTTTTATAGATTTTGCGTTAATCTGTCTAAAATCTACGCATAATCTCCATTTGCCCGTCTGTTTCTTTCTCACCATCACTATGGGTGAGCTATAAGGGCTTTGTGATGGTTCGATGCATCCCATTGTCAACAGTTCATCGACCTTTGTGTTGATTTCTCCCTGTATTTTTGGATTCTTTGGGTAGTATCTTTGCTTTATTGGGATATCATCCTTCATCGTTATGCGATGTATCCCCACTTTTGACAGTCCCTTCACTTTCCCTAATTCCTTCAACTCCTGATTTAGGAAACTTTGTATTTCTTGTTGGTCACTGTTCTGAGTGACCATGATGGATATTCTTTCTACCAGCCTGCCCTGTATTCGCTTGACTGTCGGTATTAGCACTTTGTGGCCTCCACACGATATCTCTGTGTTCATAATCCGGAGGAAATTCCAACCTAGTATCAACGCATCCATTCCTTCTGGCATGACCAGGAATGGCATGTGGATTTCCTTGTCCCCAAATCTCACGTATCCTGTCCATTGCTCTTCAATGTCTCGTACCTTTCCGTCTGCCATGTATACCTGTTTGTGTGTGTTCTCCCATTTTCCCTTATTCCTCACTGTTTCCAACATCTGCTTGCTGATGAAACTACTCGTGGCTCCGGAGTCAATTGTCGCTTTCATCTGGACTCCTGCTACTTCGATGATTGCCGACAATTGATCCTCCTCCTCTACTAGTTGGCCTATTAGTGGTGAGGAGCTTGTTGGCTGGGTCCCTGCTCGCCCCTGATAGGCTGGAACCGCCTTTCGTTTCCCGAATTCCAACAACATTCTTTTGTTCTTTTCCCAATCCTTCCACACTGCCAACAGAAAATGAGTCTCTGATTGTTGCACTCCCTTGCCCAGTGTCCGGCTCCTCCGCATCTGCGGCATGCCTGGTTTGGGTTCAAGACTTTTCCATCTTGGATGTTTTTATTTTCTTGGCTTGGTCTTGAATTGTTCTCCATGCTGTTGTCTTGGCATCTTCGGCACTGTGTGACTGCTGGCCCGTAATTATTTTCTCCTCTGTGGCTTGATTGGTTGTTGTGTGTTCTTTGAGCATTATTTGGGCGATGGAAATCTGCTCGTTCTTGTTCAAGCATCTCATGTTCGTCTGCCAACTGCATCAGCTCATCTAGGTTTCTGACTCTGTGCGGCCGAACGAATATCTTCAAATCTGGAGTGCAATTTTCTAATATAACCTCCAATTGTTCGTACTCTGGTATTTTGAGGGGTCTCATCATTGTTTGCATGTCGATCATATAATCCTTAAAATACTCGTTTCTGTTTTGTTTGCGATTTTTCCCTTGATCCGCCAATTTGTTGAAGAATCCTCTTGGCAGGAAGTATTTCTTGAAGCCCTCAACGAACTCCTTCCACGATCGCCACTGCTTGTTGTTTGCGACGTACCACTTGAGTGCTTTGTCTTTCAGTAGTTCTGGCATTGCTCTTGGGATCATGTCCAGCTCGATGCCATACATGTCTGCTGACCACTCGATCTGTTCTATGAACTCTAGTGGTCTGGAATTGCCGTCGAACCTGAATGTCCATTCCCTCACTTGTTTTGCCACCTTGGCGTATTCAGTGGTCCTGTTTGTTGCCTGTGGTACCGTTTTCTTGGGGTCTATCGTTTGTCTCCTTATGTCCCTCTTTGTTTCTGTGCTATCTAGGGCTCCTTCGCTTCCCCATCTTGGTGGTAAATATGGTGGGATTGCTAGTGTGGCGATGTTTATTTTCTGGAATTCCTCAGCCTCACTTTCGCATGTTTTTGATGTGCTTGCTATTGTTTTCATTTTTATATTTTTCGAGTACTTTGTTTCCAATCTATTTATTTCCTCCTTCCAGTCTGGGTCCGTTTCATTCCTTTCTACCCATTCGCCTAGCTGTTTCCTCATTTCCTCCACTGTACCGGTCATCTCGATCCCGATCCTTTGACCTGTCTGTAACAGATCCTCCTTCTTCATGTGATAAATCCATCCTTTCCCCATTTTGAATGTTTTC
The DNA here is from genome assembly GCF_018151085.1 of Drosophila tropicalis. Classification (NCBI taxonomy): domain Eukaryota; kingdom Metazoa; phylum Arthropoda; class Insecta; order Diptera; family Drosophilidae; genus Drosophila; species Drosophila tropicalis. Next base: position 2,143,946 of record NW_027173482.1, read on the forward strand.
TTTACAATTTTACACTTTTGTTTTGTTAAAATTTCACCAGTATAGCACGTTGGGCGCCAGTTGTAACGATCCTTTTTCGTCCTTCGGGATATCTACGATATCTCTTGGGCTAGGTTCGGCACAACAAATTTATTTTGTGCCCCGGTGAAATTAAAACACACTCGATTTCAATTGCCGATGTTAATTGTACATTTATTCAAATCGTTAATGGAGTTGGTTGGATATGACGGTTTTTCGATGGCAGTGCTGGGCTCGGGTGGCGTTGGTGAGTTACTTGGAGTCCCTCGTTGTCCTGTTCGTGTCTTTCTGTAGCCGTTGCTGGCTATTGCCTTGATCTGTATCGTTTGTGATACACCTCTGTACCCTTTCCGCTAAATTTGTTGAAGATTGCTTTGCTTCTCTCAACTTTACTTTGGCTTGGGTACGGTGCTTGGTATCCTTGTCTAAGGACTTGTTATAATAGAGTGAAGCAATGCATGTTACTCGTAAGGCCTGTATAGTTCTCAATTTTGCTGTTGTTTCTTGTGTTTCCTTGATAAGTTTCTTAAGGTTACTCGTAAGGCCTTAATTACTTATTACTTGATCACGACTTGTCGACTTGATGATTTGATTGACAGCCGTTGCCTTTATATAGGCTGATCCCATGGCCTCAGGAACACATTGGTGTGGTACCGCTATACAGCTGGTACATTTCCATTGGCCCTCTGCTTTCACCCACGCATCCATTTGTTGCTATGCGTGGTGAAAGTCCCGTAAATCCTTGGCGCATATAACTACTTTCGTTGTGGCTGAGCGCCCATTTACGCCTTGTCCTTGTCTTTCTTGTTTGTACATCTTGACTTGCATCACTTTCTCGCATTGGCGTCGCCTTTCTATTGGCCGCCCTCCGTATCCCGTTGACTCTCTCTGCTTTCTCTGCCAACGCTGCCGTCGCCCGTCGCTCCCTTTGATCCACTCGTCATACCCAAATTCACCCACATTTACTCAATATTATCATCTACATACATATATGCTAATTGTATTAACTAAATTAATGTTTAAACATAATTAGCTTGATTACTTTAATATATAACATTGTTTAATTCCCCACGCAAAACACTTTCATACGCATCTCGTATCTATTAGATAGAGGGCTTCCCCATGGCTCATCCCTCCCCCTTCGGCTTGCATATTCCCCTCACAAATCCACAAACCATTTTCGTTTACAATTTCTTTGCTCTCCCCCCTACTCCCCGTTTCATAAGCATAGCCCTCACTTGGTTTCATTTCGGTACCAAGCATTCCCCGCACCCGTCTTTCGGGCTTGCTTGGCCCTCACTTTCGTTTTCACTCGCTCACGAACTTCTTTTGGCGCTTGCAATTTACCGCTTTCGCTCTCATGAGCGTGACGTATGCATAGCGCGGCCCATTGGCCACCGGTATTCTCTCTCGCCGTCTCACGCATAGTGTACGTGTGACCTATATGTATGCTAATGCATGCATTTATTTGCCTCTCCATGCTCTTAATTTGTCAAATGAGGCCAATGCCCCCTTTTCACATGCAATTGTGTCTTCAAGCCCGGCTTCATTTACTCTTATACAGCCACTCATATTTGTTATGCTTCCCACGCATCTTCCCGCTTGTACGAAATCGCCAAACGGTTGCATGGGGTTCGATTCGGTTCGATCGAGCCATGTTGGACTTGGCTGCCCGTCGCCTGTGCATGTATAATTGTTTTTCATTATGCCTCCCACGCATCTTCCCGCTTGTACGAAATCGCCAGCGGTTGCGTGGGGTTCGATCGGCCATGTTCGGCCGGCCTCGCTACGTTTGCTCATTCACAGCCGATTTCACTCTTATATGACCAATTCTGTGCTTGGTCTTATACTGTGTGTTTGGTTTGTGTCTTGGCTGTGTTTGTATTTTTGTAGATTGTTTGTTGTAGCTTGTTTGTTGTGGGGGACATTATTCTTGTCTATATAATGTTCCTCACAATATCTTCAAAAAAAAAAATTTGTGAAAATGCGCTATTTTTTGGGCTTTAAAACCTTACCACAGTCTGATAGTCCTAGGAAATAATAGAGGCTGTCGGTAGTTCGCGAGATACTCTGTGCACATGAAATCCCAGGGGGAAGTTTGTCGAAATGTCGTAGAATAATAACGAACATCATTTGACTGGCCCACAATTTTGCCCTCTAGACGCAGAAACGCACCCAGACTGAAACACTAATCGGTAGCTGCTTAGCTGGGCTTATTGTTTAATCCCGTACTTTCAATTAAATAATCAAGTAATTATTTGTTTGAGAAGACTTTTGATTGATTTATTATTGATATTATGATCTACTATTGTTAATATAATGTTCTGTTTTGAATTATTGCATTGTAAATAAGAAATGCGTCCGATATATTAAATATTTTTTTTTAAGTAATTTTTTTTTCTGCTTATGCATTTCAGACTACAGTATGGTTAATTTTATTAAACCGTTGTACCTTGGCACTGAAAGAGAATTCGCCAACTTATATGCAAACCCTATTAAAAATGGACAACACAAAGACTCGGGTAAAAAAGATATTACCGTCATGAAGCAACGTTCCTATGTTCTACACAAGAAGTTGTCAAAATTTGTGCAGGTAATTAATATAATGATTATAGTCCTAAAACAGTATAACAGAAAGCTTTTTTCATTCATTATACAATGCACCCATAGGATAGTATATGAAATATCAAAAACGCAAACTTTTTACATGTTCCAAACTTTTCCTGTGTCTTATGTACAGGGTTGTCCATATGCGACGGACCCATGTTTTTTTTTTTTTTTTAAATCAAAGAAAAGCACAATTTTTTTGATGTTGACGATAATAATCATTTTATTTGGTTCAAGTAGATTTGTTGACATCACTTTTTGAATATGATATATGTATTTCAAATGGCCGCCTTGAGACTGTAGGGCGTATTGTGCTCGTTTTGCAGCATTTTCCATAGTTTTAGCTAACATTTCGGCTGGAATAGCGGCTATTTCCTCGCGAATGTTGTTCTTGAGCTCTTCTATGGTCTTTGGCTTATTAATATAAACCTTTGATTTTAAATATCACCACAAGAAGTCAGGTGGCGTTAAATCGGGCGAACGCGTCGTCATCTTCAGCCATTTCGATGACTCTTTGGGGCCATTGCAATCGACGATGTTGAGTTTTTACAATTGACTTATTTTGTTGAATGTAAAGTTCAACAATTTGGGAGCGCTCGCGTGGCGCGTACTGTTCCATGGTAAAAATCAGCTTGGACTGACGCTTCCAACGCGGTATGTCATTAAGGTCTCTGTCAAAAGATACAGGGTTGACAGATGGGTCCGTCGAATATGGGCAACTCTGTATATATATACCAGCCGTTCCCCATATTTAATGCACACGTATACAGAGGCTGCTGGCAGCGCTGTCAGTGCGTTGAAGCAGAACTGCTTTTTATTGACTGTAACTGGCTTTCAGTCTATCCGAACGTATTAAAATTTGGGGATATGATATTTCATTGTAAATACTATGGTCTTAGTCTCATAGAGATACTCCAACTTCTTCACCAATTTTTCGAATAATGCTGAATAATAATTGGTTCTATCATGAGGATTTTCCCACAGGTAATAAAAAGCTCAATTACAAGGTTTCAAAACAATAGCGGTGTGAAGTTGATTTGCACCAACATACAGGTAGAATTTATGAATAAAATAAATTTGTTAAAGATTTTTACTACCGGTATACTTATACATAAGTGTAAATGTTTTATATTTCATGAATTTTGTTAACGCAGATGAGCGCTATGTGTATTGGGAGTTGGGTGCGAGCCAAAAGCGTGGGAGTCGCATGTCGAAAATTATCATTTTGAGCGAGCGCATTCTTTTTTGTCTTTTTTTGAATTCAAGTCATTTAACGATTCAGTTATTCATTATATAAAATAAATAAACTACTCAAAAACTCTTATGCTTTTTCATGACGCTGGAGCAGGGACTAAGTTAAGTGACAGTGAAATTTAATAAACAGTGCAAATCGAATACTAAAGTGAAACGTTATCCTTTTTTTATACCATACACCCATAGGGTGAAATGGTATATTAAAGTCGCCAAAATGTATGTAACAGGCAGAAGGAGGCTTTTCCGACCCCATAAAGTGCATATATTCTTAATCAGGATCAACAGCTGAGTCGATCTAGCCATGTCCGTGTGTTCGTCCGTCCGTCTCTCCGTCTGTAAGAACTAGTAGATCTCAGAGACTACAAAAGATAGAGCCACCAAATTTGTTATGTAGGTTCGTGTAATATGTAAAGTGATCGAGTTTATTTCAAATTTGGTAAATGTTTACTACTACTACTCGAGATTTCCGTGTTGAAAAGTGGAAAAATCGGCTAAAGCTAGATTTCAGTGTTGTCAAACGGTATTTTTTATTTTAATCTAAACTCAAAAGTCGAGGAATATTCGGCTGCTGTGGCAGAATAGTGCGAACAAAAGATTCAAAAAGCCCGCGTATTCGAGTATCCAAAATTCGGCATTTGGCAACACCATCTCAAAATTGAACACCTGTTTTAAGCCGGAAACAGCTACTTTTAGCTAGAATCCTCCTAAAAACATTAATTTTATTTTGTTAATGATTCAAAATAGGTTAGGTTGATAGTTTACAACTATATCCTATGTTATAATAATAATAATAATAATAATAATAATAATAATAATAATAATAATAATAATAATAATAATAATAATAATAATAATAATAATAATAATAATAATAATAATAATAATAATAATAATAATAATAATAATAATAATAATAATAATAATAATAATAATAATAATAATAATAATAATAATAATAATAATAATAATAATAATAATAATAATAATAATAATAATAATAATAATAATAATAATAATAATAATAATAATAATAATAATAATAATAATAATAATAATAATAATAATAATAATAATAATAATAATAATAATAATAATAATAATAATAATAATAATAATAATAATAATAATAATAATAATAATAATAATAATAATAATAATAATAATAATAATAATAATAATAATAATAATAATAATAATAATAATAATAATAATAATAATAATAATAATAATAATAATAATAATAATAATAATAATAATAATAATAATAATAATAATAATAATAATAATAATAATAATAATAATAATAATAATAATAATAATAATAATAATAATAATAATAATAATAATAATAATAATAATAATAATAATAATAATAATAATAATAATAATAATAATAATAATAATAATAATAATAATAATAATAATAATAATAATAATAATAATAATAATAATAATAATAATAATAATAATAATAATAATAATAATAATAATAATAATAATAATAATAATAATAATAATAATAATAATAATAATAATAATAATAATAATAATAATAATAATAATAATAATAATAATAATAATAATAATAATAATAATAATAATAATAATAATAATAATAATAATAATAATAATAATAATAATAATAATAATAATAATAATAATAATAATAATAATAATAATAATAATAATAATTTTTCCTGGTTTATCAAATAATAATAATAATAATAATAATAATAATAATAATAATAATAATATTATTATTATTATTATGAACTTAATCCACTCCTTTTTGGTTGCAAAATTCCTTGATAGTAACTGCTGCCTTTTCTGTGTGAATTGTATCGGTCAGTTCCTTTAGTTGATTGTTTCCTCCAAAGACGCCATTGCCTTGGATGTGATACTGCGTGTATTTTTGTCAACCGATTAGCCACAAACGTGTGGAAATGTGATGCCCGTGAATTATTCCACGAGAGTACTACTGTTGAGTCTGACAAAATGTATGCAGTTCCTTTGTAGTGGGGACCTTGCCATCAAAAACATGCCTTGGAATTTTCATGTGGTTTCGTGCCTGTACATCCTCTCGGTAGGCTTCCCATTGCTTCTCCAAATACGGCGGTAGGTCACCATCCATCTCAATTCGTTCGGTAGCAACATGTTGAAGAAACATTTTCGCTCTTACCACTACCGGTGCGAACAGTCCTAGAGGATCGAAGATTTGTCCGACTTCAGATAGCACCACTCGTCTGGTTATTCCTTTTGTATGTCTTTGAGCCTTTTCACATAATTGGTCTTCTTTGGGTACCCATATGATTCCCAATGTTTTGACACATGTTTGTTCCAGTGTGTCACCGAGATTGATGTCAGCAATCGTATCTTCCTTTGGAGTTTCTTTTAGAAGTTGACTGCTATTTGAACAACATTTTCTTAAGTTGAAACCCTTAGGTCTCAAGATTTCTAGAAGCTCTTGTCTTATTTGCAGGGCTTCTGGTAAACTGTCTGCTCCTGTGAGACAATCATGAACATAAAAGGCATTTTTTAATGCTAATGCTACAGATGACAATTTTTCCATGTTTTTCAGTGCCAAATATTCCAGACACTTCGTCGCTAAATATGGGGCTGATGTGGTTCCATAAGTTACCGTTTTTAAACGATAAAAATTTAGTTCTTGACTTGGATCCTCTCTCCACACAATCATCTGATTGAATTGATCAGCAGGGTTTATCCAAACTTGACGTTACATTTTTTCAATATCTGCCGTGAACATTTGTGTGTCCTGAACCGCAGAAGAATTGAGAAGAGTAGACTCTGTACAACTGGTCCAGGATATAAATATTCGTTCAGTGATTTTTTGATGACGTTTTGCATGATGCATCAAATACCACTTTTAGCTAGGTGGTGGTACTTTCTTGCTTTAGTACACAGTGATGCGGTATAAAGTAATGGTTCTAAGGAATTTGTTCTACCATTACCTGCTTCATATGTCCAAGCTGTTCATATTCTGACATAAATTTTACATACCCTTTTTTTATGTCAGGGTTCATTCGCCTCTCTAACGACATGAATCTTCTTATGGGTACTTGCCGAGATTCTCCAAGAGATGACGCCTCTTCAGCAAATTGAAGCTTTACAATTAGTCGATTGTCCACCGCCGTGTGTAGGTTATCAAGGAAGAATTTTTCACAATACTCTTCCTCCGGACTCCTGTACCTTTTTATTGGCTCTAGTGTGTCTAGCTGCCAGAATCGTTCTAGTGATTCCTCTGGATTCGTCATGCCTACCATACATGTGATTGAGGCTGACGTTGACATATTAATTCTGCCAGCAATAATCTATCCAAATTCTGAGTTTTGTAATGTTGGACGGTTTCGATTGCCCCGTCTCCTTTCTGGTAGCAGTATAGCATAGTGATCATCAGCTCCCAACAGCATATCAATTTTTCCTGGTTTATCAAATGTTGGGTCCGCTAATTGAATGTTGTCTGGTAATGTGACTTTCTGCGTTATTTGTTCTGTGGGTTGGTCACCTATTATGTGTGGCAATACAAATGCCACAACTAGCATTGCGAACTTGTTGTATCTTGACCTTACAACCAAGCTTACTCGCGCCTTGCTTATCTGTGGTTGACCACCCACTCCATTTATGTGCACATGAGTGTCGCTAATTTTTAACGATAATTTCTTGACCAGTCTCTCTGAGACGGGATTAACTTGTGAGCCGCTATCTAGGAGTGGTCGAAATTCTCCTTTCCTTTCATTGATCCCTTTTACCAAAACCTTGGCCGTTGCCAACAGGGTGTATTTTCTGCTAATTCCATATGCAGAAGCTGCAGACGCAGATGTAGCGATTTGGTTGCCTGTTTCTAAATGCAACATTGTGTTAGTTTTTTATCGCACTTAAAGCATCCCCTCCAGGAGCAATTTTTTGCCATATGGTCCGGCTTGAAGCAATTTACACACAATTTGTGTCTCTGCACCCAATTAAGCCGCTCTGTTGAGGATTTGACTTTGAACTTTTCACATTGGAAGAGGCCGTGCTTTGCTCTTTCGCAGAAAGCACACAAGGTACTGTTTCTCCAAGATGTTGTTGCGCATGTCTTCCTTGGATTTGGTTTTCGTTTCTTGGTTTCCCAATCGCCTCTAATGTTAGGAAGCGCTGTTCCAAGAAAGATAAGAAGTCCTTTACTTCCTGCAGATCCCTGGTGTTGGAAAGAGATTGCTTATATAGTGCGTAGTTGAATCTATCCAATTTTCTTGTCATATGAAACATTATGACAGCATCTGACGATTCCATATTGACGGCTACATTTTTTAAGGCTTGCAATGATTCAAAAATGTTATCATGCAAATTCTTTATAGAAGCTGCGTCATATCCCACATTTGGGTGATCAAACCGCTTTGCCAGTATGGCTGTTACTAGAACTCGTTTGTTATTAATACGTTCCTGCAACACTGACCAAGCAGTGTTGTAATTGGCTTCTGTTAATTCCAGGTGCCGTATCAATCTCTCTGCATTTCCAGAAAGGTTTGATTTTAAGCACCACATTTTCTCTATCGTGGATACATTTGACTCATGAACCACCTTTTTATAGATGTCATGAAATTGTTGCCATTTCAGATAATCCCCATCAAATTTTGGGATGGGAATTTTGGGTAATTGCAATGATTTTATCGATTGCAATACAGGTGGTGATTGTATCACTATATTGTCTGCTGGTGCCACACAGAATTTCAGCATTGTATTTTCTGCGGCCACAAACGTAGTTATATTATATCCGGCTTCGGCTGGATTTTCAGCACGCCGATGAATCTCATAATGGATTTCCATAATTTGTCGACTACCGATTTGTAAGTCATTTTTTCTTCAGGCACAATTTGCCCTAATGTCTTGGACAATGAATCCAGCAGAGCACTCTGCTTTGATCACGACTCGCTCTTCATCTCGTTGGGGAGCTTGTCTCTCTGGTTTTATTTTTGCCAAATGGTCCTTCCAATCTTCCACTATATTAGTTACAACCGCCTTCATTTTGCTGAAATAGTCCGTTATAAAGTAGTCATCGTTATTTAATTTGTCCATCAACTCCTGATGACTTTTCTCGAAGTTCTCCCACATGTATTCCAGGAGCTCAAGTTTCTCCTCGAAATAAGATGGCTTCGTTTTCCTGGCGAAAGAATCTTTTTTGGTATTCCGAATGAAGGCCTAGATTGCCTCTCCTCGTTCTCCATGTTCTTTTATATTCTTATGTAATTGCTTATTTGTACTAGTACTTGACCCGATGGGAGTTTATTTTTTTGTCAAAGACAGGGAACGATCCGACTCGTTCCTAAAATTGGTCAAGTGTAGCACAAATTAGAATAAGAAACAAATCGAAGTCGCCTTTTGATTAGTGTTTTAAGAATAGTTTATTTTTATTTCCAATATATCTATTCTTTTACACTGATAAATGCCACGACAGTAACCAATTTTTTGAGTTTCTTTTCTTTGTTTCAAAACTTGCTGACCAATGCAAACTATGTACTCGTGCGTACTACCTGGGTTACTGACCGAGTTAACTAGGTCAGATATTGCTGATGCCAGGGAATGCAACAGAGTTGAGTTGATCAAAATTTATTTTATACAAAAATAACTTTTTATGATTTGGTCGCCTCGTTGACACAAATCGTTGTTAAATGTTTTTTATAAGGTGATCGCCTAGTTGATCAACTTTTATTCAATGGGTATGCACTGCTACCCCGTTGCGGAAACCAACTCCTAGTTTTCCAGTAAATCTTTTTTATTCGCCAAGGTGGCTACGCAATGATTGCCAAGTTAATCAATTACGATGTTTTTAGTCGGGACCCCAGATTGATGTGAGATGTTCATCAATTTGTGCCCTCGCTTAGGATTGTCGTGTCCAAAGCGTGCCAAGAAAGTAGTCGCATAGTTGACCAGTTTCCTTTTTGTTGAGAGATTGGTCGCCTGAGTTGACCAAATGTTCTCGCTTGATGACGGTTTCACCAAGAATAACAATTCTTTTAACTTGGAGCCGCCAATGTCGGGGTCACCAAAATGTTCAATGAAAGACGTTAGTGTTTCTTGAAGTTATTAAATGTTTATGTATTTATATATATTTATATCTAGGCACTAGCACATAAACCAGTGACTAAAGGTTGTCGCAACCAACACATAAATTGGGTGGACCTCGGAGTGAGATTACAAAGGTAGAGATGCAAAATACGTCTTTATTGATAATAGCTAACCATAGCAGCTTCATTAACTAGGTCTTTATTGTTTACTGTTGACCATATCAGATCTACTTATAACTGATGAGAACTCGATATCTATAATCGGGTTACATACTTAATTGACATACATTTCCATTTGTTCTATATTATAATTGTCTTAATGTTATCTTATTTTATATAATCTGAACACCAACAAGACCATTTAGTAAAGTACGTATTTTATACAATTTGTCATAATTAAGATCACCTTTTTTGCTTTGTTTAGTATTATCGTTGAAATGTATGTCATTCTTAATTTTTTTAAACTTTGCGCGCGGCATTGTGTCTGTGATAGCGGTAAGTTTTAAATCGTTTGACCATGCCATTTTCATTTGCGGTAATTTTAGAACGCCCAAGTACAACAAAATATCAATATAGCGTTTGATATCATCACCAGTGCATTTTAGCTCTGAGCCGTGTTCTTGCATTGCAAACAAATCTGTTTGACTTGCGATCAAATCGATAACTTTCCTATCAAAAAATGTGCAGAAATATGCTTCTGGCATTATCAAATCGGCGACTTTCTCAGCACTGCCTTTCCAACTAATATCTGGAGGTAAAAATGCCTTGTTTCTCCACTTTAGTGTCTTAGGGTCAACATTTTCAAAGCAATTATCCACAACAACAACACAAGATTTCGGCTCACGTTTTTGCGTACTCAAATTTTCAACTAGGTCAATCTCTACAGTTTACCTACTTTTCACTATTTCTTCCAAATTCTTCTCAAGGACTGCAGAATTGACATCCATATCATTATCACTTTCTTCGTCAGTCGAGGCAACCCAATCGAAGTTAATAATTCTCGCAATATGATCATCCGACAATCCTTTTTCTTTTGGTCTCATAACTCAATAACATAATATCCAAATAACTACAATGGCCCAACGTTTGCAACATTAAACTTCAAAAATTACTCACCTAATTATTTATTTATAATTATCAAATCTAACTTCAGATCCGTTAATTTAAGTCTAAACCTAAATATGTTGCATATATACTGATCTTTAAATGTATTTTTTTTTCACATATGGGTACATACTAAAATCACCGTTATCACTGCGAAAGAGCAGACAAAAACAAAAGAAGAGCAAACCGTTCGCTCCTAAACAGCTGATGTTTCTCACAGGCAACGCTGGTGTCGAAAGGGTTAACTATGTCAATTTACACATTATACTTCTTGCGGATTCATTGTCGATCATCGGTAAATCGATCCGACTTAATTGCTTGGAAAATACCCTCCGATTATTCTCATACCGCTTGGTTAACAGTTCCTAAGCTGCACTCTAATTGTCAGCTGAACCTGACAATAGATGAGCTACCATGCTCCTTACTTCGCCCTTTAAAGCGGATTCTAAATAATTGAACTTAAGAGCAAGACTTATCTTCTCTTTTTTCAATTAATTCCGTAAATGATTCCACAAACAGGTCCCATTCTCTAGGTTCTCCAGAAAATGTGGGTACCTGAATTTTTGGCAACACCGGTAGTTCGCCTCTCACGGTAACATTCTCAACTTTCAAATTTTTCTGATCGTTTATTTCCTCTTCTAATGCTACCACGGTATTCTGAAGGTCGAACTAAAATTCTTCTATTACCTCTTTATACGTTTCATTACATATAAGTTCATCTGTATAAGCTTGGCACATCTGTACCTTCCTGAACAGGAATTTATTTTTTTAAATATACATTTCTCCTGTTCTATTGTCTATCGTACGTAAATCTTTGCTCACCATGTCCAAGTATTGCTGTACCTGACGGACCTTATCTTGAAATTTTTGGCTAACATTGGCGTTCTCATAACTAGAGGTCGCGTTTCTCGCAACTCTCCGTTGATGTCCTCAAAATTTTCTATCAATGTTGCATCTGCTTCACTGTTTTCCGAATCAACAGTGCCCTGCCTGCTTGACTCTCCGTTGGCTATTAATCTGGCTGCCATATCTAAGGCCTCCTCATACTTTCCATCTGTGAAATAAATGTATTCTGTAGCATTTGGCTATTGTAACTAATGCATTGTTTTGTATTCTTAATTCGTTAAGAATTTTGCTGGTTAACTTACTAGCATCTAACTCTTCTATCTTCTTCAACTTTTTATGCAACTCGTGCTGCTTTGCTAACAACTTTTTAGTTTGGGTAGGGAACATTTTGTCTTATCTGTTTATGCTATTAGGTTATCGATATGAGTATAAATTTATCACCTTTTTCTCACTTTGCACTTTCGTGCATCAAATTGCTGATAGAAGCTTATATTTATAATTATTAAATAAGGTAAGTTAAGGCTTGCTCATTTCTGCGGCCCCCTTGCATTTCTTCGCTCTTTGGCGAAGTTCAGCTTTTAGTTAATCAATACGCTCTATGCAGCGTGGTCAGTCCTTTTAGTACAGGTATACTCGCAATACCGAAATTGTCCAGGGCAGTCCGTTGGGCACTTCTTCTCCGGTGTGGTCCGGATTGTTTTCTTTAGCTCGACCCTCGGTAGTGGAGTTTTTTTTTTTTTTTTAGCTGTGTCGTTGCTCAGCTGTTCAGCTTCAGGACCTATGGGCTCAGGCGGTTGCGGTGCCGGTCATCGCACCAGATTTCCTTGTATTAGCAGTGTACGTTTTCCAGCGGCCTCTTTTTTGCAACTATCTTGTTGCTCCTTCCCTCATTTCCTAATCAAAGCACGGCACGCATATACAAACAGTTTATGTAATGCAATGCCGGATATAGCTTATATTGACTGTAAGTTGTGTTCTATTTATCCGATTTCTCAGTTTGAAATTGTGGGATCTGAGGTTTTACTTGACATTGGTAAATTTTATACTCCAACTGCTTCACCTACTCTTCATATACAACTATATGATAAAGTGGTCTGATCCTTTAGTTTTTTATACTTGCTCTGACTCAGGTAGGAAAAAGCACTGTTTATAAATCACCCATACACCCATAGGGTGAAATGGTATATAAAAGTCGCCGAAATGTATGTAACAGGCAGAAGGAAGCTTCTCCGTCCCTGTAAAGTATATATATTCTTAATCAGAATCAACAGCCGAGTCGATCTAGCCATGTCCGTCCGTCCGTCCGTCTGTATGAACACGCAGATCTCCCGCCCCCTAAATAAAACAAAACTGATTTTAGCAAAAACTTACAAAGCTTAAGTCACCAAATTTCCTATGTATACTGACTTAGTATGCGGGCAAAGTATATGTTGAAGCAAACTATGTTGCTGCATACTGTATGTGTGTATGGGTACTCTGGTTTTGCGCATTTCACAAGAATCATAATTTGAATTTTGCCGCTTTAAGAAGTTCCATTTTAGCGCGGCGACAGCGCTACAACGCTGTCGTCAAGTGTGGTTCGGTGCGGGACAGAGAAACGAAAAGGCAGTCAGTTCAATTTTAGATCGTGAAGCCTGCGTACCGAAACTCGCTGCGCTATTAGTAAAAGCCATGGAGTATAATAACGACGCTCCGACATCAGAAGTGGGATCAGCACCACCTCCTGCATTTTCAGAGGATCAGTGGCGCATAATTTTACAAATGCAGAACCAGAATCTGCTGGAGCTTGCAAGAACCACGCAAGCGTCAACACGCGAGCAACAGCAGACTCGTGGCGTCACTTTGCCAAAATTTTTCTCTGACATTGCAGGTGCAGATGCCTCAAAGTGGTCCATCACAGCTGACATTATATTAACGGAACAGCCCCTAGAAGGAAGCAGACTCATCAAGGCACTAAGCGAAGCTATGGTGGGCAGTGCCTCACAGTGGCTAACTCAAATTGAGTATCCCGGCATTAAGTGGATTGAATTTAAGGAATTATTCCTCCGCCGCTACGAAAATAGTGAAACGTCGTCGGCAATGTTTCTAAATCTACTAAACAGTCGGCCAACTAACGGCGAATGTCTTGCGGTTTATGCTAGCCGTTTGGTGACCACTCTAACTTCCAATTGGAAAAACAAAAACCATCGAAGAAATTGCTGTGTCAATTGTGCTCGTGCATTTAGCCAATGTGGATAACCGCTTGGAACGGATTGTGTTCACGTCAAAAGTTCAAACTAGAAGTGACTTGCAATCCGAACTAGGCGCATTCACCTTTAAAAAACATCGTAATGCCGACCGTGATGACGACTCCGGACCAGGACCTGACGCCAAGAAGAGGAGAATATTGACAATAGTGTGCCATTTCTGTAACAAACCAGGACATAAAATTGCTGAGTGCAGAGCCAAAATGCGACAAAAGGGTGACGCGACATCTCAGCGAGTCAAGCCAACTGTTACTTGCTTCAAGTGCGGCCAGACTGGACACTTCGCAAATCAATGCTCGAAAAAGGAATCAACAAGTACACAGGGAGCATTCCAACGGAAGACTGTGAACCAGTGCTTTGTACCAGAGCCAACTGAAGTGATGATGCAGCTCGGTGAGATTTACCCAATTTCTTTTGATTCTTGCGCAGAGTGTTCACTCATTAAAGAGAAAATATGTAGTAAGCTAGTAAGCGGTAAGCGTTTTAACAGCATTGTCGCGGGACGGGAATTGATCACCGAATAATTAGCAGCGGGGTGACAGTCACCGTCTAGCTATAGCTGTTAGTATCTAGTATTTTATATTTAAGTTATTTGGCGCTTAATGAATATGGCCATACTGTGAAAATATGGAGTTCAAGTTTAGCTTCCGCATGTTCTTTCTCTCTTGTGTAAGCCGAGAAGGACACACTGCGGTAAGAATAGGTCCTAAATTTACTTGCACATATACTCTTAATATTAATCTTTATAGAATAAAACATCCAATGAATTACTTTTGAACGAAATGCGTTTGAATTTAAGACAGCGGTTGTTAAAGACAAACTATCGGCTGAGAGAGAGCGACATCTTTTATTCGCAGTCCTATTAGATGGTCTTTACAACGTTACAACGGGCGACGGAGCTGCGTGTCACCACAGTGGGTGTCAAAGCGAAGAAACTAAGAATAACCACAGTGGGTTATATGTGGAGTCCTATTGGATGGACTATTGAGCGTCGCAACTGACGACGAATCTAAGAATCACCACAGTGGGTGATATATGTACAGTCCTATTGGATGGAATATTGAGCGTCGCAACTGGCGACGAAACCAAGAATTACCACAGTGGGTTATATGTGCAGTCCTATTGGACGGACTATTGAGCGTCGCAACCGTCGACGAAACTAAGAATAACCACAGTGTGCAGTCCTATTGGATGGACTATTGAGCGTCGCAATTGGCGACGAATCTAAGAATCACCACAGTGGGTGACATATGTACAGTCCTATTGGATGGACTATTGAACGTCGCAACTGGCGACGGAATTAAGAATCATTACAGTGAGTGATAAAGCTACAGTCCTAGCGAAGCAACGAGTCAACGTCGAACGCGGTGACATACATACATTGCTGAAGTCACCAGTGGAATCACCAAAGTGGGTGATACTCGTATCAGAAAAGGCACCACCATGACAACCAGACATTCCCCAATCCGGAGGAGTCCCCGGCTGAATGCACTCGAGGCGCTACAAGAACCAGATGCCGCAATCGACTTGCCCTTAGACACCGGAGAGAATGCAACTGATGAGGCGCCCACCGCAAATATGAATATTGAGTCCAACATAGTGGCTGGAATACCCGAAGCTGTCGGCGCTGACGAGCATCAGGAGGCCGTGTGCAGGGCACAACCTGGCGGATTCCAAGAAAAAGACTGCGTGCGAGAATTGCCGAGTTGGAAAGGCAATTGCAAATGGTAACAACGCCGGCGACACGTACGGAGGGTCCGCCATCTTTAATTACAGATACAATGCCAGCAACGCATAGGTTAGAATCAGATCGTCCGATTAATGGACTACAGCCACCACTAATAAACCCTCGCCCTGAGCTGCCATCGACAATTGGAACAATGACTACCAGAAGATTGGCAAATATTCTACTGCGCGTTTACTGAAACAAATAGTGTATATGGATGCACGGACTTGGAGAATAATCAGCGTCTGGTTAAAGCTCTTAAGGGCGATGCCCGTGAAACTGTTAAATCTCTGCTTATCCATCCCAGAAATGTGAACGCAGTCATAAATCAACTAAGATTCCGTTATGGGCGTCCGGAGCAGCTCGTACGCAGTCAGCTTCAAAGCGTGCGTGATGTTCAACTGATACAAGAGCACAATTTAGCAAAGATTATTCCATTCGCTACGCGCGTGAGTAACCTGGCTGCGTTTTTACAATCTATCAACGAGAGCCAGCACCTGGCTAATCCAACCCTGTTAGAAGAGCTAACCTCGAAATTGCCGTTGGACAAGAGAGTGGACTGGGCTAGACGCGCCGCATCTATAAAGCCCTACCCGACTGTCATCGACTTTAGATTCTGGTTAGAAGAACTAGCTAGCGTGATATGCACTATTGTGGACTCCGACCACAGGAAGGCAAACGACGAATACTGTACACGAATTTTAAAGAGGAGACGCGTGTCGAGCAACATGGCCAACCCTGTCCAAACTGTTACGGGTCACACAATATAACCGAATGTGCGGAGTTTCGTCTTGCTTCACCGACTGCGAGATGGAGACTTGTCAAGAAGTACGTCAATGTTTTTTGTGCTTGAGTCCCGGGCACGTAGTTCGAAAGTGTACCACCAAGTCCAGATGCCATATAGGTGAATGCGGGCGAGCCCACCATAACTTCCTACATGATTTCGAGTCTAATTACATGCAGACGTCAATGTCAAAGGCTGGACATGGAAACCCCACGAGGCCTCAACCAGTACTCAACAATGGTAAGCAGCCCTCACCGGAACCAAGAAGCCAACGGCCAACTCAACAGTGCCAGTGACGCTTTATGGGCCGAACCGTCGAGTAGAGACGTATGCACTGCTTGACGAAGCATCATCGGTAACCATGATCGACGAAGTGCTACTCAAGGATTTGGGCCTTAATGGAGAACGCAGTCAACTTGCAGTCAAATGGTTCAAAAATATGACAACCCAAGAGCCAACAAAGAGGATAAACTTACACATTAGTGGACATGATAAGAACAAGAAGTACGAGTTGAAGAATGTGCATGCAGTGGATGGGTTAGATCTGCCGATGCAGACCTTGAATCAGGACTACCTCCAAGTAATTAATCCGCAATCACGTTTCCCAGTTGAGGCATATACCAACGCCGTGCCTAGGATCCTAATAAGCCTGGATCACAAGTACCTTGTCGTGCCATCCAGCAGCTGGGAAACCTCCAATAGAGGACCGTACGTGGCTGTTACTAGGTTAGGATGGGATGTTTCTGGGACGTTCCACAAGCATCAACATACATCTGCGCCAAAGCCATGTCTATTCGCAGCAACGGACGATGAGGTTCATAAGATGGTCAGCGAATACTTTGAACTGGAGAACCTGGTGGTGAAGCCAACTCCACCAGCCCCTTCAGATGACGACATACGGGCACAAAGTATTTTGAACGAGACGACGGTAGAATTACTCGGGCGGTACCAGACGGGATTAATCTGGAAACGCGACAACGTGAATCTACCTTCCAGTTATAAAATGGCGTTAAATAGGTTGGAAACTGTTGAAAGAAAAATGGAAAGAGATAAACAGTTTGCCCAAGAGTATAAAGGAATGATAAGCGATTACATAAGTAAAGGATACGCTCGACGTGTAGAGCGAGAAGAAGACACTGCAGTCGGCAGCGGCAAACTATGGTATTTGCCGCATTTCGCAGTGACGAATCCGAATAAGCTAGGGAAAATTCGGCTAGTCTTTGACGCGGCTGCTAAAGTGGGCAACGTGTCACTGAATTCAGAGCTATTAAAGGGACCACAGCACTATAGGCCGCTTTTTTCTGTTCTATTCCATTTCAGAGAAGGAGCTGTTGCGGTCACCGGAGACATCAAACAGCCCCAGGACCGACGTGCTCAACGGTTCCTGTGGCGGGATGGAGATAGGCAACGAGAAGCTGATGTGTACGAGATGCAGGTGATGACCTTTGGAGCTGCCTGTTCTCCAAGTGCCGCACATCATGTCATGACGCTAAATGCGATGCGTCACCAACAAGTAGACCCACGTGCGGTCAAAGCTATTACAGACCATCATTATGTGGACGATTACGTGGACAGTTTCGCCACTGAGGACGAAGCTATATCAGTCTCTGCCAGGGTCAGAGACATACACAAGACTGGAGGATTTGAGCTACGCCGATTTCAATCCAACTCACCTAAGGTTGTGGAGTCCTTGGGTCAAGAAGGAACCACCAACCCAGTTGGGTGGGCTGAAGCAGAGGAGAAAATTCTTGGATTGTATTGGCAGCCAGCGATCGATGAATTTAGGTTTAATGTGAAGTACCAGAGGATCAAGGAGGATGTGCCTACCAAGAGGCAATTCCTCAGTCTAATCATGTCAACGTTCGACCCGATGGGGTTCCTGAGTTGTTTCACTATTATCGGCAAGTTATTATTACGCGAGATTTGGAGAAGGAATGTTTTATGGGATGAACCATTACCAAAAGGACTTAACAGCGCCTTCCAGAAATAGCGCCATCAGCTAGAAGGAGTGGGTCTGTTCCGATGCCCGCGTCACTACTTTGGATCAGAAATGGTGAAGTCAATACAATTACATGTCTTCACTGACGCCAGTAAGTCGGCGTACGTGGCTGTGGCCTACTGGAGGGCAACCTACCAAAATGGGGATGTACAAGTGAGCTTCGTTTGTGGTAAAACGAAATGCGCTCCGATGAGAGCCATGTCAGTTCCACGACTGGAGCTGCAGGCAGCGGTGCTGGACACTGCATGGAGACGGAAGATGCCATTTTATGGACAGATGCCAAAACGGTGCTGCGTTGGATATGCAGCACTCATAGACGTTATAAGCAGTTCGTCGGTAACAGAGTCACAGAAATCTTAGAATCCACAGATGCTTCCCAGTGGAGATGGGTCCCTACCGCGGACAACGTGGCGGATGAGTTCGTCTTGGTTCGTGTTGCTCAAAGGGAAGCGTTCCCAGACGAGTTGCATCGCCTATATGCAAACAGACCAGTCCAGCCGACGAGTGAGCTGAAGGGACTGCTACCCTACCTTGACGACTTAGCGATGCTACGCGCATCTGGGAGAATCGATGCGGCCCTGTATTTACCGTATGGGGCGAGAAGGCCCATCATTCTCACGCATAGGCACCCACTGACGGATTTGATCGTTCGTCACTACCATGTAAGGATGAAACATCAGAATGTAAACGCAACTATCACCAAGATCCGCATGAAGTTCTGGATACGCCGGGTACTGCAGCGGGTTATCCGGAACTGTGGTGTGTGCAAACTCCAGCGTGCAACCCCAACCCCACCTTTAATGGGTCCGTTGCCTGAAAATCGCCTAAAGCCGGGTGGATGGCCATTTGAGTATACTGGTTTAGACTATTTCGGACCACTACTTGTGACGGTGGGTCGACGCCAAGAGAAGAGGTGGGTGGCTCTATTCACCTGTTTAAGAACTAGAGCAATTCACCTGGAGCTAGCCCACGACTTGTCAACAGACTCCTGCATACTTGCGATGAGGAATTTTATGTGCCGCCAGCAACGAAGCTACGTAGTGACAATGGGAAGAATTTCATCGGCGCAGATAGGGAAGCCAAACGGTTTACCGATGTTTTTGAAGCAGACAAGATCCAGGACGAGCTTGCTACCCGTTGTGTGGAGTGGATTTTTAACTGCCCTCTCAACCACGCGGAGGGAGGAGTCTGGGAGAGGATGGTCCGATGCGTAAAACGGGTATTGGCTCATACAGTAAAGGATGTGGCCCCGAAGGAACACGTATTGCAAAGCTTGCTCATTGAGGTCGAGAACATTGTGAACTCAAGGCCGCTAACCCATATGCCAATTTCAGTTGATCAAGAGGCACCTTCGACGCCCAACGACCTACTGAAGGGGACGTCCAACATTCCTGATACACCCGCGGAGAGTCAAGAGTTGCCTAAGCCGTGTGAAACCAGGAAGCAATGGCGCATGGCACGACTACTGAGGGACCGGTTCTGGAAGCGGTGGGTTCATGAATACCTACCGACCCTTGTGCGTCGCGAGAAATGGTGCGCGCGCACCCAGCCAATCAGAAAGGATGATGTCGTCTACATCTGTGACCCTGCAACGCCACGACGAGAATGGAGCAAGGGTATAGTCGAGGAGGTATACACCGGAGCAGATGGGATACCTCGGCGAGCAGCTGTAAGAGTCGCCGATGGAAATAGGGTTCACAGGGTAATACGTCCCGTCTCCAGACTAGCGGTCCTAGATGTGATGCAGTCGATTCACGGGGGGCGGGGATGTCGCGGGACGGGAATTGATCACCGAATAATTAGCAGCGGGGTGACAGTCACCGTCTAGCTATAGCTGTTAGTATCTAGTATTTTATATTTAAGTTATTTGGCGCTTAATGAATATGGCCATACTGTGAAAATATGGAGTTCAAGTTTAGCTTCCGCATGTTCTTTCTCTCTTGTGTAAGCCGAGAAGGACACACTGCGGTAAGAATAGGTCCTAAATTTACTTGCACATATACTCTTAATATTAATCTTTATAGAATAAAACATCCAATGAATTACTTTTGAACGAAATGCGTTTGAATTTAAGACAGCGGTTGTTAAAGGCAAACTATCGGCTGAGAGAGAGCGACAAGCATTATCATGCTAAAAGGTATAGGCGATGCTGGCATATATAGCACCTTACAAATATTAAGCCAGGTAACCATAAATAAGAACGCACTTCCAATATTGTTCCATGTAGTGCAAGATAATCATTTGAAAAGCGACATTGTTATAGGTCGCGAAATTCTTAAACAAGGATTTTATGTCACTGTATCACAAAACAAGTTTAACGTAGTAAAAGCCAAAGCCGTAAATATTTGCTCAATAGATAGGGAACCAGTTGACCTTACAAATCTTTATACCGAATCGTGCGAGGCTGATAAAGACAAACTAATAAAAATGCTTGAGAATTACTCCACTGCACTTGTAAAAGGGGCACCATCCACACGAGTCACGACAGGGGAAATGAAAATTCGCTTGATTGATCCAACCAAAACTGTAGAACGCCGGCCCTATAGACTTAGCCCTGAAGGAAGAGACATTGTCCGAAAAAATTTAAGTGAGTTACTTAAATGCAACATCATTCGACCCAGCTGCTCCCCTTTTGCCAGTCCTATGCTGCTTGTCAAGAAGAAAAATGGTACAGAGAGTTAAACTCTAACACAATCGCAGACAGATACCCTTTGCCGCTCATTAGCGACCAGATCACTAGGCTGCGTGGCGCAAATTACTTCACGTGTCTTGATATGTCGAGTGATTTCCAGATGCTGGATTCATTTTTAATGTTAACAAATGTAGTTTCTTAAAAACAGTCGTTCAATATCTGGGATATGAGGTAAGAGCAGGGGAAAATCGACCAAACTCGCGAAAGATTGTTGCGTTAACATCGTTGCCACCGCCACAGACGGTTTTTGGTGTACGACAGTTTATTGGTCTTGCATCCTATTTTCGCAAATTCGTACCCGGATTCTCTCATATCATAAAGCCGTTGTATTCCATAACATCAGGAAGGGAAAGTTTTGCGTGGACTGCTGAGTTAAAAAGCATTCGCAAGAAAATTGTGACTATTCTTACAAACGAACCAGTTTTGGTAATATTCGACCCGCAATACCCTATAGAATTACACACCGACGCTAGCTCAATCGGATTTGGTGCCATACAGCCGAGTCTAGGTACCACTCTTATGAGCTTGAAACTCTTGCAGTATTTGCATCAGTTAAACATTTCCGTCACTACTTGCTTGGCAGAGAATTTGTGGTTTATACAGATTGTAACTCGTTAAAGGCATCGCGAACCAAAATAGACTTAACTCCTAGAGTTCATCGCTGGTGGTCTCATTTAAAATCTTTCAAGTTTGACATACAGTACAGAGAAGAAAACCGTATGGCACATGCCGACTTTTTATCTAGAAACCCAGTTACTCAGAAACAATTAATTTTGGAAAAAATTCCCGAGAAGCGAATAAACATAGCAGAAATCTCAAATAATTGGTTGTTTGCTGAACAGCAATTGGACCCGGATATTGTTGCCCTTGTCACTGAATTCAAATGACCTACTAGATGAAGTAACGAAAACATACGATTTGAGAAAAGGGATGTTGTTTCGTAAAATGGCCGAAATTTCAGATGGTCAGTAGTTAACCAGGTACATGAGTCAATCATGCACCTTGGTTGGCAAAAAACACCAAAAAAGTTGACCAATTTTACTGGTTTGAGAAAATGAACAAATATGTCCGTAAATTTGTTGACAATTGTGTAACCTGCAGGACAGCAAAGTCACATTCCGGCCAAGTTCAAGCAGAATTACATCCTATACCAAAGATTAGCATCCCTTGGCACACTGTCCATATGGACATTACTGGCAAATTAAGTGGTAAAAGTGATCTAAAGGAATATATCATTGTTCAAATTGACAGCTTCACAAAACTCGTACACCTTTACCACACTCTCAAAATAGATACGATGAGTTGTATCAGGGCCATAAAGTCTTCAACTTCCTTGTTTAATGCACCAACATGCATTATAGCTGATCAGGGTAGATGTTTTTCTAGCGCGCAGTTTGCAGAATTTTGCTGTTCAAAAACCATAAAACTTCTAATGGACAAAGTAATGGACAAGTTGAGCGCGTTATGAGCACGCTCAAGAACCTATTAACTGCAGTCGAATTAAGCCAAAGGCCCTGGCAAGATGCTCTCGGCGAGGTGCAGCTAGCTTTAAACTGCACAACAAATCGGGCAACTGAGGCCCGTCCCTTAGAAATGTTAATAGGGAAAGAAGGTCGACCTCTTGGATTAGTTCCTCCATTGGACACAGAATTGGAAGTAGACTTAGACTCCACACGGGCTCGAGCAAGTAGCAGTATGAAATCTTTAGCCTTTTACAACAAAAATCGATTTGATAAGTCCAAGGCCGCCGTTATAAGACACAGTATCGGTGACTATGTCCTTCTCAAGAACGAGGCACCAGACAAAACTATACTCAAAATGTAAGGGTCCATTTTTGGTAGTTAAAGTCATAGACGGTGACAGATACATGTTAAAGTCGTTATCGAGTAAACGATTATATAAATACTGTCACGAGGACACAAGAAAACTTCCAGAGGGAAATGTGCCCCATGAGCTGGACATTGATGATGAAGATCCAGGCCCGTCAAATGGTCTGATAGAAGCTGAGAGTGAACCGTCCAAGTGAGACGATGGTGAGCCGTCCATGTGAGACGAAGGTTATCCGTCCAAGTGAGACGATGATTGTTTCTTTTTGAATTAAATTTGGAATTTTAGTTAAAGAAAAATCGACAATTTATGTAATGAAAACAAGCATCATGTTTTGTAACCTGCATAGGTGAAGTTATTGAATTGAATTGAAAAAAATATGTTTTCAAATGTTTTAATTAAGAATAAATGTTAAAAGTTTGTACGAAGAAATGTTGAACTGAATATTTTGTCAGATGGAGACGATTGTTAACGGTTATCCGTTTAAGAGAAACTATGTTTATTGGTTGGATATCCGTCTAAAAGAGACGATGAATTAAGTTTGAAATCTATTACAAAGACATTTTTGAAGTTAATGTTTGGCATATTACACGAGGACGTGTCAGGGTTAGGATGGCCGTGTCGAAGCAAACTATGTTGCTGCATACTGTATGTGTGTATGGGTACTCTGGTTTTGCGCATTTCACCAGAATCATAATTTGAATTTTGCCGCTTTAAGAAGTTCCGTTTTAGCGCGAAACTCGTTTATACGTATACTCTTCATGTTTCTAGGCCAATTTTAATAAAATTTGGTAAGTTGGTAGATATTAACCTGGCTAATCAGTCTGCTAAATTTTCTAGATTATGAGGCGAAAGTGTTAGAAAATTTTGTTACAAAATTAGCTTGTGTAGTCTTCTGAGTAAGCTTCCTTCCTTGAACAACCGTAGAATTATACTTGGTGCTATTTTTATGCACAAGCTCTTAAATGGTGAAATTGACTCGACTGAGTTATTGGCTCTGGTAAATCTGTCGGTACCATGTAGACGGAGTAGACATCCTATTTTATCTTTAACCCTTACTCGTTGTTCTTCTAACTATGCCATGCATGAACCTTTTAGGGTCCACTGCTCTGATTACAACTTTCTATTCCTTGTAATCTGCTCAGAGTCTTCTATTACTATAAACTTCTATCCTTTCCTATTTAGTTCATAGACAGCTATGGTAAAATTTTTTTTTTTTTTATTCTATTGTGTATTTGTCCACGCGATTCGTGTCGGGAGGTCGGTCGGGTAGCTGGTGGTCAGCTATCTGCTTGGGCTCGCGCGTAACAGGTTTTGTCCTGGTGTCGTAGAGCCACTTGAACGTACTGCGCATGGTAACGTCAACGTCCGCTAATAGGATTTGAGAAAATCGATTTTATTTTATTTGCCGCGGCGTAAGGGGCGTGACAAAAAGTTTGAACAATTAGTTTCTGCGCGCTACCTAAACGAGTATATAACCAAATTTAATGTCTCTAGCTGTTATACTTTTAAAGAGAAACAGTTTTATGTTTTATTATTTAATTGTTTTTACATGCAACAAAGTGTTACAAGTTGAGTAGTTCATGTTGAATGATTTGGATAGGGATATACTACAATATAATCAGCTGTACGTGACAAACACTAGTTGTACCTATTACTACCTATTACTGACTAGTCGACCATTTTCCTTCGACTATTCAGAGCGGAAAGGTCAAAAGGCTGCTTTATCATATATCTCCCATAAAATCGGTCGAAAACAGTGTTTTTTTGACGCGATTGTCTTATAGTATATGCCAGCTTAATATACATAGCTGCTATGACGATGTCAAAGACTATTTCGAATAGCTCTCATTGAAACAATCGGGCAAAAACTAATTTTTAACGAAAAAAAACGTATTTGCTTCTTAAACGATTATAACAAAAGATTAGTTATTATTCAAAATATAACCAATCGATCAAATGACGCAATATATGGGCCGAACAGCTTGAGTTTGTATATGCATATATATTTCATTTATGACCGTTATCATTGCAAGCTTTTGGTTTCTTATAAGCTTTGATACCATCTCTCTATTAAAAACTTGAAGAATACCGTTGGTCCTCTCAGTTTATAGGAAAACGGGATTTTACACTTCACAACGTAAAGTCAAAATACTTTTGTCCACGATTGTATATATAAATATAGTCGACCATTTACATATATATATATATATATATATGTATATTAGGCTATGGTAATATACATATATGGAAAAAAATGAAGAGTATTGTACAGGCTACGAATGAAAATGTTTTTTCCATTTGACTCTTAAAAACTTAAATATTAAATATTATTGAGATCGGATGTCATAAACCCGGGCCGACTTGTTGTCAAACTTTTAGTTTAAAAGTTTGTATGAAAGGTTTAAGCTCACTATAGAAAAAAGTTGAATTGAATTTTTAGATTAATTAAATAAATAAAAATTAAACACATATTTCGTATTTATTTTCTTTTTATTATAAAAGAGATATCAATCATCGAATTTTCTTTTCAATGCTTGCTTTTTACAATTGGGATATATGTACCTGTCTGTGTTTTTCTACATAACGTAATAAAAATTGTTTTTAAGCCTCTTGAACAGCGAGTCATTGAATGCTTTCAGTCCTAGCGGTTCCTTTTAGCCTGTAAAAACGAATCATCATTTGACCTCGAATGAGGTCACACGATCAGAAACAAGAACTTTATATTGACAGATACGAAGTCATCAATGGTTTTCTCTGAAATTAAAAGAAATAGATCAATTATCAATTATACCTATTAGCAAACTTTGTAGAAGAACAAGTTCAAAGATTAATCAACGTACCAAAAAGTGGGCTACAGGTTTTCTTTGGATGTAATGTAACGTTTATTATGGGCAGTTGGGTTTTCTCTAGTTAGTTAGTAGTTTCAAGATCGACATCATCATTAAATAAAGTCAGAATATACACTTAATCTGTCAAATACCACAAATGCTGGCAAGACTTCTGCAAAGCTGTTTTTGAAATGCTTTTGTTTATTATTTTGAAATTTTTCAAGGCCTTTAAAAAACACAAATCTTGATACGGCGCCTTTACTGCTAAAATACATTTGAGCAAGAGTTTTACGTTGGATGTCACGTCCAACAGAGCTGCCTTACCTTTGTTTGAAATTCTGAATTAAGAGCTAAGTAACGATATTTGTAATGAGTAAATGGCTTTCGCCATCCTTCGAGCTTTGAATTTCTTGAATATTGGGATGTCTGGGTTTGTAGTTACTTGACTGATTTTTGCTTCAAACACGCCTATTAGATGCAGTAGTATCACAACATAGAATCTGCACATTGTCTTCAAGGTTCCAGTTCGTAATAGCATCCCAAACTGCATCTGCCTGTTCTCTTTCTGTCGAGCTATCTAATTTAGGAACAGCAATTATTTGTTTGGTAAAGAAAGAAAACTTTTCATACAGCACTTTATGATGTAGTGGTCCGGTCCTTACCATTTTTATACGCTTGCAGAGGGGATTATCTAACACTGTGCAACACCAAAAATCAAACCGCACCGGACCTTTTTTTCTGAAAGTTCATGTATTGAATAGCAAAACCCTATTTTTTTTTTTTATAGCGAGTTGAAAATTTTTCATTTTTTAGTTTGTCATTTCCATATTTCAAAATATATTTGTTGTTTTAAATTAATCTTGATATTATTCTATCAAAAAATAGTTAAAAATTAAAAATACTTCCAAAACTACTCTAAAAAAGGGCTTGATTGTAAGTTTTTCTAGAACTGTAGCTGAAAAAGTAATTTTGGGTTATATAACATTCATAAAATGAATTTATTTAACCATTAACAATATTTCTACAATAAATGAGGATGATTTAGGTCGTATGCATGAAGAAGAAATCGATATATAAGTCATATTTAGCTCATATGACAAACTAAAACTAAAAAATGAAAAATTCCAACTCGCTATAAAAAAAAAAAAAACGAGCTAACTTTGAAAAACCCAAATAGGGTTTTCCTATTCAATACATGAACTTTTAGAAAAAAAGGTCCGGTGCGGTTTGATTTTACAAACCTTCATTTTGTTGCATAGTGTAATTGGTCAGATGTTTGTAACGCACAGAAGGAGACGTTTCCGACACCATAAAGTATATACATATATTCTTGATCAGCATGAGAAGCTGAGTCGATATAGCCATGTCCGTCCGTGCGTATGCGTTTTACTCAGCCACCTTAAGAGATATCGGGCTGATATCTCTGTGCTTTTTATTATCTGGCAAGTATAAGAATTATCAGGATCGGACTACTATATCATATAGCTCCAGAACAAACTTTTTTATAAAAATTGAAGTATCGCTATGAAATTTTCATATGTGATAATATTAGATATAAAACCCCAGATCCCAATTTGAATCGGATCGGATAAATATAACACAAGTTACAGCCAATATAATAATCTCCGCTCTGCTCCCAGCTCTTCCGGCAGCGCTGTTTGCTGTCTACTACGTCATTGAACATCAACAAAGAACATGCATACACACACAGACACAACGCTACATAATCTGTATGTGTATGCGTGCGTTGTTATGCTTAGGGAGTGAGGGAAGAACAAGAAAAAATTGTAGGAAAAAGAGTAACAATGTTTTGTTTGTGTATTGATGAATTGAGCTGCTGAAAAAGAATTTTGAACATGTAAAATTATTATTACCAAGGGCTGAAAGGGTATATAAACTTCGCCATAGCCGAAGTTAGCTTTTTTGATATTTCCACTTTTAAGTGTCATTCCATTGGTTCTTAATATGACGGACGGATGGACATGGCGGTATTGACTACACATGGGGACAGAAACGTCTCTTCTGTGCATTACAAACATCTGACCAATTTAATAATACCCAGGGTATAATACCAAGGGTATAAAAATTAACAGGGGTATACGAACTTTGGCACGACGTTTTTCAAAAAAGGCCAAGACATTTAGTAACTGATCATAGAAATCATCATATTCTTCTACTTAATTATTATTTTCAGAGAAAAGAAGCAGAGCTGTTGAAAACATTTTTGCCGCAGAAGTTTGAATATGTTTTATTTATACCAATGACGGATGTTCAGGTATTAATGGCAATATAGTTAAAAACTAAAAAATATATTATTCGAAAAATTAATTAATTTTTTACAGAATACATTATACGAATACATACTGGATGCAATATCAATTCGCGGAGATAGCCGTGGCAAAAGTCTAATTACGGACTACACAGTTCTTAGAAAGGTAAGTAAAATAAAATATGTTTCTGATAAAAGAAGTTACTTGTCAAAAATATATTTGGCTGACAGCGTTTGGACTTTTGCTTCTAGAAACCTTGGCTCATTTATATTGAAGGAATACAAGACAACACTTAGAAGCTCCTATATATTTCTATTCGATTGAGAATAACTTACATTGTAGCGTGCGGCATTAACAGAAAGGCTTTCATACCCTTGAGAAGTGTGTCATGAAATTAGTCTGATGTTTGTAACGCAGAGGAGGAGATTTCTATACCATACACCATCCATGGGGTGAAATGGTATATTAAAGTCGCCAAAATGTATGAGTTAATTAATATTTTGGCCACGCCCTCTTATGCCTCCAGAATTTACATAATTACTTGTTTTTCTTAAAAAGTATAACAGCTAGAGACATCAAATTTGGTATATACACTCGTTTAGTTAGCGCGTAGAAACTAATTGTTCGAACTTTTTGCCACGCCCCCCGGAATATACATAAAACTGATTTTCTTCAAAACTATGACAGCTACCGACATTAAATTTGGTATGTAAGCTAGCTTATTAGACGCGCAGATATTGGCTATTTAAAAATTTTGCCAAGCCCAACGTATTTTATTACGCGGTCCATAAGGCAATTCTAGCCGTTGGCTAGGGGCGGCGCTAGAGTGCTCGTGTGTTTGTAGAGTGAGCGAGATAGCACATAGTATGAAGCATGTTTGGTTTTCGAAATTTGAAATATTTGTTTCACCTGGTGTATGGTATACCCAAGTCGGCGAGTGGACTTATTAACTTCATTTGGATCAGCGCAAACTCCGGCGCGGTCAAAGTTAGCCCCGGCCTTCTGGTTCTTTCTTGCGTTCGAGACTATTTAACAAATAGAAAACATGAGATACTTTTTATGTCTTTCTATTCCAATTCCATTCCTGTGACATCTGGTGTACCTCAAGGTAGTCATCTTGGACCTCTGCTTTTCACATTATTCAGTAACGATCTTCCATCAGTCATTGTTCATTCGCATGTGCTTATGTATGCTGACGATGTCAAGCTTTGTCTTACTTATAAAGATACAGATTAATTTAGTCGCCTACAAGCTGATTTTAAAAACTTTCAATCCTGTTGCCAGTTTAATTTATTAAATCTTAACACTACCAAATGTAAGTTAATGACTTTTATAGTAACTCTTCTCAAGTGGTCACTTATTTTCTGAACAATAGTCCTTTAGAACGTCTAAACAATATGAATGATTCGGGCGTACTTATGGACCATAAGATACATTTTAACACCCATAGCTGTCTGGTGTCGTAGCTGCCACGTACTGCGAAAAGTATCGTCACTGAACGCTACAAAGAAAACAAAAAAGAAATCAAAAGAACCGACTTATTTAATAACTTTTTTGTAACGAGATCAACGCAACAACTTATATTGGCTCAACCAGCTGCTCCACTTGTTCAAATTTTTTGCAACAGCAATCCCGACTGTATAAAATATAGATATTCTTGAAAAGCACGACGAGACGAGTTCATATACCCATATCCATCAGTTTGTTCGTCCGTCTGGATCAGCGCAAACTCCTTCTAGACCGTAAGAGCTACACAGCTAAAATTATGCGTGCAGGCTTTTATAAAATCCACATGTTGTATATCTCGGATTTAGCCGGATTGGACCACTATATCATAAGGCTCCCCAAAAAAACGGCAAAGTTACTAACAGAGACTTTGCACAATAACTTTGGTTTTTTTCTGAGCTATTGCCGTGAAATTTAATATTGGTGAGTTAATTACACCTATAAATTTAATCAAGATCGGTGACTCTGTCATATAGCTTCTATAGGAACAATCGGTCGATAACAGGAGTTTTATGAATTACGTAGTAACTTTTGACGCTATTGCTTTAAAATAAAACATTTGTCAGTTTAACATATATTATTCCTCTTCATAAAAAGGGGAAGAAGACCGAAGCCTCCAATTATAGGGGTATTTCTAAATTGTCTGCCATACCCAAAGCATTTGAGAAAATAGTAACATCTCAATTGCAGCATTTTTGTAGCTCAATTATTTCGCCATCCCAACATGGGTTTAAAAAACGTAGATCGACAACTACTAACCTATTAGAATTTACATCTCACTCAATCAAAGGGTTCAAGACTGCCGTGCAAACTGACGTCATTTATACTGACTTCAGCAAGACCTTTGACTCTGTTAATCATACTCTGCTTTTATATAAATTAAACGCACTTGGCATCCCCAGCCTTTTGCTAGATTGGATTCTTCAATATCCAATTCAATTCAATATCTTCAGTACCTCAGGGTAGTCACATGGGTCCATTGCTATTCACTCTTTTTATAAATGATCTTCCATTGGTAGTGTCACATTCTCGGGTGCTTATGTACGCGGATGATGTCAAGCTTTACCTCGGTTTTAAAGACATATCGTCTTCTTGCCTACTTCAATCGGATTTTAATGATCTTCAGAGTTGGTGTGAAACAAACCTTTTAAACCTTAACGGCTCTAAATGTAAAGTTATGTCTTTTTATAGATGCACTCCATACTTAGCAACTTATTATCTTAACGACACTGCCTTAGAGCGGTTAGATATTATCAATGACTTAGGTGTACTTATGGACCATAAATTAACTTTTAATCCTCATATTTCTGCTACAGTTAGTAAAGCTATGAATGTTCTTGGGTTCGTGAAACGATGGTCAAAAGAGTTTGACGATCCGTACACAACCAAAATTCTGTATACTTCATTAATCCGTCCTATCTTAGAGTACGGATCTTGCATATGTTCACCTCAATATGAGACGCACCAAAGTGAAATTAAATCTGTTCAAAAGCAATTTCTGCTTTTTGCTCTTCACGGTCTAAATTGGGATCGCAATGTCAATTTGCCATCATACTCCAGTAGGCTTCTTTTAATCAATCTTCCTTCTTTAAATAATCGTAGAGTAATGCTTGGTGCTATCTTTATTCATAAACTTTTAATAGGTGAAATAGACTCTCCTGAGCTATTGAACCAACCTAACCTAAACCTATCTATTCCTCTATCCTTAAAACACTGTAGTTCTAACTATTCTTTGCATGAACCTTTTCGAGTCCTATGTTCTGATTACAATCTTCTGTATCCCGTAATCAGATCAGAAGCCTCTCTTTCCCTTGTAAAAACTTCTATTTTAGCACATTTAGCTCGTAATTAGCTGTAGTTAATCATATTTTTAATTGTTTATCCGTGTTATTTGTATTTGTCCACGCGATCGTGCCGTCCGATATGCGGCTGCGCCCCCACGGATCGACCGTGGGCGGGTCGGGAGGTGGACAGCACTC
Source organism: Drosophila tropicalis (assembly GCF_018151085.1). Lineage (NCBI taxonomy): Eukaryota > Metazoa > Arthropoda > Insecta > Diptera > Drosophilidae > Drosophila > Drosophila tropicalis. The sequence continues at coordinate 2,175,697 of NW_027173482.1, forward strand.
TGCTTGGGCTCGCGCGAAACAGGCTATGTCCTGGTGTCGTATAGGCCACTTGAACGTACTTCGCATTGTACGCGTCAACGTCCAGACAATATAGCCCCCATAAGAGCGATCTGTCGAAAACAGTGACTTTTAGGAAATACGTAACTACCTTTGACGCTATTGCTTTAAAATAAAACATTTGTCAGTTTAACATAGATGTAAATGAATGTGCTAAATTCAATCAATATCGGGTGACTATATCTTATAGTTCCCATAGGAATGATCGATGGAAAATAGTGACTTTAATCAACATCTTCGTTATTTGGCATGCTAAGATTGTAGGCCGTCCTTTTTAGATAAAATGTTTTTTGCTTTGACGCCTTTACAAAAGGATGGAATAACAAAAGACTTGCAAGGGTATAGAAACTTTGGCGCGGTCGAAGTTAGCCCCCGCCCCCTGGTTTCTCCTGAACTATGTAAAGTACTAGTACTAGTGTTTAAGTCAGAAAGATTTTTTAATGTTATTATGTGTCCTTGTTGTAGAAGGCTAGAGCTGCTATTTAATGGAATTTCGAAAGGCTGTTGTAATGGGTTTTTAAAAGAAGCCTGATTTTTTCTAAAAGGATTTTTATAATATTGGTTTTCCATGGTGCCATTTGATAGGTTCTATCCTGGGAGAGGCACTTTTCTTTATGCTGCGCCTATGAATGGAGTAAAGTGTTAACACGAATTGACAAAGAAGTATTATTACAATTATGAAAATGAAAATCTTTGGGTCTTCCTTTTTTTTCTTCTCAAAACCCCATAATAATTGCAAAATGATATACAGTGGTGGCCAGCGGGTTAGCCCCCTTTTTTTTGTTTTTGAATTTCATTATCTCGGCTTATAGGAAATTTAATGAAAAAATTTTTTCAGTTATTTGTTGGATATTGTATTTAGATGATAACACGAAATTATTGTCATGCCAGCTTTCAACGTTTTTTTACAGCTGCATTTAAACAAAACCTCCCCCAAATTTTTGACAATAGTTTAGCCCGGACATTCCAAAATCTTTCATATTATAGTTAGACATGTGTATACAGTTTGTCAAAAAAGTCTTTGCGAAATTGAAAAAGTCACACTAATTCATTTACAGCTTTAAATTTATTATAAACGAATACTTTTTTCAAAAAAAATTTTTGGTAACTTATAGATTTAACTATTCTTATCAAATATATAGCACAAAAATTCAAAATTTTCATCCAAAAGAAACAAAAAAAAAAATTAAAAAAAAAGAACCGAAAAATATGTCGAAATTCACACTGTCAATTAACTCTTTGCAAAATGCAAAGACGGATAGATGAAAATTTGATTCAATTAGTTTACTTATATCACAGTAAAGGAAAATCAGCAAAGGAACTGGCGGAAATGTTTTCTATAAAATTAAGAACCATTTATAATGTAATAAACCGGGCGGAGAAAGAAAATTGTTTGGAATTAAAGCATTCCAGAGGCCGGCCATCTAAGTTGACCAGACGAGATCATTTAAAAATTGTCAAAAAGGTGAGCAATAACGCCCAAGTCAGCCTAAGAGAGTTAGCGACGAACCTTAAAAAGAATTTCCAGAAGTCCTTAAATCATAAGGAAGGTCTTAAAGTTGCATAAATACTCATCAAAAATAGCGAGGAAGAAGGCATTACTTTCAGCCCCAAACATTAAGAGGCGGCTGAACTACTCTATTGCCAATGTCCACAATCCCCTTGAGTACTCGAATGAAGTTATTTATTGTGTATTATAATTTAACTGCCGCCGTGTACAGACGTGTTTTTTAATGCACTCCGCAAAAATTGAGTGTTAAAAAAAAAGACCGCGTTTGCAAAAATTTGTGTAGGGCTCTCAGTCGCCTCAGAGACTCCTATTTGCAATCATATTGCTATTAGATTGCTCTAATAGCAATAAATACTCCGCAAAAATTGAGTGTAAAAAAAAAGACCGCGTTTGCAAAAATTTGTGTAGGGCTCTCAGTCGCCTCAGAGACTCCTATTTGCAATCATATTGCTATTAGATTGCTCTAATAGCAATAAATACTACGTTGCAACAACAAAGTGCGTAACTTTTACAAAAGCCATGTCCACCAATTCGGGCCCAAGCTCTCTCGATCAGCAACAGCTACAAGAACTAATTGTACAACAACAACGTGAGCGTCGACTCTCGGTCCAACGCAACAACGCGTACTTTTCGGTGGTGTCGCCGGCCCCACTGAATGCTAACGTAAGTAGGAGAGAGCAGTGTGCTTCTCCATCAATAACGATAACTGGGTCACCGATTGCACCGACCAGCACCGTCAGCTCGTTGACAGCAACTACTGCAACGTCTGCCGTAGCATTGACCTGCCTCAAGCCGTCGACGACAAGTCGCCCTGAGTCAGCCACAATAGTAAACCCAACGTCTTCTGTCCAAACTGGAATGGATAGATATATTAAAATAACTAAGCGGAAGCTAAGCCCGCAAAAGAAAAAAAAGTGGCAATACGCCGAAAATAACCAAACCAAATGAACAAGTAGCACCCCTTAGCAGGAATCGTTTTAAAATTCTTGCCGATCATCAAGATGATCAAGCCGGCGCTGTAGACAAAGTCAAATCGGCTAGACCACCCTCTTTATACATCCGAGGAGCCAACTGCAGCGCCCTGATTTCGAAGCTAGTAGAAACAGTAGGGGCAAATAACTTTGTTGTAACCTCTCTCAATAGGGGGTAACATTAAAGAAATTAAATGTCAAACCCAAACTGAGGACAATTTCCGCATCATCGAAAAGTACCTCCGTAATGCTAACATCAACTTCTATACCTACCAACTAAAAAGCAATAAAGGGCTCCAGGTTGTGTTGAAGGGGATTGAGCCATCGGTCCCTACTCAAGAAATAGCAGACGCGTTGGTCGAAAAAGGGTTTGCGGTCAAATCCGTTGTCAACATCATCAACAGGAACAAAGTCGCACAGCCGCTCTTTAAAATCGAGCTCCAACCAGATGCAAAGCGGTCGAAGCCAAATGAAGTGCACCCAATCTACAACCTACAGCTCCTATTGCACAGAAGAATCACCGTAGAGGAGCCCCATAAGAGACACCAACCACCGCAGTGTAAAAACTGCCAGGAATACAACCACACCTCTAACAACTGCAATCTCAGGTCAGTGTGTGTTGGCTGTGGCGAACATCATAAAGATGGCATTTGCACCAAGGACAGAAACAATGTCGCACTAAGACTATGCAGTAACTGTGGAGGGAACCACACGGCCAACTACAGAGGATGTCCTGTCTTTAAGGATCTTAAATCTCACCTAAACGGGCGCAAACCCCCAGCTGGAACAAAAGTCACCGTCAACGCCTCTAAAACTACACCGGAGGTATTCTTCGCCAAGGCTGTTAGATCATCTAACATGCCTGCTACATACAGTCCTAGTGTATCCTTCGCTAGTGTGCTCCGAACTGGACAGACGGAGCCCGCAAAAGAGTTCCCGTCACTCCACCATCTACCATCTATAATGGCAACCTAGCGCACCAGAGCTTGGCCAGCAAACTCCAAGTGGCTTAGAGGCCCTATTGATCTCACTCAATCAAAACATGACCACTTTTATGACGTTCATGCAAAACTGTATGCACGAACTGATGCGGAATCAAAAGCTGCTTATCCAGAAGCTTATCGAGAATATATAATGGCTTCCCTACGTCTATGTCTTTGTCAGAAAGATTTTTTAATGTTATTATGTGTCCTTGTTGTAGAAGGCTAGAGCTGCTATTTGATGGAATTTCGAAAGGCTGTTGTAATGGGTTTTTAAAAGAAGCCTGATTTTTTCTAAAAGGATTTTTATAATATTGGTTTTCCATGGTGCCATTTGATAGGTTCTATCCTGGGAGAGGCACTTTTCTTTATGCTGCGCCTATGAATGGAGTAAAGTGTTAACACGAATTGACAAAGAAGTATTATTACAATTATGAAAATGAAAATCTTTGGGTCTTCCTTTTTTTTCTTCTCAAAACCCCATAATAATTGCAAAATGATATACAGTGGTGGCCAGCGGGTTAGCCCCCTTTTTTTTTGTTTTTGAATTTCATTATCTCGGCTTATAGGAAATTTAATGAAAAAATTTTTTCAGTTATTTGTTGGATATTGTATTTAGATGATAACACGAAATTATTGTCATGCCAGCTTTCAACGTTTTTTTACAGCTGCATTTAAACAAAACCTCCCCCAAATTTTTGACAATAGTTTAGCCCGGACATTCCAAAATCTTTCATATTATAGTTAGACATGTGTATACAGTTTGTCAAAAAAGTCTTTGCGAAATTGAAAAAGTCACACTAATTCATTTACAGCTTTAAATTTATTATAAACGAATACTTTTTTTCAAAAAAATTTTTGGTAACTTATAGATTTAACTATTCTTATCAAATATATAGCACAAAAATTCAAAATTTTCATCCAAAAGAAACAAAAAAAAAATTAAAAAAAAGAACCGAAAAATATGTCGAAATTCACACTGTCAATTAACTCTTTGCAAAATGCAAAGACGGATAGATGAAAATTTGATTCAATTAGTTTACTTATATCACAGTAAAGGAAAATCAGCAAAGGAACTGGCGGAAATGTTTTCTATAAAATTAAGAACCATTTATAATGTAATAAACCGGGCGGAGAAAGAAAATTGTTTGGAATTAAAGCATTCCAGAGGCCGGCCATCTAAGTTGACCAGACGAGATCATTTAAAAATTGTCAAAAAGGTGAGCAATAACGCCCAAGTCAGCCTAAGAGAGTTAGCGACGAACCTTAAAAAGAATTTCCAGAAGTCCTTAAATCATAAGGAAGGTCTTAAAGTTGCATAAATACTCATCAAAAATAGCGAGGAAGAAGGCATTACTTTCAGCCCCAAACATTAAGAGGCGGCTGAACTACTCTATTGCCAATGTCCACAATCCCCTTGAGTACTCGAATGAAGTTATTTATTGTGTATTATAATTTAACTGCCGCCGTGTACAGACGTGTTTTTTAATGCACTCCGCAAAAATTGAGTGTTAAAAAAAAAGACCGCGTTTGCAAAAATTTGTGTAGGGCTCTCAGTCGCCTCAGAGACTCCTATTTGCAATCATATTGCTATTAGATTGCTCTAATAGCAATAAATACTCCGCAAAAATTGAGTGTAAAAAAAAAAGACCGCGTTTGCAAAAATTTGTGTAGGGCTCTCAGTCGCCTCAGAGACTCCTATTTGCAATCATATTGCTATTAGATTGCTCTAATAGCAATAAATACTACGTTGCAACAACAAAGTGCGTAACTTTTACAAAAGCCATGTCCACCAATTCGGGCCCAAGCTCTCTCGATCAGCAACAGCTACAAGAACTAATTGTACAACAACAACGTGAGCGTCGACTCTCGGTCCAACGCAACAACGCGTACTTTTCGGTGGTGTCGCCGGCCCCACTGAATGCTAACGTAAGTAGGAGAGAGCAGTGTGCTTCTCCATCAATAACGATAACTGGGTCACCGATTGCACCGACCAGCACCGTCAGCTCGTTGACAGCAACTACTGCAACGTCTGCCGTAGCATTGACCTGCCTCAAGCCGTCAACGACAAGTCGCCCTGAGTCAGCCACAATAGTAAACCCAACGTCTTCTGTCCAAACTGGAATGGATAGATATATTAAAATAACTAAGCGGAAGCTAAGCCCGCAAAAGAAAAAAAGTGGCAATACGCCGAAAATAACCAAACCAAATGAACAAGTAGCACCCCTTAGCAGGAATCGTTTTAAAATTCTTGCCGATCATCAAGATGATCAAGCCGGCGCTGTAGACAAAGTCAAATCGGCTAGACCACCCTCTTTATACATCCGAGGAGCCAACTGCAGCGCCCTGATTTCGAAGCTAGTAGAAACAGTAGGGGCAAATAACTTTGTTGTAACCTCTCTCAATAGGGGTAACATTAAAGAAATTAAATGTCAAACCCAAACTGAGGACAATTTCCGCATCATCGAAAAGTACCTCCGTAATGCTAACATCAACTTCTATACCTACCAACTAAAAAGCAATAAAGGGCTCCAGGTTGTGTTGAAGGGGATTGAGCCATCGGTCCCTACTCAAGAAATAGCAGACGCGTTGGTCGAAAAAGGGTTTGCGGTCAAATCCGTTGTCAACATCATCAACAGGAACAAAGTCGCACAGCCGCTCTTTAAAATCGAGCTCCAACCAGATGCAAAGCGGTCGAAGCCAAATGAAGTGCACCCAATCTACAACCTACAGCTCCTATTGCACAGAAGAATCACCGTAGAGGAGCCCCATAAGAGACACCAACCACCGCAGTGTAAAAACTGCCAGGAATACAACCACACCTCTAACAACTGCAATCTCAGGTCAGTGTGTGTTGGCTGTGGCGAACATCATAAAGATGGCATTTGCACCAAGGACAGAAACAATGTCGCACTAAGACTATGCAGTAACTGTGGAGGGAACCACACGGCCAACTACAGAGGATGTCCTGTCTTTAAGGATCTTAAATCTCACCTAAACGGGCGCAAACCCCCAGCTGGAACAAAAGTCACCGTCAACGCCTCTAAAACTACACCGGAGGTATTCTTCGCCAAGGCTGTTAGATCATCTAACATGCCTGCTACATACAGTCCTAGTGTATCCTTCGCTAGTGTGCTCCGAACTGGACAGACGGAGCCCGCAAAAGAGTTCCCGTCACTCCACCATCTACCATCTATAATGGCAACCTAGCGCACCAGAGCTTGGCCAGCAAACTCCAAGTGGCTTAGAGGCCCTATTGATCTCACTCAATCAAAACATGACCACTTTTATGACGTTCATGCAAAACTGTATGCACGAACTGATGCGGAATCAAAAGCTGCTTATCCAGAAGCTTATCGAGAATATATAATGGCTTCCCTACGTCTATGTCTTTGTCAGAAAGATTTTTTAATGTTATTATGTGTCCTTGTTGTAGAAGGCTAGAGCTGCTATTTGATGGAATTTCGAAAGGCTGTTGTAATGGGTTTTTAAAAGAAGCCTGATTTTTTCTAAAAGGATTTTTATAATATTGGTTTTCCATGGTGCCATTTGATAGGTTCTATCCTGGGAGAGGCACTTTTCTTTATGCTGCGCCTATGAATGGAGTAAAGTGTTAACACGAATTGACAAAGAAGTATTATTACAAGTATGAAAATGAAAATCTTTGGGTCTTCCTTTTTTTTCTTCTCAAAACCCCATAATAATTGCAAAATGATATACAGTGGTGGCCAGCGGGTTAGCCCCCTTTTTTTTGTTTTTGAATTTCATTATCTCGGCTTATAGGAAATTTAATGAAAAATTTTTTCAGTTATTTGTTGGATATTGTATTTAGATGATAACACGAAATTATTGTCATGCCAGCTTTCAACGTTTTTTTACAGCTGCATTTAAACAAAACCTCCCCCAAATTTTTGACAATAGTTTAGCCCGGACATTCCAAAATCTTTCATATTATAGTTAGACATGTGTATACAGTTTGTTAAAAAAAGTCTTTGCAAAATTGAAAAAGTCACACTAATTCATTTACAGCTTTAAATTTATTATAAACGAATACTTTTTTCAAAAAAATTTTTGGTAACTTATAGATTTAACTATTCTTATCAAATATATAGCACAAAAATTCAAAATTTTCATCCAAAAGAAAAAAAAAAAAAAATAAAAAAAAGAACCGATAAATATGTCGAAATTCACACTGTCAATTAACTCTTTGCAAAATGCAAAGACGGATAGATGAAAATTTGATTCAATTAGTTTACTTATATCACAGTAAAGGAAAATCAGCAAAGGAACTGGCGGAAATGTTTTCTATAAAATTAAGAACCATTTATAATGTAATAAACCGGGCGGAGAAAGAAAATTGTTTGGAATTAAAGCATTCCAGAGGCCGGCCATCTAAGTTGACCAGACGAGATCATTTAAAAATTGTCAAAAAGGTGAGCAATAACGCCCAAGTCAGCCTAAGAGAGTTAGCGACGAACCTTAAAAAGAATTTCCAGAAGTCCTTAAATCATAAGGAAGGTCTTAAAGTTGCATAAATACTCATCAAAAATAGCGAGGAAGAAGGCATTACTTTCAGCCCCAAACATTAAGAGGCGGCTGAACTACTCTATTGCCAATGTCCACAATCCCCTTGAGTACTCGAATGAAGTTATTTATTGTGTATTATAATTTAACTGCCGCCGTGTACAGACGTGTTTTTTAATGCACTCCGCAAAAATTGAGTGTTAAAAAAAAGACCGCGTTTGCAAAAATTTGTGTAGGGCTCTCAGTCGCCTCAGAGACTCCTATTTGCAATCATATTGCTATTAGATTGCTCTAATAGCAATAAATACTCCGCAAAAATTGAGTGTAAAAAAAAAAGACCGCGTTTGCAAAAATTTGTGTAGGGCTCTCAGTCGCCTCAGAGACTCCTATTTGCAATCATATTGCTATTAGATTGCTCTAATAGCAATAAATACTACGTTGCAACAACAAAGTGCGTAACTTTTACAAAAGCCATGTCCACCAATTCGGGCCCAAGCTCTCTCGATCAGCAACAGCTACAAGAACTAATTGTACAACAACAACGTGAGCGTCGACTCTCGGTCCAACGCAACAACGCGTACTTTTCGGTGGTGTCGCCGGCCCCACTGAATGCTAACGTAAGTAGGAGAGAGCAGTGTGCTTCTCCATCAATAACGATAACTGGGTCACCGATTGCACCGACCAGCACCGTCAGCTCGTTGACAGCAACTACTGCAACGTCTGCCGTAGCATTGACCTGCCTCAAGCCGTCAACGACAAGTCGCCCTGAGTCAGCCACAATAGTAAACCCAACGTCTTCTGTCCAAACTGGAATGGATAGATATATTAAAATAACTAAGCGGAAGCTAAGCCCGCAAAAGAAAAAAAAGTGGCAATACGCCGAAAATAACCAAACCAAATGAACAAGTAGCACCCCTTAGCAGGAATCGTTTTAAAATTCTTGCCGATCATCAAGATGATCAAGCCGGCGCTGTAGACAAAGTCAAATCGGCTAGACCACCCTCTTTATACATCCGAGGAGCCAACTGCAGCGCCCTGATTTCGAAGCTAGTAGAAACAGTAGGGGCAAATAACTTTGTTGTAACCTCTCTCAATAGGGGGTAACATTAAAGAAATTAAATGTCAAACCCAAACTGAGGACAATTTCCGCATCATCGAAAAGTACCTCCGTAATGCTAACATCAACTTCTATACCTACCAACTAAAAAGCAATAAAGGGCTCCAGGTTGTGTTGAAGGGGATTGAGCCATCGGTCCCTACTCAAGAAATAGCAGACGCGTTGGTCGAAAAAGGGTTTGCGGTCAAATCCGTTGTCAACATCATCAACAGGAACAAAGTCGCACAGCCGCTCTTTAAAATCGAGCTCCAACCAGATGCAAAGCGGTCGAAGCCAAATGAAGTGCACCCAATCTACAACCTACAGCTCCTATTGCACAGAAGAATCACCGTAGAGGAGCCCCATAAGAGACACCAACCACCGCAGTGTAAAAACTGCCAGGAATACAACCACACCTCTAACAACTGCAATCTCAGGTCAGTGTGTGTTGGCTGTGGCGAACATCATAAAGATGGCATTTGCACCAAGGACAGAAACAATGGAATTAAAGCATTCCAGAGGCCGGCCATCTAAGTTGACCAGACGAGATCATTTAAAAATTGTCAAAAAGGTGAGCAATAACGCCCAAGTCAGCCTAAGAGAGTTAGCGCCGAACCTTAAAAAAGAATTTCCAGAAGTCCTTAAATCATAAGGAAGGTCTTAAAGTTGCATAAATACTCATCAAAACGACAAGTCGCCCTGAGTCAGCCACAATAGTAAACCCAACGTCTTCTGTCCAAACTGGAATGGATAGATATATTAAAATAACTAAGCGGAAGCTAAGCCCGCAAAAGAAAAAAAAGTGGCAATACGCCGAAAATAACCAAACCAAATGAACAAGTAGCACCCCTTAGCAGGAATCGTTTTAAAATTCTTGCCGATCATCAAGATGATCAAGCCGGCGCTGTAGACAAAGTCAAATCGGCTAGACCACCCTCTTTATACATCCGAGGAGCCAACTGCAGCGCCCTGATTTCGAAGCTAGTAGAAACAGTAGGGGCAAATAACTTTGTTGTAACCTCTCTCAATAGGGGGTAACATTAAAGAAATTAAATGTCAAACCCAAACTGAGGACAATTTCCGCATCATCGAAAAGTACCTCCGTAATGCTAACATCAACTTCCATACCTTCCAACTAAAAAAGCAATAAAGGGCTCCAGGTTGTGTTGAAGGGGATTGAGCCATCGGTCCCTACTCAAGAAATAGCAGACGCGTTGGTCGAAAAAGGGTTTGCGGTCAAATCCGTTGTCAACATCATCAACAGGAACAAAGTCGCACAGCCGCTCTTTAAAATCGAGCTCCAACCAGATGCAAAGCGGTCGAAGCCAAATGAAGTGCACCCAATCTACAACCTACAGCTCCTATTGCACAGAAGAATCACCGTAGAGGAGCCCCATAAGAGACACCAACCACCGCAGTGTAAAAACTGCCAGGAATACAACCACACCTCTAACAACTGCAATCTCAGGTCAGTGTGTGTTGGCTGTGGCGAACATCATAAAGATGGCATTTGCACCAAGGACAGAAACAATGTCGCACTAAGACTATGCAGTAACTGTGGAGGGAACCACACGGCCAACTACAGAGGATGTCCTGTCTTTAAGGATCTTAAATCTCACCTAAACGGGCGCAAACCCCCAGCTGGAACAAAAGTCACCGTCAACGCCTCTAAAACTACACCGGAGGTATTCTTCGCCAAGGCTGTTAGATCATCTAACATGCCTGCTACATACAGTCCTAGTGTATCCTTCGCTAGTGTGCTCCGAACTGGACAGACGGAGCCCGCAAAAGAGTTCCCGTCACTCCACCATCTACCATCTATAATGGCAACCTAGCGCACCAGAGCTTGGCCAGCAAACTCCAAGTGGCTTAGAGGCCCTATTGATCTCACTCAATCAAAACATGACCACTTTTATGACGTTCATGCAAAACTGTATGCACGAACTGATGCGGAATCAAAAGCTGCTTATCCAGAAGCTTATCGAGAATATATAATGGCTTCCCTACGTCTATGTCTTTGGAATGCTAACGGCATCTCCAAGCACAAAAATGAACTGCAACTATTCCTAGACTCAAGTGAAATCGACGTTTTGCTGATTTCGGAAACACATTTAACATCAAAAAATAATTTTCAAATACCAAAATATACCTTCTATGCAACAAACCATCCAGACGGAAAAGCTCATGGCGGGACTGGTATCCTAATCAAAAACCGTATAAAACACTCGTTCCTCAACAGATTTGAAACACAGCACCTACAAGCAACTGCTATAACCGTCCAAACCAGCTGCGGCAACACTACATTGGTTGCCCTGTACTGCCCACCACGCTTCTCAATCTCTGAAAAGGAAACACACTCGGAGATCGCTTCATTGCAGCAGGGGACTATAACGCCAAACATACGCACTGGGGATCTCGCTTGGTAAATCCTAAAGGCAAGCAGTTGTACAACACAATAGTCAACCCTCTCAATAAGATGGATTGCGTCTCACCGGGTAGGCCTACTTATTGGCCCACAGATCCACAGAAAGTACCTGACTTGATTGATTTCGCAGTAACCAAGAGGATTCCACGTAATCGGATCACTGTGGATACACTGCTAGATTTAACTTCCGATCACTCTCCAGTGCTATTCACACTATTAACAAGACCTCAAGTACTTGATCGCCCATATAGGCTTACAAACAACAAAACAAATTGGCTTAAATTTAAAATGTACATGAGTGCCCATATTGACTGTTCGCCGAAACTGGATGCTGCAGAGGACATTGATATGTGCGTCTCTGCACTTGAGTTTATGATGGCAGCTGCAGCAAGAGTATCTACTCCACCTGCCCCTTCTTACACTAAACCTGTTGACAGGCCTACGAACCGGCGGATAGAACAATTAGTAACGGAAAAACGACGTCTAAGAAGAGAATGGCAGATTGCTCGCTCACCAGCAGCAAAACTTCGCCTAAGGCATGCTAATCGCAACCTTTCCAAGGCGTTAAGACAAGAGGAAAGCTGGGCTCAAAGAAAATACATAGAAAAGCTCAGCCCAACCAGCACCAAACATCCTCTGTGGAAAGCCCACCCAACTTTAAGCGCTCCTACAGAGACAATTTCACCGATAAGGAGTCCAACCGGTGGATGGGCCCGCAGTGACGAAGAGAGGGCATCCGTATTTGCCACACATCTTAAAATGGTTTTCCAGCCAAATCCAACATCAAACTCATCTGTACTTCCCTGTACTCGGAACTCCAATCGGACGAGATCACTGCAGTTATTAAAAACCACATAAAGCCAAAAAAGCCCCTGGCCATGACCTAATCACACCGAAAATGATCCTGGAACTCCCTATCATTGCCATACAATACATCTGCAAACTGTTCAACGCTATAATAAGAATTGGCTACTTGCCAAGAACATGGAAAAGGTCCACTATCATCATGATTCCTAAAGTGGGAAAGGACAAAACCCAGCCATCATCCTATAGGCCAATTAGTTTGCTGCCTTGTCTTTCGAAGCTTTTTGAAAAGGTCCTGCAGATCCGACTAAACTCATTTCTGGCATCGGAGAACACAATCCCTTCACACCAGTTCGGCTTTCGCGAAAAACATGGTACAATTGAACAAGTCAATCGCATAACATCCGAAATACGAACAGCATTCGAACTAAAAGAATACTGTGCGGCTGTCTTTCTCGACGTTGCCCAGGCTTTCGATAGAGTTTGGCTGGAGGGTCTGATGTTCAAAATCCGGCAAAAACTGCCACAGTACACCCACAAACTCATGGAATCTTACCTTTACAATAGGCAATTCGCTGTAAGATGTAATGGCTCCGTCTCGGCTGATTTTGAAATCAAAGCTGGTGTACCGCAAGGCAGTGTACTCGGCCCATTGCTCTACCTACTGTACACTGCAGACTTACCAACAAGTTTAGGACTTACAACGTCCACTTTTGCCGATGACACGGCAATCCTCAGCAGATCCAAATGCCCAATACAAGCCTCTGCAAAATTAGAGGAACACCTCAACGTGGTAGAGGAATGGCTAGCAACCTGGCGTATCCGGGTCAACGAGCAGAAATGCAAACATGTTACATTTACGCTTAACAGAAGAAACTGTCCAGCTCTAATGCTAAACAACGTACCAGTTCCTCAAGCCGTGGATGTCACTTACCTTGGCATCCACCTAGACAGAAGACTAACTTGTCGCAAGCACATCGAAGCAAAAAAGTCACAGCTTAGACTGAAAGCGAGTAGCCTACATTGGATCATCAATGCTCGGTCCCCTCTACGTCTGGAATATAAAGTCCTCCTATACAACTCCGTACTGAAACCCATCTGGACTTACGGAGCCGTACTATGGGGGAAGGCAAGTACCAGAAATGTTGATATTATACAAAGAGCGCAGTCGAAAATTTTAAGATCAATCACGGGGCCCCGTGGTATATACGGATCGACAACATTCAAAATGATCTAAATATACCTAGCGTAAAATCTGAAATAGGTAGTCAACAACTAAAGTATTCTGCGAAACTGGATGCACACCCAAATGTTCTTGCCAATTCCCTTACGCGAACTAATAATAGAACTCGTCTTAAAATAAATGACAGACCAACCCAATAATAAGTGATTAGGACCGCCTGCAATATCCCCAGGACTTATCTTAAGTACTAGATTAAGAAAAATATCTCAAACTTGTTGTTAGGCTCTAATTTAAGAGTAGATTCAACAAATATATATTAAAAGTTAAAAAAAAAAAAAAAATTTATTGTGATGAGACAAAAATTATGATGTACCAAGCAAAGTTTGGCGAGCGCCTAAAACAGCGCTTCAGGAACAAAACATAGTTCCCACTGTCAAGTTTTGCAAATTATCGGTAATGGTGTGCATGTCATTAAGAGTGGTTGGAAAACTACGAATATTCACGGAAATAATGGACAAAGCGTTGTATTTGTCTACTCTTAAGTTAGAGGCTAACAACATGTTTGGGATATTTTTCTTTGTCTAGTACTTAAGCTTAATCTTGTGGTTAATGCAGGCGGCCTTAATCATGTATTATAGGGTTGGCCATAATCACGTATTATTGGGTATGACGTTTCTTCTACGACGCGTTATATTATTAGTTCGCGTAATGGAATTGGCAAAAGCATTTGGATGTGCATCCAGTTTTACCGGTTCCAGTTTTGTCGTTCCGTATATACCATGGAGCCCCCGTCATTGATCTTAAAATCATCGACTGCGCCTTTTGTATGATGTCGACATTGCTGGTACTTACATTGCCCAATAATACGGCACCTCTTAGTCCAGATGGGCTTCAGTACGGAGTTGTATAGGAGAACTTTATACTTTAGACGTAGAGGGGAGCGAGCATTGATGATCCAATGTAAGCTACTTGCTTTACTTGCTTAGGACATTTCGATTATTCGTTTATTAATATTATTATTTCTTTAGCTCGAAACTGAGCTTATTGGTTGGTGAATTAAAACTAAACTTAAATTACATAGACCCCAAGGCTGCATCCCTCAGACACAGATCGCGGCCCATCGCAGAGCCGCCGACGAATTGCTGACTCCGCGCCTCGTGACTCTTCTTGGAGCGGTCACTCAGCGTGGGCATGGTGGTGTCGAGTGTCCCATGCGCGTCCGGTCTAAATGCGCCCTCAGCATAACTTGTGTTGAGCGTATTAACTCCTCCCAGGTTTAAGCTAAAGGCGTCCTCGTCTTTTCTTGGAGGGGTCACTCTTTCAGGTTGCTTGGTAATTTTTATAAGGCGTCGGATCCACCAGATGACAACATAGCAGATGGTGACGGCAGTGAAAGTCACACAGCCGCTTAGCCAAGGCCTCGCGATTATTCTGGACCTTAGTTGATCAATATGTTGTAGATTTTGAAGACTAAGGTCGCGCAAGAAAGGCAGGCTCAGGTGTTCCCAAAGCTCGGTTACGTTGATCGGAGTTGTCGCTGAGACGGCGGGTTTCTTCATTAGCATGCCCCGATGGTTAGTGTATTGGGTGCCGTTTAGCCAGATGTAATCGTCGAAGGTTACCAAGAAGGTGCCTACGACCAGCTGATTGATGCCGTTGAAGAATAGTCTTCACGACGAATTTTGAGTCGTTGATTACGATGATTCCCTCGTCTACCAGTGTGACTGGTTCAAGGTGCCCGGTTCGGGTGGGACAATGGGCGATGATACCGAAGACAAGTTGCTGAGCGCAGGTTGAATTTGGTGATATCTTGCAGAAGGTGGTGGCGTCGCAGTTGGTGACCGCAAATATTTTTGTTCCGCAGTCGGCTACAACGCTATTATTATCTAAATCGAGTACTGTTTTATTATGTTGAAAGGGGGAAAGATTAATTTTTTTACAGGACAGCTTTGGTTTGGGATACTTAATTAAAAAATGTAGGATTTTTGAATTTTGGAAAGCTCTAATGTGTGAGACCCCTAAAATGTTTGTTACACTAACATTTGTGAAATGCTCATTTTCCAATTCTGTGATGTTTACGCTGACCAGGATAAAGGGGATGATTAGATTTACTTTAGCCAATATTATTGATAAAACTAAACCCTCCAGATTTGTAATTATTATTCTGTTTTTTGCTAAAATGGATTCAAGTAAATATTCGGATTCAACACTGTTACTTTTATGAAGTAATGGATTTTGAAGTTAATTTCTACCTGCTTATTTTCTGATTCGATTAGCTGTCCCTGCTTGAACTTAATTTTTTCCCAGTCGTCAAAGTCCGCGGTGCCAGCTATTACCTTCAACGCGCTTCCGAGCATGTTTATGCTGCGAGCTTGTCGGTAATGCACCCTTACCGTGTCCACTAATGTCTGTATGTGTCCTAGGTCAGTGTCAATAATTTTTCGTATGTTGGGATTGTCGAATAAGTCAAGTGTTTTTCTTGTTTCGTACACGTAAGTTTCGTATAGTGTTATGTTCGTAGTGTGTCCAAAGTACCAATATTCGTCCTAAATAGTCACGTCACCGTCCGCAATGTGTATGTAATCAGTGTGAGTATATTCATTAAGTCGTGAAGTACCTGTCGTTAAGGCGATGGCTGCTAGAGCCGATATAAATGAAAATGCTAGCCTAAAAGTGCAAGTAAGGATAAAAAATATAAAATAATGGATAACATGACAGTTGTCAAATGAACTTAAGTTTTAAGGCAAGGTTATTTTATATTGTCCTTATGGACCACCCTCCCCTTTATAAGAACTGTTGTGCCTAGGGCTGCTTCAATGGCAACTTCTGAGCACAGCGGTGATAGCTTGTTTCCAAGTCTTTTATTGGACTTGAGCCATACTTTTTCATCTACTTGATAGGTTTAATGGACTCTGTCTTTGTTAACCTCCGTCAGCTTTTTATTTTGTGCCGACAGGATTTTGTCTTGTATTTCTACTGACAGTTCGTCGGGAATCGCGTGGATAATGTCCACTGGTTTTTTCCCGGTTAACGAGTGAATCGATCTGTTATATTTTGTTGTTGCTAAAAGAATTATGAATAATTAGAATTAATTATCGACACAGTTGGTCGATCAGCTGCTTATCGATTTTAAAGCAGCGACCTATTTCCCCCAAGGGTACTGTTAAACCCTTCCACCTGACCATTTGAGGTGCTGTGAAGTGGTAGGGCATTGGTAACCTCTATGTCAAAGTTATTTTTCGGAATTGATCGAATGGTTTCCGAGTTTAACGACTTCTCGTTGTCACAGTAGATGGTTTTTGTTCTTGGAAATAGGTTTATTAACTGCAAGATAGTTGCTTTTATGTCGACTATGGGTCGTGATGCGATAGCTTGAACGACAGCAAATTTAGAGAACTTATCAACACAAGTTAAAAAAAATTTCCTATCAGTGGAATAAACATCCACATGCAGTACTTCCGCAGTGTACGATGGTACAGGTGTTTTTCCCATTGTACATTTGGTTGGATGTCTCTTGTATTTTCCCATTGTACATATCTTGCAGTTAATCGCAATTTCTGCGGCAAGTTTGCTCATTTTTGGGAAAAAATAGTCCTGGAGAATTTGTTTGACATTCTCTTGTGCAGCGCGAAGTTGGGCTCTGCAGTTGCGATCTCACGTTGTTCGGTAGTGTCAGTTATATCGGTAACGACTTTTTTACAATACCTGAAAGTGGTGGTTGGGAATGCCTGTATCAACTTATGCTGGATAAAGGCGAGAATCGGTAGCTCGCAATGAATTGCGTTAACCACGTCCGATTTTACTACTTCTTGCAATGTTTGTAAAATAGTATCCCTATCATTGAACATGACAATATGCCTGGTTTTTTATACCCTTGCAAAAAGGGTATATTTATTTTGGTCAGAAGTGTGCAACGCATAGAACGAAGCATCTCCGACCATACGAAGTATATATATTCTTGATCAGCACGACGAGACGAGTTCAAATAGCCATGTTCGTCCGTCCGTCCGTCCGTCTGGATTAACGCAAACTCCTCCTAGACCGTAAGAGCTACAGAGCTGAAATTGGACGT
The DNA here is from genome assembly GCF_018151085.1 of Drosophila tropicalis. NCBI lineage: Eukaryota > Metazoa > Arthropoda > Insecta > Diptera > Drosophilidae > Drosophila > Drosophila tropicalis. The sequence goes on from NW_027173482.1 coordinate 2,193,319, forward strand.
AGGCTTGTATATACTGCAGGGGTTGTATATCTTGGATTCAGCCGGATCGGACCACTATATCATATAGCTCCCATGCAAACCCCAAAGTCACGAACAGTGACTTTTCTCAATAACTTTGTTAATTTCTGTGCTATTATCGTGAAACTTAATATTAGAGAGTTTACTACGCCTGTAAACTACTGTGCCAAATTTGATCAAGATCGGATGACTCATATAGCTCCATATCATATATCATTGCTTTCAAATTAAACATTTGTTAGTTTAATATGTATGTTAATAACTGTGCCAAATTTGATCAAGATCGGGTGACTATATCATATAGCTCCCATAGGAACCATCGGTGGAAAACAGTGACTATGATCAATATCTTCGTTATTTCCTACGATTGTATTCCATTCTTTCGCAAGCATAAGCCTTTTTAGATAAAACGTTCTTCCACATTGATGGCAAATAGGTAAGGAAAGAGTTACCAAAAAAGTTGCAAGGGTATACACGCGGTCAAAGTTAGCCCCGGCCCTCTGGCTTTTTTAAAAATATGAATGTTCTGACCCGGGAGACGGACCTTCCTCAATTATTATCTGATTCCTAAATCAGTTAATAGGCTTATCAGTCGTGTCTATCGTGTACGTCAGTGATTGTTCACTATGTACCGTAGCCACGTCAGCTGTATCCTCAAGAGCATTCACATTCTGCCGAGAGAGAGCATCCGCAAATAGATTTTCTTTACCTGGCTTGTAGATTATATTCGCCTTGTGTTCATCAATAAACGCTTTCCAGCGTTTTATTTTTGCGTTTGGATTTTTATCTGAAACCGCGAATGTTAGGAGTTGGTGGTCGGTGAATATGTTCAGCTTTTTAACCCCATAAAGATAGTTCCTTAAGTTTTTTAAGGCCCATACGATGGCGAGAAGCTCGCGTTCGTTAGTGGCAAAGTTAACCTCGTTGTCACGAGTATGCGCGATATCATTGTGATAGGTCGCCCGCCTTGTGACAGTACTGACAGTAATTGAAGTTTGGATACGCTAGTATCACATCTTCAGAAGCTAGAACCTGTTTTAGCTTGTTAAACGCTTTAAGTTGTTCTGTTGTTAGTTCTATACTCACTTTTCGTGAGTGATTTGCGCTAATTTTGCCGTACTCACCCTTCAAGGTCTCCGTTAGGGGTCTTGCGATTGAGGCGAAACCTTTTATAAAGCACCTGTAATAGCTGTCTAACCCCAAAAATGATCTGAGGCTGATCAGCGTTTTTGGAGGGTGGAAGTCCTTGATGGCCTGTACTTTCGCAGGCGAAGTGTGTATTCCCCCTCTGGTCACTGTGAATCCCAAATACTCCACACTCTTTTTGAAGAACTTGGATTTTTCTTGGGAAACCCTCATACCGGCATCTCGTAGGCTGTTTAACACCCACTTAATGTCACGAACATGGTCTTCTTTGTTTTTGGAAAAAATAATTACATCATCAACATAGACGTTGCAAGTTTTTCCTATCTGGTCCCTTAGTACGTCATCTATAGCCCTTTGAAATATACTTGGGGCATTTTTCAGACCAAAGGGTAGTCTACAGAACTCATATTTGCCGTTATTCACGGAAAATGCTGTTTTCTCCCTGTCTTTTTCCGCCAGTTCCATTTGGTGGAAACCAGATTTTAAATCTACTGTTGTGAAGTATTGAGCCTCACCCATGTTGGACAGTATTGTCGAAATAGTGGGGATCGGATACCTGTCGTCGGTTGTTTTCTGATTTAGTTTTTTTTACTGCGACGGTCACATCTGTGTCGTCGATTTGGATAAAATTGACCCCTTTAAATTCTGTGAACGCTATTGGTTCCGACCCATGATCGTGTTCTTATAACTTTTTTGATAGATCGATTTTTGCATTAATCTTCTTTAAAAAATCAATGCCAATTTTTCCATCAAATGGTTTAAGGATGTTACGTACAAAAAAATAAGTTTTTTCTTTAAATATTCCGATCGGACATTTTGTGTCGATATCGGTATAGCCGTGGACCGAATTGACCCGAAAAAGCCTGTCAACAGGCATATAGTGTGTAAGATATGGTAATTTTGTTTTATAATTTTTGGAAGTTCCTGTGTCTATCAGAAGCCTAATGTTATGCACTGCTACAGTGCGGGTAATGTACGGGAGCAGGGACCTGCCGCTAAAAAATTACAGGACTCTGCATGAGAGACATCGTCCTCTATTTCCAAGACAGCTTTTTCTGTCTCTTTGTAGAAAGGGTCACTTTCTTCCTCTTGGGACATATTATTTATTTTTTGGAGACTTCTCATTGACACATCATAGTCCTGAGATTTTTTACCCTGGTTCGATTGTTTAGAGCGAGTCGATGGATCGACGTCTATTCGCTCGGCTTCCTGTTGCTGTGATTTTTGCATGTTAAACCGCTGTTTCGAGCTACGTGGCCTATTTTGGTTACCCGAATTATATCCCCCTTGACTTTTTTGATAATGAGGGTTCTTTTTATATGGTAACTTGTTATCTGAATTTCGCGTATTATTTCTCTGGGATCTATCCTCTGTATGTTTCGCGAAATTAGCCGCGAATATTCCCGTCATTACTTGATTATGCCTCCTGAGCCAGGGCCAATGCGGTTGGGCTGGAAAGATCGCCCACTTAAGTGTTTTTTTTAAACCTGATATAAACGTGTGTAAAGCATCGTCTATACTTTTCGTTAAGGACGGCTGCCGCAGTAGGGTCATGACTCATAAGAGTCTTGTTTGTCAACAGAGTTAATTTCTTCTCTATTTCATCGTAGTATTTGAGCAGTGACATGTCGCCCTGTCTCAAAATACTTAATTCCTGTTGGATTACGTGCACCGGTGTTTTATCGGCAAACGTAAAATCTAGCCTTGCGATGATCGCTTTAAAATTCAAAACTGTATTAAAAGATGCTAGGATTGCGTCTGCTGGTCCCCTTATTTTGTTGCAGATAATGGCAACTGCCTGATAGTGCCTTGAACTACCATTATATGGTTCAAAAATTTTGTAAGGCGTGCATGCGGCCTGCCTCCATGAGACGTACCAATGTTGTCCTCCGTCAAAATCCGGAATAGACTTTACTATGTCTAATGGTTCGTCGAATTTAAAATCAGGCAATATTTGGATTTCCTCATAAGCTGTCCACTTGTTGTGTCAGTTCTGTGATTTAATTTTCAATAAATTGCCTTTGTTCACCTAGGATTTCGCCTAACCTCGCTTCTAAATTTTTGATTTGTTGTCCTGTCATCCTTTTTTTATACTCATGTACGGTTGAAATTAAATCCTCGTCACTACTGTTGCCTGACATTAAAACCTCAATCCACAAACGATTCTTTTAAATTTATTTAGAATTAGCTACGGTTTAATATGAATTTTAAATTAAACCGAAATTAATTATGAGTTTTAATTTTCGGTACGAAATAAGAATCCTGATTTTAATCTGATTTTAATACGAATTAATAAAAAAAAATGTATTATAATTTTTATTTTTTTCAAAGTCAATCACTAGACAGGTGTCAAAAACAATTTTATTTATTTTACATAGCAAGAAAAAAAATAAGCAATGCACTTGCATTGTATTTTTCCTTGTCTTAACTTCCTGAGTAGCCGACGGCAAATCACTTCCTTGTCGTTGCCTTCCTGACCAACTAGAGTTTGTTTAATAGTTTTTTGTTTTGCAATGGAGAAAATTTTTTCCACTGAATTATTGGAATAGCAATTTAAATTTTCACAGAAAAATATTTTTCTTTAGGAATTAACCATTTGTGATTTTTTTTCTTTTTGGTTTGTTTATTTCATAAATCAGTTTCTTTTTATTTTTACATTAACCTTTAGGTTAATGGAGTTTCACAACCGTGAGTTCACAATCGCGTTGGGCGCCAATTAAACGAGATTGGTTATCAGAACTTTAGGACATTTCGATTATTCGTTTATTAATATTATTATTTGTTTAGCTCGCAACTGAGCTTATTGGTTGGTGAATTAAAACAAAAGTTAAATTACCCAGACCCCAAGGCTGCATCCCTCAGACACAGACCGCGGCCCATCCCAGAGCCGCCGACAGATTGCTGACTCCGCGCCTCGTGACTCTTCTTGGAGCGGTCACTCAGCGTGGGCATGGTGTTGTCGGGTGTCCCATGCGCGTCCGGTCTAAGTGCGCCCTCAGTAAAACTTGTGTTGCGCGTGTTAACTTATACAAAAATATTGTAAGAAATTGATACAATTTGTTTATAATATTATTAATTTATTTCATTAAGTACTGTGATAACTTAATATTATAGAACATGCCACATCCCCCTCCTTTAGAGAAATAACGTAATTTTATAAAGTAATTTTCAGTTTTATTATATAAAAACTTATTTATTATTATTTAAAGAATTTTCTTTTGATTGCTTGATCGTTTGCTTGTTTGATGATAAATATGTTAATTTCTATTATTTTTTTTTTTTTATGTGTAAATGTATAGTGTCATGAAATATGGAGATTTGTTTCTTTTTTTCATAAAAATTTGGTTAATTTTTTTTTTACTTTAAAATGTCAACTGATTAAGAAAAAATTAATCTATCTTTGTGTACTATTTGTTTCTTATTCCTGTTATTTTTATAGCGGACGTTGACGATACTATGCGCAGTACGTTCAAGTGGCCCCTACGACACCAGGACATAGCCTGTTACGCGCGAGCCCAACTGCCCACCTCCCACCCGACCGACCGAGGGGTGCAGCCGTATAACGCACGGCACGAATCGCGTGGACAAATACATAATAGAAAAAACAGACAAACAAATAATACTATAGCTATCTATTAACTAAATGGGATAGGATAGATGTTTTATTAATTAAAAAATCTGAGCTGATTACAGGGAATAGAAGGTTGTAATCAGAGCAGAGGACCCTAAAAGGTTCATGCATAGCAAAGTTAGAAGAACAACGACTAAGGGATAAAGGTATCAAAGGATGTCTACTTCGTCTACATGGTACCGACAGATTCACCTGAGCTAATAACTCAGGCGAGTCGATATCACCAATTAGGAGCTTGTGCATAAAAATGACACCAAGCATAATTCTACGGTTAGTTAGGGACGGAAGGTTAATCAAGAGAAGTCTACTAGAATACGAAGGCAAATTGACATTGCGATCCCAGCTTAAGCCACGAAGAGGAAATAGCAAGAACTGCTTTTGAACGGGTTCAAGTCTAATCTGGTGCGACTCATATTGAGGTGAACAAGCGAAGTAAAAAGAACTTTAGTTGTATAGGGGTCATCAAATGCTTTTGACCATCTTTTAATGAAACCCAGAACACTCATGGCCTTTGCGACCGTGGTGGAAATATGGGTGTTAAAATTAAACTTATGGTCCAAAAGTACGCCCAAATCATTCATATTATTTAGACGTTCTAGAGGACTATTGTTTAGAAAATAAGTGACCAGTTGAGGAGAATTACGGAAAAAAAGTCATTACCTTACATTTGGTAGTGTTAAGATTTAGTAGATTAAACTGGCACCAGGATTGAAAGTTTTTAAGATCAGCTTGTAGCCGACTAAATGAATCTGTATCTTTATAAGTAGGACAAAGCTTGACATCGTCAGCATACAGACGCACACGCGAATGAGCAATGATTGATGGAAGATCGTTAATGAATAGTGTGAAGAGCAGACGGCCAAGATGACTACCTTGAGGTACTTTAGAAGTCACAGGAATGGAAACGGAAAAAGAAGACTTAAAAAATACCTTCTGTTTTCTATTTGTTAAATATTCTCGAACCCAAGAAAGGAAAAGGGGTGGAAACCCAATGTCGCTCAGCTTAGAAAGTAATAATGTATGATTAACGGAATCAAAGGCTTTGCTAAAGTCAGTATTTATTACATCAGTTTGTTTACCATTTTTAAACCCCTTGATAATTACTGATGTAAATTCTAAAAGGTTAGTGGTTGTAGATCTACGTTTCACAAACCCATGTTGGGATGGCGAAATAATAGAGCTGCAAAAATGTTGCAATTGAGAAGTTATAATTTTCTCAAAAGCTTTCGGAATAGCGGACAAAAATTAAAATGTTATCCCTATCTTCTATTTCTTCTATTGTATATGGGCCCAAATACTTAGGTTCTAACTTATGGCCTGTATCATTTCTTAATAAAACTTTATTTCCTATTTCTAATTTAATATTTTTTATTTTTCTATCATATAACTCCTTATTTTTAGCTTTATGTTGCTCTAACATAATTCTGGCTCTTTTTAGGCCTGTTCTAATCTAAATTTTGATTCCTTAGCATAATCTTCTATATTATAAAGTGGGCTTATCCTGTCTATACTATTAAATTGTTAAGGTAAATTTGAAGTTTTACCAAATACCAACTCATATCGACAATAATCATGTGCCATAGAGGGTGTTGTATTGAAACAATATGCGAAGTATCGTATCCAGTCAGTTCTGTCAACTGAAATGTATGATCGTAAAAACTCGTTAACTCGGTGGCTTCGCTCCACAGTGCCTAAGGAGGCACTATGTTTTTTATGTTTTTAATTTGCAAATTTTTGCATAAATCCTGTATTATTGAATTTTTATATTCTGTTCACATGTCTGTAATGAATGTTTTCATTATACCGTACCGCAGAATAAAATCTTCAAATATAGCTTTTGCTACTGTTTTTGCACTTGTCTTTTATTGGTATTATTACAAGGTATTTTGTTAGATCGCAGATTAAAGTTACTGCGTATTCATTTCCTTGTTCTAACTTTGGAAGTGGACCGATCGTATCCAAAATTACCCTATCGAAAGCCAGTTGTGGCGTTTCGGTTATAGTCAATGGAGTTTTAGTATGCTTGGTTATTTTTGCTTTTTGACACTTATTACATTTTTTTATATATTGAGATTATCTCGTGTCATATTCTTTCAATAGTAGTCGTGGAACGTAAACAGTATTGCTTCTTTTTCTTTATCATTATTTGATAATAGGGTCACCGGCTTGAGTAGCGCTAGTCTTACAAATTTTAAAATTTTAAAATTTTATTTTTTAAAGATTCTATTGAAATAGTTTCAAAGATCTTTTCGCTCGGTGCCACTTTGACTTGGCTGATATTAAGTACACCGGCTTCTTTTTCGAGCCTTTGGAAAAATTGACCTAGGTCGAGAATTCCATTGGTATACATATCGCAAATATCAATTCTTGCTATAACTTTCTTGCCATGTTTGAATGTGGTCGAAGAATCAGTTATTCGCGAGGTCACTACTTTTAGTACTTCGTCATTTACAATGACGTCATATACGTTGGGCTTAGAAGCATTAATAGATTGCTTTTGCAAATCTTCTATATTATTTTGTTTTTCTTTTCCTGCGCAAGAATTCGACTGTTTACTTTGTCACTACCAAGTGACTTTCAGAATTTTGTTATCGGCTTATATGTTTTGTAAGTCCTTTATAATTATTCTCAATAAAGCGTCGGCTACGAAATTGTCTTTTCCCTTTAGGTACTCCATTGTAAAATTATATTCCTCTAGTTCTCGTTAGCTTGGAACTTGGATTTGTCTTTGAAAACAAATAGTTTAATGCCCTGTGGTCCGTTTTGACAGTGAAATGTCTACCATAAATGTATGGTCGGAAATGCGTAATTGACCAATGAATTGCTCCTAACTCTTGTTCTGTTATACTCTTGTTACTTTCGCCTTTTGTAAAAGATCTAGATGCGTATGCAACTGGGAGCTGTGGTCCATATGTACATATTTTGCGTTAGGACTGCTCCACATGCGTATTTACTTGCATCTGTGATTATGCAAAATTCTAACAGAGTGGGATTCGTTAATGCTGATTTTAAATGTTAGAACGCATTTCAACAATCACTTGTCCATTGAAATTTTAAATTTTTTTACATAATCTTGTTATTTAACGAGAATACTCAGCGAAATTTTGTATGAATCTTCGGTAATAATTGCAAAATGCAATGAATCTTCTAGCGCTGTCCGCATCATGTGGGACTGGATAATTTTTAATGACATCATATTTTGCGTCATCAGGCACGATTTCTTTATCTGTGCATTTATGTCCCAAAAAGGTGACTTCATGCATAAAAATTAACATTTTTCAGGATGTAACTTTAGGTTGTACTGCCTACTGTCACCAGACAGTTTATGAATATAATGATTCAGCCCTGGGCGAGCGACGTTATGCTCTACCCCTGGTGTTATCGATAAATGAAGAAGAAGTAGTTGGCGAATACACGTTGAGAAGGAAAGGTGCGAACGAATAAGCTCCTACGATCAGTGGTTACGAACGTCCATCACGAAAGAATCCAACGATATCGCTTTACAAACGTCTCTATATTGTTAAGTCTCAAATAGTTAATACATTTATATTAGTTATCTACCTAAACGTAAGAGTCTCGCATTTCTATTGGTTCCGAAAGTCGCACTCCCCCGCCTAAGCCTTTCTGACAGCTTCTCCATCTACAATTTTCTACTGGGTAATGAGATTTACAATCGACATTCTCAGAAGCGGGTTTTAGATGTGACAATTTTCAGACGTGGGATGGTATCCAATTTTCATAATTTGGATAGTGTGGAAAAAGGAACTGATATTTTTTATAAGTAGAAGTGTATGAAGAAAAAGGTAACGCGCAATTTACTCGGTAGAATAGCGTGGCATGAGAAACTCGAAAAGTGTGATAGTGTGTGTTCTGTGCATGAACGAATTCGTGGAAACGAGAACGAAAGACGAATAAGCGAAGCAAAAAATCATCGAACATACAAGAGTGAAAGGGACAACAATAATGCCGCATAAAAACTACGATTCAAAGAAAGCTTTGCAGCAAAAATGTAGACAAGCTGGATTGTCAACGTCGAGAACAATTACAGAGAAAGTTAACGACGATCTGTAGTGACGACGAATACGACAGTGCGATGGTTAAAAAGATAAACGAATTAGAAAAAACGATTAGAGTATTGCAGGTGCGTTCATTTCAACCTGCAATGATTTCGTCACCAATCGATGTCAGTGACGTAAATGTACAAGAAGTTTCTGGAGAAAGAAACGTGCTTTTGAGAAACAAACGAACAAACATAAAGTATGTGCCACTCGCTAACACTGCTACGTCTCAGCAATACGACAATGTTGCTACGTTTCGGCAACTCGGTAACCCTGCTACGTCTCAGCAGTACGGCAATGTTGCTACGTTTCGGCAACTTGGTAACACTTCTACGTCTCAGCAGTACGACAATGTTGCTAGGTTTCGGCAACTCGGTAACACTGCTACGTCTCGGCAGTACGATCATGTAAATACTTCGCAACAACTCAGTTGTGCAGCTACGTCTCAGCAGCACGCTTACTTTGCTACGTCTCAACAACCCAATTACATTGTTATATCGCAACACGGCTATATGGTTACGCCTCACCAACACGTACCATTCGCTCCCACTCATCAAAATGGTAACATTGCTACGATCCAGCAGTGCAATAACGTTGTTTCATCACAGCAAGATAATTATGTCCCAACGTCACGGAATTACGGGTCAAACAGAAATGTAGGTCAGTATGTGGGAAATTCTTAGAATTTCGCGACCCAACGACAACAACAACACAACGTCAACTGCGAGGAAAAATACAATAATTTTGGGCATTCATTTGGAAGCATGGACGAAATTATAGCTCTTGTTCCGGAATTTAATCCATCGTCCGTAAAATCATTGAATTCGCATCAGTTTGTTAAACGTGTGGAAACTCTGAAAAACGCATATAACTGTGTTCGTGGGGGGGCGGAAGGATCCAAATGAAATACAAGGAGTTGGCGGGTGCCAATTTCTTCAGTTTGTGGTGAGCGAGTGGTGAATTAAAACGCACGAGAAACTTCGGTTAACTAAATGTAGGTTTTATTATTTATATAATATTCACAGGTAAACCGGCACACACGGAAATGGTTCGGGTTGAAAGTGATTAACAAATCGTAAAAAAATGCAAGAGAACGGGTGTTCGGGTGAAAGGCTCGATTCTTAGTGATGGCGGTGCCCATTGGAAAAAATCAAGTCACTCCTCCTGGTGTGACCGTAGACGCCGAGGATCAAAAAACCCTCCTCACTCCTCACCGCTCACTGCTCTTCGCCGCTCACTGCTGTTCACCCGGTGGCGTGAACATACCGCCCCCCTTGCAACATGTTGCAATTGTCACCCTGGACATATAAAGGATGGGGGACGGCAACGTCCTGGAGCGCCTAGATCCCACAGGAGCCGGAGACGACCCATCCGAACACGGTGCTCTGGGCTGCGGGAGTACCGCTATGACCGGGCACACAGCCTGGTTGGATGACCTCAGGATAGAGGTCTGCCCCGAGCACCACGGATACCGACGCCGGCCGATAGAAGTAGGGGTCGGCCAGGATCAGGGTTGCGAACTTCTCTCGGACCGGCGCCGCCACTTCCCGGATGGGAGTGCGGATGAGCAAGTCCTCTTCGACCCGGAATATAACGTTCCGTCGGAACGTCTTGTCGGACCTCGACTCGAGGACGGCCGTACAGGCTTGGTCGACCCCGACCGTGGTCACAGCTAACCCCAGGGACCGGGCAAAGGAGAGATTGATGCGGCTCTCAGCCGCACACGCATCAAGAAGGACGCGGGTCTCGAAGGATTTCGAGCCATTGCCCAACCGTAGGACTGCGGTGGGCAGGACAGTCGTCGTCCTGGCGTGGAGCAGGGAGGATAACGAAATCTCGGGTGCGCCTTCTGGGGAAGCGGAGCGGTCGGACGATGATCGGGAACGGGGTTGTAGCGGGGGTGCAGCACGACTGGAGGGGGTGATCGGCTGCGACGCCGGGCGGAGGCACGTCGTCTCGGCGGTTGGTCGGCCATGTGGAGCAGGGTATGGTGCCTTTGCCCGCATCGTCGGCAACCATGGCGAGTCCGACACGCGTCGGATGAATGCTCGTGGGCCAAGCAATTGGGACAATATTTATTGATGAGCACCGCCCGAAGCCGCTTTTCCCCTCGGAGGTTTAGGAAGCGCTGACACTGCCGGAGTGCATGAACCCCCCGACAGACCCGGCATCGGTACACGTTCGTGCCCTGTGGAGCTCGTTTGCTGCGGTGGTGCGGCAGACGCGTGGGGGCCATGTCGCTATGAAAGGGCGAGCTGAATGAACTGTAACGAAAGAAATTACGTATGGGGGAGTGGATTAGTCTATGCACGGGAACGAGAAACATGCACGGAGACGAGGACATTCGGAGGAAACATAGAGGGATTAGGAGTCACGATAAGGTTTTAGACTCAGGACTCCTGCTGTCTTGCAACAGAATGAGCTTCGCTACGGGTCTTCGGATAGACCCACGCGCGGTGGTGACATCAGCCACTCGGACGAGGCCGTCAGCCCCGGGCAGAGTGCGCTCAATTCGCCCTAAGCGCCACTCGTTGGAGGGGAGATGATCTTCGGACACGATCACGAGGTCGCCGGTCTGGATGCTGCGAGTCGGTGATTTCCACTTGTTCCGTTTGTGAAGCTCCTTGAGGTACTCACTCTTCCAGCGGCGGCAGAAAGCCTGCTGGATTGCCTTTAGTCGCTGCCATCGGTTGATCAGCGACATAGGCTCGACCAGAATTTCCGGTTCCGCAATGGCTAAGAGTGGTCCTCCAATCAGGAAATGTCCCGGGCTTAGGGCCAGTAGATCCTCTGGGTCCTCACTCATGGGAGAGATTGGCCTGGAGTTTAGGCACGCTTCGATCCTACACAGGAGAGTGGAAAGTTCCTCGAAGGTGTATTTGACAGTGGACGAGGACTTGTAAAACAGGGTCTTAAAACTTTTGACCCCTGCTTCCCACAGTCCTCCCATGTGGGGCGCGCTTGGCGGAATGAACTGCCAGGATAGGATGTGCTGGGGGAATGCCTTCATTATTTCAAGCTTGGTGGCGTTCAGGAAATCTTTTTCGAGCGCCTTTGAGGCCCCTACGAAGGTTTTGCCGTTGTCGGAGTAAATGCGCTGTGGACATTGTCTCCGTGCGACAAACCGAGAGAAGGCTGCCAGAAATCTTTCAGTGGTGAGGTCGGAGGTAGCCTCGAGATGGATTGCCTTCGTGCTGAAACACACAAAGACGCAGACATAACCCTTAGTTATGAGACACGCACGCCCGGTGTAATTTTTGATCTCGAACGGCCCTGCGAAATCAATGCCCGTGTGGGTGAAGGGCCTGGAATACGTGATGCGTTCTCGAGGGAGATCACCCATCATCTGGGTCTGTAGTCGTCGACGATGAACGATGCAGACCTTGCACCCCTTGATGTGGGACTTTACCATGTTCTTTATCCGTGGGATCCAGAATTTGGTGCGCAAATACCGCACCATCAGTTGATTGCCGCCATGCAACGTGATGCGGTGGGCGAATGCGACAAGCAGGCGAGTGAAATGAGTACTATATGGGAGGAGAATAGGGTGACGTTCATCATATCGGAGGGACTCAGCGGCCCGGAGTCGTCCGCAGGAGCGGAGTAACCCATGCTGGTCGAGAAATGGGTTCAGATTGAGTAGAGTGCTGGATGATGGCAGGGGTCGCCCTTCGCCCAGGGCCCGTATCTCCGCGAGGTATTCCCGCCGCTGAGAGGTCCGAATCAAGGCGCGCTCGGCGGAAAGAAGTTCGTCATTGGTGAGGCGAACCGTGGAAGGCGTCGAAATCCTCTTGGTGGCGAAGCGTAGGATGTACGCGATGACTCGTAGAGCCCTACCATAATTCGAGAACCGTTCGCTGACGTCCTCGAGTAGCGTGGTCGCGGTGGTGTGGCACTGGACCCGTTGCTCCAGCTGGGTGTCTGGGAGTTCGTTATGGGGAGTTGGCCAATACTCGGGGGCTCTCTGGAGCCAGTCCGGCCCATGCCACCAGAGGCTGCTGGCCGATAGCTCGGCCGCGGAGACTCCACGGCTCGCCAGATCCGCGGGGTTGTCCTCGGAGCGCACATGTGACCAGCTTTGGCCACTAGTGCTTTCGGAGATCCTGGATACGCGATTGGCCACGAAGGTGGACCAACTGCACGGAGGTTTATTGAGCCAAGCCAACACGATGGTAGAGTCGGTCCAAAACTGGGAGGTTGCAGGTCGGATTGGAAGTTCAGGAACGATCGACGCCCAGAGATCGGCTAGCAGAACCGCTCCGCACAACTCTAGCCGAGGCAGCGAGACTGTTTTGACTGGAGCTACACGGGTCTTAGCCGTTAATAAATGGACGTCTACTTGATTGCCGTACCGAACCCGCACATATAGGGCCGCTCCATACGCTTTCTGTGACGCGTCACAGAAGCCATGAAGCTCCCACGAGAGCTTATCGCTGGTGTTTAGCCAACGGGGAATGCGGAGTCGACTGAGGCCTGGGTAATCCTGCAGGAATTCATGCCATTGCTGCAGCAGGAGAGGCGGCAGAGCATCATCCCAGCCCAGTTCGGTAAGCCAGATTTGCTGCATGAATATCTTCGCTCGGATGACAAATGGGGCTAGCCACCCAGCGGGGTCGAAGAGCTTAGCGATATGAGACAGAACCTGCCTCTTGGAGATCGACTCCTTCAAGGGGGGGTCCGCTGTGGTGAAGAAGAAGACGTCCTCAGCAGCTTGCCATCGAATACCCAAGGTTTTTGCGGTGCTCGCGTCTTCCAGCTCGAGAAAGTCCTCTCGCAGCAGGTGCTCTCTCGGAATGGCTTGAAGTACTTCCTTCTTATTGGAAGTCCACTTCCGAAGCGGGAATCCCGCAGATTGGAGGACCGCTTGAAGCTCTCGTATGGCGAGACGAGCGTCGGCTTCAGTGTGAGCGCCGGCAAGGACATCATCAACATACATGTAGTTCCGAAGGATTTCGCTCGCCTGAGGATACATCGTTTGCACGTCTTGTGCCAGTTGTAAAAAGGACTCGGATCGCCAAGAATGGCGCGCAGTTAACCCCAAACGTGACAGTTTGTAACTCGTAATCCTGAATATTGCCGCAGCGGTCTCGGTAGAGGATCCGCTGAAAGGGGGTATGCCTGGGATCGACTCGGATTTGTCGATACATCTGCGTTATGTCGGCATTGAAAACGAATTGAAAGAACCGCCATTTCAGTACCTGAAGCGTGAGGTCGGCCTGAAGAGTAGGACCGGTGTGCAAGACATCGTTGAGGCTGACGCCTTGTGTGGAGGGGCTCGACGCGTTAAATACCACGCGTACCTTAGTGGTGGTGCTATCGGGCTTAAACACCGCATGATGGGGGAGATAGAAGTTTTTCCCATCTTGAGGCGGCGTCACCCGAATCATATGACCCAATTCCTCATATTCTTGAATAATGGCATCGTACTGCGTTTTTAGAACCGGATCCTTGAGAAGGCGTGCCTCATTCCGCAGGAATTGAGCCAGCGCGATCGGTCTTGAGTGGCCCAAGTCAACGCTATTCGGACCTTTGAACGGTAGGGACACAACATATCGGCCGTCCTTTCCCCTTTGGGTGGTCTCCTGGAAGTTCCGCTCGCAGAATGCGTCATCCTCCTTTTCCGGCTTTGCGGGAAGGTCTTCCACCTCCCAAAACTTGGTGAGGAGTACATCAAGCTTTGCTTCGGGACTAACTCGCGTCTGTGCCGCGAAAACGGATCTAGACACCGGGGGGTCAGGAGTGATAGCCCCACACAGAACCCATCCAAAGATGGTTTCTAGCCCGACAAAATCACCAATATCCTTTTTGATCCGTTCTCCGAGGATGTGGGGAAACAGGTCTACACCGATGATCATGTCAATAGGCGCGGGCTTGTTGTAGTACGGGTCAGCCAGGGGGCGATCGAGGCACTGCGTCGGAACCGTATTAAGGAATGGAGCTGTTGGAATGGCCCCTGACAATTTGGATACGACCAGGGCGGAGACCTCAATCTTGTTCAATCTGTCACACGGGGGAGACAGCATTAGCAGACACACCTTGTCGGCGCAGCCTCCATCACTCTGGCCCATGCCAGTAACCGCGGCGTCTACTGGGTAGAAGGGGGGCTGGACCATGCTGAAGACGCGTTCGGAGAGAAAAGTTGAATCGGCTCCCGAGTCGATCAACGCCCGAATATGATGATCCACACCACGATGGTGCAGAGTGACAATCGCAGTGCCTAAAAGGCCTCTGCCTGGGGTAGATGCAAAATAACTTTGAGCATTTGTGAGCTGGTCGCTCGCGGACGGGCGCTCTGTGACGCTGGATGGTGGGACTTGCGCAGCGGATGGCGAGGGCACGGACACATCACTAGGATGCAACAGCGTATGATGACGTTCCTTGCAGGTATGGCAATTATGCGCACTGGAGCAGCCCTTCACTTGATGACCGCGGGCAAAACAGTTCAGACAAAGTCCCTGCTGTCTAATGGTTTCCAGCCGCCTCTGAACAGGCATATCAAGGAAACTAGGGCAGAGCCGTATTGGGTGATTTTCCCGATGGCACAGCTTGCAAGACGCCGATTTGAGCTGAGCTTTCGCTGGAAACGCTTGGACTTTCATCGTTGCAGAGGATTTGCGGGGGCCAATGGGGATGGCTTGGACACTTGGGGCCGACTTATGTTCGTCGGTGGCATCCAGGACCCGATACCGATCGGTAAGAAATTGGTTCAAATCGGACCACGTTGAGACGACAGTCTTATTGGGCACTGATTGCTCCCACAGGAGGATTGTGGCCTTCGGCAATTTACTAGTGCAGATGGCGATAAGTAGGACATCCCAATTCTCAGTACTAACACCCGAACGCTCAAGTGCGGTAAGACACCCTTGAAACGCGGTCTGCAGCTCTCGCAAGGATTTGCCCGACTCTTGTGCCACCGCGGGAATCTGAAGGAGTTGTCTGGCTTGAGTCATGACCAGCAGACGGCTGTTTTCGTACCGTGCGGTGAGGTTCTCCCACGCGGCCTGGAAACCCTCATTCGTCAGGGGGGACTTAGCCACGATGGTTCTCGCTTCCCCTCGCGTCTTGGCGTTCAAGTGATAGAGCTTCTCCACTTGTGACAAATACGGATTGGCGATATAAATGGCGGCGAACAAATCGCGGAATGTGGGCCATGCTAGGCTGTCGCCATCAAATGTCTCTACCTCACACGGAGGAACTCTATGCCCCGGTGGCCCCGACGGAGCGGTTGGCTGACGCCTAAGAGTCGTCATCTGTACCGAGAGCTGTTCGATGCGTTCTCCGAACAACGTCCCGCATCGCACATATGCCGCGTAAGCGGATTCGTGCTTCGCCTTGATGTGGCTTATGTTTGCCAAGCTTTCCTCGTCGGCTTGGATTGTCAAGGCCTTGTGACAACGGGAGTATTCCATCTCGACAGTTGACCAAAGGGATTTGAGCTGCTCTAAGTGCATTTTAATGGAAAACAAGGGCACTTCAGAAGTTAGAGCTTCACTCTCGCGAGCTTCAAACAGAGTCAATGCGTCGCACGCTATAACGAAATCGGAAAGGGACATTCTGGAGTGTTCTCTACGCTGTTGTGATACGGATCGGGTGACGGGAGCGTCAGAACAGTGCGTCACAACAACGTGCGGAATCTGGGTCTGAGTTGAAAGCTTGGAACGACCTTGGTGTTCCCTCGAGTCTTTAACCGAGAATCTGCGACCCTCAGGTAAGCTGGACGAAGACGGACGGGACCTTGGGGATTCGCTGCGGCTGCGAACTGACGAGAACTTGCGCGAAATATCCGTACGCTTCACGGTCACCGGAGTTGTCGGAGGCCGAACCTTCTCCGGAGTTGCAGAGGGAGACGAAAGACTGTTGGACTTCGGCGCAGTCTTGGACGGCTCCGTGGACATACTCAGGGGACGAGCTTACCGACGAACACCGCGTTTGTGCGCGTCCTTTTTTTTGTTTTGGAAGTGAGAAGTGGACTGTATGGGGACGCAAGAACTTCCTCACTGTGCACCGCAGGATTGCGGGAGAATTTTCTCGCGTGTGGCTCGGAAACGAAGCCTCTTTAATGGGGATAGATGCGGAATAATATACGAACGCACGAATGCGGATTGAAAATTACCGATGGGAGTACGTATAAAACAAAACACGGATGAAATATATAAACAAAGATGTATAGGATAAAAGGAAAATACGTTTTTATATAAATCTGGATCTGGATATATATGTGTGCGCAGAATAATGGCCGGAAAAAATTGTATATATAATTTATAAATATGGACGGAGATATAAATATGGGCCCGATAGTGCTGGAAAAAATATATATATATGTATTTATTTAGAAATATGGGCGGATATATATATGAGCGCAAAAGGCTGGCCGGAAAAAATATATATATAGTTTTTAAAGCTGAACGGATATATAAATATGGGCCCGATAGTGCTGGAAAAAATTTATATGTGTTTATTTATAAATATGGGCGGATATATATTGAGCGCAAAATACTGGCCGGAAAAAATATATATATAGTTTTTAAATATGAACGGATATATAAATATGGGCCCGATAGTGCTGGAAAAAATTTATATGTGTTTATTTATAAATATGGGCGGATATATATATGAGCGCAAAATACTGGCCGAAAAAATTATATATATAATTTATAAATATGGACGGATATATAAATATGGGCCCGATAGTGCTGGAAAAAATATATATGTATTTATTTATAAATATGGGCGGATATATATATGAGCGCAAAATACTGGCCGAAAAAAATTATATATATAATTTATAAATATGGACGGATATATATATGTGAGCGCAAAAAGTTGGCCGGAAAAATTATATAAATGATTTATAAATATGGACGGATATATAAATGTGGGCACGATAATGCTGGAAAAATATATATGTATTGTTTTATAAATATGGGCGGATATATAATTAGGCGAAAAAAGAGAATCGGAAATAATGTGATTTAAATTTGGCGCGCTTGAGCCGCCTATCGATATCACGACTCGACTCACGTGTCACCACTACTCCGAAAACAGCTGTCGGCCGCTGTTTATATATTTGGTTTTTGATTTTGTTGTTTAATTATGTATGTGAATAATTTTTTTTTTGTGGTTGTGCGGAAAAACCAAGAACAAGTGTTGTGCGGAAAAACAAGCGAGTGTTGTGCGCAAATAAAACAACCGATCAATGCATATGGACAGATGCTTTGATCTATGTGTGTACGTACATGCATAAGTACACAGGTGAGTATAGATATGTATGCACACGCGTTGTTCACAACAACAAAAAAAACGTAAGTAATTGTAATTTAATTGGATGTGGGGTTGTGTTAAATCAATGCGCGACACCGAAATGTATTATGCGTTGTGGATATGTACATATGTATGTGCAATGTATGACTATGTAAGCATATACATATGTATGTATGTACGTATGTAAGCAAGTGCACCGGTATCCAAAGACGCGCGTGAGGAAATTAATTTCGCACCTAATTCGAACGCGCAAGAAATCGCGGTGCATACGTGAAGTGCTATTTAAAAAAAAAGAATATTTTTTTTGCCTTTTGTGTCGTGGTAAATGTGCGAAGGGATTGTATGTATATGGATATGTATGTACATATGCGCGTACATCAACAGGTGACGATGTATGTATGTACGTAGATACGCGCGTGTGGAAATAAGTTTGGCATTAAAGATTATTATTCCAACACATAAGAAAACGCGGTGAACACTTTGATTTTTATTTTTCCCTATTTTTTATAACACTTTAATAATTTTTTTTTTTTGTTTTTTAAACTTTTACGCGGATTTGGCAAACAGCTGTGGAAATTACATGTACATGTGAATGCATATGTAAAAAAGGTGGATTTGGACAAGTGCGAGGAAAAAAAAACATAAATGAAAATGGATAATCGTGGAATGTAAAATGAGAACGTTGGACAATCACGCTAAGGATTAGGAACTACCATGAAACCTTGGAACAGGTCAGGTATGTACATACAATATGTAAAAGTGTGTAGGTCGCTATGGAGAAGCGGGAAAACCTCACACTTTTAGTAGTATGTAAATGAAATGAATAATGAAATTTTGTACTTATCAGGAATTCCGCCGATGCAAGCTGGAGGAGCGGAAGGATATCCGGCTCGAAGGACCAATGTTCGTGGGGGGCGGAAGGATCCAAATGAAATACAAGGAGTTGGCGGGTGCCAATTTCTTCAGTTTGTGGTGAGCGAGTGGTGAATTAAAACGCACGAGAAACTTCGGTTAACTAAATGTAGGTTTTATTATTTATATAATATTCACAGGTAAACCGGCACACACGGAAATGGTTCGGGTTGAAAGTGATTAACAAATCGTAAAAAAATGCAAGAGAACGGGTGTTCGGGTGAAAGGCTCGATTCTTAGTGATGGCGGTGCCCATTGGAAAAAATCAAGTCACTCCTCCTGGTGTGACCGTAGACGCCGAGGATCAAAAAACCCTCCTCACTCCTCACCGCTCACTGCTCTTCGCCGCTCACTGCTGTTCACCCGGTGGCGTGAACAACTGGGACGACAGAAAGGTAATTTTTGCAGTTCAACAAAAGATGCAAGGTGCAGCTCGTTACTGGGTGGATGCAACGGATGAAATATTTCAAACATGGCCAGAATTTGTTTCGAAATTTCTGTACCATGTATCAGCAACGCAGCTGATGTTCATTTAAAAATGCTGAAAACCAAACGGGAAACAACGGAATCACCACAAAATTATTTTTATAAAATGCTGGCCATTGGTAAAAAGGGTGAGTTATCTGATTCAGCAATTGTAACACATATTATAAACGGCATCAACGATTACGATCTTAAGCGCAAGATATCACCTCTTGTAACGAACTTTTACGAGATATACATGCCTATTCGGCTCATAACGAAATCAAATATAATCCACATAGTTTTCAAAATAAACGCGAGTTTAACGGTAATACGCAGAAGTCAAGTAAATCCGTAATAAAACGAACACTCAAAGAAAAGATAAAATTGGGACATTATTCGTCAAATTGTCCTGATCCACAGCGTAAGCCTCGATGTACTCATTGTAATCGTACTAACCACGATTCTACCTACTGTCCTGAAATAATATTGACTCTAACATCAACTCAGATATCTGTAAATTTATTTCAGTTAACGGAAACGAGACAAACGCATTCGTCGATCCAGGTAGTACACGTACTCTAATTCGAAAATCATTTGCCGAAAACGTAGGCGTTTTGCAACGATGTGCAATAACACTGAATGGATTTGGAAGAGGAAAATTCTTCTGTAACCAAAAATTAAATGCAAAGATCGTTGCTGACAAGATAGGTCACGAAGTCGAAATCCTTGTAGTGGAAAATGACTTAATATCTGAAAACGTTTTATTGGGTAAGAATATTCTTTGTCGGGATGGCAATAAACTAATTATTCACGGAAACAAATGTTTTATCGAAAACATACAGGAAAAAGAAACTACTCAAAATCGAACGGATGCCGAAACCGGAGAATTGGAAAAAGTCTTAGTAGCTAATGCTGCTTGTTTCGCGCAGAAGACCAACGAATCAGGTAAATGCTCAATATCGAAATGGAAATCGCCTTAACAGTATCACGGTCAAAATTCCATTTCCTATGCCAAACATGGAAGAGCTATTTGCCCAGCTAGCTGGAAACGACTATTTTACTCAACTTGATTTACGTATGGGCTACCATCAAATCTAGATAAGTGAATCGTCCAAACAGTACACCGTGTTTGTTACAGCTGATGAACATTATGAATACAACAGAATGTCTTTTGGACTTGTTAACGCTCCGGCAGTCTTTCAATCGGTAATGAACCAAATCATAAAACGTATGGAACCAGGTGAGGTACTCGCATATTTTGATGACGTAATAATCCCAAGTAAGACCTTTGAATCTGGTATGCAACGAATTAAAAAGTTTTTATCGATCATACAAGACAGTGGCTTAACCCTACGGTACGACAAATGCATACGTATACGTTCTTGGGTCACATAGTCAATAAAGATGGAATAAAACCTGGCGAATGTAAAATAAGCGCAATTAAAAACTTTAAAATACCTACAAATGTAGGTATTAATTATTCGTTAATATCACGTCCTTTAACAGAACTTCTACGTAAAACGGAGGCGAAAACATTTATTTGGGGAGAAGCCCAACAACATGCATTTATCGAACTAATCGAAAAATTATGTACCGAACCTGTTCTCACTCTTTACGATTTTTTGGCAAAACACGAAGTACACACGGATGCTTGTGCTTTAGGCCTGGCAGGAGTTTTACTGCAGTTACATAATGACAATGATTGGCGTCCCGTTTGTTATTTTAGTCGACACTGTACTAACGCTGAGAGTAAATACCACAGTTACGCATTGGAAACGCTTGCAGTAGTAGAAACACTCCAAAGGTTCAGAGTGTACCTTTTGGGAAAATCATTTCGCCTGATGACCGATTGCTCCGCTATTGCTAAGGTTAAAACGAATAAGGAACTCATTCCACTGGTGAATGAAAATAATGGATTACGACTGTGAATTTGCTCATCGAGATGGAAGCAAAATGACTCATGTAGATGCGTTGAGCCGTGCTCCAAATTTACCCCTGGAAGGATCGCTAGATGAATTTGTGCGGATCATAATTTCGGAAATCGACGACTGGTTGTTAACAATGCAACTACAGGATAAAATACTTGCCGTAATAATCGCAGTACTGAAGGGAAATCGTCAAAATGATCAACTGAAGCAGCTACGTACTGATTATATTGTAGTATATTCATACAAATAATCATTCAGTACAATGAGCTCAACTTGTAACACTCTGTTGCAAGTATAAACAATTAAACATATACGCATTAAAATATAATTGTGCACTTGAATATGTTTATATATATACTTGGATGTATGTACATAAACATATTCACATAAATGTACAGCTAAGCATAATCATATATGTATGTACATTTGTATATGCACATACATATATTCACATAAGCAATGTATGCACAAGCGTAACATGAGCTAGAGCCAGGCCAGCGTGTAAACGCTGACCAAGCACTTTGATGCAAGCGCTCCAACAATATGTATGTATGTACTGACACTCTCCCTCTCTTTTGTAGCTGTCGCATAAGTCGCAGCATAAGAATATATATGTAAACTTAGCTTAAGCAAAATAATAATTTGGAATAAAGAATCATTCTGAAAACGACTATGCATGGACACTGACGTGTTCATCTTGGATATACTATTTTTATTAAAGGAACCCGGTCTTGGCTTATATAACATGGCGACCGTGACAGGATTAGGACCCGCAATCTGCTAACAAAAACAACAACTGCAATCTGCAAACCAAATGCAAAAATCAAACCATCAATCAACGTTAATGACAGAAGAACAACAACTGCAAATATTAACCACAACACAAAACATGAACATTTTATTTATTTAAATGAAAATTTTATTTTAAATCAATTGGAATAAATGCCCAGAAGAAAGCAGAAGCAGCGGTTGGAACCATCTGATAAATCAAGCGAACCAAAAGAAAATCAACCAATCAACCAACAAGGAACACGAATGAACAGTGAAGATATTCCCTTTGCGGAATCTGCTCCTATCGAGCAAAGGGATGCGCCGACGCTAGAAGAAGCGTTAGAGTTGTATCCCAACGATGGACCGCGCCCACTCACAATAGCTGAGTACCGGGCCCGCAACACCAAATCAACAGAGCCAAAGAAGACCAAAAGAGGAGGCCAAGTACGAAAGCTACTCCAGCAGAAGAGGCTGGAAGTAGACCTACTGGCCACTCTGAAGACGGAGAAAGACCGACAACGCTGCATAGAGCGTATTGACATCCTGAAAGCTGAACTTCGCCAAAGAGCGAAGAAACGCAAGGGGGCCGCAGAAATGCGCAAGCCTTAACTTGCCTTTAATTTAATAATTGTAATAATAACCTTAATAGCAAGTTGAAGCACGAAAGTGCAACTTGCGACATACTAACTGTCTGATAGGCTTTTACTAACAATGTGGTTGGAGTTTTTTTTTTAACAATAAAACAAATGAAATGTATATCTGAATTGTGAGCTAACCACATTTTCTATCATTTTTCCACGTCTCTGGCTCGCTGTGCAAGACACAGTTGAGATAAATTTTATTTCTCTCTTACTTTTTTTTTCTTTTCACAAATAATTTAAAAAAAAAAAAAAAAAAAATATGCATGAATCCATAACAATTTTATTTTAATATTTCAAATAGAAATCAAATTCAGACAAATATGTACCGGTCAAAACATATTTATGAAAAAAAAATTAAAGTAATTGCTAAACAAAAGTTTTTAACCTGTCTTTATGAACTTTATTTCATATTCTTGTATACTTGTAATAAATAAAAACAAAAATCCCATACGTATGTTCGATAATAGCATAAGTAAATTTGATGATATATCCGTTATACCCACAATGGGGTTAATCGAAACAAAATCAGTGGACTCCACTGCAAATGTCATAAATAAAATTGAATCATCAAATGCTGGTATGAGATTAACGAACATACTACTATTAATAATTGTCATAATATTGTGCGCATATGTATTATATAAGGCTTACCTATTACACAATAAATGTGTAACAAAAAGAGCTCTAAGCCAAGCTAATGATCTAGATAAGATCTAAAAATACATATGCACACAAGCAATTATAAATCAAAACCTTTTTAACAAAAGATAAAATATATACAAAAAAAATAAATAAAAAATGACCCATTGTGACAGGTACAACAGGCACCCTAGCATAGTCCAAGACTTAATTGAGGTTTTTAGGAGCGAGGGAAGTACCTCACCTCAACGCTCCATAAACTTAGTACAAATTAAGTTAGCTTACCTTGACATAACGGGCGAAGATTTCCCAGTCAAAGGAGGCACTAGGGTACAAATGAGTTTCATTCTCACGGTACCATATGTATGCTGTTTTTCAAACACAGCAGGCACACTGCGTTTCTACCTAATAGAGGAACCAAAGCAGTAAAGAACTAAATACATGCATAATCAGTTAAATAGGCTGAGGCAGTTAGTGTAGAATATGGATAAAGCAGAAACAAAACAGCTCCAAAAATATTTACCTTTCCTTGATTTCCTGATACAATCAGGTGAAACAAATCACAAATACAAGGAAATAAGGTATTGGATAGCCCACAACTACAAATTTCAAAAAAATATTGTAGATCTTATGGAAAAATCCATAAAAGTAGCTTACAGTAGATTGTTAGCTAAGACTCCTTTAAGAAAAGACGTGCCCGGATGGGTCCACGAACTTTTCAAGGACTCAATTGCGCTGATAAATATATCAGAATCGAGTGCAGAACCAATAGATTTAACAGACTCAGATGTAGAAATAATAGACATAGAATAGTAAAACTTTACACATTTTCAAAATTTTTTCTAAAATTAACAACAGGTCTAAACGACAAATTTCCTTTTTTTTTAGTAAAATGGGTTCTCAAGAATCCAAAATAGAAATAGAAATTAATCTTAACAAACTATGGTTACTTGGGATGATATAATAGGAAAAGCTGGAATACACGCGCAAGAATTAACTAAATCTTGTAAGTGCCTCTCGCAGAATAGAGAAACATCCCAAGACACAGTAACCAAACACACGAAGATAATAACCGAGAATCTTCAAGCTATTAGAGCAGTATTAACTGAACACTATAGCAAACTAAAGATATGGCAAAAAGCAGCCGCAAGTGCGTTCTACAGTGATTACAAACAAAAAGCAATAACTTTGTTTAACAGACACAATATTGAATTTAAACAA
This sequence comes from Drosophila tropicalis, assembly GCF_018151085.1. Lineage (NCBI taxonomy): Eukaryota > Metazoa > Arthropoda > Insecta > Diptera > Drosophilidae > Drosophila > Drosophila tropicalis. Next base: position 2,218,010 of record NW_027173482.1, read on the forward strand.
ACATCAGATTTGGAAACTTCAATAGTACTGGAAGAAAAACGCAACTAATGGCTGATGAAGAAATAAGTCAAGAAGAACCATCAGCAAAAAGTCTTAACAAGCCAACAATTCCCGAAGAAAACAACAAAATGACACAAACAGTGGTAGAATTCATAAACACAGCCACCAGGCTGCTACCATACTTCGATGGTGATATTAAAAATCTACCGGGTTTCCTTGGAGTGCTTCGCGTACTTAACAGCATAAAAGAAACGCACGAAGCAGTAGCTATCGAAATCATAAAATCAAAATTAAAAGGTCAAGCGGGTAATACCCTAAGTTCTGAAACAACGATTGATGAAGTAATACGAAAACTATCAACAATCTTCAAGGGTGAATCAGTGGATCTTTTAACAGCAAAAATTAAAAATCTGCAAAGAAACCCCAATAACTGTGTTTCATACACAAAGGAGATTACTTAGTTGACCGACGCCCTTAAAGGCGCATATATTTCGGATGGTCTTCCAACTGAACAAGCAATAAAATACACCACCAAAGTGGCAGTAAATACTATGGTAAGCCATACCAAAAGTCAAATAGTCCAGCTATTAATGGAATCAGGAAACTTTGATTCGGCTAAAGAAGCCATTGCTAGATTCACCACTCTTTCAGTAGAGACGGGCTCCACAGAAAGTTACCAAAATAATACCATTTTTTATGCCCAGCATAATGACCGCGGCAGACGCCGCTATAACAATAATGGTAACTGGAGAAACAACTCGAATTGGAACAATAACAACTCGAATTGGAGCAATAACGATGCCCACAGAGCCCAACGAGGCCGAAATTATTCACGCTACCGAAGAGGCGGCCGTGGAGGTGGACACAATAATAAAAGACAAAATACAAATAACCAACAGAATGGTTACAACAACACAAATGTTTGAATTACCCAAAGCGACCAGGGAAACGGACAAGATCCTCCAAATGCTCAAAATTAAAAAATAAAGTCTATTCCATTAACCTAAGTCTTAATAATTTCGTATCATTTAAGAATGTTAAAACAAATAAGAAAATAACATTCTTAATTGATACCGGTGCAGACATTTCAATAATAAAAGAAAATTCTGATGTATTTCACGTCATCCAAGTAAACAAAACTGTAGACATTCGAGGCATAGGAGAAGGAGTAATAAACTCCAAAGGCCTAGTCTCAATAGAATTGCAGACAGATAAATATATTATTCCATACGAATTTCACATGCTTCATTCAGATTTCGCAATCCCATGCGATGGAATAATAGGATTAGATTTCATAAAAACTTTTAATTATACTTAGACCACAAAAATTAACGTACCCAATTTATGTTCAAATAACATTCAATTCTGGTAATAACTCAACACTTCTACTAGCAAGATCCCAAGTGGTACGCAAAATAGAACTATCTTCAGCAGAAGATAACATTTTAATTCCGAATCAGGAAATTAAACCGGGCGTTTATGTTGCAAACACTATTGCAACAGCCCAAAGTACTTTTGTCCGATTCTTAAATACCACAGATAAATGCCAAATAGTAGGCGTTAACAATATAAAATTTGAATCACTTTCGAACTACGATATAGTTCAAAATACCAAAGATATAAGAAAAGAATCTAAAATTATAAATTGAAGAAAAATTTCCCAATACTATTCAAAGACAAACTCGAAAAGTTATGCACTGAGTATAGTGATGTGTTCGGACTTGACACCGAACCGATCACAACAAATAATTTTTATAAACAAAAATTAAGACTTAAGGATGATGAACCGGTATATGTGAAAAATTACCGGAGTCCGCATAGCCAAATAAACGAGATCCAGCGACAAGTTGGAAAGTTAATCGAACAGGGTATTGTTGAACCATCTGTTTCGCCTTATAATAGCCCACTCTTGCTAGTCCCAAAGAAAACACTTTCGGGATCTAAAGAAAAAAAACTGGCGATTAGTAATTGACTATCGTCAAATAAACAAAAAATTGCTGTCGGATAAGTTTCCGCTCCCCAGAATTGATGATATTCTTGATCAATTGGGAAGAGCAAAATATTTTCTTGCCTTGACTTAATGTCAGGTTTTCATCAAATCGAACTAGAAGAAAAATCAAGAGATATAACGTCTTTTTCAACGAACAATGGCTCATATCGTTTTACACGAGTACCTTTCAGTCTAAAAATAGCACCTAATTCATTTCAGAGAATGGATGATTTAATCGTTATTAGTTGTTCTGAACAACATATGATTAAAAATTTAGTAGATGTTTTTAAACTCTGCAGAAAAAATAATCTAAAACTGCATCCAGAAAAATGTTCATTTTTTATGCATGAGGTGACATTCCTAGGTCACAAATGCACAGATAAAGGAATCTTGCCAGACGACACAAAATTTGACGTCATCAAGAATTATCCAGTCCCACATGATGCAGATAGTGCTAGACGTTTCGTTGCATTTTGCAATTACTATAGACGTTTCATAAAAAATTTCGCCGAATATTCCCGGCACATAACAAGATTATGTAAAAAGAATGTTCCATTCGAATGGACAGCAGAATGCGAAAATGCATTCCAATACTTAAAAGAAAAGCTCGTTCAACCTAATCTATTGCAGTACCCGGATTTTAGCAAAGAATTCTGCATAATCACAGATGCAAGCAAACAAGCATGTGGAGCAGTTTTAACACAAAACTATAATGGACTCCAGCTTCCAGTTTCATATGCATCAAGAGCATTCACTAAAGGTGAAAGCAACAAGAGTACTACAGAACAAGAGCTAGCAGCAATACACTGGGCAATAACATATTTTCGACCATATATATATGGAAAACATTTCACAGTGCGAACAGACCATAGACCATTAACATATTTGTTCTCCATGGTCAACCCGAGTTCAAAACTGACACGCATGCGGCTAGAATTGGAAGAGTACGACTTTACAGTAGAGTATTTGAGAGGTAAAGATAACTTTGTGGCAGACGCCCTATCAAGGATAACGATATCCGATCTAATTGACATGAACAAAAAAATCCTGAAAGTCACTACCAGGTACGAAAGTAGACAAAACAATTTCTGCGCAGAAAATAAACAATAACTATTGCCAAGGCAAAATCTTGAAAAAGCTTCCGAGCCCAACGTATATGACGTTATTGTAAATGACGAAGTACGAAAAGTAGTGACCTTGCGAATAACTGATTCCTCGACCACATTCAAACATGGCAAGAAAGTTATAGCAAGAATTGACATTTGCGATATTTATACCAATGGAATTCTCGACTTAGGTCAGTTTTTTCAAAGGCTTGAAAAAGAAGCCGGTATACTTAGTATCACCAAAGTCAATGTGGCACCAAACGAAAAGATCTTTGAAACTATTTCAATAGAATCTTTCAAAAATATGGGCAATAGAATTTTACAATTTTTAAGAGTAGCGCTACTCAAGCCGGTGACCCAAGTAAATAATAAGAAAGAAAAAGAAGCTATATTGTCTGCATTCCATGACGATCCAATTCAAGGAGGTCATACAGGCATAAATAAAACAATTACAAAAATAAAGAGGCGATATTATTGGAAAAACATAACTAAATGTGTAAAAAAGTACATTAATAAATGTCCAAAATGCATGACGTCGAAAACGACAAAACATACAAGATCACCTATGATTATAAACGAAACATCACTATATGCTTTTGACAGAGTGATAGTAGACACGATCGGTCCACTACCACATTCGGAAAATGGGAATGAATACGCAATCACATTAATATGTGACCTGACAAAGTATTTAGTAGCAATTCCTGTTGCAATCAGCAACAGCTGTAGCAAAAGCCATATTCGAATCTTTTATTCTGAAGAACGGTCCAATAAAGACGTTCATTACGGACATGGGAACAGAATATAAAAATTCCATTATTACTGAGCTGTGCAAATATTTGAAAATATATAACATAATATCTACGGCACACCATCACCAGACATTAGGTACCGTTGAAAGAAGTCATAGGACCTTCAACGAGTACATTCGTTCATATATTTCAGTAGATAAAACTGATTGGGACATATGGTTACAGTATTTCGTGTATTGTTTTAACACAACACCATCAGTAACACATAATTATTGTCCATATGAACTTGTATTTGGTAGACAAAGTAACCTACCAATTCAATTTAATAGCGTTAATACTATAGATCCAATATATAATATAGAAGACTATTCTAAGGAAGTTAAGTTTAGATTAGAAAATGCGTATAAAAGAGCTAGAATACTTTTAGAAAACAATAAAATTAAGCAAAAAGAAATAAATGATAAAAAAGTATCAGATTTTAAAATAGAAATAGGAGACAAGGTTTTCTTAAAAAACGAAACTGGTCATAAGCTTGATTCAGTGTATTTAGGACCCTTCGATGTTATAGAAATAGGTAAAAATAACAATATAAAAATTAGAAACAATAAAGGTAGGATACAAAAAGTACATAAAGATAGATTAAAAAAAAAAAATATAATAAAATAAATACATAATATCAAAAGGTAATTAAAAAAAAAAAATTATATATATATAAAAATTTATTATGGATTCATCTATTATCGAAAATATATTCATATGATTTCGAAAAGAAAAGAGAGAAAGAAAATTTGTCTAAGCAGACACAAACTAAAACAAAAAAAAAAAAAAAAATTTTTTTCCTAATATACACATTTACCTTACCCTTATTTTACCTTTAATTAATTAACTAATGATTATTAATAACTCCATAATATTACGTTATTCTCTAAAAAGGGGAGGTGTAGTATATTCATACAAATAATCATTCAGTACAATGAGCTTAACTTGTAACACTCTGTTGCAAGTATAAACAATTAAACATATACGCATTAAAATATAATTGTGCACTTGAATATGTTTATATATATACATTGATGTATGTACATAAACATATTCACATAAATGTACAGCTAAGCATGATCATATATGTATGTACATTTGTATATGTACATACATATATTCACATAAGCAATAACATAAGAATCATTCTGAAAACGACTATGCATGGACACTGACGTGTTCATCTTGGATATACTATTTTTATTAAAGGAACCCGGTATTGGCTTATATAACAATATCATCGAAAATCATCGCATTTATCGAAAAAGGGAAAACACTTTGTTGTACCAAAGGCAGTTAGCTTTCGCGTTGTTAAAAGTTGCCATGATGATGTCGGACACTTTGGTCTTGATTTTGGTTTCCAAAGATCTGGAAGTACGTGAAGGACTATATCTCTACATGCATCCAATGCTGCTACCATAAGTCTATAGGAGGAAAGCCTGAAGGTCGCATGCATTACAACGATTTTGGGTCCTTTTGTTCGAAGCAAACGAGGAAATACTCATATACTGGCTATATCTGATTCATTCAATAAATTCCTAATTGTAAAAGCCGTTAAAAGTACATAAACATTACCCGTTCTATCAACGCTAAACGAAATTTTTAGTTACTTCGGCTTGCCAAATTTTATTATAACAGACCGTGGAACAGCGTTTACGTCAAAAATATTTGAGGATTACTGTAAGCAAACTCATATCCAACACGTTAAGAACGCTGTACGAACACCCCGTGCAAATGGTCAAGTGGAACGCGCTAATCAAATAATTCTGAATTATATACGAACGATGAACGAAAATCCAAAGGATTGGGATCTGACTCTTCATAACTTTCAATGGACTGTCAACTCGCAGAAAAACAGCACCACTGGATTCAGTCCAATTGATCTTGTATTTAATTTCAACGCTATTAATGTCGTGCGAAGCAACCTTACTGCAGCGATACACGCAGACCAGGATAAACCGTATTCCAACGAAACCGTCACCGAAAATCGAAGTCAAGCCGCAGCCAATATCGCATAAGAAAGAGCTAAATGGAAGAAACGTTTTGATGCCAAACACGCTAACCCTTTTGTTTATTCTACAGGTAATCTTGTAGTAGTCGAGAACGAACCAGCTGCGACAAGCGAATCACGTAAACTGGAACCACGATACCGAGGTCCTTATGAAGTCGTCAAGGTCCTTGGAAACGATCGTTATGTAATCAAAGATATCCCCGGCATACAGATTACAGGACGTAAATACTGTTCTGTATACTCCTCGGATAAGATGAAACCCTGGTGTTCAAATATTCCTGAATTGGATGTATCTGACGACGAAGATACTCGAATCGAGGGCGATCCGAATGCAGGATTGGCCGAGCTGTTACCAGACAGTTTATGAATATAATGATGCAGCCCTGGGCGAGCGACGTTATGCTCTACCCCTGGTGTTATCGAAAAATGAAGAAGAAGTAGTTGGCGAATAATCGTAGAGAAGGAAAGGTGCGAACGAATAAGCTCCTACGATCGGTGGTAACGAACGGCCATCACGAACGAATCCAACGACATCGCTTTACAAACGTCTCTATATTGTTAAGTCTCAATTAGTTAATAAATTTATATTAGTTATCTACCTAAACGTACGCGTCTCGCATTTCTATTGGTCCCGAAAGGCGCACTCCCCTGCCTAAGCCTTCCTGACAGCTTCTTTATCTACAATCTTCTATTGGGTAATGAGATTTACAATCGACCTTCTCAGAAGTGGGTTTTAGATGTGACAAAGGTGTCGAGTGATTTTAAAAGATATGAAGAGATACCATCAGGCTTAAGCTATTGGATAAGTGCTGAATGCCAAACTGTGTCAAAAGCAACCTTGATGTCTAATGTAACTAAACCCACAGACTTCTTGTTTTGAAAGCGATAAAGTTTTTTGGTTTTGTGGTAAGGTAAGAACAGTTTATTATCACATAGAATAGCGAAATGGGAATTCACGATGTGAAAGTCGTGTGGGATTAAGTATTTTAAAGTTTGTATGTCAATAGAAGTAAACCCTATGGATTTGGTTACTTCTTGACTAATTTCCTGTATGTTTATAATTTGGTTTGTTTGTATAAATTGAAAAGTATCGGAATTTTCTTTTAAAATGGATATATGCGCACCTGTATCTATTAAAAGTACTAACGTTTTTCCTGTTGCCACATTTGTGAAAGTAACAAACGTATTTTGACTAAGGTTGATGACGTGAATCTTGCTATTTTTTACTGCTGGGTATCTAAAGGTGCTTGGGAGTTTCCCGAAGCGTTTTGTGCTACCCGGACATTGGTGTTGTTATAACCATTCTGTTGGTTATTTGGGTTCTGTCTGTTGTTATTATATCCACCTATAAGGCCGCCTCTTCGGTGGCGTGAATAATTTCTGCTTCGTTGGGCTCTGTGGATATTGGTATTGTTCCAATTCGTGCTGTTTCTCCAGTTACCATTGTTGTTATAGCGACGTCTACCGCGGTCGCGTCTGTGTATGAAACACAGTTTTTGGGGTTTCTCTGCAGATTTTTAATTTTTGCTGTTAAAAGATCCACTGATTCACCCTTGAAGATTGTTGATAGTTTTCGTATTACTTCATCAATCGTTGTTTCTGAGTTTGGGGTATTACCCGCTTGAGCTTTTGACTTGGATTTTATAATTTCGATGGCTACTGCTTCGTGCGTTTCTTTTATGGTGTTAAGTACGCGAAGCGATCCAAGGAAACACGGTAGATTTTTGATGTCACCATCAAAGTATGGTAGAAGCCTGGTGGCTGTGTTTATGTATTCTACCACTGTTTGCGTCATTTTAATTTCTGTACTAATTAACTTATACTGGAGCTTAAATCAGAAACTTCTTTGAGTGTTATCTGACGTCGCACATAGGTAGCTTTTGCAAAATTAGGCGGCCAAAAACATTTTTTCAAAAGAATACACTTTAAATGGAAAAAATAATTATATTTCGTGAATAGGTGGCCAACTATAACTTCATATAATTATTGAAACTATGCATAAATTATTAAATTAAGAAATATTACAGGGACGGGCAGGGAAAGTAGTTATAAGCTCCTTTGAAATTTTTTTTTTTTAGATAAATCTGTCTCAAAAAATGTGGTCTGTTATAACAAAGCTAATGTATACAAAACATTCTTAAAATTGGTGAGTACTACATAACACATAAAGATACATATCTGGACTATTGATAACCATCACAATTACTTACATAGTAACTTTGCAAAAATAAATATTGACTTTGGAAAAATGTATCACTGAAAACGGCGAGAATTAAATATGAACACTGTGAATGATAATCGAAGTTTGACTACCTGTAATTCGGAGCGGGCGCTATTTTGAAAGGTGCGAATAGAGAGGTTAGTTTCTCGGAAGTATCTCCTAACAATGTGCATCAATAGTTCTTAAAATGATTTTTTTTTTTTACTTTTGGCCGCCCAATTTTGCAAAATCTACTAAATATCACGAGCTTCATTAAGGATATGTTCCCAATCTGTCATAATGGGAAAGTCTACACTATGTCAAGGTAATTGGCTCCTTGCTTAAAGATCTTCTCTTTTTTTTTATCTATCTACCTCCTCATCTGAATCATTGTTTAATATGTATTTGGCAACTTGGATAATAAAAAATATTTTTTTTTATTGTTGCTGGGCATTATCCATTAGGTAGAAGCAAAGTGTGCCTGCTGCATTTGAATAAGAGCATACAGATAGTACTGTGAGGATAAAGCTCATCTGTACCCTAGTGCATCCTTGAACTGGAAAATCTTTTCCCGTTATTTAATATAAGCTAAGAGATACTCTGAGATACTCTGCTCGCTTCTGAAAACCTCAATTAAATTAGATACTATGTTGGGATTCCTATGTACTTTTTTGCTGAAAAACCTATCCAGTGTGCTGATATTTTTTTTCTTTTAATCAGTTGACATTTGAAATATTTCAATAAAAAAAAATTTTTATTCGTAATATTTTTTGGTCAATTTTATTAAATTGTACTTTTTATAACAATTGATGCAAATGTTGTTTAGACCTTATCCAAATCGTAAGCATGCTTAAGGCTCTTTTTGTTTCACATTTATTGTGTATTCTGTATGCTTTATACAATACATATGCGCTCATAATTATTACAAATATTAATAAAAGTACATTTGTCAGTTTCATATCAATATTTGATGACTCTATTTTGTTAATTACATTTGCAGTGGAGTCCACTGTCTTTGTATTTATTAGACCCATCTTGGCTACAACAAATGTATCAATAAACTTGTATATTTTGTTGTCAAACATGTACATTTTTTCTTTATTATAAATTTTGAGGTTTATCATATTTATCATCTTATTTATGCATATAGCGTTTTTATTATTTGTTGGAATATGTATATATATATTTTTTTTTGTTTATGTTATTTGTATCTATATATATATTCAACATTTTCTTTGTTCTGCTTCTCCTAGTTGTCCCTATTCGATCAACGCAGTGATCTCCTGTCTATTTGGCGTGTGGCTTTATGGGCCACACTCTAGACCGAGCAACGCAATTATCGCTCAGTTTAACATAGTAACATATACACAGGTGTATATGACACAGGTGTATTCGCAATATGGCGAATCTAATGGTCCAGAGCAGTCCGCCGGGAACGTCGTCTCTGGTGTGGTCTGGATTGTCTTCTTGGGTTCTGGTTTTTGGAAATCATATGTATAAATTGCTTTTATATTTTTAGGCGTAATTTTTGTAGAGGTTGAGCCTTTTTGCTTTAATTTTTGCTGAATCAACTCAATATTGTTCAATATAGTTCAGGTTGTAATTTGTTGCCTTTTGCCCAATTAATTGTTGTGTCGGTGGCAAACAGTAGCTTAAGGAGTTCGGCTTTCGTTTGTTTTAGCCGATTCTTAACTCCGCTACGTCTTGACATTGCTCATCACCTCTACTCACTAAAATTTTTTTTTTTTTTCGGTCCAGAACCCGTGTGTTCACTCTGCCATGTGAAGATTCCACTTCCACCGCGTAGCTGCGCTGCCAGTGACGCCGGCAGAGGAGCGTTCTGCTTATGTATAAATGTATTAAAGTATTCATGCTGGCATGAAAGTATATATGTATATAAGTATATACATAAATACGTACGCCGCCGCAATGGATGAGTGAGGATGTATTATGTTGTATATTGGGGACAGAGTGGTCGCGCGCAGCTATGTCCAGCACGATGCTATGGGTGCATGGCACTTCAATGTTTTTTACATAAATATTGTAACAAAGTGATACAATATGTTTATAATATTATTAATTTATTACACTGAGTACAGTGATCACTTGATATTATAGAACATGCTACAATAGGTCATTTGATCTGCTGAGGATTGCCGAATCAACGGCAAGTGCAGAGACGGACATGTCAATGCAGCATCCAGTTTCGGCGAACAGTCAATGTGGGCACTCATGTCCAGATTTCATTTAACCCAATTTGTTTTGTTGTTTGTAAGTCTATACGGGCGATCAAGTACTTGAGGTCTTGCTAATAGTGTGAACAGCACTGGAGAGTGATCGGAATTTAAATCTAGCAGTGTATCCGTATATTTTGGTACTTGAAAATTATTTTTTGATGTTAATTCATTTTTGTGCTTGGAGAAGCCGTTAGCATTCCAAAGACATAGATGATTAAGTGATTGAAGCCCTTTAGTGCTCTTTAGTTGGTATGTATAGAAGTTGATATTATCATTACGGAGGTACTTTTTGGTGATGCGGAAATTGTCTTCAGTTTGGGTTTGACATTTAATTTTTTTTTTTGTTCGCCTATTTAGAGGGGTTACAACAAAGTTATTGTTGTTGTTGATGCTTGTAGGGCTGAAGGGGATATTCAATGAAAGACGTTAGTAATTCTTGAATTAAGTTAATCTTTATTTGTTTATATATAAATAGGCACTAGCACATAAATTGTGTGGACTTCCATTTGTTCTATATTATAATTGTCTTAATGTAATATTATTTGATATAATATAAACACCAACATACTCGCGGCCGTTGAACACCTGTTCAACGTTATCCAACGTTGACAGCAAAATTGATGGGGGCCGGAAAAGGATCACGGTTGTCTGCTCTTGACCATTGTGCCTTGGGGGTTTGGGAGCATCCCCTTATTCCGTATACCATCACGAGAACCAATGGTATTGTTAGCGCTACGTAGGAGACGATAACATGGTGTGCCGGCTGGCTGGGGTCTTCTAATAACTTCCAGTTTTGCTTAGTTTCCAGTTTTCAAATCCAGTTTTTTTTTTTTTTTTTTATTTGAGAGCAGTATAGCGAATTTGCAATCTGTCCGGGGACAATCAGCAAGTTTTCGTGGCGGTTATAATGTTTGTGTGTTATTGCAATAGGGTGTTGTGTGGTTGTATAGGGTTGTGGGGAGGGGGGGAATGCTGGTTAATTAGTAATATTAATCTCGTTGACGTGTCAGATCCAGTGTGGGGAGTCTTCTCCAGATAGGCTGCGGTCAGTCTGGAAATCTCATGATCGACCCATGGGATATCCAGTTCGGCATGTATTTCCTTGTTTGTCGTGAGGAAGTGGGCATTTGTGATGATCCTTAGCGCTTTGCTTTGGAATTTTTGGATTGGGTCGCAGTTGGATCGGCTGGTGGTGCCCCAGATTTGTATACCATATGTCCACATTGGTTTCATTATGACATTGTATATTAACAGCTTAATATTTAGCCAGAGGGTAGACCTTTTCCCGATGAGCTATAGGTATTTTTTCAGCCTTGCGTCGAGCTGGCCTCTTTTGGTCTTCAGATGCTGCTTCCATGTTAGCCTTCTGTCCATAGTTAGACCCAGATATTTGGCTGAGTCACAGATGGGGATGGGGGTTCCGTCGAGTAGGATAGTTGGGCAGTCACCTCTCCTCAATGTGAATGTTGTTTGAATGCATTTTTCTGGGTTGACCGCCATGTTCCATCTTTCGAGCCAGGTGCTTGTGATCTCTAGCTGCATTTGTAGGAGGTTGCTAGTCTCAGTGTGCCAGACCTTGTCGAATACTTGTTTCACTTCTAGAAATACTCCAGCACAGCATTTCTTCTCCTCGAAAGCCTCAAGAATTCTCCCCGAGATCCTATGGCATTGTTCGGGTGTGCCATGGCATTCTCTGAAGCCAAACTGGTGATCAGGGATCAAACCGGCCTCCTCCATTATTGGTCGGACTATACGCAGAAGTAGTCTTTCGACTACTTTGGAGAGAACCGCCAATAAGCTTATCGGACGATATGAGGCGAGATTGGCTGCAGGTTTTCCAGGTTTTTGTAATAGGATGGTATCGGCGCATTTCCACTGGGTGGGGAAATGTTCTAACAGGAAGCTTTTATTTGTAATTTTGAGGAGCAGTTGTATACCATTCGGAGGCAAGGCTTTGATGGCTGGCACATCGATTCCGTCGTATCCAGGCGACTTTCCCGGGCTTAGCTTGGCGATCTCTAGACTAACTCGTCTGTTTCCACCTCTTGGATGGGGAGGGCCATTTGGTATGGCACGTGCAAAAACTCTTCCGTCTCTTGGACCTCCTGTTGGGAGCATCTATTGAAAGGGGTGAACGTTTCATATAGGTGGTTTGCAAAAGCTGCAGCCCTTTCATTGTTTGAACGGCACCAGGATCCGTTGGAGTCTTTGATGGGCTCCTTCCTTATGACAGGCTTTTTGATGCCTTTGGTCAGCCTCCATAGGTTGTGTTGGGGGTCTCCAGGCTCGAAGTTCTCTAGGAAAGTTTCGAGTGACTTCCTACGAAGACTGTTCAGAAACTCTTTGAGAGTTTTGCTTCTTTTGGATTTGGTGCTGGCTGGTAGGTTAAGTAGAAGCCTAATAGCACAGTGGTCAGAGCATAGTTCAAGCACGTTGCTGGTGACGATTTTGTGGCTTGGGATTACATTGTTTTCTCCTCCAGCTATAAAGCGAGTGCCAAGGCTGTCCAGTAGGCTGTGGAACATTAGTTCATTTACAATATGCCTAGGTGGGCAGTAGACAGCAGCGATCGTTATATCTCCTGTCGGGCTGATGACTCTGATTCTGGAGCACTGGACCCATGGCACTTGAAATGCCGGCAGCTCGATGTAGTTTATGATGGACTTGATGATGATGGCTGCGCCTCCTCGGGCTGTACCATTGGGATGGTTGGTGAAGATGACGTCGTAGCCGTTGATGTTAAAATATGGTCGTTCCGTGAAGTGTGTTTCCGAGATAAGAAGGATGTCAACATGTTGGGTTTTTATGAAGTGTTCAACTTCTGGTCTGCTCCTACACAGGCCGTTCGCATTACATAATACTATATGGAGATTTATTTGCATTTTTGGGCCATGATTGACGTTAACAGCTGAGTCATGGCAGCAAATTGATCCATTATTTTCTCCATCAGTGCTTCTAGACGATCCAGTCTTTGGTTCGTTTGAGGCGAATTTATTATATTGGCAAAAGTGATGCCTGGCTTGAGAGATTGGGATTGACCTTGGTTTTGGTAGGGTCAGTCCTTGGTTTGCGGCAGTCTGCGGAGTTATGGGTGCCACCGCACTTAACACAGATGAACTGCAGGTTGCAGTTCTTATGTGAGTGTCCAAAACCTTGACATCTGTAGCACTGTAGTACGTCAGTACATTTGCGGGGTGGCTCAATGGTGACCACGCAGCTGCATAGGCGCTTGATAGCAAAAATGTCCTTGTTGTTGCTTGCCGGTTCTAAGTTGACGAAGAACATGGCCATAGGTTTCTTCGTGTTGCGGCTGATTGCGTTTTTGATGTCTTGACCTCTAACGATGTGCCCGTTGGCAGCCAGGGCTTCTTTGATGTCCATGGGATTGGTGGTATGGTGTAGACCTTTGACTACTGCTCTGTATGCGCGCTCATCTTTTGGTTGGAATGTCTGATATGGGATGTCATTTACATTGAGGTAGTTTTTCAATGTTGTGAAGCTCTGCTTGTCCTGTAGGTTCACTCTGATTTGTCCGTCCCTACCCGCTTTATAATCAAAGTTGTTGCTGCCGATTACAGATGCAACATCCTTTATTAGGTCCTTAACATCATGGACTTCCGGTAAGAAAATGGGAGGCGGCTTGACCTTGCGCACCTCAGTAGTGGATGGCTCCGGTCCGTCGTTGGGTCATATTCTTCGTCGCTATCGCTTTCATCAGATAGCATGGCAAATCTGTTGGCATTAGCGTTGACTTTGCTGGTTATACCCTTCGAAGTTGAAGCCTGTTCTGCTTTTCTCTGCGGCGCTTTGCGCTTAATTTCCCCCTGGCTCCGAGGAGGGACTAGTGCTTCCGTCAGATTCACCACTGCTTTTGTTCGACCTTTTGATTACCTTGGCCTGTTTAGCTGTAGGAGCTTGGTCAGTTGGCTTTATTGCCCATTTTGGCTTGACCATATTTGTGCCTGTGGGGGCCTGCCCGCGAGTATGCAACACTTTTTAGGAAAAATGCTCCGCAAGGTCACTACTTTCCGTACCTCGTCATTATTGATGACTTCGTATACGTTGGGTCTAGAAGCATTTTGAAGTTTTTGCCTTGGCAATAGTTATTCTTTATTAACTGCGCAGTTTTTCTGTCTACTCTGTTGCCTGTTAGTGACCTTCAGGACTTTTGTATTCATATCTTTTAATTCGGATATAGTTATCCGCGATAAGGCGTCAGCCACAAAATTATCTTTACCTCTCAAATACTCTACTGTAAAGTCGTACTCTTCCAATTCTAGACGCATGCGTGTTAGTTTTGAGCTCGGGTTGACCATGGAGAACAAATATGTTAATGGTCTATGGTCTGTTCGCACTGTGAAATGTTTTCCATATATATATGGTCGAAAATATATTATTGCCCAGTGTATTGCTGCTAGCTCTTGTTCTGTAGTACTCTTGTTGCTTTCACCTTTAGTGAATGCTCTTGATGCATATGAAACTGGAAGCTGGAGTCCATTATAGTTTTGCGTCAAAACTGCTCCACATGCTTGTTTGCTTGCATCTGTGATTATGCGAAATTCTTTGCTTAAATCTGGGTACTGCAATAGGTTGAACGAGCTTTTCTTTTAAGTATTGGAATGCATTTTCGCATTCTGCTGTCCATTCGAATGGAACATTCTTTTTACATAATCTTGTTATGTGCGGATATATTCGGCGAAAATTTTTATGAAACGTCTATAGTAAATGCAAAATGCAACGAAACGTCAACGAAAACCTGACATTAAGTCAGGACAAGAAAAATATTTTGCTCTTCCCAATTGATCAAGAATATCATCAATTCTGGGAGCGGAAACTTATCTGACAGCAATTTTTTGTTTATTTGACGATAGTCAATTACTAATCGCCAGTTTTTTTCTTTAGATCCCGAAAGTGTTTTCTTTGGGACTAGTAAGAGTGGGCTATTATAAGGCGAAACAGACGGTTCAACAATACCCTGTTCAATCGAACTTTCCAACTTGTCGCTGGACCTCGTCTATTTGATTGTGCGGACTCCGGTAATTTTTCACATATACCGGTTCATCATCCTTAAGTCTTAATTTTTGTTTATAAAAATTATTTGTTGTTATCGGTTCGGTGTCAAATCCGAGCACATCACTGTACTCAGTGCATAACTTTTCGGGTTTGTCTTTGAATAGTATTGGGAAATTTTTCTTCAATTTATGAATTACAGATTCTTTTCTTATATCTTTGGTATTTTGAACTATATCGTAGTTCGAAAGTGATTTAAATTTTTTATTGTTAAAACCTATTATTTGGCATTTATCTGTGGTATTTAAGAATCGGACAAAAGTACTTTGGGATGTTGCAATAGTGTTTGCAACATAAACGCCCGGTTGAATTTCCTGATTCGGAATTAAAATGTTATCTTCTGCTAAAGATAGTTCTATTTTGGGTACCACTTGCGACCTTCCTGGAAGAAGTGTTGAGTTATTACCAGAATTGAATGTTATTGGAACATAAATTGGATACGTTAATTTTCGTCTAAGTATAAACCAATCTTTTGAATTGCTGTAATCTAATTCGGAATTAAAAGTTTTTATGAAATCTAATCCTATTATTCTATCGCATGGGATTGCGAAATCTGAATAAAGCAGATGAAATTCGTATGGAATAATATATTTATCTGTCTGCAATTCTATTGAGACTAGGCCTTTGGAGTTTATTACTCCTTCTCCTATGCCTCGAATGTGTACAGTTTTGTTTACTTGGATGTCGTGAAATACATCAGAATTTTCTTTTATTATTGAAATGTCTGCACCGGTATCAATTAAGAATGTTATTTTCTTATTTGTTTTAACATTTGAGCATTTGGAGGAGCTTGTCTGTTTCCCTGGTTGCTTTGGGTAATTCGGACGTTTGTGTTGTTGTAACCAATCTGTTGGTTATTTGTGTTTTGTCTTTTATTATTGTGACCGCCTCTTCGGTAGCACGAATAATTTCGGCCTCGTTGGGCTCTGTGGGCATCGTTATTGCTCCAATTCGAGTTGTTATTGTTTCAATTCGAGTTGTTTCTCCAGTTACCATTATTGTTGTAGCGCCGTCTAACGCGGTCGTTATGCTGGGCATAAAAAATGGTATTATTTTAGAAACTTTCTGTGGAGCCCGACTCTACTGAAAGAGTGGTAAATCTAGTGATGGCTTCTTTAGCTGAATCAAAGTTTCCTGATTCCATTAATATCTGGACTCTTTGACTTTTGGTATGACTTACCATAGCATTTACTGCCACTTTGGTAGTGTATTTTATTGCTTGTTCAGTTGGAAGACCATCCGAAATATATGCGCCTTTAAGGGCGTCGGTCAACTCAGTAATCTCCTTTGTCTATGTTTTTGGGACTTCTCTGCAGATTTTTAATTTTTGCTGTTAAAAGATCCACTGATTCACACTTGAAGATCATTTATAGTTTTCGTATTACTTCATCAATCGTTGTTTCAGAGCTTAGGGTATTACCTGCTTGACCTTTTAATTTTGATTTTATGATTTCGATGGCTACTGCTGCGTACGTTTCTTTAATGGTGTTATCTACGCGAAGCGCTCCAAGCGATGCGAAGTGCTATGGTAGCAGCCTGGTGGCTGTGTTTATGAATTCTACCACTGTTTGTGTCATTTTGTTGTGTTCTTTTGGAATTGCTGGTTTGTTAAGACTTATGATTGATTGATCAGTGCTCACTGATGGTTCTTCTTGACCTATTTCTTCATTATCCATTAGTTGCGTTTTTTCTTCCAGTACTATTGAAGTTTCCAAATCAGATGTTTGTTTAAATTCAATATTGTGTCTGTTTAGCACAGTTATTGCTTTTTGTTTGCAATCACTGTAGAACGCATTAGCGTCTGTTTTTTGCCATGTCTTTAGTTTTCTATAGTGTTCAGTTAATACTGCTCTAATAGCTTGGAGATTCTCGGTTATTATTTTCGTGTGTTTGGTAACTGTGTCTTGGGATGTTTCTCTATTCTGCGAGAGGCACTTACAAGATAATTCTTGTGCGTGTATTCTAGCTTTTCCTTTAAATCATCCCAAGTAAAACCACTTTTTGTTTTAATTCCCAGAGAAGTTGTCTCTATGGGTTGGTCGAATAGTTCGTGTACCAGGCGGGTAGAATTCTATTTTTCAAAGCCAGATTTATAGCTACTAAGATTAAGTTCTATTTCTATTTTTGATTCTTGAGAACCCATTTTACTTAAAAAAAAAAAAAAAATTTGTTCGTTTAGACCTGTTTTTAATTTAACAAAATTTTTTAAAATGTTTATGGTTGTACTATTCTATATCTATTATTTCTACATCTGAGTCTGTTAAATCTATTGGTTCTGTACTCGATTCTGATATGTTTATCAGCGCGATTGAGTCCTTGAAAAGTTTGTGGACCCATCCGGGCACGTCTTTTCTTAAAGGAGTCTTAGCTAACAAGCTACTTTTATGGATTTTTCCATAAGATCTACAATATTTTTTTGAAATTTGTAGTTGTGGGCTATCCAATACCTTAATTCCTTGTATTTGTGATTTGTTTCACCTGATTGTATCAGGAAATCAAGGAAAGGTAAATATTTTTGAAGCTTTTTTGTTTCTATTTTATCCATATTCTACACTAACTTGTTAGGCCTATTAATACGGATGTATTTATTTTTTTTAAATCGCGTTTGTGCAAATGTATTTTTAGGCGTTATCTAGGTCATTAGCTTGGCTAATGGCTCTTTTAGTTACACATTTATTGTGTAATAGGTAGGCTTCATATAAAACATATGTGCACATTATTACGACAATTATTAATAACAATATGTTCATTTATCTCATGTCAGTATTTGATGATTCGATTTTATTCATAACATTCGCAGTGGAGTCCACAGATTTTGTTTCTATTAACCCCATTGTGGGTATAAGAGATATATCATCAAATTTACTTATGATATTATCGAACATATGGAGTTTATTTTTAAATAATATAAAAAATTTTGTTTTTTTTATAATTCTAATAATGACCTCACTGACTAATGGTCCTATATAAGACGATTTTAATTTTATAATATGAATAAAACAAATACGGGAAAAAATAGGGAACAAAAGCCCATAAAGACAGCTCAAAACCTTTTGTTTAGAAATTACTTTAAAAATTTTTTTTATAAGTATTTCAAGCTTTGGTCTTATTTGCTTGAATACGAATATTATTTGATATGCATATTTAAAGATTTTTTTTTGTTTAAAAAAATTTTTTTTTTATTGAGAACAAAAGAAAGAGAAAAAAAGTTTATCTCAACTGTGTCTTGCACAGCGAGCCAGAGACGTGGAAAAATTATAGAGCATGTGGTTGGCTCACAATTCAAGTATTCATTTGTTGTTTAGAAACAACTCTAAAAAAAAATTCTCCAACCACATTGTTGGTAATAGCCTAGGAGAAAGTTAGTAGTTCGCAAGTTGCACTTTCGTGCCTCAACTTACTATTAAGCTTATAATTAGAATTATTAAATTAAAGGCAAGTTAGGGCTTGCGCATTTCTGCGGCCCCTTGCGTTTCTTCGCTCTTTGGCGAAGTTCAGCTTTTACGATGTCAATACGCTCTATGCAGCGTTGTCGGTCTTCCTCCGTCTTCAGCGTGGCCAGTAAGCCTACTTCCAGCCTCTTCTGCTGGAGCAGCTTACGTACTTATCCTCCTCTTTTGGTCTTCTTTAGCTTTGGAGATTTTGTGTTGCGGGCTCGGTACTCAGCTATTGTGAGTGGGCGCGGTCCATCTTTGGGATACATCTCTAACGCTTCTTCTAGCGTCGGCGCATCCCTTTGCTCGATAGGAGCAGATTCCGCAAAGGGAATATCTTCACTGTTGTTCATTCGTATTCCTTGTTGGTTTTGTTTTCCTTTTATTTTTGATGTCGTTGTTGTTGCTGTATTATCGACTTGGAAAGAAAAAAAAATTCTCTCCTTTTTTTTTGTATTTTCTATCATAATTTGTTTGCTTTCTTGTTTTGCTTAATAATATTTGCATAGTCAAAAAGGAAACGCAAAAGAAAAAAAGGAAACGGAAAGTTAGCAGCTTCAAGTTTCTCTCCAATGCAGAATAATTATAGCAAGTATTTATATATATTCCATTAGAGAATAGTTTCTCCTTGCAGAGTCCTTGTAGGTCCTTTAGGACAATGTCACGGTCGCCATGTAAAGACCGGGTTCCACTTGGATAATAAATTGAGTAGTCAAACACGTCAGTGTCGCTTTGTGGTAATATTCCAATTGATGTTTATTCAGAAAATATTCTTTTGCTTAGCCTATGTTTACATATATATTCTTATGCTGCTACTTATGCGACAGCTACAAAAGAGAGGGAGAGTGTCGGTACATACATACATACTGTTGGAGCGCATGCATCAAAGTGCTTGGTCAGCAGTCACATGCTGGCCTTGCTCTAGCTCATGTTACGCTTGTGCATACAGTGCTTATGTGAATATACGTATGTGCATATCCAAATGTACATACATATATGTTCATGCTTAATTGTATATTTATGTGAAAATGTTTATGTGCATACATCAATGTATACATACATATTGTTTAAGAATAAACATCGTGTTCATCTGAAATGGCTTCACCAAATCAGATTGAACAAAGAAATATACAAAACAAAAATAGCTGATACAGATTCATATTTCAAGTATGGCTCAAAAACCAAACCAAACATGCATCCACACTCTGTGGAAAATCACTTAAGATTTTAACATCGGCGCCAACGCTGTGCATGAAATATAAACATTAGAATAAGCATTTTTAAGAACAATTGTTGTCTCATAGATTTTAAGATTTCATTTATATACACAAGACCTTTGTTAATAAAGTCAGTTCATATTTTGAATTCAACAGATGAAGATGGTCTTTTAGTTTGCGGTGCTGAAATCATCTTCATTTTGATCCAGCTCGAAGGAACGCTATTCCACTGATATCGGTGGGTACTTATGAGAGCAAAAATTACCTCTACTGATCGTGTAAGCATAGATGTTAATCGTAATTTTCACTTGCGAACAAGTGTCTCACAAGTTTTGCCGGATGTTGCTACGTGTGTGGAAAATTTACGAGCCCACAAGGCAATAACAATTTGCAAAATTGGTCGAAAAGGTTGCGCCCAAAACTGGGTTTCGGCATTCTAATGATTTAGATAGATTCACAATGGCATCATACGGATAACTGCTACGCATGCCAGAATAAACTTGCAAAACTAAAGAAGAGTTTTATGGTCTATAAAAGTGTTCAATCTGCACAGTATTCGGAGTATATTACAAATACAAAGATGTCAAAGCCCAACAGAAAGGTATAATTCGCTAACATTTGTCACCGAACCTGAAGAGTTACTTTCAACGTATGATCCATCCCAAATCGATAAAACTTGTCAACATCTCTAGATATCCCAAGCTCGATTATATACGATGGTAAGACAACTAAAATTGTCACAAAGGCAAGCGAACTCTTTAGCACATAATTTTCGATTGGTTAACATTTTGTCTAAGGATGTAAAAGTGTACGGGTATAGGAAGAGACTTTTGGACTTTTTCGAAATAAACGGCAATAATACGTTTGCATACTGCAAAAATATCGTTGGGTTAATGGAACATATGAATTGCACGTACAAACTAAAGGAGTGGCGATTGGTTTTCGATTCAATGAAACTAATTTTGGATTGTGTTCAGTATAGAAAACATGAATGGAAAATATGTACTGACCTAAAATTTGTTGCTACTCACTGGCTTGCTCGGGAACGGACGGACTAAGAGGCTAGATGTCTTCCCAACATTTGTAGCTCTTTCAATTCTAAGAAACTTCGCTAAAGAAAGTTTGTAAAAAAATGAATATTTAAGAAGTTAGAAGCAAATGAAAAAAACATCCTTTTCGGAAAAATGGCAACTTTGATGAAAAACTTCCGCCAAAAATGTTGTATTAAATCATCGTGATAACTTAAAAAACTAATGATTCAGTTCGATTCGCAGGACACGAAATAGGGTGAAACCATCGAATTTTGCCATGTCTTTTTTTTTTTTTGAAAAAAACTCACAGAGTTATCATCCACGCAATCGCGTCGGATTGAGTGCCAAATTACAACTGACTACAACTATTCTTATTTTAATGATCATCCCAAACTTCGATGCATTGCCGAACGATGGAGAAAAATGCTCTATTGCATTCAGCGCAAGTGTCGCTATTCACGAACGCCGTCTTAGAAGTCCGTCGTCTAAGAGCATTGTCAGCATTATCGCTACTTAAATAATGCTGAATGCTAGACTTGACCGACTGCAGATTCTAAGAGTTGTTAACTACTCCCCCACTTGAAGTATGAGCGTCCTCGCGCATTCCCGATTCTTGCAGGATAATTCAGACGCGCTCCTGTTGACTCTTCCTCTTAAGGTAAAGTGCAACCAACAAGGTGACAGCCACTAAACAACATAGAGCAAAGGAAATTGATGACGCTATAACTGGTCTATTGTTTACTTGGGAATTCAGTTCTTCAATATGTCCTCAGATTTTCCTCGTCCGTAGCGCCGTTGATGTTGATGAACTGGCATGGAATCTCGTTGAATATGATGATTCCTTAACGACCATCGACACTGGGCTTAAGTGACTGGGCTGCGTGTTGTAGTGGACTGCGGTGGTTGCTTGTAGTTGTTCTGCCCACGTGAAGCCCAATCTTGATGATCCACGGCGTGATTTTGGCAATGAATTCTCCATCACAATCTGCTATTCCTCCTTGAGGGGTTTAGCCTGTTTAGTTGCATTTGCTGTGCTTTATGGAGTTTACCTATTATGGCCTGCCTTACTTCGTCTGGTATGGAATCTATTGCCTCAATGGGGATCATGTCAATAACCGAGTGGACCGATCGATTGTATTCTACTGTGGCTTGAAGCCCAGCTTCGACCGTATCTGTGATACCTCTTTGCTGGGATAAGCACCTTGCCATGTCGCCTAAGGTGCTACGGAACCATTCTAGGGAGGGAGGGGCATTGGCTACGTTGATGTCGTACAGGTTTTTCAACATGGACGTTATGGTCTCGGAATTCAACGATGCTTCGTTGTCGCAGTAAATCGTTTTGGTTTTTGGAAAAAATTTAATTAGCTGTAATATTGGGCTTTTTATATCAGATATTGTATGTGACGTTATGAACTGAACTATAGCAAACTTGGAAAATTTGTCTATGGCCGTCAGAAAATGTTTTCCAGCTGTGGAATAAATATCTATATTTCTCCCGAATAAAACGTAATAGGGGTAACTCCAAGCTCTTGCTTTTTGGGGTGGCGATGGTATTTGGCACAAATTTTGCAGTTCACAACAATTTCTCCAGCAATTCTGTTTATGTTAGGGAAGAAATATTCTTTGAGCACCTGTCTTTCGTTTTCCTGGGCTGCTCTATGAGCGCGATTGTGTTCGGCCAAAATTATATCCTTTTGCTCATCTTTGTTGAAGATGTCCAATGCCCTATACTTGCAGTGGAAAGCTTCCACAAGAGCATGCTGTATGCGCGCTAAGATCGGTAACTCACAATGGATAGCATTCACCACTTCTGGGCTAATAGCCTCCTTGACTTTGTCAATCAACGTGTCCCGATCGTTAAAAAGAATTGCGTGTCTAACCTTTTTGCTTGAAAAGTACAGAAGTACGTTGCCATAGATGTTACGATTCCTCCAAAATTATCTGGTTTCTTAAACAATTAATGGGTTTATCGGTGGCATCAATTGTATACGACGAAGATTGCTCGCTGTGAATTGTTCCCCCACTAGACTGCGGTAGATTTTCCACGGCATTTGTGTTTTCCCTGGATAAGGCATCTGCTACATGGTTTTCCTTGCCAGATTTGTAGAAAACTTTGGCCCCGTGTTCATCGATAATCGCCTTCCACCGCTTGATTCTCGAATTTGGGTTTCTATCTGACACAGCGAATGTTAACGGCTGATGCTGATCAGTATAGATATTAAGATCATTTACACCATACAAGTAATGGCGCAAGTTTTCCAGAGCCCAAACAATCGCCAGCAATTGTCTTTCATTGGTTGCATAATTAACTTCTCCATCTGTAAGCGTTCTCGAGATCATCGTTGTGGGTCTGCCTCCTTGGGACAGCACGGCTCCGATACCGGAGGAGGAATCGTCCGTCGTGAGATCAAATGGTTTTTTAAAATCTGGGTAATGGAGGATAACGTCTTCCGAAGCCAGGATATTTCTTATTTTGTCGAATGCTATAAATTGCTCCTTGGTCAATTCGACGGGGATTTTCTTAGAGCTTTGTTTGCTGAGTTTTCCATTTTCTCCTTCCAGGATGTCATTCTCGGTTTTTGAAAAAATGATTACATCATCGACGTAGACATGACAAGTCGATATGGTCTCGGAGCACGTCATCGATCGCTCTTTGGAAAATACTTCCTGCGGTCTTTAAACCGAACGGCAGCCGGCAGAACTCGTATTTTCCACCATTAACGGAAAATGACTATTTTTCACGGTCTTTTTCCGCAAGGGCGATATGGTGATATCCTGATTTCAGGTCCAATGTTGTGAAGTACTGAGCCTTTCCAAGGTTCGCTAGTATCACATTGATACTAGGCATGGGATATTTATCAGCTATGGTTTTCTCGTTTAATTTGCGGAAATCTGTGACCAACCGCTTTTTCCTCGCCCCTGAATCATCTATTCCTTTCTTACCAACGACCCAAATTGGGTTGTTATAAGAAGAGCGTGACGGCCGTATTATGCCATTCCTTAACAATTCCTTTATCTCGGTGTTGACAAAGACAGTTGCACTAATTGGGAACGGGTAAAGTTTTGAATAGACTGGCTCTTCATTTTCGATTCGGATCGTTCCCACAACCGAAGTATTAAAAGGTAGCATTCCACTTGGGTCTGCGAAAACCTTTTCGTTTTCCTTCATCATGTCTACGAACTCGTTTTTAACAATGGAGGGAACCTCTATTTCCTCAATCTTAGTAAAATTGACGTTCTGGCATCTGTGAAAATGGATATCTTCAGATCCGTGTTTGTGTGTTATGACGTTGTTTTGAAGGTTGATAGTGGATGGACAAGACACATTTGCGAGTAATTTCTTCCGTGCCATGAATTGATTTTATCCTGAAAGGACATTGGACGGGGGTGCAGTTAATGCCGTCGAAGCTACATCTAAGGTAGTTTTTCGAGGCCCCTGTATCAATAAGAAGCTTTAAAGTTACCCCTGCTACTGTTCGCTTGATGAACGGGAGCAGGGACGCACCGCTAAAAAATTAACGTTATCCGTGCAGTAGTCGTCCTCGTTATCATCTAACTCTTCAACGGCTGCATCTGCGGCCTTCTCGTACTCCTCATCTTCTTGACGTAAGCTCTCTTGTAATAAATGATTAAACCTCTGTCTCCTCTGATCGGAATTCCCATCAGGGGTGTTTACCCTCTTAAGGCTAGGGTGGCCCCCAAGAATTGTTTGACTGGCCCTGTTATTTTTGAAAATTAGTAGGTTTTTTTCTATTGGATCCTGTTGGGCCCTGTCTCCTTGTTCCATCCTAAAGTATGGGTTTTTTCTCTTATTACTGAATTTTTGATCATTTCTTTTCTGATGCTGCTGCTGATGGCTTCCTTTATCCCTTTCTTCTAAGCTTCTGGTATAATTCGCTGCGAAGGCGTATCTATCATGATTGGCTTCAACCTCTCGCGCTAACGCAAGTGTTGCTGGTAAACTACCGGGCTGAGCCGCAAACAAAACATCAGTCAGATTCTTCCTCAGTCCAGATATAAAAACGCGAAGTGCATCTGATCAGTATTTTTCGTTCATGTCGTTGGCAATAACCGTTTCATATGACATTAAAGTTGGTTAGAAGCGTTAGCTTTTTTTCAACCTCGTCGTAGAACTGAAGTAAGGACATGCTACCCTGCCTGAGGGTACTCATTTCTTGCTCGATTAAATGTATGGGGCGTTTGTCCTCATAAGTAAAATCGAGCCTATCTATGATGGCATCGAAGTTGAGTTTTGTATTAAAGGAAAATAGTGTGAGATCTGCTTGACCTCCTATCTTATTTCTCAAAATTAGTACTGCCTGATAGTGGCGGGAGCTATCTTGATAGGGGCTATAAATTTTATAGGCGGCTTTTGCAGCTTGGCGCCAGGAAACATACTGTTCTTGTGAACCAACAAATTTTGGGACTGATTTAGCCGCATCGAGGGGTTCATCGCAGACTACCCCGGGTACTATAGAGATATCCTCATAAACTTTTATTGTAGGCTCGGCTACTGTCCTATCCAAGCGATTCGTCAACTCCTTAATTTTTATTTCGAACTCTGCCCTTTGAACCTGAAGTGCAGCATTAATTGCAGTATTTAAAATTAAATTCAGTTGTTCGGCGTCCATTTTGGTGCTGATTACCTCCCTTTTCAGGTTAAACTTTTAAATTCGGCTAATACTCGTGAATTTGACTCTAATATAATAACACTGAGGGTTGATAAGTGAACTAAAGCGCTTCTATGTAACAGTTCGAAGGAATAATCAAAATTAATTCTGCCGTTTTGTATATTGCAAATGAAAAGAAATGACCAAAACCAATTTATTCGTTTTATATTTTTTACACAAACAAGAGAAATAACCAAAGCAAAATTGACAAAAATGAATTGACTGTCTGTTGCCGACAGATTCGCATACAACGCAGAGCTTGGACTGAGGATTATCAAATTCCACTGCACCTTTTCTTTTTTTTTTCTTTAGTTGCAGACTGTACTATATGCTATCATTTTTTATAAACAAAAACAAAGTATTAACAAATTTATAACAACCTACTTATATTAATAATGTGTGTAACCACCTTTAACTGAAATAAGCTCAAAAATACGATTTGGCATGGAGTTAATCAAATTACTTATATCTAATTGGGAGATATTGTCCCATTCTTTAATAATAGCCAGTTTAAGGCTATTAACATTGCTAAATTTAGTGTTACGGGCATAAATTATACGCACTAGTAAAGCCCACAAGTTCTCCATAGGATTCAGGTCTGGACAACATGCCGGCCACATCAATGTTGTAATTTCATTCTCATCAAGCCATGACCGGGTCTCCCGGCTGACGTCCACTGATGCGTTATCCTGCTGGAAAACAAATGAATCTTCTCGTTGTGCGCGAAGGAACGGTAGAAGATTCATTTTTTGTAAATCGATATACTCTCTGGAGTTCATATGAGTGCTTGGAAATGCAATCTCCAAGCATCCTGACTCACAGAAAGCAGCCCATACCATGAGAGATCCTCCACCGAAATTTCTCTTCGAGAAATAGACAGGTTCTTTTCTTAAATCTCTCCAATAATATGAGAATCCGACCGGACCATCCAAATTAAATTTTTTCCATCCGAAAAAATTATCTAAAATTAGTAGGATTTCAGCACGGCATACTAAAACACCATCTTCAAAATATGAACTGACTTTATTAACAAAGGTCTTGTGTATATAAATGAAATCTTAAAATCTATAAGACAACAATTGTTCTTAAAAATGCTTATTCTAATGTTTATAATTCATGCACAGCGTTGGCGACTTGAAATTGCGCCGTTGTTAAAATCTTAAGTGCTTTTCCACAAAGTGTGGATGCATGTTTGGTTTGGTTTTTGAGCCATACTTGAAATGTGAATCTGTATCAGCTATTTTTGTTTCATGTTTTGTATATTTCTTTGTTCAATCTGATTTGGTGAAGCCATTTAAGATGAACACGATGTTTATTCTTAAACACATATAAACATATTCATGTGCACAATTATATTTTAATGTGTATATGTTTAATTGTTTATACTTGCAACAAAGTGTTACAAGTTGAGCTCATTGTATTGAATGATTATTTGTATGAATATACTACACTATAGTTTTTTGAAAGTTTGTCAAGTTTAGTGGATCTATTGCTGCTGGATTCAAAGACTAACGTTGTTGTCCTTTGTATTAATAAACCTTGCATTAGTTTGTTTAATTTTTGTATTGGCAATGAAGGGTACTGATCTCGACAAACGTGTTAAAAACTTTTGAGGCTTTAAGCTTTCACGCCCGCACTTTCTTGTAGCTATGCGTGGTGATAGTCCCTTGATATCTTCGGCGCAATCGCATCCACTTTCTTACGCACGCTCATTTATTTCCTTTGCTTGTCTATCTGCATTGCCTGCATGGTTTACTATGATTGTTTTCAGTTGTTTGTATCCTTTTAGGGATCACTTGTGTTGTGGAATTGGCCGTGGTTTTTATTATTTTTTATTTTTTTAGGCTTAGGCTTCTTACTGGCCGACAATAAGTATTCTTTGTTGTTTTTATGTCTGCTACTCTCTCTATTCCATCTTCTCCTGGGTGTGTTTTGAGTGCTGTTAAAATTGGACATTAACCTCTTGGTGTGATGCGTTTTACTAAAACGAGTTCACCCTCTTTCAGGTTTTCGCAATTCTTTTCCCATTTCGATCTGTTAATGGGTTACGCCACCCCTGAGGTCCAAAAAACAGTTGAAAAAAAGAATTTTTGCTGTGCGGCCAGTATACAATGCAGGAAAAACTTTTATTATATACAGATTGAGGGTACTTTCAAGAATATTTTGAGAAAAAAAAAAAAACCATGATTTCAAAATCCTTGCAGATGGGGTGTCAAATTTCTCGGCTAGGCATCACCTGAAAAATCCAACAAAAAAACTTGTTATTCAGGAAGGCTATCCGCCCACGTAGAATTTTTTTAAAATTTTTTTTTTTGGCAAAATGGCGGCTGTTTGAAAAAAACGCTCTTTTTTTTCGGGGGAAAATTTTTGGTTCAAAAAATTCATAACTTCCAAGCAGGACCTTAAATCAAAAAATCCTACGAATACCCAACACTGCAAAGAATATGTGGTAAAAATTTTACCCAAATCGGTCCAGTAGATTCGGAGATATTGCACACCCCGGTTCAAAAAAAGTAGTTTCGAGAAAAACGCAAAAGACAAAAATGTACTGCGTCTCAAAATTTAATGTTTTGACAAATTACCTTCAATCTGCGATTCCTGGGCCGTACATTAAGTCGTCCAAGAGTAAGTTTCTGTCATCTGGCCAATTGTTAGACTCGGCCGAGCTCACTTCTAAACGCTGTAACTTCGGAACTAATTCGAATACCGATATGATGTAACAGGTAAAAGATTCTTGAAACTATAGAGGATTTTTAGAGCCAAAAAAAAAACGATTTTTTTTTTTCAGGGGTGGCGTAATTCCTTAATTAAACTTGGGATATATTACTTAATGAACCGTCTCCAGAAGGCTTCTACTAACATTTGCGTCATCCTCCATGTCTTCTTCTCACTGGATCCGTTAATTTTGCATGGTGTAGAATTTCATTTTCAATCATAGAAAGACAATATTTAGTGAGACGTAAAGGCCCTGTGATCTTGCCAGTTTCAGCATGGATTATGTCATTGTGAAAACATTCCGCTTGGACATGGATATACCATTTTGATAGAGACCAATTGTAGGGGAGAGGGCCCAGTTGTGACCCGGGTTTTGAAAACCCTCAAAAATTTTTTCTCAGTTCCGGGAAATGAAAAATCAAGAAGTTTAACATTTAAATATTAACTAAACGCGTATGTTTATTTGAGTTACTCAAAAAATTTTGGAACAAATTTAATCTGGATAACTTTTTTTAGGCCGAAAAAAAGTGGCCCAGTTATGACACATCTTAAGAAATTCACTGAAAATAAGAAATTACGAGAGGAATGTCACACCAATTGTTGTGATTTAATGATTTACTTATTATGAAGGCCTTCAATGGCAAAAATAATGAAAAAAACCAAATGAAAATTTAATTTTGCTTAATTTTGCCTTTTGCCTTTGTTAATTTTACAAAATTTTGGTACCTTGAAAAAAAACTTTTTCGCACGTTTTTCAACACGATGTTTGGTACGCGTATATACAATGCGATTATTAACGTTGGTGTCTGTCCAAAAACTGCAGAACGTCTAACGAACATGATTTACAGGGCTCAATCTGTCATTCAATACCGCATTTCAAAAATATTTGAGAATGTCACAACTGGGCTTGAGTCACAACTGGGCCCTCTCCCCTAGTCCTCCACGACGATATCGCCCTGACGGAGTTCCATCTTATAAAGTTTCGCTTTTACATTTTCTATAAATCTTTTGACCCATGCTGTGGCTCTTACTTGGGTGGTCATATTGGTGAACGAGCATCATAAGCAGTGGTTCGGTTGGTGGCTTTAAGTTTGGCTGTGGCCACATCCTTTTACCATCTGTCCGTGGCAACTTTTATGGGAGAATCTTTTGTTATGATATCGGCAAAGTTTTCCATGGTTGGAACCCAATTCCATTCTGCCCTCTTGGACTTTTCGCACATTTGGCTTATAATGTTGGCTATGAAAACTTCTCTCTTTACTGTTTATCCATGAAATCACCGTTTGGGAGTCTGTCCAAAAAATCATCAAATTTTAGATATATTTCGTTTTTAATAGTCCCGCCAGCCTACATCCCATAACAGCTGCCAATGTTTCAAGTATTGGAATCAAAACATGTTTCAAAGGTGAGACTTGAGCCCGAGATGCTATAGGCATGACGTCATATTTTGTTGCGGCTTCTGCACCCTTGTAACTTGCACGCATATATGCTGCTGCAGCGTATGCTTTGGTGCTAGCGTCGCAAAAAACGTGTACATATACTAACATCATGTAGTCTTTCCAAATCGTTGACCCATTCTTGCCATATGTAGAAACATATATCATGATACAATCTCGACTGCTTTGCATTCAGCAAATATTTCAAAATTACATTAAGCTTTGTCTGGATAACATGGTGATGACGGTGCTTTTTATGTTTTTGTCCCCGTTGGAGATCGATAGAGATTAATTCATCAGACTGGTTCGCGTTTGATGCTTGTATGACGTTCTCGCTTGATTTGCCAGAAATTTCGTACGAAATGGCGTCATAAATTTTTGATGCCATCTCGGTACAGTCTATCCCTTCTTGCGGCGAAATTTCTAGGAATTGGCATACTCGTTGCAAAGCGTTTGCGCCCAGCTTTTTCGAGATGCAGTCGATGTGTTCCAGCTTCTTTTTGATGTCGTAAAGTGTAAACCCTTGAATTTTCGTAGTTTGCGCTTCACGAAATTATCTCTAACAAATTTTGTATAAATACGTATTTTAATAGGTGGTCTAAAAGGCCGGAGTTGACCGTAGGCTAGTGGCGGCGCTAAAGACCACGTGTGTTTGTGAGGGTGAGGGTCATATGCTATGATGAGACATGTAAAATAATTAAACAAACATACATTTGTTCTTAGGAATTTAAAATATTTGTTTCACCTGGTGCGTGGTATACCAAAGTCGGCGAAACGACTCACTTACTTCATTTATTTAAGCTTATGTTATCCACAACTAACGCGGTCTTTTGTCAGTTGTCCTCGAAAGAAGTTTCTTTGGTACCAGCAGTATTTGACTGCTGTATTCAGATGCTGATGGTTCTTATACGTCATCTCTAATTAGTTGTCTATATGTTTGAAAATTGTATGTGTGTGTGTATGTGTATGTGGGATTCTAAATTTGTTTTCTATAGTTTTTTGAAAGTTTGTCAAGTCATCTCTAATTAGTTTGTCTATATGTTTGAAAATTGTATGTGTATGTGTATATGACCGAAAATAAACATGGTTTTTTTGTACTTAATTCATAATTATTTTTTTCTTAATTAAACAAATTTAAAAATTGGAAAATCATTAAACTTTGATTAGAAATTAAAACCAAGTCAATAGTATAAAGAGTCAACATGCCAGAACGAATAAAAACAAATTTCAGCAATTTTAACCATTATAACGCGTGTTTTTTTACCCTTTTGGTTTTTCACGTTGGCAACACTGACATACCGCATGATGTTCATGAGAGCTGTGAAAGTGAAAAATGCTCAGTTTAGTTTGCCATTTCAACATGGAAAGACTTACGCCCGAACAACGTTTACAAATCATTGAAATTTATTATCAAAATTCGTGTTCTGTGAAAAATGTGTTTCGCAAATTACGTCCATATTATGCTCGACACAACCGACCAACCGAGCAAGCCATAAAGGCAATTGTGGACAAATTTCGCACACATTTTACTTTATTGGACATTCAACCATCGAATCGTGTACGGAGAGTGCGCACAGAAAAGAATATTGCAGCTGTAGCGGCCAGTGTCAATGAAGATCGTGAATTGTCCATTCGTCGGCGTTCTCAGCAATTGGGACTGTGTCCTTCGACTACGTGGAAGATTTTGCGCAATGATTTAGGTTTAAAACCCTATAAAATTCAATTGGTTCAAGAATTGAAGCCGAATGACTTAGTTGGCCACCGCGGTCATGTGACATTACACCACTGGATTATTTTTTGTGGGGATATGTAAAGTCATTGGTTTACCAGGACAAACCAGCGTCAATTGGTGCATTGGAAGACAATATCAGTCGTGTTATTTGCGAAATTCCCTTAGACATGCTGGAAAAAGTGGTGCAAAATTGGACCTTCCGTGTTGATCACTTGAAACGCAGTCGCGGCCAACATTTACATGAAGTCATTTTTAAAAAGTAATTGGCAGAGATTGTTTTATCATCTCAAATAAAAATTTAACAATAATATTCAAATTTTGTGTGTTTCATTTCAATTTTAAAAACCAAACGCTTAAAAAAACACCCGTTATAATCACCCTCTTCATAATCCGGTGTAACTTTTTTCTTATTGTTATAGCCTGAGCTAACCGTTGGTTTAATTCTGCCTGTTTTCTAATATGTTCAACATTTTTGTCAGTGACTTCATCTAGTTTTGTCACTTCGTCTAACTTTTCTTTGAAATGATCACTAACCTCTTTTTTGTGCTAATCCAAAAAGCACCTCTGCAGGTAATTTTTGATGCTACGATGTTGTGTATTGTTTAACGAAAATTCGACTTTTTCAATGACCACATCCCAATTGAATCCATTCTCAGGTTCGGTGAGTTTTGCAATCATCGCTCCTAAAGTTCTATTAAACCTTTCCACTTGTACATTTGCTTGGGGCACTGCATCTACAACAACTAAAATGTGCTGCTTTGATCTTCCTGAATCTACCTGTCCATAATGATCAATGTGAGCTGTATCAAAGGGCTTATTTCCTTTCGGAATGAGATGTATAGCGCATTCACCAAAAACAGGACCATCTCCTTTTCCTGTTTTTGGTGAATGCGCTATACATCTCAAACAACTTCTTATATGCTTTATTGTCTTCTCCTTCATATTTGGAAAGCAGTATCCTCTCTTCCTATTGCTTCTATCATTTTGTCCCTGCCAATATTGCCTTAATTCATCGAGATATTTATATAACACACGCTCTCATTTCGAATAGTTTGTGTTCCCTTCTAAACATTTTTTTTATACTTTGAATCTTTTCATCTTTTGATTGACAAATAACTAATTTTTTTTTCAAAACTATTAGCTTCTGTGATCATAATATTTTTTATTTATTTAATTACGTCAACTAACACAGCAGTCGACAAAAAAGCTTAAGCTAAAGACAGATAGTAATTAAATGAAAAAGGTAGCTTAGCTTTATACACAACTAAACATCCCCGACCCGGAGGAGGTGTTTTATTTGCACAAGGTGCCAGCTATGCCCCGATTCACAGCCAATGTGGTCAGGGATGAGTTGCAGCCAATCCAAGTCCAGAATATTTTCATTGGTTTCGCTGTAGATGATTAAAAAGTATAGCGCGAAGAGAAGTGACAGAAAGATGAGAAGAGATAAGGTGAGAAAGGTTGTTAAAAGATTGGCAAAGAACACGAAAAGATTCGTGAAGAGAGTAGTTAGTCAGACATCTACTAAGGTGAATAGGAAAAAAGTTTCTGGTCCGACGTGAGGGAGCACAAAAATATAGCGTATCTAGTAAATTGGTAGAAATGACTTCGCCGTTGACTAGTTTATGGAGAAAGAGAATACCAAAAACAAGCCTACGGTTATAAAGTGAAGGAAGATTAATAAGAAGAAGTCTGTCAGAATAAGAAGGTAGGCGAAGACCCTGGTCTCAATTTAGACCGCGTAGCGCAAACTTAAGGAATTGCTTCTGTACCGATTCAATACTACGCTGGTGAACATCATATTGCGGGTTCCACAATGGCGAGCAATATTCCAGAGTAGGGCAAACTAACGAAGTGTATAAAACCTGAAGAAAACTTGAAACATTAAATGAAAGTTTAGGGTCAAATGTAATTTATTAGCGTGGCACCAATGACAGAACGCATCGAGATCTGATTGCAAGTACTTTTGGAAAGAAGGATCATTATAGGAATAACAAATCTTGACGGCTGAAAGGTTGGTAAGCGACGAACGACCTTTCATGAAGCCATGCTGACAAGGAGAAATAGTGGATCTGGATAGATTTTGAAGGGAAGACGTAAAATTTTCTCAAACAGTTTAGGTATTGGAATAATAAAAGACTCCTTCCAAATATCAGGTAAGCTACAAGTCTCACTCGATATAAAGAATAACCGAGATAAAGGCTTAGATAGGGAAATCGAACACATTTTAAGGATGCAACTAGGTATATTATCAGGCCCGGAAACGAAGGAACACGTCATAGATGATAAGCTAGACATAATACAGACTTCAGTAATACTAGGAAAAACATACAATTTAAATGTGGGATTGAGAAGGGATAGGGTGTTGGATCCGAAACAGTTGTAAAATAAGTCGACTGAAAGAATTTAGCAAACAGATCTGCAATATCTGAATCATTATTAGCAGTCTGGTCATTAAGTCTGAAGGTGAAAGGTAGTACATTAGAGCGTCTTTTGGAATTGACAAAGTTGTAAAATCTTTTGGGGTTCTTATAAAATTCAACCTTACAGCGAACGAGATAATTGTTGTAGCATTGAGTATTTAAAAGTCAAAATTGAGATTTGGCTATACAATAATTTGCATAGTCAAGTCGCGAACCAGTTTTTTTAAATCTTTTAAAATATCTCGATTTAATGTTACGAAGATTAGAGAGCTTACGTGTGACCTAGACCGGCGCACTGGAGACGGTAGAGACATTCACATAAGGAGAGCATTTATCAATTAGAGAATTAAGAGCAGAGTAGAGGAAATTCACTGCACTCAAATAGAAAGGACCAATCAAAAGGGGAAACAAGATTGTTAAGAAGATTGAAATTTGTTTTACGAAAACTTCTACGACGAGAATTTTAGATGTTATTAAATGAATTAGTAACGGAATTGTAAGAAACAGTAATTTCAATGGTAGGGTGATAAGGATCTTCAGGTTTCACTAGTGGCTGTGTTTGTGATACAGCACTAACAGTGGGATCAGAGACAAAAACAAGATCAAGGATTCTTTTAGAAGAGTTAAGGAAAGAATTCAACTGAAAGAGTGAATAGCAATGGACCCAAATGACTACCCTGAGGTACTCCAGAGGTCACTTGGATGGTCTTAGAAAATGAAGACTTAAAGAGGAGCTTTTGTGTACGCTTAGAAAGATATTGAAGAATCCAATCTAGCAAAAGGCTGGGGATGCCAAGTGCGTTTAATTTATATAAAAGCAGAGTATGGTTAATAGAGTCAAAGGCCTTGCTGAAGTCAGTATAAATGGCGTCAGTTCGCACGGCAGTCTTGAACCCTTTGATTGAGTGAGATGTAAATTCTAATAGGTTAGTAGTTGTCGATCTACGTTTTTTAAACCCATGTTGGGATGACGAAATGATTGAGCTATAAAAATGCTGCAATTGAGATGTTATTATTTTCTCAAATGCTTTGGGTATGGCAGACAATTTAGAAATACCCCTATAATTGGAGGCTTCGGTCTGGACTTTCAAGTAGGCTATCAAGAAAAAATAGGCTAAAGTTAGAACATGTAACTTTGACGCAAATAAACTCAACACCTAAGGGGAGATCAATCGGCACCACACTTGAACACAGATTCGAGTTGACAGCAATGAGTACTCCACCGCCACAACGACCAGCACGATCAAGCCTATAAGAAATAAAGTTATTAAAAAAAATTTCGTTATCCAAAACAGAGGAGTTAAGCCAAGTTTCAGAGAAAGCTAATATGTCAACCGAAAAGGTTTGGCTATCACAGAACAGTTTCGAGAGCTTGGTAAGAAGTCCTCTTATATTTTGATAATAAATGCAAAGACTAGACATTATTAGTTTTTTGAAGCAGAAGATAAATTAGGAAGGTGGACAGGCAACGGACGAGAGCGCTTATTGGGCGCAAACTCGTGTACAACTAGGCCCTCTGGCCAAAAATTAGGGTCAACCATAGCTGAGAAGTACTCACTTGGTACTGTAATTTTAAAAGAGGAGATTTCATGAGGCCTAGAAAACATAAACTTTTGAATTAAAACCTTAGCAGGGCATATGTTACCAATGTAAGCTGCCACAGACGACTCAGAAGTATTTGGAGCAAGCCTAGAGATAAATAATTGTTTGCGATGAGGCACTACAGTTAGTGGAGGCGGAGGAGCATTGGGATCCGCAAGTGATTGAGAGCCAGCATGATCCTGTGATTGATCAGAGTTCCCGTGAGGGATAGATTGAGGTACACCAGGGCTTGTAATGGGTACTTTAATCTGAAAAGAAGAGCATAAAGAGGGACAAGAAGATGGTGTAGGCGAGAGTAAAATGGGAGACGAAGTAATAGAGAGAGCTGGCGTCTGCTTACGAGGCAACTCAAGGGTACATTTCTTGGGTAATTTCTCGGAAGGTGCAACAAACTTGAATTGCGACATTAAATGTACGCATGTAAAACAAAGAGACAGCTAGAGTGCACAGCACAACAGAGAGTGCAAGAACAGTTATAAACCGAGCTTTGAGAGGCGGCCTTACAA
Organism: Drosophila tropicalis; assembly: GCF_018151085.1. NCBI lineage: Eukaryota > Metazoa > Arthropoda > Insecta > Diptera > Drosophilidae > Drosophila > Drosophila tropicalis. The sequence goes on from NW_027173482.1 coordinate 2,254,181, forward strand.
AAGTGATTACGAGGGAAAGCAGCTGAGCACAAGCACAAAGCAGAGAGAACAACTAGCACTGATGGTATGATGGGGCGATGAGGGTAGCAACTGCAGAAGCAATGACGAAAGAAAAAAAAAAAAAAATTAGTAAATGCACCAAACACTAATCACGAAAAAGAAAAAACTGTTTTAACTGACTAATTTGGCGAATTATGGAAATAAAACACAAGGGAGTCAAGCGAACAACACCAGCGAAAGCGTAAACAAACTAATCACAATAAAAATTGAGAGAAAACAATAAATATTAATAAAACTCAGGAGCTATGCAAAAACACGACCGTCACGTCAGAGAGCAGAAAGCAGTGATTTGTTCACGTGCTCAACGCATCTACATGTTGGATTTGTTTGCCTGATCTATGCACTAGCTCGTCTTCTTGTAATTCTAACGCCCATCTAGCAATTCTTGGATTTAACTCTACTTTATTTAAAGTCAAAGTCAAAGAATTACAATCCGTTAGTATTTTAAAATGTTTTCCTAGTGTTTCTAGCTCAAAACTGTGGTATTTTGCATATGTTACTGTAGTGCATTAGGTTTCCTGTAGTGTAATTCAGTTTCATCATTCGGATTATAGATAGCCAATATTGGTGCTTCAACAATTCAAACAATTCAACTCATTTTCCCAAAATTCAAACTGTTTATCCTTTTTATACCCTTGCAAAAAGGGTGTATTCATTTTGGTCAGAAGTGTGCAACGCATAGAACGAAGCATCTCCGACCATACAAAGTATATATATTCTTGATCAGCACGACGAGACGAGTTCAACTAGCCATGTCCGTCCGTCCGCCCGTCCGTCTGGATCAACGCAAACTCCTCCTAGACCGTAAGAGCTACAGAGCTGAAATTTTGCACGTAGGCTTGTATGTACTGCAGGGGTTGCATATCTCGGATATCTCAGCCGGATCGGACCAATATATCATATAGCTCCCATACAAACACCAAAGTCACGAACAGTGACTTTTCTCAATAACTTCGTTATTTTCGGTGTTATTATCGTGAAACTTAATATTAGAGAGTTTATTACGCTTATAAACGACTGTGACAAATTTGATCAAGATCGGATGACTATATCATATAGCTCCCATAAGAACGATCGGTCGAAAACAGTGAGTTTTGTAAATACCTTCGTTACTTTTACCGCGATTGCTTTCAAATTAAACATTTGTTAGTTTAGTATATCTGTTAATGACTGTGCCAAGTTTGATCAAGATCGGGTGATTATATCATATAGCTCCCATAGGAACGATCGGTCGAAAACAGTGACTTTTGTAAATTACTTCGTTACTTTTACCGCGATTGCTTTCAAATTAAACATTTGTTAGTTTAATATATCAGTTAATGACTGTGCTGAATTTGATCAAGATCGGGTGACTATATAATATAGTTCCCATAGGAACGATCGGTCGAAAACAGTGACTGATCAATATCTTTCCTATGACTGTAGGCCTTTCTTTCGCAAGCATAAGCCTTTTTAGATAAAACGTTCTTCCACATTGATGGCTAATAGGTAAGGAAAGAGTTACCAAAAAAGTTGCAAGGGTATACAAACTTTGACGCGGTCGAAGTTAGCCCCGGCCCTCTGGTTTATTAAATCATATAACGGTTAGCTGCTTGCGTCTTATCTGCACTGGACAGTTGTTATTGCTTTCATTCTCCTGTATTTCCTCTTCTGTGATTAAATATCATAAATGCTTTACACTAGATTGCATAAACTTCCATTTTTCCATTAGCAAATGCTAGTAATCATTATATCATCCATACATAAAATAATTTTGTTCAAACTAATCATGTCATCAAAAATAATGTTTGTTTATCAACACATTCAGTGTATTTTTTATTTATGTAAGAATTTCGTACTGGCCTTATTGTGCTACAAAAGATGTTAATTTAACCGACTCTTTGTCCATAAACACATGAAAATATTCATTTTTTAAATCCAATTTTGTGAATATTTTTGTTTTGTGCTAAACTATCCAAGAGATCGTCTATTAATGGTAATGGATAGTTTTGTTTAGCATTATTCACTATTTTTCTCTCATCTTTTCTTACAACTTGACTTTCTATTCCGTTTTCATTTTCCAGCATTTTATCTAAATAATTTTCCTGATTTTCTAACAAATTTCGTTCGCTTTTTTCCCAACGTAATCATTTTCAACGCGTCTGGATTAATTTCTAAAATAAATTTTTTCATAAAATCACTACCCAATACTAGATCGCTGCTCATAGATTCGACAGGCACAACCATTACAGCAAAAATAAAAATTAGATTGAATTTTTCAAAACGAAACATTGTTTTTCTCCAAAAATTCGTAATGGACTTTGACTTAGCCCGCCAAACTTTTCAAAATTATCATTTAGCTGCACATCCTTAGGCACTTTTGATGTTTTTATAAGCGAATTGGCGCTGCCCGAAACTATGAGGAACTCTGTAATTATTGGTTTATGAATATAGTCTCTTAAAGTAATTTAATATATATATGCGCTATGAGGTGCTCCTTGGCACCACACCCATAACAAGATCCACTAACACGTAAGGGTTTTAGGCAATCCCTTGCCCAAAGCTTTCACGAATTACAATTATGGCACCTCGATTTCTTGGGTACCCTGTTTTGCCTCTCGACGAACTTCTTAATTGGTAGCCGGGCCTCCGCAATTGCTCTTAACAATCGGTTCGGATTGTCAAAACATTGTACACGCGCATGTATACGCATGCTCTCCAATGGAATTCCCTCTATGATGAAATCAAGTAGCTTGTCGTCCTCAATATTGACGTGTTGGGCTGGCTTCAAGTTATTCTCAAAATATTCTGAAAATCGCTCGGTAACTCTCCAGACACGAGCCTCAAAAGCACGCCGCAACTCTGCTTTCGATTTCGTGGAACCAAACGCCATTACCAACTCGTCCAACAATTTGTTCACTGACTCCAATATAGGTTTTGGGCTTGCGTGTAGCCATTGTAGTGCATTGCTCTTAAGTTTTCCAACGCAAAGCAAATGACGTTGATTCTCGCTGAATCACACACTGCAGACATATTATTTAATTGTACAATCCAATTTTGTACGTCTGGTCCGCAGCATTTCCTTAGCCATCTGGTAGCCAGCATAAGTCCAATTATTTATTTTCTGCTCAGCTGCTCTGTTCACATTGTTCTGCCGGTTCATTGCTGTTGCCATCTCTGATACACGCTCGCGCTCCGAACTCCGCCGTTTTCTTCGTCTGCTTTGGAAGCATGTTCGTCGCAACTCTCATTTTCGTCGCGTCTCGCTTTTACATGGCGTCGCCGCTTACGACTGCGATATGCAAACTTTTTAGAAGTTTCTTGGCTTCTTTTATTTCGTTGCGTAGTCCCTCTAAGATAACTGTACTTTCGGTTATTTCATCATGTTGTTGCTGTAGGGTTTGAGACCCCAATTGCCTCATTTGTTGTTTTTGTTGTAACTTTGTACCAACGCCGCTTGTACATGGAATGGCATCGGAATTTGGTATTAAAGCTACTGGAAGATCTCCGCGTACATCCTTTGGAATTTCCAGCAGTCTGCCTTTTAGCTCCGTCTTGGAACCCTTGGTGTCCATTCCCAACGCCACCAGCCAACTTTTTAGGCTTGCCTTAGAAATTTTGTTTAAGTCCGACATTTTATGGTTTTTTGAACCACTTCTGATATTATGGTAGTATAAATAATACGGTTGTGTCACTTATTAATTGCTCGTTGCTTTATTTATTTGATCTGATTTTTTTGGATATTGCTTACGAACTGACTCTCTGCTCGCAGACAGAGTAGTTAGAGAGTTAGATATTCAACAATGAAGAGAGCATCTTCGCTTGCAAGGCAGAGTGAGAGACGCTTTATGAAATCAGAGAGTGAGGAATCTATATTAATAGTTATAAGGGTGCTTAAACAGTGCACTATGGTCCAGATTTCGTTTTTTTTGGCATATTGTCTAAAAATTGTGTTACGTGGTTCAAACTTCTCACATTTTATTGTTATGGTATTAATAATTTGTTAAAAAAAATTGGGCCAGTGCGACCACGCCCACTCTTGCCGCCCCTGCAAACTGATGGATAGTAGAATTAGAAAAAATATGTTATTTCCATTTAATTACTTACTTTCTAAATGCTAGTATCTTCTTCATCCAGTTCTATATTATATAAATTCTCGCCCTGCAATTCTTTCTCATTTTCAGCTGTGAACGAAATGTCCAAAAGATTTAATACCTCTTTTGAAAAGGGTTTTATTTTATTTTTTCTTTCCCTTTCCTTTAAGCAAACCCTCAATAATAATGGATCCGAGGAATCCATAGCTCTGTAAAATATGTCAGTCATAGTATTTATCCGAATATTTTTCCTTGAATGTAACAGTCTGTCTTTCTTGTACACTTTATTGCGTGCTTCTGAACCGTTTTCACCTAAGCATCCTAGTGAATGCAAGCTCGAATTATCTATCTGGTAACCGTGAACCAATATTTTATGAATTGTTGGTGACATCGGATACCATGGATATGTACTATAAAGAAAAAGTTGTTTCACAAAATGAGCGAAATTTTTGGGAATTTATGTAATAGTTTCATGAAATGGCGGTTAAAATAACGTGCAATTTATTTAAAAGATCTTCGCTAAAGTTGCTAATAGATGCTAGTAATTTAGTATTAGCAAAAGCTCTCCTCGCAGTATCACCATCATTGCTAATGCCGCTTCCATTCTGAATTGGCATTTTTACACGTAGACCCATTTCGTTCCGAAACTTTTCTTGAACATATTTTTTCCGTTTGCTTATTTCAGTCTTATCATCACCTTTTATATGCAATTTTTATACCCTTGCAGAGGGTATTATAAAATTGGTCAGATGTTTGTAACGCACAGAAGGAGACGTTTCCGACCCCATAAAGTATATATATTCTTGATCAGCATGAGAAGCTGAGTTGATATAGCCATGTCTGTCTGTCCGTCCGTCTGTGCGTATGCGTTTTACTCAGCCGTCTTAAGAGCTATCGGGCTGAAATTTTTTTCGGGGTTTTTTATTACCCGGGAAAAATAAAGTATGAAAACCATCAGGATCGGACCACTATATCAAATAGCTCTAGAAGAAATAGAAGAAACATTTTCATAAAAATCGAGTATACTATGAAATTTACATATGTGATAATATTGGATATGAAACCCCCGATCCCAAAATTTGAATGTGATCGGATAAATATAACACAAGTTACAGTCAATATAATAATCGGCTCTGCTCCCAGCTCTGCCGGCAGCGCTGCTTGCTGTCTACTACGTCTTTCGTCATCAACAGAGTACATGCATACACACACAGACGCAACGCTACATAAAGAGTATGAGGAAAAACAAATTGTAAAATAGAGAGTAAAATTGTTTTGCAAGGGTAAATAAACTTCGGCATAGCCGATGTTAGGTTCTTTGATTTTTTTATTTCTATTTTATATGATATATTCAAATTCGAAAAACGGGATCCAGGCATGCAGTGGACTTACTCCAAACTGCAACGCTCCACGCTTTGGTATAAAAAATTCCGAACTAATATCTTTTATTTCTAGTATTTTTGTTGGAGTGACACCATAGATTGGACAACATTGAGTGGATTTAGTTGCAGTTAAAACGTTCAGCACTTTGCCATCAATAAGTATCATGTGCATTTCATATGTAACTGTTATATCACGACTTTCGTTCAATTTGTTAAAAAAAGGTTTAAGAATATTAATTTGAGAAACTAAACTGTTTTTTTCCATCATTATGTGGGCCGTAGTTTCTTTTACTACTTCTATTTTCAAAGGTCTGCAAAATCGCATGGACTTCGGTGTTATATTGTTCCATATGTTGTGATTAAAAGTTGCGAACTTTGTACCTTTGCTTGTATATAGAATGACCAGTTGAACCATCAATTCCATAGCTGCATATTGGTTTGATTTCAGAACTGTTGGGAAACTGATTTAAGACATCAGCTTGTATTTGAATTATTCTGTGCGCAGTGTGATCCAAAAGGTTTTGTAATGATACTTCGGCTGCCGTTTCCGTTTCTTTTATATCCACAGGACGGCATTGTAATTTAGATTCTATTACTTCACTATAGGTTGGATAAATGTTACTGTGGCGACTTTTATTCATAAGTCTATTGTTCACGTATTGCTGTTTTTTTAGTGAAATTTCCAGGAGGTAAGCCAAAGCTTCATCGGGTGTTAGTGGAATGGGTTTTTGTATATCAAATAGCTTTCTCGATTCAGTTGGGAATTTGGGTGTCGTTATTGTTTTTTTAAGAAAAAAAGCCGCGTCCTTTTTGCATTCTTTTTTGCAGAAACTACTGCAGCAAGTGCAAGGAGATTTGTGTCACAATTATTTTCATTCGCAAGCTCAGTTGCCAATTTCCGTTTTAATCTTGTACCTGCATTCGTGTAAGATAAAGTTGGACGTCCCATTTTCTGTGGTGTCTTGCAGGTTTTTGGCCATAAGTGTTTGCGCATAGCTGTGCACATATGAGTTTTAGGCGTTTTGGTTGAAGCGTTGGTCCAGTAATTCAGGCAATACGGTATCGATTTTGATTTTTGTTGGACTGTGGATAATCTTCTACTAATTTTAACTAATTTTACAAACTAACAAAATTCGTATGAATATAACGATGTGAACTGCTCAACCAGCATGAATTTTTGTTTATCTTTTTTCCTCTTTTCTTTTACTTTTACTCTTTATTTTTCATTCCTTTTCATTCATTTCATTATTTTTTCTCATTTTCTTTTAAGTTTTTTTTTTTTTTATTTATTTTTTTATTTGATATTGTCTTTGTGCACAACTCTTCCCTTAACTTTAACCGTTGATCCTAAGTCTTCCTCAATTACCTCTTCTGTATATAGGGGCGTTAGTTTGTTACCAAGTCTCTTATTGGATTTCACCATAACTTTATCTCCTGTTTTATATTTACGATCAACAGTGTTCCTATTATGATTTTAATAATTCAGTTTCTTGAGCTTTCTTTACTTGATTTATAGTCGCATTAATTCTTTCATCGTTCGAATTATATAAGTCAATTGGTTTTTGCCCTGTTACAGAATGAATACTTCGATTGTACTCTATAGTGGCTAACAATATTATGTCTGTTGTGTCCTGGATTCCTCTTTCTAGCTTTAGGCATCTGCCTATTTCGCTCAAGGTGCTGTGAAACCTCTCAACTTGCCCGTTAGAAGAGCTATGCATAGGAGCAGAGTTTGCAATTTCGATACCAAAATGATCGCAAAGACAGGACACAATAGTATCCGAGTTCAAAGAGCGCTCGTTATCACAATAAATTGTTTTTGTTCGAGGGAATACATTTAACAGCTGCAGAAGGTGTAATTTTACATCCAAAATTGTACGAGAAGCTATCTTTTGTACTATTGCGAATTTAGATAACTTATCCACACATGTCAGAAAATAAGTTGAGTCCGTAGAGTAGATGTCAACATGCAAAAGTTCCCCGACATAAGTTGGAATAGGAGTCTCGCATACCGGGTGTCTCGTTGGATGTCTAGCATACTTGCCCTTTGAACAAATCTTGCAATTTAACGCAACATCTTTTGCCTTTTTTTCCATTCTAGGAAAAAAATAATCGCGAAGAATTTGTTTGTCGTTTTCTTGAGAAGATCTATGAGCTCTATTATGTTCTTGATTAATAATTTCTAGTTGTTTGTTTGGGTTAACAATATCGGTTACCATTACTTCAGTGTGTCGGAAAACTGTCTTAGGAAAAATCTTCACCAAACGATGCTGAATTTTGCCAAGCACAGACAATTCGCACTTAATTGCGTTAACTACACCTAACTTCACGTAATCCTGTACAGTGTTAATTAAGTTTTGAAAATCAGTAAATACGATCATATGTCTTAATTTCTTGCCAAACAAAATAGTGGTTTTCTTAGAGTGAGATTTTCCATGTTCGAGAATTATTTGGTTGGCGTAACAGTTGACCGGTCTAGTAACGGATTCTATAGTATTTGAATACGACTCCTCACTATGAATTGTTGCAGCGTCCGAATTTTGATCTTCCTCAGTATAATTTAAATATTGGCGAGACAAAGCGTCCGCAACCAAATTATCCTTGCCGGGTTTATAGAGAAGTGTTGCATCGAATTCTTCAATAATCGCGTTCCATCTTTTATTTAAGAATTCGGATTTCGATCCGATATGGCGTAAGTAAGTGGCTTATGATCCGTATAAATCTTAAGACCTTTTACACCGTAAAGGTAGTTTCTTAATGATCTGAGAGCCCAAACAATTGCGAGCAACTCTCTCTCGTTGGTCGCATAATGCTCCTCTGCTTTTTGTAGGATTCTCGAGATCATCGTGATGGGCCGGCCATCTTGGGATAAAACTGCTCCCAAGGCATTTGAAGAAGCGTCGGTCGTAAGATCGAATGGCTTTCGAAAATTTGGATATGAGAGCATTACCTCCTCTGAGATCAAAATCTGTTTTAATTTACTGAACGCCTCGCGCTGATTCTCGTCTAATGAAATTACTATTTTTTTTGACTGCGACGCTGGAACACTGCCGTTTTCGCCTCTCAGAATATCTGTTAAGGGTTTAGCTATTTTTGAGTAATCCCTTACAAATCGTTTATAGTATCCGGATAAGCCCAAAAAGGAGCGAAGCGATTTTAGGGTGCGTGGTGCCGGAAAAGCTTTGATTGCTTCCACTTTCTTGGGACAGGTTTTAATCCCACTGCGACTGACTATAGATCCCAAATACTCAACTTCTTCAAAAAAAATTTAGATTTTTCAAGGGATACTCTCATATTTGAGGCAAAAAGGCTTGATAAAATTAACTCTACATGTTTAAGATGTTCCTCCATTGTTTTTGAAAAAATGATAACCTCATCTAAATAAACAAAGCAATATTTCCCGATGTGTTCACGCAAAACATCATCGATGGCCCGTTGAAACACACTGGGGGCGTTTTTGAGTCCGAAAGGAAGGCGACAAAATTCAAATTTTGCACCGCTAACAGAAAAAGCTGTTTTTTCTCGATCCCGCTCTGCTAGCTCAATTTGGTGAAATCCAGATTTTAGATCAAGTGTTGAAAAATAATTAGAACCGCCCAGATTGGATACAATGACTTCGATGTTTGGAATAGGATACAAATCCTCGATTGTTTTTGCATTTAATTTTCTAAAATCTATAACCAACCGTATCTTCCTAATTGCGTTTTCATCGTATCCTTTCTTATCGACAACCCATATAGGATTGTTGTATGGGGATATCGATGGCCTAATAATCCCATCTTCGAGCAGTAATTGTATTTCATTATTGACAAACGACCTAACACTCATAGGGTACGGGTGTAATTTAGAATATGTTGGCTCTTCATCTCTTGTTCGGATTGTTGCAACAATATTAGTATTGTAGGGAAGCTTCTCATTAGGATCGGCGAAGACCCCGAATTTTCGCTTTATCATTTTATGAAAAGGTTCCTTTATGGCAGAAGGCACTGCCTCAGCTTGTAACTGTAAATGACTCACATCTTGGCCTACCAAAAACTGAATAAATTCACTGCCAGAATCATGAGTAATTACTTTGGTTTTGAAATTCAGAGTCGCGTTAACATTTTTTAATAGATCAAGTCCTATAACACCATCGAAAGATGCCAAATTCGGGAGAATAAAAAAGTCTGAAGTTACACCGAACAAGTTAATTTTACATTTATGAGTTACAGAGGTAGTTCCATGAATGGATTTTACAAAAAATACTTTATCGACTAGCCGTATACCCTTTAGCATAGGTAATGGTTTGATATAGCTTCTCGATGCTCCTGTATCGATCAGCAACTTTATTTCTTTCCCCCTACATATCTACGAATCCATGGCAGGAGGGAACTACTCCTAAAAAATTAATCTCGTCATCTTCTATCCCTGCAACCTCTTGTTCTCCAAGCTCGTTGAATGCTGCGTCAGAGTCAGGCTTCTCCTCATTAAGATGATTAATTCGATTAGTTCTAGAGCTTTGACGATCAGGCGGGCTATTAACCCACTGCTGAGTTTCAAGGTTTTGTCTACCTGATTGGCCTCGGCCTAAGTGCGCGGTGTTTTGTCTGAAACGTGACGTGGAAGGGTCAACATCCATTGGTTCGCCCAAAGATTGTACGACACCCGGCGTGCTGTTAGTTTTTTGCGATACCCGGTTGTCAGTGACGGTCCTATTGGTCTGTGCTACAACATTGGCATCGCTACCTAAGTTTGGTTGTCTATTAGAAAAATATGGATTGCGATGACCTGGAGCTGAATCTGAGTTAATAATTTTTTGTGCTGGTTGCCTGTTCCTTACAGGGATTTCAGCACTACCCTTTGCAAAATTCGAAGCAAAAGTATAACGCTCATGATTTGCTCCGACTTCTTGTGCTTGTGCCAATGCACATGGTAAATCAGTAGGTCTTGATGCAAACACTATATCGCATAGGGGCTTTTTTAGTCCTGATATAAATACTCTTAAAGCGTCTCCTCTATATTTTTCGTTTATTGCATCAGCAATATCTGTTTCATAGGTCATAATGGACTTGTTAGTTAACAGAGTCAATTTCTTTTCTATCTCATCATAAAATTCGAGAATTGTCGTTGTTCCCTGTCTTAAAGTAGACAGTTCCTGTTCGATTAGATAAGCAGGGCGCTTATCCGAGTAAGTAAAGTCTAGCCTAGCAATTATGGCATCAAAACTGAGCACTGTACTAAAAGATGATAATACACCGTCAGCAGCACCTCTAATTTTATTTCTAATTATTGTTACCGCCTGAAAATGTCGTGAGCTTCCATCATATTCTTTGAAAATCTCGTACACATTATGTGCCGCCTCTCGCCAAGACACATATGTCCCGGGTTGGCCGGAAAATTCGGGAAGAGTTTTCACAGCATCGAGTGTTTCTTCACATTTTATTCCAGGAACAATTTTTACTTTTTCCCACTTTTTCGCTGTCGGCTTATTAGTAATGCCGTTTATTTGATTTTTAATATTATTTAATTCGTTTTCAAACTCTTTTCGAGTATTTTCAACTGCTTCCCTTACTAACAATCTAACCTGATCTGCATTCATTTTTAAGCTAATCTCGTTTAAATTTAGTTGTCCGAAAAAATATTCTAATTCAAGCAAGGAAGAGTCGCACATGAAGAATTATAGTTCATGGGTTTTTTTTTTACAAAAAAAAAATTGAAATGAAAATTGAAATAATTGTTGGAAAAAAATTATTTTTTTTTGCACGTGTTGGAGAAAATTCATAAACTGTGAGCAGGAAGAGTCGCACATGAAGAATTATAGTTCATGGGTTTTTTTTTTTACAAAAAAAAATTGAAATGAAAATTGAAATAATTGTTGGAAAAAAATATTCAGTTTTACGAAGATTTTTCCGTAGTTTCCAGTTTTCCGTTGTTACGGGTTTTTCCGTTGGTACAGGTTTTTCCGTTGGGCGCCAGTTAATAGTTTCGTTGCTTTCCAATTTATTTAGGTTATTTATTTAGTTAGGTTAATTTATAAGTATTAGACATCTACCGCTTTAGCATTGCGTGTAGTGCCTCTTGAGTTCTTCTTGATACTACTTTCGCACACGCGGGTGCGGGCTTCAAGCCTATCGAGCTCAAGCTGCTATCAGCTGCAATATACAAGCTTTGTGGGACCAAAGCCTCGAGTGATAACTGTAGAGCTGGATATCACCTGCGAGCTGCGCAAGCTTTGGAGTCTTAAAGCTTTATATGATAACTTCTATTTCCTTCTTTATCTTGGATTCAACAGTGGTTTTGTTAATCTTGGTGTATATACAATCCGATACTGATGGAATTTTTCTATACATCTAGAAGTTCGCTGTGACTAAACTCGAACGTGCCTATATGTTAGGAAATTGTGCGAAAAGGGGGGACGAACGGGGGGAAAACAACACTCAACTACAAACTGGACTTATTTGTTACGGAGAACGCATGTTAATTTTCTAAAAAAAATACACATAAATTGGACATTACACGACACTAAATCCTAAGGACTATTCACAAATGAATAATATACATTAGATAGTGCATACCTTGTAGATAACTTTCCATAATTTAGTTGAATTTTCTGAAGCAAATTGAAGCGTGGAGCACAACACAAATTGACTAAATATTTTGGCGCCAATTTCTATTCGGAAATCAGCTGATCGCTGAGCTAGCTCACTTTTAAAAGCCCTCAAAAATGTTTGCTGGCACTTTCAAAGATTTTTATTATAATTTTTATAATGTATAATGAATTTAGTTAAATATAAAAACAAAAAATAAACGATGTGTTAACATCGCAAAATCGACTTTATGCCAAAAAGAACGAAATCGGGACCATAGTGCAGTGGTTGCAATACTACTGTTACTTATACTTTGGACACTGGGCCTACTTGAAAGTTGTCAGAAGTACCTGATAAGCGAAAAACAATTCCCAATGGAAAAATAACTCCTTAAATAAGTATATATGTAATTGTAATATTTGTAATTGTAATGTTTGTAACGCAGAGAAGAGGACGCGTCTGACCGTGTAAAGTATATACATATATTCTTTGGCACAGCCAAAGCTAGCTTCTTTGATATTTTAAAATTAATTTTGTTTTGGGTAAAAAGTATCTAAGCAAAGTCGATTGCTATAGTGTTAACTATTAATATATTTCTTTCTTTTTTGTCTAAGCCCATTTTCATAACAGAAAAATTGATATAATGAAGTATGATCATTTCTTACAGATATGGACACACCCCAAAGTCTTGGAGGACGCTTGGAAGAATGCTAATACTGTAAGTTAAAAGTTTTCAAACATTCTAAATAAAAAATTTTTTTATAGCTAAAATATAAAAAAGATGCAAGGAAAGTTGCATGCCTACACTCCGATGAGGACCAACCAGATGATATTTATGACCGACAAACTGGTATCATATCGGTGACAAACGATTGGTGGAGGCAATATCTGTCAAAAAAGGATTTGGAAACAATTATGCCAAGCAATAAACTTAGGACAATGTTTTCCATTCTTCGTCTATGCGAAGAGAAGGGTGAAAAGTGGTGAGTCCATACTTGTGATTATTACATTTATGAAAAATCTTTTCTATGGGGAAAGGGGAAGTGCATGTGTACAATCTGTTTAACTTTCTGTGCTCATTTGGTATTTTAGTTGAAGCAGATCCGCTTTATATTGACTATTATTAATATTTATACATATTTATACCCTTGCAAAAAGGGTATATTAATTTTGGGCAGAAGTGTGCGACGCATAGAACGAAGCATCTCCGACCAAACAAAGTATATATATTCTTGATCAGCACGACGAGACGAGTTCAAATAGCCATGTCCGTCCGTCCGTCCGTCCGTCTGGATCAACGCAAACTCCTCCTAGACCGTATAAGCTACAGAGCTGAAATTTGGCACGTAGGCTTGTATATACTGCAGGGGTTGTATATCTAGGAATCAGCCGGAACGGAACACTGTATCATATAGCTCCCATACAAACGCAAAAGTCACGAACAGTGACTTTTCCCAATATCTTCGTTATTTTCTGTGCTATTATCGCTATTAACTTAATATTTGAGAGTTTATTACGTCTATAAACTACTGTGCCAAATTTGATCAAGATCGGATGACTATATTATACAGTGACTTTTAGGAATAACTTCGTTACTTTTTTAAACGCGATTGCTTTTAAATTAAACATTTGTTAGTTTAATATATCTCTTAAAGACTGTGCCAAATTTGATCAAGATCGGGCGACTATATCATATAGCTCGCATAGGAACGATTGGTCGAAAACAGTGACTTTTTTAAATAACTTCGTTACTTTTAACGCGATTGCTTTTAAATTAAACATTTCTTAATTTAATATATATGTTAATGACTGTGCCGAATTTGATAAAGATCGGGTGACTATATCATATAGCTCCCATAGGAACGATCGCTGGAAAACAGTGACTATGATCAATACCTCCGTTATTTCCTATGATTGTAGGCCATTCTTTCGCAAACATAAACCTTTTTAGATAAAACGTTCTTCCACATTGATGGCTAATAGGTAAGGAAAGACTTACCAAAAATTTGCAAGGGTATACAAACTTTGACGCGGTCGAAGTTAGCCCCGCCCCCCGTGTTTTTTTTTGTCTCAGCCTTAGACAGCTTTTACAACAAATTTGAGCTTTATAAATTGAGTCAATGTTATCGAGCAATCGGTGTTGTCGTCTGTCCAAAGAATGCAGACGCTTTAGCCTACGCCTGGAGGTCTTGACGGACAAATCATTGGCTAACGGATTCGGATGAGCTTCGAGACCTATTAGTTCAGCTATCGTGGGTAGGCCCTGGTGGTCATGGTGGAGAATTGAATTTCGCAAGTACCATTCTGCTCCTGTATTGCGACGAAGCGCTTTGTTCTGCATGGTTTGGACCTTTTTTACAGTAGATGTGGCTGCAGAGCCCCAAATAGGAAGAGCATATGTAAATGTTGGTGCCACTATCGCCGTGCATCCAGTCCAGCATTTTGAGTTTTGTGGTACATTTGCGGTTAATAACCATATAAAATCTTCTTTCTCGAGATATGATGCAAAAGAATCATAAAACAGTGGTGGTAAAACTTCTTGTATTTTTTGAAGACTTTAAACGTCTTCAAAGACAGCAGAGCAATATGTCATTTCTTTGAAAGCAGTCCACCAAGAAGTATTCTTTCGAATACTTTGGAGAGCATAGACAGCAGGCTAATTGACCGGTAGGAAACAATTTCGTCCATAGATTTGCCAGGTTTAGGAATCATTACAATCACAGCACGCTTCCAGACCGCTGAATAGTGCCGAATGTGAAATATAGCATTGCACAGAACCACAAAAAATTCTATAGCTTTGTCAGATAAAGCCTCAAGCAGTCTTCCGTCGATGAAATCGTTGGCGCATCTCTGCCAATTGTTCCTTTAAGCGTCTGCATACAGGATTAAACATTTCCTTCTTAACGGGATGTCATCCGAATGTATTAATTTTTTGGCTTGTCGAAGGTCGGGGCTTGAAGTCTTGCGTCTCTTGCGTGCAATTTGCCAGGCGTTAGAGGAAATACGATACATTAAATATGGTGTCCTTCGCCATGTTGGTATAAGTACCGAACAAAAGGGGCCGTTGTCAGCAGGAATTGTTTCAGAACTCGCGTCTGTAGACTGCTTAGCACCAGTCTACAGTAGTTAGGCACAATGGAGCACAAAAGTGAGGCTTGTTGTTGTATTGGTTTTCGTATTCCGTTTTGAGAAAATATGATTATTTTTTTTTTTATTTTGTTTTGGATATAGATTTCAAAGTGAAATCAACGATAGACTATATATTAGTGATTATTGATATACGTATACATTATATTTTATCTCACTAGGAAATTTTATTAGTATGAGAATACTTCAACTCTACTTGTTTGTCGAATAGCACTGTAAAATAATAGTTGTCCCATCCCAACGATTTTCCAACTTGAAAACTACATATATGCACACTAAGGGATAGGTCGATCGACCAAAATGTAAGTAACAGGTAGATGGAAGCTTTTCCAATCGATTAAAGTATATATATTCTCTAACAGCATATTTTTTATCCAGGTTATATGATTATTTAAAATTTTTGCTACGCCGACTTACGCATCAATAATTTAGAATAAACCGATTGGATTTCACAATTTTTTCCTATCGGAATTAAATTAGGGACACCAATTATTCTTATAAATTAATAACTACCAACACCGATTATAAACCAATTTAATAGTTGGTAGTTTGGTTTATAATCGGACTAGAAACATGGAAAATATGTATAAACGTGTTTTACTAGCCGATTCATAAGGCCAGGGTTGGCCGTGTTGAAGTAAGCAAGCCGTCTCACCGACTTTGGTGAACCAGGTGAACAAATATTTGTTCTTCTTTTTCTATTTGAACATTCCTTCAAATATTAATTAATATTGTGGTAGTTTTCGCGACCTTTGTGTTGTTATATTTTGTTGGAAATGGGCAGAAATTTGAAATAAACGCAATCACTTTACATACTACACGAGTATACATACCCAATTTGGTGGCTCTAGCTGTTATAGCCTTAGAGATCTGCTGGTTCATACAGACGGACGGACGGACAGACGGACATGGCTAGACTCGGCTGTTGATCCCAATCAAGAATATATATACTTTACACGGTTGGAGAAGCTTCCTTCTGCCTGTTACATACATTTTGGCGACTTTAATATACCATTTCACCCTATGGGTGTATGTGAATGGTATAAAAATTTTAAAGTTGCCTAACTGACTGCTGTAATTCATCCACCGAGAACTGCAGGTATACATGTAGTATTCCGATCTTTACAAAATCTGGCATTATCATTACCAGCTGTATCAACCTGACAAACTATTAAGGCGATCATTTATTCGTGAGAGAATATATTTTATGCGGAAGCCGCAAGGCTAAACAAACTGACCACGATACGAGCCGGCATGCCTGATGTTTTTGGTGGGAAGACGTAGGAAACTTATGACTAACACTTAGCCTATCTAACCTAGGGCAAAGAAGGCAACCAATACACAGTACCCAGCGCTGGGCTATACTTGAGGATTTACACCTAAACTTACACATTGGATTTTTGTTTCTATACCCTTTAATGGTGTTTTTCTGGGCCCAGTGACTTGGCGACGGGTCAAGAAACCCATTATGCAGTCAACTTGTATACTGACATTTGTTGGGCCAAGTCATCTGACATTAATAGAACTTGCTATTTCACTTGCTTTGTTGCATAAAATAAAAACAAAGCGAAATCTCAATTAAAAACCACAAAAAAATGTGCTGAATGGTGCTTCTCTTGCTGCTGCTGCTGCTTCTGGTCGTGGGATTCATCTACAACAACATCCTTGCCGCAAACTGTCACTGCCAATACATCTCTCTCTAACCGAAATTGGTGGTAATGCGGAAATGCAACGAATCTGGCCCACTACTATGCCTCGGCTTATGGTCTGATTTATGCTTTGACATAAGTCTGGACATCAATGATTTGCAATTGACTTTTGATCGGCTAGCGAAATGTCTGCAAGGCACTGCTCTAAGTGGGAAACCTATGCTCCTGGTAGCCCGCCAGGAACGCGATGGTGTACAGTTGTACGACATCGAGCACGCGTTTCATTTAGAACATTTGGCCAAGTCTTGCAATTGCCCTTTACATATTTGTCATATGGACAATGAGCAGGACGTTGGCGTGGCATTATCTGGCTGCAGAGGCAATTGCTTAGCCAAGCATCGAGTCTCGAGCAGCGCATTAAGTACGACATGGATATGGAATCATCCTAAGTAGCGGCAAGTTGGCCCAAGTGCATCGACATCGTTTTCGTCGACAACATCGACGGGTGAGTCAGAAGTTTTTTACAGTGACAGTGAAATTTTGCCATTTTTACCATTTACCAGCTCACAGATGATTCCAATCTTCAGCAACACTATCGTCCTGGCACTGCCCCTCCCTCTGTATCGGTTTACATAATACAAGAAGCCAGAGATCATCTGGAGCAAAAGAAGGAGCCACAAATGGAGTTGGCTGCTCAGGTCCCCTAACAAGTGCCAAACAAAAAACCCCAAATTGAGACTATACAAATTTTTAACTATACTTAGGTTTTTTTTTGTCGTCGTCGTGTTTTTGTTTTTCTCCTGACGCAATCTACCTGATCGATGTTAACGAAAGGGAGGACAGATTGGCAAATTCAGGCAAATTCAGCATTGCTATCTAGAATATTCAAATTTACAGCCAGCAATACGACGAACGAACAATATAAAACGCTTAGCTCCTGTTATATAACCAAGATTATGTTCACTCTAGACGACGGACTGGCAGAACAGATGCTCTGAACCGCACTGATTGGAGGATGCTCACAGGCATACTCTCATGACATTGCTCTACAGCAACGCACGAAAACAAACCAATTCCACTTGACTGCATCGGATTGTGGAAATGTAACGTAACGGAGGTTCCACAAACGCCTTAACAGTACTGTGAATATCCCGTCTTTAGCAGCGATGAGTCATAAATACATAAAAGACCACCTATAAAACTCGCTTTATATGTCACCGAATCTAAAGTTTAAAGGGCGATTTATTAGGAACATACGGGATTGTATTCCGAAATATTTCCGAAATCGCTTAACTGATGGCATACGTGTGGGAAATGGCATTAAGAGAGCGGAATCGGAAGTGATAGAAGAGAAGAAACAAAACGTAGTGGCCGAACATTCTAGAAGTAGCAAAGAGAGCAGAACAGAGAGCAGGACATAGGGTCATTATATAAGTTGAGAGAGAGCTTGTTAAAGAGGCCGTAACTCGTAAAGAAACTGTCAACTGAATCGCTCGATTGGTCATCAAACAATTAAAATATTAATAAATAAATTAATAATGTAACTATCATTAAATCAATGCTACATACATGAAGTTCACCATGTTCTAATAGTCGCACTTAAACATAGTTTTGTACAGAAGATTAAGTTTTCTTGCATTTTATCCGATTGAAAATCTGGTCTCAATGAGAAAAAGAATAAAAATATTTTGCATTTTAAAGGCATGCAGAGCGACGACGCAGAGAAATTGAGCAGCTGTAGTGTTGCCGCTATGCTGTATGCTACTCTATGTTACAAAAGTAAATTGACTAGATATTTGATCTTACAATAACTACATTTATTTATTTATTTATTTTTTTTTTTTTTTTGATATTTTTATCTTTTCTATGTGGTAAACATTGTCATTTTATTTTAATTTCATTTTAGTTTTTTACATTTGCCTTAACACTTTACATAATTTGTTGGTTTACATGTGAATCCGAGATCCTACCTTTATTAGGGAAATATACTGCGCAGAAATATTTCACACAGCTTCAAAGACGGGATATTCTACAATATATCCTAAATTCGTCCAAGTCGGTAGTTCGCATACTTGAAGTTCCCCTTGTAAGTTCTTTTTCAAAATTTGCTAATCATTCCCTTATTTTTTATTTTTATACTCCACACCCATGGAATGGTACATTAAATTCGCAATTTTGCACTTATTAAACAACAGCTTAATCGATCTAACAATGCCTCTCTGTCTGTGTCAACACCTTGATCTATTCTTAAAGCACACCTGGTTAGCTATTAATTCATCCCGAATCACCAATTTGGCTTCAGGAGTCAGCTTGGTACGCCCGAACAAGTACACAGGGTTGTTCATCATGTCCTAAGTGCTTTCAAAGAAAAGAAATATTGCTCTGCTGTCTTTTTAGACGTAAAACAAGCCTTTGACCGAGTATGGCATTCTGGACTACTTCAAAAAATACGTTTTTTCATCCCGGTCTCCGAGAAAGAAGATTTAATGTAGTTATTAGAGACAACTGTTTCTAGCTATTGAGTTGGTATACATATTTTTGATGCATTGTTTTCTATTTGGGTAAGTAGAATCTCTTCTGATCTTGCGTGTACTGAAACCGTGTTCTTGCTCACAAAAATTTCAATGGGCACAATTTTTTTGTTCGTCGCAGTCGTCTGGTCTCAATATTAACCAATCTGCCTCTGTTTACAATAATACAGTTGTATTTAAAAAAATTGGGTGTTGAAAAGTTATCATCGACTATATAAAATTTTTGCCTTACGAGAACTTGATTTAATTGTACTTCTACATCACCGTGTCGTAGAGTATGTGTAGACCCGTGTTCTATTCCTTTAATTTTTATACCCTTGCAAAACGGGTATATTAATTTTGGTCAGAAGTGTGCAACGCCTAGAAGGAAGCATTTCCAACCATATAAAATATTTATATATATTCTTGATTAGCACGACGAGACGAGTTCAAATAGCCAAGTCCGTCCGTCCGTCCGTCTGGATCAACGCAAACTCCTCTTAGACCGTAAGAGCTTCAGAGAAATTTGGCATGTAGGCTTGTATATACTGCAGTGGTTGTATATCTCGATTATATCTCTGTTTTTTTTTTATTGTATGCTTCGGGAAAAAATCTTCTCGAAATATAATGTCAAAGATATTTTTTTGGTGGTAAGCCAACGAGAGGTCGCGTTCCCGAAGCGTCAGCTGCAGCAGTATCGCTGGACAAGTCATTCACTCCAGCAGTCAACTTGTTCACGGGGTAAGCGATAAGCTTCTGAACTGAGTCCACCACAGTAAACTGCGCCTGGAGTTTGTTAAAATCAGCCCTCAAAGTGTCGAAACTATCTCTAGTCAGCCTCATAAATGTACGCATCTTATTCTTGACCTCCCGAGAAGCACCACATCCATATTTTATATATGGCTGTGTCTTGATGCATCGGTGTAATCTGATTTCTTCCAGGTAGACTAAATTGTCCCTGATGGATTTCCATTCTGTTGTTTCTTTATCGGATAACTATTGATCCCACTTCTGCTGAAATTGTGAAATTGTGCTGATAACCACAACTTCTGCATGAACAATTTCCCTATTACAGCCTAGCGGATCATATACCTTGGCTAGTGAGGATAACACCACTCGTTTATTCACGTTTTCGGTCTTGTCCCAGTATAAATTAAACATGACTTCGTCATTAAATGGTTACCACTGTAATCCTAAAGTTTTTACTGTTTCGTTCTCATCAATTTTTAATACTTTATTATCGCCTATATATTAACAGTTTTTGTTGTGCCGTTACACAACTATTTACCCTCTCCTGTTTTTCTCCAAAATTTAGTAGTGATTGGTGCCCTTTGCTGCATAACAAACATCACATTTCACTAGTGCACCTCTTAGTACTTGAATGATTTAAACATCTCACTCTCATATATTGTCACTCATCGAAGTCGGTCGTGTTTTTTACGCTCTCGCTCAACTACTTTTTTTTCGTACTTAAATTATAACATTCATATTCAATTAAATTATCTTAACCAATGTTTATCATCGCATTATTCATCGCGAAGTTTAAAGTTAAATATAATCTCATAACATATACATTTTTCCCTTTTTATTTACATATTGATTTATAATTTGTTTTTGATTAATCAATTATTTTAATAATGCCCCAATTATCCCAGCAAGACCAGTGAAGACTTTTTTTACTGCTGGCTGTGTGACAATGTAATGCAGTTTAAATATGCTAGTCAAGGTGCGGGATAGTGTTGCACAGTGTGTCGGGTTTAAATGTGGCTGTGATTCGTGTCGTGGCTTGGAGCTCGAGATACGAAGTTTTATGAAACGGACTGGGGATGCTTTAAAGCCCTGTGGTGAGTTTGGCGCTAAGGTTCGATGTTTTAGCAGGCCCACAAGAAAACACTTCACTTTTCACGTGATACTTCATTTATTACTTCCACGTGTATTTCTTATGCTAATGGTAGGCTAAGTGGGTGTGTATATGGCGTGTGTACCGTATGCGAGTCCTCCTATGCGAGCCGTCTTATGCGTGCCGTCATATGCGAGCCGCTATAAATTAATCGTCCTCACTCGCGGTTGTAACCAAACCGTTTTGTCCGCCGCTTAGTAAGAAGCATAGAACCTAACATATAAGCTTAAAGCGCAAGATACAACGGTTAATTTCCCAGCACATAGGCTGGCGCTTAAGAATAAGTATGAAAATGAAAGAGAATGAGTGATTTGGGTTAACCAATTGGTGGCTGCGTTGGGTCCGCTGATCAGTTAGCGGATTTCGGCTGCAACATATTCAAACATATGAGTTTAAAATTTGTTTTTAAAGGTTTACCTCTCGTTAAGTTCCGAATTTCTGGATTGAATTCAGATGACTGCGCATACCGCAGTAGGAGTGTGCGTGCCTGCTGAATCATCTCGTAAGAAACCTCTGAAGGTGGCGATGCCTTCTTTTGTTTCGCCTTCAGTTTCTCAACATATAAAATAAAGCTCGCTAAAGCTAGATATAGCCTGCGCCAGTTGGAAAAACATTCCGCGTTAAGTTTTAGCTCCATCGGCGAATTGTCGATGAAGAGTATGTTATGCCTGACTTCAGCATTGTTTGGTGGTCCCATATCATCGCATTTTGGCCACTCTTGTTGATCCTGCAGCAAATAATCTGGGCCACGAAGCTGAGGAAGGTTCTTTCCCCTTGGCGTATCCGAAGGTAGCAGACTGCTGCGAATGCCAATTCGCTGGCGCCAACGAACGTGTGTAACTGGACATCATGGATTTGATCGCTGCTGTTGAAATAACATCTCGGGATAGTCAATCCGGCGATTGTTGTAAGGATCCGTTTCCATCGTATCCATTTGGGTAGCAATTCGTCGGGTAAACCAGCATCCCAGCCAATGCCGCTTCTCCACACTTCTTGCAGTAGGATTTTCAGCTCTATTGTAAAGCACGAGATGAAGCCGATTGGGTCGTACATTGACATAAGTACTTGCAAGAGCTCGCGTTTGGTTCGTGTTTTGTCGCTGTCTAAAACATTGCGCTTCAGCCTGGCGAACTTGCTGATGAATGTGAATACTTCGGGGTTCGGCACCCAATATAAGCCGAGTACCTTTTCTGTGGCGGTAATTTCGACAGCTTCGGGGAGCAGCGAATCGCTCTTTAGTATTCGTAGGACCTCCTTTGAGATCGAAGACCAATTGCGTATGTGGAAACCACCCGCTGCGTGGATATCTCTGACTTGAGTTGCAATGTTTCTGACTTCCACGTAGTTGTCGCCACTGTATATAAAATCATCCACGTAGTGGTAGTCCTTCACGGCTTGTGCTACTTGAGGATACTGTTGATAGAATCGATCTGCGTTTTTGTCACGAATAAATTGTGTAATGCTGATACCATGTCCGTCTGTTTGGTGCATCTATTTCCTCCGACGTCAGCATGCGAGCGTAGCCCTTTTCGACGAGGTTTTCGACTTGCTTGGTGATTTGCTCCTTCAACTGTCATTCTTCAAGGCGGTAGTAGATTCAAGTGTGGTTAGAGCTTGCGTTTCTTCTGGTGATTATAGCCGTTTTGCTGTGGTAGCGTCTAATGAGAACGCTTGTTTAATGATCTCACGCAGCTTGGCGTCTGCGTTTCTGCAGCCACACATGTGAACGCTCACATTAGCTCTCGTAGCCCTTGATGGCGTGGAGCTTTGGAGTGTTCATTCTAGTCGCCATGCCACCTCTTTGATTTTAAGGAGTACTGCGAGGTTCCAGTTATTTGTGCCGATTAGGATGCCTGCGCTTGCGTTTGTGTATGATGCTATCGGTAGACCCGCTGCGTGGGGGATTTCCTTGGCGAGAGCCCTGATGTCGATAGACTGTACAGTTAGATCCAGGGTATCTACACTGTGAACTTCTTCCAAGTAAAATTTTTTGCCATTATGTGGATTTTGTTGGTTAAAACTATTCACTTGAACCAAAAATAATGTAGATTTTCAAGGGCTGGGCTAACTTCGACCGCGCTGAAGTGTGTATACCCTTGCAAGTTTATTTTGTTAATCTTTCCTTACCTGTAGCCGACAATGTGGAAAAACGTTTTATCTATTTTATATAGTCATCCGATCTTGATCAAAAGTCGTTTATAGGTGTATTGAACTTTTTATAATTAAATTTCACTGCAATAGCTCAGAAAACAACGAAGTTTTCAAGAAAAGTCACAGTTCGTAATTTTGCCCTTTATATGGGAGCTATATGATATCGTGGTCCGATCCGGCTGAATCCGAGATATACAACCCTAGCTCTTACGGTCTAGGAGAAGTTGCGCTGATCCAAACGGGCGGACATGGCTATTTGAACTCGTCTTGTCGTGCTGATCAAGAATTTATATACTTTATATGGTCGGATATGCTTTCTTTTATGCGTTGCACACTTCTGACCAAAATTAATACTCCTTTTGCAAGGGGATAAAAATACATTTGTTAAATTAAAAATTTTTTTTAAGAAACCTTACCTATGCTTTTTTCAATTATATACATAACATGCATATGGGTGGCATAATCCACATATCTGCAAAGGTTATCTCATACGTCGATACAGAATGTCTTGGAAAACACACGTCACACGAGACACGTACACACGTCGAGTATTTATATATTTGCTAAAAGTTGGGCGAGGGTAAATGGTTTTATACTTTTTCACAGAATTAACAAACCGATCGCAAAAAAATCAGCAATATCAACTATTCATCAAAAACGAAATCCTTGCTCCTAACCATTCTCTTAATAATTATAGAAAAAACAGTTACGGAAAGAATACTGTTTTTTTTTTTGCCGCCGGATGATGCTATTATTCATGATTTCTATTGTAGCAATATGTATTAGTATTAAGTATATCTTACACTTTTCTCTGTTACAAATTAGCTTTAAGTTATACATAATTTTACATTCGTGATGCAGTGGGACAGTGCGAGAAGTGTGCTCTCTCACTTATTACAAAAAGAACAAAGAGAATAAAATAAAATCATGAGAGAGGGACAGTATTGAAGAAGAGCTCACCAAAGTGTTTTACTCGCTATAATTTCAGATGTGGTCATAGTTAACCCTGTGAAAATACAGTGGAATAGCTATAATTTAGGTAAGAAAAAACAAAATTACAAACAATAATGGATTCAATAAATCCTGATGATTTTTCAAAGTCCCAGTTACAAACCTGGTGCAAAAACCTAGGTTTGCCAGATACTGGCACCAAAACTGTGCAAGCCGAACGATCAAACCATCTAACCCCTTGAGCGAGAGGGCAATATGCAAAAGATGGGGCTGCTCCTAGTTTATTATCAGGTAAACACGCAGATCCCCCTGAAAAAGATTGCTTGGAGTACCTGAAGAGCATTCTACAGACGATGGCGCCGATCAGACGCGAAATTTTGAGGCAGACTTATTTCAAGGTCAACAGCAGCAAGAAGTAACGGCAAACGAACAGAAAGAAGCAGAAAATGAAAAAACTATGCAGAAAGCGAGACGCAGACAGAAAGAGAGACAGAAAACGAGAGCATTCTGAGTGAACAGCAAGACAGACAAATATCGTATCGATGATATTTTTGCTTTTTTAATACGGATTTTCTTTACACGCATTTTCTTAATACGGATTTTCTTTACACGCATTTTCTTAATACGGATTTTCTTTACACGCATTTTCTTAATACGGATTTTCTTAATACGGAATTTGTCATTTTGCATATTCAAAGGCATGTTTAACTCCAGTATTTGGAGTTTAAAGATTTCAAAAAAACCCGTTCTGTTATATGGGTATCCGTCATACGACTTCGCGAGTCACAGACAACACATTTAATTGCAGAAGCAAGTCGCTCCGAAGGCACTGAGCTACCAGAGGTTGTAGGGTATCGTAAGGCAAGCTTCGAGAGTCCTGGCATAGCTGCCTTATACGAACTCCAAAACATTATGGGGTTAACCTAATTATTTAGTCAAACGAATAAGAATTCAGAATTATAAATTGCGAAATAATCTATATGAAATTCAATCGCGTGTATATTTCGAGAATTTGTGCGTGTGGCTCTAAAATTGCCCGCGTTTTCTCGAAATACACACACCATTGCATTTGCGTGCGACGACATATTTGTTGAATTTCCACTTGTTTTAATAATTTTTTGACATAGTTTACATTTGGTTGTTCCATTTTTAAGATCCAAGTAATTCGATTTCATCATTTTTACATCCGCGCTCGCTGCACTCATTCTTGAAGTGACCAACGCAAAAATATCAAAAAATATCACAAAAAAATTTCGATATTCGATATTTGGGGAAAAAAATATCTCGATATAAATATATTTTTTTTTGAAAAAAATATCCGATATATCGATATTTAGATATATTTTTGAGAACCCTACTGGCAACTCAAGCAGATGGCTGGCGATGGAAACAGGTGACCAGATCTTGGCCAAAGATGTTAAAGACTTTTTACCCGATTTTGACGGTAATAAAAATGTTTATGGTTGGATATCTTCCGCGCACAATTTGAAAAGATCATTCAACTTGAACGAAAAAAATTTACGTGTACTTGTCTTCGGCAAACTAACGGGCAAAGCCTTGGAGTAGATTCACTTAAACCCTGATACTATGGATAAAGTCTTCGGATCCAAAAAGACTAGTGTAATAATTCGTACAGAGTTCGAAGCACGCAAGTGTTGCATCGGCACCATATTATTGACGGAATACCAGACCGTCACTTGCGAGAGATGTCTTATGAATCTAAGGATGACTTGTTGGCAGCATTTGTCAATATAATGCTGCAGCGGGAAAAAAAGTATCTCTGCCGATTGTTTCCGCAAAGGAGAAACCTACATTCAGGTGCTTTAATTGTAATTGTATGGGTCATCTAGAAGCCGAGTGTAAGAAGCCAATAAGAGCAACTGGTGCTTGCTTTGGATGCTGTAAAATGGGCCACCGAGTGGCAGATTTCAGTCAAAATAAGAAGAAGCCCGCGGCAATATCAGTAAGTTTGGATAATATAAGAGTTCACAGTTCGACTACTGGTTGTTTCTAACGAGTCTATGAAGTCCAATACTGTTAGGTAGAGATTTTATGAGAATATGTAAAGCTAAAATTGTACTGCAGCTTGATGATGATCTGTGTAATTTTGAAAACCAA
Organism: Drosophila tropicalis; assembly: GCF_018151085.1. Lineage (NCBI taxonomy): Eukaryota > Metazoa > Arthropoda > Insecta > Diptera > Drosophilidae > Drosophila > Drosophila tropicalis. The sequence continues at coordinate 2,280,688 of NW_027173482.1, forward strand.
ATGCTAAATATTGATTGTGACGTAGTTAATTCAAAATATTCTGTTGGCAAAAGTTTAACTTTAAAAGAATCGACGATGTTTGAAAATTCAAAGTTTCTAAATTTTATTTTGAAAGAAACCGACCTAATGAACCATAGAATAAGTGCTAAATGAAACTCAGAATCAATGACATAAGTCCGTTTAGCTGTAATCCAAGACGACTTTCTAATAGCGAAAAGGCTGAATTACAAAAAATAATTGACGAATATTTAAGCAAAGAATACATTAGGCTAACTGAGTCAGAATATGTTTTCCCAATCGTGCTCTTAAAAAAGACTACGTGTGAACTCAGAATGTGCGTTGATTTCAGAAAACTAAACAAGGCGACTTCAAAAGATAGGTATCCTATTCCACTTATTGATGATCTGCTAGATAGACTTGCAGGAAAAACGTTATTTTCGAAACTCGACTTAAATAATGAGTTTTTCCATCAATCCTCATGCATGTACGATTGAGTTTGAATTTGTTCGTATGCCATTTGGCCTCAGAAATGCACCGTCTACATTTCAAAGGTTTATAAACAGGATATCTGCCGATATGATTAGAGATGAAAAAGTAATTATATATTTAGACAACATTATGGTAGCAACAAAAGATTTCGATACGCATCTAGAAATTTTAAAAGAAGTATTTGACAGATTGGTTGAAAACAAATTGGAGTTAAGATTAGATACATAAGTGCGAGTTTTTTCAGACGAGTGTTAAGAGGGTATTCGATTACAGGCAAAGGAATTAGAGCTGACGACAAAGGTATACAAGCAGTAAATGATTTTCCAGTTCCGACTAAGGTCAGCGAGGTGTAAAGTTTTTTGGAATTATGTTCCTATATCCGTAGGTTCATCAAAGATGTTGTTACTATTGCCAAGCCATTTTATGACCTAGTTAGAAAAGACAAAAAGTTCGTGTTTATAAACATCGAACATTTGAAAGCAATAAGTCTAAGTTAGTAGAGGTCCCAATACTTGCGCTTTATAGTACAAATGATGAAACCGAACTTCATTGTGACGCAAGCTCTATTGGTTTCGGATCATTGTTGCTACAAAGAAAAAGCGATTGTAAATGGCATCCAGTTTTCTATTTTTCCAAAAGGACTACCGATGTGGAATCTAGATATCATATTATAACATAAGCGATAATTTATTCGTTAAAACGTTTTCGTGTATATTTTCAAGGAATGCATTTCAAAATCGCGAAAGATTGTGACTCGCTTACATTGATACTTAACAAAAGAGAAGTTAACCCCAGAATAGCCCGTTGGGCTCTAGAGTTAGAAAACTACTATTACGTATTAGAACATAGGCCGGCACAATGTTACAAGGATTATTTTCAGAGTTGTAAACTTAAGTTTTCTCGCGATCCTAAGCAATTTTATAACTTTATCAATGTAAAACCTAAGACGTCAGTGCACCCGTCTTACTTGTCTTTCGAAAACAATAAAGCTGACACTGAGCAGGCAATTACCGATATGTTTGCTGATTTCTTCAAAACAATTTATTCCTCTTCAATTTATCAAGCAAATCCTCCTTATCCTCATCACTTGCAATCGTCTAACTGCATTTTAGACCCTGTGTTTGATGAAAGTTTGGTTCTTAGCGTGCTCAGTTCCGTCAAACCAGGATATGCACCTGGCCCTGAGGGAACACCAGGCTGCGTGTTAATGTTTTGTGCAGAGGCCCTATGTAAGCCAATACTTAAGTTGTTTACACTGTGCATCACATCTACCGCCTTCCCGGCTATTTGGAAGGAATCATATATTATTCCTCTTTTCCTCTTATCATGTATTATTCCTCTTATCCCTATAGGGATATTACTAAATTGACTGCCATACACAAAGCATTTGAGAAAATAGTAACATCTCAATTGCAGCCTTTTCGTAGCTCAAATCTTTTGTCATCCCAGCGTGGGTTTAAAAAACGTAGATCGACAACTACTAACCTATTAGAATTTACATCTCACTCGATCAAAGGATTCAAGGCTGCCGTGCAAACTGACGTCATTTATACTGACTTCAGCAAGGCCTTTGACTCTATTAACCATAATCTGCTTTTATATAAATTAAACGCACTTGGCATCCCCAGCCTTTTGCTAGATTGGATTCTTCAATATCTTTCTAAGCGTACAAAAAAGGTCCTCTTTAAGTCTTCATTTTCTAAGACCATCCATGTGACCCCTGGAGTACCTCAGGGTATTCATTTGGGTTCATTGCTTTTCACTCTTTTTATACCCTTGCAAAAAGGGTTTATTCATTTTGGTCAGATGTGTGCAACGCATATAAAGTATAAATATTCTTGATCAGCACGACGAGACGAGTTCACATAGCCATGTCCGTCCTTCCGTTCGTCCGTCTGTCTGTCCGTCTGGACGCAAACTCCTCCTACACCGTAAGAGCTACAGAAATTTTGGATGTAGGCTTGTATGTACTGCAGGGGTTGTATATTTCGGATTCAGCCGGATCGGACCACTATATCATATAGCTCCCATACAAACGGCAAAGTAACGAACAGCGACTTTTCTTAAGAACTTCTATATTATGTCTATATCATATACTTAGCTCCCATAGGAATGATCGGTCGAAAACAGTGACTTTTTTCAATAACTTCGTTACTGACTGTGCCAAATTTGATCAAGATCGGGCGACTATATCTTATAGCTCCCATATGAACAATCGGCGGACAACAGTGACTCCGATTAATAACTTGGTTTTTTCGTATGTAAGCCGTTTCGCAAACATTAGACTTTAAAGAGACCCTTTAAAACGTTTTTCCACTTTGGAGACCATTGTAGACCAATTGTGACAATTGACATTCTACCTTTTGGGCTACGCTTACGGTTGATGTAATTCCAGTTAGAGCTAACTAATTTATAAGATTTGAACAATTGGCAGCACAAAACGTGAGCAGGTTGTCTGTATAGCTATTTCAAGCACCACCAAGTTTTACCATCATACCATGCCATATCTTCATACCATATCTTCATACCATATCTTCATACCATATCTTCATACCATATCTTCATACCATATCTTCATACCATATCTTCATACCATATCTTCATACCATATCTTTATACCATAATTAATGAAGTATTACAATCTTAGTCAAAAGTCATTAGTTAGTTGCTCTCCGCTGGCAAATTGACAGAAGGCGAGTCGGCAGTGCCAGCAGACAAAACAGCAGCACCAGGCACATCAGCACCAAAAGCCTAAATTAAGATCTCACAGAATTAAGGTCTCAACTTCCCTGAAGTGTGTCTGCCACTGCTAGAACACGTCTTGATCGTTCGTTTGCTTGTTTATTACTAAATTTTCAATTCCTACGGAACTACGTAGGTCACCCGTATCGTCGACTTGGCGGACGACTTGTAGTTCGGCATGGCCGAATTTAAAAGTGAAAAAGCTTTTTATGTTTGACGCAATGACCTAAAATCAATGTAAATTTTCACTTAAAAACATTAGTTTATCTTGTAGTACGTACACTCCTTCATTTTCAAAATTATGAGCGCCCAGGACACTACTGAGTTGATGAAAATCGGGTATAGTTTATTTAAACTTAAGGTCTTTTAAAACGTGCTATCAATTTTATTAGATTTTGATAGATTAAAATGAAACAACAACTTCTATTAATTTCACTTTTTCATTGTGCCATAAATAACTTGGGATGTGACTCAAGCATAGGAAATGTTTGCTTTTATTTTTTTACATTTAATCCTGCAAGTTTCACTCTCGTAGTTATAGTGTCGGTTTGGTAAGCAAAGATAATAGTCAATAGAATATCCTACAAAATATAAAGAAATTTACTCATAAATGCGTGGTCGTGGTGAACATTGGCAATGTCCGCTTTGTGACTATTATGGCAAAAAAAATGAATTTATTATGGGGAAGGGCGAATGAAGCAGGTCCGTCTATATCAAATATTTCCGACAGAATGATTCTTTATTTCTTGTAGTTTTATAGGATTTTTGATGTTTGTAACGAACAGAAGGAGGCGTTACCCAGCTAAGAGCTATTGGGATAAGAGATATCAGGATAAAACTTAATATTTGAGCTACTTATAACCCGGGTAAAATAAAGTATGAAAACTTTCAGGATCGGACCACTTTAACAAATACATATGTAGTTAAAGAAGAAAAATAGGTGAAATATGATAGTTTTTTATAAAAAACATCAGATCCCAAAATTTTAATCCGATCGGATAAATAGAACAAAAGTTACAGGCAATATATTCGGCTCTGCTCAAGCACTGCCGGCATCGCTGCCAGCAGCCAACATATTGCTCACTTCATCAGAGCACACGCACAGACGCAACACTACATAAACTGAAGAGACAAAAATGGAAATAATATTTGGTCGGTTTTGTCTGTGCATTAATGATACAGAAGATACAGAGATACAGAAGCTAGCTTCTTTAATAATTAAAGTTACATTTTCGAAGCTATCCAAGTTTTCAAGGGATTCACATGCACATGACTTAAAGTTGTTTTTAATCAACACCATTCTCATACTAAAGTACAAATATTATTATCTTTATTTCAGTTTAATTTTTTCGGCTTTTGTGGCGGTACTCAATGTGGTTGAATACTTTTTCAAAAAGATAAATGGGTCGGATCCTGAGATATTGCAAAACATTCGTAAGTTTCTAAAAAATTTTTTTTACAGCCATATTCGAAATATATTTTAAAGACTGTAACTGAATGTTATTAAATTATTTTTATATGCTGCATGGCAAATATGTGCGATCTTTCTGAGTCTTAAAAGCACATAAACACTTGCGCTGATATTGGCCAACCGCCAACTTTGCCCTTGTGGCACAATAGGTAAAAACGTTTGGTTATTTTTTTAATCAGATTTTAATAAAATAATGGTTTTCAATAATATACATGTTTCTTTAAAGCTATTAGTTTTAAGTAGAGTTACAGGGTTTAGGCTTATGCTCTTCATTTATGATATTGTATTGGTTTATAATCTAGTGAGTCGTGTGTGGAGGTGATGTTTTCATAAAGGAAAAAAAGAGGCCATCTTAAACTAACTTTAAAACTAGGATCCAGGTACTGTAGGGAGCTAACTTAGATTTAGCGGCTTTGTACTAGAACTAACGACAAATGCATTATAGAAATTTCGGTTATAATATGGTCTTAAACATCCATAACTGCATAATGGTTTTAATTCCTGTCGATTCGTAAAGGCTAGCTGTTCTAGCGTAATAAAGTTAGTTTAACATTAGCTTTAGTAATTTATTTTCGCATACCTGCAATCTTTTGATATGAATAGCAGCACAGTTGTCCCATATATTGGACTCTCTGTGGATCAGGTGATATAGCGTACAAATAATTCTGTTAATTTTATCAATGGTGTGTCCAACATACAATATAAGTGTGAGTTTTTTGTCAAAGTTAATTCCTAAGTACCTTACTAAGTCCACCCACTGTATAGGCGGAGTGGCTTTCCTTTTTTTTTGTAGTAGTAGTTTTTTATAGTAGACAGCTGTATAATCCTCGAACATAGAAAACTGTATAATCCTCGAACATAGACAGCTCACAATTGGGATTTTTGGGGATATCATATACATAGACATTAAAAGTAGGTCCCAAATCAAAACCTTGGGGGACTCCATACTTGCCGTTTTGATGATTGACTACTATTTAGAACTGTGTAGAAAAAATGATCATTTAAAAAGGTGTCACCAGACAGTTTATGAATATAATGATGCAGCCCTGGGCGAGCGACGTTATGCTCTACCCCTGGTGTTATCAAGAAATGAAGAAGAAGTAGTTGGCGAATAAACGTTGAGAAGGAAAAGTGCGAACGAATAAGCTTCTACGATCGGTGGTAACGAACGGCCATCACGAACGAATTCAACGGCATCGCTTTACAAACGTCTCTATATTGTTAAGTCTCAAATAGTTAATACATTTATATTAGTTATCTACCTAAACGTACGAGTCTCGCATTTCTATTGGTCCCGAAAGGCGTGGGATGGTATCCAATATTTATAATTTGAATAGTGTGAAAAAAGGAACTGATATTTTTCATAAGTGGAAGTGTGTCAAAAAAAGGTAACGCGCAATTTACTCGGTAGAATAGAGTGGCATGAGAAACTCGAAAAGTGTAATAGTGTGTGTTCTGTGCATGAACGAGCTCGTGGAAACGAGAACGAAAGACGAATAAGCGAAACGAAAAATCAACGAACATACAAGCGTGAAAGAGACAACAATAATGCCGCATAAAAACTACGTGTCAAAGAAAGCTTTGCAGCAAAAATGTAGACAAGCTGGATTGTCAACGTCAGGAAATCGAGAACAATTACAGAGAAAGTTAACGACGATCAGTAGTGACGACGAATACGCCAGTGCTTTTGCACTGCTTCAATCGATGGTTAAAAAGGTAAACGAATTAGAAAAAACGATTAGAGTATTGCAGGAGCGATCATTTCAACCTGCAATGATTTCGTCACAAATCGAGGTCAGTGACGTAAATGTACAAGAAGTTTCTGGAGAAGGAAACGTGCTTTTGAGAAACGAACGAACAAACGTAACGTATGTGCCAAACGAAAACACTGCTACGTCTCAGCAGTACGACAATGTTGCTACGTTTCAGCAACTCGGAAACACTGCTACGTCTCAGCAGTACGATCATGTAAATACTTCGCAACAACTCGGTTGTGCAGCTACGTCTCAGCAGCACGCTTACTTTGCTACGTCTCAACAACCCAATTACATTGTTATATCGCAACACGGCTATATGGTTACGCCTCACCAACACGTACCATTCGCTCCCACTCATCAAAATGGTAACATTGCTACGATCCAGCAGTGCAATAACGTTGTGTCATCACAGCAAGATAATTATGTTCCAACGTCACGGAATTACGTAAGCAAAAGTGGGTTAAACACAAATGTAGGTCAGTATTTGGAAAATTCTCAGAATTTCGCGACCCAACGACAACAACAACACATAATATAATCCACATAGTTTTCAAAATAAACGTCAGTTTAACGGTAATACGCAGAAGTCAAGTAAATCCGTAATAAAACGAACACTCAAAGAAAAGATAAAATTGGGACATTATTCGTCAAATTGTCCTGATCCACAGCGTAAGCCTCGGTGTACTCATTGTAATCGTACTAACCACGATTCTACCAACTGTCCTGAAATAATATTGACTCTAACATCAACTCAGATATCTGTAAATTTATTTCAGTTAACGGAAACGAGACAAACGCATTCGTCGATCCAGGTAGTACACGTACTCTGATTCGAAAATCATTTGCCGAAAACGTAGGCGTTTTGCAACGATGTGCAATAACACTGAATGGATTTGGAAGAGGAAAATTCTTCTGTAACCAAAAATTAAATGCAAAGATCGTTGTTGACAAGATAGGTCACGAAGTCGAAATCCTTGTAGTGGAAAATGACTTAATATCTGAAAACGTTTTATTGGGTAAGGATATTCTTTGTCGGGATGGCAATAAACTAATTATTCACGGAAACAAATGTTTTATCGAAAACTTACGCCAAATAGAAACGACTCAAAATCGAACGGATTCCGAAACCGAGGAATTAAAAAAGGTCTTAATAGACAATGCTGCTTGTATCGCGCAGAAGACCAAATGGAAAATGGAAATCGCTTTAACATCAAACGTGCCATGTTATACGAAACCATCCCGAACACCGTTTGCGCTCAGACCTATTGTTACGAATATCATATCTGAGCTACTGGAAAACGACATAATTAGTCCTTCGGATTCGCCGTACTCCTCGGGAATCGTCATCGTAGATAACAAGAATGGAGAACGTCGTCTTTGCGTCGACTATCGTCGCTTTAACAGTATCACGGTCAAAATTCCATTTCCTATGCCAAACATGGAAGAGCAATTTGCTCAACTAGCTGGAAACGTCTATTTTACGCAACTTGATTTACGTATGGGTTACCATCAAATCGAGATAAGTGAATCGTCCAAACAGTACACGGCGTTTGTTACAGCTGACGGACATTATGAATACAACTGAAGCAGCTACGTACTGATTATATCATCGAAAATCATCGCCTTTTTCGAAAAACGGAAAACACTATTGCGTTTGTTGTACCAAAGGCTGTTAGATGTCGCGTTGTTAAAAGTTGCCATGATGATGTCGGACACTTTGGTCTTGATAAAACCATGGAGAGAATTCAAAAACGATTTCGGTTTTCAAAGATGAGGAAGTACGCGAATGACTATATCTCTACATGCCTCCAATGCTGCTACCATAAGTCTTAAGGAGGAAAGCCTGAAGCTTGCATGCATTACAACGATGTTGAACGGGTCCCTATTCGTCGACTTCACGCGGATCTTTGGGTCCTTTTGTTCGAAGCAAACGAGGAAATACTCATATACTGGCTATATCTGATTCATTCAGTAAATTCCTAATTGTAAAAGCCGTTAAAAGTACATAAACATTACCCGTTCTATCAACGCTAAACGAAATTTCTAGTTACTTCGGCTTGCCAAATTTTATTATAACAGACCGTGGAACAGCGTTTACGTCAAAAATATTTGAGGATTACTGTAAGCAAACTCATATCCAACACGTTAAGAACGCTGTACGAACACCCCGTGCAAATGGTCAAGTGGAACGCGCTAATCAAATAATTCTGAATTATATACGAACGATGAACGAAAATCCAAAGGATTGGGATCTGACTCTTCATAACCTTCAATGGACTGTCAACTCGCAGAAAAACAGCACCACTGGATTCAGTCCAATTGATCTTGTATTTAATTTCAACGCTATTGATGTCGTGCAAAACAACCTTACTGCGGCGATACACGCAGACCAGGATAAACCGCATTCCAACGAAACCGTCACCGAAAATCGAAATCAAGCCGCAGCCAATATCGCATCAGAAAGAGCTAAATGGAAGAAACGTTTTGATGCCAAATACGCTAACCCTTTTGTTTATTCTACAGGTAAACGATCGTTATGTAATCATAGATATCCCCGGCATACAGATTACAGGACTTAAATACTGTTCTGTATACTCCTCGGATAAGATGAAACCCTAGTGTTCAAATATTCCTGAATTGGATGTATCTGACGACGAAGATACTCGAATCGAGGGCGATCCGAATGCAGGATTGGCCGAGCTGTCACCAGACAGTTTATGAATATAATGATGCAGCCCTGGGCGAGCGACGTTATGCTCTACCCCTGGTGTTATCGAAAAATGAAGAAGAAGTAGTTGGCGAATAATCGTAGAGAAGGAAAGGTGCAAACGAATAAGCTCTTACGATCGGTGGTAACGAACGGCCATCACGAACGAATCCAACGACATCGCTTTACAAGCGTCTCTATATTGTTAAGTCTCAATTAGTTAATAAATTTATATTAGTTATCTACCTAAACGTACGCGTCTCGCATTTCTATTGGTCCCGAAAGGCGCACTCCCCTGCCTAAGCCTTCCTGACAGCTTCTCTATCTACAATCTTCTACTGGGTAATGAGATTTACAATCGACCTTCTCAGAAGTGGGTTTTAGATGTGACAAAGGTGTCGAGTGATTTTAAAAGATATGAAGAGATACCATCAGGCTTAAGCTATTGGATAAGTGCTGAATGCCAAACTGTGTCAAAAGCAACCTTGATGTCTAATGTAACTAAACCCACAGACTTCTTGTTTTGAAAGCGATAAAGTTTTTTGGTTTTGTGGTAAGGTAAGAACAGTTTATTATTAGTTTGTCCTACTCATGGATCATAAAAAAATCCCTCTCATTTAAATACATTGCCGATGGAGAGGACATAATTCAGACATTTGGGGAAAAAAAAAAGAAAAACAAGAAACAGTGCGTGCTGCGTTCTCTTTAATGGGTAAAGCATAGATGAAATACATAAATGCAATATTATATACAACTCAAAATTCTGAAACAACACGACGATATCGTGATATTAACATGTTGCAATGAAAAAGACTGAATATGACTACTAAAAATACACAAAGAAGGGACACGAATTTGTTCGTCAATTGGCTCACCATATTATGAACTTTGTAAATACATTATACAAATTTTAAGGAATATAACATTGGACAGTCACACCTCAGATAAGACGGATCATAGAACCAAACCTACGGAAAAAAACAACAACAAAATCCAAACTCTACAAACAAAGTTAACGCACAAAGCAAAACAATTAACAAAAACAAAAAACCTCACTGCAACCGTTAGTACGGGCTTGATCCCACAACTCCAACAATGCGAGAACAACCGGACATAGGCATACTCACCCACCAATATAGCAACAAACATTTGAGTGAACCAAAATGCATAATATTAAAACGAAATGATGACTTCACATTTGAAAAAGTGTCACCGTTTATTATTAAAAAAATTAAGTAAGTAAGTCGACTCGCCGACTTGGGTATACCATACACCAGGCGAAACAAATTTTTTTTTTATATGCGAAAACCAAATGTATGTGTATTGTTTTACATGCTTTATACTATGTGCTATCTCGCTCACTCTACAAACACACGAGCACTCTAGCGCCGCCACTAGCCAACGGCCAATTCTGGCCTTGTGGATTGCTTAGTAAAATACGTTCATATGCATATTTTGCATGTTTCTAGTCCGATTTCAATTTGGTAGTTTGGTAGAAATAGATAAGATTAATTAGACTGCCGAATTTAATTGCAAAAGTCTAAAAACTAAAGCAAGAAATCGATTTTTTCTAAATTATGGAGGCGGAAGTTGGCGTGGCAAAATATGAGAAAATGTATACTCTGCGCGCATACTAAGCCAGTAAACATACTAAATTTGGTGACTTTAGCTCTGTTTGTTTCTGATAAAATCAGTTTTGTTTAATTTGCGGGGACGGAAGTGGGCGTGGTAAAATTTTTAAATAGCCAATATCTGCGTCTATTAAGCTAGTCTGCATTCCAAATTTAATGTCGGTAGCTATCATAGTTTTTAAGGAAATCAGTTTTATGTAAATTCCGTGAGCGGAAGGGGGCGTGGCAAAAAGTTTGAACAATTAATTTCTGCGCTCTAACTAAACGAGTATATAAGTTAACAAACAATCCAACGAACTGCTTTGACACTAAGTCTTAGAACAATTTGTGCAGCTGCAACGTCGATGTGACGAATTTCATACCAAGAGCCCATAGCATGACCATACGCCTTACATACATATTTACTTCTTATGTATTTAGCTTTAGATTCATATTCCCATTTATGTACTGAGGTTTAGTTCTCTTTTATTTTCTTCAACATATTCAGTTTTTGTATAACCCTTTAACAATAAAAACACATATCTCCGGCACTTGGCCGTAACACAAATTATTATCGCTAATATATTGCTGATCCACAAGGACGGTGATTCATATACCTAATCGTATCTCATCCTTATCAACATAAATCAACCCATAAGTTGGATCCCACCAACGGCAACCCCTAACAGGAACCAGTGGACGGACCCAACATCTTAATTTATAAACCAAATTTTATGTCTCCAGCTGTTATACTTTTTAAGAAAAACAGTTTTATGTGATTCCTGGGGGCGTGTCAAAATAAATTTTGTTGTGCAGAACCTAGTCCTAAGAGATATCGAGAATATTCCGAAGGACAAGAAAGGATCGTTACAAACTAACCAGTAGGCTTGGACTTATTAGTCACTTAATCAACACTATCTGACACGGCCTTTGTGACCCTTACAAGTCCTCGTGTATCTCAGACCGTGTGTTTAAGAATAAACATCGTGTTCATCTGAAGCGGCTTCACCAAATCAGATGCACTAAAGAAAACATAATACAACTGTACTTTTGTCACAAACAAGTAATCTAGCATATGACTAGAATTACAATCAGCCACACACATTGTAGAAAAACACTTGAAATTCTAAACTAACCCAAAAGATCACAACGGCAGGATGTCAAGTGGCCGAAGCCGTGCCCAAAATAATAATAATTTTTAACCCCCGAAATCTTGGGTTTGAGTCTCATTAGGATAAGATATTTTAAGAACAATTGTTACCTCCTAGAGCCTAAGATTCCCTATATAAACTCAATACTTGTGTTAATAAAATCAGTTCATATTTTGAATTCAACGAATGAAGATTGGGTTATTCTTCTCCTCCGGAATCCCTATTTATTTTGGTCCTTCGAGAAAAAGGAACTCTGTAGTTTTCCCCCACCAGTGGTAAGAGACTCAGAGAATGAATCAGCTCCTTAAGAGTTTGAGATCTTATGCAAGTGTAAATGCTAAGACCAGCTAAAGGTAGCAAAATAAGAAAGAACTCTGTAGTTTTCCCCCACCAGTGGTAAGAGACTCAGAGGTTCAATCAGCTCCTTAAGAGTTTGAGATCTAATGCAAGTGTAAATGCTTAGACCAGCTAAAGGTAGCAAAATAAATAACTCTTGTTTTCCCCCACCAGTGGTAAGAGACAGAGTATAAAATAAAAGCAAAATATTATTGCTTAATAAATAAAAAGTGCGTGCGACCGAGTATATAAAGGCAGTTTGGCTAGTCGAGCAACTGCAATAATTTCGGCGGCGGTAAAAAAAAAAAGAACAATATAAAGTTCGTGTGTTGCGTATTCGAAAAAAAAAAAATAAAGTTAACTAGTGTATAGTTATATACATATGTACACTATATGTAGTTGCTAGTCGGCAACTACCAACAGCAGCAGAGCAACAAGATAGTTGCAAAGAAGAGGCTGGAAAAGTGCCAGTATAAGAAAATCTGGTGCGAAGTCCGGCACCGGTACCGCCTGAGCCCATAGGCCCTGGACAACAGCAGCTGAGCGACGAAACAATAAAAAATAAAACGGCGAACTCTACCCATTGGCGGACAAGCAGCAGCAAACAGGATCATCAGATAAGATATAAATTAAAATAGTCATAAGTACTTACATCAACCTATATATTTTAATATTATCGATATCCAAATATACGCATAAGTTAAAATGTTCACAAATAAGGCTGCAAAAGTGTTAGAGAAGCAGGCAGGGTTACATGCCAGGTTAAGGCAGTTGGAAGCACTAGATGCTAGAAGCATAACTAGCAAAGTTGTAGAGGAAGTAAAAGAGATAAGGAATCAATGGATACCTAATAACAAAAAATTGATTGAGACTGCTCCAAATTTAGATCATGATTATTTCAGTAATAAAATACATGAAGAAGCGTTAACGATAGTTGCCAAAATTATAGCCACAGGGGAGTCAGAAAAACCAGGCACTAGTAAGTCGGTGTGCGTTGAAGCGGAGGCAAACATGTCAGAGATAGTTGATGATAGCATAGGAGAGTCGCGCGGGAATGCGACCTCCAGTAATGAAAACCCTAAGCTTAACCAGGAGATATTTATGGATAGAGTCCGACAGCTCCAGGAATATTTGGAGGTAGTAGAGTTGAAGTCAACAGGCAATGGGACATGGACATTATATATTAATAAAATTAACTATTTGTGGGAGAAAGTACAGGCATGTCAAGTAATAACAAGTGATGCAAAATTAAAGAATATTATGGATGATTTACAATTTGATGTCCGAAATTCATTGTCAATGCTAGAAATGAAATTGAACAATAAAGAAAATTGTAAGAGTGAGAATGTTACCGTGAGAGGCGAATTACCGGTGTTGCCCAAGATTCAGGTACCCACATTTGCTGGAGAGGCTAGAGAATGGGACCTGTTTGTGGAGTTATTTACAGAATTAATTGAAAAAAGAGAAGATTTAAGTATTGCTCTCAAGTTTAATTATTTAAAATCCGCGTTAAAGGGCGAAGCAAGGAGCATGGTAGCTCATCTATTGTCAGGTTCAGCTGACAATTATAGTGCCGCTTGGGAACTGTTAACCAAGCGGTATGAAAATAATCGCAGGGTATTTTCCGAACAATTAAATCGGATCGTTGATTTACCGATGATCAACAATGAATCCGCAAAGAGTATAAAAGGAGTGATTGACATAATTAATGAGTCAATACACTTAATTAAAATCAAAGCAAATTTGTCCGATGAAGTTGACGTAATACTCGCTCAACACATACTTCGGAAATTTGACAGAGAGACTCTACAGTTGTATGAGAGTCAGATTAGAAAAACAAGGCAAATACAATTGCTATCGGATGTCATGGAATTCTTGGAGCAAAGATATTGCTCGCTAAGTGCCGTGAGAAAGGAAGAGAAAAAACCATTAGAAAAAACGTCGGCTGTGGCGTTTAAAGACAGTTGTCCGATCTGCAAAGGCCCCTGGCATAACGCACTTCAGTGCTATAAGTTTAAAGCGCTAACACCTATAGAAAGGCTGGAAATAGCAAAAAAAGTACAATTGTGCACACGATGCTTGAAGCATTCAAGCAACAAGAGATGCAATAATGAAATGGTCTGCTCATTTTGCAGCAGAGGACACCATACGTTACTCCATTATGAAGAAAATCAGGGGAGCGTCAATACCTGTGTAACGGCACAACAAAAATTGTTGGCCACAGCCCTAATACAAATTAAGAAAATAAATGGAGGGTTTCAAACATTAAGAGCTTTGGTTGATTGTGGTTCTCAGAGTACTATATTATCTGAAGAAGCCGCTCAAATATTGAAATTACGTAAAATTAAACAATATACAGAGATAAGTGGCGTGTCCTTAATAAAAGCAAAAAAATCAAAATATAAAGTAAAAATAGATTTGAAGACGCGGAATCCACGGGATAATCTTCTTAATGTTGAGGCAGTTGTGTTGCCAAATTTAATGAAAGCTCTTCCGTTAAAAATAGCAAATGTGGATATGTCAAAATGGCAATCCTACGTACTTGCTGATCCTACCTTTAATAAACCGGGTAGGGTTGACATGATAATAGGGGTAGACGTATATACCCAAATCTTAAAAGGGGGAGTTAGAAAGATAAATGGCCTACTAGGTCAAAATACTAAATTTGGCTGGATCATCTCGGGATGCACCAAATCAAAAATAAATAAATCTGTAGCAGCACCAACAATAGATGTTACAGGTTTTAAAAAGCGTTGGGAGAAGAAAAAAGGTAAATGTGAAAATAAATACAACACAAGTCCAAACAAGCTCATCAACAAAACAAAACAAGAAATAACTTTTCGGGCCCCGGCAGGACCTCACCTTAGAGGTAAGATAAAAGCTGAGGTAAAAGAAATAAGTTTATGGCCCCCGGCAGGACCTCAGTTCGGAGGTAAAGTAAAATCTGGGGAAGAAAAAGTATATATCCCAGAGCCAGTACAAAATGAAAATATTCAGATGGCAAACGTTAAATTAAATAATGATTATCTAAGAAATAGTGTTAAAATAAATTCGGGTAACAAATTGTCCGAGGCTGTATTACAAAAAGGGACAACACTTAATCCGAATAACCACTCAGAATTCAAATACCAGCAAAAGCCACATTGGTTTAAGCCGAAAGGTAAAAGTAGTTGGTCTTTAAAGTCTCCACCATATAAAAAGGCTAGAAGTCAGCACAGTAATACACATCAGGAGTGGGTAGATATCCCGAAGCAAAAATTGTTAAACATCGGGCGATATTAATAAACCAATTTGGAAAATGATACAAACATTGATTTGCTAGGGTTAACTTCTCTTATGTAGCTCGTCATGCTTCTTTAACAACAGTAATCTTACTAAAAATAATATTAATAATAATAATTTGTTTAGGGCAACTAAATAAAAATAAAATCCAAAACGTCACATTTGGCGGCCCTTTGCAGAATGTTTAAGAATAAACATCGTGTTCATCTGAAGCGGCTTCACCAAATCAGATGCACTAAAAGAAAACATAATACAACTGTACTTTTGTCACAAACAAGTAATCTAGCATATGACTAGAATTACAATCAGCCACACACATTGTAGAAAAACACTTGAAATTCTAAACTAACCCAAAAGATCACAACGGCAGGATGTCAAGTGGCCGAAGCCGTGCCCAAAATAATAATAGTTTTCAACCCCCGAAATCTTGGGTTTGAGTCTCATTAGGATAAGATATTTTAAGAACAATTGTTACCTCCTAGAGCCTAAGATTCCCTATATAAACTCAATACTTGTGTTAATAAAATCAGTTCATATTTTGAATTCAACGAATGAAGATTGGGTTATTCTTCTCCTTCGGAATCCCTATTCACCGTGAATGGACTGATATTATGTAAGTGTTGTATCTTTTTTACTCTTCGCCATTCAGACTTAAATTTAATATTATTTCTTTCTTAATTTTAACTAATATATTTCTTTTTATCATAGTCAACATTTTATTTTACATGTTAGTTTCTTCAACTCAACATTATTAAATGACAATGTGACAGGATATCAACACTTTGTTATTTATTATTTCGCTCTCTCTTTTATCATTATATAGTTGCCGTCAGTTTGCTACGCTAGGCACCACAATTGCTACTAGGATCCATGTATGATGTTCCTTCCACCCTAGGTGGTAAAGATCGACCAATGATATACATCTTTTTCACCGTAATCATCCTCTTCAATCATTTCAGATGTAGCACATTCATTTGGCATTTCTGGCAAACTCTTATGGGGATACTGTCCTATTATTCTTTAACAACTTCAACAGATATCAGTCATCTTCCAACAATTTATTTATTTTTATTTTTTTTATTTTTTTATTTATTTACGTCAACTAACACAGCAGTCGACGAAAAAGCTTAAGCTAAAGACAGATAGTAATTAAATGAAGAAGGTAGCTTAGCTTTATACACAACTAAACATCCCCGACCCGGAGGAGGTGTTTTATTTGCACAAGGTGCCAGCTATGCCCCGATTCACAGCCAATGTGGCCAGGGATGAGTTGCAGCCAATCCAATTCCAGAATATTTTCATTGGTTTCGCTGTAGATGATTAAAAAGTATAGCGCGAAGAGAAGTGACAGAAAGATGAGGAGAGATAAGGTGAGAAAGGTTGTTAAAAGATTGGCAAAGAACACGAAGAGGTTCGTGAAGAGAGTAGTTAGTCAGATATCTACTAAGGTGAATAGGAAAAAAGTTTCTGGTCCGACGTGAGGGAACACAAAAATACAGCGTATCTAGTAAATTGGTAGAAATGACTTCGCCGTTGACTAGTTTATGGAGAAAGAGAATGCCAAAAAAAAGCCTACGGTTATAAAGTGAAGGAAGATTAATAAGAAGAAGTCTGTCAGAATAAGAAGGTAGGCGAAGACCCTGGTCCCAATTTAGACCGCGTAGCGCAAACTTAAGGAACTGCTTCTGTACTGATTCAATACTACGCTGGTGAACATCATATTGCTGGTTCCACACTGGCGAGCAATATTCTAGAGTAGGGCGAACTAACGAAGTGTATAAAACCTTTGTTACATAGGGATCATCAAATTCTTTGGCCCAACGTTTAATGAAGCCGAGAAGGCTGCTTGCTCTGTTGACAATTGAAGAAATATGAACATTAAATGAAAGTTTAGGGTCAAACATAACGCCTATGTTTTTGAATGATGGAACACAATCTAACAGAACGGACTTAATAGAGTGATGAGCTAGGAGCGGAGACAAACGACTGAAAGTCATAAAAGAACACTTAGAGGCATTAAGGTGTAATTTATTAACGTGGCACCAATCACAGAACGCATCGAGATCTGATTGCAAGTACTGTTGGAAAGAAGGATCATTATAGGAATAACAAATCTTTACGTCATCCGCAAACATGAGCACGCGTGAATGAGCCAAGGCCAAAGGCAAATCATTTATAAACAATGTAAATAATAGTGGGCCCAGATGACTGCCTTGGGGTACACCTGACGTAACTCGAACAGTTTTAGATATCGAGGAATGAAAAGACACCTTTTGGGTTCTGCCAATAAGATACGACTTTAACCAACCCAATAATTTTGGTGAAAAACCCATGATGTTAAGTTTCGCGAGAAGCAAAGAATGATCAACCGTATCAAAAGCCTTACTGAAGTCAGTATAAATAACATCAGTTTGACACTTTTTACGGAAGCCATGGTGTACAAGGGTAGTCAATTCTAAAAGGTTGGTAAGCGACGAACGACCTTTCATGAAACCATGCTGACAAGGAGAAATAGTGGATCTGGATAGATGTTGAAGTGAAGACGTAATAATTTTCTCAAACAGTTTAGGTATTGCCGAAAGTTTGGCAATGCCACGGTAGTTGGAAACATCCGATTTGCTACCCTTCAGTCTTACAGCGAACGAGATAATTGTTGTAGCATTGAGTATTTAAAAGACAAAATTGAGATTTGACTATAAAATAATTTGCATAGTCAAGTCGCGAACCAGTTTTTTTAAATCTTTTAAAATATCTCGATTTAATGTTACGAAGATTAGAGAGCCTACGAGTGAACCAGATTGGCGCGCTGGAGACGGTAGAGACATTCACATAAGGAACTCATTTATCAATAAGAGAATTAAGAGCAGAGTAGAAAAACTTCACTGCACAATCTTTATCTCAACACTCAAATAGAAACGACCAATCAAAAGAGAAAATAAGGCTGTTAAGAAGATTGAAATTTGTTTTACGAAAACATCTACGACGAGAATTTGAGATGTTTTTAAATAAATTAGTAACGGAATTGTAAGAAATAGTAACTTCAATGGTAGGATGATAAGGATCTTCAGGTTTCACTAGTGGCTGTGTTTGCGATACAGCACTAACAGTGGGATCAGAGACAAAAACAAGATCAAGGATTCTTTTAGAACAGCTAAGGAAAGAATTCAACTGATATAGTGGACATTCAAGAAGGCTATCAAGAAAAACATGTTGAGATGAAGGAATTAAGAAACATAGATTATCATCAACAAGCCAAGAAATATTAGGCAAGTTGAAATCACCTAAAACTATAAGAACATCACGATCTTTAAGACGACCAAAAATAGTTCGTAAAGCATCAGCATGGTGCACGTAGATCATGATATCAGAAGCTGGAGGAATATATGAACAAGAGATATATAGGCTAAAGTTAGAACATGTAACTTCGACGCAAATAAACTCAACACCTAAGGGGAGATCAATCGTCACCACACTTGAAGACAGATTCGAGTTTACAGCAATGAGTACTCCACCGCCACGACGACGAACACGATCAAGCCTATAAGAAATAAAGTTACTAGAAAGAATTTCAATATCCAAAACAGAGGAGTTAAGCCAAGTTTCAGAGAAAGCTAATATGTCAGCCGAAAAGGTTTGGCTATCACAGAAAAGGTTCGACAGCTTGGTAAGAAGTCCTCTTACATTTTGATAATGAATGCAAAGACTAGACGTTATTAGTTTTTTGAAGCAGGAGATAAAGTAGGAAGGTGGACAGGCAACGAACGAGAGCGCTTATTGGGCGCAAACTCGTGTACAACTAGGCCCTCTGGCCAAAAATTAGGGTCAACCATAGCTGAGAAGTACTCATTTGGTACTGTAATTTTAAAAGAGGAGATTTCGCGAGGCCTAGAAAACTTAAACTTTTGAATTAAAACCTTAGCAGGGCAAATATTACCAATGTAATCTGCCACAGACGACTCAGAAGTATCTGGAGCAAGCCTAGAAATAAATAATTGTTTGCGATGAGGCACTACAGTTAGTGGAGGCGGAGGAGCATTGGGATCCGCAAGTGATTGAGAGCCGGCATGATCCTGTGATTGATCAAAGTTCCCGTGAGGGATAGATTGAGGTACACCAGGGCTTGTAATGGGTACTTCAATCTGAAAAGAAGAGCATAAAGAGGGACAAGAAGATGGTGTAGGCGAAAGTAAAATCGGAGAGGAAGTAATAGAGAGAGCTGGCGACTGCTTACGAGGCAACTCAAGGGTACATTTCTTGTGCAATTTCTCAGAAGGTGGAACAAATTTGAATTGCGACAATAATTGAACGCTAGAGTCACACTCGTTTGACAGCTGTTTGGCCAGTTTGTTTAAAGAAAGAAACCTTAAACGAAGATCCCTATACATATGGCTAAAATCAAGCTGCTGGCTGGCACAAGATGGGCAAGTCCAGCGCATTAAGCCAAGCTCAGGCTTAGACACAGACAAACCAGAAAATTTGTCGTAGTCGCGGCCATTGAGGCCAGCACATTTTAAGTGAATAAGATTATCGCAGAGCCAACAAGATATTGCTCTATACTGATCATCAAAACGATCAGAATGTTTGCAATTAGGTAGACAACAAGCCATTGAAAAGCCGAAAGAAAGGCAAAAAAAATTATATATATATAAGAATATATAGAAAAATTAAATTCACAGCACAAAGATAATTATTGATAAATAATCAATAATTACAAATAAAACAAAGAGGCAGCTAGAGTGCACAGCACAAGAAAGAGTGCAAGAACAGTTATAAGCCGAGCTTTGAGAGGCGGCCTTACAAAAGTGATTACGCGGGAGAGGAGCTAAGCACAAGCATATAATATATTTCTTTTTATCATAGTCAACATTTTATTTTACATGTTAGTTTCTTCTACTCAACATTATTAAATGACAATGTGACAGGATATCAACACTTTGTTATTTATTATTTCGCTCTCTCTTTTATCATTATATAGTTGCCGTCAGTTTGCTACGCTAGGCACCACAATTGCTACTAGGATCCATGTATGATGTTCCTTGCACCCTAGGTGGTAAAGATCGACCAATGATATACATCTTTTTCACCGTAATCATCCTCTTCAATCATTTCAGATGTAGCACATTCATTTGGCATTTCTGGCAAACTCTCATGGGGATACTGTCCTATTATTCTTTAACAACTTCAACAGATATCAGTCATCTTCCAACAATTTATTTATTTTTATTTTTTTTATTTATTTATTTATTTACGTCAACTAACACAGCAGTCGACGAAAAAGCTTAAGCTAAAGACAGATAGTAATTAAATGAAGAAGGTAGCTTAGCTTTATACACAACTAAACATCCCCGACCCGGAGGAGGTGTTTTATTTGCACAAGGTGCCAGCTATGCCCCGATTCACAGCCAATGTGGCCAGGAATGAGTTGCAGCCAATCCAAGTCCAGAATATTTTCATTGGTTTCGCTGTAGATGATTAAAAAGTATAGCGCGAAGAGAAGTGACAGAAAGATGAGGAGAGATAAGGTGAAGAGGTTGTTAAAAGATTGGCAAAGAACACGAAGAGGTTCGTGAAGAGAGTAGTTAGTCAGACATCTACTAAGGTGAATAGGAAAAAAGTTTCCGGTCCGACGTGAGGGAACACAAAAAATACAGCGTATCTAGTAAATTGGTAGAAATGACTTCACCGTTGACTAGTTTATGGAGAAAGAGAATGCCAAAAACGAGCTTACGGTGGTAAAGTGAAGGAAGAATAATAAGAAGAAGTCTGTCAGAATAAGAAGGTAGGCGAAGACCCTGGTCCCAATTTAGACCGCGTAGCGCAAACTTAAGGAATTGCTTCTGTACCGATTCAATACTACGCTGGTGAACATCATATTGCGGGTTCCACACTGGCGAGCAATATTCCAGAGTAGGGCGAACTAACGAAGTGTCTAAAACCTTTGTTACATAGGCATCATCAGATTCTTTGGTTTAACGTTTAATGAAGCCAAGAAGGCTGCATGCTCTATTGGCAATTGAACAAATATGAACATTAAATGAAAGTTTAGGGTCAAATGTAATTTATTAACGTAGCACCAATCACAGAACGCATTGAGATCTGATTGCAAGTACTTTTGCAAAGAAGGATCATTATAGGAATAACAAATCTTGACGGCGTGAATGAGCCAAGGCCAAAGGCAAATCATTTATAAACAATGTAAATTATAGTGGGCCCAGAAGACTGCCTTGGGGTACACCTGACGTAACTCGAACAGTTTTAGATATCGAGGAACGAAAAGACACCTTTTGGGTTCTGCCAATAAGATACGACTTTAACCAACCCAATAATTTTGGTGAAAAACCCATGATGTTAAGTTTCGCGAGAAGCAAAGAATGATCAACCGTATCAAAAGCCTTACTGAAGTCAGTATAAATAACATCAGTTTGACACTTTTTACGGAAGCCATGGTGTACAAGGGTAGTCAATTCTAAAAGGTTGGTAAGCGACGAACGACCTATTATGAAACCATGCTGACAAGGAGAAATAGTGGACCTGGATAGATGTTGAAGGGAAGACGTAATAATTTTCTCAAACAGTTTAGGTATTGCCGAAAGTTTGGCAATGCCACGGTAGTTGGAAAAATCCGATTTGCTACCCCTTTTTAAAAAGCGGAATAATAAATGACTCCTTCCAAATATCAGGAAATCTACAAGTCTCACTCGATATAAAGAATAACCGAGCTATAGGCTTAGATAGGGAAATCGAACACATTTTAAGGATGCAACTAGGTATATCATCAGGCCCGGGAACGAAGGAAGACTTCATAGATGACAAGCTAGAGAGAATACAGTCTTCAGTAATACTGGGAAAAAACATACAATTTAAATGTGGGATTGAAAAGGGATAGGGTGTGGGATCCGAAACAGTAGTAGAATATGTCGACTGAAAAAATTTAGCAAACAGATCTGCAATATCTAAATCATTATTAGCAGACTGGTCGTTAAGTCTGAAGGTGGAAGGTAGTACATTAGAGCGTCTTTTGGAATTGACAAAGTTGTAAAATCTTTTGGGGTTCTTATAAAATTCAGCCTTACAGCGAACGAGATAATTGTTGTAGCATTGAGTATTTAAAAGACAAAATTGAGATTTGGCTATACAATAATTTGCATAGTCAAGTCGCGAACCAGTTTTTTTAAATCTTTTAAAATATCTCGATTTAATGTTACGAAGATTAGAGAGCCTACGTGTGAACCATACTGGCGAGCTGGAGACGGTAGAGACATTCACATAAGGAACGCATTTATCAATTAGAGAATTAAGAGCAGAATAGAAAAACTTCACTGCACAATCTATATCGCAGCACTCAAATAGAAACGACCAATCAAAAGAGAAAATAAGGCTGTTAAGAAGATTGAAATTTATTTTACGAAAACATCTACGACGAGAATTTGAGATGTTTTTAAATAAATTAGTAACGGAATTGTAAGAAATAGTAACTTCAATGGTAGGATGATAAGGATCTTCAGGTTTCACTAGTGGCTGTGTTTGCGATACAGCACTAACAGTGGGATCAGAGACAAAAACAAGATCAAGGATTCTTTTAGAACAGTTAAGGAAAGAATTCAACTGATATAGTGGACATTCAAGAAGGCTATCAAGAAAAACATGTTGAAATGAAGGAATTAAGAAACATAGATTATCATCAACAAGCCAAGAAATATTAGGCAAGTTAAAATCACCTAAAACTATAAGAACATCACGATCTTTAAGACGACCAAAAATAGTTCGTAAAGCATCAGCATGGTGCACGTAGATCATGATATCAGAAGCTGGAGGAATATATGAACAAGAGATATATAGGCTAAAGTTAGAACATGTAACTTCGACGCAAATAAACTCAACACCTAAGGGGAGATCAATCGGCACCACACTTGAAGACAGATTCGAGTTTACAGCAATGGGTACTCCACCGCCACGACGACGAACACGATCAAGCCTATAAGAAATAAAGTTACTAGAAAGAATTTCAATATCCAAAACAGAGGAGTTAAGCCAAGTTTCAGAGAAAGCTAATATGTCAGCCGAAAAGGTTTGGCTATCACAGAAAAGGTTCGACAGCTTGGTAAGAAGTCCTCTTACATTTTGATAATGAATGCAAAGACTAGACGTTATTAGTTTTTTGAAGCAGGAGATAAAGTAGGAAGGTGGACAGGCAACGGACGAGAGCGCTTATTGGGCGCAAACTCGTGTACAACTAGAAGTGTAAACAAACTTAGCACAATTAAAAATTGAGAAAAAACAATAAATATTAATAAAAACTCAGGAGCTATGCAAAAACACGACCGTCACGTCAGAGAGCAGAAAGCTTTTTTTTTAATTACCACGAATGTCCCTTTGAAATTTGGATCAAGTTATGTCTGGTGCCGTTTCTCAAAGCACCTTGTGCTGTGTCATACATGCTACTTTTATCAATATTTTCTTTGGCTTAAGCTCATGTAGTTCATTAATATCAATTTCATCTTCATTTTCAGTAACTGCTATCTTCTTTACCTATTAGCAGTTCTAAGGGGCTAAACTGTGTCACTCGATTACTAGTACAATTCATAGCTAATTACACATCTTCATGGCAGTGCCTCCTGCCATGATCGCTTACTTGTCTCTACTGCTGTGAGCACATGTTTCATTGTGCTTATTACACGCTCTACCTGCCCATTTGCACGGCTTGCGCTCGCGGCTATCAAAGGTAACTCAATTTTATTGTTGGAGCAGCATTCATAAAAACTGCTACTGCCAAAACTTCCTGATCTGCAATAATGCGATTAGGTACTCCAAAGAGCGATGTATCTAATTTCGAGGTTTAAACCATGGTATAGGAAGACATATTTAGTGAATCCATCAGTCTGGACAATACCACATTATCTTCACTTAATTTTATCCTAGGAATTGGGTGCATTTCCATTTGGATCCTACCTGATGAAGTTTTCGATATCTTACGTGTGTACTTTGACATATTCTGAAACCAATATTGCCCTTAAACTTTATCTAATGGCTTTTGCCTAATGTCTATAACTTGCAAACAGCGAGTCATGCCATTCCTTTGAATTTTTGTATGTAGTAATCTACTCGTCAACTCATATGTGTTTGCTCTGTCTTCTTGCATCTCCCAACTTCTTAATTGTGGTAAGCCTATGTCCTGATCAGGCTGTTGTTCTACTATTAACCAATAATTAGTTAACTCCCTTTCTGTACTCCACATCAAAAGCGAATTTTTTTTTTTTTTAGCGAATTACAATCAGTGTACACTATCAATTTTTTATCATGCAGGTAATAACGGGAATATTTCACAGCTTTCTAAACAGCTAAACTTTCCAATTCGTAAGAATAATATTTGAATTCTACTGCAGTAGTACAGTTACTGTAACATTCTACCACCCTGCATTTCAATATCAGATCACAGTTTCAGTGCTTGTATAATTTTTTGACGTATGAGCTTATGCTGCTCATTCCAAATAAAGCTACTGTTTTTCGAAGTTAATTTATATAAAAGCGGGGAACAAACGGTCTAAAGTAAGATGCAAGGAGGTATATTCTAAGAGGTTAGTGGTTGTGGATACACGTTTCACAAAAATTTCAAAGTTTTAGTTTTATTAAAAGTTTTCAGAATCGCGGATAGTTTTAAATTACCCCTATAGTTAGAGGCTTCGGACATTTTGCCATTTTTAGGCAGAGAAATAATCTACGACTCCTTCCAAATAGATGGAAAAGAGGTTTAACATATAAGGTTCAACATATAATAAAAACAGTTTTAAAAGAAGTTTACATAAAGCATTTGCACAGGATGTAAGTACACATACAAATAGACTCAAATTTGCTCAATATAAAATTGTTTAGGGTCAGAAGCAATCTGCATGGTGTATTGAGCATCATTTTGTACGAGCGACTGTGTTCAGAGTAGAAGCTGATGAACGAATTGTTTTCCATTGTTATCCAGCTTCATAGTGAATTTAATATTCCTGTCAAATGAATTTAGGGTTTATTATTGAAAAAATGTCATCCATATATTTCGTCAATAAGCTTTGGGGTCTGGTTAGTTTATCCATGGTGGTGTCCAGAAGTTTTTCCATAATGATCTCCACAATAACAGGTGAGGCCGGGGATCCCATCGTCATTCATTTTAATTGGATGAATGTTTGGTCCTTAAAGATAAAATATCAGTTCTTCTGGATGCAGAATTTTACTATTTACATAAATAAAGCTTTTGGTATCCTTGTGTGTTCCTGTATTTTAGTCTATTTGTTCCTTATTGTGTCCAATGCTAAATGCGTTGGTATGCTTGGAAATAATGATACCACGGCACGACATTAAATTCTCATCGTCACAAATGTACGTTATGTTTATGCGCTGTTTAAGTTCAGTTGCATTTTTTATGTTAAAGTTAGAGTCCAATGATTTTTTTTTGTAATACAGTTAATAATAATTAAAATTATTGCTAACTTATGAACTAAAGCGCTGGCGGCTAAGGCCTTTGGCTTGGTATTTACATATTTATGAATTTACAAATTTACATATTTACATACTTATAATTACAATAAGTGGTATATTTGTGTAAGGTTAAGGAATCGGATTATTTGGGATTCATTTTCTGGAGTGGGATTTGAAAGGATGGAAATGGGGCAGGTAGGCTAGTGTTGACTTGTTGGTACCATTTATTGCAGTGTTCAATGTTATTCCTAAGTTGTTGAATATTTTTGCTTCTAAGTAATTTGTTGATGTCTTTAGTGTTGAAGTTAGGGGTGCAGTGTAACGGACTAAAGATTGTAGACTTGGCTACCGAATCGGCAAGTTCGTTCCCTTCAATGCCACAATGGCTGGGGATCCAAAGAAGTTTTATTTTGGGTGCAGATTTGGTGAGCAGATTCCTAATTAATGTTGGATAAAAGTTGTTGTTGTCAATGTTCCCGATAGATTTTAAAGATGAGAGAGAATCTGAACAAATTACAAAGTTGCCGTTTCTACTTTGAATTAGTTTAATTGCGTCAAGAATGGTTATGGATTCGGCTGATAGTATTGATGTGAAGTGCAGTAGCTCTTTGTAAGGTTTCCTTTTTGGTGGTGATGGCAAAGGTAGCAGTGTTGTGTTGCAACGTGCCGTCTGTATATATAAATATGTGATTGTTGTATTTAGCCTTGAGATCGAGGAAGTGCCGCCTATAAATACTCGTCGGTGTATTGGGTTTGCTATATTTTTGTAGTGTAGTCTTTATAACGGTAGGGGAAGTCCATGGAGGGGTTATTGTTCTGTTTGGGAGCGGGAGGTAGGGGATATGATTTTCTTTGCATGACAGTATGATTTTTTCTAATGTCGATAATATTTTATATATTTTACTTCTGTTACTTTGCTTAATATGTTTGTATGTAGAGTGGTGAATTTGAACTGTTAAGAAGTGTTTTGTATGTTTTGGATGTAATGAGGTCTCTCTGTTGTTCTATTGCGGGTATATTTGATTCGAAAAGTAAGTTTGATATTGGTGTTAATCGTAGGGCGCCAAGCAAAGATCTAAGCTTGTTGAGCGTTGATTTTGGTGCGTGCCTGTAGATAAATACGGATGCGGTTGCTCGATATGCTGCAAACACAGTTTTGTTTACGGCAAATATAAAGGTGTGGATATTTTTCTAGTGATAATACTGCTCCTGAGTATAGGCATCATTCCTGAATATTAAAGAAGAGGTTGTCCAGATTGAGAGTTTGTTTTTTTTTGTTTATTGAGGGGGATAATAAGGAAGAAATCGTCTGCATGGGCACAGAATTCTATTTCTTTTTGCAAACGGATGGTGTCTGCTAGTTTATTGTAAGCATTAAGGAAAAGGATGACCGAAATTGGTGATCCTTGGGGAATGCCGTTAAAGAGTGTGTACGGCAACTAATTACGTTTTTAATTTTGATTTGAATTTTTCTCTTGGACATGAAGTTACGGACGAAGTTTATGTTTTTTGGGCCTACTTTCCAGTTAATTAGCTGGTCGACAATAGTCCTCCTCCTACTCTATCGAAGGCCTTTGAAAAATCAAGCGATGATATAGGTGTGCTTTTGGGTTCTCAAGGATTTGGTTATCAAATGATCTGCAAGAAGCAGACCGTCTGAAACCGTTTTGCCTTGTTTAAACTCTGATTGGTCGGGGTGAAGGAGATTGTTTTTTGATACAAACCACCAAAGACGTTTGGCTATAATTTTTTCCAATGTTTTTGATAAACAGCAGTTCAGTGAGATTGGTCTATAATTGGTTATTACTGTTTTGTTTGAGTAAGGTTTAAGGATAGGGATGACTTGGCTAGTTTTGTAACATTGAGGAATAAAGTTGTTGAAAATATTATTGAAAAGGTCTGTGATTCTGGTTTTTACTTAGTAAGAGGTGTTTTTAATCGTAGGGTAAGATATACGGTTAAGGCCTGGCGTTGTTTCTTTGAGGGAATGTAGTGCAGATAGAAGTTCTATTTGGGTAATTTGTGACTCAATTGTTTGTGCTGAAGGGATGGGTTTGTAGTTTATTGGTTTTTCTGAATATTTATGTCGAGTAAAGTTTACGTTAAAGCTTTCGTCCTTCGATTGGTTGGACCAATATTGAGCGAAGACGTGGGCTATAGAGGTTGTATCTGTCGTTAGGATGTTTGTGTTTGCGATGCAGTGAATACATTTTGTTGGTTTAAGTCCACAAAATCGATTTATGTTAGACCAAATTTTTCGGGGGGCATGTTGGGATTAATTGTCGAGTTGAAATCTGTTGTGAAGTTAATTTTTGAAGTTTTGAGCTCCCTTCGAAAGAGCGCATTGGTTCGTTTGTATTTTAACAGATTGTCGACATTACTATTGCGTTTAAATTCCTTCCAAGTTTTGAATTTCTGTGCCCGAAGCTTATTCAAGGTTTTGTTCCACCAAGGAGTGTTCTTGCTGAAATGCTGTGGGGATGTTTGTGGTATAGTGTGATGGGCAGCTTGTAAAATTATTTTTCTTATGTTTGCTGATTCTTTATTGATGTTTGGGCTTTTAGAAATGTGCTGGTTTGTACTGTCAGTAAGATTAGTAAATAATGTCTAGTCAGCTTCTTCTATTTTAAAAAATGATTGAGAAAAATTGGTTGGTTGTTGTTCTGAGAATAAAGAGATTAGGATTGGGAAATGATCGCTCCCATGAAGGTCGTCGATTGTTTTCCAATTGAGTTGGGGAGAGCAAATAGATAAGTCTATATGGGTAAATGTGTTGTGAGTGGAGAAGTGTGTTGGGGAGCCGTCGTTGAGTATTGTAAATCAGTATGGCTACACCGCCAAATCGGTTATGAGCTAAATTGGTATATATTTGGTAGTTTATTTGGACGGAAATTGGGATGTGTGTGTGATTGAAATGTGTTTCTTGGAGGCATATGATTTGTGGGGAATGTTTTTTAATTATAATACATAGTTCATTATAGTTGTTTATATAACCTTTTATGTTCCATATAGTATTTAGCATTGTTATTTTAATTTATTTTGACTTTGAGTTAAGGTTAAGTAGTTAAGTTTGGTTTTTTTTTTTTATTTTTTTGTTTTAGATAGATTTGTTGTCGCTGTTGTTTGTGGTTTGCTTTTTGTTTGCTTGGTTGGGTAGCTTGGTTTTGTCTTTGGTAAAGATTCTAATTTTTAGACCGCCAGTGTGATTAAATGTATAAGTGTTGTTGTTTTCTGTGTTTGGGTCACCGACAATATCCATGTTTGCCAAAGCTATTGGTGTGTGATCTTGATATTGGTTGTGGTGCGATTGGTGAACTCTTTCTTGGTGGGCTAGTCGTAGAGAGGGCTTCTTGTTGTTGTAGTGCAGTGGTTTGTGAGTGTGGGCGTTGAATTTGTGTGAGTGGGGTTGGTTGTGCGAGTGTACGAGCGTAGGTGTTTCTTATTTGTAATTTGTGGGTTATTTATGCAGCTAAGACATTTTTTGTTGTTTGTACAGTTTTTGATTCCGTCCGTATGGTTTGGTTCTGAGCAGTTTTTGCATGACTCCGTGCTATTGCAAACAGATGTAGGATGTCCAAAGCGAAGGCACTTTTTGCATCTGAGTGGAAGAGGGATGTATGGCCGGATACGTACGGTTTCGTATCCGATTTTGATGGCTTCTGGTAGTTTGAGAGTGGCGAATGTTAGGGTAATAAGTCCGGTCTCAGCAAGTATGGCTTTAGTGTTTTCATTACTGTTTGTTTGTTGTGTTGTATTTGGTGTTTTTTTTTAAATATTTTTTTAACATCTGTTACATTTTGTAGATTTAGTTCTTGTAGGATGTCGTTTTCATCTATGCCTCGTAGTTCGTTGCAATAAATAATGTTTTGTGTTCTGACGCTGAATCATTGATATATGCTATTTTTGTTATTTTTAATGCTTGTAGTTTATTTTTTGTTTTTATTAAAAGTAAGCCGTTTCTTGTTTTTTTTGCAAGATACGACTTAGCCTCCGCAAGTATAGTCAATTGTTTTTATACCATACACCCATAGACATGTCCGTCCGTCTGTATGAACACGCAGATCTCGGAGGCTATACGAGCTAAAGCCACCAAATTCGGTATGTATACTCGTGTAGTATGTAAATGTATAGAGTTAATTGGAATTTTGGCCACGCCCCCTTCCGCCCCCAGGAATCACATAAAACTATTTTTCTTAAAAAGTATAACAGCTAGAGACATCAAATTTGGTTTATATACCCGTTTAGTTAGCGCGCAGAAACTAATTGTTCAAACTTTTTGACACGCCGCCTTACGCCCCAAGGAATCACATAAAACTGTTTTTCTTAAAAAGTATAACAGCCAGAGACATAAAATTTGGTTTATAAATTAAGATGTTGGGTCCGTCCACTGGTTCCTGTTAGGGGTTGCCGTTGGTGGGATCCAACTTATGGGTTGATTTATGTTGATTAGGATGAGATACGATTAGGTATCTGAATCACCGTCCGTGTGGATCAGCAATATATTAGCGATTATAATTTGAGTTACGGCCAAGTGCCGGAGTTATGTGTCTTTATTATACCCTTTCAAAAAGGGTATATTAATTTTGGTCAGAAGTGTGCAACGCATAGAACGAAGCATCTCCGACCATACAAAGTATATATATTCTTGATCAGCACGACGAGACGAGTTCAACTAGCCATGTCCGT
This sequence comes from Drosophila tropicalis, assembly GCF_018151085.1. Lineage (NCBI taxonomy): Eukaryota > Metazoa > Arthropoda > Insecta > Diptera > Drosophilidae > Drosophila > Drosophila tropicalis. The sequence continues at coordinate 2,311,380 of NW_027173482.1, forward strand.
CCGTCCGTCCGTCCGTCTGGATCAACGCAAACTCCTCCTAGACCGTAAGAGCTACAGAGCTGAAATTTTGCACGTAGGCTTGTATGTACTGCAGGGGTTGCATATCTCGGATATCTCAGCCGGATCGGACCACTATATCATATAGCTCCCATACAAACACCAAAGTCACGAACAGTGACTTTTCTCAATAACTTCGTTATTTTCGGTGTTATTATCGTGAAACTTAATATTAGAGAGTTTATTACGCTTATAAACGACTGTGACAAATTTAATCAAGATCGGATGACTATATCATATAGCTCCCATAAGAACGATCGGTCGAAAACAGTGAGTTTTGTAAATACCTTCGTTACTTTTACCGCGATTGCTTTCAAATTAAACATTTGTTAGTTTAGTATATCTGTTAATGACTGTGCCAAGTTTGATCAAGATCGGGTGACTATATCATATAGCTCCCATAGGAACGATCGGTCGAAAACAGTGACTTTTGTAAATTACTTCGTTACTTTTACCGCGATTGCTTTCAAATTAAACATTTGTTAGTTTAATATGTCAGTTAATGACTGTGCTGAATTTGATCAAGATCGGGTGACTATATCATATAGTTCCCATAGGAACGATCGGTCGAAAACAGTGACTATGATCAATATCTGCGTTATTTCCTATGACTGTAGGCCATTTTTTCGCAAACATAAGCCTTTTTATATAAAACGTTCTTCCACATTGATGGCTAATAGGTAAGGAAAGAGTTACCAAAAAGTTGCAAGGGTATACAAACTTTGACGCGGGTATACAAAAACTAAATATGTTGAATAAAATAAAAGAGAATTAAACCTCAGTACATAAATGGGAATATGAATCTAAAGCTAAAAAAACTACATACTACTAAATACATAAGAAGTAAATATGTATGTAAGGCGTATGGTCATGCTATGGGCTCTTGATATGGAATTCGTCACATCGCCGTGGCAGCTGCACAGATTGTTCTAAGACTTAGTGCGAAGGCAGTTCGTTGGATTGTTTGTTAACTTCTCCCCTTCTATGTTCAATGCCGTCCTCCGTGATGCATGACTCTTGGACGAATCTTTGCATTTTAGCAGCTGACTTCCTCTGGTACCTGAAGTGACCAGCTACGACGAGGCTACAGAGCAAGAAGCTTACAAGTACTCCGATCGCAAACCAAACCTTGGGCGATCCGTTGGATATCATATCATCATTCAACTCCTGGATGGCGTTTAAGTTGAGTTCATTCATTCGCTGTAGCAGAGGTAGACTTAACACATGCTCGTGTCCCGTTATATGCAGCAAAGGGGAAGCCGGGATGCCAGGAACCTTGTTTACGACCTTGTTGTGGTTGAGGTACATGGTCCCGTTTATCGTAGCGCTTTTCTCAAACGTTATAAGATGGGTTCCGTTGGCGTGTAACGTAGGGACATCATCTACGCTGATACTCGGAAGGTTGTTGACAATAATTATCCCCTCGACAACCCTTGTAATGGGCTCCAGATGACCGAGCTGCGTGCGACATATAGCAGATTGCCCTGAATGTAGTCCGCGAGCGCATGAGTCATGCTTAGCCAGTTTGCAAAATGGTACGTGATTGTTGGTAACGCATTCTGTGACCGCCTTCACTCCGTCGTCACATTCTGCCACTATGTTGTCGTGTATCTGTAGTATGGTGTCCCCATGTATCACAGGGAAAATAATGACCTTCTTACATAAAAGTGGAATTCTAGGGTAATCTATAATTATATTTATGGTAGTATCGAATTGAAATATTTTGATGTTGGACACAGCCATTAAATTAACTATGGAGACTGTTGTGAACTGTGGTTTGATGTAGCAAATAAAGAACTTGATCAAAATTACTTCAAATTGTCCTTATGGTCCACCCTCCCTTTAATAAGTACAGAAGTTCCCAGGTCTGCTTGTACGCGTCCCTCAGAACACAACGGGGATAATTTGTTTCACAACCTTTTATTGTTCTTAATAAATACTTTGTCGCCTACGTCAAATACTCTATTTTGCTTATCTGGGTTACATCTGTTGAGTTGATCTTGTTGTGCTTTGTTTATTCTGTCTTTAAATTTTTTCCGCAAATCATACATGGATAACGTCTATTGGCTTTTCTTCTGTAACCGAATGAATTGTTTTATTATATTCCATTGTTACTCTTACTATGATCAGGGTCGTATCATTAAGTTGTTTATCAATTTTCATGCATCTGGCTATCTCTAGCAATGTACTGTGGAATCGTTCCACTTGTCCATTCAAGCAGCTATGTAATGGAGGTGTGTTTATTACGTCTATTTCGAATTGATTTTTTAATATCGAAGAAATCGTCTCTGAATTAAACGATGCTTCGTTGTCACAATAAATTGTCTTTATTTTTGGAAAAATATTGAGTAATTGCAATATGGAGATAGTAATATCCGTTATTGTTCGGGATAACAAGGGTTGTACAACAGAAAATTTTGAAATATTAGCGATTATAATTTGAGTTACGGCCAAGTGCCGGAGTTATGTGTCTTTATTATACCCTTTCAAAAAGGGTATATTAATTTTGGTCAGAAGTGTGCAACGCATAGAACGAAGCATCTCCGACCATACAAAGTATATATATTCTTGATCAGCACGACGAGACGAGTTCAACTAGCCATGTCCGTCCGTCCGTCCGTCCGTCTGGATCAACGCAAACTCCTCCTAGACCGTAAGAGCTACAGAGCTGAAATTTTGCACGTAGGCTTGTATGTACTGCAGGGGTTGCATATCTCGGATATCTCAGCCGGATCGGACCACTATATCATATAGCTCCCATACAAACACCAAAGTCACGAACAGTGACTTTTCTCAATAACTTCGTTATTTTCGGTGTTATTATCGTGAAACTTAATATTAGAGAGTTTATTACGCTTATAAACGACTGTGACAAATTTAATCAAGATCGGATGACTATATCATATAGCTCCCATAAGAACGATCGGTCGAAAACAGTGAGTTTTGTAAATACCTTCGTTACTTTTACCGCGATTGCTTTCAAATTAAACATTTGTTAGTTTAGTATATCTGTTAATGACTGTGCCAAGTTTGATCAAGATCGGGTGACTATATCATATAGCTCCCATAGGAACGATCGGTCGAAAACAGTGACTTTTGTAAATTACTTCGTTACTTTTACCGCGATTGCTTTCAAATTAAACATTTGTTAGTTTAATATGTCAGTTAATGACTGTGCTGAATTTGATCAAGATCGGGTGACTATATCATATAGTTCCCATAGGAACGATCGGTCGAAAACAGTGACTATGATCAATATCTGCGTTATTTCCTATGACTGTAGGCCATTTTTTCGCAAACATAAGCCTTTTTATATAAAACGTTCTTCCACATTGATGGCTAATAGGTAAGGAAAGAGTTACCAAAAAGTTGCAAGGGTATACAAACTTTGACGCGGGTATACAAAAACTAAATATGTTGAATAAAATAAAAGAGAATTAAACCTCAGTACATAAATGGGAATATGAATCTAAAGCTAAAAAAACTACATACTACTAAATACATAAGAAGTAAATATGTATGTAAGGCGTATGGTCATGCTATGGGCTCTTGATATGGAATTCGTCACATCGCCGTGGCAGCTGCACAGATTGTTCTAAGACTTAGTGCGAAGGCAGTTCGTTGGATTGTTTGTTAACTTCTCCCCTTCTATGTTCAATGCCGTCCTCCGTGATGCATGACTCTTGGACGAATCTTTGCATTTTAGCAGCTGACTTCCTCTGGTACCTGAAGTGACCAGCTACGACGAGGCTACAGAGCAAGAAGCTTACAAGTACTCCGATCGCAAACCAAACCTTGGGCGATCCGTTGGATATCATATCATCATTCAACTCCTGGATGGCGTTTAAGTTGAGTTCATTCATTCGCTGTAGCAGAGGTAGACTTAACACATGCTCGTGTCCCGTTATATGCAGCAAAGGGGAAGCCGGGATGCCAGGAACCTTGTTTACGACCTTGTTGTGGTTGAGGTACATGGTCCCGTTTATCGTAGCGCTTTTCTCAAACGTTATAAGATGGGTTCCGTTGGCGTGTAACGTAGGGACATCATCTACGCTGATACTCGGAAGGTTGTTGACAATAATTATCCCCTCGACAACCCTTGTAATGGGCTCCAGATGACCGAGCTGCGTGCGACATATAGCAGATTGCCCTGAATGTAGTCCGCGAGCGCATGAGTCATGCTTAGCCAGTTTGCAAAATGGTACGTGATTGTTGGTAACGCATTCTGTGACCGCCTTCACTCCGTCGTCACATTCTGCCACTATGTTGTCGTGTATCTGTAGTATGGTGTCCCCATGTATCACAGGGAAAATAATGACCTTCTTACATAAAAGTGGAATTCTAGGGTAATCTATAATTATATTTATGGTAGTATCGAATTGAAATATTTTGATGTTGGACACAGCCATTAAATTAACTATGGAGACTGTTGTGAACTGTGGTTTGATGTAGCAAATAAAGAACTTGATCAAAATTACTTCAAATTGTCCTTATGGTCCACCCTCCCTTTAATAAGTACAGAAGTTCCCAGGTCTGCTTGTACGCGTCCCTCAGAACACAACGGGGATAATTTGTTTCACAACCTTTTATTGTTCTTAATAAATACTTTGTCGCCTACGTCAAATACTCTATTTTGCTTATCTGGGTTGCATCTGTTGAGTTGATCTTGTTGTGCTTTGTTTATTCTGTCTTTAAATTTTTTCCGCAAATCATACATGGATAACGTCTATTGGCTTTTCTTCTGTAACCGAATGAATTGTTTTATTATATTCCATTGTTACTCTTACTATGATCAGGGTCGTATCATTAAGTTGTTTATCAATTTTCATGCATCTGGCTATCTCTAGCAATGTACTGTGGAATCGTTCCACTTGTCCATTCAAGCAGCTATGTAATGGAGGTGTGTTTATTACGTCTATTTCGAATTGATTTTTTAATATCGAAGAAATCGTCTCTGAATTAAACGATGCTTCGTTGTCACAATAAATTGTCTTTATTTTTGGAAAAATATTGAGTAATTGCAATATGGAGATAGTAATATCCGTTATTGTTCGGGATAACAAGGGTTGTACAACAGAAAATTTTGAAAACTTAGGTCAGGAATAGCTTGTGGTCAGTGTTTTTTTGGGTGACGGTCGTACCTAGCTGTAGTGCAGACTTTGCAATTTAAGATGATTTCATTGGTTAATTTGGCCATTTTTGGGAAGTAATACTCCCGAAGTATTTGTTTGATATTTTCTTGCGCTGCTCTATGTGCGCGATTATGTTCGGTATTAACTATCTGAATCTGATCTGGTTGGTTGGTTATATCAGTAACCATGTTCTTGCAATGCCAAAACTTTGTTGTGGGGAAAAGTCGCACTAATTCATGTTGAAACGCGGCTAATGTAAGAAGATCGCAATGGAATGCATTTACAACATCACGGTTCACTACAGGCTTAAAGGATTCAAGGAGATCGTTCTTGTCTGTGAATTGTATCACATGGCGAGTTTTGCTGCAGAATAGAATTAGTCTCCGATGCAAGTTGTAGCGCGCCTCTTCTAGGATTACTTGGCTCTTAAAAAGATTAACAGGCTTGTCGGTTGTCTCGATTGTGTAGGTCAAGGAAAGCTCACTGTGGACGGTGGCAGCACATGATTGAATTTCATCTTGTAGGGCATTCACATTTTGCCTTGATAAGGCATCTGCGACTAGGTTTTCTTTTCCTGGCTTGTAATGAATTTGAGCGTTGCGTTCTTCAATTAATGCCATCCACTTTTTAATTCTCGCATTTGTGTTTTTTTGTGACACGGAAAATGTGAGCGGTTGGTGATCTGTAAAAATGTGCAACTCTCTGGTTCCATACAGGTAGTTCTGTAGTTTTCCAAGAGCCCACATGATTGCCAACAACTCCCTTTCATTAGTGGCGTAAAGTGCTTCATTTTGCTTTAATATTCGGGATATCATTGTTATTGGCCTCCCGCCCTGGGACAACATTGCTCCAATCCCGTCGGCAGAAGCGTCGGTTGTGAGGTCAAGTTCGGGTACATGAGTATGACATCCTCGGATGCCAGAATGTTTCTTAAGCGGTGTGACGTTGCGGATCATCAAAGTCGATTGGGACCTTTTTGGACATGTGCTTGCTTACTTTTCCATTTTCGCATTTCAGTATGTCGGTTAAAGGTCTTGCGATTGATGCAAAATCCTTAATAAACGCCCTGTAAGGCCCTGCAAGGCCCAAAAACGATCTTAGTGAATAGAGGCTCTTTGGCTCGGGGTACTCCTGAATTGCCTTGACATTTTCGGGGTTAGTTTTTTTTCCGTCACTAGAGACGATGAAACCCAAATATTCGACGCTTTCTTAAAAAAAATTTGTCTTTTCTTTCGACACTCTCATGTTAGCGTTGCAGAGCAGCTGGAGCACAGTGTTTGACATGCTCGGCTTCATTTTCAGAAAATATTAACACGTCATCTACGTAGACGTAGAATATTTTCCCGATTTGTTCCCTTAGAACATCATCGATTGCTCTCTGAAATATGCTTCCGGCATTTTTCAAACCAAAGGGTAAGCGACAGAATTCGTATTTCCCTCCGTTTACCGAGATCGCCGTTTTCGCGCGATCCTTTTCAGCTAGATAAAAATTTTGTCTTTCCAAGATTCGCTAGAATCATTGGAATGCTTGGCATTGGGTACCGGTCGCCAATAGTTCGCTCGTTTAACTTTCGAAAGTCAATAACGAGTCGTTTGTTTTTGTTACCGTTTGAGTCCAAGCCTTTTTTGTCAACAAACCATGCAACCCTCTTATAATGCTGTCTTTCAACAATTGAGCGATTTCGTTAGAGGTCGAAAATGCGCCGATCCTGTTCAGTATTACCCTTTTAAATTCCTCTCTTACACTATCAGAAACTATTATGTCATCAATGCGTGTGAAATTAACGCTATCGCAAGTATGGTGTTGCAGTGCTTCCGCCGTACTGCCAGATGTAATACTACCGCTGTGTAAGTTTAGGGTTACCCCTGCTTGCGTTAGCAAATCGAAGCCTATTATGGCATCAAAAGTATCAAGGGTATCTAAAATGAAAAACGTGGCATTCTTTCCGAAAATTCTCATGAAGCATTTTTCTTTAATTTTACTGAACCCGTGTATGGAGCTCACATTAAATGGGGTGTTGACAAGTGTTATGTTACGTAACTCCTTTACGGGTTATACATAATTCTTTGCCGCCCCAGTGTCGATTAGAATTTTTATTGTTCTACCAGCCAACTGTCGCTCGACGAACGGCAGTTGGGAGCGTTCTCTAAAAAATTTAGCAAATCATTGTCCGGTATGGAGTCGTTCTCATCGCTAGCCTCTGCGACGGCGGACTCTGCTATACGCGCGTATTGTTGGTCTTGGGGCAAGTCTTTTTGACAAATGTTGGCTCATACGTCAACAACAAGTTTTCGGGGGAGTCTCGATCTTTGGCAGCGTTGAGTGTATATCGCGGGTCCCTCGTTGCTCGCGCCTGGTCTCTTTCTTGCTTCTAGTTCTCCTGTTGTTTGTTGCACCAGGCTCTTGATTGTGACGGTCAACCTTGTTTAATCCCTCTTTAGCTTCTACTAGGACACCTCCTGAACGAATAAATTAAAACTTTGAAATTTTTTGAAACCTGTATCCACAACCACTACCCTCTTAAAATATACCTCTTTGCATCTTACTTTAGACCGTTTGTTCCCCGCTTTTATATAAATTAACTTCGAAAAACAGTAGCTTTATTTGGAATGAGCAGCATAAGCTCATACGTCAAAAAATTATACAAGCAGTGAAACTGTGATCTGATATTGAAATGCAAGGTGGTAGAATGTTACAGTAACTGTACTACTGTAGTGGAATTCAAATATCATAACGAATTGGACAGTTTAGCTGTTTAGAAAGCTGTGAAAATTTATAGTGTACACTGATTGTAATTCGCTAAACAAAAATTTGCTTTTGATGTGGAGTACTGACAGGGAAGTCAGATGGCTCATGTAATTTTCTATCGAGAAATCCAAATAAAAAATAAACTGCTTTCACAAATAAAAAGAGCGAAGTTCGCAACGTGGCAGAGTTAACTAATTATTGGTTAATAGCAGAGCAACAGCCTGATCAGGACATAGGCGATGTTGTACCACAATTAAAAAATGGAAGGAACATCATACATGGATCCTAGTAGCAATTGTGGTGCATAGCGTCGCAAACTGACGGCAACTATATAATGATAAAAGAGAGAGCGAAATAGTCGGCTGCTATGTAACAAAGTGTTGATATCCTGTCACATTTTCATTTAATAATGTTGAGATGAAGAAACTAACATGTGAAATGAAATGTTGCCTATGATAAGAAAAAATATATTAGTTAAAATTAAGAAAGAAATAATATTAAATTTAAGTCTGAATAAGAAGATTGATGTAATAAATGACAATTTGAATGGCGAAAGGTAAAAAAGATACAACACTTAGATAACATCAGTCCATTCACGGTCTGAGATACACGAGGACTTCTAAGGGTCACAAAGGCCGTGTCAGATAGTGTTGATTAAGTGACTAATAAGTCCAAGCCTACTGGTTAGTTTGTAACGATCCTTTCGTATCCTCGGAATATTTTCTTTGCGCTTGGCTAGGTACAACTAGTTTTTCGGGGGAAGTCTCGATCTTTGGCAGCGTTGAGAGTATATCGGTCCCTCGTTGCTCGCGCCTTGTCTCTCCCTTGCTTCTAGTTCTCCTGTTGTTTGTTGCACCAGGCTCTTGATTGCGACGCTCAACCTTGTTTATTCCCTCTTTAGCTTCTACTAGGGCACCTCCTGAACGGATAAATCCTGAGCACCTAGGGGCTTTATTTACACCTTAGCAGTTTTGTTGCTTCTTGACATGGTCTTTGCGTGCTGAAGACCAGGATAGATACCGTGGTCGCTGCTTCGCAGCAGGATTTTCCTCAGCGATTGGTGGTCTTTAGGATAAAACCAGAGGGCCGGGGCGAACTTTGACCGCGTCAAAGTTTGTATACCCTTGCAACTTTTTTGGTAACTCTTTCCTCACCTATTAGCCATCAATGTGGAAGAACGTTTTATCTAAAAAAGGCTTATGTTTGCGAAACAATAGCCTACAATCATAGGAAATAACGAAGATATTGATAATAGTCACTGTTTTCCACCGGTCGATCCTATGGGAGCTATATGAAATAGTCACCCGATCTTTATCAAATTCAGCATAGTCATTAACAGATATATCAAACTAGCAAATGTTTAATTTGAAAGCAATCGCATTAAAAATACCGAAGTTATTTACAAAAGTCACTATTTTCGACCAATCGTTCCTATGGGAGCTATACGATATAGTCATCTGATCTTGATCAAATTTGGCACAGTCGTTAATAGGCGTAATAAACTCTCTAATATTAAGTTTCACGATAATTAACGAAGTTATTGAGAAAAGTCACTGTTCGTGACTTTGGGGTTTGTATGGGAGCTATATGATATAGTGGTCCGATCCGGTTGAATCCGACATATACATTATATACAAGCCTATGTGCAAAATTTCAGCTCTGTAGCTTTTAGGGTCTAGGAGAAGTTTGCGTTGATCCAGACGGACGGACGGACGGACGGACGGATGTGGCTATTTGAACTCGTCTCGACGTGCTGATCAAGAATATATATACTTTGTATGGTCGGAGATGCTTCGTTCTATGCGTTGCACACTTCTGACCAAAATTAATATACCCTTTTTGCAAGGGTATAAAGAACAAAGGAATTTTGGCGGTAGGATATAACCTCGTGCTTTCCATTAGCTTATGGATTAGCCTGGAGCCGCTTGGTCTCTCTCTGTGTAATGCTTGGGTACGGTGTTTTCAGTTCTATTCTGAGGACGCAAAGATGCTTGATAAACTTATAAGATTACTCGTAAGGCCTTCTTAGTTCTTTGAATTATCGCTGGATCCTTTTCCCAGGGCTTGGTTTGGTCAAAAAGTCTCTAAGGTTACTCGTAGGGCATTAAGAAACTTGTACCCAATAACAAATAAATTTTTCGCCCCGTTTTTATAAACAATTGTCCCCCTCAAAACCAAAGCGTGTGAACGCTAACTCATAATTAACATAAACAATTAAACACTTGCAATAATAATTGTCCCCCTAAAAACCAAAAGCATTTAAATTAGGGCCAATCAAATCGCATCAATATCAATTACGCCACTAAAGGGCTCACAAATTTAGCCTATAAATATAACCATAACTTTTGTAACTCAACTGAGTTAAAACTTTAAGTTTTCATTCAAATAATAACGTACGCTCACACTCACTATATCTTTTTTTTCCTCTTTGGGAAAACCAGATATTTAATTGGCGCAGTCGGTAGGATCGGTAAAAGTGAACTAGTTATTCTATCCGTGTTACATAGAAATATTATCCGTGTGTTACATAGAATAAGTGAATAATTTCTATAAAACTCCGATGCGACATCAAGAACTTACGGGTAGTGCTCAAAAGTGTACAACAGTGAAAAAAAATATTGACGCCAACTGTGCGCGAAAATATTAACTGTGTGTTACAACCATTAAATCCAATTGAGGAACAAAAACGCCAACTTGTGTGCGAACAAAAAACCAAAAATCAAAACAAAACATAACTAAAACCCAGAAAATTAACAAATCAAAACACCAGAAAGAACCCAAAAAATCAACAATACAAAACACCACAAAAAACGCAGAAAATCAACAAAACAAAACATCACTAAAACCCAGAAAACCAAAAAAAGAAAAAACATCACAAAAACCCAGAAAATCAAAAAACAAAACATCACTAAAACCCAGAAAATTAAAAAAAAAAAAAAACAAAACCCCACCAAAACAAAAAAAAAAAAGAAAAAACAAAATGGCTGTAGAACTCACCGAAGCCCCCCTCAATCAAGCACTGCTTTCGTTAAGACAGGTGGCAAACTATGAGCACCAACGAATCTGACGTCATTCATAAGGAGGATAGATTTCATTATGCACTTATATCCAACCCATGATATAAGGCAACAAAACATATTGTTCAGTACGATCTAGAAGCAGCTCACTGGAGAGGCACAACGGCTATCACAAATTGGACAAACCAACACCTGGCCGGAACTAAGGTCACTCCTCATCAATGAATTGAAGACGCAGACCCCCTGTGAGGAACTTCTTCGACGCCTCTACAACACCAGCTATACAGGAAGCCTTCGTAAGTTTGTAACAGAATTAATGCGTGTTTTTTTACGCTTTTGGTTTTTCATGTTGGCAACACTGACATACCGCATGATGTTCATGACAGCTGTGAAAGTGAAAAATGCTCAGTTTAGTTTGCCATTTCATCATGGAAAGACTTACGCCCGAACAACGTTTACAAATCATTGAAATTTATTATCAAAATTCGTGTTCTGTGAAAAATTTGTTTCGCAAATTACGTCCATATTATGGTCGACACAACCGACCAACCGAGCAGGCCATAAAGCAATTGTGGACAAATTTCGCACACATTTTACTTTATTGGACATTCAACCATCGATGGATTATTTTTTGTGGGGATATGTAAAGTCATTGGTTTACCAGGACAAACCAGCGTCAATTGGTGCATTGGAAGACAATATCAGTCGTGTTATTGGCGAAATTCCCTTAGACATGCTGGAAAAAGTGGTGCAAAATTGGACCTTCCGTGTTGATCACTTGAAACGCAGTCGCGGCCAACATTTACATGAAGTCATTTTTAAAAAGTAATTGGCAGAGATTGTTTTATCATCTCAAATAAAAATTTAACAATAATATTCAAATTTTGTGTGTTTCATTTCAATTTTAAAAACCAAACGCTTAAAAAAACACCCGTTAGAAGATTAGTCCTGATTAGTTATACAAATGCTTTAAATAACACTATAAAAGATGAAATAAACAAAAAATTACCCGATAGATTATTTATGACGTTAGCTAGATACGATATAACCACAGTCAGCAAGTTGAAGCAAGTAGCTCAAAGAGAAGGGTTATACGAGAATAGTATAACAGAAATCAGAAAATCAAATCAAAGCCAAAATCAAAATCAAAAAGGTTGAAAACCCTTTGTACCCAATAGTACAACTCCGTCTCAACAAAAACAATCCAATACAACACAAAACCAAAAACTTCCAAGAATTTCAACAAAAATTTAATATTGACAGGGCTCAAAATCCAAACTAAAAAGAGTCTTATACGAATTCAGTGACATTCAGTACCGCGAAGGTGAAAATTTGACTTTCACGAGTACAATAAAGCACTCTATTCATACAAAACATGAGGACCCAATCTATAAACGTCCATACAAATATCCCCAAACATTTGATAAAGAAATCAACAAACAAATAAATGAAATGATTGAACAGGGTATCATTCGAAAATCGAATTCCCCCTACTGTTCACCCATTTGGATCGTTCCAAAAAAAAGAGATGCTTCCAACAAACAAAAATTCAGATTAGTCATTGACTATCGAAATCTAAATGAAGTCACAATAGATGACAAATTCCCGATTCCAGTCATGGACGAAATTCTCGACAAACTGGGAAAATGCCAATACTTCACCACTATTGATTTAGCTAAGTTATTTCATCAAATTCAAATGGATCCTGAATCTATTGCAAAAACAGCTTTCTCAATTAAACATGGCCATTACGAATACACACGTATGCCATTTGGTCTTAAAAATGCCACGGCAACATTCCAAATGCATGAATCATCTTTTGGAAGACCTTATTTATAAGCATTGCCTTGTTTCTTATGGTAGTAGAACACTTAACGAACACGAACTTAATTATTCAGCCATAAAAAAGGAATTACTATCTATTGTATGGGCAACCAAATATTTTAGTCCATACCTTTTCGGTAGAAAGTTATAGATTCTAAGCGACCATAAGCGTTTAGTATGTCTCAACAATATAAAAGAACCAAATATGAAACTTCAAAGATGGAAAATAAAACTAAACGAGTTTGATTACAAAATTAAATATTTACCTGGCAAAGAAAATCACGTAGCAGATGCCCTTTCCAGAATTAAAATAGATGAAAACTTTTTAGGCTCAACAGAAAGCACAGCAGTTACAATACATAGTGCTTATGAGGATAATGAAAATTACATTTCAATAGTAGAAAAACCCATTAATTATTTCAACAGGCAAATAGAATTCATTAGAGGTTCAGAAGACAAAGCATAAACAATAATTCAGCAATAACACCCAAAGAAATGACCAATGCTTACGCAAGGGATATAATCAAAAGATATCTTTGCAGTAAGAACACTGTACTATATTTTCATAAAGAACAAGATTTTTTCATATTCCAACAAGCTTTTATTGAAATAATACAATTGAACGCAAATACAAAACCCTCGAAATCTAGAATTAAATTATAGGAACTTCAAACGTTTGCACAATTTAAAGAAATAAATCTAAAACAACATAAAGAATTATTACATTCAGGAATCGAAAAAACGATTTATTTGTTTAAAAAAATATTATTTTCCAGATTTTCAAAACTTTATTCAAAACATTATTTATGAATGCTCAGTATGCAATATCGCAAAGACAGAAAATAGAAATACAAAACTAACTTTTGAAATAACACCAGAAACTTTTAATATCAGAGAAAAATACGTCATAGACTTATACATGATCGACAATTTAAAATTCCTTTCATGCATTGACATTTACTCCAAAATTGCAACACTAGTAGCAGTAAAGTCTAGAGATTGGTTAGAAGCCAAGAGAGCAAATATGAAAGTATTCACTGAAATGGGCAAATCAATAGAAATAAATCAGACAAAGATTAAGCATTTCTGTGTATAGCACTAAAAAATTCCATAAAACAGTAAATGAAAAACTTAGAATTATTAATAGTGAAAATGACATCGAAGATAAATTAATCAAAATTGAAAAAATTCTCTACGTATGTATTTAACCATAAGACGAGACATAAAACAACTAACCGAACACCAGCGGACATTTTTATCTATTCAGGACCTCCGACTATAATACCCAAACGAATAAAATACATCAAATAAACAATTTAAATAAAGATAGACACCACTTCGAAATCGATACTAGATTTAAACAAGGAGCATTAGTAAAGTCAAAAACGACAAATCCATTCAAAAAGACAGGAGAAATAAATCAGTTAGACGAAAAGCATTTTGAAGAAAGAAATAGATGACAAAAAGTCACACACTACAAATCGAAATGCAAGAAGAAAAAGAAAGTTAATAAAAGCAAATACGACAATTGATTAATTTTAGGTCAACAACTCCAGATGTTTTTTTTTGTGCATTATGCATTATGCATTTAAAATTAAAATCAACATGCAGCCAATTCATTGAATAAACCCAGTAAAAGCACCGAACGGTTACTTAATATTTAAAACAGGAACCATGGATCTACCAACAAACTTTGAATATCATTATTTAGAAGTGTATTTAACGCTAATAGACATTACATATAACAATTTAATGCAACAAGCACAAGAATTCAAAAACATAATCCATATTCAATACTTAACAGAAAAACTAAGTAGGGAAATTAATGGAATACAAATTGTAGAACGTAACGAACGAGGACTAATTAACGGAATTGGTTCAATATGCAAATATCTTTTTTGGTACTCTTCATCAGGACGATAAAGACGAATTAGAAGAAAAAATAAATAATCTTGAAAGCAATAGCGTACAAGCAAAATAACTAAATTACGTAATAGACACTGTTAATAAAGGTTTAGAAGTAATAAACAACCTCAGGGAAGAAAAAGAAAAATCAGTAAGATTAGAAGTTCTAATCTTTAATTTTGAGCATTTCACAGAATACATTTGAAGACATAGAAATGGGCATGCAGCTCACTAGACTAGGAATTTTCAACCCAAAACTTCTAAAACATAATCACTTAAGTCATGTTGATTCGGAAAAACTACTGAATACAAAAACTTCCACCTGGCTTAAACCAAATTCAAACGAGATATTTATCATTTCAAACATTCCTCAAGAAATAATAAAAACCCCTATCTTTGAGATACTTCCTTATCCAGATGAAAATAAAAATATTTTAACAGAGAATTCATACGAATACTATTTTGACAACAACAATTTGTTTACTAAAAATACAAAACAAATAGAAACTAATGAATGTATAATAGGCATTTTAAATCAAATTCCAACCACTTGTAAATACACTAAAACATATAAAAATTTTCAAACTAATTACATTAAACCAAACATAATTGTAACATGGAACTTACCGAAAACTAAACTTAATCAAAATTGCGTAAAGAACGACTTAATAATAGAAGGCAATAACATAATTAATATCTCGGATTCAGCCGTATCGGACCACTATATCATACAGCTCGCAAACAAACCCCAAAGTCACGAATAGTGACTTTTCTCCATAACTTCGTTATTTTCTGTGCTATTATTGTGAAACTTAATATTATTATGCCTATAAACTACTGTGCCAAATTTGATCAAGATCGGATGACTATATCATATAGCTTCCATAGGAACGATCGGTCGCAAACAGTGACTTTTGTAAATACCTTCGTTACTTTTAACGCGATTGCCTTTAAATTAAACATTTGTTAGTTTAATATATATGTATGTTAATGACTGTGACAAATTTGATCAAAATCGGGCGACTATATCATATAGCTCCCATAGGAACGATCGGTCGAAAACAGTGACTTTTGTAAATAACTTCGTTACTTTTAACGCGATTGCTTTCAAATTAAACATTTTTTAATTTAATATATATGTTAATGACTGTGTCGAATTTGATAAAGATCGGGTGACTATATCATATAGCTCCCATAGGAACGATCGCTGGAAAACAGTGACTTTGATCAATATCTTCGTTATTTCCTATGATTGTGGGCCATTCTTTCGCAAACATAAGCCTTTTTAGATAAGACGTTCTTCCACATTGATGGCTAATAGGTAAGAAAAGAGTTACCAAAAAAGTTGCAATGGTATACAAACTTTGACGCGGTCGAAGTTAGCCCCGGCCCTCTGGTTTTTTAATTATTTTTGCAAATTTTTTTTGTTCCTTATTTTTGTTGTTATTTTTAGATGTTTCTACAACTTCGAATGGTCCTAGATAGGCTGAGTCAAGCTTATGACCAGCTTCGTTTTTAAAGAAAACTTTATCTCCTATTTCTATTTTTAAATCTGCTGACTTATTGTCATAAAAATTTGTCTGGTTTCCTTACGTTTTTCTTACATTATTCTTGCTCTACTGTATGCTAGTTCTAATCTAAACTTTACTTTTTTAGCATAATCATCTACGGTATATAATGGTTCTATTCTATTTATGCTATTAAAATGGATTGGTAAATTATTTTGTTTACCAAATACAAGTTCGTAGGGACAGTATTTGTGTGTTACTGATGGAGTTGTGTTGAAACAATACACAAAATATTGTAACCATATGTCCCAATCAGTTTTATCTACTGATATATATGATCGAATGTACTCATTGAATGTCCTATGACTTCTTTCAACGGTACCCAAGGTCTGGTGGTGGTGTGCATAGTGTTGTCTATTTTTAAAAATTTGCACAAGCCATTTATTATTGAATTTTTGTATTCTGTTCCCATGTCCGTAATGAACGTCTTTATTGGACCGTACTTCAGAATGAAGGATTCAAAAGTAGCTTTCGCGATTGTTGTAGCGCTTTTATTGGGAACTGGTATTGCTACTAAGTATTTCGTCAAGTCACATATTAGAGTGACTGCATATTCGTTACCATTTTCGGATTTTGGTAATGGACCAATGGTGTCTACTATTACCCTATCAAAAGCATGTATGAGGGTTTCTGTAATAACTAAGGGTGTTTTTATGTGTTTTGTCGTTTTTGACTTCAGGCATTTTTCACATTTATTAATGTAGTCTTTTAAATGACGTGTCATGTTTTTCCAATAATAATATCTTTTTACTTTGTCCAAAGTTTTTGTGATGCCTGTATGGCCACCCTGTATCGGATCATCATGGTAAGTAGACAATATTGCTTCTTTATCTTTATCTTTTTCTATAATGGTCCCCGGTTGCAGTAGCGCTACTCTTAATGTTTTTAATATTTTATTGCCCATTTCTTTAAAAGATTCTATTGAAAATGTTTCAAAGATCTTTTCACTCGGTGCCAATTTGAGTTGTTTGATTTCGAGTATACCGGATTGTTTTTCAAGCCTTTGAAAAAACTGACCTAAGTCTAGATTTCCATTGGTATACAGATCTCCAATCTCAATTCTTGCTATAACTTTCTTTCCATGTTTGAGGAAACATAAATCGTGTGTTATGCAAAAGGTCACTACTTTTCGTACTTCATCATTGTAGAGTACTTCATGTATTTTGGGCTTAGAAGCGTCATTAGGTACCTGCCTAATTGTATTTACATTTTTATTATCTGGCCAGAGATTATTTTGTCTACTTTACTGTCTGGTAGTGACTTTCAGGACATTAGCTTTTGTGTTTTTTAGATCCTGTATTGTAATGCGGGATAATGCATCCGCAACAAAAGTATCTTTTCCCTTCAGATATTCTACTGTAAATTCATATTCCTCTAGATCAAGTCTCATTCTTGTTAATTTTATTTATTTATTTATTTTATTTACGTCAACTAACACAGCAGTCGACGAAAAAGCTTAAGCTAAAGACAGATAGTAATTAAATGAAGAAGGTAGCTTAGCTTTATACAGAACTAAAGGTGTTTTATTTGCCAGCTATGCCCCGATTCACAGCCAATGTGGTCAGGAATGAGTTGCAGCCAATCCAAGTCCATTGGTTTCGCTGTAGATGATTAAAAAGTAGAAAGCAGGGTGGTAGAATGTTACAGTATTCCCGTTATTACCTGCATGATAAAAAATTTATAGTGTACACTGATTGTAATTCGCTAAACAAAAATTTGCTTTTGATGTGGAGTACAGAAAGGAGTAACTGTTGGTTAATAGCAGAACAACAGCCTGATCAGGACATAGGCGATGTTGTACCACAATTAAGAAGTGGGGAGATGCAAGAAGACATAGCAAACACATATGAGTTGACGAGTAGATTACTACATACAAAAATTCAAAGGAATGGCATGACTCGCTGTTTGCAAGTTATAGACATTAGGCAAAATCCATAAGATAAAGTTTAAGGGCAATATTGGTTTCAGAATATGTCAGTAACTGTGGAGGGAACCACACGGCCAACTACAGAGGATGTCCTGTCTTCAAGGATCTTAAATCTCACCTAAACGGGCGCAAAACCCCAGCTGGACCAAAAATCACCGTCAACGCCTCTTAAACTACACCGGAGGTATTCTTTGCCAAGGCTGTTAGATCATCTAACATGCCTGCTACATACAGTCCTAGTGTATCCTTCGCTAGTGTGCTCCGAACTGGACAGACGGAGCCCGCAAAAGAGACCCCGTCACTCCACCATCTACCATCTATAATGGCAGCCTAGCGCACGAGAACTTGGCCAGCAAACTCCAAGTGGTTTAGAGGCCCTATTGATCTCACTGAATCAAAACATGACCACTTTTATGACGTTCATGCAAAACTGTATGCACGAACTGATGCGGAATCAAAACCTGCTTATCCAGAAGCTTATCGAGAATAAATAATGGCTTCCCTACGTCTATGTCTTTGGAATGCTAACGGCATCTCCAAGCACAAAAATGAATTGCAACTATTCCTAGACTCAAGTAAAATCGAAGTTCTGCTGTTTTCGGAAACACATTTAACATCAAAAAATAATTTTCAAATACCAAAATATAACACACTCGGAGATCGCTTCATTGCAGCAGGGGAGTATAACGCCAAACATACGCACTGGGGATCTCGCCTGGTAAATCCTAAAGGCAAGCAGTTGTACAACACAATATTCAACCCTCTCAATAAGATGGATTGCGTCTCACCGGGTAGGCCTACTTATTGGCCCACAGATCCACAGAAAGTACCTGACTTGATTGATTTCGCAGTAACCAAGAGGATTCCACGTAATCGGATCACTGTGGATACACTGCTAGATTTAACTTCCGATCACTCTCCAGTGCTATTCACACTATTAACAAGACCTCAAGTACTTGATCGCCCATATAGGCTTACAAACAACAAAACAAATTGGCTTAAATTTAAAATGTACATGAGTGCCCATATTGACTGTTCGCCGAAACTGGATGCTGCAGAGGACATTGATATGTGCGGCTCTGCACTTGAGTTTATGATGGCAGCTGCAGCAAGAGTATCTACTCCACCTGCCCCTTCTTACACTAAACCTGTTGACAGGCCTACGAACCGGCGGATAGAACAATTAGTAACGGAAAAACGACGTCTAAGAAGAGAATGGCAGATTGCTCGCTCACCAGCAGCAAAACTTCGCCTAAGGCATGCTAATCGCAACCTCTCCAAGGCGTTAAGACAAGAGGAAAGCTGGGCTCAAAGAAAATACATAGAAAAGCTCAGCCCAACCAGCACCAAACATCCTCTGTGGAAAGCCCACCCAACTTTAAGCGCTCCTACAGAGACAATTTCACCGATAAGGAGTCCAACCGGTGGATGGGCCCGCAGTGACGAGGGCATCCGTATTTGCCACACATCTTAAAATGGTTTTCCAGCCAAATCCAACATCAAACTCATCTGTACTTCCCCCTTCGAGCACACTAACGGATAGTGAGTACTGGGAACTCCAATCGGATGAGGTCACTGCAGTTATTAAAAACCACATAAAGCCAAAAAAAGCCTTATCACACCGAAAATGATCCTGGAACTCCCTATCATTGCCATACAATACATCTGCAAACTGTTCAACGCTATAATAAGAATTGGCTACTTCCCAAGAACATGGAAAAGGTCCACTATCATCATGATTCCTAAATTGGGAAAGGACAAAACCCAGCCATCATCCTATAGGCCAATTAGTTTGCTGCCTTGTCTTTCGAAGCTTTTTGAAAAGGTCCTGCAGATCCGACTAAACTCATTTCTGGCATCGGAGAAAACAATCCCTTCACACCAGTTCGGCTTCCGCGAAAAAACATGGTACAATTGAACAAGTCAATCGCATAACATCCGAAGTACAAACAGCATTCGAACTAAAAGAATACTGTGCGGCTGTCTTTCTCGACGTTGTCCAGGCTTTCGATAGAGTTTGGCTGGAGGGTCTGATGTTCAAAATCCGGCAAAAACTGCCACAGTACACCCACAAACTCATGGAATCTTATCTTTACAATAGGCAATTCGCTGTAAAATGTAATGGCTCCGTCTCGACTGATTTTGAAATCAAAGCTGGTGTACGAGGCAGCGTACTCGGCCCATTGCTCTACCTACTGTACACTACAGACTTACCAACGAGTTTAGGACTTACAACGTCCACTTTTGCCGATGACACGGCAATCGTCAGCAGATCCAAATGCCCAATACAAGCCTCTGCAAAATTAGAGGAACACCTCAAGGTGGTAGAAGAATGGCTAGCAACCTGGCGTATCCGGGTCAACGAGCAGAAATGCAAACATGTTACATTTACGCTTAACAGAAGAAACTGTCCAGCTCTAATGCTAAACAACGTACCAATTCCTCAAGCCGTGGATGTCACTTACCTTGGCATCCACCTAGACAGAAGACTAACTTGGCGCAAGCACATCGAAGCAAAAAATTCGAAGGAAATGCAAGTACGAGCAATGTCGATATTACACAAAGAGCGCAGTCGAAAATTTTAAGATCAATCACGGGAACGATACGGAACGACAACATTCGAAATGATCTAAATATACCTAGCGTAAAATCTGAAATAGGTAGTCAACAACTAAAGTATTCTGCGAATCTGGATGCACACCCAAATGTTCTTGCCACTTCCCTTACGCGAACTTACAATAGAACTCATCTTAAAAGAAACGACAGACCAATAATACGTGATTAGGGCTGCCTGCAGTATCTCCAGGATTTAGCTTAAGTAATAGATTAAAAAAATTAATCAAACTTGTTGTAAGGCTCTAATTTAAGAGAAGATTCAACAAATAGTATATATTAAACGTTATTAAAAAAAAAAAAAAAAATTTGCAGAGAGTTGTACGACCTTTAAGATATCGAAACCTTCATCAGGTAGGATCCAAATGGAAATGCACCCAATTCCTAGCATAAAATTAAGTTAAGATAATGTGATATAGTCCAGACTGATGTGTTCACTAAATATGTCTTCCTACCATGGTTTAAACCTAGATTCAGAATGCTGCATTAAAGCGATTAAATTAGGTACATCGCTCTTTAGAGTACCTAATCGCTTATTGCAGATCAGGGCAGGAGTTTTGGCAGTAGCAGTTTTTATGAATGCTGCCCCAACAATAAATTGAGTTACATTTGATAGCCACGAGCGCAAGCCGTGCAAATGGGCATGTAGAGCGTGTAATAAGCACAATGAAACATGTGCTCACAGCATTAGAGACAAGTAAGCGATCATGGCAGGAGGAACTGCCATGAAGATGTGTAATTAGCTATGAATTGTACTAGTAATCGAGTGACACAGTTTAGCCACTTAGAACTGCTAATAGGTAAAGAAGCTAGCAGTTACTGAAAATGAAGATAAAATTGATATTAATGAAATACATGAGCTTAAGCCAAAGAAAATATTGATAAAAGTAGCATGTATGACAAATGCAAGGCTAGACAAGAACAAGGCACTAGTTGAAAAGCACAAGGTGGGCAATCATGGTCTGTTAAAATGAGAGAAACGGCACCAGACATAACTTGATCCAAAGTTCAAAGGGACATTCGTGGTAATTAAATTGTTGGAAGATGACCGATATCATTTGAAGCATAGCTCGCAAATAACTGTCGACCGTTTCTCGTTGTCTGTAAATAAGTGTCTTTTCACGACATTCTACGAAAAGACTCAGCGAGCAACCGATTTTTCGGTTCTTAAATGAGCTCGCTCGCGCTCCGAGCGAAACCGTTTTTTTCTGTACTGTTTTGTTCTGGTTGTTCCAAGACCGTTTCGTCGTGTTCAATCAAGCAAAAAGTCTTTTGCGTATGTATTGGTATACATTCACACGCATAGGCAAGCAAATCGTTAAGCGTCTGTGCAGACGAATACATTTATTAACTGCGATTGTGAATTGAGTGTGTAAAGTTGTGAAAAATTTGTTGTGCAAAATGGGAAGAGAGTTGAATAAAAAAGTGCACCAATTCTTTAAATTTAATTTGGAAGAGAAAAAGTCAATTTGTAATGTTTGCGGTATTAAATTGTCCGGCAATCACTCAACAAACTTACGACGGCATTTAACAACGAAACATATGGACATTTTCAACGAGTGGAACTATTCTGAAGATTCAAAATCAACCAAAAGTGAAGAGAAACGAAGAATATCCTATCCAACAAGCGAAGAAGCAATTGTTTCTTCTTTGATTAAAATAGTAACCACGGACGGAAAACCATTGATATTTCTAGACAGTGAAGGGTTCAAAGAAATAATGGATCCAATATATAATGCACTTGGCATGAACCCTGTAACGTCTCGAAATATTATGAACTTTGTGTCAGTCAAAGAGCAGCTTGTCAAAGAAAACATAAGGGCTCTCGTGAAGGGAAAGCTTGTGTCGCTGAAAATAGATGTTGCCACCAGAATGGATAAAGCCATTCTAGGAATAAATCTGCAAATGGTCCACGCAAGCCTGACTAAAACCGAGATCATTGTAAAGACTTTAGGCATGATTGAGCTCGGGGAATCTCACACTGGAATATACATAAAGAAGAAAATTCTGGAAATCTTGGATGATTATGGAATATCATTAGATCAAATCTACAGGTAAAAATTTGACTACATACAATTTCGATATATGTGTCACTTTTTAAAGAATTTTCATATTAATGCACACAGCATTACATCGGATAATGGGCGAAACATGATAAAACGCCGTCCAAGTGTTAAATGAAGCGACAGAGGAATCCCTTTTTCAAGACGACAAAGAAAGTGAGAATGTTCTGAATGAACTGGACACTATTGAACTTGCTAATATACACCTTGTGAGATGTGCAGCACACACTCTGCAACTCTGCGTATTCGATGTGAACAAGACAAAGGAGATCGCCGATAAAATAAGTTCCTGTCGCACATTATGCAAATCGCTGCGCACCGAAACATATAGGTAAGTAATAATTAGTTTTTTATATATATGTACATATGTATACATACTATGTATTTATAAAATCTATGCAGACGTATCCTAATTGAAAACAAAAGAAACATACCATCGCTCGACGTTGTTACAAGGTGGAATTCGACCTATTTAATGCTAAAACAATTAGTGGACCTAAAGGATTTCTTGGCCACGCAGTCTTGTATTTGTGTAGATGCCGATTGGGATTGGATGGATACGTACATTGACGCTTTCAGTGACACATACCAGGCAACCCTAAAGCTACAAGACAAAAATTTAGTTTACAGTGAATTCTTCGTAGTATGGATGGAACTAAAATTGAAATGCGAGAATAGCCACAATTTGATTAAAAAAAAACTATCGGCACAGATCAAAATAAGGGAAAGTAAATTATTAGAAAATGAAGCTTTGTTGGCAGCCATTTACTTGGATCCTCCATGTTGACGAGCTATCAGAAATCGTTAGCAAAGGTTAATTTAAAAAAAATAGCTTTTCGCATATTTGAGTTGAAACAAGTAAGCTGTATGTCGTAGAATGTTTGAAATTGGGGTCCTGTTTTGTTTATGGTGTAATTTTGAGAAACTATGTTTATAATTAAAACTGTCTTCGTCAAAAACTAATACTTGTACTAAACTAAAATCCAAAAAACATTTCATACTTATCATTAATTTATTATTTAAGGCACAAACACAAAATGTTCCAGAGCTCGAAAGTCCGGGAAGTTCGAAAGTGCGGGAAGAGATGTTTGAATCCTCATTTTCATCAATTTTATCGACAGCATCCTCATCTGAAGAGAAGTCGCTATTCTCGGCATTTTTGGACGATTTTCAGGCAGTGTCAGAAAACAAAAAAGACCCTGTTTCTGCAAAACTTGTCAAAATTTATGCTGACATCGAAAATTTGACGTTACATATGGTCGATTGCCATTAAATTCAAATATATTGGAATTTTTTAACGACTTGCAGCTTAAGTTTCCTCATCTAAGTGCACTAGCGCAGGTTGTGTTGGCTACACCTGCAACGCAAGTTTCGGTGGAACGGGCATTCTCAGCCCTACACTTTATATTAAGTGAACGAAGAAGTTCGATTAGCGCAGAAAATCTGAACGCCTTACTTGTCATTAAGCTGAATACATAATGTATGAAAAATATTACTAAAAATATAAGTATGAATAGTTTAAACTCTTTTGTTAACTAACTATAGCTCTAAATGGAATATGAAATCAAAATGAAATAAAATATGGTTTTCTAAAAAAAATATGAAAAAAAGACCAAAAAATTTTAAAATAAATTTAAGTTAAAAATTTAAATTGAAAAAATCAAAAAATTATGTTTATTTTTCACAACAACAAAAATAAATGTGAAGACCGTTTGCGTTGAGTTTTTCGGTCAATCGGTCTTTTGTTGACTCATATCGTGTGAGCGTTTCTCGTTTCGCTCTTTATGCACTGCTCATTGAAAGACCGATATACGAAGCGTTCAACGAAAAGAGCTCAACAGAAAATATAAATCAAGACAGCAAGAGTCTCTTGTTCATAGCGAGAGCGAGAGAGTATGAACTTTTTCGGTTGTGTTCGCAAAGAGAACGCAAGAAGAAAAACGGTCGACAGTTATTTGCGAGCTATGATTTGAAGTCGTTAAAGTAATAGGAAAGTATCACCATGAGAGTTTGCCAGAAATGCCAAATGAATGTGCTGCATCTGAAATGATTGAAGAGGATGAAAACGGTGAAAAAGACGTAGATCATTGGTCGATCTTTACCACCTAGGGTGGAAGGAACATCATACATGGATCCTAGTAGCAATTGTGGTGCCTAGCGTAGCAAACTGACGGCAAGAGACCGACAATATATAATGATAAAAGAGAGAGCGAAATAGTCGGCTGCTATGTAACAAAGTGTTGATATCCTGTCACATTGTCATTTAATAATGTTGAGATAAAGATACTAACATGTGAAATAAAATGTTGCCTATGATAAAAAAAAAAATATATTAGTTAAAATTAAGAAAGAAATAATATTAAATTTAAGTCTGAATAAGAAGATTGATGTAATAAATGACAATTTGAATGGCGAAAGGTTAAAAAGATACAACACTTAGATAATATCAGTCCATTCACGGTCTGAGATACACCCTCGTGTATTGTAAGGGTCACAAAGGCCGTGTCAGATAGTGTTAATTAAGTGACTAATAAGTCCAAGCCTACTGGTTAGTTTGTAACTATCCTTTCGTGTCCTTCTGAATATTCTCGATATCCCTTAGGACTAGGTTCTGCACAACAAAATTTATTTTGTGCATCGGTGAAATTCGAACTCGTGTTAATTGTAAATTGATTTTTATGCTTGTGTTTATTATATTTTCGTTGCGCTTGGCTAGGTACCATTATTTTTTCGGGGGAAGTCTCGATCTTTGGCAGCGGTGAGTGTATATCGCGGGTCCCTCGTTGCTCGCGCCTGGTCTCTCCCTTGCTTCTAGTTCTCCTGTTGTTTGTTGCACCAGGATCTTGATTGCGACGCTCAACCTTGTTTAATCCCTCTTTAGCTTCTACTAGGGCACCTCCTGAACGGATAAATCCTGAGCACCTAGGGGCTTTATTTACACCTTAGCATGTTTGTTGCTTCTTTGAGATGGTCTTTGGGTGCTCACTGAACACCAGGATAGATACCGTGGTAGTTGCTTCGCAGCAGGGTTTTCCTCAGCGATTGGTGGTCTTTAGGATAAAAAGAACAAAGGAATTTCGGCAGTAGGATATAACCTCGTGCCTTCCAATAGCTTATGGATTGGCCTGGAGCCGCTTGGTCTCTCTCTGTGCCTTCCTATAGGTCGCCCAGCTTCTCCCGCTTTCTTTCCCTCTGTCGACGCTGCCATCGTCCGTCGCTCCCCCTGATCCACTCGCACCAGCTTTGATTTGTTGTTGCCCTCTCACAGATACTTGAACTTATTCTTCATACATAATTGGTTTACTTATTCTATGTTTAACTAACCTATTGTCTAAATTAGTTAACATAATGATTTGTTTAATTAATTATTAACATACATAGTTGTATCTTAATACAACACATACAATCTATTTCCAACATTTAGAGGGCTTGCCCAATGCCTAACACTCCCTCTTCGACTTGTATATTCCTTACCTTGCCTTGCATGCACTTATTCCCCCCCACTACTCCCCAAATGACAAGCATAGCCCTCACTTCATTTCGTACAGGGAACCCTTCACCCCCGCACCCGTCTCCTGGGCTTGCTTAACCATCAATTTCGCTCTCTGTGGCATCTCGGTTAAGCCGCTCACGACTGACATTCGTTCGGTTTGCCTACGTTAAACGAGCAGAGAGCACCTGCATTAGCCTGCACAGTGTACATGGAGTAAGGATGTATTGCCTCACGCTCATCGCTCTGTGGGTAATGGATACGCTAAACAAATGCATACGCTTCTCTTACAGTTTTTCCCACTCATGTTCTCGCACTCTGGGCATAGCCCAATTATGCACTTGTGATCTATGCGAAGGCCAATGCCCTTTTGGTTGGGAATATGCACTTAATCTCCGTCTCCCTCGCGCTTTTACTCGGCAGCAGCTGATTTCTTGCTCTCCGCCTCCCACGCATTTTCCCGCTTGGACGAAATCGATGGTTTGTTGCGTGTGGTTCGGTCGGCCATAACTAAGTTTGACCGTAAATCGTAAGGTTTGATCGTAGCTCCAACGTTGCTACCGATGGTTTGTGTCTCCGCTTAGGTTCTAAGCTTGACTTTAATGTTTCATGCCTCTTGCGTATCCTATACTCTTACTTTCTACATTGTTTTTGGTTTGTTGTGTGGAACATCAATCGACATGTTCCTCACAAGTTCCAATTGATTAACACGGAAGGTGTAGCCCTAGCATGGAAGGTTGAGTTTGCAGGATGATTAGCATCCTTGCCTAAACAACATTTCTGGAAACAAATGTTGAAAACCGGCAACAGGTGAGGTCCTAAATAAGGAGGTGCACTAAACAGTCTCAAATATAAGTGAAAATAAAATGTGGCAGTAAAACCTAAAGTTTAAAATAAATGATAATTCAGAAATAACAAAACGATTCAGCTGAACGAAGGCATTATAGAGGACTTACCGATATATATGTATATTATGTATGGAATTAAAAACTACCTAATATTTAAATTTTGTAATATGCTTCAACATCTTAACGGCTAATTATTTAATGCTTTAAAGCTTTTTCTTCAAGTTTGTCAGCTTTGGTCGTGCCTATCGCATTACTGTGTCTCTCCGTTCGTACGTCCATCCCTGTGCTACTGATTTCAGACTTGTTCAACGTGAGCATTGCTCTGCCATAATAGCGTAGACAATTCGTGCAGCCATTCCATCCCTATTGGAAAATAACCGACATTTTAAATCGCATACTGTTTTTAGCTACGTGTAGAATAAAAAAGTAACAAAAGGGTTACTTGCGTTTCAAATTTATTCCGCTTTGCATTGATTGACCGTAAAAAAATCGTCAGAAATAAAAACTTGAATAATTTTAATTATTTTTCGAAGCTCCAGAATTATTGAACTTTAATTAATATATCGTTATTTCGTGTTAGCAATTGACTTGTGGTGGTAAAGTGGGACAGAAGATGAACACTGTCCACTATGTAATTATACCATACACCCATAGGGTGAAATGGTATATTAAAGTCGCCAAAATGTATCTAACAGCCAGAAGGAAGCTTCTCCGACCCTATAAAGTATATATATTCTTGATCAGGATCAACAGCCGAGTCGATCTAGCCATGTCCGTCTGTCCGTCCGTCCGTCCGTCCGTCTGTATGAACACGCAGATCTCGGAGACTATAAGAGCTAGAGCCACCAAATTTGGTATGTATACTCGTGTAGTATGCACATGTTCAGCATTAATTGGAATTTCGGCCACGCCCCCTTACGCCGCCAGGAATCACATAAAACTGTTTTTCTTAAAAAGTATGACAGCTAGAGACATCAAATTTAGTTTGTATACCCGATTAGTTAGTGCGCAGAAATTAACTGTTCAAACTTTTTGCCACGGCCACTTACGCCCCCAGGAATCACACAAAACTGTTTTTCTTAAAAAGTATAATAGCTAGAGACATCAAATTTGGTTTATATGCTCGGTTAGTTAGCGCGCAGAAACTAATTGTTTAAACTTTTTGCCACGCCCCCTTTCCGCCCCCGGAATTTACATAAAAGTGATTTCCTTAAAAACTATTATAGCTACCGACATCAAATTTAGTATGTAGACTAGCTTAATAGACGCGCAGATATTGGCTATTTAAACATTTTGCCACGCCCACTTCCGCCCCCGTAAATTAAACAAAACTGATTTTATCAAAAACTAACAAAGCTAAAGTCACCAAATTTAGTATGTATACTGGCATAGTATGCGCAGAGAATTTAGATATTTTCACATTTTGCCACGCCCACTTCCGCCTCCATAATTTAGAAAAAAACGATTTCCTCCTTTAGTTTTTTGACTATCGCATTTAAATTTGGCAGACTAATTTATCTTATCTATTTCTACCAAACTATCAAATTTTATTGAAATCGGACTAGAAACATGTAAAATATGCGTATGAACGTATTTTACTACGCGGTCCACAAGGCCAGAATTGGACGTTGGCTAGTAGCGGCGCTAGAGTGCTCGTGTGTTTGTAGAGTGAGCGAGATAGCATATAGTATAAGACATGTAAAAACAATTTAATAGACATACATTTGGTCTTCGAAATTTGAAATATTTGTTTCACCAGGTGTATGGTATACCCAAGTCGACGAGTCGACTTTCTTGCTTCATTTACATATAGCAACGGTGTAATGTTCTTATGATAGAGCCCTTAAACAACAAAATTACATGGAAAAAGTTTATTCCTACGAATGGTAGTTAGGTTGCGTTCATTTATTCGTTATTACGAAAAGTCACTATTCGTGACTTTGCCGTTTGTATGGGAGCTATATGATATAATGGTCCGATCCGGATGAATCCTAGATATACAAACTGTGCAGTATATACAAGCCTACATACATCAGTTCTGTAGCTCTAACGGTATGAGTTCGCGTCGATGCAGACGGACGGACGGACATGGCTATTTCAACTCGTCCTATCATGCTGATCAAGAATATATATACTTTATATTGAGGGAGATGCCTCCTTCTATCCGTTGCACACTTCTGACCAAAATTACTATACAATTTTTGCAAGGGTAAACAAATCATATGTCAATCATAAGCTTCGACTTTGAAAAAGCCTATGATAAAATAGGAGTCTACACAATGGCCGAAAAGTTCTGAACTGTTTAAAAAACGTTTTAACATACAGGAAAATAAAAGTGAAGGTGACCAATTAAACTTCAGAAAATAAAGCATACATAATGGAATGCCTCAAGGATCTCCCTTATCAGTCATCCTTTTCTTAAACGCATACAATATACTTTGCCAAAAGGTATCCATCCGGAAGGAATTCACTTTTTTCTCATATGCAGACGACTTTACAATCGTAAAATTGGGAAAAACCTCAGCGACCCCCAATATTATAAAATGAGGCAAGTACTCTGTGGCAAAGCTTTCAGTACCGAAATGCAACCACCTTCACGTATCCCTGAAAAGAAGAAAATGCAACATCCACACTGGATCACATAACTTCCCTCTCAGCCAGTCCAACACGCTCAAAATTCTTGAACTGGCGATAACAAAGATCTATAGGTGGAAAAAGCATATTGAAAACCCCACTTCGCAGTTGGACGTAAGGCTCAACATTATCAAATGGTTATCAAACCAAAGGTACAATTGTGACACCAAATCCCTAATTCTCACGATGCTCTCACGATGTCAAAGATAGATTATAGATAGATTATTGCCTGGAAACAGCCCTACATCAATCCTAAACAAACTCAAAACATGTTACCACGCTGCACTAAGATTCACTTCAGGATCGTTTCGAACTACACCCATTAACAATCTACTGTTCAAAGCAGAATTGATGCCAATCGAAAGAAGAACTCAATTTATGACAGCAAAAACATTCACTTTAATAGCAAGAGCGTCAAATTCACCCATTTGTAATTCTAAATTAACCTTCTCCCTGGAATCCCTATTCATCAAGAAAGTAAATACTCTTGAAATATCGATAGGAGATCTAATACTTATAAGGACTGAATCAGGACATAACATAGATAGTAGATACAAAGGGCCCCATAAGAGAGTTAGTATAGATAGAAAAAATAATAACTGCGAAATAGATAAAAATTATAACATAACTAAGTTTGACCGTAATTCGCAAGGTTTGATCGTAGCTCCAACGTTGCTACCTGCGTATCCTGTACTCTTACTTTCTACATTGTTTTTGGTTTGTTGTGTGGAACATCAATCGATATGTTCCCCACAAGTTCCAATTGATTAACATGGGGGCTGGCATTTTTCTTTGATCGGCTATAAATTGACCATTGGAATGTAGCATAGAACGTTGAGTTTGCAGGATGATTAGTCTTGCCTAACAACTGTCTGGGAACAAATGTTGAAAACCGAACAGGTAGGTCCTAATAAGGAGGTGCACTAAACGTCTCAAATATAAGTGAAAATAAAATGTGGCAGTAAAACCTAAAGTTTAAAATAAATGATAATTCAGAAATAACAAAACGATTTAGCTGAACGAAGGCATTATAGAGGACTTACCGATATATATGTATATTATGTATGGAATTAAAAACTACCTAATATTTAAATTTTGTAATATGCTTCAACATCTTAACGGCTAATTATTTAATGCTTTAAAGCTTTTTCTTCAAGTTTGTCAGCTTTGGTCGTGCGTATCGCATTACTGTGTCTCTCCGTTCGTACGTCCATCCCTGTTCTACTGATTTCAGACTTGTTCAACGTGAGCATTGCTCTGCCATAATAGCGTAGACAATACGTGCAGCCATTCCATCCCTATTGGAAAATAACCGACATTTTAAATCCCTTACTGTTTTTAGCTACGTGTAGAATAAAAAAGTAACAAAAGGGTTACTTGCGTTTCAAATTTATTCCGCTTTGCATTGATTGACCGTAAAAAAATCGTCAGAAATAAAAACTTGAATAATTTTAATTATTTTTCGAAGCTCCAGAATTATTGAACTTTAATTAATATATCGTTATTTCGTGTTAGCAATTGACTTGTGGTGCTAAAGTGGGACAGAAGATGAACACTGTCCACTATGTAATTTACATATAGCAACGGTGTAATGTTCTTATGATAAAGCCTTTACTGTATGGTGCAATACACCATCAAGGCATATTCAATTTATACATAAGTACACACATGCGTAGTGTAGGCCCTTACTATATTCATGGCGAGACAGCCGTCTAGGTAAGTTGGGCTGCACACGGCCCCTCTGTATATGCTAGGATTGCAATGTAAGCATAACCCTTGCCTATATAAAGGCCCAAGCATATTAATAAAAAATCAATTATAAGCCTGACCATCGGCTAACAAAATGCTCCCGCCTTTTATTATAACTAGTAAAGGCTGTAACCGCAAGTCGCATCAGCGAAGTTGCGTAGGTGAAATTAAACATCGATGAAAAACCTTGAACACAAGATTAACAAGGCCTCCTGTAGAGATATAGGCAGGTGGACTTGTCATGTAGACATGGAAAGGCAATAAGATATCCTACCTAACAAAATTTGCGCGAAATATTCGGGAAATTTTTTTACCAGCATGTATCCAGGTGTTTAGTTAAAGGTGAGGAAATATTCTGCTGAAATATAAAAGAAGCTAACTTTATTTAAATTATTACTCCTTTTTTAAAGAGTTTATGGAATATCGCGTCTGTTTCTGCTGGTCTGTTAATTTTGACCAATGACGTAGTAGACATCAGGCATGTTACGAGAGGCGTATACAAACCAAAGCAAAAGCTTACTGCAATATGAAAAAGAGGGAAAAAAGAGAGTATTTTTTGTATTAGAACACACAACACTAAAATCTTGTCACAAGTCCGGCGTGGGCAAAAATTTGAAATAATTATAATCTACTCGAATATTAAACAAATCTAAGTACCAAATTTTGTGCCTTTAGCTTAGGTTGTATTCTAGGAAATAAGTTTTATTTAATGCGAAAGCGGAAATGGGCGTGCAAAAATTTTTAAACAAAAAAAATCTGCTCGCATGCAATCTAGTATACATACCAAATTCGGCGTCTCTAGTTAGTATAGTCCTTGAAGGGGGCGCAGTAAAAAATTTCAAATAAACTCGATAACTGTACATACTAGACGAGTCTGCATACCAAGTTTAAAAGGAAAAAAATTCAAAATAATATGTGCGTTTGTTAATGCTTTAATATTTATTAATAAGAATGTAACGTTAACTTTAAGCTTCGAACAACACAAAAGAGCAAAAAACAGTAGTTAACCAGGTTGTGCCTGCACAGCCTTAGTCATAGGGTCCGTCCACTGGTTCTCGTCAGCGTTAGCCGTCGATGGAATACAACTCAGATGGATGGACTAGATAAATTAGGGCGAGATACGGTTAGGTACCCAGTTCACTGGCCCAGCAATTTATTAATTACGGCCAAGTGCCCTTTATTTCGACAGACTTTTGTTTAAGTCTATCCTACAAGGTATTTCGCGATCTGACACCCGTTAACCCGCAATGATAGCTCCCTTTTGAGCCGAAAAAATTTTAAAGAAAAAAGAAAGATTTCAAGTATTTTAAAATAGTAATTTCAGCACTGAAGCACTCCGCAGCTGAAACTAAACATCTTAAAGAGCACATTCAACAACAAAATTACATGGAAAAAGTTTATTCCTACGAATGGTAGTTAGGTTGCGTTCATTTATTCGTTATTACGAAAAGTCACTATTCGTGACTTTGCCGTTTGTATGGGAGCTATATGATATAATGGTCCGATCCGGATGAATCCTAGATATACAAACTGTGCAGTATATACAAGCCTACATACATCAGTTCTGTAGCTCTAACGGTATGAGTTCGCGTCGATGCAGACGGACGGACGGACATGGCTATTTCAACTCGTCCTATCATGCTGATCAAGAATATATATACTTTATATTGAGGGAGATGCCTCCTTCTATCCGTTGCACACTTCTGACCAAAATTACTATACAATTTTTGCAAGGGTAAACAAATCATATGTCAATCATAAGCTTCGACTTTGAAAAAGCCTATGATAAAATAGGAGTCTACACAGTGGCCGAAAAGTTCTGAACTGTTTAAAAAACGTTTTAACATACAGGAAAATAAAAGTGGAGGTGACCAATTAAACTTCAGAAAATAAACATACATAATGGAATGCCTCAAGGATCTCCCTTATCAGTCATCCTTTTCTTAAACGCATACAATATACTTTGCCAAAAGGTATCCATCCGGAAGGAATTCACTTTTTTCTCATATGCAGACGACTTTACAATCGTAAAATTGGGAAAAACCTCAGCGACCCCCAATATTATAAAATGAGGCAAGTACTCTGTGGCAAAGCTTTCAGTACCGAAATGCAACCACCTTCACGTATCCCTGAAAAGAAGAAAATGCAACATCCACACTGGATCACATAACTTCCCTCTCAGCCAGTCCAACACGCTTAAAATTCTTGAGCTGGCGATAACAAAGATCTATAGGTGGAAAAAGCATATTGAAAACCCCACTTCGCAGTTGGACGTAAGGCTCAACATTATCAAATGGTTATCAAACCAAAGGTACAATTGTGACACCAAATCCCTAATTCTCACGATGCTCTCACGATGTCAAAGATAGATTATAGATAAATTATTGCCTGGAAACAGCCCTACATCAATCCTAAACAAACTCAAAACATGTTACCACGCTGCACTAAGATTCACTTCAGGATCGTTTCGAACTACACCCATTAACAATCTACTGTTCGAAGCAGAATTGATGCCAATCGAAAGAAGAACTCAATTTATGACAGCAAAAACATTCACTTTAATAGCAAGAGCGTCAAATTCACCAATTTACCCTATACTACAAAAAATCAAAATCTCAATAACCAAACCAAAAGTACTCTCCTTACTACATTGTGTTTCATACATAGTGTTAATGTCTGTCCGATCCCAACTAGAAAATTCATACCAAACTCAAACCCTAATGCATTATACATGTCTCTACATAAAACTACAAAAACTAATCACACACCCAAAATATTCTAGAAAAAATTGATTGAACTAAAAGATGTCATGAAAGAGTTCGAGTTCATATATACTGACGGTTCAAAGTCGGACTCTAGCATAACCACCGAAACGGAAATCATAAAATATTCCCAATTACCCAACCTCAGCTCAATCTTTACTGCTGAAATGTCAGCTATTTTACACGCATGCTAACTGGCAAAACAAATAAACCAATATCACGCAATCTGGACAGACTCCCCTTCAGCTCTAAAGTCGATCGCAAATACCAACACCCAGAACTACTACACTATTCGAAACATCATAACCTACAAATACCTAAAAATAATACTAATTTGGGTACCAGGACACACGAACATCACGAGAAATGACACAGCGGATAGAGCAGCACGTCAAGCTCTTCTCTAACCCTTAACATACAAGTACGACTACAACACAAAAGACACACAAAAACTTCTAACAGAACTGGTCAAACAATACAGGGACGATCTATGGCAACAAGCCTCCCAACACTACAGAAAAGCCAATTTCGCAAAAGACCTCATAAAATTTACGAGAATTCGCCTGGGGCAGTCGACCCTACAAAGCTACCTAGCTGAAATTTTGTCTGTGAGCTTATGTTTAGGGTTATATGGTATATACGAGGTATTTCGCGATCTGACACCCGTTGACCCGCAATAATAGCTCCCTTTTGAGCTGAAAATTTCAAGTATTTGGAAATAGTAATTTCAGAACTGAACTCATAGCAACTGAAACTAAACATCTCAAAGAACACATACAACAAAAAAATTACTTGAAAAATGTTTATTCCGAAGAAATATCGAACTCCTACGAATGGTAGTTGGGTTGCGTTCATTTATTCGCTGTAGAAAATTTAGACTTAACACATGATCGTGTCCCTTTATTGACGATACTATGCGCAGTACGTTCAAGTGGCCCCTACGACACCAGGACATAGCCTGTTACGCGCGAGCCCAAGCAGATAACTGCCCACCTCCCACCCGACCGACCGAGGGGTGCAGCCGTATAACGCACGGCACGAATCGCGTGGACAAATACACAATAGAAAAAACAGACAAACAAATAATACTATAGCTATCTATTAACTAAATGAGATAGGATAGATGTTTTAAGCATAAGCGAAGTAAAAAGAACTTTAGTTGTATAGGGGTCATCAAATTCTTTTGACCATCTTTTAATGAAACACAGGACACTCATGGCCTTTGCGACCGTGGTGGAAATATGGGTGTTAAAATTTAACTTATGGTCCATAAGTACGCCCAAATCATTCATATTATTTAGACGTTCTAGAGGACTATTGTTTAGAAAATAAGTGACCAGTTGAGGAGAATTACGGAAAAAAGTCATTACCTTACATTTGGTAGTGTTAAGATTTAGTAGATTAAACTGGCACCAGGATTGAAAGTTTTTAAGATCAGCTTGTAGCCGACTAAATGAATCTGTGTCTTTATGAGTAAGACAAAGTTTGACATCGTCAGCATACAAAAGCACACGCGAATGAACAATGACTGATGGAAGACCGTTAATAAATAGTGTGAAGAGCAGAGAGCCAAGATGACTACCTTGAGGTACACCAGAAGTCACAGGAATGGAAGCGGAAAAAGAAGACTTAAAAAGTACCTTCTGTTTTCTATTTGTTAAATATTCTCGAACCCAAGAAAGGAAAAGGGGTGGAAACTTAATGTCGCTCAGCTTAGAAAGTAACAGGGTATGATTAACGGAATCAAAGGCTTTGCTAAAGTCAGTATTTATTACATCAGTTTGTTTACCATTTTTGAACCCCTTGATAATTACTGATGTAAATTCTAAAACGTTAGTGGTTGTAGATCTACGTTTCACAAACCCATGTTGGGATGGCGAAATAATAGAGCTGCAAAAATGTTGCAATTGAGAAGTTATAATTTTCTCAAAAGCTTTCGGAATAGCGGACAATTTTGAGATACCCCTATAGTTAGAGGCTTCGGACTTTTTGCCATTTTTATGCAGAGGAATGATATACGACTCCTTCCAAATAGGTGGAAAAGAGGAAGATTCGACAGATAATAGAAACAATTTTAAAATGGGTTTACATAATGCGTTTGCACAGAACCTGAGTACACATCCAGGAAGACCATCTGGCCCCGGAGAATAATTAGGTTTAACTAGTTTAAGTTCGCTAAGAAGGGAACTTTCATCAATCACTGGATTGAAAATGCAGTTAGCTTTTTCTAAATGATAAGGATACGGACTTGCTCGATATTCCGTTGAGGAATAGGTTGCTTTAAAAAAATTCGCAAACATATCAGCAATTGCCTGATCAGTGCTGGCTTTTTTATTTTGAAAAGACAAAAAAGATGGGTGCACAGAGGTCTTACGTTAAGAATTAACAAAGTTATAAAATTGTTTAGGGTCAGAAGAAAACTGAAGCTTACACCGCTAAAGATAATTCTTATAGCATTGTGTATTAAGCATCATGAATTTTGAACGAGCGACTGTATACAAAGCATAATCTGATGAACGACGTGTTTTTTGAAACTTCTTATAATATCGTGTCTTCACATTTTTCAAATTGGATAACTCACGAGAGAACCAGGGAGGTTTGTTAAGCCGCTCCAGCCTACCAAGAGGCACACAAATATCAAAGAGTGAATTCAGACTATCATAGATAAAACAAACAGCTGAGTTCATATCTCTACAATTGTACAGATACGACAAATCGGTAGTAGCAATGTTTTCATTAAGGCTGGCAAAGTCAGTCTTACGAAAGCACCTAGTTAGAGGTAACTCATTTGAACCAAGTAATGGTGAAAGCAAGGGCAAATCAATTCTTAAATTTAATGTAGGATGAAATTTGTCTTCTGGAAGAACAAATGGTTCGATCCTAGAAACCTCACAATAAGAAGAATTCAATACAAAAATAAGATCTAACAATTTTCTATTAGAATTTAAGACAGGATTGACTTGCGATAAAGATAAGCCTAGAAGGCCATCAATAAAGTCATGTGACAAAGAGGGTAGCAACGTGGTAGATTCATCTGTTAGTGACCATGCTAAAGCGGGTAAATTAAAATCACCTACAACTATGAGCAAGTCTTGACTGGAAACTAAAAAGGAGACAAACTGAATTGCCTCTAAATGATTTAAATATACCACCATGTCTGACAATGGTGGAATATAGGAAAAAGTAATGAAAGCATTTAAAGATTTAAAATTTACTTTAACACCGACAAACTCAATCTCCTGGGTACTAGAAAATTGAATCATTTCAGATGATAAAGCAGCATCAACAGCTATCAGAACGCCACCACCTATGCGAGAAATCCGGTCACGTCTGAATATAGAAAAGTTTGTGGAAAAAACCGATGCATCAGCAATATCAGGTTTTAGCCACGTCTCTGTAAAAGCTAGAATGTTATGTTCAAAAGAAAGACTATCTATATAGAGATTAGAAAGTTTAGATTTCAGTCCTCTAACGTTCTGGTAACCCAGGTTAAGGGACGAAGCTAGTTTTTTGACACACCAGCAGATGCTGATGTGGCAGGAATAGTATTAGTTGTTGTTGTTGGCAAGCGAATCGGTTTCCGATTTTTCTTTTTTACAGTATATTCCTTAACTATTATATGTTTTGGCCAAAAATCTTCTCGACATATAGTGTCGAAGATATTGGCAGAAACACTAATTTTAAAGGACAAAATGTCCCGAGAATAAGAAAATTTAAACTTCTCCACCGCAATATTCGAGACGTTAACTTTCTTTCGAATATAGGCTATTACATCATCAGATGTGACAACAGGGTCTAGCCTAGAAACAAATATATGTTTCTTTGGTGGTATGCCAACGAGAGGCCGCGGTCCCGAAGCGTCAGCCGCGGCAGTAACGTTGGACAAGTCACCCACTGCAGCAGTCAACTTGTTTACGGGGCCCTCGATACTTTTAGAACTATCGGCAATTTCCATTGGAATGGGTAATTGCCCGGACACATCGGACACTACAATAGGCATCGTTTTTAAGAGATCATTCCCAGGTGATACCGGTAATTCCTTACTACTAGCATTCACAACCGGGCTCTTAAACGAAATCAATTGCTGACGATAAGAGACGCTGGCGGATCTACAGATACAGAAACACCCCAAGGACTGGTCCTTTTACGTTTCGGAGACTCATTCATAAGCGATAAACTTCTGAACTGAGTCTCCACCGCAATAAACTCCGCTTGGAGTTTATTAAAACCTGCCCTTAAAGTGTCAAAACTATCTCTAGTCCGCCTCATGAAAGAGCGCATCTCATTCTCGACCTTCCGGCAAGCATCACATCCATATTTTAAGCCACCACCTTTAGCAATAGACTCCTTGACTCTGCCTGTGTAACCTGCACACTTAACGTGAACCGCATTGTCACACAACCAACAAAGAATATAATCATGGGAGTCAACCGCATTAGTGGCAACTATGCAATTATTTTTTGAGCAGACAACCATTTTATCAAAAAGTTAATTTTTAATTAAAAAAGGAAATACAAAAAATAAAAAATAAAAATTCTAAAGGTAAAAAATCTGTGTATAAGAATATACTGACCAGTTCTGACACAAGGGTCAATGTGCACACAACTAAAGAATAAAAAGAGATGAAAGCACAAAAACAAAAACACGTATCACAGAGTCGCGGGTAGGCAAAAGACGAGAGCGCAAATCAATCAAGAATATGAAAGAGCGGGAGAGCGCGTCAAATTGAACACATGCAACAACAATTTGTACGCAAGAGCGCGAGAGTTAGTTAAAACGGTAAAGACACAAAAGCAAAAGAGATAAGCAAAACAACAACACCGCAAATGCAAGTATTGTTGTAAGTTTTGATTTTATTTAAATTTAAACAAAAGCGACAGCAAGAATTCGCGAAATGAAAATAAAATTCGGATGTTGAAATTACTATTAATTAAACCGATAATGAATTTACAAGTTATGTAAAAGTATTTAATCGCGAGAAAAAAATAAAAGTTGATAAGCGCAAAAAAAAAACACGTCCGTCCTCTGCAACGAGTGAAAATTTGATTTTTGATTTTTATATGAAGCAAGGTGGAAGTCCCTTAAAATAAACATTGAGACAAGGCGATTCGCTCGTTACAGAATTTAAGTTTAAACTAATAAAATATAAATAAGGAAAATTGAGAATTCGAAGATGCCACCTGCGTTGCGTTTCTTAACTGGTCTGGTAGTATTTGCAAGTTTTTTGAACACAGCTAAGTGGACTTTTCAAAGGGATAACTGACAAACCGACCCGCACCTGTAAATGAACAATTTTTTATATGTAGACCCGTGTAGTAATCGAGTTTATTTAAAATTTTTGCCACGCGCATTACCGCCTGTATATATTTCCGCAATTTTCTGTTACTCTACTGATCTAACGAGCCCAACAAATTTTATTAAAATCAAGAAAGATGTTGAAACGCGTTTACTATGTGGTCTATAACGGCGAAAATGTCTGTAGGCTAGTGGTGACGTTAAAATGCTCGTGTCTTTTTTTTTTTTAAGAGGCAAAAAATGTAATAAACATAAATTTCAAATTTTAAAATATTTCTTCACTTGATGCATGATACCGAAGACTGCAAGACGACTGACTTACTTCATATTTTGATAATGAATTTTTATCTTTTTAGATGTCCCATCAAGTCAAACTATTACTAATAAATGGATTATCGGACAAGATTATTATAGACTTGATGGAAAAACTCCTAAACATATTCGACACGAGATGATAAAAAGGTTTAACAATGAGTCTAATAGACGTGCACGCGTATTTTTAATATCTGCGAAAGCTGGAGGGCAAGGCGTTAACCTCGTTGGCGCAAATAGAGTAATTATATTGGATACTTCATGGAACCCCTCCAATGACCAACAAAATATTTTCCGAATATTTCGGCTAGGCCAAAAAAAAAACTGTTACATTTATCGTTTAATATCCATGGTAAGTTTTTTGCCCTTTTTTATGAATTATACATTGTTATAAAACAATCAACTGTTGCAGGGTACTATGGAAGAAAAGGTGTATTCTCGATCAGTGACAAAACAGGCGATGAGTTTTCGTGTTATTGATGAGCAACAGATAGACCGACATTACAATATGGCGGAATTGGCTGAACTGTACACGTAAGAGCATTCACTCATATTTACATGTACATATCTAGCTGCATATATACATACACAAAACATCGAACTTTCTACATAATAGGCGAATACTGTTTTTTCTTTATAAATATTTTGTCTTTATGAAGTATTCCTAAAAAAAAATATCAATTGTAATAGAACACGTCAAAGTTTGTCAAAGTTTGTATACCCCAGCAACTTTTTGGTAACTCTTTCCTTACCTATTAGCCATCAATCTGTAAGAATGTTTTATCTAAAAAGGCTTATGTTTGCGAAAGAATGGCCTACAATCATAGGAAATAACGAAGATATTAATCATAGTCACTGTTTTTCACCGATCGTTCCTATGGGAGCTATTTGATATAGTCACCCGATCTTGATTAAATTTGGCACAGTCATTAACAGATATATTAAACTAACAAATGTTTAATTTGAAAACAATCGCGTTAAAAGTAACGAAGTTATTTACAAAAGTCACTGTTTTCGACAGATCGTTCCTATGTGAGCTATATGATATAGTCATCCGATCTTGATCAAATTTGGAACAGTAGTTTATAGGCGTAATAAACTCTCTAATAGTTTCACGATAATAGCATAGAAAATAAAGAAGTTTTTGAGAAAAGTCACTGTTCGTGACTTTGGCGTTTGTATGGGATCTATATGATATAGTGGTCCGATCCGGCTGAATCCGAGATATACAACCCCTGCAGTATATACGGTCTAGACGGACGGACGGTCGGACGGAGGGCGGACGGACGGACGGACATGGCTATTTGAACTCGTCTCGTCGTGCTGATCAAGAATATATATACTTTGTATGGTCGGAGATGCTTCGTTCTAAGCATTGCACACTTCTGACCAAAATTAATATACCTCACAATTACGCACATATTCTTGAATCTCGGAAACCCATGCCTCTGTGCATGCTGTAATGGTGCATGCGGTCATTCTTTGCAGCACCCACAATTTCCATCTTTTCTTTTTGCACTCCTTCGGTACAATCATTATGTTCAGTCCGAATATACACTAAGTTATCCATGACTGTACATGACATGACATGACATAACTTTCTCCTTTAGTTTTTGAGACTCTTCATCCTTAAAACAGTCTGAAGATAAATCAATTTCTGGCCCAAATGAGTCTAATTGCGCGATCTCTTCGAAGTACACAAGCTACAATGTATATGGTACTGTATGTTCTCGTCCCTTTCTATGACTTTTTTTAAACTTATATCCTTGCAATTGCATAGCCCATCTCGCTAGACGCTAGGATTGGACTGCTTCATCAACCAAGATAGACTGGCATGATCTGTAACAATCTCGAATCTGCAATCTTATTCTACACCCCAAACTACGGTTAAGCGTTCACGTTCCGTCCCACTGTAATTTCTTTGTACCGCGTTTAGCTTTTTGGACATATAGGTTATGGGTTTTTCTTTGTCTTTCAAATCCAATTGCACTAAAACAGCACCAACACCAACATCGCTTGCATCACATTGAAGAAAAAACGTATTGGAACTATCGACTGGAGCAGTCAAAAGCTCAAAAGCTTTCTGAGCACTATCTGTCCATTGAAATTTCGCTTTCTTTCCTAGCAAATCTGGATTCTGCGCTGCAATTTCTGAAACGTTTGCCATAAATCTTCGATACCATCCTGTTAATCCTAAAAATCCACGCGTTTGTTTTAGGGACTTTGGTGTAGGCCATTGCAAAATCGATTCAATTTGCACGGATCGGTTGAAATTCCCTAAATATTTTACTGCGGTCACACAATCAATACCGATATATGTGAATCAAAATCTGCTGTTACTACACATAAATCATCAAGATATCCAAAACAACATATACATTTTCTGATAATTACACTTGCCAATACGCATACTTAAGATCGATTTTAGTAATGATTTCGGCACGGGAAAGCCATCAATACCTGGCAAAGGATATGCGTAGCATCTAGATATAATCTCACTTTCTCAGGTTTAACTACTAATCTCATCGGAGAACCCCACGGACTATTTGACAACTCTATAACTCCTAACTCTATCATTCGATCAACTTCACTATACATTAATTATTCCACCGCTGGGGAGCCGGGATAAAACCTTTGCTTGA
The DNA here is from genome assembly GCF_018151085.1 of Drosophila tropicalis. Classification (NCBI taxonomy): domain Eukaryota; kingdom Metazoa; phylum Arthropoda; class Insecta; order Diptera; family Drosophilidae; genus Drosophila; species Drosophila tropicalis. Next base: position 2,353,967 of record NW_027173482.1, read on the forward strand.
TCGGTTTTGACGATCCGATATCTATATAATGCCTAATCAACATTGGTCGCCCATGCCCTTTTCTTTCAAATGAATAATAAAATAATGGTTTGATAATAATCCTCGGCTGGATGGCATTTCTAAAAAAGAATAAACTTACAATGAGTTGGCTAGTAAACTGGTAATTTATTCGTTATTTAATTTTACAAAAAGCATTTTGTGTACCGAATCGGTAGACAAATTGGCTCCAAGGTAGCTTCAATGCAGAAAAGGCACTTTCAACGCTGACCTGGGTTGCAGGTAATCTTTGTCCAACTTTCACATGTGCTCGCCACTGTATATTTATGTGAATATGTTTATGTACATTTATCAATGTATGCATACATCAATGTATGTACATACATAAACTTATTCAAGTGCACACTTGATTTATTTTATTGCTTACATTTCTAATTGTTTATACATGCAACAAAGTGTTACAAGTTAAGCTCTTTGCATTAATTGATTTTTGTTATGAATATACACACCTCCCCTTTTTTTTAGAAAATAACCTAATAATTTGGAGTTATTTATTTATTTATTAAAGATAATTATTTATTTATTTATTTATTTATTTATTACGTCAACTAACACAGCAGTCGACGAAAAAGCTAAGCTAAAGACAGATAGTAATTAAATGAAGAAGGTAGTTTAGCTTTATACACAACTAAACATCCCCGACCCGGTGGTGGTGTTTTATTTGCACAAGGAGCCAGCTATGCCCCGATTCACAGCCAATGTGGTCAGGGGATGAGTTGCAGCCAATCCAAGTCCAGAATATTTTCATTGGTTTCGCTGTAGATGATTAAAAAGTATAGCGAGAAGAGAAGTGACAGAAAGATGAGGAGAGATAAGATGAGAAAGGTTGTTAAAAGATTGGCAAAGAACACGAAAAGGTTCGTAAAGAGTACTCTCTTGCATAGGTTTAAACATGAGACATATCCCTTTTGCACACACTGTGCGCGGAATATAGAAGACGCAGAACACGTCCTGTTTGTCTGTCCTAGATATTCTGCTGAACGGGAAGAGCTAAGCCAAGGCATTTATAGTCAACGACTTTATGGATATCCTACTTAGCTCGCAAAACAATTGGCTAGCTGTTAGCCACATGGCAGCAGTCATCATGCAATCCTTGCGTTGCGATGAACGTCAGCGTAACAAAAACTTCAGTTCTAGGTAAACTCTAGACGAGGCATACGTGCCATCTCCCCCTCGTGAAGTAGTACTTCAGCGTTGGTTCCGCGAGAGGGATACGGAGCATAGGGTAGATTTTAGTGCGGTGCGGTGACCACTAACCAAGGTCGATACCAAGTCCCACACTTCGGCTTTCAATGCTTTCCCCCCTATTTATAAAAAAAAAAAAAAACACATGAATACATACATGTACATGTAAAAACAGCTGTTTTCTAATCTGCAAGTAAAAGTGTTTACTAATCTCGAATTTATAAAAAACCACTTACCTTTACTCAAAGTGTAAAGCACACTCCACGGGATGATCATTAGTCCATCGGCATAAATTATTTATGCCAAATAATTTGTACATCCATACATACATATGTAATAATTTTTGCCGCGGCAAGCACACTCATTTTATTTATTTATTTATTATTAATTTATGTACGTCAACTAACATAGCAGTCGACGAAAAAGCTTAAGCTAAAATACAGATAATAATTAAATTCAAGAAGGTAGCTTAGCTATATACACAACTAAACATCCCCGACACGGTGGAGGTGTTTTATTTGCACAAGGTGCCAGCTATGCCCCGATTCACAGCCAATGTGGTCAGGGATGAGTTGCAGCCAATCCGTGGTTTCGCTGTAGATAATTAAAAAGTATAACGCGAAGAGAAGTGACAGAAAGATGAGGAGAAATAAGGTGAGAAAGGTTGTTAAAAGATTGGCAAAGAACACGAAAAGGTTTGTGAAGAGAGTAGTTAGTGAGACATCTACTAAGGTGAATAGGAAAAAAGTTTCTGGTCCGACGTGAGGGAACACAAAAATATAGCGTATCTAGCAAATTGGTAGAAACGACTTCGCCGTTGACTAGTTTATGGAAAAAGAGAATGCCAAAAACAAGCTTACGGTTATAAAGTGAAGGAAGATTAATAAGAAGAAGTCTGTCAGAATAAGAAGGTAGGCGAAGACCCTGGTCTCAATTTAGACCGCGTAGCGCAAACTTAAGGAATTGCTTCTGTACCGAACTAACGAAGTGTATAAAACCTTTGTTACATAGGGATCATCAAATTCTTTGGCCCAACGTTTAATGAAACCGAGAAGGCTGCTTGCTCTATTGACAATTGAAGAAATATGAACATTAAATGAAAGCTTAGGGTCAAACACTACGCCTAAGTCTTTGGATGATGGTACACAATCCAACAGAACAGACTTAATAGAGTAATGAGCTAGGAGCGGAGACAAACGACTGAAAGTCATAAAAGAACACTTAGAGGCATTAAGGTGTAATTTATTAAAGTGGCACAAATAACAGAACGCATCGAGAACTGATTGCAAGTACTGTTGGAAAGAAGGATCATTATAGGAATAACAAATCTTGACGTCATCCGCGAACATGAGCACGCTTGAATGAGCCAAGGCCAGAGGCAAATCATTTATAAACAATGTAAATAATAGTGGGCCCAGATGAATGCCTTGGGGTACACCTGACGTAACTCGAACCGTTTTAGATATCGAGGAACGAAAAGACACCTTTTGGGTTCTGCCAATAAGATACGACTTTAACCAAGCCAATAGTTTTGGGGAAAAGCCCATGATGTTACGTTTCGCGAGAAGCATAGAATGATCAACCGTATCGAAAGCCTTACTAAAGTCAGTATAAATAACATCAGTTTGACACTTTTTACGGAAACCATGGTGTACAAGGATAGTCAATTCTAAAAGGTTGGTAAGCGACGAACGACCTTTCATGAAGCCATACTGACAAGTGGTGGATCTGAATAGATGTTGAAGGCAAGACGTAATAATTTCTCAAACAGCTTAGGTATTGCCGAAAGTTTGGCAATGCCACGGTAGTTAGAAACATCGGATTTGCTACCCTTTTTAAAAAGCGGAATAATAAAAGACTCCTTCCAAATATCAGGTAAGCTACAAGTCTCACTCGATATAAAGAATAACCGAGATAAAGGCTTAGATAGGGAAATCGAACACATTTTAAGGATGCAACTAGGTATATTATCAGGCCCGGAAACGAAGGAACACGTCATAGATGATAAGCTAGACATAATACAGACTTCAGTAATACTAGGAAAAACATACAATTTAAATGTGGGATTGAGAAGGGATAGGGTGTTGGATCCGAAACAGTTGTAAAATAAGTCGACTGAAAGAATTTAGCAAACAGATCTGCAATATCTGAATCATTATTAGCAGTCTGGTCATTAAGTCTGAAGGTGAAAGGTAGTACATTAGAGCGTCTTTTGGAATTGACAAAGTTGTAAAATCTTTTGGGGTTCTTATAAAATTCAACCTTACAGCGAACGAGATAATTGTTGTAGCATTGAGTATTTAAAAGTCAAAATTGAGATTTGGCTATACAATAATTTGCATAGTCAAGTCGCGAACCAGTTTTTTTAAATCTTCTAAAATATCTCGATTTAATGTTACGGAGATTAGAGAGCCTACGTGTGAACCAGACTGGCGCGCTGGAGACGGTAGAAACATTCACATAAGGAACTCATTTATCAATTAGAGAATTAAGAGCAGAATAGAAAAAATTCACTGCACCAATCAAAAGAGAAAATAAGGCTCTTAAGAAGATTGAAATTTATTTTACGAAAACATCTACGACGAGAATTTGAGATGTTTTTAAATAAATTAGTAACGGAATTGTAAGAGAGAGTAACTTCAATGGTAGGGTGATAAGGATCTTCAGGTTTTACTAGTGGCTGTGTTTGTGATACAGCACTAACAGTGGGATCAGAGGCAAAAACAAGATCAAGTATTCTTTTAGAAGAGTTAAGGAAAGAATTTAACTGATATAGTGGACATTCAAGTGGGCTATCAAGAAAAACATGTTGAGATGAAAGAATTAAGAAAGATAGATTATCATAAACAAGCCAAAAAATATTAGGCAAGTTAAAATTACCTAAAAATATAAGAAAATCACGATCTTTAAGACGACAAAAAATAGTTTGTAAAGCATCAGCATGGTGCACGTAGATCATGATATCAGAAGCTGGTACTGTAATTTTAAAAGAGGAGATTTCGCTAGGCCTAGAAAGCTTAAAATTTTGAATTAAAACCTTAGCAGGGCATATGTTACCAATGTAAGCTGCCACAGACGACTCAGAAGTATCTGGAGCAAGCCTAGAGATAAATAATTGTTTCCGATGAGGCACTACAGTTAGTGGAGGCGGAGGAGCATTGGGATCCGCAAGTGATTGAGAGCCAGCATGATCCTGTGGTTGATCAGAGTTCCCGTAAGGGATAGATTGAGGTACACCCGGGCTTGTAATGGGTACTTCAATCTGATAAGAAGAGCATAAAGAGGGACAAGAAGATGGTGTAGGCGAGAGTAAAATGGGAGACGAAGTAAAAGAGAGAGCTGGCGACTGCTTACGAGGCAACTTAAGGGTACATTTCTTGGGCAATTTCTCGGAAGGTGGAACAAATTTGAATTGCGACAACAAATGTACGCTGGAGTCACACTCGTTAGACAGCTGTTTGGCCAGTTTGTTTAAAGCGATGAGGAGAGCAACTGCAGAAGCAATGACGAGAGAGAAAAATAAAAAAATAAATAAATGCACCAAACACTAATCTCGAAAAAGAAAAACTGTTTAAACTGATTAATTTGGCGAATTAGGGAAATAAAACACAAGGGTGTCAAGCGAACAACACCAGCGAAAGCTTAAACGAACTAAGCACAATTAAAAATTGAGAGAAAGCCATAAATATTAAAAAACCAGAGGGCCGGGGCTAACTTCGACCGCGTCAAAGTTTGTATACCCTTGCAACTTTTTTGGTAGCTCCTTTCTTACCTATTAGCCATCAATGGCTAATGTTTGCGAAAGAATGGCCTACAATCATAGGAAATAACGAAGATATTGATTAAAGTCACTGTTTTCCACCGATCGTTCCTATGGGAGCTATATGATATAGTCACTCGATCTTTATCAAATTCGACACAGTCATTAACAGATATATAAAACTAACAAATGTTTAATGTGAAAACAATCGCGATAAAAGTAACGAAGTTATTTACAAAAGTCACTGTTTTCGCCCGATCGTTCCTATGGGAGCTATATGATATAGTCGCCCGATCTTGATCAAACTTGGCACAGTCATTACCAGATATACTAAACTAACAAATGTTTAATTTGAAAGCAATCGCGTTAAAAGTAACGAAGTTATTTACAAAAGTCACTGTTTTCGACCGATCGTTCCTATGGGAGCTATATGATAGGCGTAATAATCTCTCTAATATTAAGTTTCACAATAATAGCACAGAAATTAACGAAGTTATTGAGAAAAGTCACTGTTCGTGACTTTGGGTTTTGAATGGGAACTATATGATATAGTGGTCCGATCCGGCTGAATCCGAGATATACAACCCCTGCAGTATATACAAGCCTACGTGCAAAATTTCATCTCTGTAGCTTTTACGGTCTAGGAGGAGTTTGCGTTGATCCAGACGGGCGGACGGACGGACATGGTTAGTTGAACTCGTCTCGTCGTGCTGATCAAGAATATATATACTTTGTATGGTCGGAGATGCTTCGTTCTATGCGTTGCACACTTCTGACCAAAATTAATATACCCTTTTTGCAAGGGTATAAAAACTGAGGAGCTATGCAAAAACACGACCGTCACGTCGTGAAATATTTTTCAATTGAATGTACATATTTTTAATTAATTGAATTAGTTACAGTAGTTGCATAAAAATTTATATATATAAATATTACTTTTTTTTTTTTTTTTTATACCCTTGCGAAAAGGGTATATTAATTTTGGTCAGAAGTATGCAACGCATTTCCGACTATATAAAGTAGATATATTCTTGATGAGCATGACGAGACGAGTTCATATAGCCATGTCTGTCCGTCTGGATCAAAGCAAACTTCTCCTAGACCGTAAGAGCTACAGAGATGAAATTTTGCACGTAGGCTTGTATATACTGCAGGGGTTGTATATCTCGGATTCAGCCGGATCGGACCACTATATCATATAGTTCCCATACAAAACCCAAAGTCACGAACAGTGACTTTTCTCAATAACTTCGTTTATTTCTGTGCTATTATTGTGAAACTTAATATTAGAGAGATTATTACGCCTATCATATAGCTCCCATAGGAACGATCGGTCGAAAACAGTGACTTTTGTAAATAACTTCGTTACTTTTAACGCGATTGCTTTCAAATTAAACATTTGTTAGTTTAGTATATCTGGTAATGACTGTGCCAAGTTTGATCAAGATAGGGCGACTATATCATATAGCTCCCATAGGAACGATCGGGCGAAAACAGTGACTTTTGTAAATAACTTCGTTACTTTTATCGCGATTGTTTTCACATTAAACATTTGTTAGTTTTATATATCTGTTAATGACTGTGTCGAATTTGATAAAGATCGAGTGACTATATCATATAGCTCCCATAGGAACGATCGGGCGAAAACAGTGACTTTTGTAAATAACTTCGTTACTTTTATCGCGATTGTTTTCACATTAAACATTTGTTAGTTTTATATATCTGTTAATGACTGTGTCGAATTTGATAAAGATCGAGTGACTATATCATATAGCTCCCATAGGAACGATCGGTGGAAAACAGTGATTTTGATGAATATTTTAGTTATTTCCTATGCTAAGATAGCAGGTCGTTCTTTCCCAAATTTATCCTTTTTAGAAAAAACATTTTTCTACTCTGCTATGGAAACAGGTCAATAAATAGTTCACAAAAAATTTGCATGGGTATACAAACTTTGACGCGGTCGAAGTTAGCCCCGGCCCTCTGGTTTTTTAGTTGTTTATTCTTGACGATTTTTAGTCTTTCCTTATAAACTGTTTGAATCTTATTTTTATGATTTCTAATTTTTGTGTTGTTATTTTTAGCTACTTCTAAAACTTCGAATAGTCTTAAATAAGCGGAATCAAGCTTATGACCAGTTTCGTTTTTTAAGAAAACGTGTATTTCTAAATTAAAGTCTACTTATTATTGTCATTTTTAAGGAAACATAAATGATGTGTTATATGCAAGGTCACTCCTTTTCGTACTTCATCATTGCATAGGACTTCATGTATTTTGGGCTTAGAAGCATTATTAGGTTTTTTAGATCATGTATAGTAATGCGGTATAATGCATCCGGAAGAAAATTATCTTTTCCCTACAGATATTCTACTGTGAACTCATATTCTTCTAGATCAAGTCTCAATCTTGTTAATTTTGAACTTGGATTTACCATAGAGAATGAATACGTTAGTGATCTGTTTTGACTCCGAAGTGTTTGCCATATATATATTGTCGGAAGTGTGTAATAGCCCAGTGTATGACAGCTAGTTCTTGTTCAGTAGTGCTTCAATTATTTTCACCTTGAAATGAGCGAACGAGAGGCGTCTGCTACTGATAACTGCTTATCACCAAGTTTGAGTCAAAGCTGCTCCACATGCATACTTGCTAGCATCTGTCATTAAGCGATCTTCACTAAAATCTGGGTACTGTAGCAGTGTGGGTTTTATTAAAGCTTTTTTCAGATACTTAAATCTTTTTTGACATACTTCAGACCAAACAAAATCTACGTTCTTCTTACATAGTCGTGTAATCGGACGTGAGTGTTTTGCGAAGCTTTTAATAAAAAGTCTGTAGTAGTTGCAAAAAGCTACAAAGCTTTTGGATGCACACTTTTTGGATGCAGTTTGAAGTTGTGTTTTCTGCATTTGCCAAAAATATCCTTTAATTTTTTTTGTTTTTTAGGTTTTCTGTCTTGCCATCAAACTCTGGAATTAGGTTTGACGCTAGCTTCAAGAAATCAGTTGAGAATGGCTGATTTCTCCAAGATTGTGTTGTGTTGATCTGAACTCATTGATGGTTTTTCTTGATCTATTTCTGGTATGGCTTCATCAGCCATGAACTGAGTTGAGTCATCCAGTACTAATGAAATTTCAAAATCAGCTGTTTGTTTAAATTCAATATTGTGTCTTTTAGGCACAGTTATTTCTTACACATTTAAGGCGGTTTTGTTATGTATCGTTTAAAATCTAAAATAAGCATTTCCCAACATTGTTAAACCTTGTATTCTTTAGATATGGTAACATTGTTATTACAAATCAATAAACGGTCAGTCTAGCATAAGCTCTCAACTAGAACACGCGTACTCCTCTACTGCGAGGCAAAAAAGAAATTAAAATTAAAAATTGTGTAAAATCTAGTTGGTCAGTCATTAATTCTCGTCAAGATGCCAATATTAAGCGGGGAAATTCAAGAATTGCTTTCCCAGCATCAGCAATTCACAACGAACATTCTAGAACAACAACGACAATGGATGAGAGAAATTCTTAAGAATATTTCTTCATCTAGTGCTAGTAATTCAAGCCACGCGGATGAATTAACTATGTGTCCTCCATTTCACAAATTTGACAAAGACAATCAAAATTGTGAGTCTTATCTAGAACAGTTATCGCAACATTTTAATGCATAGTCGGTCAGTGCAGACGAAAAACAAAAAGCATATTTTCTTTCTTGGTGTGGCGTCAGTTTGTTCGAGCTTCTTAAAAATCTCTTCGGGAAAAACAACTTAAACACTCATACATATAAAGAACTCACAGACAAACTTACTGTACATTTCAGTACTAAGCGTCATATTGTAGCAGCACGTTACGAATTTTTTAAGAAAGAGATGGCACATGGTCAAACACACAAAGAGTGGGTAGCCGATCGCTCGTGAATGTCAATTTGTGTGTTCTGCACAAGGTTGTTTGTCCAACTACGTAGATGAAATGATCCGGGATCAGATCATCGTTCATACCATGTATGATGCAGTACGGGCAGCTGCTCTTCAAAAACACCAGCCGACTCTTGAAGATGTGCTCATGGTTGCGGAGACCTATGAGACAACGACAAAAACCGTTGCAATCCTTAAAGACAAGAAATAGAGTCAAGTTCCACTAAACGCGATCCATACATTCAAAAAGTATCAGAATAAACCGAACAAAGAGAAACAGTGCAAAAACTCGTGGAAGTCGTGTTCTGGGTGTGGAACGTCTCACGATAGAGAGAGATGCAAGAATGTTCCAGAGAATTTTTCGCATATACACACATTCCAATACCAATACTAGGCGAATTGCACACTATCGCAAAGTGTGCGGAAAAAGTCGAAAATATTGTAATTATTGTGACTAGTAAAAGAGACGAAGCCAATCTTTTCGGAACAGATTTATTTAAAAAATTTGGATTCGACATTGTCCAAATATGTAAAATTTATGAGCAAGAAAATATTCGAATTAACGATCTTTGCTGCAAATATAAGTCAGTGTTCGAGCCTGCCATGGGTACCATAAAAGATTTCAAAGCCAGCGTTTTTTTAAAATCTACGGCAACACCCAAATTTTGCAAAAGCCGTCAAATTCCATTTGCTCGATTGGAACATTTTAAAGCCGAAGCAAATCGTCTCACGGAAGCCAATATCTGGAAACCGATCAAATTTCTGGGCATCCCCCATTGTGTTAGCACCTAAGCCAGGTGGAGCCATTCGGATTTGTGGTGACTTTAAGCTAGCAGTTAACGCACAAATCGACATAGAGCAATATCCATTACCAACAAAAGAGTCCCTATTTCACATTATTCGTCATGGTAAGCAATTCAGCAAAATAGACCTAAAAGACGCCTATCTTCAGATGAAACTAGATGAGGCAACCAAGCAGTTCATGGTCGTCAACACGCCATTGGGCCTATTTCAATATCAGCGCCTTCCGTATGGAATTGCCAGTGCACCGGCAATCTTTCAGAGATACCTTGAGCAACTTCTAAAAGGAATAGAAGGTTGTGGCAACTACCTAGATGACATCATCATCTCAGCTCCAACAAGCGAAGAACATCTAAAACGAATCGAATACTTCAAGAAAACGGTATCAAATGCAAAAAGGAAAAGTGCTTCTTTTTCAAAAACGAAATCGAATACTTGGAAAGACGGATTAGTGCTGCTGGAATTTTGCCAGACACATCCGGACTAAAAGCTGTACGACTATTAAAACCGCCCTCAAATTTAAAGCAATTGGTGGAAGCATTCATGAGTAAAGTAAATTACTATTGCAACTTTATACCAAACTTTTCACAGTTGGCAGCACCTTTAAACCAACTTTGTAGAAAAAATACAACATTTTATTTTGGTCTGAATCAACTACAAGCCTTTTCAGCTCTAAAGTCTCACAATTTTAACGCAACGCAACTGGCGCATTTTGATGAAAACTTACCTATCGTACTCGCAGCAGACGCATCATCTTTCGGTCTCGGAGTAGCCCTGTCTCATAGTCAAAACGATGGTCAAGAGAGATCCATTGTTTTTGCTTCGAAAACACTCGACAAACATCAAGAGAAATACAGTCAAATAGAAAAAGAGGGATTGTCAATAATTTTCGGAGTTAAACGATTTCACCAATATCTGTATGGGAGGAAGTTCATACTGTTAACCGATCACAAGCCGCTTGTATCGATCTTCAATCCTGGGAAACATCTTCCATTGATGACTTCAAACAGACTACAACGTTGGGGTATCATTCTAATGGCTTATAATTTTGATATCCAGTATCGGGCAACATCTGCACATGGCAATGCCGATGCTCTTTCCCGACTATCAATTGGAACTGATATAGAATTCGATAAGGAGGAGGAAGCTTGCAACTTAATAAGGGAAATCAATCCACCGGTTAATGCAGAAACCATTCTCAAGCAATTATTACATGAGGGACAAGAAAACATGTTTGGTGGCCTGCCATTGATGAAGACATAAAAAATCTAGCGCAGTCATGCATCTGCAAGAGCAACAATCCAGCGCCACCACGACAATACCAGAGTTGGCCTACAGCAACCACAGCTTGGGAGCGAATCCACATCGACTTCGCTGGCCCAATATTCGATGCCATGTGGTTAATTTGTGTAGACGCATACTCGCAGTTCCCGTTTACTGTTCAAATGACATCGGTAACAACCGCGAACACAATCTCAGCTTTGTCTTCAATTTTTGCAATCGAAGGATATCCTAAGACTATGGTCAGCGATAATGGACCGCAGCTTACATCTGAAGCATTCAAAGAGTTTTGCATACTCCATGGAATCAAGCATATAACAACAGCACCATTTCACCCAGCCTCTAATGGATTGGCTGAGCGATTTGTACAATGTTTTAAAATTTCTGTCAAGAAAAATATTCAGGAAGGTTTGCCTGTACGAACAGCAGTAACGAAATATCTGGCTTCTTACAGATTCACCCCAAATGCACAAGGTAAATCTCCTGCTGAGTTAATTCACGGTCGTTCAATTCGCACCGTATTAAGTCAACTTTGCGAAAAGCCTGTCGAAACTAAGCAAGGGTTGACAAAATACAGCACAAATCAAAAGGTATTCACCCGAAATTTCTCGAGGGGAGAAAAGTGGATCGAAGGCCCTATCGATCGACCAATTGGACGAATGCTGTACGTCGTACGTACATCAAAGGGCTTTATCAAGCGCCATTTCAACCAAATTAAACTACGAATGTCAGACAACACGTCCGAAGACAACCCGACAAAGTATTGGTTCGTTCCTGAAATACCACAACCAGCTCCTAGTTCAACACCACAATTACAAGAAGACCAGCCAGAAACGCACCACGATCTTCCGAATACCCTTCAAGAAACTGTTCATGATTCTGGTGAAAATGCAGCAACGTCGAATGAAGCTCACAATCGAAACCAATCTTCACGAAGACGTTCTGGTATACCAGTTCGACAAAGTACAAGAGCTCGCCAGGAAGTAAATCGGTTCACGCCACACGATTTCCGAAAATCTAAAAATTAATTACCGTTTATAATTTAAAGGGGGAGATGTGTTATGTATCGTTTAAAATCTAAAATAAGCATTTCCCAACATTGTTAAACCTTGTATTCTTTAGATATGGTAACATTGTTAATACAAATCAATAAACGGTCAGTCTAGCATAATCTCTCAACTAGAACACGTGTACTCCTCTACTGCGGACACAACAGGTTTTATCCCCTATCTTTAGCTTGCTATAGTGTTCGATTAACCCTGATTTAATAGCTTGGAGATTCTCAGTTATAATTTTGTATGTTTGTCTAATGAGTCTTGGGATGTTTCTCTGTTTTGGGAAAGGCATAGCGGACGTTGACGATACTACTACTACGATATAAAACCAGACCGTCTACAAACCCCAATTAGCCAGAAAGTACAAGAGCTATTGAACTCGTTAAATGCCTAATAAGTGGTTTCGCAACACGAGTTTAATAAACTCTTATAAATACGAAAACATCCGGTTTAACAACCGAAACACAAATGCAATACACCTAATTCCAATTAATTGTACCAACAAACATATATACTAAAACAGATGTATGTCAAATAAGTCTAATCAGCATAATCATGGAATATGCATTGAATTCCAAATAATTATACCAACACAAATAGATATGGAGACACATGTATGTAGCATAAGTTAATCAGCATTTTTATGTAAAAGCTTTCATTTATACATTTTGAATAAAGAGTTTTTTGTTGATTCTGGCCACTGAAATATAAACGTCGTGTTCTTTATACTTCGCCAAAATAATTATTTTTAACCTAAACGCATTCTCCAATTCCATAATTCGCGAGCCCAAGCAAATATCTGCCTACCTCCCACCCAACCGACAGAGGGGTGCAGCCGTATAACGCACGACACGAATCGCGTGGACAAATGTACAATAGAAAACACAGACAAACAAGAACTTTAGTTGTATAGGGGTCGTCAAATTCTTTTGACCATCTTTGAATGAAACCCAGAACACTCATGGCCTTTGCGACCGTGGTGGAAATATGGGTGTTAAAATTTAACTTATGGTCCAAAAGTACGCCCAAATCATTAGTTTAATTTGGACGTTCTAAAGGACTATTGTTTAGAAAATAAGTAACCAGCTGAGAACAGTTACGAAAAAAGTCATTACCTTACATTTGGTAGTCTTAAGATTTAATATGTTTGTATCTTTATATGTAAGACAAAGCTTGACATCGTCAGCATACATAAGCACACGCAAATGAACAATGACTGATGAATAATGTGAAAAGCAGAGGGCCAAGATGACTACCTTGAGGTACACCAGAAGTCAAAGGAATGGAGTTGGAAAAAGAAGACTTAAAAAGTACCTTCTATTTTCTATTTGTTAAATATTCACCAACCCAAGAAAGGAAAAGAGGTAGAAACCCAATGTCGTTCAGCTTAGACAGTAATAACAATTTTAAAATGGGTTCGCCTCCACTCGCAACACTGGCCTCCTGGGTACTGCGAGAGTAACTATTCATCATCCTGGCGTCCTTTATATCCCAAAGAATGTTTGAATTGATTAATCCTCCAAGCTGCAAAGTATCAACTGGCATTCGCGGCATTGGGCAATGCGACGCTGGATTGCAGATTTCCCCTCCTGGCGAACCGCTGCGACAGTTCCAGGCAGACGCCGTTGTGCTGTCTAGTGTAGCTGAAGCACTTCCGTCCAGCTCCGTTCCGAATAAGGTTAAGCAGGATTTGCTTGATGAATCATCAAGAATGTTAGTGGTTCTTTCGTGGGAGTCGAGACGATGTTCGGATGGGTTCTCTGTGGTTCCATTACTGTAAAATGCAGAAGAATCTCTGTGGAAAATCAAGAAGGTCTCGGTACACCTTCTCCAGCAGTCCGAAGATGTCTCTAAGGACAGTAGTACCATCCGATTTAGAACGCAGCTCCAATTATGCAGGTGCCGCGGGGCACACGCGCTTCGCCAGTTTCAAGGACTACGAGCTGACCACATTTTACGGGTAGTCTTAGGCAACGGATACTTCCCCACTTGTTCGGACCATGAACAGTCCAAAGATTCTTGAAGAAGCATCACAGGATGCCATCGATGTGGCAAAGAACACACTTATACACACTTAGGCGACAGCTACAAAAGAGAGGTAGAGTGTCAGTACATACATACATATTGTTTGGGGCGCTTGCATTAAAGTGATTGGTCAGCGTTCACACGCTGGCTTGGGTCTAGCTCATGTTACGCTTGTGCATAAATTGCTTGTTTTTTTTTTTTTGTTTTTTTAAATTCAATTATTAAGATAGTATATACAAGAAGAACAGAAAATTTGGATAAAAGTTTGCGGGGGGAAGTAGCTCGTATGGTACTGCCAGCGAGGGTATTGCTTCACACAGGCGTCCTTCCACCCGCTTCCTGCTCTCAGGTCATTCGGCTCCTCTGCGGAGCTCGGTCATGGCGATGACCGCGAACTTGTTGAATGCCTCCCAGTTTTCCCTGTGACGAATAATTATTGGGACCAAGATACTATGATTTGCCCTCCGGTTTCCGCCTCGAGGTGTTCTCGCGCAATGTTGAAGCGTCCGCACCTGAAGAGGACTTGTTGAGCCGTCTCTCCGTTGGAGCACCATTGCTTATGTGAATATATGTATGTGTATAAATAAATGTACATACATATATGAACATGCTTAGCTGTATATTTGTTTTTTTTTTTTAATTCGTTTATTTAGATGGTCAAAAGTAGTGAGTTATAAAATTTAACAATATATAGAACAGGTATTAACATAGGCTGCAAAAGTAAAAAAAAAGAAATAAAGGGGAAAGAAAGTTTATTGCTGCTGGTGGCTTGTGCATTTGGGTGTAGGGAACATTACTTTCGGGACTAGCCAGTGGGCCATTGCATCGAAAGCACTGAAATTCCCCACTTACCCTACCCTATCCCTCTCGCGTTCTAAACTGCAAAGCTTAGCTGCTGTAGACGCTGCATAGTCGCTTCATGGTCTTCAGTTCGATTCGCTTTCTAGCATAATCGAGATTAGATTGCTCGCGTTAATGGATGTACCCAGCTGTGTTCCAAGCCGAGTCAGCTGCTCCGCAAATCGGCCACACATAAGTGCACACTAAGTGCATATCGCACTGTTGTCGATCTGCGAAAGCATCGGGAACGACACTTGCCCATGCTTTCTTCCCATCCAGCCTCTTATATTCGGAATTAACGAGTGTGTCTATCTTCCGTTCAGTGCCTCATCCCACCGTCCGTGGATACCGTCCTGAATGCACAGCAGACTCGTGGGGCACTCAGCCGGTATGTCGCTGCCAATCCTCTTGCTATTCCTCTGGCCCATATGGGCGCGGCATAAAAAATAACGGATTTAAGAACCGTCATGAGAAGCTGCCTTCTTCATTGTTTGGGGCCCCTGGAGTTGAGCATGATACGTGAAAGTGCCCTGCAAGTACTTGAAGCCTTTGCATTAGCCTTCGCCAAATCTTCCCTGAAGCTTAGCCTGGTATCAATTATTACTCCAAGGTAACGGAGTGCTTGCTTAGACGCAACCACCTCCACCTTTTTTCTGCTACTGACTACCACCACTTATGCTGTCCAGCCAGCTTTTGACCATCAACACCGTCTCATTGCAGTTAGTTGCTACCGTCGTCGGCGAAGCCATCATGCATCCTACCGGTAGCGTCAGACGAAGAATACCGTCATACATTGCTTTCCATAAAATCGGCCATAAGACCGAACCCTGAGGGACTCCGGCTGAGATGAGATACGTTCATCAGTATTGTACAGAAGAGTCCTGTTGCTAAGATACCCCCCGTATAATGCGTGTTAGGTACATGGGCAGTCCGAAGCCTTCCAATACAGCTAGTATTTTATTCCAGCGGCCAGAATTAAATGCATTTTTGACTTCAAGAAATACTCCTATGTCTACAATTGTCTTATGCATCGACAGTCGAGCGTGCTCGGAGCGGAGCCCACTCCCCCCTCATGCATAAGTTACCGCATGCTATCACCGCTAGCTTAGTAGCCCGGATTGGTATGCCATCTGTGCCTGGCGCTTTGTCATCTGCACTTTTCCTTGCAGCATCAAGTACTTCTCTCACCATAATTTCTAAAGCGTTTTCTGCTGGTGTCGCCGAGGGATCTTGCGTTTCTGCTAAGTCATGCACTGCCAAGAAAAGGCTGGAGACGACGCGGCTTGCGGTTTCTCTGAGTCTGTCGGAGCTTGCTGCTTGTGCCCGTAAAGCTTTTTCACTATTATCTTATATTCCTTTCCCCAAGGACCTGTATCTGCCGTGTCACAAATTGGTATCTTTGATTGCTCTTTTAAGTATTTTTCTCTTAGCCTTATACTGCTGCCTCAGTGTTTCCGCATTATCGCTGCCTTCTGACAGAGAATATTAGCGATGTGCTATGTGGCAATTTCTTTTAGCTGCGGCAATATCGTAAGACCACCAGTACACGGGTGCGTGGTGTCGCCGATATGTGCCTCGTAAGCCATTCTAATCTATATTTAACTCCTTTGTCGTAAGATTTAATGTTGTAGACTGGATATATCTCATTGGATGACATAAAACTATAGGGGATGGGAATTTTTCCAAAAGTTAACTCGAAGGAACAGTTGATTGTTGATGGCGTGGTATTGTAGCAATAAGTATAATATTTAAGCCACGTATCCCAATCCGTATTATCTGAATAAAAACTCATTCTAAGATATTCATTGAATGTTCTATGATTTCGTGCGTTAGTTCCTAAAGTTTCATGGTGATATGCTGTGGAAGTGACGAGGTCAATTCCTAGAAGCTTATATAGTTCTAAAGCTACCTGATTTTTATATTTTGTGCCCAAATCAGTAATTATTTTTTTGATAGGGCCAAGCGTCAAGATTTCTTTTTCAAAAACTGCGTTGGCTATGTCCTCATATTTGTACCCGCCATGTTTGGTCCTATTGTGTCAAATAACACAACATCAAACGCATTTTGAGATGTTGGTGTTATAACCATAGGTTGCTTTGTGTGTCGTTGTGATTCATTTAGCTGGCAAAGTTTGCAGTTTTTTACATATTGAACAATGTATTTGCGCATATTTTTCCAGCGGACATGACTTTGTAATTTTGCTAATTACATCGTGATATTTACGCATTATTGCGTATTATATGGGAGTGAGTGCTGTACTTAAATTTTTTATTTTGAATCCTTTTATTTTGAAGTCTGTAATGCTGTAGCTGTTAAATAAATTGTCGTCTTAGGACAAGTTGTACCAGTGCTATTAGCTACTTTTTCAAGCTGTGAAAAAATTGATCTAAATCGATTCTTTTATTAACAGCATGGTCAAATTATTTTAATTAATAATTATAATTATTATTTTATTTTATCGAATTTAAAAAAAAAATTCGAGCACGTTTCTTGTTTTCTTTTGACTGAGACGTCTCAGTGATAGCTAACTCTTTCATATGTGACGGATTTTTATTTATGCCAGTCGAAACTGGGTGCTTGCTTTGTTCCTTACTTTGTAATCGTGTGGTTTCTCGTAGTATATTTTGAGCCTGATGCTGGACTGATTTTATGTCATTGAATTTTATACGAGACAATGCAACGGCAGCGTAGTTTTCTTTTCTCATCAGATACTCTACAGTGAAGTCATATTCCTAAATCTAGTCTCATTCATGTTAGTTTTCAGGACGGATTTTTCATGGAAAATAAGTATGATAGTCGACGATGGTCGTTTTTAATTAAAAATTTATTTCCATATATGTAAGAATTATTGCGTGTATACAATAATTGTTGTTTATTAATAGTTAAATATGTAGCAAAATAGTCAGTTGAAGCAACTTTACGACTTTAAAAACTTGAAATACAACTTAAGCAACTTTGGTACACCTTCTGCTTATACGTCTGGTCGCTATCGTTACTTCTCTTGATCTTTCTTCTTACTACTGATGAGAGACATTGTCGTACCGCATCCAGGGCTGCCATCTCTCAGCACATACGACACTACATATATGTATGGTCTCAAACAGAGCCAGGCACTCATATTCCCCGGCGGACGAACATGTTCGGCTCGTCGTATGCGTGTAACCGAACGGCTGCCGAAGTCCTCACACAAAAAAAATCAAGAGCATGAGGGTGGATTTAGTTTTCCTCAGCATTTCGACGCAAGCAGATCTATGTCGATTTGTTAAGAGATGACACATGAAAAAATTGATCGCTACTTTGTTTTGCTATCTTTCTCTTGTCCATACGCGTCCGTATTTGGCAAAGTTTGGTACAAAACGTCTATAATAGTTACAAAATGCAACAAATCTCTTTACTTCTTTTGGAGTTGGATAGTCTTAGATTAATTTGAACTTGCTATCGTCGGGAATAATACCTTTGTCTGTACACTTGCGACCTAAGTATGTAACTTCATGTGTGAAGAAAGTACATTTGTCTGGATTTAGTTTTAGATTATATTTTCGGCATATGTCGAAAATATCAGTCAAATTTTTGAACATATGTGTCTCAGAACTTAAGAGCTTAATACAACTAAATCATCCATGTATAAAAAGGCTTGGGATGGTTGTAGGCTGGAGAAAGGTAAGGTCATCATTCGTTGGAATGATCATTCGTTGGTAATCTTTCAAATCGACATGAGCCTTTATGTGTGGAAAAGGACGTGAAGTCTCTAAAGTCTTCATCTTATTCAATTTGGTGAAAACCCGAAGTTAGGTCAAGACAAGAAAAATATTTGGCTCTGCCTAATTGATCAAGAATATCATCTATTCTTGGCAGGGGAAATTTGTCTGCAATTAATTTCTTATTTAAGCTTCTGTAATCCACCACTATACGCTATCTTTTATAATTTGTCCCCGGAAGAGATTTCTTTGGTACTAACAGTATTGGACTGTTGTATTCGGATGCTGAAGGTTCTATTACGTCATCTTTAATTAATTTTTCTATATGTTTGGAAATTTCTATTTTATGTGTTTGTGGGATTCAATAATTTTTAATATACGTAGGGTTATCTGATTTAAGTCTTAATTTTTGTTTATAGAAAATATTTGTAGACATTGTATCTGTTTTTAACGTAAATATGTCTATATATTTTTTTGCATAATTCATTAAGTTCTTCTTTTACAAATGATGTGAAGTTTTTTGAAAGTTTTTCAAGTTTCTTAATGAACCTTACATAAGTTTGTTCACTATTTGCTGCTGTATTGGCAATGAAGACAACTGTTTCTAGCTCATGAGTTGGTATACAAAATTTTGATGCATTGTTTATTCTTTGGATAAGTAGAATCACTTCTGATCTTGCGGATACTGAAACCGTGTTCTTGCTCACAAAAAATTCCTTGGGCACAGTTATTTGTTCGTGCCAGTCGTCTGGTCTTAATATTAGCCAATCTGCGTCTGTTTGTTAGTCAAGAATACAGTTGAATTTTTTAATAAAGGGAATACCAAGGATACCTACGCTGGGTATTGGAAAGTTATCATCGATTATATAAAATTGATGCCTTACGAGAACTTGATTTAAGGTTAAGGGGGTTTCTACCTTGTGTTATAAAAAAATTCGATTTTTTTTTTTGCATTTTCGGATAGGTATATGTTTCAAGAATACTGTGTAAAAATTTCAAGCGATGTCAAGCGTGCTGGGCTGGGTTCAGTCGTTTTTCTCAAAACTTTATTTTTAGAGCTCATGGGAGTCGTACAGGGCGCAAAAATTCACCAATCGCTATGAAATTTTACACATGTTCTTTAGGATATTGTTCATCGCTGGTAGTTGAATTGGCGAAAAATATTAAAAATTGTTAATTTTAAAAATTAATTAATAACGAAAAATATGCAAATTTTAAATTTTTTTTCTAAAAAAAAAAAAAGCTCATAACCTTTCAATTTTTCATCCTTTTTTCCCAATTCTACTACCAGCGCTGCGGAAAAGTGTCTAGATTAAAAAAAATTTGCATTTTTGGATTCAGACTTCATTTGCGAACGGTAGGACTTCCATAAGGACGAAATGGGGATGCCATTGGAAAATTCCCCCCCTCTCCACCTTTTCACTGATAGAATAAAGTTTTCCCAACAACTGTGGAAAATTTCATTCCTTGATCTATTATACTTTTCTCAAAAAAAAATTCTTACTAAAAGCGCCTTTTCGGCCCAACAAGGTAGAAACCCCCCTTAATTGTAGTTCAACATCGTGTCCTAAAGTGTCTGTGCACCCGTGTCCTGTTTCATTAATTTTTATTTTATTTTTAGAGAACCTGTGAGGCCTTAAGAATTGAAATGTCTACTCCTGGGTCTACGAGTGGTGTACTTGTGAGGTCGCTACAACTGATTTACATGAAATGAAACAGCTAAGATTTAGATTTATTGTGAATATTTTGATTTCAGGGGTGTGTTTCTGGTTTCTTAAGCATTCTGAGGTGTACTGGGGTTTCCCACCACTGATAGGGCTCAAACCCGTCTGGAATTGGTATTTTGGTTATTTGAGATATGTTTGTTATGGTGATAACCACCTCCATGGCTGCCTCTTTGGTTTCGTGAATAATTTCTGCCTCGTTGGGCTTTGTGGGTGTTGTTGTTGTTCCAGTTTGAATTGTTTCTTAAGTTACCATTATTGTTATAGCGGCGTCTACCACGGTCATTATTCAGGGCATAAAAAATGGTAAAAAATGTCTGTGGAGCCTGATTCTACCGAAAGAGTGGTGAATCTTGCGGTGGCTTTATTAGCTGCAGCAAAGTTTCCAGATTCCATTAATATCTGGACTCTTTGACTCTTAGGATGACTTATCATAGCATTTACTGCAACTTTGGTTGTGTATTTTATGGCTTGGTCGTTTGGAAGACTATTCGAAATATATGCGCCTTTAAGAGCGTCGGTCAACTCAGTAATCTCTTTTGTGTATGAAACACAGTTATTGAGATTTCTTTGCAAGTTTTTGATTTCAGCTGTTCAGAGATCTATTGATTCACCCTTAAACGTTGCTGACAGTTTATGGATTACTTTATTATTCGTCGTTTCAGAGTTCAGAATATTATCCGCTTGACCTTTTAGTTTAGATTTTATAATTTTTATGGCTATGGCTTCGTGTGTTTCCCGCTAGATATTTGATGTCACCATCAAAGTATGGTAAAAACCTTGTGGCTATATTTATATTTGGCCAGAAATGTACAACGCATAGATCGAAGCATCTCCGACCATATAAAGTACATATATATTTGTTCAACACGTCGAGACGAGTTCAAATAGCCATGTCCGTCAGTCCGTCAACGCAAACTCCGCCTAGACCGTAATAGCTACAGAGTTAAAATTTTGCATGTAGGCTTGTATATACTGCACGGGTTGTATATTTCGGAATCGTCGCATGGGACCACTATATCATATAGCTCCCATACAAACGGAAAAATCACGAACAGTGACTTTTCTCAATAACTTCATTAATTCTCAAGCTACACCTATAAAAGACTGTGCCAAATTTGATCAAGATCGGGTGAGTATATCATACGGCTCGCGGCCGTTAACTTCGCGCTGGTGACAAGTTCTTGTTGTTGTGTGTTTTAATACAGATAAGTACAAATATTCTCTCTTTTTGTTTTCTCTTTCTAATTTGCATATTGCACTTAGCTTTTGCCTTGCCTTTTTAATTACATATTTATTTATAATTTGTTTTTGTATAAATCAATTATTTAATAATGTCTGTCTGTTGCAAATATAATTGCAATAATCACAGCAAGAACAGTGAAGACTTTCTTTACTGTTGGCTGTGTGACAATGTAATGCACTTTAAATGTGCTGGTTACACAGTCAAGGTGCGGGATAGTATTGCACAGGGTGGCGGCCTTAAATGGGGCTGTGATTCGTGTCGTGGTTTGGAGCTCGAGATGCGAAGTTTTATGAAACGGACTGGGGAAGTATTTAAAACCCTATCAGCTGGCGTTCATAAGCTCCCAGTGGAGCTTTTGGCGATTGAGGTTCAATTTAGAAGTTCTAAACTTTTGATTGAATCTCCGACGCAAAAGAAGCCAGGTTTCAGGGCGCGTCCTTCAGTCCGTCAGCACATTCGTCTCTACCAGTTCCGGCTTTCGACATTGACCCTATGTCACCAAATGTACAGCAGCCGATATTGTTATGGAGTCCGGCTTTGGCAGGTGTGGAGTCTCTTCCCATTTCCCCTGGAGACAGTATCCCACCTACTAACACGATATCGGTTGTATTTTCCGAACCGTCCGGTCAAACATCCGTTTCCAGGAATATTGCCAATAAAATAGTTACAAGAGGAGCTAGTAAAGTGCTGACTGCTTCAGCTGCTGCTGCGTCTGCTGTAGCCGCTACTGCTGTGCCTAGTATTCCTAGTTCCCTTGTTGTAGTTCCACCCAAAAAGCAAATTTTTATTTCGAGGCTTGATCCAAATACTACTTCTGAAGAAGTCATAGCCTACATCCAGGGCAAAGTTCAAGCACCAAACATTGCTGTGGAAAAGTTCCGTTTTTCATATACTCGGGACATTTCGTCCTTAAAATAGGTGTCTCCCCCAGATATTTTCGGCCAAATATGTCATAAAGATTTATGGTCGGAACACCTTGTTGTAAAAGAGTATACAATAAAAAAGAAGTATCGGCTCCGATTAGCTTGCTACCAGCCTCTGTGAATAACGATCCTTCCGGCTCGTCTGCACCTGTTGGCGAGTCAAAAAACTAATTTCGTCCCTAACTCTGGCCTATCAGAACGTACGGGGACTAAAGACTAAACTGTCTAGACTCTATGTAGATAGTATAGCTTTTGACTTTCATATTCTTGCCTTTACTGAGACTTGGCTGAAGCCTGATATTGCCGATGATTCAATTTTCCTCTCAAAATATTTATTATATAGACATGATCGGACTATCCGTAATGGTGGTGGCGTTTTGATCGCTGTTGACTCGGCGTTCTCGTCTGAAATTGTCCAGTCCTCCAATCAGGAGATTGAATTTGTTTGTGTTAAAATTTCGTTTAATTATTTTTCTGCCTATATTACTTGTTCGTATATTCCACCACAGTCCGACTTGGCAGTATACACTCACCATTTGAAAGCTATTCAACTTATTTCCTCATATCTCTCTGACAAAGACTTGCTCGTTGTTCTGGGAGATTTTAATTTACCTGAGATTGCCTGGACCCTCTCATTTGATTCTTTATTACTGTTGCCCTCCTTGTCACATTGTTTTATAGATGGTCTGCTTGAGTTGTCCCTAACTCAAATAAATCCTGTCCGGAATAGTCGTAACAGATCACTAGATCTGGTATTTGTGTTGGATTCTTCCAACTGCGATATTTCCAGGACTGATCCCTTAGTTATCCCCAAAGACAACTTTCATCCAACTCTAGATATAACCATTGACCTTCCTTTTGGTGTTATGTCTCGACATAATAACTCGATGCCTCCAACCCGATGTTTTCGCAAGACAAACTTTACTAAAAACTTTTGTTAACTAATGATTGGACATATCTGTATACTTGCACGGATATGGACTCTGCCATTTCTGTCTTCTATAAAACTCTTGAGTCGTTCTTTGATGTTTGTGTCCCGCGTGTGACTCTAGGATGGTCTGATAGACCTCCTTGGTTCTCACGTGAGTTATGTAACTTGAAGAACGTAAAATCGAGATGTTATAAAAGATTTAAAAAATCCGGTAAAGCATCGGATTTTTCCCTATATGTAGTTGCTCGATCAAATTTTATGGTGCTGAATTCACATTGCTATAAGGATTATCTTCAGCGATGTAAACTCAGGTTTTCTCGCGATCCTAAGCAATTTTATAAATTTGTAAATGTTAAACGTAAGACATCGGTGCACCCGTCTTACTTGTCTTTCGAAAACAATAAAGCTGACAATGATCAGGCAATTGCCGACATGTTTATTGCTCTTCGATTTATCAAGCAAATCCTCCTTATCCTCATCACTTACAATCGTCTAATTGCATTTTAGACCCTGTGTTTGATGAAAGTTCGGTTCTTAGCGTGCTCAGTTCCGTCAAACCAATATATGCACCTGGCCCTGATGGAATACCAGGCTGCGTATTAAGGTTTTGCGCGGAGGCCCTATGTAAGCCAATACTTAAGTTGTTTACACTGTCCGTCACATCTTCCGCCTTCCCGCCTATCTGGAAGGATTCATATATTATTCCTCTTCATAAAAAGGGGAAGAAGACCGAAGCCTCCAATTATAGGGGTATTTCTAAATTGTCTGCCATACCCAAAGCATTTGAGAAAATAATAACATCTCAATTGCAGCATTTTTGTAGCTCAATCATTTCGTCATCCCAACATGGGTTTAAAAAACGTAGATCGACAACTACTAACCTATTAGAATTTACATCTCACTCAATCAAAGGGTTCAAGACTGCCGTGCAAACTGACGTCATTTATACTGACTTCAGCAAGACCTTTGACTCTGTTAATCATACTCTGCTTTTATATAAATTAAACGCACTTGGCATCCCCAGCCTTTTGCTAGATTGGATTCTTCAATATCCAATTCAATTCAATATCTTCAGTACCTCAGGGTAGTCACATGGGTCCATTGCTATTCACTCTTTTTATAAATGATCTTCCATTGGTAGTGTCACATTCTCGGGTGCTTATGTACGCGGATGATGTCAAGCTTTACCTCGGTTTTAAAGACATATCGTCTTCTTGCCTACTTCAATCGGATTTTAATGATCTTCAGAGTTGGTGTGAAACAAACCTTTTAAACCTTAACGGCTCTAAATGTAAAGTTATGTCTTTTTATAGATGCACTCCATACTTAGCAACTTATTATCTTAACGACACTGCCTTAGAGCGGTTAGATATTATCAATGACTTAGGTGTACTTATGGACCATAAATTAACTTTTAATCCTCATATTTCTGCTACAGTTAGTAAAGCTATGAATGTTCTTGGGTTCGTGAAACGATGGTCAAAAGAGTTTGACGATCCGTACACAACCAAAATTCTGTATACTTCATTAATCCGTCCTATCTTAGAGTACGGATCTTGCATATGTTCACCTCAATATGAGACGCACCAAAGTGAAATTAAATCTGTTCAAAAGCAATTTCTGCTTTTTGCTCTTCGCGGTCTAAATTGGGATCGCAATGTCAATTTGCCATCATACTCCAGTAGGCTTCTTTTAATCAATCTTCCTTCTTTAAATAATCGTAGAGTAATGCTTGGTGCTATCTTTATTCATAAACTTTTAATAGGTGAAATAGACTCTCCTGAGCTATTGAACCAACCTAACCTAAACCTATCTATTCCTCTATCCTTAAAACACTGTAGTTCTAACTATTCTTTGCATGAACCTTTTCGAGTCCTATGTTCTGATTACAATCTTCTGTATCCCGTAATCAGATCAGAAGCCTCTCTTTCCCTTGTAAAAACTTCTATTTTAGCACATTTAGCTCGTAATTAGCTGTAGTTAATCATATTTTTAATTGTTTATCCGTTTTATTTGTATTTGTCCACGCGATCGTGCCGTCCGATATGCGGCTGCGCCCCACGGATCGACCGTGGGCGGGTCGGGAGGTGGACAGCACTCTGCTTGGGCTCGCGCGAAACAGGCTATGTCCTGGTGTCGTATAGGCCACTTGAACGTACTTCGCATTGTACGCGTCAACGTCCAGACAATATAGCCCCCATAAGAGCGATCTGTCGAAAACAGTGACTTTTAGGAAATACGTAACTACCTTTGACGCTATTGCTTTAAAATAAAACATTTGTCAGTTTAACATAGATGTAAATGAATGTGCTAAATTCAATCAATATCGGGTGACTATATCTTATAGTTCCCATAGGAATGATCGATGGAAAATAGTGACTTTAATCAACATCTTCGTTATTTGGCATGCTAAGATTGTAGGCCGTCCTTTTTAGATAAAATGTTTTTTGCTTTGACGCCTTTACAAAAGGATGGAATAACAAAAGACTTGCAAGGGTATAGAAACTTTGGCGCGGTCGAAGTTAGCCCCCGCCCCCTGGTTTCTTCTGAACTATGTAAAGTACTAGTACTAGTGTTTAAGTCAGAAAGATTTTTTAATGTTATTATGTGTCCTTGTTGTAGAAGGCTAGAGCTGCTATTTGATGGAATTTCGAAAGGCTGTTGTAATGGGTTTTTAAAAGAAGCCTGATTTTTTCTAAAAGGATTTTTATAATATTGGTTTTCCATGGTGCCATTTGATAGGTTCTATCCTGGGAGAGGCACTTTTCTTTATGCTGCGCCTATGAATGGAGTAAAGTGTTAACACGAATTGACAAAGAAGTATTATTACAAGTATGAAAATGAAAATCTTTGGGTCTTCCTTTTTTTTCTTCTCAAAACCCCATAATAATTGCAAAATGATATACAGTGGTGGCCAGCGGGTTAGCCCCCTTTTTTTTTGTTTTTGAATTTCATTATCTCGGCTTATAGGAAATTTAATGAAAAAATTTTTTCAGTTATTTGTTGGATATTGTATTTAGATGATAACACGAAATTATTGTCATGCCAGCTTTCAACGTTTTTTTACAGCTGCATTTAAACAAAACCTCCCCCAAATTTTTGACAATAGTTTAGCCCGGACATTCCAAAATCTTTCATATTATAGTTAGACATGTGTATACAGTTTGTTAAAAAAGTCTTTGCAAAATTGAAAAAGTCACACTAATTCATTTACAGCTTTAAATTTATTATAAACGAATACTTTTTTTCAAAAAAATTTTTGGTAACTTATAGATTTAACTATTCTTATCAAATATATAGCACAAAAATTCAAAATTTTCATCCAAAAGAAACAAAAAAAAAAATTAAAAAAAAGAACCGATAAATATGTCGAAATTCACACTGTCAATTAACTCTTTGCAAAATGCAAAGACGGATAGATGAAAATTTGATTCAATTAGTTTACTTATATCACAGTAAAGGAAAATCAGCAAAGGAACTGGCGGAAATGTTTTCTATAAAATTAAGAACCATTTATAATGTAATAAACCGGGCGGAGAAAGAAAATTGTTTGGAATTAAAGCATTCCAGAGGCCGGCCATCTAAGTTGACCAGACGAGATCATTTAAAAATTGTCAAAAAGGTGAGCAATAACGCCCAAGTCAGCCTAAGAGAGTTAGCGACGAACCTTAAAAAGAATTTCCAGAAGTCCTTTAACCATAAGGAAGGTCTTAAAGTTGCATAAATACTCATCAAAAATAGCGAGGAAGAAGGCATTACTTTCAGCCCCAAACATTAAGAGGCGGCTGCCAATGTCCACAATCCCCTTGAGTACTCGAATGAAGTTATTTATTGTGATGAGACAAAAATTATGATGTACTACCATGATGGACCAAGCAAAGTTTGGCGAGCGCCTAAAACAGCGCTTCAGGAACAAAACATAGTTCCCACTGTCAAGTTTGGCAAATTATCGGTAATGGTGTGCATCTCATTAAGAGTGGTTGAATAACTATCCTCAATAATATCCTCAAAAATTAACTAGTAAAAAGTGCAGCAAATAAATAAGCTCAAGTATAAGCTCTATCGGGATAACGACCCTGTCTACTATACGATTGCAGCAAAGTGATAAAAAATTAGGTCTTTCAAAATAATATTTTTTTAACGATTTTTTAACGTTTAATATTTGTATTTGCATTGTATTATGTTTCTTTGTCTAGTACTTAAGCTTAATCCTGGGGTTACTGCAGGCGGCCCTAATCACGTATTATTGGGTTGGTATGACGTTTCTTTTAAGACGCGTTCTATTATTAGTTCGCGTAAGGGAATTGGCAAGAGCATTTGGATGTGCATCAGGTTTTACCGAATACTTTAGTTATTGACTACCTATTTCAGATTTTACGCTAGGAATATTTAGATCATTTTGAATGTTGTCGTTCCGTATGTACCATGGAGCCCCCGTCATTGATCTTAAAATCATCGATTGCGCCCTTTGTATAATGTCGACATTGCTGGTACTTGCATATAGTACATATTACAGCTCCGTAAGTCCAGATGGGCTTCAGTACGGAGTTGTATAGGAGAACTTTATACTTCAGACGTAGAGTGGAGCGAGCATTGATGATCCAATGTAAGCTACTCGATTTCAGTTTAAGCTGTGATTTGTTTACTTCGATATGCTTGCGCCAAGTTAGCCTTTTGTCTATGTGAATGCCAAAGTAAGTGACATCCACGGCTTGAGGAACTGGTACGTTGTTTAGCATTAGAGCTGGACAGTTTCTTCTGTTAAGCGTAAATGTAACATGTTTGCATTTCTGCTCGTTGACCCGTTGATACCCCAGGTTGCTAGCCATTCCTTTATAGTGATGCGAAAATTAATCATATGATACACAATAATCGATTATTTTGTTTCAATTTGCGATTAAATATAATCGATTAATGGCATTTGATTAATCTATTCAATAATCGATTATTCGATCAAATAATCGCTTATGTGAGTGAATTTCAGCGCGAATTTTACAAGCCAAGCTCATACAGCAAACTATTTCATTACGAATTAAAAGCGAAAGAAATGGCGCGCACGCAAAGTAAAGTGTGGAAGTACTACAACAAAGTCAATAACAAAGAAGTGAAATGCAATTTGGGTGGGAAGCAATTAAAATACTGCCAAAATACAACAAATATGTTGCAGCATTTCAAACTGAAACACGCCAAAGAGTTTGCGCACCTCAAGGTTAGTATTTCAGCTTGTATTTATAATAAACATAAATATTTTAATTTGATTATTTCTAGACACCTATCACACGTATTGAAGATACTGAAGATGAAGAGGAGGTGGTTGCGTCTACGTCAACAGCGCAAGATCCAAAGCCTGTGCAAATGCAATCAAAAATCCAAACAACATTTGCAAATGTAAATAGCTTTGCATTGGGGGGCTCTAAGCACGACGAAATAACTAAGATTATAATTTAATTTATTGTCACGGATAATTATCCATTTTCAATGCTTGAAGGTAATAATGAATTGAATATCATAACTAATATTGTAAATTTAGTAATACTAAATTTAATTTTAGGATCAGGATTTTTAAAAATGATGAAAAAGATTTTTCCCCTCTATAAAGTTCCTGCACGCAACACCATTAAATCGGAAATAATTAAAATGTATGACGTTTAAAGTTTAAAAAAATGGTGAGTCAAATGTCAGGATTGTCATTAACCACAGACATATGGACTGATAAAAATTTGAACAGCGTAATTGGAATTACTCTACATGGCTTATTTGAAAATAAGCAAATCAGTGCCACAGTTGGAGTTTTTAAATTACCAGAAGCCCACACCGCAGATCACATCTCTAACGTGTTTATGGCTTCGTTGGAGAGCTTTTCCATTGGAAAAGACCAAATTACGGCAATGATAACAGATAATGGTGCAAATATTGTTAAATAAATGCATGACAGCTTTGGAAGATCGCGACACATCCCTTGCTTCGCGCACACTTTAAAGTTAGTGTGTGTGAACGCACTGGAGTTTCCACAAGCAGCGGAGGTGATTGCCAAGTTCCGGAGTATTGTAGTTTGGTTCAAACGCAGTACAAAATCGAAGGAGAATTTGCTAAAGCTACAACAATCTGCTGGCGTCCCAGAAGGAAAAGCATTAAAAGTAATTTTAGATGTCAAAACTAGATGGAACTCAACATTTTATATGCTGGAGCGTTTTTTAGAATTAATGATTTCATTGCTTAAGCCAGTAGAGGCTATGACCACTCAAATAAGTAGTGAAAAATATGCTACATTGCATACCGATTGCTTATTGTGGACACCAACAAATAATGAAGGTGATCTGCAATAGAACCACTGGCAATAAACTGAAAACAAATTTACTGGCTCAATTTGATCGTCGTTTTGGAGCAATGGAACAGTCGTTTTTGTTGGCTGCATCAACTTTGCTGGACCCCCGCTTCAAGAGAATCCATTTTCAAGATGCTCTTGCCTTGGCTTCTGTAATGAAAAATATACGGAGAGAAATGGCGACTATAGCCCATGCAAATGAAAGCCAAGACAGTGTTAGTGATGGCTCAGTTAGTAGTGAAGTGGAGTTTGATATATGGGCGCACCATAAATCGTTGGCACATAAACGCCGCAAAAAAGAAGCGGAGTATTCCGATATCCAAGACGAGCTGAGCTTTTTCCTCAACTCTTCTGTTTTGGAGCTGAAGCGCAACGTCATTGACGCCTGGGAGGAAATGAGATCGGTATACCCAAATTTGCATACAGTTGCACAGCGCTGCTGTTTTCTGCTTGGCACATCTGTACCAACTGAGCGCCTGTTTTCAAAAGCGGGAAATACGGCAACAGAAAAACGGAACAGATTAACTACGGAACATCTAAATAAACTTCTGTTCTTAAATTCTGTTTTAAATAAATAAAAATTCGAATGTTTTACTACTTACAAAACAGTTTTGAGTATATATGAATAACATTTTCTGTTTTCTTTACTATTTTAGCCATAAAATATATAAGAAAATGTAAAAATCATAAAAAAGTAAAACTATGAAAATAATCGTTAAAATGATCGATTATTTTCATTTTTTGCGATTAATCGCGATTAATAATCGCAAGGAAAAAAATAATCATATGATACAATAATCTTTTAATTTATTTTTTTTGCCATCCCTATTCCTTTACCTCTATTAGGTGTTCCTGTAATTTTTCAGAGCCTTCTATAGTGTAAAGTTAAACCCCCTTGATCAAAAATAAAGCAAGCAGTTTGCCTGTAGTTTTCACTGCCAGTGACGCCGGCAGAGGAGCTGTTTGATTATGTATGAATGTATATAAGTATGCATGCTGGCATGAAAGTATATATGTATATACATAAATACGTACGCCGCATGTATTATGTTGCATATTGGGGACAGAGTAGTCGCGCGTGTTAGATTCGCCGAATCAGCTATGTCCAGCACGATGCTATGGGGGTATCGCACTTGACTGTTGTATACATAAATATTGTAACAAAGTGATACAATATGTTTATAATATTATTAATTTATTTCACTGAGTACAGTGATCGCTTGATATTACGTGCTACAATAGGGCATTTGATCTGCTGAGGATTGCCGAATCATCGGCAAAAGTGGACGTCGTAATGTCCTAAACTTGTTGGTAAGTCTGCAGTTTAAAGCAGGTTGAGCAACCGGCCTGGTTGGACTGAGCTTTTCTGCGAATTTCTTTTGAGCCCAGCTTTTCTCTTGTCTTAACGCCTTAGAAAGGTTGCGATTGGCATGACTTAGGCGAAGTTTTGCAGCTGGTGAGCGAGTAGTCTGCCATTCTCTTCTTAGACGTCGTTTTTCCGTTACTAATTTTTCTATCCGCCGGTTCGGAGTGGAGTAGATACTCTTGCTGCAGCTCCCAGCATTGACTCAAGTGCAGAGACGCACATGTCAATGCAGCATCCAGTTTCGGCAAACAGTCAATGTGGGCACTCATGTACAGTTTAAATTTAAGCCAATTTGTTTTGTTGTTTGTAAGTCTATATGGGTGAAGCGACGGGGTCTCTTTCGCGGGCTCCGTCTGTTCATTTCGGAGCACGTTAGAGAAGGATACACTAGGGCAATGATGATCTAACAGCCTTGGCGAAGACTACCCCCGGTGTAGTTTTGGAGGCTATGACGGTGATTTTTGGTCCAGCTGGGGGTTTGCTCCCGTTTAGGTGTGCTTTAAGATCTTTGAAGACAGGACATCCTCTGGTTATTTCTGTCCTTGGTGCAAATGCCATATTTATGATGTTCGCTACAGCCAACACAAACTGACCAAAGATTGCAATTGTTAGAGGTGTGGTTGTATTACTGGCAGTTTTTGCACTGCTGTGGTTGGTATCTCTTATGGGGCTCCTCTACGGTGATTCTTCTGTGCAACAGGAGCTGAAGGTTGTGGATTGGGTGCACTGATTGGAGATCAATTTCAAAGAGCGGCTGTGCGACCTTATTTCTGTTGATGATGTGGACAGCTGACTTAACCGCAAAAGAGTCTGGTATTTCGTGTGTTGGAACCAATGGCTCGATCCCCTTTGACAGAAATTGAAGGCCTTTACTGCTCTTTAGTTGGTATGTATAGAAGTTGATATTATCATTACGGAGGTACTTGTAGGGCTGAAGGGGATGTTCAATGAAAGACGTTAGTAATTCTTGAATTAAGTTAATCTTTATTTGTTTATATATAAATAGGCACTATCACATAAATCACTACTCAAAGTTGTCGCAACCAACACATAAATTGGGTGGACATCGGAGTGAGATTTCAAAGGTAGAGATGGGGGCCAAAGACACAGCAATGCACACCCGATGTAGCTAGAACTGGTATCTGATCTTACTAAGAATAATGCATACTTATCTTGACATACATTTCCATTTGTTCTATATTATAATTGACTTAATGTAATATTATTTGATATAATATAAACACCAACATACTCGCGTTGGTGTTATATGTCGTACCACACGAATGACCTGTTTGTGTGTTGTATCTGACAAGTTGATGATTTTGTGTTTTCGAATAGCTGGAACTCAGAGTTGCTATTAACTGTAAACGTCGCTTGTTTATAGAAACAAATCTATTGCTCGTTGTTGAGCTGATGGCATTGTTCCAAATCTGCTCTTGAGAGCCTAATGTATTGATTCTGTTCTTTGTTGACAGCAAAAATGGGAATTTTAATGTTAATGATTACAATCCCATGAGTTGCAATTGCTGGAATGGGTACCAGGTTATACATTTGCACTGCCTGCGTTGCCACTAATGGAAACGTGACTTTAAATATCCCTTCTGCATAAGTTGGTTCAGATGTTCCCGAAGTTGGCCTGGTGATAGTAGTAACGGGCTTATTTTGCTATGATGGGCATCTGTAAATACTCGGGAAATTTCGGTTTGAATTCGTTGCAAATTCCCTGCAGTCGCTGTCATCTGGGTAGTTTGCGTGATATACCATTGCAATGCTTTTACCGGCTTCGTCTCGCTTAATGATATTTATCGTTGAGTCAATGACAGATGTCTGGTTTTGCAGCAAATTCAATAAGTAGTCTTAATTTTTCAGGTCGGCCCAATATGCTTCGAGATCCTAATATGCCACAATAGTCCAGACATTGCCATCCTTCCTGAGCCAACACTTTCATAGTATATGCCTGGTTTGGGGTTGAATCGAGTTATGTTAGTCCTTTGAGCAAATGCTTTAGGAAGTAATAACATCATTAGGCAGATCGTCATTGTCAATGGTGGCAGACCGAAAGACAACCGTCTTTTTGTCTCTGGTTCTGCAGTGTCCTCTATACCAGGGTTTTCTTGGGAGATCGATTCTGTGTCATTTGTCTCAATTTTGCGTTTTATCGCCGTCTCTCTAAGCAAGGGAACCAATTTATGGAGAGCCCGCTTGTAGGTGCCTCTGGCTGTATGCTTAAGTCGTTGCACTAATTCCCATTGCTCTGGAATCGATCGTTGTGTTACTGGCTCTGCATCTGGTTGGGCTACTAATGGTTCTCCGATTAATAGATGGCCTGGGGTTAAAGCTGTGAAGTCGTTGGGATCGTCTGAGTTTGGCGTTAATGGACGAGAGTTCAGCACTGCTTCAACATTGACAATGATGGTAGACAGTTGTTCAAACGTTAAGTTTGCTGTCGATACGTTTTTCAACAGTAAATGCTTAGAGGACTTTACCGCAGCTTCCCGTAATCCTCCGAAATGTGGAGACCGTGGTGGTATGAACTTAAATTGCACTCCTTTTTGGTTGCAAAATTTCTTGATAGTACCTGCTTCCTTTTTGTAGTGATCGGATTTTTCCTCTAAAATATTTAACCTTCCAAGGAAGAGTTTTAATCACCTGCGCCTATTTGAAGATAAAATCAGAAACGTTCACTCTGATAAGATGGCATGGTCAACTTAATGGCAGGGTTGAGTTTGAGCTTTAAGTATAGTTAACTGATGCATTCACATCGGCCAATTAAAAGACGCCACGTCGCAACATTTGGGAAAAGACCCGTTAGAAAGCTCTGTTTGCGAATGTTAAATGCCACGTGGTTCACATTCAGTGACTTAAAGCGCTGAAGGATGGTGATGAATTCCGGAAAAACCTAAGATCCAGATACATCGTTTTATTTGAGGGAGCTGTCTAAGCTGAGGATAAATTAGTCGTTGTCATATGGTCACGTAAATAAACTACCTCGCACATGTCGCTCATAGACCACACAAAAAATGTAAAAACCGTCTGAACAGTAACCCAATGTGTTTAAAGACAGTGTTCAATTGAGTCAGCCTTCCTTAAAATCTATAAAATTTGCACATTTGTCATTTTATTGGAATTAATCATTACCCACTGTTACTTAAGAACAATATAAATTTAATTCATTTTCTCTCTTTATGCGAATTGTATTTGAAAACATATATGAAATATTCCTATACGGTTTACCTCAGCACAAACGTTTCTTTCTTTTATATTTAAGATACTAGTAATTTAAGTGATTGTTTTTTAAATTTAAAGTCATGAAGTCCGAAATATGAAATTTTGTTAAGCTCGATAGGAAATAAGTAATGAAACCCAAAATTATGTTTGAACAGAAATAATGATTTGAGTTACTCTAATATGGTCTGTCAAGTATCCTTGATGAACTGTCATAAGATGTCGTAAACGAAATAAAAACTACGTTGGTTTGGGTCAACCTTTGAATTAGAACAGTTGTCTTGGTCGGGTGGATAAAGAAGAGGGACTCATCACATCTAAGTTCTCTCACATTCATTATTTAGATTTATGTTTGTCTTCTTTCTTTAGGTTGTGGTGAATTGGCACCTTAGCAATAGTAATAATCGTAACATCACCTTTAACTTTTGGTAGTTAGTTTAGTTTCATAACGCGCATTAAATTTATTAATGATAGTGAGTGTGAAAAGGGGAGAAAGAACCACGACCAATCCGTCGAGCTATACCCGAGCATAGCAAGAATGCGCACCCTCGATCCTGATCACACTATTGGTTTAACCATTTTTTTTGTCATCTCAACAACTAATGAGTATATATCGAAGCATAACGTTTTAGGTGCTTCCTGCTCCTGTTACTGACTTATACTCAACCCTAGCTCCTCTACTTCTGAACTGGACTTCCTTGAAAAGGACTGTATGCACTAACACCTTGTAGCCTTTTAGATGTTGACTAGGTTGAGCGAGAACTATAAACCAAATCCCATTCTGGTCACTACATTTTCTGAGTGTATTGTATCGGTCAGCTTCTTTAGTTGGTTGTTTGCTCAAACAAAGTTTGTTGCATTATCGCACCCAATGAAGCGCTGAAGCGCACCCACGAATGAGGAGGTGGACAGGTCTCCGACCAACTCCAAGTGTACTGCCTTGGTTGCAAAACATAAAAATACTGCAATGCAAGCTTTGTCGGGACGTTTTCCTCGAACTTTATGATGGATCCAGAATGGTCCACAATAGTCTACTCCGGCCGGTTAAGAAAGGGTCTTTTCTGAGGGCCTTAGGTGGTTGGGAGCATCTCCTTATTCCGTATACCATCACAAGAACCAATGGTATTGTTAGCGCTTCGTAGGAGACGATAACATGGTGTGCCGGCTGGCTGGGGTCTTCTGGTAACTTCCAGTTTTGCTTAGTTTCCAGTTTTCCTTGAATGTTGCTTAGTTGGTCGTAGCTTAGCTGCATCTTCGTGAACTGTGTTGTTGTTGGCGCTGGTTTTGTTGGGCCAATGGTGAAGTTGCCAAATCGGACATATGACAATTTCATTATGTCTGACGTAGCTATACGGTGACCTGTTATTCGGATGGCAGAACTCCTTGCTGTACACGTCGGGTCTAGGGTTAACAAGCCAGTTATCTTGACAGTGACACCTTGTATATTATCGTCACAGGTCACTGCGAGTTCAATTGGTCTGGTGGTGGCAAAAATCCACTGATTTTTGTGATACATGTCGTACAACACGGATAACCTGTTTGTGTGTTGTATCTGACAAGTTAATGATTTTGTGTTTTTGGCAATATCCAAACCAAACGGAAGTATGTCCCTTAGTTTTGTTGGTTCAGATGTTCCCGAAGCTGGCCTGGTGATAGTAGTAACGGGCTTATTTTGCTATACATCGGGATATCTCGGTTTGAATTCATTGCAAATTCCCTGCAGTCACTGTCATCTAGGTAGTTAGCGTGATATACCATTGCAATGCTTTTACCGCATTGTTCTGGACCTTGGTTATGTCGTTCATTTCTTGTTTCATTAGTTTCATCTGATTTTCAATTGTGGCTTCGTCTCGCTTAATGATATTTATCGTTGAGTCAATGACAGATGTCTGGTTTTGCAGCAAATTCAATAAGTAGTCTTCATTTGATTTCATTTGCATACTTGCAGGTCAGCACATCAAATAATCCGTTCGCAATGTTCCCAATTATATCTAATGGTGATCGTCTTTGGCGTTCTATGTGAAGGAGATCGTTTCCTGTCCGTAGCTCTGAGTTGACATGCTCGAAATACCTCTGCATTGCGGTGCAAGCCTCTGGAACCTTCATTAACACGCATATTTCTCCAACCTTTACTACTCCGTCTGAAAATGTTTTCAGGTCGGCGCAATATGGTTTGTGATCGTAATATGCCACAATAGTCCAGTCAGACATTGCCATCCTTCCTGTGCCAATACTTTCATAGTATATGCCTGGTTTGGGGTTGAATCGAGTTATGTTAGTCCTTTGAGAAAATGCTATAGGAAGGAATAACATCATTGCCAATGGTGGCAGACCGAAAGACAACCGTCTTTTTGTCTCTGGTTCTGCAGTGTCCTCTATACCGGGATCTTGGGAGATCGATTCTGTGTTATTTGTCTCGATTTTGCGTTTTAATTGCCGTCTCTCTAAGCAAGGGAGCCAATTTATGGAGAGCCCGCTTTGGTGCCTCTGGCTGTATGCTTAAGTCGTTGCACTAATTCCCATTGCTCTGGAATCGATCGTTGTGTTACTGGCTCTGCATCTGGTTGGGCTACTAATGGTTCTCCGATTAATAGATGGCCTGGGGTTAAAGCTGTGAAGTCGTTGGGATCGTCTGAGTTCCGCAGAGCAGCTTCCCATAATCCTCCGAAATGTGGAGACCGTGGTGGTATGAACTTAATCCTCCTTAATCCACTCCTTTTTGGTTGCAAAATTCCTTGATAGTAACTGCTGCCTTTTCTAAGTGAATTGTATCGATCAGTTCCTTTAGTTGATTGTTTGCTCCAACAAAGTTTGTTGCATTATCGCAGTATAATGTCTGGCACCTTAATCTACGCTCAATGAAGCGCTGTAGCGCACCCACAAATGAGGAGGTGGACAGGTCTCCGACCAAGTCCAAGTGTACTGCCTTGGTTGCAAAACATACAAATACTGCAATGCAAGCTTTGTCGGGACGTTTTCCTCGAACTTTATGATGGATCCAGAATGGTCCACAATAGTCTACTCCGGCGTTGAGAAAGGGTCTGTTCTGAGGGCCTTGGTGGTTGGGAGCATTTCCTAATTCCGTATACCATCACAAGAACCAATGGTATTGTTAGCGCTTCGTAGGAGACGATAACATGGTGTGCCGGCTGGCTGGGGTCTTCTGGTAACTTCCAGTTTTGCTTAGTTTCCAGTTTTCCTTGAATGTTGCTTAGTTGGTCGTAGCTTAGCTGCATCTTCGTGAACTGTGTTGTTGTTGGCGCTGGTTTTGTTGGGCCAATGGTGAAGTTGCCAAATCGGACATATGACAATTTCATTATGTCTGACGTAGCTATACGGTGACCTGTTATTCGGATGGCAGAACTCCTTGCTGTACACGTCGGGTCTAGGGTTAACAATCCAGTTTTCTTGACAGTGACACCTTGTATATTATCGTCACAGGTCACTGCGAGTTCAATTGGTCCGGTGGTGGCTAAAATTCACTGATTTTTATGATAAATGTCGTACCACACGAATGACCTGTTTGTGTGTTGTATCTGACAAGTTGATGATTTTGTGTTTTCGAATAGCTGGAACTCACAGTTGCTATTAGCCGTAAACGTCGTTTGTTTATCAAAACAAATATATTGCTCGTTGTTGAGCTGAGGGCATTGTTGTATTGATTTTCTTCTTTGTTGACAGCAATAATGGGAATTTTAATGTTCATGATTATAATCCCATTAGTTCCAATTGCTGGAATGGGCATCAGGTTATACAGTTGCACTGCCTGCGTTGCCACCAATGGAAACGTTACTTTAAATATCACATGATTGTGCCTTGTGCCTTCGTTAAGCCATATAATTGCAAGACGTCGTTATCTGGAACTGGCAAATCCAAACCAAACGGAAGATGTCTTTTAAGTTGGTTCAGATGTTCCCGAAGCTGTCCTGGTGACTGTAGTAACGGGCTTATTTTGCTATGATGGGTATCTGTAAATACTCGGGAAATCTCGGTTTGAATTCGTTGCAAATTCGCTGCAGTCACTGTCATCTGGGTAGTTAACGTGATATACCATTGCAATGCTCTTACCGGCTTCGTCTCGCTTAAAGATATTTATCGTTGAGTCAATGACAGATGTCTGGTTTTGCAGCAAATTCAATAAGTAGTCTTCATTTTTCAGGTCGGCCTTATATGGTTCGAGATCGTAATATGCCACAATAGTCCAGACATTGCCATCCTTCCTGTGCCAATACTTTCATAGTATATGCCTGGTTTGGGGTTGAATCGAGTTATGTTAGTCCTATGAGCAAATGCTTTAGGAAGTAATAGCATTATTAGGCAGATCGTCATTGTCAATGGTGGCAGACCGAAAGACAACCGTCTTTTTGTCTCTGGTTCTGCAGTGTCCTCTATACCAGGGTTTTCTTGGGAGATCGATTCTGTGTCATTCGTCTAGATTTTGCGTTTCATCGCCGTCTCTCTTAGCAAGGGAGCCAATTTATGGATAGCCCGCTTGTAGGTGCCTCTGGCTGTTTTATCGTGCACCACACGGACGTATCCATCCAGATCTGCATATAATTAAACAATTCGTCCAATCGGCCACTGCAATATTGGCACATCCTCCTTTAGAATTACCATCATGCCTTCTTTGACGTTGTTATATGGTTTCGTTGTTGCACTAATTCCCATTGCTCTGGAATCGATCGTTGTGTTACTGGCTCTGCATCTGGTTGGGCTACTAATGGTTCTCCGATTAATCGGATTAAAGCTGTGAAGTCGTTGGGATCGTCTGAGTTTGGCGTTAATGGACGAGAGTTCAGCACTGCTTCAACATTGACAATGATGGTAGACAGTTGTTTAAACGGTTCGGTGCTTCAACATTGACAATGATGGTAGACAGTTGTTCAAACGGTTCGGTCAGCTTCTTTAGTTGATTGTTTGCTCCGACAAAGTTTGTTGCATTTTCGCAGTATGATGTCTGGCATCTTCCTCTGCGCCAAAGAAGCGCTGAAGCGCACCCACAAATGAGGAGGTGGACAGGTCTCCGACCAACTACCAAGTGTACTGCCTTGGTTGCAAAGCATACAAATACTGCAATGTAAGCTTTGTCGGGACGTTTTCCTCTAACTTTATGATGGATCCAGAATGGTCCACAATAGTCTACTCCGGCGTTGAGAAAAGGTCTATTCTGAGATACCCGGTGCTCAGGTAAGTCACCCATGACTTCTTTAGAGAACTGAGGCCGGTACTTGGTGCATGCTACGCAGCCCTGGATCACAGTTCGAATCATCGGTTTTATCTTAATGATGTGGTACTGTTGCCGAGCTATCCCGGGTAGTGCCTCATGTCTACAATGAAAATTCTCTTTATGAAGTTTCTGCAGTATCATTTTTACCACTGGATCATTATACGGTAAGAGATATGGATTCTTTGTTTCCGTTGATACTGGTGATTGTTGTAGCCGAGTTGCTACTCGTATGATTGAATGTTCATTCAGAATTAGTGACAATGTTGCCACTGTGCTTTTGCGATGACGCCATTGCCTTGGATGTGATACTGCATGAATTTTGGTCAACCGATTAGCCACAAACGTGTGGAAATGTGATGCCCGTGAGTTAATCCAAAACAGTACTACTTTTGAGTCTGACCAAAGAAATGATTCAACACTTTCTGATCCTAATTGGAGATCCTGTCGAACTCTATCTGTGAGTTCAGCTCCAAGCACAGCTGCACATAGTTCCAGCCGGGGTAGTGTCTGCTTTTCAAGTGGAGCCACTCTCGACTTTGCGCACAACAATCTGACCGAAATTTGGCCATTTTTATAGGTTGGTCGGACATAAACTGCCGCTCCATACGCCTTTTCTGATGCATCAACAAATGTATGTAGTTCCTTTGTAATGGAGACCTTGCCATCAAAAATATGCCTTGGGATTTTCATGTGGTTTAATGCCTCTGTAGGCTTCCCATTGCTTTTCCAAATACGGCGGTAGGTCATCATCCATCTCAATTTGTTCGGTAGAAACATGTTTAAGAAAAATTTTCGCTCTTACCACTTCCATAGCCCTAGAGGATCGAAGATTTGACCGACTTCAGATAGCACCACTCGTCTGGTTATTCCTTTTGTATGCTTTTTGAGCCTTTCCACATATCTTCTTTTAGAGCCCATATGTTTCCCAATGTTTTCACAGTTGTTTGTTCCAGTGTGTCACCGAGATTAATGTCAGCAATCGTGTCTTCCTTTGGGATTTCCCTTAGAATTTGACTGCTATTCGAACACCATTTTCGTAAGTTGAATCCCTTAGGCCTGAGGATTTCTAGAAGCTCTTGTCTTATTTGCAGGGCTTCTGGTAAACTGTCTGCTCCTGTGACACAATCATCCACACAAAAGTAATTTTTTAATGCTAATGCTCTAGACGACAGTTTTTCCATGTTTTTTAGTGCCAAATATTCCAGACACTTCGTCGCTAAATATGTTCCATAAGTCACCGTTTTTAA
Source organism: Drosophila tropicalis (assembly GCF_018151085.1). Classification (NCBI taxonomy): domain Eukaryota; kingdom Metazoa; phylum Arthropoda; class Insecta; order Diptera; family Drosophilidae; genus Drosophila; species Drosophila tropicalis. Next base: position 2,394,793 of record NW_027173482.1, read on the forward strand.
ACGATAAAACTTTAGTTCTTGACTTGGATCCTCCCTCCAAACAATCATCTGATTGAATTGATCGGCAGTGTTAATCCAAACTTGTCGATACATTTTTTCAATATCCGCAGTGAACACATATTTATGTGTCCTGAACTGCATAAGAATTGAGAAGAGTTGACTCTGTACAACTGGTTCAGGATATAAAATGTCATTTAGTGATTTTCCTGATGACGATTTCCATGATGCATCAAACATCACTCTTGGCTTGGTTGTGGTACTTTCTTGCTTTAGTACACAGTAATGCGATATAAAGTAATGTTCTTAGGAATTTGTTCTGCCATTACCTGCTTCATATGTCCAAGCTGTTCATATTCTGACATAAATTTCACATACTCCTTTTTTATGTCAGGGCTCATTCGCCGCTCTAATGACATGAATCTTCTTATGGGTACTTCCCGAGATTCTCCAAGAGATGAAGCCTCTTCAGCAAATGGAAGCTTTACAATTAGTGGATTGTCGATTAAACAGAGATTTTCAGGCCGAATAATTTCACCAATACTGAAAAAAATGATTGCCGTGTCTAATATTTCTTCCAACACTGTACATACCTGACCTCTCCGAAAGGTTACATGGTATTTCCCGATCCTTTTTGAGTTTATGAAGTGCATTTTTTTCCATTCTTCGAAATTCTGATTTTCCAAAAATTCAATTGCATAGCATTACCATGTGTATGTATATACACATGTATACATACATACATGTAAAAACAGCTGTTTTTTAACCTGCAAGTAAAAGTGTTTAATAATCGAGAATTTATAAAGTGCCACTAACCTTTACTTAAAGTGTAAAGCACACTCTACGAGCTGATCATTAGTCCATCGGCATAAATAATTTATGCCAAATAATTTTTACATCCATACATACATATGTACATACTCGACTTGGCACCTTTTTGTCCACCACCGTCTCTTTCATTGAATTGGTAAACCACAACACAATGCAGGACATACGGCGGATGATAGAGCTGCAAATTGTCATCTGTCACAAAGTACTCGGTGACAAAAGCCAAGCAGTTTGTAAGGTTGAGATGGCCACGCAAACTTTGCCGGTCACCGCCAATGCTCAGTACATTGGAGCCACAGTTAGCCATGCTGACAGCCCAAAGCGGCAAAGAGAAGATGCAGTGGCGCAGAGAAATACTCCTCCAAAAAAGTAACGTATCAGTGATCAGACGTATGCATCCAAATTAAGAGGCTGCGCATCTCGGCCAAACACAGCGAGAAATCATATCGCAGAGACTGCTATAGCACCAGTGCAAGAATCTGCAGGAAAAGATGACTCTGGCCCAGAATGGCAATGGTAGGCGCAAAGCGCAAGCAAACTATGCGCAGAGGCAGGCCTGATGCCATAATACGCGGATATGCTCAGGATGGTCACCAGGCGCGAAGATGGGCGGCTAAGCTGTGATAAAGATAGCGTTGCAAGGGCCAAAAAGACTCAGAATGGCGACATGTTGGAGCTAAAAACTAAGGATGGAGGCAACAAGCTACAAGAAGAACTGAGGGAACAAGCCCCAAATTGTTTTGACTGAGCAGAAACCATATTGCTGGTAGCAAAGAGTGCCCTCTGGGCAAAACAGGAGAGCAACCAACCTGTCTATAATGGTTAAGTTCATGCAGTTGAATCTTAATCATTGTGCAGCTGCGCAAAACTTGATCGCGCAAACGGTGAGGGAATTGGATGTAGATGTCGCTATTCTTAGTTAGCCATAAAGGGTAGAGGCTAGCAGCCTGTGGGCAGCGGATATAACTGGCAAAACGGGTATTTGGAGCTGTGGCAAAAACCCACTGCTCATCCAGTCTTTGCAACGAAGAAACTGTTTTATGCGGGCAAAAATAGATGGAGTATGGCTCTACAGTTGTTATTTGGCACCAAGCCTAAACATACGTGAATTTGAGGCTGTGATCGATCAGCTTTCTGCAGACGTGCGTGGAAAGACCAAAGTAGTTGTTGCCGGCAAATTTAATGCTTGGTCTGAGAAATGGGGCAGCAGCTCAACAAACGCAAAAGGCCGTACGGAAGTCGAAGCATTCGCCACCTAAGATCTGATAGTGTTGAAGACAGGCAGAGAGTTCACATTTAACAGAGCGGGCTACTGGACGTTGACGCGTACAGTGCGAAGTATGTTCAAGAGGCCCATACGACACCAGGACATAGCCTGTTTCGCGCGAGCCCAAGCAGAGCGCTGTCCACCTCCCGCCCGACCGACCGTGGGGCGCAGCCGCATATCGGACGGCACTATCGCGTGGACAAATACAAATAAAACGGACAAACAATTAAAAATATGATTAACTACAGCTAATTAGCTAAATGTGGAAAAATAGAAGTTTTCACAAGGGAAAGAGAGGCTTTTGATCTGATTACGGGATACAGAAGATTGTAATCAGAACATAGGACTCCAAAAGGTTCATGCAAAGAATAGTCAGAACTACAGTGTTTTAAGGATAGAGGAATAAAATTTCTAGTAGGTCTACGGGGTACAGATAGGTTTAACTGGTTCAATAGCTCAGGAGAGTCTATTTCACCTATTCAAAGTTTATAAATAAAGATAGCACCAAGCATTACTCTACGATTAATTAAAGAAGGAAGATTGATTAAAAGAAGCCTACTGGAGTATGATGGCAAATTGACATAGCGATCCCAATTTAGACCGCGAAGAGCAAAAACCAGAAATTGCTTTTGAACAGATTTAATTTTACTTTGGTGCGTCTCATATTGAGGTGAACATATGCAAGATCCGTACTCTAAGGTAGGACGGATTAAAGAAGTATACAGAATTTTGGTTGTGTACGGATCGTCGCACTCTTTTGACCATCGTTTCACAAACCCAAGAAAGCCTGACATCATCCGCGTACATAAGCACCCGAGAATGTGACACTACCAATGGAAGATCATTTATAAAAAGAGTGAATAGCAATGGACCCAAATGACTACCCTGAGGTACTCCAGAGGTCACTTGGATGGTCTTAGAAAATGAAGACTTAAAGAGGACCTTTTGTGTACGCTTAGAAAGATATTGGAGAATCCAATCTAGCAAAAAGCTGGGGATGCCAAGTGCCAAGTTTAGTTTATATAAAAGCAGAGTATGATTAACAGAGTCAAAGGCCTTGCTGAAGTCAGTATAAATGACGTCAGTTTGCACGGCAGTCTTGAACCCTTTGATTGAGTGAGATGTAAATTCTAATAGGTTAGTAGTTGTCGATCTACGTTTTTTAAACCCATGTTGGGATGACGAAATGATTGAGCTACAAAAATGCTGCAATTGAGATGTTATTATTTTCTCAAATGCTTTGGGTATGGCAGACAATTTAGAAATACCCCTATAATTGGAGGCTTCGGTCTTCTTCCCCTTTTTATGAAGAGGAATAATATATGAATCCTTCCAGATAGGCGGGAAGGCGGAAGATGTGACTGACAGTGTAAACAACTTAAGTATTGGCTTACATAGGGCCTCCGCGCAAAACCTTAATACGCAGCCTGGTATTCCATCAGGGCCAGGTGCATATATTGGTTTGACGGAACTGAGCACGCTAAGAACCGAACTTTCATCAAACACAGGGTCTAAAATGCAATTAGACGATTGTAAGTGATGAGGATAAGGAGGATTTGCTTGATAAATCGAAGAGCAATAAGTTGTTTTGAAAAAATCAGCAAACATGTCGGCATGCTTTTTGGACCCGTCCAACGAGGCTGAAACTGATATTTGGGGTATGGCATACCAGCTAGCCATAAAGAAGCTTAAGGCGATATAGCGTTAAAACGCTGTTCCCAAGTACGTCAACGGTATTGCCAAGGAACTAGAGTCCCATATTAAGCGAATACAGCCCGGTAACTACAGAGGAGGTGCTATTGGCAGCAGGGCACCTGCAAGACAACAAAGCTCTTGGCCCCGATGCAATTCCTAACAAATCCATTAAGCTAGCTGCCCGTTTGCAGCCGAAAAAATTTGCGGATGTATTTTCCAAATGTCTTAAAGAGTGCACGTTTCCCGAAATTTGGAAAAAGCAGAGCGTGGTGCTTATTCCGAAGCCGAACAAGCCGCTTGAAGATCCTTCTGGCTACAGACCGCTTTGCATGCTTGACGCTGCGGCGAAAATGCTAGAGAAAATCATCAGCACAAGGCTGGAAACCGCCATCTCACAGGCTGGAGACCTTTTGCCCATGCAATTTGGGTTCAGAAAGGCCAAATCCACGTTGGATGCACTATGGACAGTAGTCGACATGGCGGAGAAGGCGTTTGAAGGGCAACGGTGGAAAGGTGGCGGGAAAAAGTATTACCTTATAACCACACTCGACGTTTAAAACGATTTTAATACGGCCAACTGCACAAAGATAATTTATGCACTCGGCAGATTCCAAGTACCGGAGAATCTCATATTCACCATGGAGGATTACTTCCGGAACCACGTACTAAATCACGACACACGAAATGGCGTACGCTCTTATGAAATCAGGGGAGGCGTACCGCAGGGCTCAGTACTTGGCCCGCTTCTATGGAACGCCTTGTATGATGGCATACTCCGCATAAATCTGCCCCCAGAATGCCACATCGTAGGATTTTTTGACGATGTAGCGCTAGTGGTCGTCGCAAAACATTTACGTGAGGCGGAGGAGAAAACGGTGGAGTCCATGGGCACAGCAAAACAGCGGATTTCTGATGCAGGACTGACACTAGCGGACCACAAAGCAGAGGCTGTTCTTGTAAACAGCCGCAAGACGGTGAAAGTTGCCAAAATCGAACTGGAAAAGTGTACCATACAATCTACTAGATCGATAAGATGTCTTCGTGTTGCATAATGATGAATGCTGGGCCCCTTTATGGTGCACCGGTATGGGCAGAAGCGATGCAGCGAAAAACGTACAGAAGAGGACTTGACTCTACATACCTCTTGGCGCTCTGCGTGTTTGTCGTGGTTTCCGGACCATTTCCGATGACGCTGCACTAGTCATTGCAGGGATGAACCGCTTTACATACTGGCAAAAGAGGCGCAAACGATCTTCCAGCAACGGCAGGGACAAGTATGGACCCCCTCGACCAGGAGAACTATTATCAAAATGGCGAAAGAAGCCAGCCTGGCAGAATGGCAGCATCGATGGCCAGTCTCAACAAAAGGTCGGTGGACCCACAAGCTGACACCCGATATAAATGCTTGGATAAATAGGCGT